>NC_083402.1:76802319-78182944 GCF_020745735.1 Hemiscyllium ocellatum
GGCTGCCCACTACTTGCTGGTAGTTGGCATTTGGCTCTGAACTAGGCTTTTCGAAAATGGGACAGGATTGGCAGCCTCCCAGTAACTTGGAGATCTGTGCACGTCTACTCCTACACTCATCCGCCTTCACAGGTCCAAGTCTAAAATGCTGCCCTCAGAAGCACATTCCAGCAAAGAATCGATACCATCTGGAAAACTGCAGGAGAGAGTGAAATGGTAATGAATGCAGAAAATAAGACATGGTCTAAACCTGAAGCTGATTACAGATTATACCAACAGGAAACACAGCTCCAGTAACAGTTACTGACCAAGTCTGATGGACAGGATACAAGACACACAAAACACAATTCTCGCTGCCACATGTATGTTTATACCAGAGCTTAAGTTTTGCATTGATTTGCTTATTTCCTTTTACATTCCTGCATAGTGATTCCTTTAGCATGTTTATTATTGTAGCGTACATGGCCTAAGTCCCTTCTGCTACAATTTAAATTAATTGAGTACTGTTGTATAAATCGCTGAGGAAATATCTAACTAATTTATTTTTACTGCAGTTTACCATGGAATATTCTTCATCCTTACTACCCTAAAGTAGTCGACTAGACCGTAAGATGTAGAAGCAGAATAAGCCATTAGGACCATCAATTCTGCTCGGCCATTAGATCATGGCTAATACATTTCTCAATCCCATTCTCCAGCCTTCTCCCCATAACCATTGATCCCCTTACCAATCACGAACCTATGTATCTCTGTCTTAAATACACACAATGACTTGGCCTCCACACCATTCTGTTGGTCTTATTTTCATTTAAAGCCTACATTAAGAAATTACACTCTGTACATACATATCATTTTCTAATGGCGATCTACCTGTGTGACTGCATGTTGAGTTTCATTTCTGATGTATACACAGATGCTTTGTGACGAAGTGTCACAGTAGCTTGCCAAAGGTTTGTTCATTGACAGCGGGGCACCCATGCAGGATGTCAGAAGCTGTGTCTGGTAGTCAGCCTGATGATCTGATCAAAATAGAGGTGGGACAGAGTATTCTTAATTTGCATTGTGTCCCACCAAGGCTAAACACATCTCAATGTGATTATCGGAAAAGGGTTCGGTTTAACATTAGAGTGAACCTGGAACAATGGAGTTTCCTTCCAGACAGTCAGTCATCACTAATCTTTCTGGTCAAATACTGCCCCTCTATGTTGACAGACAGAAGTCATTAGGTTAAGCTGATGACCAACCTCATTTTAATGCTTCACAACACCAGATACCTGGGTTTGATTCAGCCTTGGGTGACTATCTGTGTGGAGCTTTCACATTCTTACTGTGTCTGCATAGGTTTCCTCCAGGAGCTTGGGTTTCACCCCAAAGTTGAAAAATGTGTTGCTGGAAAAGCACAGCAGGTCAGGCAGCATCCAAAGAGCAGGAGAATCGACGCTTCAGGCATGAGCCCTTCTTCATGAGCCCTTCTTCAGGGTTTCATCCCAAAGTCCAGAGAGGTGCAGTTTAGGTGAATTGGCCATACTAATGGGGCGGTGGGGGGTAGCATGCTCTTTGGAGGGTCAGTGCAGACTTGATGGTCCAAATGGTCTCTTTCTATATTGTAGGGATTCTATACTTTTGGACATCATGAGACATAGATTCAGGGTAACACACAGAATAATAAATGTTGTAATTTTGTCTCTACTTGATGCATTTGTGCTTGGGCAACAGACACAAGCCTGAACTGTAATTGCATTCAAGAGATTATCTTATAAGACTTGGCAAAGATTGAAGGTTTGGTGCTGGTGCTTATGGCCATAAATGAAAAATTGAGGAATTTGAATCATTTTTATATTGAGGAAGATGGCAGGCTGGTGATGGGAGTTTATTGAGCAAAAAACATACAGTCGATAGCACACTGAACCCTGGGAAGCCATTCTAATGCTTGGTGCCCTGTCTCAATCTGCACACATTTATGAAGGAGGTGCAGATTCTCATCCTGGAGTGGACTGAACAGCCTTTCTCATATAGTGCTGCATATAGAATTGGAAATGCTATAGCTTTTCCTTGCCTGGACCAGAGGCGAGTGTTTATGCTCTGTGCTGGCCTAATCCTAACCTGAACCTACCTAACCTTCATCCTCACTGTAACCCTAATGCTTTCACAGCTACAAGGAGTGATATCCATATTCCCGTTGTTGCTGATCTCAATGCACTCAATCATTGGTCCTTACTCTAACTGAAGTGTTCCCTGAAGACCTTGCTCAGCAGACCCCTCCACTTTTTTCACCCGTGTTCCTACTTGCTTCTGTTTCCTTTGTTGTTCCCTCTCCTCCCCCAATACCAGAGACTTCTAAATCATATAGAATTGTACAGTGCAGACAGGTCTTTTTGGCCTATTGATTCTGAACCAATAAAAATAGTGTATATCTACACTAGCCCCAATTACAAGCATTTAATCCATAGCCATAAATGCTAAGATGTTTCAGCTGGCAAATTTTTCCACATCAACTAATCTCCCACGAAGTGCATTCAAGTTTGCCACCATCCTCTGGGTGAAGTTTTCTTAATTAAATCCCCTCTAACCTCGTGCCTTCCATTTTAAAGTTCTTCCCCTTACCGCTGACTTTTCAACAGCTGCTTTCTACCCATCCTATCCATGCCTTCTTAATCTTGTATCTCTCAATCAGGTCCCCTCTTAGCCTTTAATGCTCTAGGCAAAACAATCCCAGTTGATCCACCCTTTTTTCATTGTTAAAATGATCCATCCCAGGCAATATCGCAATGAATCTCGTCCCAGTGCAACAATAATGTGGTGATCAGATCCAGCTGTGGCCTAATCAAAGCTCGTGAAGTCAAATATTTTCAAGCCTGGCAAGGAGTCTAGCCCCAGCAAAATCCGATGCCCAGGATTCACAAGTCTGAAGTGAAACAGTCAGTTTGGCAAACATGGTCCAGTGGTCAACCAGCAGCCGAAAGGTCAGACCTGCAATTAAATTGCATTGAGGAAATAAATCCCTTGATTTGCCACTATGGTATGGCATCATTGGCTGTTAGCAGTATATTACCATGGGTGGCACGGTGGCACAGTGGTTAGCACTGCTACTTCACAGTGCCAGAGACCTGAGTTCAATTCCCGCCTCAGGCGACTGTGTGGAGTTTGCACATTCTCCCCGTGTCTGCGTGGGTTTCCTCCAGGTGCTCCGGTTTCCTCCCACAGTCCAAAAATGCGCAGGTTAGGTAAATTGGCCATGCTAAATTGCCCGTAGTGTTAGGTGAAGGGGTAAATGTAGGGGAATGGGTCTGGGTGGGTTACGCTTCAATGGGTCGGTGTGGACTTGTTGGGCCGAAGGGCCTGTTTCCACACTGTAAGTAATCTAATCAGGTTATAGTCCAACAGGTCCTTTGAAGGTACAAGCTTTTGGGAGCGTTGCTTCTTTATCAGGTAACTAGTGGAGCAGGATCATAGGACACAGAATTTATATTAAAAGATCAAAGTGCCATACAACTTATGCAATGTATTGAACAAACCTGGATTGCTCTTAAGTCTTTAATCACTTAGAATGGATTGCAGGTTTAGATTCACTACTATATAAACCCCAAAACTTGTTTCAAGTCACAATCCTGAAATAATTAAGTTTCATAAAAAAAAGGTGACAGCTCAGGTCAGACAATGCATTAAAAGTGTGAGGTTACAGTCTGTCTGGATTCCAGCCTTGAGTCAGACTGGTTCTATTTCCAAAGTAAGAATCCGTAAAAGGTCACATGGACTGACTGCCTAGAATATAGAAACATAGAACATAGAAAAATACAGCGCAGTACAGGCCCTTCGGCCCTCGATGTTGCGCCGACCAAATCCTACCTAACTTACACTAGCCCAATAACTTCCATATGCCTATCCAATGCCTGCTTAAATGACCATAAAGAGGGAGAGTTCACCACTGCTACTGGCAGGGCATTCCATGAACTCACAACCCGCTGCGTAAAGAATCTACCCCTAATATCTGTCCTATACCTACCACCCCTTAATTTAAAGCTGTGTCCCCTAGTAACAGCTGACTCCATTAGCGGTAAAAGGTTCTCAGTGTCTACCCTATCTAAACCCCTAATCATCTTATACACCTCTATCAAATCTCCCTAAACCTTCTTTTCTCCAATGAGAACAGGCCCAAGTGCCTCAGCCTTTCCTCATATGATCTTCCTACCATGCCAGGCAACATCCTGGTAAACCTCCTCTGCACTCGTTCCAATGCCTCCACATCCTTCCTATAGTATGGCGACCAAAACTGCACACAATACTCCAGATGAGGCCGCACCAGAGTCTTATACAACTGCAACATGACCTCAGGACTCCGGAACTCAATTCCTCTACCAATAAAGCCCAGTACACCATATGCCTTCCTCACAGCACTATTTACCTGGGTGGCAACTTTCAGAGATCTGTGTACATGGACACCAAGATCCCTCTGCTCATCCACACTACCAAGTAGCCTACCATTAGCCCAGTAATCCATCTTCTTGTTACTCCTACCAAAGTGAATGACTTCACACTTAGCTACATTGAATTCCATCTGCCACCTTTCTGCCCAGCTCTGCAACCTATCTATATCCCGCTGTAACCTGCCACATCCTTTTTCACTGTCCACAACTCCACCGACCTTTGTGTCATCCGCAAACTTGCTCACCCAGCTTTCAAGCCCCTCCTCTAGATCATTTATAAAGATGACAAACAGCAACGGTCCCAAAACAGATCCCTGTGGTACACCGCTAGTAACTGCACTCCAAGATGAACCTAGTCCATCAACTACTACCCTCTGTCTCCTTCCAGCCAGCCAATTCCTAATCCAAACCTCTAATGCACCCTCAATGCCATACCTCCGTAGTTTTTGCATTAGCCTACCATGGGGTACCTTATCGAACACCTTGCTAAAATCCATATACACCACATCTACTGCTTTACCCTCATCCACCTCCTTAGTCACCTTCTCAAAGAACTCAATAAGGTTTGTGAGGCATGACCTGCCCTTCACAAAACCATGCTGACTATCCTTGATCACATTATTCCTATCCAGATGTTCATAAATCTTATCCCTTACAATTCTCTCTAAGACTTTGCCCACAACAGAAGTGAGACTCACTGGCCTATAGTTACTCGGGCTGTCCCTACTCCCCTTCTTGAACAAGGGGACCACATTCGCTATCCTCCAGTCTTCTGGTACTATTCCCGTTGACAATGACGACATAAAAATCAAGGCCAATGGCTCTGCTATCTCCTCCCTAGCTTCCCAGAGGATCCTAGGGTAAATGCCATCAGGCCCAGGAGACTTATCTATTTTCATCCTTTCCAATATTCTCAAAACCTCCTCCCTACATACTTCAAGGCCATCCATTCTAATCACTTGTGACTCAATATTCACACCAGCAACAGAGTCCCGTTCCTGAGTGAATACTGACAAAAAGTATTGATTTAGTGTCTCACCAATCTCCTCCGCCTCCACGCACAACTTCCCACTACCATCCTTGACTGGACCGATACCTACCCTAGTCATCCTTTTATTCCTGACATACCTATAGAAAGCCTTTGGGTTTTCCCAAATCCTACCAACTAAGGACTTTTCATGTCCCCTTCTCGCTGCTCTTAGCTCTCTCTTCAGATCCTTCCTGGCTACCTTATAACTCTCAAAATGTATCTGCAAATGCAAATTCACCCCATAGACGTGTGTGTGTGTGTGTGTGTGTGTGTGTGTGTGTGTGTGTGTGTGTGTGTGTGTGTGTGTGTGTGTGTGTCTGACAGAAAGCGTGTATATGAACCAAGATCCTGGTTGATCTTGCGTTACTGCATATTCTGAAATCAGCCTTGGAGAATGGACACCCAAAGATCCGAGGCTGAATGTTCTTGACCTTATGAAGTGTTCGCTGACTGGGAGGGAACATCCGTATCAAGCAATTGTGGTTCAGTGTCCATTCACCTGTTGTCATAACGTCTGCTTGGTCTCGCTAATGTACCATGCCTTGAAGCATTCTTGCCTGCAGCATATGAGATAGACACATGAATACCTGCCACATACATGGCGGGTGGTGCCCCTATGTGTAAAGGTAGTATCCATGTCGACACTCTGACGTGTTTTGTAGTGGTTGCCAAGATAGGGTTGTATGGTGTTGTTGTTGATGTTGTCTTGAAGGCTGGGTAGTTTTTTTTAACATTATCACTGGCACCTCCACATCATGTTTGCATTATGACAGCCTTATCCTGTGGGTCACAATTTCACAAAAGGATTTAATTGTACTGGGGGCAGAATAACAGTTAATCCTCTCCACTTAACACTTAAGTACTTAGTTCATATTTAAAAAATTGGGCATGGTGTGAATTAATTTCTATGTCTTGAGTATTTGAGTCTGGTCTGTTTTGGTCATGTATCTTTCTGTGACAAATCGGGCGCTATGTATATGAAGAATTATAGTAGCATCAGATCATAAAGTAACAACATTTAAAGTGCACAAGACAGACTTAATTCATCATATAAGCAGAAGTGGGCACTGCAGATGCTGGAAATTAGAGTCAAGATTAGACAGGTGCTGGAAAAGCACAGCAGGTCAGGCAGCATCTGAAGAGCAGGAAAATCAATGGTTCGGGCAAAAGCCTGATGACGAGCTTTTGCCCAAAACATCGGTTTTGCTGCTCCTTAGATGCTGCCTGATCCGCTGTGCTTTTCCAGCACCACTCTAATCTTAATTTATCATGTGGTGATAGAGTTGAGGGGACATCCCCAGATTGTGCAGTTGGTGTTGAAGTCCAGTTAACAGGCCCAGTTTGGTGTTAAAACCCAGAAACACAATTTGTTCTGAATTCTGGTCAAAAAAAATCAGGCAGTTTAATGTTTCATCTAGCTTGTAGACTTATGGGACATGGCAACTGACGATCAATATTTAAATGTTTGAACATTCAAAATTAACAGTCAGGCGAAGATCAACTGATTCCATCAAACCTGCCCCACACTATAACCAGAGCATCCTACAAAAACAAAGTAATTTTTTATTTCTCAAGAACTCAAAACTGTCCATAATTCTTCCTACAAACTGTATATCAATCCCTGCCCTGAATCATGAGATCAAAAGCATGTTGTGCTGATCAGGAGCAGTGACACTGACTCATTTCCTTTGAATTTGGGTTTGGGAAAGCCAAGAGCACTCCTCATTCAGGTAAAAATATACTGAAATCTTAGCATTCTGCATGCAGCCACATGTGGACTTATTTTTTCTGACGACACACTAAGGGTAAAGTAAAGACACAAAAGCCCAGATGTTAGGTTCCCTATTGAACATATGTAAGGAGTTTAATGTCTGTTTTATGCACTGCACACAGATTCATTAGCCCTTACCAAGGTAAGAGAAGGCAAACTTTCAGTTTCTGATAAGGGTTTGCTTGCTGCTCACCAAATTGACTGCTTAGGAGAACATTTAGGTCCTCAAAAATGGGCTCTGCATGGCTGTATTTTTAGTTTGTTGAATCGCTGACGCTGCTGTGTTTCTTTGTCCTGTCATCTCTCCTGATCAAAGCTGGTGATATACTATGGAATATTGGCCTTTCAGCTGGGTTTCTCAGTAAGAAAACATATTAAAAAGTGCATCATTACTAATGAAACAACCAGTGAGTTATTCATCAATGAACATTTCAAGCCATTGTCAAAGAGTCATAGAGTCATACAGCATGGAAACAGACCATTTGGTCCAACTAGACAACGTTTCCAAACTAAACTAATCCCACCTGCCTGCATTTGGCCCATATCCCTCCAAACCTTTCCGATTCATGTGTTTATCCAAACACTTTTTAAATGTTGTGATTGTACCTGCATCCACCACTTCCTCTGACGGTTCATTCCACAAACTAACCACTCTCTTTATAAAAAAGATGCCCCTCTTGTTCTTATTAAATCTTTATCATCCTGCCTTAAAAATATGCCCCATAGTTTTGAATTCCCTCATCTTAGAAAAAAGGCCTTTGCTATTCACTTTATCTATGCCCTTCATGATTTTATAAACCTCTACATAAGCAATAATTTGTCTATTGAACAAAATGTATAATTAGCGGAATCAAAGGGATCAAAAGCAAAATGATAGCTATAAACATGGCACAAAAAAATTGCCAGCACTGGAACAGGGAGTTTTAATTTTGCCACCTACATTTTAAATTGCTGTAGAAATCCATTCCTGTCAATTAATTTCTACTCTGAATAGTTCACAGGATGAAACCTGAGTTTTTACCTCTTCAAGTCTTTTGTAAATTTTCAGGTAAATACAATTTTGACCACAGGGAGGAATCTCAGCTGTGCTCAGTCCTCTGTAACTACAAAGATCAAGTGGGTCATATGAGAAAGAAACCCAAATACGCACCAGACAAAGCACCTCACATTGAAGACAACGCCCATTAGTCACTGCTGGCAATTTTTTGATGACACTGTAGTCTAAAAATGTCCACAGTGACAACTCACAATGCATTTCAAAGGTTATATTTTTGTGGACAACAGTACTTTGATATTGAAAGAAGTAAAACAACTTGTTACCAAAATTGACAGGAGGCATGTCACTGTCAGCAGGCAATGATTGCTTTACCATTCTCAGACTTTATAATAGATTCAGCAGAAAAAAAGTTATATAGTTCTACAGCTGCACCACTCATATTTTTCTGAGGCTGACTGTGGTGGGAAATATTGTGATGGGAGGGCCAATCAGTTGGACTTGCAAACTAAAATAATTATGAGAACCGTGTTACTATTCATTTTGTGTTTAGTTTTACAGTATAACAGTAGATTATTTTTCTCTTGCCAGTTTTCTCCACTTTCATTATGTCTCCTCCAGAAGCTTTTGTTGTACTATTTCATGTGTCATTCCCTGGTGCCTTATACAAATGACCATTAAACATTCATATGTGAAATTTAAGCAGAATGCTGGCAGACAATTTACGCACAGGATACACCATAATTGGACCTGATTTTTATCCTGAACAGACTTCTTCACATGTATTCGCAGCAGGGTTTGTGGAATAGCAAGTACAGACAAAAGCTTGTTCCTTCTTAACCAAAGAACACCAAGGTGGAATGTAATATCACACCACTGCCTCAAGTTAGATCAGCTAACCAGGCACATCAGGGAAAAAGGTCCACTGTCTGGGCAAAGTTGGTGACACATCATGCTTTAGTTCATCATCAATATGTTAAGTCAAGGATTCTGTCAGAATATTTGCATCCACTTAGAACTAGCCTGACCCACGAAATAGATAATAAGCCTGATTTGGAGACGGTGGTGTTGGGCTGGTGTGTACAAATTTAAAAATCACACAGCATCAGGTTATAGTCCAACAGTTTATTTGGAAGCACCAAATAAACCTGTTGGACTATAACCTGGTGTTGTGCGATTTTTAACGTAATAACCCTGGTTTACTTTCACACCTGGTTTATGTTTTATTTCACACACTCGTTTTGTACCTAAATATAACATGGGAATTTTTTTCTGTTTTCTTTCCACGGAAATATTCTAAAGTATGTTGGCAGCAATTAAATCCTTAAACTTGCATTCTTGTGATTCAGTGAACTCCAGATGTGAACAGTCGGCTGTTGCTACCAATGTTCACAATACTTGCAACGCTCTCCTGCCTTTTAGAGCTAGCCAATCTCAATATTGTATATTCATCTGAAGGATGAGATCAATACAATGCAGGAAAAGGCTGTTTTTTTTTCACTAGCAAGCAGCCATTTTAAAACCTCTCTGTGAAGTAGAAATTGATTCATTTAAATTGTTGACAGAACATTTTTCATTTTTTTAAATCGCACAATCAGAAAAAATAACTCATAAAAAAGTTAATTATCTATCTTTCCATTCTCAGTTACATCTTCAGTTATTTTCAGTAATATGGGATTGTTCCTGCTATGTGATAATGTACATCCAATATATCCACTTTCGAGCTCAAATGCAAAAGAGATAAGAGCCCTATTCATGGATTAGAAGAGTTGAATTATAGTGTTAGGAGGCACATGAATGAAATGCTTATGGTAATAACCACAATGGTGTTTCCAGTTTTAGTTTCTAAAAGCTATGTGCGTGAATGCATTTTCAGATGGTGACTGACCATTCAGTCCCTTATTCCTCAAAGGTTTTTGCAATTCATTTCATGTTTACGTTGAAAGGAATGATCTCTCTGTGCTAAGCCTATTGAAAGGGATAGCATAAAATAAGATTATATTTCAATAGCTATCGAGACAATTTATAGCTAACTAGTTCAATCTCCTGTGGTGTTGCATGCAGGGAATCAAGACCAAGTGTAATCTGCAGGTACAATGGGTAAGGTTAGAAGCTGGTTGATAATTGGATCAGGGCAAGGAAAAAAACCCAGCTCACTTTGAATTCATGGATTTAGTTCTTATCTCACCATTCCCATGATAAATTCAGAATAGAAAGTGTCCATGTAAACTTTGCACGCTTTAATTATAACTTTCCAATGCATTAGTTATTCTGGTGACAGTGTGACAATTATCTCATTACAAAAGTGAACATAGGAAATTATAATTGAAAAAGTTTACAGGAAGTGCTTGTAGATATAAGACTTTTAATGAAAGTTTTACTACTTAATCTCCTGTGGGATTGATAAATGGTATTTCAGTGCATATCTCTCATTATTGTGTCTTGCTGTTTCTCATCTTGAAGTCTTGTCCTACTTTTTCTGTTCTGCTTTTTTATTACTTTCTTCTTTCTCTTGGTTTGGAGCTCGTAGGTGGTGTGATGTTGAGTATAAGTCGCTGTAGTCCTCCTGGGTCACAGAGTTGCTGTCTCATTAGAAACAGCAACTGATGCTGGTTTAACCTAAAGGTCACCTCACCTTAGGTGAGGGGAGAGGGTGAGAAGGAGAGTCCTTCATGGTAACCTCAGTCTATGTGGGAATTGAACCTATGCTCTTCGGAGTCACTCTGCATTGCAAACCAGCCATCCAGTCAACCTTGAACTTTATGTGGAGTCGTGATGTGAAAGGATCCACAAATAGCAGTAAATGGCACTTGGAAGAGGTTTGTGAGGAAAATATGGTCTTCATTTGACCCCCTAACATCCATTCCCCAATTGCTCATGTAACTCTGATGCAATTTGTGGGGTTAATGAGTAGACATTTAAAATTCACAGAGCAATCAGATACCGGGGCATATGCACAATATTTGTGTTCTCACTCTGTATGAGGAGTGGGTCCTGGCCTCAAAGTAGAGGGTCACAGAGACATGCATGCTCCAATGATCAAATAAGTACCACTTGTCATTGCTCTGAAATACTAGCATTAACCATGTAGTCAGGCTCATACATAGGGCACTAGGAGAAAGTGAGAACTGCAGATGTTGGAGATCAGAGTCAAGAGTGTGGTGCTGGAAAAGCACAGCAGGGAAGGCAGTATCCGAGGAGCAGGAGAATCGATGATTCGGGCATTAGCCCTTCATCAGTATACAACTCTCGACTCATACATAGGGCACCACTATCAACCAGTGACCATGATGTTTTCTGGCTCTTGTGTCTCACAGCTATAGCCAATGTGTTAACTACACCAACAAAGAGCCGCCCGGAGGACACATCCTCAACCTCTGGAGGCAACAGTTCCAGGATCCAGTGTAAACATCGACGAGGCTGCGTCCTGAAGCTCCCACTAGCTTGGACATGGGTGAAATGAGTTCAGATCTGCAGAACTCCTGACGCAATCTGTTTCACAGATGGGGGAGAGAGAAATACCTTAGACCACTTTCACTCAGAGGACTGCAGAGATCAGCCTCTCTCAGTGCTCCCCACAGGAGAGGACTCTGTAGTATCAGTAATCAGTGAGTTCATTAAAATGCAAAGGAAGGAGCAGCAGCGGCAGACAGGCCTATCCAATGTATTGGCCTTCATTGGTGAAAAGCTGGAGTGATGCAGCTAGTCCTGCTTCTGTCTGGCTGCCTCCATCAGCAAGTTGATGGTTGTAATGGAGAGTCAGCCTCATACCCTCACAGGATGCTGGGGAGATGTATACACACAGACACACACACACACACACACACACTCTAACTCCTCCTTTTACCATTCTTTTGCCATTTATTCGACTGGACTCATACCGTGTGGAACTCTCCTGCAGACAATCCAGGAACATATGTCCCTCACTGTCCCTTGTACTACTAGTATCCCTGTCTGTATTTGGGTAATTGAAGTCCTCCATTAAAGCTACTCTACAATGTTGCCATCTCTCTGTAATTTCCCTGCAGATTTGTCCCTCTATTTCCTCTCCGCAAGTTAGAGGTCTCAGGACAACAATTAGCGGCTCTTGTATTTAATTCCAACTATTGTATTCTAAGATAGTGCTGGAGAATAGCTACTCTGTCGCTGGAGCGTCAGAGGCTGAGGGATGAACTTATAGAGGTTTATAAAATCATGAGAGGCGTGGATAGGATAAATAGACAAAGTGTCTTCCCTAGGGTGGAGGAGTCCAGAACTAGAGGGCTAGGTTTAGGGTGAAAGGGGAAAGATATAAAAGAGGGCTAAAGGCAACATTTCATGCAGAGGTTGGTACATGAGCTGCCAGAGGAAGTGGTGGAGGTGAGCACAATTGCAACATTTAAAAAGCATCTGGATGGATAAATGAATAGGAAGGGTTTAGAGGGATATGGGCTGGGTGCTGGCTGGTAGGACTAGATTGGATTGGGATATCTGGTCAGCATGGACGGGTTGGACTGGAGGGTCTGTCTCCATGCTGTACATCTCTATGACTCTATACTTGGGTACACAATAACATCTAATCTAATCTCATCTAAATCTGCAGCTGCTCCAGGGTTCCACACATGGCAATCATTGCTGGCACACCAATCGTTGCATTGATTCATGGTTGCAGAAGTCACTGCTGCACATGGATCTTGGAGACTACATGGCCAGAGGGAATGCTGCTAGCAATGTAATTACCATACCCTATTTGTCCCTTAGCTCAAGCTAAATTGTACTGTCCAAGACATCCTATTTCTCCAGCAATGCAATGTCCTACTTTACCAGTACCACTGCCCCATCTCCTTTCTGTCCTTCTGTATATTTTCTGAACATCTTGTACCCAGGAATGTTTAACACTCAGATTTGCTTTTCCTTGAGCCGACTCTCTGTTATTACCACAACTTCACAGCTCCACATAGCAATCGCCATCCATAACTCCCCAAACCTATTTACTGTACCCCAGTATATACCCATTTCTATGCAAATGCACAGCAGCTCACTAGTAGCAGTTTCATCACACATCACCATTTTCATTTTCCTTAGTGCCAATTCAAGAGAGATGCTACATCTCAGAATTTCATGCCAGAACTTTTTGTATTTACCATGGCGGAAACATTAAAGCCAATATAGGTATGTTTGCATTCCTGGTATTGAACAGGAGAACAAAATGGAGCCTTACTGTTTAATGTTTGCATTCTGACAACCAGTACAGTACTTGGAATTTTATTCAACTGGTAGAGTGGATGGTTTAGTGGTACATTTTTTAAAAAATACAAGGGTCAAACTTGGAACTTTGATGGTCTGTACAGTTTAGTAACCCATTTCAGGGTAGATTTACTCACTAGGTCACTGCTTTGAAATTACAGTTCAAATATTTGCGCATGAGTACTTGATGCATGAATTTGCAATCCCACTGCTATTTTAACTGAGGTATTAACCAACTTCTGTATAATATTGACCATAATGAAATGCCACAAAACATGATAAGTGCACAACATATTACAAGATTCTTGAGTTTTTCCATTACCAGCACTTTATGATTGTGAAATATGACTTAGTGACTAAGATTATATCAACTAACCACCCATTTTAGGTGAATTGTTGAAAATAAATAATAAGAAGTTGAATACCAAACCGTTGAAAAGCCATTAGCCATGACTGAAAAAACACAAAAGGAATTGGAGTTTAACAAAATTTTAAATAAGAATAACCCCAGACCAACTATGGGCATTTTGAACTTTTAATTCCATCAAGTGTTTGGTTTAAAAGAAGATGGCTGCAACCAAGAAAATGACTGTGGATATAAATTCAGTGACTGGAAGATTCCTGTATGGACACATGGAAAGCCATCTTTAC
Source organism: Hemiscyllium ocellatum (assembly GCF_020745735.1). Taxonomy (NCBI): domain Eukaryota; kingdom Metazoa; phylum Chordata; class Chondrichthyes; order Orectolobiformes; family Hemiscylliidae; genus Hemiscyllium; species Hemiscyllium ocellatum. The sequence continues at coordinate 76,816,416 of NC_083402.1, forward strand.
ACAGAGTTAGGGAGATTTCAAATGGAAAGATGAAGAAAGAAATCATATTGAGAGGCTGATGACCCAAACCCCGTGCAACAGAGGGATATCTCCTATAGGCAAGGTTGTATTTTACCCTTAACCCTCCAAAAAAGGAGTATTAAAAATAAGCTTCAAGTCTTGTCTGGGTGTGTTAGTGTCCTGAAATCCTAGTGTGTGGACTAATGTGCTGTGAAGGAACACTTAGATAGCCCTGCATTGAATTGAATTGAATTGAATTTATTGTCACATGTACCGAGGCACAGTGAAAAGCTTTGTCTTGCGAGCAATACAGGCAGATCACAGAGTCAAGTAGTATAGATAAGTAAATAATAGCTAAACAGCAGCAAAAACAAAAACACAGATACAGGTGTTAAGAGTTTGTGAGTCCATTCAGTATTCAAACAACAGTACGGTAGAAACTGTTTTGAAACCGGCTGGTGCATGTGTTCATGCATCTTCTCCCCGATGGTAGGTGTTGTAGAAAAACATTGCCAGGGTGGGATGGATCTTTGAGAATGCTGGTGGTCTTGCCTTTTCAGCAGGCCTGGTAGATTGATTCTGTAGATGGAACGTTGGCCTTTGAGATTGTCCAGACCGAGTCCACCACTCTCTATAACTGTGTCTGATCTTGAATGGTACAGTTGCCATACCAGGTAGTGAGACATCCAAACAGAAAGCTCTCGATGGCACACCTATAAAAGGTGGCAAGGGTATTCACCTTCATGTCAAATTTCCTCAGCTGCCTGAGGAAGAAGAGATGCTGTTGGGCCTTTGTAACTAGTGCGTCCACATGAAGAGTCCAAGAGAGCTTGTTGTGGATAAGCACTCCCAGGAGCTTGACACTCTCCACTCGTTCCACCTCTGTGCTGTTAATGTGCAGGGGGACATGGGTAACATCCCACTGAAAAACTGCAGATGAAGAAAGGAACTCACTCTGAATGCTGCCATACAACTTGAAAAGAACCAAGACAGAAGAATTTTAATGAATCTGCAAAGCTAAGAATCTCGGAATTGAATGTTCAACAACCAACAGCAACGCTACCAGTAAAATCCATTAAAACAGCTGCCATGTTCTCCTACCCATTCTTCATTAATGACTCAGTGGCTGATCCATAATTGTTTTTTAACTTTTATGGTCTTTTTGGGCTCACTTTGTATTCCTAATCTGGGGTCTACTTAGGGTGTGTTATTTCTTCTTGTCGTTGGTAATTAATCATTCACTTTTTTGTTAACGCAAGAAAGCCAGGTTAAATTAGCCTCTTTTAAAACATAAATTGATTCAATCGAAGAGAAAGGTTTCCAGAAGGGAAGTTTCCTTTTGCGATTAGCCTCCTTGCAAACCACTCAATAGGGGCAGGTGAACAAAGAAGGGAAGCCAGTCCATCCCTCCTCACCTGGGCACTTAATGATTTGTAGTATCCTATCTGGAAACCAACTGAGGCTGGTTGTAACAACTATTATGATATAGAAAACAGTCGAATGAAAGATGATTGTGAGAATGCAGAAGGGGTTAGAGTTGAAGGGTGTGAGAATATGGGAACCAATTTTTAACTGGGGAATAGTGCTGAGGTAACAAAGAGATTTGAAAGTGAAGACAAATTGTGTTTTGGGCAATGTGGAAATATCATTTTCTGAAGAGTGATCAATAGCAAGGAGAGCTTTGGAATAATTATATTTGGAAATTACAAAAGTATGATCAAAATTTTCCGTAACAGGAAAGGATCTCAAATAAAAACAAAGGCAAGGAATATTAGATGGCAGTAACTGGTTATTAATAATGGAAAGGATTAGGGTGTTTTATTCATTGATGGTTTCATTACTCTGAGCTTAAAGATGGTGAATTCAAGCCCTATTAAAGAGACTTGGACACAAAATCCAGGTTGACACTCCAATGCCATACTGCAGAAATCAAAATTTCGTCTGAGTCATTAATGTGAGGTTGTATCATGTAAAAGATACCTTGGCACTATTTTGAGAAAGGTCCAAGATATTATTGTCAGTGTCCTGCACAATATTTATCTTTGAAAGAGCACTGTTAAAATTATCTGGCTATTGTTGCATTGATATCTGTGAAACTTTGCAATATGCAAATTAGTTGCTGCACTTTCCATATTGCACATTCATTTTAAAGTGCTTTGGTGCATCCTGAGGTTGCAGAAAGCACTATAAAAACATAAACTTACTTGTTCTGAAGTCTCAGATTATCCATTTGAAAATTTAATTTAAGAATAATTAAATCTCCTTCTTGCCATTTAGAATGTTACATGAACTCCCTTGGCATGGATTTCCTTAAAACAACTCTAATTCAGGTTTACTATTGTTAATCTTGGAGCCTAATGATGAAGTACCACAAACCCACACTACAGCAGGATGTCATCCTGCCTGAAGTAGACAAGATGTATTTACATAATCCATGAGTCACGGCCAGGAATGTGCTGTAACCACTTGGTGGTAAAATAGACTTTATTTTCATCAGTGCTTTAAGTGGGAGTGAATTTGTGGGAGTGAGGAAGCATATTTCCACTCCGCCACAGCCAAGTCATATTTCTTCATACTAAATGAATGCATCTTGCTGGGAGGGAGAGGCAGCACCTTGTTTCGGTAAATATCACTGCATTAATTAGATTCAAGTGGCAGAAGATATGTCTGTTTTTAATTTAATCTAAACCTGCTGTTTCAACCCTTTCTGGAATGGGAATGCTTAGTAGGGATAGGGGAGAACACTTAAATTTACAACTGTTTCAAATCCTTGAATCATCCAAGCAATGGTTGAGCTGAGGTGCTGGCTTGTAGATTCTTCTGACCTGATGCAGTTGTGCATTGCTTACAGAATCTGCTGGTCTCCACCTGAAAGGATTGCAACCCCCGGCAACTCTATAAGAGCAGTTAGTGGAAGGCAAGGATGAAGTGGTAGCTCTTGCGAAAAACTGAGGGAGGAATGCTATGGCTTTCCTCTGTGCAGTATCATTCTGTAATTCTAATCCAGTGTCACAGAGAGTCATGTAAGTGTTGCTACCCTTGTCTTGGTGTAGACAAGTTTTGCCTGTAAAGCTCAATACTACAACAGTTGAGTCACAACCACAACCAAAACCTTGCTTTTTCTCCTTATTTGTCCCTGCAAGACAATTAACAACTTGCCATTGAAGTGGAGTGTTGTGCTGTTTGCTTGTCTTTCCCAGCATACACCTTATTTTGTTTTCAGTAAAATGTCAATGTGTTTACACGCTCAATGTTTCAGGCATTCGGTGTCAGGGGGTGGAAGGAAATGATTGACAAGTTCTTGCTTGAAATATAGATAAGTAAATCGCATTGTTCTGTAAAGGCAAACTATCAGGAGTCCATGATGCCCCAGTAGCAACACAATCAAAACTCCTGCTGCCTGGCAATTAGAGTAGAGCCTTTTTCATTCACTATATTTTCTCTGACCCTAGTGAAGCTTTCACCATAACCCTTTCCATCAGTGTCACTTTGATTCTGAAGACTGAAAAAGGAAACAGATCAATTCAGGTAGTTATTGTTGGTGATACCTAAGATTGAAAATTGGAGGCCTCTGCGTATCATGACAATGATGTAAGGGATAAATAAATGAATATTACATTTAGGGAAAGTTCTATTTACTGTCCAATGTTTTGTTGCAAACATGGAAATGGACAACACAATACAAATTTTCAATTGTACTAGTAAGGGTTACAACTAGGGAAAAGGGAAGACCAAATGATGTCTGAATTCTTGATATACTTATTTCAAAATGTATCTTCATAACAACAGCCAGAAAAAAATCAACCAGTACAATTGTCTATTCTGTCACTTTCAGCTTTGTACAAGATTAAAACAACACTTTACTGTCATTTCGATAAGAACCTGTCATTCTCAGATCCCTGCCTAAGGATCAAGGATTTCAAATAGCCTTAGTTCAGTGCTTTAACCAAAATATTCTTTATTGCAACTACTTGACAAATCTCAGGAGGAAATGCCCACTTTCATTTTGCTATATTGTGTGACACAATTTTTCATATCTTGCTCAAACAGTAGCTAGAGAACAAATTTAATTTATTGATGTGTAATCTTTCACATTATACTGCGCTTTTATAAAAAAATTAAATTAAATCAGAGACACACTGCACAAAATTTGGCATGTAAAGAAAATAAAAAATAACATGGCCCTTTCACCTTTCAAAATTTATGAGAGTAAATCCTTGGGATACCAAGTTTTATGACTCTTTTAGTGTACAGTGCTATTAATTTCTTATAAAAACAGAAAGAACTAGAGAAACTCCGCAGGAATAGCAACATCTGTGGAAAGAGAAATAGGGTTAATGTTTTATGTGCAATATGACACTACTTCAGAACTGCAGAGTAGAATCATACAAGAGTTGAAACATATGAACTCTCTCTCTCCACAGATGCTACCAGACCTGCTGAATTTCTCCAATGCATTCTGTTTCTAATTCAATCTTAAACATCCACATTACTTTGTTTTTATTATTCTATGAATTTCATACCTGCTTTGGGTAAATGTCATACTAACAACTAAAAAAAACCAATGAATCCAAAAGATAATGAATTAATGAGTAGTTAAAATTGTCAAGAGATCTAAAAATGGAGAGTGAGTGATTGAGCTTGTTGGCATCCATTTTGTGGATAATATGAATGTTCTTAAAGTTCTTAAAATTCTAAAATAGCATTTGTCTCACACACGCACACACATATTCTGGGGTACAATGTGAACAATGCCACAGTGGTGTGCGAGTTTACATGCATACAGGGAAGGTCCATTGCAAGAAGGCATTTCATAATATGAAGGGCTTTTGCCCGAGGCGTCGATTTTACTGCTCCTCGGATGCTGCCTGAACTGCTGTGCTTTTCCAGCACCACTCTAATCTAAACTCAACATCGCAAATAATACAGGGAGTTAGAAGTTAAGAGCTGGCATAATTGAATTGAATTAGTTTTACTGTCGTATGTCCTCATATGAGTATAGTGAAAATGTTACAAATCGCCATTTATAACATCTTAGGTACAAAGGTACCTAGGACAGATTTTTGAGTACAGTTCTTAGGGAAAAAAACTAGAAAAGTAAAGAAATACAGAGTGCAGATTTACCATCCTTCCATGATAATATAATAAATAAAAAAAGAAAGAAATTTAAAATAAGATAATTTAAGACAAAGTTCACTTATTCCATTTGACGGTTCTGGCTCAAGGACCCTCCCCTCCCCATGGGAATCCTTGGCTAGACCCTTTACGATGCCGAAGAAATCACGACATAGACTGAAGCCACCGTAGGGAGACCCAGAACGACACCAATGAAAACAGCCAAGATATATGGTCCCTCCAGTCTGCTCCACTATTCTACAAGACTATGACTGATCTGCTTACCCACATTCCCACCTAGCCCCCATAGTCTTTCAGACTTTGCTTGTCAGGAATCCACCTCTGCCTTAAACATACTCAAAAACTATTTTCTTTGTGCTATGATTCCTGTGGTGCTCATGTGGATTCAACTTCCACCTACTTCCTTCTCTTAAATTAGCAAAGCTGAACAAATATCCAGCAGTGGGAAGACCCTCAATTACAACTATTAAAGGGGTAAGCAAATACCTGGTTCATAGCTCATTTCCTCTGCTGTTCGTGCAATTTTACAACTGTTTGTGGCTTTCTTTTTTCAAGTTTCAACACTCTACAGGACATGGAGTGGCAGGTGCTGAAGGATTTTTATTGATTTCAACACTTCTGTATAAGCCAATTGCTCCCAGATATGACATCTTTTTTTTAAACCCTTGCAATTGAACATGGCGTGGAAAATAAGCAGAGATCATGCAGAACTGGTCAAACTGCTGGAGGAGTGGAGTAGGGGAGGAGATGCGGTGGGAATGTTTATTAGTAAGTGGCTATATCTGTCCAATGCTCCCCAGGAGTGATTCTCCTACTTGAAACACAGTGGTACCTGCTACAGGGGTTAAAACAACTTCAGAGCTGGGAAAGGACTACTATCAGGAGCTGTGAAGGTGCCTTCAGTAAAGTGGCTAGCACCTTCCAGGCTACAACTGGAACCATATCCAATGTAGAAACATAGGAGCAGGAGGTGGGCTATTCAGCTCCCCAAGTGCACTCCACCAGGCCAAATAATTACTATAATTTATCTCAATGCTGTTATCCTACACTATAACAATACCTCTTGAGGTTGCTGGTGTCTAAATCTATCAATCTCAATAGACATATTCAGTGGCTGAGCTAAACAATCCTCTGGGACAGGGAATTCCAAAGATGCACTACCTTCTGAGTGAAGAACATCCTTCTCATCTCAGTGCTAGATGGTTTGCATTTTAGTTTGAGACTGTGTCCTTTGCTTCTAGTTGCCACAGCCAGAGCAACATGCTTTCTGCATTTATCCCATCTATCCTTTCAAGAATTTTGTAGGTTTCATTGAGATTGCCTCTCATTCTTCTAATCTCAGAGAATTCAAGCTCAGCCTTCTCAATCTCTGCTGATAGCACTGTCCAACCAACTCAGGAAGTAGTCTGGGTTAACCTCCACTGTACTCTCTCTGTGGCAACTATCTCCTTCTTCAGATAAGGAGACTAATTACACACACTGTGGTCTCACCAAGATTCTATACAATTTAAGCAAGACATCTTTACTCCTGTATTCAAATTCTCTTGTGAAAAGAGACCAGTGTATCATTTGCCTTCCTCATTACTTGCTGTACCTGCTTGCTAACTTTCAGAGGCTCATGAGGAAATACATCCAGACCCCCTTGAACTTTACCACTTTCAAACTCCTACCATTTCACAGTTCCACTGTTGCTTAAGAGAGCTCACTGAAGCTCTCTATTCAGGAATGACTAGCTACGGTTTATTCTGTCTTGGCAGAGACACAGGCAAAGTGAGTATGCTGCTTTGATAGAATCGTAGGTTTTCCTATGGTACAAGTTTCCATTGACCATGCACCTATTGCCCTGTTTGCACTATCAACTCTGCACAGTATCTGTACCGTAAGAGACTCCACTCTCTCACTGTCCAGATGGTGTGTGACCAGAGATTGCACATTGTCTGGTATCCTTGTAGCAGTTGTAATATCTTCATTCTTCAGCAGTCCATCAATGCCAGTTACATGTGAATCAACCCCACAAACCACTAATGGGGGACAGGAGCTATGTAGTTGATGACTCCTGTGTGCAGTCCACAGCCACTTGGGTAAGATGCAGTCAATAAAGATCAGGCTTATAAAGCTGACTATTAGCATTCTGAAAAATACCAACAAATGTCTGTCCTACCCTCGAGGAACCCTACAGTACTTAGCTGAGCAGATCTAATGATTTGTGGTGGTCTGGTGCATGCTGCATTACCCCAGCGTGGGGATAGCTCTTCCCACCAGATTCACAGAAAACAGGAGGAAGATGCAACCTGGATGATAATATTTTGACTGTGGTTTCCATAAACAGCTGTGATAGCCATAACTCCAACATGCCCCATTCACCACCAGTCCCACAGCTGACCTTCCCTCTGTCACAAAGCATCACAGTCTCCACTTGGTCACAAGGCAACAATAAAGGACAAGACAAAGTCAAACCAAATGTATAAAGGAAATCCTTCTGTGTTGCATACAAAAGTCAAATAATCACCCTTGTGCCCTCCCTTGTCATCTGTCTTCCATGTGCCATTGTCTATCCATTTGGGGCTATACAGTATTACTAAAAGAGGATAACAGGTTCTTGCTCCATGGACCCCCTGCTACTCTGTCAGGAAGCAGACTTAATGATCTAATAACCTGATAAGGAAAGATTGCTTCACTGTTATGACATCTTCTGAACTCCTTTGAACATGACTATCTGCAGCCATGATGGCAGCAGTCTAACCTTGCCTGGCAACACTGTAAAATTGTACTACAGCATTTTGACATTGGATGGTTTCAATGCTTCAATAAAATCTGAAACACTAGATTTCAAATGCTGCATCGTGGTTGGTTCCAGAGTAGGTGTATATTACCATTTCCATGCAAAAAAGATGGGCTCTGAGGTCTGTGTACAATCCTGAGTGGCACATTGGTTCAGTGGTTAGTACTGCTGTCTCGCAGCGCCAGGGACCTAGGTTCAATTCCAGCCTCGGGTGACTGCCTGCGTGGGGTTTGCGCATTCTCCCCACGTCTGCGTGGGTTTCCTCTGGGTACTCCGGTTTCCTCCCACAGTCCAAAAATGTGCAGGTCAGGTGAATTGGCCATGCTAAATTGCCCATAGTGATAGGTGCATTAGTAGGGGAATGGGTCTGAGTGGATTACTCTTCGGAGAGTCGGTATGGACTTGTTGGGCTGAAAGGCCTGTTTCTGCACTGTAGGGAATCTAATCTAATCAACTCCTCCATGCTCCTTAGCATTGCACACAGCAGCTTCACAATGTACCAAATATTGCACACTTGCATCACTGTTCTCCGATATGTTGTCCCATTTAAGTGCTCATCAGAGTCTTCTAAAGCGGCAACCTCCGGCAAGATGTCTTTTCTACTTTATCGTTCATGGGTATCACAGACTAGGCCAGCATTTATTATCCATTTTTAATTGCCCAGAGGGAATTAAGAGCCAGTCACATTGCTTGAATCACAAGTAGTCTCGACCAGCTAAGGATACCAGATTTCCTTATCTAAAGGTCAACACAGTTTCTTTCTATGGACATTACAACATGCAATCATTCCTATCTCACATTATCATGTGCCTGTTGCCTCTGAATAGGTAACATCTTCTCCTGCAAGAGAGAGCTAAGTATATCATTGAGTGTGCTGCAATCTGATTTGGTAACAGAGCCGCTGTGGTTGATGAACATTTAAGCTATAATATGTGAGTCTGAGACTTGCAGCTAAGTGTGAAGTGCATGAATGCTCGGTGTGAGTCCTAAGTAATAGAGATTGTTGATAGGTAAGTGATGGAGGAGCATGGTGAATCATTATGAGCTTAGTGGTGTAGTTTTGGGAGGGTGTGCAATTTGAGGTTGGATGCAATAATTTTCACAACTTGAATAATATCACTGAATCTGTTGCACCTGGGTCTTTGCAGCTTGTCTTTCAGTGTTGACCTCCATGGCTATCTATTTTTATAGTCCTTTGCTGTCAGGTCTGCAGGGCATCCTGACCCACTGAGAATGCAGGCATCTCTCTTAGTTTTCAGCTCATCCAAAGTGCAACATCCCAAAACCTTGGAGCCCACTCAATGTCTCCCATGTTGAATCATTCTTCACTGTTTTCCATATCAGATTTTCTTGTTGTATGACAGCCAACACCTACATCAGTTCCAAAGCACACTTTACCTTTAAAGATACTACACTAACCTTAACAAGTTATAGTCTGAGCTCCCTGAAGATCTGTGAAGCCAATGGCTAGCGCACACACAGCAATCATCCAAACGAGTATTTACCACAAATTTGGTGAGCTGTCTGTACCACATTGGATGGGTGTAGGTCAATTGTACATTGCCATCCCCTTGCCTATTTCAAGGTTATCCAGTTTAGCCTCCCCATGATTTACAAAAGTGATCGGCAAACATTATATTGATAGGGAAGACACATGAGGCACAAATTTAAGAAAATCTACACTGAGGCATTACAACATCTCGATTCCAGTTCAGTAAAATCCATATGGAATCACAGAAAGGAATTAAGGTCAAGGCACAGACACAAAACTAAAATTGGAAAAACCAAGGGAGATCTCTGGGGTTGGAGATATGATTAAGAAAGGCTGAAAGAGCAGTTAGTGGCCGAACAATTTCTTCATGTCTGTGCCAGTGCACACATCTGTAGTCTGAATCAATATTTGACTTGGGTTAATTGGGGAATTTCGAAACATTGTCTTATGGAACAGATCCATATAATGGGGAAATTCTAGTAAAATGACTTGGCTTTTTACAGTTACAAACCTACCTACTACAGTTATTACTATGCCATGTGTGCTATCGAGTTAAATTTGGATATCTTCCTGTGCAAGTCAAACTTTAGCAAAATGGGTACAAAATCACTTTTCTTTTGTGCCAGACTAATTTGCATTGGATAAGAATCATCAGACAAATACAAATATAAACCAGCAAACTCTGAAGTCCTCCTATTCTACTTTATGCAATCACTCTGATTGGCCTTTCAACTGAAGGAAACAATAGCAATATGTTTGGGAAAACATGTACATATGCATCCTGAACACAGTTGCACAAAAAAAGTTCCATGTGGAGCTGCTTTGTTGATTGCCATCAGTATGAACAGGACAGTTCTATTCAAACCACACTGACAGATTACAACACTCAGCTTCAATTACAATGTTGATTCTCAGTATAAACAAGACATTAAAGCAGAAGCTTGTACTCTGTATCAAAGCTCAACAATACTGATTCCAATTTCTGTAAGGATCACAGTGACGTGAAGGAAAGAAATGGGTCATAATGGACCATCTCAGAAAGGTCGAATCATAAATCAATTCAATGCAATCGTATTTGTTTTAAAGCAAAACTAGCTTTAGCATATATCGGAAAGCTTAAAACTTCCCTATGCTAAAAAGTCTTTGATAGCTGACAGAAGAAAATGTGTTCAATTGCAACTCCATAAACTGTCAAATAATCTCGAGTGAGAAGTAGCGTGTTTGCCTTGCATTAACTTATGGCTGAGGAATTAGCCTCAACCCATTTTCCATGCCCTGAGAAACAGATGTTGACTCTACATTTTGCTCTAAACTTCAAGACCTGTTGTCAAGGGATAAGAACAAATTTGGATTGAGACAATTAACATCTTGCCATCTAAGCTTGTTCTGCTAGGGCCCAGGGTTTTTAATATACCCAAGAGTTACTCGTGCTGTACTTTGGACCCTTATGGATACTTGAAAAGTAATGAGCTATGCATACAAACAGAAGTAATTCCACGTTAGATTAAGTCGATGTGCAGTTCAACCTGGTGCTGACAATGTAATTCTTTTGTGCATATTTCAGGTTTGAGTTGCAAGAATTGATTTTTTTCAGTGCTGTGGTTACAAATGCTGGCAGTTCTCAGTAAACTCAGACTACACCACTAGGAATGAGAAAACATAAAAGCAGGAAGAAAAAAACAAAAGCATTAAATAGGGAAAAGCAAGTTGTGCTTTATTTCATGATGTTAAGCTGAAATAAATATCACTGTGACTGAAATTCCTTTCTTATGCAACACCCTTATCTGTGCGAAACTAAATTCCGATGCTATATCAAGTACAAAAGATTAGGTTATGCTGTGTTAATAGACTGTAATACAATCAATGAATTCTGATTCTATCATAAATGGCAAGAGTTGTTGATGTAGTCATTGGAACCCTGAGATTGTATTACAGCCACTTCAGGCTAAACCTTATTTTTGAAAGTACTGGCTTTCTTTCTTTGAAATATTTCTCCTTGAAATATTAGAAATTTTTAAAAAGAAACCTAGTTTCAATTTCTTTTCTAGCACTGTCGGATGTGTGGCTATTTAAATGCTGCCTCCCCCCCCTTCCCCCCCCCCACCCCCAATCCCCAGTGTATTGCTTTCTTTCAAGTTTGCATGGAATTCTCTATTATCTCCATTAGCTATGTAGTTCAGCATGATAGCACTATAGAGAGAATTGTGCATGGTAATTCATAAAGCAGGTCTTTACTTATAGAATTCTTTGGCCAAACGTGCTACATTACTAAACAGGAAAGCTAACAATATTCAATGTATATTTTTAAGTCTAAAACAGAGCAGGCAATATATGTTAGATTAATTTTAACTTACTCTTTATACCACTGAAACAAAATCATGATTTTTCTTTGTAATACATTATGAAAATAGAAACCACAGCATTGTAACAGTTTATCTTTGCTGTAAATCAATACCAATTTTCTTTCTGAGTTTTATTCTTTCACAAACCGTAGACACATCTCAATGCTCCTAGCAACTGACAGGAACTGCACATAGTCATTGTATAAGCCTAGTACTGTAAATAATGTTTTGATAATGAACTGCACATTGCTCCAAGTATTTAGCTCCTCCCTGTATGATTAACTACAAGTAAATTGATGTTACTGTGAATGATTAATTTACAATTGCAGAAGTAAAGTAAATTAACTAAGCAGGAGGCTGTTAAAATCCCACTTTGCCATTTTTCCTTCTATTTGCATGTACTAGATTAATATATTTACTCTGGATTCAGAAACCGAGTACTATAAGGAAAAGAAAGCAACAAATGATTGGTATAGTGACTATAGCATGGCAACTATATACTGTATTAATAAATGCTCATTAATTCATTCCTGTAATTTAATCTCATTCATCTTGTTTTCAGCTTGACTCTTTAGAACGTAAAACCTGTGTTTTAAAAAAAACAACCAAGTAACTATTCATTATCCAAGCAGCTGTTTCTTCTTTGTTGTGTTGATTAATTCTTTTGAATTCTATTTTGTGAGGTACGTGACATTATTATGTGGGACAGACTGGCTAGACCAAGGGGTCTTTTCCTGCCTGTCATTTTTTTGTATATTCATAATTACAAGATATGCAAGTACAATGAATAAAATTGCAACTACAGACTAGAAATTAATAAATATTGACCACATAGGTGACTTTACAGAGGGTTGTCTGGTGTGATTCAATACAGGTTTATAAAATCATGAGGGGCATGGATAGGGTGAATAGCCAAGGTCTTTTCCCCAGTGTAGGGAAGTCCGAACATTAGAGGACATAGGTTTAGGATGAAAGGGGAAAGATATAAAAGGGACCTAAGGGGCAACTGCTTCACACATAGGGTGGTGTATGTATGGAATGAACTGCCAGAGGAAATAGTGGAAGCTGGTACAATTACAATATTTAAAATGCATCTGGATGAATATATGAATAGGAAACATTTTGAGGGATGTGGACCAAATGCTAGCAAATGTGTCTAGATTAATTTAGGATATCTAGTTGGCATGGTTCCATGCTGCACTGATCTGGAATTGCTGGTGTTGAACTTGAGTGGGCAAAGTTAAAAATCAAATAGCACCAGATTATAGGAGAAAGTGAGGACTGCAGATGCTGGAGACCAGAGTTGAAAAGTGTGGTGCTGGAAAAGCGCAGGAGCAGGAGAATCGACGTTTCGGACATAAGCTTCTTCAGGCCAAAACGTCGATTCTCCTGCTCTTCAGATGCTGCCTGGCCTGCTGCACTTTTCCAGCACCACACTTTTCAGCACCAGATTATAGTCCAACAGGTTTATTTGGAAGTACTAGCTTTTGGAGTGCTGCTCCTTCTTCAGGTAGCTGTGGAGCAGGATCATGAGACACTGAATTTATAGCAAACGATTTTAGTGTCATGCAATTGAAATGATATTTAGATTAGATTAGACTTACAGTGTGGAAACAGGCCCTTCGGCCCAACAAGTCCACTCCGACCCGCCGAATCGCAACCCACCCATACCCCTACATTTACCCCTTACCTAACACTATGGGCAATTTAGCTTGGCCAATTCACCTGACCCGCACATCTTTGTGACTGTGGGAGGAAACCGGAGCACCCGGAGGAAACCCACGCAGACACGGGGAGAACGTGCAAACTCCACACAGTCAGTCGCCTGAGTCGGGAATTGAACCCGGGTCTACAGGCGCTGTGAGGCAGCAGTGCTAACCACTGTGCCACCGTGCCGCCCACTTCCCTCAGAAGTGGCCAAGCCAACCACTTGGCTCAAGGGAAGTAAGGGACAGGCAACTAATGCTGGCATTGCCAGAGTTGAAATGTGTTCTGAAATAATGAACAAAACAGGTTGTTGAAGGATTGCGCGAACAAACCTAGATTGCTGTTAAATCTTTGATCTTTTGGAATGGGTTGCAGGCTTTGATTCATAAATATTCAACTTTCCAGTCAAATTCTTGAGATAACTTCCAAATAAACCCGTTGGACTATAACCTGGTGTTGTGTGATTTTTAACTTTGTCCATGCTGTGCAACAGTCTGACTATAAATATCTGTAAGAAAAAGCTGACAACACTTAACAGCCAGCTGTGAAATAAGGAATGATTGCCAAACTGTCAATAGAAATGGACAGAAAAATATCTTGAAGTTCATTGTGAAGCCACATCGGTTATTGCTGAAGGTGAAGTTTTACAGTGGCACAAATCTTCACCATTAAGCTTATTTCTATTTGCTTGGTTTTATTAAAAATAAACGCTCTACGTGTTGTCTTGTGTATAAAGAACAATGTTTTATGTCGATGTTTAAAATTGGGATTTAAAAATGCAGGAAAATATAACACCCTTATTCTAAGTGGAGAGTGAAAATGTATTGTCAGTTTCATGTTGAGGATAAAAGGAAGTTTCTTTCTCAGCCATTTTTCTTCTTTCTCCTTCTTGAAGTTGGTGGTGCAACTTGCAGTGGACTTTATCAACTGTACAATCATGAAGGCCATCACTGCTGAGCACAATCATATGTAATGCACTTTCTGACATTGAATACTGAAAGAAAGCAAATCTGGTGAAACAACAAAGTTAAGAAAATGGATCCCTATCGCATTTTAAGTGCAGGGAACAAAGAAGCATTTTTTTAAATGGAATGCCTGAACTATATTGGTTAACATTCTCACATTATTAGCTAGAAGAAATAGCCCATTTTATCACAGATAATCTGCCAGATAATATATTTGTCACTTAATATTTATAATTTGTTTTTAACATATTAAAAGCATTATGTATGAATTGAAATGATTTTAATTGCAACTAACACACTGGTTGTCAGCAACACATCATCACCAATGTAATATTGTATGTATTGTTCTCGTGTCCTGTTATCCAATCAGGGTAGGTCTGTTACAGTAAGCGCCTTATTCTTTGTGGTGCTTTGTAAATTGTTGACTTCAAAAATTTGGCAGTCAGCCAGGTTTTTTCTTCCCACAATACATAACTGGCTATGAAAAGCTTTCTTCCATAGCGCAGCTCTCCAGCCTTTGAATCCAGCCTTTGTTCCAATTGGTGCATTTTAATGTTTACCACACGGTCAAACCATGTGGTTTCGGATGTCAGTTCAGAAATTTTTTGGATTTAAAAGCTGGTATTCATCTTTTGAAAGATGGTGGTAACCTGAACCAAAATAGTCTGCCATTTAACGTCCCAGATCAATATAATCAATAGTTAATATTTCTCACTTTGCCTTGACTCTATGTCCCTTGTCGGCTTCCATGTCTTCAAGGCTAGATTCTAATCAGGGCACAGACCTGAAATGATTACACATAAAATTTCTTCAAAAGAATACTTACAGCACAAAAATTGTCATTTGTAACCTTTCTCATTTTTGCTGTAAAATGCTGTAAGTAACCGCTAATAGTCAGATGAATAACAAACGAATCAAAAGGAAATCACTAAAATTACATTTTTAAATATATAATCGTAGACTGCTGGCTTTAAAATAAAACATTATTTTAAACCACCCTTTAATTATAGGAAAAAATGCTTTAAAATGTTTAAAAAGATTATTTTATGCTTTTCAGAAAATACTAGTTCTAAGTCTACATTTCAACTGTTGTGTTTTGTACATTTTTTGTGATTTGTTTGGATAAATTGAATTGCAGTATCTAAAATAACTGCACTGACATTTCAATAGAATTGTAGTTGTACCTTTTTTTTCCCTAAAAAATGAAATGCAACCTATATTTTGTTGCTCAGTTCACTGGAGAAAATACTTTCTTTGTATAAGAATGAGCATACCACTACTGAGTTCTGTATGACCTCAGCTTAAAGTGCATGCTTATTGCTTTCCTCGTGCAGTCTCTTGCTTATAGCAATTCTATTCTTTGACTATAGAGCCTTTCTTCTGTTCTCTCCCTGGCCCATTCATTATCAGAAAACCTCACCATGTTTAAATAACATGGTTACTCAACCTTGTTTGATGTTTAGAATGCAGTACTTCTTGAATTAAAGCCAAATGATATGTGTGCAAAAGTGTGTGAATGCCTTACTTGCTTCATGCAGCAAAAGACATTTTACACACACACATACATATTCCCTGCTAAATCTTTCTGAAGAAAAAATATGTTCCAGAGAGGTCGATTGGCCTATAAGTCATTGCTCAGTACTCTCTATTTCAGTAGTGATAGAGTCAATTTAAGTATATTTGAAGTATTAAAATACACAAGCAGGTGCCCTCATGACAAGGATGGATGTTAGTAGGAATGGAAACAACCAATAGAAAATGTGAGCTGTCATTTTCACATGACAAAGCTACCAAAATCCCTCTGGATTAGTGCCACATCCTGATGAACAAACAATCTGTCTGCTAAGGGGCTTTCAGCCTATAAAAACAGGCCCAAGGAGTTTAGCATTGTGGAAGTGCCACAAATTAAGATTCAGGTCAAGTCGTTTGGCCATATTACCAATGAATTTTTGAATTGTTTAAATTTTCAAATTCAATTATGATAGGAGGAAAAAAAACCAGCATCACTGATGGTGTCAGACATGCAAATTAAGTCCCTGAGGATACAGATAAAAAGCAGTGCTATTGCCAGAGTACTAAATCGCAGATACAAATAGCCTTAACAGAAAATGCTGTGACAACATCTCCACCACAGACAATAGCCGTCAAGCAGAGAAAAATTGAAGGAATCATAAAAACTGAATCTGACAATGGCTTGTTCTATTACATGATTTATTTGGAGCAGGTGAATACATGACCAGTCTTTTTGATATACTTTAGCATTTCAAACCTTTGCAAAGTGTGAAGCACAGGCATCTTTTTCACAAAATGATACGAGTTTTGTTATTTCACTCGATGATGTGCAATATTACACTACCTTTTGTTTTAAAAAGATTGTATAGCAGAGGAAAGCTTTGAAGGCAGAACGGTGCAATTAAACAGATGCAAACCTGCTCCCATCACCACCCCCCAGCTTCAAAACCCTTGATTTGTGGTGAGAATACGTTTATGCGGAGTGTTGTGATGAACACTGGAAGAGTAACAGTCATCAGGTTTGTTTTGTCAATCTTGAGTGCTGGTCCCTGCCATGCTGACTTCAAGGTCTCTTTCAGTCTCATGGGTTTAAGATAGGAATTTGCTTTTGTGTCCATCAGGAATCTCACCTCAAAGGAACTGGCGGATTTCTCCTGTCCCCTGCTCCCTGCAGCATTAGATATCTCCTTGCCAGTTTTATTATCTTGAAAATAAAAGCTTTTCAAGCCTTTAATTAGTGCCTACAGAGTGTTATCTTGTGTGGTGTAAAATTAGCTTTGTTTCAGGCTGTTTGGAGGGCAATTAGAAACCTTTTATTAGCTGCAAAGGCTAAAGCAGCCTTATTGTAGTCACAGGACATAATCTTTCACGCTTGACAGCTCCAGTTTTCACAACTATTTGCTGTGAAAACATCGACCAGAAAGAACCAAGCCTGAAAGAGCCAGATAAATAAATACCTTGCATAAATACCTGGCTCGGGGAGGTTCCATTCTTTTTCAAGCAAATTGTCATGTGGTCAACAGGGAACAAGAAGAAATAAATTGAGGGAGGAGGTGAGGCAAGTAAGAAACTAGTCTACACCATTCAAAATACTGATATACAATAAAAATGAATCATTTTAAGTGTATATTTTGAAATAGCAAGCCTACAAGGAAATGACATTATCATTTACATCCATATAAATTTACTTACTTACGAGATTCATTGTAGTATCATTGCCTTTTTAATTTCTTATACTTGACAATTCCCATGTGAAAGAACTGCATTTGAGGAAATTCTTGGGAATGGTGCCAAGCCAGTCAAACAAGCAAAGCTTCCACTTTTGTCAGGCCTAACTCATTAAAATGTTATCATTATTCTGCATCTACTTCATAATTCATTGCTTGCTCATTACTCTTATTGTGGGTGATGAAATTTATGGAAACCTGTTTTGCCAGAACTAGGATGAACTGAAAGCCAAGATGATGAAAAACAAGACGGCTTATTACTGCTCCGAATGGGGGATGGGCAGGACAAAGGGAAACAGCTGTGTAGGAGTAAGGGCAGGCTACATTCACAGTACTGACAGGAGAATCAGTGGTGATATGTGACTGCAGGCATTATGACATTAAGGACTTTATTTCATGACAAGGGAAAACGTTATTTCTCCCTTTTCATCTGTCAGGAGGAGAAGCCTTGGAGGTAATGGGTGCAAGGCAGAGACAGCAAGAGTCAGAATCCTTTGAAAAGCAGACAGGGAGCAGACCAGTCAATGCTGTGTTACCTCATTTGTGAATGTATCAAGTAGAACTACAAAACACAATAGTGTTGGAATTGTATTGATTCGTGTGACAATTACTGTACAGCCAATGGTTCAGTATCAATATTATGTTTCAGCGTGTAACATTTTATGAAAATAATAAATTGTATTTAATTTCTAACCACCCAATCAAATTCTGAATCCGAATGCAATCTGGTATCAATGTGAAATAAACAAATAGGCTTTACTCTCTCTTCTTCTGGGTTCAATTGTTCTTGGTTTAAGTCTCAGACAAAAGAACATTGTCACAAACTCCTCATTGGATCAATGCTGGTAGAACAGAGGCCGTCTCTGGTTTCATCTTCTCATAATTCAGAATACCTACAGCCAGTCCCCAAACCAGGCCTCCAATTTCCTAACATTTCCTAGCCTAGTGTAGCATTGTAAAAAGGGATACACAACCTACGGATACCATTCTGCCCCTCAAACCTGTTCCATGGCTGACCTACATCCCGATTCGATTTGCACATCTTTGTGTATATGCCATCATGACTTTAACCAACAAAAAAACTATCTATCCAGTCTTGAAAGATCTAATTGTCCTTGCAGTCACCGCCTTTTAGAACAGGATATTCCAGATTTCTAATTCATGTTCATAGAAGCATAAAATCCATATAGTGTAGAAACAGGCCATTTGGCCCCACAAATCCACACTGACTCTCCAAAAAGTAACCCACCTAGACCCATTCCCCTACCCTATTAGTCTACATTTACCTCTGACTAATGCACCTAACCTACACACCCCTGAACACTATGGGCAATTTTGAATGGCCAATTCACCTAACCTGCACATTTTTGGATTATGGGAGGAAACAAGAGCACCTGGAGGAAACCCATGCAGACACAGGGGAAATGTGCAAATTCCACACAGACAGTCACCTGAGACTGGAATTGAACCTGGGTCCCTGGCGCTGTGAGACTGAGCCACCATGCGCCCCAAATTTAATGATTTTAATCATTAACTATATCAGTGGTGCTGAGGTGGAGATGGTCAACAGCATCGAGTTCCTGGGAGTGATGATCACCAACAATCTATCCTGGTCCATCCACGTCAATGTGATGGTCAACACAGCACAACATTATCTTTACTTCCTCAGCAAGTGAAGGAAATTCAGCACTGTTAATGATTGACATAAAGAAAGTCATGCATTTTGGCTTGCTGAGTTTGATTCATTGTTGTCACATGTATCGAGATATAATTAAAAGTGCTGTTTTGCATGTTATACAGACCGATCGTAAAACACAAAGTGCATCGGGGTAGCAGAACAGAGTGTAGAATACAGTGTTACAACCACAGAGAAGGTGCAGAGACAGATCAACACCACCATTTGAGAGGTCCATTCAAATATGTTATAACAGCGGGAAAGATATTGTCCTTGAATCTGTTCATACATGTACATGAACTTTTACATCTTCTGCCCGATGGAAGAGGGTGGAATAGAGTATAACTGGAGTGGGAGGAGTCTTTGATTATGTTGGGTACACTCTCGAGGCAGTGAGAAGTATAAGTGGAGTCAATGGATGGAAGGCTGATGGACTAGGCTGTGTTCACAACTCTCAGCAGTTTCTTGCTATCTTGGGAAGATCAATTGCCATACCAAGCTGTGATGCAAAAAGGCTGGACCCTTTCTATAGTGCATCTATAAACATTGGTAAGAGTCCTTGCGGACATGCTGAATTTCCTTCACTTCCTGAGGAAGTGAAGACCTTGTTGTGCTGTCTTGACCATCATATTGACTTGGGTGGATGAGGACACATTGTTGGTGATCATCACTCCAAGGAACTTGATGTTGTTGACCATCTCCACCTCCGCACCACTGATACAGACAAGGGCATGACAATACAAAGCTAAGTGGAATGTAATTATGAGGAAGACACAAAAAGGTGTCAATAAGGTGCCAGATGTTGTGAGGTGATTTATTTTGTTAACAAAGTAGAAATTCAGAACACCTTTTAAAAGACTTGGAACTCATAAATGGAGATCTTTAGTGATATCTGGGTGTAAGGCTGGTACAGTTGCAACATTTAAGAGGCATTTTGATGCACATATGAATAGGAAGGGTTTGGAAGGATATGGGCCGGATGCTAGCAGGTGGGACTAGATTGGGTTGGGATATCTGGTCGGCATGGACGGGTTGGACCGAAGGGTCTGTTTCCATGCTGTACATCTCTATGACTCTAAGTACCTGTATCAAGAAGGAAAAAGATTAGCATACAGGTCTAGCAAATGACGATGATAACAAATGGCAAAAAAAACTTACATTGATGGCAGTTCACTCCATTGATGTTTGGATGAGAATGCTATGACAGCAGGTTAAGTAAATTGAGTCTATATTTTAAACTTGGGGCAGAATTCTCCCAATCCTTGAACGACAAGAGCAATAACAACCATATTAGGAAAATATGACAAGATTGGAAAATTATAATCTTGACGTCAAGAAAAAGGTTGATTCCATCCAAGCATTGAACGGCTAGACAAAAATCTTGCTTGTGAGCAATGAGAGACCTATTTGCATATATTAACATCTCATTGTCATCTGTTTTCACCTCATTTTTAGTATTTTCCCATTTTCCCAAGCAACAGGGAAAAATGGCACCAATTCTCCAGAACCCAGTTGCTCCTCCCATCCTGCATCTTGGCCAGCATTCCCAATACCTCAGGGCATATTTCTGTGTAGCAACATCCACAAAAGTTGGCATTATTATTGCACATTAGCCTCACCAAATTATCACAGCACATCGCATTGAATCCCTACAGTGCAGAAAGAGACCATTTGGCCCATCGAGTCTTCACCAACACTCCTAGAAACAGAACACCTTCCCCCCCCCACCCCCAATCCTATCCATACCGCATCCCTGAACACAATAATGTGCCCTGAACACAACAGTACAATTTTTGGCGAATACTTTGTAAAGGTGTTTTTCTTCCTCTTTTTGCAGTAATGGTGTGCCTCAGTGTGTGTTGGGGTGGTTGCTTTCGTAGTTTAGGACTTGGTCTGTGTGTGTGGCTTTCCTGTATACCTTTGTGCTGAATTCTCCATTCGGTGTTCTCTGTATCATCACATCTAGGAATGGGAGTTGGATGTCCTTTTCTTCCTTTCTAGTGAATCGGATTCCTGTGAGTGTGGCATTTGTGATCTGGTGTGTGTTTTCTATTTCTGTGTTTTTAATGATTACAAAGGTGTCATCTACATATCTGACCCAGAGTTTGGGTTGAATTTGCGGTAAGACTGTTTGTTCTAATTTTTGCATGACAGCTTCTGCTATGAGTCTAGAGATGGGTGAGCCCATGGGTGTGCCGTTGATTTGTTCATATATTTGGTTATTGAATGTGAAGTGTGTTGTGAGGCACAGGTTCAGTAGTTTGAGTATGCAGTCTTTGTTGATAGGTTCCAAGGGAAGGTTGTGGTGAGCCACAGTCAATCTGGCGTATATTCACTGAAAATCAATGGTTGTCAGGGGCTATCAGATGGGAAGATTTCGGAAGTCAATTGTGGGGATTGGAGACTGCATGCTGGGATGCAGAGAGGTCAATAATTGTGATGAGGGCAAACTAAACATTTAAGGATAAGAGATCATAGCTCCTGTGGTATAGTGGCAGTGTTCCCACCTCTGAGCCAGAAGGTCTGTACTCAATTCCTAGCTGCTCGAGTGATGTTTTGTAACATGTCCAAGCAGGTTACTTAAAATCTTTGAGGAAGTGATGGCACACTGGTTATTTCACTGGACCGAGTAATCTAGGGCTTAGGCTGATGTTCTGGGGACATCAGTTCAAATCCTAGTAAGTTACATTTGAATGTGTCAGAAATCTGGAATTAAATGGCGATTGCTTAACCAGTTGATTGTTATAAAAATCCATCTGGTCCACTAATGCCCTCTGAGGAAGGAAATCTGTCATCTTTCAGGTGACTCCAGACGATGTCGATAAAAGAGAAACTGAGGCCTGGATCCAAGACTCACTTGCTCCAGAGATGTGTCATTATGCTTGAACAGGCTTATTAAGAATATCTGTATGGGTGGGAGATGATTAAACATTGGGTATTGAGGGAGAAGTGGTTAACAGTCAACACAATAGTGGACATTGCAAAATTATTTTTGACATAAGTAAGCTGTATACTTGGGCATTGAATGGACAATTTTAAAAAATGTGTAGATGGGAATATGGGAAGATCAAAGTTGATGAGGTTGACCGGTTATCAGAAAGAAACATTAAAACTTGGGGTATCCTGACACTATGTTTGCATTCCACCTGATGAAGAACTGTGTTCCCTCAAATCCACAAGTTGCCACTGAAATGAAAAATGGCTACCACCACACCAGAGAAAGTGTTTTTATTATTTCCTCTGAGGAACTGGGCTCAATGTGTGTGCAATGTGAGGCCCTTCAAGTGG
Source organism: Hemiscyllium ocellatum (assembly GCF_020745735.1). Taxonomy (NCBI): domain Eukaryota; kingdom Metazoa; phylum Chordata; class Chondrichthyes; order Orectolobiformes; family Hemiscylliidae; genus Hemiscyllium; species Hemiscyllium ocellatum. The sequence goes on from NC_083402.1 coordinate 76,839,042, forward strand.
CAATAGCATTAAACAGCCACTCACACAGTGCAGAGTAAAATATCATTCTGCATGTGGAACACATGCCTTGACCAACCTTATCGATCAAAGTACTTGGCCACAAACAATCTTATCATTCAACGTTACAAATTAAGCCTGCTAATGGCTGTGAAGCACAAGTAATGTCAGGTAAACTATAACGATTCCCTTTAGTTGCAAAAGTTACAATCACCTTCTGAAATTTCAAAGCCTATACAAGATGTTCACTTCACACCTTGGACTTTCAACTATGCACACTACTATGTGATCTGCAATGCTGTCTTTTTGGGGGCATGTGGGGATTGGGGTGGGAGAAGGAGTTCTCATTATTGCTGCCACATTTACAATTGCATGCTGACTGTGTGCCAGGAGGTTTAAACAACACACATTGGAATTAGGTTAACAATATTGAAGGTTAATGTAGAAATACCCCATTGTCATCCTAGTCAGAGACCTCCATGTGCCAATGTTTTGAGGACACAGCTCAAATATCATTTGAATGTGTTGCAGCTGCTGAGTTAGAGAGGAGCTGCTTCGTGTCTCATATGGTACATGGAGGCTCAAAGGAACCTTCCCTAATGGATCCAAGCACAACAGTGGTTGTTAGCTCTGTGGCCACTACACTAACAACGTCAGAGAGGTGGATTAGGAACACATTCTTTTGTAGGTGCAGTCACAATGATAGTCACTCACAGAGCTAATGATGAAAGGTGAATGCATATTTGAAAGTGTGATGATGTATCCCCAGTCAGGTTTCACCCGGGCCACCTATGTGCCTTCAGGAGGTTTTATTTTCCCATTCACTCACATTACGTCTTGGCGCAGTGCCACCAACTGTAGCTGGGGTGGAGGGAGCCTGCCCGAAAGCGGATGCTGTTGGCTTTGGAGGTAAATACACCCAGAGGCATGCGTGATTAGAGAACTCAGACATGCTGAGTGTGTCCTGTCTAGATGCAGGTTCACCTTTCTCAGCTTGGAAAGGGTTGGAGATGGCAGGCAGGGTTAAGGTGGAGGGAGTAGGCACCTTTGCATAGGGAGGGGTGGCAGGGGCATATATGTGCTTCCTTCTCTGGGTGGAAGACAAGCACGTATGTACTGGGTGCCTAATAACATTAGCTGAAAATGTATTGCTGGAAAAGCACAGCAGGTCAGGCAGCATCCAAGGAACAGGAAATTCGACGTTTCGGGTATAAGCCCTTCTTCAGGAATCTTGAAGATTCCTGAAGAAGGGCTTATGCCCGAAACGTCGAATTTCCCGTTCCTTGGATGCTGCCTGTCCTGCTGCGCTTTTCCAGCAACACATTTTCAGCTCTGATCTCCAGCATCTGCAGACCTCACTTTCTCAGCCTAATAACATTACCCTATCTCCTTGTGAAGCATAGCCATCTAAAGTGAGGTCAAGGGCCCTTGTCCCCCAAAGCACTGATTGCAGATGGTACCAATGGAATACAGATTGGCACGTATATACAACAGGCATCAAGTTTTCTGGGCATTGGTTTCCATGGCAGCAGCCAATTTGTCCAGGGACACAGCCAGACACATGCATACTGGAGGAAGCACAGTGCAGAAAATATTAGAGGACTATTTCAGTTCAATTCACTTTCCGGAAAGTCTCCATCAAACCAGCCCACTACTCCTGTGTTGGGTTGTATATTTTAGTGAAGCTATTAATGGCCAACAGGATTCAATCATCTCCTGCTTGGACCTTAGCAGATGCGTGGTCTTTGACAGTCCTCTGCATGATAGCGATCAGGAAGGATTTTTGCTCAGTCCGCTATGGAGATGGACACTGATGTGCCCATCAGCATGCATATCCAATTAAATATCCACCAAAGGTGTCAGTATTGGAGCTGGTGCAGAGATAGGAACCAGCATCCTATGAAGGAGTTGGAGCTTCTTCCTCAAAGGTGGAGGAGGAGATGGTAACCCAAGGTACTGGACTTTACATGGCCTAATAGTTGCTGGTCCCTGCAGGAGATACAGAGAATGAGTTACAAAATAGGGGTAGAAATATGGGCATCTTGAGAATATATTCATAGTGGAGGTAATGGGAGGGCAGTGCAGCACATGATAATAAATCTGACTTGATTGCAGAGACATGGCGACCTCGGTCTCATCACATGAATGGTCATAATCCTCCCCTGCTAAAGCAATGTTTGTATACTTGTAAAGGAACGAGAAGACAAACATCAGGCATCACACCAACCCGTCTTGGCTCTGGCTGCCCTATTATGGTGTGTTTTGTCAGAGAATGAGATGCTAATAGGGATTGAGTGAGATGAAAGTGGCTGCGCAACTGTTAAAGCTGGAGAGATGTGGTGATGTTTTCTAAGTGAATAAATTGGGAGCATGTAAGGGATTTGGTGAGTGACAGCAATTGAGGGAAGGTGCTGCATGCAGTGGATTGTGAGCTTTGGAGGGAGATGGGTGCAGTGGCAGAGATAGAGTGAGTGAGAGGAGGCTGCTGGTCATTATCAGTCTGCCTGCACTGCTGGGCATTCCTCTGGACTGCGACCACCATACTGACTCTGGTTATGATTTCAGACTAGGTTGGCGATTCTGGTGCCATGATCTTCTCTGGTGGTCCGGAGGAAGGAGGGCGGCTCACCGCTCCATCACCTTGTTCACCGTACCCTCTATTCTCTATAAGTAAATCAGGGTGCCAACTTGCCTCCATTAGCCATTTCTGGGGTAAATCTCTTCCAGACTGCAACTGTGAATGGCAGTTCTTGGCTTGCATCAATGGATCTGATATATAATTTGGGTTTAGACCATAAGATGAATGGACACAAATAGCCATTCTGCCCATCAAGTCTGCTGTACTATTCAATCATAACTGATATGTTTCTAAACCCTATTTTCCTGTCTTCTCCCTGTAATCTTTGATTGTCTTACCAATCAAGAACCCATTTATCTCTGTCTAAAATACATTGAATGACTTGGCCTTCACTGCCTCCTGTGGCAATGAGTTCCACAGATTTTGATCAAAGCAATTCCTCTTCATCTCAGTTCTTATGGGTTGTCCCGTCACTCTGAGACTATGTCCCTGGGTCCTAGTCTCTCCTACAGGTGTAAACACCTTCTCCACGTCAACTCTATCCAGGCATCTCAGTATTCTATAAGTTTCAATCAGGCCCCCCTCATGCTTCTAAACTCCATCAAAGTACAGACCAAGCATCTTCAGCTACTTCTTGTGCAACAAGGCCTTCATCCCCGGGATCATTCTTGTGAACCTCCTCTGCACTGCATCCAAGGCCAGCACATCCTTCCTTAAGTATAGAGCCCAAAAGTGCTCACAACATTCCTTTCAATGTGTTGAAGGTGCAAATCCAAGAAGATCCCAGCAGTGATGAGTGCATGAGTACATGACCGCTGAGCATAAGAATCATGGTGTAAAGTCATGGTGCAGAGAATTGCACAAGAAAACCCATTAGAACTTACAGAGTGAAACCATCCAGTCAGATCCACATAATGGACACCTCACATTTTTGGTAAAATTTAGCCCTGGGTCTACATATCAGTGAGCTTTGTTAACTGACAGTCATCATTAATTAGTGCATTCTCCTTGGTAATGTCTCTGCCAGTCACAGTCCACTTGCCAGCCAATCTACACTCTCCTCTGATACAGGATAATTAAGCCTTTTTGATTTACTTTAGTATTTTTGAGGGGTTGGTTCACTCAATAGGCTAGGTGGCTGACTTGTGATATAGAATGCCCACCAACAACCCCAAGTTTCAATTCCCCACCAGCTGAGGTCACTATGAAGATATTGTCTTCTCAACCTTTCCCCTTGCCTGAGGCGTGGTGACCCTCACGTTAAACCGCCACCAATCGTCTACCTGTAAAGGGAAAGCAGTCCTATGGTCTGGTAAGACAATGGCAACTTTTTAACCTTGCAAATTGTTCTGGGGAGCGCAAGGCACGAAAGGTTTTTACAAAATGTCTCCTTCCTCAGCAATACTCAAGATCTGTATATCCAAAAAACTTTCTTGATTACCCCTTTCTTTATCGGGTTTCTCAGGTTGGAATTGAGGGCAGCTGTAATGCTCTTCAGCATATGCCAAGTTGGTGTTACACTATCATCCACTTTTGAGATGAAATTTACCAGGAAGATCTCCAAGAATTGTGAAAACATATTTGTAACTTGTCAGGATCTGTTTAGCAGTCAATGGTCTGTTGCTCTGTGAAATGCTGCAAATCTCTTCTGACACATGTAGGATAAGTTTTAGACTTGTTTCAGCTGAGATGAGGGGATTTTACTTCGTGTCTAATATCTGAAACTGCATGTCTTCATTTCTTCTCTTTACACTGGGCTCAGAGTTTCCTCTTGGAAAAGTATCATTCCATCATATCGGCTCATTTTTACCTTCAACAGCTTCAGTTTTGTGTCAACATCTTGAGTCACTTAGCATTTGTCTGCAAAGCTCATGACTTTGTACATTCCATCAATGCCTATCTCACATTCACATAATGCTCTCCTTCTGTAGTCATTATTCAAACAGTCATAAAACATTTATCACCTTTGGACTGAATAGCACTAACCTGTGCTATGATACAGTGATTCTCCAGAATCATCCAACAGCTCACCAGCAGCTATTTTTATCATTTTTCTCTCCTTTCCAGTTGAGGAACTATGTGTGCCATTTGATTCACTTCTTGCAGTTAAAGTATAACTTTCCCCATAAGAACATCAGACATTGGCACTGAAGTAGGCCATTCAGCCCAACAGATCTGATTTATAATTTCATTGAGATCACGGATGACCCAATAACCCTTAATCCCACTTTCTTCGTTTTCATCATTATCCTTAATTCATAGGGTCATAGAGTCATACAACATGGAAACAGACCATTTAGTCCAACTTGTCCATGCCAACCAGGCCTCACAACCTGGCCTCATCCCATTTGCCAGCATTTGGCTCATCTCTCTCCAAACCCTTCTGATTTGTATACCCATCCAGATGCCTTTTAAATGTTTGAAGTCACATGACACCAGGTTACGGTCCAACAGGTTTATTAGAAATCACAAGCATTCAGAGCACTGCTCCTTCGTCAGGTGAAGTGTTGTAGTATACCTGGCTACAAATGTAGTAATTGTGCCTGCCTACACCAGTTCCTTTGGAAGCTCATTCCATACACGTACCACCCTCTGTGAAAATGCTGCCTCTCAGGTCCCTTTTAAATCTTTCCCCGCTCACCTTAATCCTATGCCTCCAGTTTTGGACTCCCTCACTCTAGATGAAAGACCTTGGCTATTCATCCTATCCACACCTCTCATCATTTTATAAACCTCTGTAAGGTCACCCCTCAGCCTCTGACGCTCCAAGGAAACAAACCCTGACCTATTCAGCATTCCGCTCTAGCTTAAACCCTCCAATCCCGGCAACATCCTTACAAAAATCTTGTCTGTACCCTCTCAAATTTGACAACATCCTTCTTATAGCAGAGAAACTAGAATTGTACACAGTATTCTAAAAGTGGCCTCACTCCTTTTACTGAGTAGAAGTCTATCGTAGACTTAAATATACCTAATGGTGAAGAATTTCACAGATTTACTACCCTCTGAGGAAAAGAATTCCTCCCTATCTACGTCTTAAAATGATGACCCTTCCCTCTGTGATTATGCCTTTTTGCCCTAGACTTTCCAAAAGGTGAAATAAATTTTCCACATCAACCTTGTCAAGTCCCTTAAGAATCTTATCTTTTTCAATAAGGCCCCCTCTCATTCTTTTAAACTCCAATGAGTGCAAGCTCAACTTACCAAGCATTTCTTCATATGAAAATTCTTTCATGCCTTTCCATTTTGTGAACCTTCTCTGGACTGCTTCCAATGCCAATATGTCTTTCATTAGATAACGGGACCAAAATCATTCACAGTACACCAGCTGTGGTCTAATTAGTACCTTGTATAGTTTTTGCAAGACTTCCCTATTTTTCTACTCTATTCTCTTTGAAATAAATGCCAACATTCCATTTGCTTGACATATTACTTGTTGAACTTGTTTTTTTTTTGTGATTTCATACTCAAGGACTCCCAAATCATACTATGCTGTAGCTTTCTGCAGACTCTCTCCATTTCAACAATATTCGGCTCCTCTATTCTTCCTGCCAATGTGCATAACCTATATTTTCCCACATTATATTCTATGTGTCATGTTTTTGCCCACTAACTCAACCTGTTTAATTTTCTCTGCAGATTCTGTGTTGGCCTCACAACTTTCCTTCCCACCTATTTTTGAGCCATTTACAAACTTGGCTTTAATACAATCACTACCCTTATCCAAATCATTAATATAACTGTAAATAAATCTGTTCTTCTTATCCCAACTCTTAATTCGTTAGTCAATGCTCAATCCATGCTGATATACTATTCCCGATATGAAGGGCTCTTACCTTAATATAAAGCTTTATGTGTCAAACAACTTATCAAACAACTTTTGGAAGTCCTGACATATTGCATTTGCTCCTTCTTCTTTATCTATCCTGCTTGACATCTGACTAAGGAATTTTAATAGGTTGGTCAGGCATGATTTCTGGTCATAAAACCATGTTGTCTCTATTTGCTTATATTATGTATTTCTAAATGTTCTTCTATAATATCTTTAGTAATGGAGCCCAACATATTCCCAAAGATAAATATAAGGCTAACTGGCCTAGAATTGCCTACTGTTTCTCGCCTTCCTTTTCTGAATTAGGGTACTACATTGATAGATTTCTATCCCTCTGGGACTTTGAGAATCTAAAGGTTTTACTCCCAGCGCACTCATCATCTTGGGACTTATTTATCTTTAGCCCTATTAGTTTCATTCCTATTTTCTTCTCTAGTGACAGTTATTGTATTTATTTCTTCTACCGCCAACATTTTCACTCCCCCTTGCCCCTTTTACGTCTTAATGATTTTGTGTTTTTAGTCTCTTGTTTTGGGTCTGAATGAATTTACTCTAAAATTGAACTTGGAAAAGAATTAAATAAGTCCCACTTTGAACCATTTTCCCAGATGTACTCATTCAGCCTCCCTCTCAATCAGACAAAGCTCCTTCACACTGACTGTGCTCCTTGCTCGCCATGCTTTTGTGTGGCATCCACCACAATATTTACATCTTGTTCTTCGCTGTTGATCTTTCTGCTGTTCCTTCTGAAAATATTACTTCTTATTTTCCATTGTGTTGTTCCTGTTAGGCCTAAGAGTGTGTCTAAGTGTAGACACTTGTCCATTATCCCATTATTTGATGACTAACAGCTACAGAGCTTCTGCACATGATCACCGCTTTCTTGAGTCCAAGCTCCTTTTCACTTAGAAGATTTGGTCTCATGTGTGATTGCTTGATCCAAAAACGATTCTACCTCAGATTAAATCATCTGTCATTTGCCCGAGGTTCTTTTTATTTATTCTTTTGGGGATGTGGACATCACTGCCCATCCCTATTTGCCCTTCAGAAGATGATGGTAAACTGCCTTCTTGAATTGCTGCAGTCCACCTGCTGTGGTTTGACCCACAGTGCCATTAGGGAGGGAATTCCAGGGTTTTGGAATACTTTCAAGTCAGGATGGTGAGTGTCTTGGAGGGGAACTCAAAGGTGGTGGTGTTCCCGTATGTCTGCTGCCCTTGTCCTTCTAAATGGAAATGGCGGTGAGCTTAGAAGGTGTTGTCTGAGGATCTTTGGTGAATTTCTGCAGTTCACCTTATAGGATAGGTCAAAATGTACAAAATTCAGCTATGTATCTCCATGCAGTCACACTCTGATCAAAATTCTTCCTCTTCTTGAACTCCAATGCTAAACATTTATCATTAATAGGTAACATTAGGGTCAGGGTCAAGACCTTCAGTATTTTTCCATACTGGCTTATCTTTTGCACAATGACTTAAAAGGGGCAATACATCATATAGCACTGCGTCCACTGCACTAGTAACAGAGTTACTAGTCTGCTTTGATCAGGGTTATTGTTCAGTGTTATGGCTCACTTCTGATTTTGCCATTGAGGCTGGTAAATATTCCAACACTGTACCATATTGTCATTCCTCTTCACAAGAACAGGAACTAGAATATTCAGAATCATCTTGACTTGCCCAGTAGGACAGAGGTACAGACTCTAATCATTCACTGTTGTTTCTTACAGCAGTGGGCCCACTCACAGCTCTCATTTCAGCTTCTAATTCCTGACATTATCATGACCTATAAATTTTAATCACTTCTTTTTCTAAAACTGAAAGAACATAAGACAGATGTTGATACAGTATCCTTACAAAAAGATATCCCCAAACAGAGTTGAGGCTAGATCAGACATGATCATGTTGAATTGCTGGCTTAACAGCCCATATAGTCCTCTCCTCCTCCGATTTCCTTTCACTTTGTGTTCCACTACCAATTATGTAAATGAAAATGCTTCCTGGTTTCTCTCCTTGATGGCCCGGCTCTATTTTGAAAATTATCTGCTTTCATTCTGGATTTCTCCACCGATGGGAATAGTGTTTTCCTGGGTGGACTGTTCTGAAAGCTGTGTGGTTAGAAGGAACACAAGTGCAGTGTATCTGCTCATAAGGCAGTCACGGAGTGGATACAGTTCTACCTTCATGTTCTAGGAGTGCTGTAAATCAAGACACAAAGTCAACACCACTGTTCTTACTTTATGGGGCCAAAGATCCAAGCACATATTTAAAAGGTGTTCAAGTCAGGAGTATCATTCTCAATGTTGGAGGAGCCTTTAAGGAACTGCAATTGCAGCCACCTGGATCCCTGGAATTGGAAGTCATCATTCCACAACCACGTCCTCACATCTGAATCCCTTTCCCTTCCCTCCAATATCCTCAACCAATATCTCAAAACACCCTTGACCAATTACGATGTCATGCTTGGACAATGGAACTAACTTCACTTCCCTATCTGTCAATGTGATCCTCCACTTACCATCTTTGGCCATCCCTTTGTTACCCTTGACTCTCAGAACTTCACCATAATCCCTGAATGCATGACCTACACTTTCTTTCAATGTTGATCTTCCTTCTAGAGTTAGGTTCATACCTGTCTTCCCCAAGAGACATTGTAAAACTATGACCTCTTCCTCTCCCTCTCTCCCTCCTTCATTCCTCTGGCAGAATGTGCCCCATTCCCCTTTGTCAGCCACCTAAACAATTTCAATGATCAATGTCTGTTCCCTAGGATTTGATCTGAGTTGCCCAATAAAGGAAAAGCTCCTCCTCATTTCGAATCCACCATAAAAACTACTTTGTCTGTTAGAGAGACATGATTAAGTAGTCACAAACCTGAAGACATATCTCATGTTTGCTAATTGCTTAAATGGAAGATGTACCTAATTGTGACAATGGGGTTGCAGTGAGGATTTTTCTCAATTATAAGAATGATCATAGCAATTTATTTGTGGAATTGGGGGATTATGATGAAAGATTTGATGAGAACCAGAAAGAAGGAGAACTGAGAAAGAGGACACTTGCAGTATTTAATGACAATCTCCAACTGGAGCTGCATGTATAATGTGTAAATGTAGTTAAAAAGAGGTTTTCACCACTTGCCAACAGAAAGCTCCATCTGCTGTCAGTCTGCCAACAACTTAGCAGCACAATTTTACCCAAGTCATTGATTGGAAAGTTGACCGTTGTCTTTCCACACAATTAAGCCCACCTAACTGGCTTATTTCCCTGGAGGTTTTAAAGATTCTACCTGCTCTATGTACTCCCGTCCCCACGTGGAGGTCTTCTTCAACATTGGCTTCCAGGTATTCCAGCGATCCGGCAGGCAGTCTCGAACCAGAATGGTGGTCCCATCTGGGAATGGTGATAACCTCCCAGCTACGCCTTCTGGGTATTCCATCGTTTCTTAATTAGCTTTCCTCAAGCCAAGAAGCCATTAACTGAGCTGTGATGAACTTTGTCTTAATTTGACCTTTTTTTTGCTATTATGTATGACTTCTTTCATTAATATAGTTGCATGGTAAGGCAACTTATAAAACTTATATATTGTTTTTTTTATGTAAAACATGTGACAACAAATTTCTTTTCCATTCTATTCCATAGTCTCCATCAAACCTCCTTATCGTTTTAAAATCCCTCAATTCAATCAACACTCAACTTTGTGAACGCAAGAGAATACAAGGCAAGTTTATGGAACCTGTCGTCACACTTTCAGTGTTGGTAACAGTCTGGTAAATCTGTGCTCATGGTCTTTCAAGGTCTCTGAGGTGTCATGCTCAAAACTGAATGAAGTACTTCAGATGAAGTCCCACCAATGCTCTGTACAAATTAAACATCACCAACTCAATTTTGAATTCCAACCCTCTCGAGATAAAGGTCAATATTCCATCAGTCTTTCTGATTACTTCTTGTAGCTGTCCAGTAGTTTTCTTTAGTGAATTTCATACATGGAAACTTAAATCCCTGTATGTCTGCAGAGCTGATAGTTTCTTCTGTAAAATCTTATCAACAACCTCAGGAATTCTATATAGGCAACGTCAATACTCGCTTATCCACTGACCTCCTTGAACAATTCAATTAGATTAGACAGACAGGATTTCCTCTTCACGAATCCTTCTGACTCTCTATGAACAGCCTACATTTCATCCAATCCCTCAATCACTCTATCTCTGGGGTAGGTTCCAGTAATTTCTTCACAACTGACAAATCTGTAATGTGTGATTTCTCTCTCCTGCTCATCTAAAGTAGTTGAGTATATTTGAAATTTTCCATTCCAATACAGCACCATGCTACACCAGTGTTACACTGTGCACTGTGTGCCAGCTACATATGTGCCAAAGACACTGCATGTATCTCAATATCGAAGAGGCCTAGCCCTCAGCCAAGTCTAGGAATGCATCCTTCAGGCAGGGGATCCTGGCACACAATAAATGTGAGGTAGCAAAGAGAGAGAGATGATGGTGGCATTTATCCTGACAGAGAGGAAAAGGTCATTGAACTTCTTTCAGCACTGCTGGGCATTCCTTCAGGTGGTTGATCTGGTACCATGGCCTTCCTTGTCAGTCCTGAGTTCTGGAGAATACCTTTCAAAAGATGACCAAAAAGATAATAGAGTAAATAAGCTAAGAGAGCAAACCAGCGAGAACATAAAAACTGACACAAAACCATCTTTAAATATATAAAAAAGTAGTAAGAGGTCAAAGTGAACGTCAACCCCGTAGAAAATGAGTCTGGGGAGACAGTTTTGGGGAACATTTTTCTGAGGCCCCTTTCGGTCATAGCTGACCATGGGTTGCATCCTCGTTGTTCTGGCTTTCTGCTTCCCAGTAGCAACTTCACTTGTGCCTAAACAGACCAATACTGGAGTGACAGTCCCAATTGCAGAGGTCACATCTGTATGTGGTTGTTGATCTGCCAGAGCTGCTGCACTCCTTCCTTCGTGCCCCTTGTCTACTGCTCATCAGCATCTTTTCCCCTGTTTCGAGGCATTGGTTCCGGGTGCTTCTCCATCTCATGCGGTCAGCTGCAAGTCATTCCCAGGACTCTGTAACGATATCGAGCACCTTCATGTCCCTCATGCAGTCATCCTTGCAGTGCACCTGGGGACGCCCACTGAGTCTCTTCCCGGGTGCAAACTCTCCATAGAGAATATCCTTTGGGATGCAGCCGTCCTCCATGCGGTGGATGTGGCCTAGCCAGAACAGTCTCCACTGCCTAAGCAGAGTGTACATGCTGGGAAGACCAGCATGAAATAGGACCACTGAGTTGGACACTCTGTCTTGCCATGATATGCCCAGATATGGCGGATAGTCCTCAAGTGGAAGGTGTTCAGTCTTCTCTCCTGTCTGGTGTATGTAGTCCACATTTCACTATTGTACAGTAGAGTGCTTTTGACACAGGCACTGTAGATTGACATTTTTGTCTTCATGTCCGCTTGAGATTTGTCCATATTCAAGTCGTGAGGCAAGCAAGAGTTGAGGCTACATTTCCGATCTCTTGTGTCCAAGGAGAGGTTGTCAGTGATGGTAGAACCAAGGTACGTAAACTAATGGGCGACGTTGAGTTTGTAGTCATCGGTGGTGATGACCGGCGGTGCCTCTGTGTCCTGTCTCAGGATGCTCATTGGCTTCAGCCTGATAGTCAGACCAAAAGCCTCGCAAGTGTGAGCGAGGCAGTCTATCAGTGACTGGGGTTCCTGCTGGGTATGAGTTGCAAGTTCAGCATCATCGGCAAACAGCATGTCCCTGATGACTGCAGCACATATTTTTGTCTTGGCTCTAAGGCAGGCCAGGTTGGACAGCCTGCCATCTGATCTACTGCGTAAGTAAATCTCCTCCATTGCAGTGCCAACGGAATGTTTCAGGACCACAGTAAAAAAAAATCCCAAAGTGTGTGGGAACGAGGACGCAGCCTGGTTTGACGCTGCTGTGGACGTTGAAGGGCTCAGAAGAGCTGCCATTGAACTGCACTGTCCCTTTCGTGTTACTGTGGAAGGATTTGATCATGCTCAGCAGTTTCGGTGGGCAGCGATCTTCAGAAGAACCTTGAAAAGGATATTTCTGCTGACCAGGTCGAACGCCTTGGCGAGATCAATGAAAGCAATATACGGGGGCGTTTTCTGTTCTCTGCACTTTTCCTGCAGTTGGCGAAGGGAAATGATCATGTCTACTGTTGACCTTTTAACTCGGAATCTACATTCTGACTCTGGGTATGCATGTCTTGCCAGTTTCTGCAGACGAGTCAAAATAACCCGAGCAAAAGCTTTGCCAACAATGTTGAGGAGAGAGAGATGCCTCTGTAGTTGTTGCAATCACTTCTCTCGCCCTTGTTCTTGTACCGGGCAATGATCTTGGCATCCCTCATGGCCTGTGGTATGGCTCCTTCTTGCCAGTACTAACAGAGGACTTCATATAATGGGAGCAGGAAGCTAGTCTTGCAGCACTTGTTCTGATCAGGAGGAATTCTGTTGTTACCCGGGGCCTTACCTGAGGCTTGGCTGTCAATGGCCTTTCTGAGCTCTTCTACTGATGGCCCTGCGTCTACCTCGTCCATGGTCGGCAAGCATGTAATGGCATCAAATGCTGAAGCAGACATGGTCTCCTCTCTGGAGAAGAGATCAGAGTGGTGTTCAACCCACTTGTCCACCTGCTGGCCTTTGTCTGTGATTACTTCCCCAGGAGAGGATGTGAGGGGGGAACTGTCTTGCTCTGAGCTGGTCCTAGTGCCTTCTTGATGCCTTCATACAGTCCCTTAATGCTCCCCCGTTATAGCAACCATCTAAATTTCCTCACTTAGCTGTGTCTAGTACCCGTTACTGCAATGCCTGGCAGTCTGCTGAACCTTGTTCCTGGCAGCCTTCAGAATCTGTAGGTTCTTCCCGCTAGCTGACCGCTTGTACTCAGCTAGGACAACATGCTTGGCTTCAACAACAGGGGTCATCTTGGTTGCCTTAGCCTCAAACCAGTCATGTGTCTTGCAGGTCTTCTTCCCAAAGATAGCCAAGGATGTGCAGTGTATTGTATCCAGCATGGTTTCCCACTTCTCTGTGGCAAGGCACTGAGTTCCCTCTCGAAAGCCTTTGAGAACTGTTGCATAAAGTCTGGCTGGAACATCTCACTGACGTTGATGCGAGGGTTCCCCTGTTGCTTAGTGCGATGCAATCTCTTAGGTTGCAATTTCATCTTGCAGCACACTAAGGTGTGGTCTGTGTCACAATCTGCACTGTAGTAAGAGTGTGCATGGAAAACGTTTTTGATGGTGGCGTGCCTAACCAAGGTTAGATTGAGTTGGTGCCAATGCTTTGAGCGCAGGTGTCTCGAGGAAACCTTGTGCTGAAACTTTATCTGGAAGTAGGATGCACAGATCATGATAAGCGCACAGCTCGAGAAGTCGCTGTTTGTTCTCATTCATTTTGCCGACACCAAAATTCCCAAGGCAGGAGGTCCATGAGTCGTGGTCTGCAACCACTTTGGCATTGAAGTCACCCAGAAGAACAAGTTCCTCCTTCCTAGGGATGCTGCTAATGAGGGGTGCAATGTTGTTGTAGAGCTCATCCTACATGTCTAGCACAGAAGACAGTGCATGGTCATACATGTTGACAAGGGTAACTGGGCTTGTGGTGGTGTTGAGGTGAAGAGTCATGAGTTGCTCTGAGCCACTGCTGCCCGGTTCTACTGTGTTCATCAGGCTGTCCTTTATTTCGAAGCCGACCGTGTGCTCTCTGAGCTCATCAGAGCACTTCCCCAGCCAATAAACATTCAGTCCTTCTCTTTTAGTGAGCCTGCCTCTACCAGCCTTGTATCCTGAAGGGTAGCTATGTACACGTTGAGTCTCTTGAGCTTGTTGTTTATGACAGCTGATTTCCTAGAGTCGCTGTTGTCCTGGAGGTTTTCTGAGCAATAAAAGAAAACAACAAAAGAGACCAGGTCTGAAACTGGGAAGTTGGGGAACAAGGAAATAGCAAAAGAATTAATCAGATATTTTGCATTAGTTGTTATGCTGGAAGATACTTCATTCCATTAATACTGCAGAATACGGGAGGAATTAAGTGCCATCGCCATCATTAACAAAGTAGTATTGTACAAACTAATGGGCCTACTGGCCCTGATGGCTTGCATCCTAGAACCCTAAAAGAGGTAGCGACAGAGATAGTGGATGCATTAGTTGTAACTTTCCAAACATTCTGGAGAATTGGAAAGCTGTTACTTTGCAATATCAAAGTAGGGCTCAGATATATCCGGTCTTCAAATCCTGACTGAGAATCTGGTAGTTTGTAACACAATTGGCGTCAACTCCCAAGAGTCATGAGAAAAGAAAAAAAATCAGCTCAAATTCTTATTCTTGATCTTGGTGTAAGGACCATTGAGAACAAGATATCACCCATCTGTGGGGAAATACCTTGCTGACACTCACCAACATGCCTCAAAACACAAAGAGGCATTAGATCATGGAGACAGGAACGATGCAGGTGCTCATGGTGACATACTCGAGCTAAAGTCAGCATTTCCAGAGGGGAAGGACAGAAAACCACCCAGATGAATAGTGCTGTGAAGAAGGCATATGGTGTACTGGGCTTTATTGGTAGAGGAATTGAGTTCCGGAGTCCTGAGGTCATGTTGCAGTTGTATAAGACTCTGGTGTGGCCTCATCTGGAGTATTGTGTGCAGTTTTGGTCGCCATACTATAGGAAGGACATGGAGGCATTGGAATGAGTGCAGAGGAGGTTTACCAGGATGTTGCCTGGCATGGTAGGAAGATCGTATGAGGAAAGGCTGAGGCACTTGGGGCTGTTCTCATTGGAGAAAAGAAGGTTTAGGGAAGATTTGATAGAGGTGTACAAGATGATTAGGGGTTTAGATAGGGTTGACAGTGAGAACCTTTTTCCGCTAATGGAGTCAGCTGTTACTAGGGGACACAGCTTTAAATTAAGGGGTGGTAGGTATAGGACAGATGTTAGGTGTAGATTCTTTACTCAGCGGGTTGTGAGTTCATGGAATGCCCTGCCAGTAGCAGTGGTGGACTCTCCCTCTTTATGGTCACTTAAGCGGGCATTGGATAAGCATATGGAGGTTATTGGGCTAGTGTAGGTTAGGTAGGCTTTGGTCGGCGCAACATCGAGGGCCGAAGGGCCTGTACTGCGCTGTATTTTTCTATGTTCTATGTTCTAAAACAGTGGAACATTGATCGAAGGAAAAAGGGAAGGGTAGAATCTAAAAGAATGCACATTTTATTGTTCTGTCAATACTCTGACGATTCAGTCCATGAGGACTTACCCAAAGCAACAGAGCCAGCATTTCTTGTGTTACTTCAGTATGATATTGTGATGCTGATGGGAAACAACAGCTATCATAACTTAATCATTGACCATTTTAAAGTAAATCATATGCAATATGCTGAAACACAATTTGCAATAGCTGCAAGAGGAGTTCAACAGAACCAATTTTCACTGCGTTGTGTTGTGATTTATTTTTAAAGCAAGAACCATGAAACTGAAACACAAGTAGAAATAAGCAGCACCAGTGGCAGATGTGCTCAAAAGTGAATCGAATCAATTTGCAAATGAACAGTGCCAAATACTGCCAATGTCAATTGATAAGATTGTAAAAATGTTACAGCCCTAGCTGTCATTTTATTGTTGCTCAACAAGGTTCAGAAACAATATAAGGTTCACATCAAAAAATAGTGTGGAAAATCAATTAAATCTTTGCATGCTCTAATTTAAGAAAAATGTCTATGCATTGTTACTACTGAACCTTATTATACCTTAGCTTTCCATGTTACACTTATTGCACCCTGTCATAAATCCTGAAATAATCTTTATTCATAACAAAAGCAGAAACTGCTGGAGGACAGCAGCAGGTCTAGTAACATCTGTGGAGAGAAAGTTGAGTTAACATTTCAGGTCCAGTCACCCTTCTTCAAATGACACATAAATTCTGCTTTCTCTCCACAGACATTGCCAGATCTGCCAAAGCTCTCCAGCAATTTCTGCTTTTGTTCATGATTTCCAGCATCAATGCTCACATGTATTTTTACACAGGTCCTTACTCCAAGATCAAGGACAAGAACTTGAGCTGATTTTTCTTTTCTCATGGTTTATGGGCGTTCATGCCAATTGAATTACAAAATACCAGATTTTCAGTCAGGATTTGGGAACTAGATATGTCTGATTCCTAGTTTGAAATCACAAAGCAGCAGTTTTCCAATCCTTTTTCTCCAGAATTCAAGTATTTTTGTAAAGTTTTTTTGTCTGTCATTCATAACAGCCTCTGTTCCTCAAATGCTCAATTTGCGAAGTTCCAAGTTACTTTTCAGTAATTTATATATCACTGTGACAGTTTCTAAAACATCTCTATTTACAAAATGGTACAAAATCCTGTTCATAATTATGAGTGTCTGTGTTGTAACAGCTAATTATATATCAGATATTAACACCTTCAAGAATCCCTCTCAAAAGATTTCAGGAGCTCTCCTTATTTAAGTTATGTCAACTAGCTTCGTAAATGAAATTGTAGCTATCGTGAATAGAAGAATAGAATAGGATCCTTACTGTGTGGAAGCAGGCCATTCGGCCCATTGAGTCCACACCAACCCTCAGAAAAGCAACCCACCCAGATCCACTGTATCGCCATCACACTACATTACTCATGGCTAATCCACCTAATCTGCACACTATGGGCAATTCTAGCCGGGCCAATCTACTGAACCCACACATCTTTGGACTGTGGGAGGAAACCGGAGCATCTGCAGGAAACCCACACAAACACAGGGAGAATGTGAAAATTCCACACAGACGGTCACCCAAGAGTAAAATCAAACCCAGGTCCTTGATGCTGTGAGGCAACAGTACTAACCAGGAAGCCACCATACCACTCCATATTTCTATAATTTTATAAAAATTGCTCAA
Organism: Hemiscyllium ocellatum; assembly: GCF_020745735.1. NCBI lineage: Eukaryota > Metazoa > Chordata > Chondrichthyes > Orectolobiformes > Hemiscylliidae > Hemiscyllium > Hemiscyllium ocellatum. The sequence goes on from NC_083402.1 coordinate 76,856,393, forward strand.
GTCTACTTTTAGATGAGTAGTGTTGGCTTACAGTGCTGTCTTTGTTTTTGTTCCCAATGCCTGACCTTTCTTTTTCTTCTTTAGTCCATTATCTGTACAACATTCAAATGCCAAGTGACTCATGGCTGGCATGAATATGTTGGCAATTCATTGAATTCATTTGATTTTAGTTCAATGGAATAAATACCTGGCATGTTCTACAAAAGGCAGTTACTGTGCTCTGTCAGACTAATGCCTGGAGACAAGCATGTAAACAAAATTTACCTCATTGTGTTCCAGAACTTGGATTGCCTGTAACTATCACAGGCTCATGACTCTTTGATGGAATATGAAGAAAAATGTGGAAGAAACCCTGATAAAAGAAAAGGACCTCTGACATGAACACCCATTCCACAGATGCTGACAGATCTTTTTCCAGCATTTTCTGTTGCCATTTCAGATTTTCAGCATCTGCAGGATTTTACTTTTGAGAAACTCTGCCCTCCATTAGGCAGGCAGGAACAGGCAAATGACGTGAGGCCCAGCATGCCCATCCATATCAACTATTGTTACAGTTTCACCATACATGTTTGTTTCCCTGGGTGGGATCTTCCCTACCCTTCAGTCATGTTGGCATTGGTGAGTGAGATGGGAAAATATGGCAAGTTCAGATTAAATAAGATTCTTGATGTCTAGAAAAGAAACATCCAATTCTACAATCAAATTTTGAGCAACGAGATGAAAATATGGCTTCTGATTGGTGAGAGGTTTATTTGCATACATTAGCATGAGTCTAAGTAACCGAATCTCAAAAGGAATTTTACTATTCTCCAAAATGCTGGAGAGAAACTAGATCGTAACAATTCCCTACATTACAGTTAAGGTCAGAATCTGGTGATTTGAGCTGTTCCTCCAGGCCTCCATATTAGACAGTAGGCAGTAACCCAAACTTTGCTGGGTCATTCAAAATAAGAAGAAACATATGAAGCTTATTCATTGAAAGGCTGATCAGTTGCATGGTGACTTGTGTGTGCTTTCTGTGTACTCCGAAGGGATGTGTGTGTCTACGTTAAGTTTTTTAATTGGTGACAGTGTGTCTGGCTGAAGTGCTGTTCTAAAACAAACGTATATAAATTAAATTGCATTTATTTCAATGCAAGGGGCCTAACAGGGAAGGCAGATGAACTCAGGGCATGGTTTGGAATATGGAACTGGGATATCATAGCAATTACAGAAACATGGCTCAGGGATGGGCAGGACTGGCAGCTTAATGTTCCAGGATACAAATGCTACAGGAGGGATAGAAAGGGAGGCAAGAGAGGAGGGGGAGTTTTTGATAAGGGATAGCATTACAGTTGTACTGAGGGAGGATATTCCTGGAAATACATCCAGGGAAGTTATTTGGGTGGAACTGAGAAATAAGAAAGGGATGATCACCTTATTGGATTGTATTATAGACCCCCTAATAGTCAGAGGGAAATTGAGAAACAAACTTGTAAAGAGATCTCAGCTATCTGGAAAAATAATAGGGTGGTTAAGGTCGGGGATTTTAACTTTCCAAACATAGGCTGGGACTGCCATAGTGTTAAGGGTTTAGATGGAGAGGAATTTGTAAAGCGTGTACAAGAAAATTTTCTGATTCAGTATGTGGATGTACCTACGAGAGAAAGTGCAAAACTTGACCTACTCTTGGGAAATAAGGCAGGGCAGGTGACTGAGGTGTCAGTGGGGGAGCACTTTGAGGCCAGTGACTGTAATTCTATTCGATTTAAAATAGTGATGGAAAAGGATAAACCAGATCTAAAAGTTGAAGTTCTAAATTGGAGAAAGGCCAATTTTGATGGTATGAGGCAAGAAATTTCAAAAGCTGATTGGGGGCAGATGTTTGCAGGTAAAGGGACAACTGGAAAATGGGAAGTCTTCAGAAATGAGATAACGAGAATCCAGAGAAAGTATATTCCTGTCAGGGTGAAAGGAAAGGTTGGTAGGTATACGGAATGCTGGATGACTAAAGAAATTGATGGTTTGGTTAAGAGAAAGAAGGAAGCATATGTAAAGTATAGACAGGATAGATCGAGTGAATCCTGACAAGAGTGTAAAGGAAGTAGGAATATACTTAAGAGGTAAATCTGGAGGGCAAAAAGGGGACATGAAATAGCTTTGGCAAATAGAGTAAAAAAGAATCCAAAGGGTTTTTACAAATACATTAAGGACAAAAGGGTAACTGGGGAGAGAGTAGGGTCCCTCCAAGATCAACAAGTTAGCCTTTGTGTGGAGCTGCAGAAAATGGGGGAGATACTAAATGAGTATTTTGCATCAGTATTTACTGTGGAAAAGGATATGGAAGATATAGACTGTAGGGAAATAGATGGTGACATTTTGCAAAATGTCCATATTACAGACGAGGAAGTGCTAGATGTGTCAAAATGCATTAAGTTGGATAAATCCCCAGACCCCGATCAGGTGTAACCTAGAACTATGTGGGGAGCTAGAGAAGTGATTGCTGGGCATCTTGCTGAGATATTTGTATTATTGATAGTCACAGGTGAGGTGCCTGAAGACTGGAGATTGGTTAACATGGTGCCACTCTTTCAGAAGGGTGGTAAGGCCAAGCCAGGGAACTATAGACCAGTGAGCCTGACCTCAGTGGTGGACAAGTTGTTGGAGGGAATCCTGAGGGACAGGATGTATGTGGAAAGGCAAGGACTGATTAGGAATACTCAACATGGCTTTGTGCGTGGGAAATCATATCTCACAAACTTGATTGAGCATTTTGAAGAAGGAACAAAGAGGATTGATGAGGGCTAAGTGGTAGATGTGATCTATATGGACTTCAGTAAGGTATCCAACCAGGTTCCCCATGGGAGACTGATTAGCAAGGTTAGATCTCATGGAATACAGGGAGAACTAGCCATTTGGATATAAAACTGGCTCAAAGGTAGAAGACAGAGGTGGTGGTGGAGGGTTGTTTTTCAGACTGGAGGCCTGTGACCAGTGGAGTGCCATAAGGATCGGTGCTGGGTCCTCTACTTTTTGTCATTTACATAAATGATTTGGATGCGAGCATAAGAGGTACAGTTAGTAAGTTTGCAGATGACACCAAAATTGGAGGCGTAGTGGATAGTGAAGAAGGTTGCCTCAGACTACAACAGGATCTTGACCAGATGGGCCAATGGGCTAAGAAGTGGCAGATAGAGTTTAATTCAGATAAATGCGAGGTGCTGCATTTTGGGAAAGAAATCTTAGCAGGACTTATACACTTAATGATAAGGTCCTAGGGAGTGTTGCTGAACAAAGAGACCTTGGAGTGCAGGTTCATAGCTCCTTGAAAATGGAGTCGCAGTTATATAGGATAGTGAAGAAGGCGTTTGGTATGCTTTCTTTTATTGGTTAGTGTATTGAGTACAGGAATTGGGAGGTCATGTTGCAGCTGTACAGGACATTGGTTAGGCCACTGTTGGAATATTGCATACAATTCTGGTCTCCTTACTATCTGAAAGATGTTGTGAAACTTGAAAGCATTCAGAAAAGATTTACAAGAATGTTGCCAGGGTTGGCAGATTTGAGCTATGGGAAGAGGCTGAATAGGCTGGGGCTGTTTTCCCTGGAGCGTCGGAGGCTGAGGCGTGACCTTATAGAGGTTTACAAAATTAAGAGGGGCATGGATAGGATAAATAGACAAAGTATTCTCCTTGGAGTGGGGGAGTCCAGAACTAGAGGGCATAGGTTTTGGGAGAGAGGGGGAAGATATCAAAGGGACCTAAGGGGCAACTTTTTCATGCAGAGGGTGGTACATGTATAGAATGAGCTGCCAGACGAAGTGGTGGAGGCTGCTTCAATTGCAACATTTAAGAGGCAGTTGGATGGGTATATGAATAGGAAGAGTTTGGAGGGATATGGGCCAGGTGCTGGCAGGTGGGACTAGATTGGGTTGGGATATCTGGTCGGCATGGATGGGTTGGACCGAAGGGTCTGTTTACATGCTGTACATCTCTGTGACTCTATGACTCTAATATGGGGAATGGACTGGATTCAGTCCTGCAGATCCATGTTAATCTGTTTGGGGTGTCACTCTAGGAACTGCACAGTTATCAGTCAATGGTCTGTTCAATCTTCATTCAGGGCAGTACTTTGAATTGGGAGTAGGGACCATAGTCAGTCATAGAGTCATACAGCATGGAAGCATACCCTTCGGTCCAATCAGTCAATGCTGAGCATAATCCCAAACTAACCTATTCCCACCTGCCTGCTCTTGACCCATGTCCCTCCAACCCTTTCCGATTCATGTATTCATCCAAATGTCTTTTAATCATTGTAATCATGTCCACATCCACCACTTCCTCAGGAAGTTCATTCCACAGGCGAACCACCCGTAGTGAAAAATCTCACCTTAAAACTGTGCCCCTGGTCTTGATATTCCCCATCTTAGGGAAAGAAAACTACCAACAATTCTAACTGTACCTCTCATAGTTTTATAAACTTCTATCAGGTCACCCCTCAACTTCCTACACTCCAGTGAGAAAGGTCCCAGCCTATCCAGCCTTTCTTTAACCCCTGGGGACCTGTCCACGAATGGGGGTTATCAGGGACCACTGCTATTGGTGGGAAGCTGGGACCTCCTCTTTTGGAGACTGGAGGCAATATGCTGGGATGCAGAAAGGTTCATAATTGTGAAGGAGGGAGATCCTAACATATAAGGAGGGAGAACAATAGAGTTTCGGAGGGAATCTGGTATTGTGGGAGAGGGACTATCGGCTCGGGGGGTAAAGTGGAGAGATGAACAATTAGATAAACAGGCTTGGTGGGAAAATCAAAGCCAGTGGGACTGATGGGAAAGGCAATCAGGAAGGAAATCTAGAGATTTGGGAGTCACCTGAACTGACAAACTAGCCAAGTGACTCATGCCATGAATGCAACTACTGTTTCCTCCCATCCTCCTCCAACTCAAGTGCAAAGTGGAAATGAAAATGGCTTCCACCACACCTAGAATGGATCGTGGGCCCCTGGCGTGCAGACAAGTGAAATGCTTCTATCTATTTTCCCATTGCTTAATTTTCCTGGAATCTGCTATAGCTGGATGTCCATTGAGATCAGGAGTCTCTCCCACTCTTACCATCCATCAGCGGTGTGTTCGTAGTATATGCATGTAGACAACGAACCCATTTGGTGTGGCCAGCTTCCATGGCCATTAAGACTTAGCGGTAGAAACAACTCCCCTGTGTCAGAAGAACTCTCTGACATTTTGATAACCCCGAATAAAAAGTTCTAGTCACCACACTTAAAAAGGGATGTAAAGGCTTTGGAGAGGATGCAGAAAAAATTCAGAAGAATGGTTCCAGAGCAGAGCAACTTCAGTTATCAGCAAAGATTTGAGGAGCTGGGACTGGTTTCCTTAGTAAGAATAACTTTAAGAGGAGATTTTATAAGGGTGCTCAAAATTATGAGCAGTCGTGTTGGAGTTGAAAAGGACAAATTGTTTTTATTGGTGCAAGTACCAAGAGCCAGAAGAAATAGATTTACGGCGATTGACAAAAGAAGCAAAGGTGACATGAGAACAAACCTTTTTTTTAACACAATGATAAGGATATGGAATGCTCTGCTTGAAAGTACAATGGAGGCAGATTCAATTGTGGCTCTCAAAAGAGACTTGGATGATTAAGACAAAAGCTTGCTGGGCTACAGAGGAAAGGCAAGAGAATGGGAAAGGTGAGTTGCTGCTGCAGAAAGACAGCACTGATATGGGGGTTGATTGGCCTCCTTTGGTACAGTAAGAATTCTGTGATTCTGCAGATTTAGATTTTATCATCACATGTACTCAAATAGAAAAGTAAGGGAGTAGAGTGAACCATTTTCAGTGTCGCCACGCGGGGCCATCTTATGAATAAGTAACTGGGTACAAAAACTTAAGAACATGGTAGAAAGAAATAAGGAACAAAGTTAAAAGTTATACCGTACAATCATGCTTATTCTTGGTTTAAACACAAGCAAAGGAAGAACAACGTATGACCAATGTGTGCTTGTTCAGTGCAATGCAGACAGCAGGCTGTCTTCATACAGCCTGCTAATTGAAATGATAGCAGTGTACAGCCCAACACAGAGTGCAACAGTGAGTGACTATCCTTCAGTGGGAGGGCAAGTTAGTGTCAAGATGATGCTACTTGATGCCATCCTGCTGTACTGAAAGCCAACTTGCAAATACTGTAGACAAGGTGAATTGTGGCCACTTTAGGTGCTGAAGTGCTCTAGGAAGAATATCTTACCTGCAAGCAAAGTAAAACTGGGTAGAAGGTATGCTCCAATATTTTCCAGATAGCTTCATCTCAATTTAATGTTATGTAGACTCAGACTATTGCCATCATGGATACCAATGCACAAAGGGACTTGCTGTCTCTTAGAGCGAATAGTAATATTCCTTCTAAGAGGTTACTGAGAATGCTGTCCAAGGAGAGTAGCTCAACGGACCATAAACACACTGTTCTCACTCAGCCTAACAGAAAGTGAGGACTGCAGATGCTGGGGATCAGAGTAAAAGAGTGTGGCACTTGAAAAGCACAGCCAGTCCGGCAGTATCCAAGGAGCAGGAGAGTTGATGTTTTGGGCATAAGCTCTTCATCAGGGATTGGTGATGGAGGAGGCCCAGGACATGCATGTCCATGGCAGAGTGAGAGGGCAATTTAAATATTGAGCTATAGGGTTGCAGGGTATCCCAGAGATGTTCTTTGATATGATTCGCAAATTGGTGTCCTGTCTCCCCAATCTCCTCTCTCATGACTAGCACTCCACCAGAATCCTGCTGTGATTTGTTCGATCAAGCAGTCCCCACTGCTGCCACCCATATTGAGATCAAGGCCTAAAGCTCTTCCACGTATTTCAAACAAGGCCATTTGCCGCTGAAGGTCAATAGCCATGCTGCAGCCATTGGGGAAGATAAAGACTCTGGGAGAAGACAAACCATTCATGGCTAACTAAAGAAGTCACAGATAGTATCAAATTGGAAGACAAAGTATACAATTATCTGAAGTTTAGTGGTAGATCAGATGATTAGAAAGAATTTATGAACTGGCTGAAATTAAATAAAGGAATACAAGTTCACGGTATAGAAGGTAACATATTAGCATAGAGGACGATTGGTTAACTGACAGGAAACAGTGAGTAGGGATAAATGGATCCCTTTCAAGTTGGCAAGCTCTCACTACTGGAGTAATGGGATCAGTGCAGGGGCTTCAATTGTTCTCATCCTTTATGAATGACTTAGATGAAGACAGCATACGCATGATAGCTAAACGAACAGGTGGCCCGAAGTTAGGAAAGAACATACATTGTCAAAAAGGAGATAGAAATCTGTGAAATGATTCGGATATGTTAAGTGACTGGGCAAAAAGTTGACATATGAAATATAATGTGGGAAATGTGAACTTGTCTACCCTGGCAGGAAAAACATGAAAGCAGCATATTATTTAAATGGAGAGAGACATCAAAATCTGTGCTGCAGGGAGATCCAAGCTGATACATGGATCACAAAAATTGCAGGTAGAGCAAGTGATTATGAAGGCAAATGAAATTTTGTCATTATTTGCAAAGGGGAAGGAATGCAAAATTGGAAATTTTGTTATGGTTGTACAAGATGATGCTGAGGACACATCTGGAGTACTGTATACAGCTTTGGTCTCCTTAACCTTAAGAAAGTATATAAATGCATTAGAAGCAGTTCAGGAAGCTTTTTTCCATCTGATTCCTGTGATGAAAGGGTTATCTTGTAAGGAAAGTTTGAACAAATTGAACGCATATCCATTGGAGTTTGGAAGATTGGGAAGTGATCTATGTAAAAACATGAGAATTAGAAACAAGAATAGACCATTTGAATTGTTCTATTATTCAGTGAGATTGTGGATAATCTGATTGTAGCCACAACAGCACATTCTAACCTACCCTGAGGTTATGTGTTTTGGTAGGAAGAACAGCGGAGCTGATTATTGTGATTTAAATGGAGAAAGAATGAAAAAAGCTACAGAACATAGCAATTTGGGGGTCCTCATCCAAGAATCACAAAAAGCTAGCATCCAAGATCAGTGAGGAACAGGGAAGGCAAGTTGAATGTTAGCCTTTATTTCAAAAGAATTTAAGTTTAAAAGTCAGGTTATTTTGCTAAAACTATACAATACACTAGTCAGTCTGTAGCTTGAATATTGTGAAGAGCTTTAGTCCCCTTTTCTAGGGAAAAATTTACTTGCATTGGATATAAGCAGAGAATATTCACTAGGGCTGAAACCAGTACGGAGAGAAAAACAGAAATTGCTGGAAAAGCTCAGCGGGTTTGGCAACATTGGTGGAGAGAAATCAGAGTTAACATTCTGGGTCAAGTGACCCTCCTTCTGAACTGATGGTAGTTAGGAAAATGTTGGTTTATGTGAAGAAGATAAGGAAAGGGGAGGGAGTAAGGGATAAATAATAGGTGGGGATGGAGGCCAAAGAGAGAGAAGAGCAGCTGTACAGACAAAGGAGTAGACAATGATTTGGCGAGGAGGGCGAAGATATGTTCATGGGGATTGTTAATGGCTAACAATGGGTTGTGTGTAATAGCAGACTATATTTTAGCAAGGCCTGGTTTGCAGGAGTTGGGATAAGGACATGGGAGGGCTCAAGCCCTAAAGTTATTGAACCCGATATTAGTCTGGAAGGCTGCAAGGTCCCCCAAGTGGAAAATGAGGGGCTATAATTTCAGTGTATGCTGGGCTTTGCTGGAGCACTGCAGCAAGCCTGAGACAGAGGTATAGGCCAGGGCACAGAGTGGTATGTTAAAGTGGTAGGCAACTGGAAGTTCAGGGTCTTTTTTGCAGACAAAATGCAAATGTTCTGTGAAGCCGTCTCCCAGCCTAAGCTTCATTTCCACAATGTAGAGGAGACCACATTGTGACCAGTGAATGCAATAGACTAGATTGTGTGAAATGCAGTAAAGTGCTGCTTCACCTGGGTCCTTGGATACTGAGGAGAGAGGAAATATACAGAATGGTGTTATACCCTCTATAGTTGCAGCGGAAGGTTCCATGAGGCTATGGGGGAGTGGGGGGGAGGAGGGTATTGGGAGTGATTGAAAAGTGAACCAGAGTATCCAGGAGGGAATGGTCCCTACGGAAGGCAGACAAGGAAGGGGAGAGGAATATGCCTCCATTGGTAGCATTTTGCTGGAGATAGCGGGAATGGTTGGTAATGATCCTCTGGATGTGGATGTTGGTGGAATTGTAAGTGAGGATAAGCCTGCATAGTGTGGCAACCAATGTGACACAAAGCAAACAAACTATAGGTGCTGCAGATCTGAAGTTTGAAGCTAACTGTTTCCTAAGCAGTTTTCAAGAAGTAAACCCTCTCTTCAGTTTTTTTTTCTTTTTTTTCTCTCTTTTTTAAATTATCCCCCACACTCCCACCTAACTGCGGTAGTGCTTACTTTTTCCCCAGCACCCATGGTGTTTGTGTGTGCAGGTGTGAGACACAGTGAAAGACACAAAGTGTACAAATCTTTATTCAATTTCCACCACCAGGAAAATAGGAAAACACCCGAGTGGCCTGTGACAAGCAGTGCCCTTCACATCAAAGGGCAATGCTGTGTGATCAAAACAGTGAAGGGGAGGGGAGGGACTAAATCAAAATAGAGTTGGAGGGGGACTCTCTTCAGTTTTAGCTGAACTTGAATAGTTAATTCTCTTACAAGAATTTTCAGGTTAATTTGGGAAAAAGGTTTACAAAAGAAATAATTTACAATTGCTCCACAGGGTTCCAAGTATCTCTTTGGTTGACAATAGTTTTTTTATATTTTCTAAGTGAATCTGGGGAATTTGATTTGCACTTCATTGTTGACAGAGAAGAATAGAGTATATTTCTGCCAGCATCACCTCTGTGCCCTGAAAATCCCCCATTACTCCTCATTTATCTTAATTGGAAAACCTCTCTTACATGAGCTCCTTTGAAACGTTTATCTATATAACATCAAGTAAACATTAAATGTAACTTATCCAATAATTAATTGTTTATCCTCACATTAGTTATAAGCTAGTACATGAATATAAATGTGGACCATTTTAGCAAAGTAGAATGTCTGCTCCCAATAGCATTGTTACTTGTTTTTTAAAATCCAAATGCAAGACATTTTTGATGTGCAAGTTATTGTTATTTTTAAATATTAGCTAAATTCCATTGCAGTTTCTTTGTGAATATAACATACTTACACTTGTGCATGCTACAGTCTTATTATGTTCTTTAGTATCCTAATTATCTCATTAGTGCATTCTGTGGACTAACCTGACAAGCAGTGGATGAGATGATTGTACCATTTGACCAACAACCAATGACAGCTTAACACTATTTTCATGATTGATACACATATGTAAGATAACAGAATAGAAAGATAGAGAGGCAGAGTCATTAGAGTGGGAGAAGGCTGGTGTGACTATAATACATAAAATGGGACCCATTGGATGAAATGGGATTTTTTTAAAATTAGATTATTTACAGTGTTGAAACAGGCCCTTCAGCCCAACAAGTCCACACCAACCCAGATCCATTCCCCTACACCTAACACTACAGGCAATTTAGCATGGCCAATTCACCTAACCTGCACATTTTTGGATTGTTGGAGGAAACCCACACAGACACTGTGAGAATATGCAAACTCCACACAGAACAATCGCCTGAGACAGGAATTGAACCCAGGTCTCTGGCACTGTGAGGCAGTAGTGCTAACCACTGTGCCACTGTAATCTATTTAATCTGTTTAATGTTGTGCTTTAGAGTAAGCTGACAACCAGACTCACAAACAGCACATCGATTGAGAGCACTTGCAGAGCTAAGCTGAAAAGTAACCCCACTATGGAGAAATTGGAAAGTTAAAATAACCAAGTTAACCAAATGAAACCTGAACTGGAAATTGTCAACAAGCTTTCATTTTTTTGTAACTTTCACCTGAACACAAATCAGAATCAATGTAACTTAAACATAAATTAACAGACAAATGGTACTTAAAATAATAAAGGTGAATTTCATTTTAAATTGTAGATATAACAAACAACTTGTGTTTGACAAATGTGTTAGAGATGTTTTTTAAGATGTTGCTAACAAAATTGATAGAGAGCCAATATACTTAGAATGCTTAGATTTTCATGAGGCTTTTAATGAAGTTCATCCTCACATGAGGCTGGTTAGCAAAATTAAAGCAGGTGGGATAGGACATAACATATTAGCATGAGTTAATGATTAGCTAACAGACAGACAACAGAGAATAAAGAATAAATGGGTTATTCTTGCATTGGCAGGTGAGTGGATTTCCACAAGGATCTGTACTTGGCCCCAGCTGGTTATAATATAAATCAATGATTTGCATTTGGGGACCAATTGTAGTCTTTCCAAATTTGTAGATGATGCAAAGCTAAGCAAGAATGCATTTTGTGAGGAAGATGTAAAGTGGCTTCAGGAGAATTTGGACTTTATTAGTCAGTGAGCAAAAACATGAGAGCTGGAATATATTGTGGAAGAATAGGAGGTCATATCTTGTGTGGAGATGTGCAGAGTATTTTCTAAATGTTAAGAGGTTGGAAAAGGTAAATACACAAAGGAACCTCAGTCCTTGTCCTTGTTGATAAGTCACTAAAGGCCAACATGCAAGTGCAGCAATCTGTTAAGGTGGCTAATGGAATGTTCATCTTTATTGTAAGAAAGGTTAAGTCTTGTTTCAATTGTAGAGAAGCTTGATCAGATCACACCTTGAGGACTATGCACAGTTTTGGTCTCCTTATCTCCGAATTTGATATAATTGTCATAGAGGAAGCTTGATGAAAACTCACCAACAGATTTAAGAACAAATTATTTCCCACTGGGGTATAGACTCATAGTCATAGACATATAGAGCACAGAAACAAAGCCTTCGGTCCAACTCTTCCATGCCAACCAGATGTCCTAAATTACTTTACTCCCGTATCCCTCTAAACCTTTGCTATTCATATGCCCATCCAGATCTCTTTTAAATATTGTTATTGTACCAGCCTCCACCACTTCCTCTGGCACCTCATTCCATACACATACCAGTGTGCGAAAATGCTGCCCCTTAGGTTCCTTTCAAATCTTTTCCCTCCCATCTTAAACCTATGTCCTGTAGTTTTGGACTCCCGTACCCTGGGGAAAACACCTTGTTTATTCATCTATCTATTCCCCTCATTAATATAGAGTTAGATTTGTACAGCACAGAAACAGGCCTTTCAGTCCAACTCGTCCATGCTGACCAGATATCCTAACCTAATCTAGTTCTATTTGCCAGCACTTGGCCCATATCCCTCTAAACCCTTCCTATTCATATACCTATCCAGATGCCTTTTAAATGCTGTAATTGTACTAGCCTCCACTCTTCCTCTGGCAGCTCATTTCATACACGCACCACCGTCTGTGTGAAAAAGTTGCCCCTTACGTTACTTTTTGCTGGTGGGATCGTAGGTGAGGATCCTTTTTGCTTCTCAACATATACCTATGCCCTCTAGTTCTGGACTTCCCCACCCCAGGGAAAGGACTTTGTCTAATTAACCTATCCATGCTCCTCATAATTTTATAAGGTCACCCCTCAGCATCTGACACTCCAGGGAAAACAGCCCCAGCCCATTCAGCTTCTCCTTATAGCTCAGATCCTCCAAATCTGGCAACATCCTTGTAACTCTTTTCTAAAACCTTTCAAGTTTCAAAACATTCTTATGATAGGAGGGAGATCAGAAATGCACATAATATTCCAATAGTGGCCTAACCAATGTCCTGTACAGTGACAACATGACCTCCCAACTCCTGTACTCACTACTCTGACCAATAAAGGGAAGCATACCAAACGCCTTCTTCACTATCCTATCTACCTGCAACTCCACTTTCATGGAGCTATGTTATAAACCCTCCATAAGGTCAACTTTTAGCTTCTGATGCTCCAGGGAAAATAGGCCCAGCATAATCAGCCCCTCCCTATCGCTCAAACCCTCCAACTGTGTGGAGTTTGCACGTTCTCCCCGTGTCTGCGTGGGTTTCCTCCGGGTGCTCCGGTTTCCTCCCACAGTCACAAAGATGTGCGGTCAGGTGAATTGGCCATGCTAAATTGCCCGTAGTGTTAGGTAAGGGGTAAATGTAGGGGTATGGGTGGGTTGCGCTTTGGCGGGTCGGTGTGGACTTGTTGGGCCGAAGGGCCTGTTTCCACACTGTAAGTCTAATCTAATCTAATCAAAAAAAAACCTTTGTAACAGCTTTGTAAATTTTTTCTGAACCATTTCAAGTTTCACAAAATCTTTTTTTCTATAGCAGGGAGACCAGATTTGAATGCAGTATTCCAAAATTGGCCTAAGCAATGTCCTGTTCAGACAAAACATAACATTCCAAACCCTATATTCAATACACTGACCAATTAAGGAACTCATGCCAAACATCATCTTCAATATCCTGTCTATTGTGACTCAACTTTCCAGGAACTATGAGCCCGCACCTCAAGGTCTCTTTGTTCAGTAACACTCCACAGGACTCTACCATCAAGTGTATAAGTCTTCCCATGATATGCCTTACCAAAATGCAACACCTCACATTTATCTGAATTAAACTCCATCTGCCAGTCCTCAGCCCAAAGACCCTTCCTGATCATGGTCCCATTGTACTCTGAGATAACCTTCTTCACTGTCCATGACCTCACCAATTTTGGTATCATCCACAAATGATCAGACTTATGAACAGGCCTGTCAAATATTAGAGTTGATCTTTTTCTGCATCATCTCTGTAGCTGCAACATTATATTCTGCATTCTGTTCTATTACCTCGTGTACTTATGTAAGGTGTGATTTGTCTGATTAGCCCGCAAAACAATATTTTTCACTGTATCTCAGTACATGGGACAATAGTAAATCAAATCAAATGAATGGCCTGTTGCTGTTTCTATATTCCAAATATTTCAGAACAATAAACGTCTCCTGCATAAATGTACACCACGTGGCTCCAAAGTTCCACAACATGCTGTTCTTCACTCACGTGGGGTAGGGAAGGAGCCCCATCCAACAGCAGCTTTCACCTTCTAGTTTCAGGGATAAGGTTATCATCAATAAGCCACACTTACACAGACCATCTGTCACTCAGTTCATAACATGGCTTTGCATGGTTCTTTTCCAAATGTCCAAGTAATGACACCCTGTTTCATTTGACCGCATCTTGGAAAATACCCAGTTCTTGACCATCTGGGAATGATTCACACAGATTACAAGTTCTGGGCCTTTTTAGCCGGCTCACATGAAAATTTCAAGAGTACCTGTCTCCTTTTACTGCCAAATAAATAAATAGACCTATTTCTGAGAAAGAATTGTTTTTTGTCCTGACAAGAACTCAGCATGTTCCCTTTAGTGTCTTTAATTTTCTTTGTTTCTCAATTTGTCTCCTGATTACTTCCGCTCTCCTGCTCTTAACATAGTTCCCCTTTTTATCTGCAGCTGTCCATTGTATCTACCAGCCGGACAGCTTCTGGACTTAACTTCCTTCTTGTTCGTAGCTCCTGGGTCAAGGGTCATCAAGTCACAAGGACCAGTATTTCTTCTTATCTAAGAAAATTACAATTGATCCTTATCCAATTGGTGTAAGGTCTTTAAAGCCCTTTTCAAAAATCATTTTAAAAAATACAGATTTCACCGATATTTTTAAGAAATTATAAATTTTCTCAACTGTGCTACTTCAAACTCAATGTCACAGTTGTTAAAGGAGTGGGGGCAGCCCTAGAATCCTACAGCGTGTAGACAGGCCCTTTGACCCAAACTGGTCCATGCCAACCAAAATGTCCATCCGCCCTAACCCCATTTCCCTGCACTTGGCCCATATTCTTCCAAACCTCTCATTTCCATTTATTTGTTCAAGTGCCTTTTAAATGTTGCTAATGTACCTGCCATTATCCTGTGGAACCACCAGAAACAATGGACAACTAACAAGTGAGGAAAGGGTGAGCCCCTGCAAAATACTGAAAACACAAATGTTCTCCAAAAGGCAGAAATCAGCACCCTTCTTATGGAAACCAGCCTTAGCTATTTTCTGGCCGGAGAACAGTTAATTTATTATTAAATCTGCTGGAAACAAGACAATATGATGAAATGGATTATGTTCACACCAGAAAAGCCTGAATTATCAAATGTCATTGGAGAGGACTGTGAGCATTGGTATGGCTGGGGGCACACTGTGAATTTAATGTACAACAAAGTCTGGCCAAAATAAAGTTAAAGTTAAATAAATTAGGCCCTGCTGATTGACCAATTAACATGATAGTTCTGGCTTACAAACAGAAGATGACAGTCAGTAGTTTACTGGGAATACTAAAGTGACTGGGTGGAGCAGTGTCTATGATGTATTAAATAAACTTATTGACAAATGAATTCATCATAAAATGACAGAGCAGGTGATGTGCTGTGACTACAGCATGTGGGAGCTTTTGGATACTCTTGTATTCCAGGAGAAACATGTCTACAATAAATGTCAGCAATTACAGAATTTCAGTTCTGGGTTATTGGGCTGAACACCAAGTTGCAGATGCTGGGGCACATCAGGGAGAGTGCAAGTTCCTCAGATATTTTATTCCAGGACAAAAACACAGCAGATCGAGCATAACATATGGAGAGAAAGCAGAAAGGGCTAGGAAAAGGTGATATATATACAGAAGGCAGGAATTAAGATGGGATGGGTGATGAAGGACTAAGTGATAGATGGAGATGGAGAGAAAGGCAGTTTGGCAGACTAAGGGATGGAAAATGGTGAGCCAGGGAGAAAGAAGAGCTCATAATGGGGACCATAACTAGGTGAAAATGGGTTGGCTATGCTAAAGGTAGCCCCCGTGACGACAAAGCCTGGTGTGTGGGGTGTGGGGTAAGGACATGGAAGAAAGTATTCAGTTTCCAAACTCAATATTGAGTCCTGAAGGCTGAAGGGTTTGCAAGTAGAAAGTGAGATGCTGTTCTTTCAGTTTGAACTGAGCTTCACTGGAGCACTGCAGCAGACTTGAGACAGTGATGTTGACCCAGGAACAGGGTGGTGTGTTTGCGGGTGGAATGTAGGTGTTCAGCAAATTGGTCACCCTGTTTGTGTTTTATCTCCCTGGTGCAGGGCAGATCTTGTTGTGAGCAGCAAATACAGTGGATTAGTTTGAGTGAAGTGCAGGGAAATCACTGCTTCACCTGGAAAATGTGTCTGGGGCCTTAGATACGGAGGAGGGAGAAAGTAAATGGGTAGGTGTTACATATTCTACGATTGCATGGGAAAGTGCTGTAGGGGCATTATGGGAGTGAAGGAGGAGTGGACCAGGGTGTCTTGGTGGGAACAGTCCCTGCAGAAGGCCGACAAGGGAATGGAGGGAAATACATCTCTGGATGTGCTTTCCTGCTGGAAGTGGCAGGAATGGCAGCTAATGACATCTGGATGTTGAGGCTGGTAGGATGGCAACTGAGGACCATTGGGCCCTATCAGCGTGGTAGGAGAGAAGAGAAGGGGTGAGGACATAAGTGCAGAATATAGGTCATGTCAACGATAGTGGCAGACATTTCCGAGACCCACTTATTGAAGCTGGCATCATCAAAACAGATGGGATGGACACAGAGAAACTGGTAAGCTGGAGTGGAGTCCTAACAGGAAGGATGTATGCTTGAGGTAACTGTGGGGGTCAGTGGGTTTGTAGTAGACGGTAGTGACCAGTCTATCCCGAGATATCGAAGAAGGGAAAGGAGAAGTCAGAGATGGTGAGCTGAAGGTGAGATTGGGTGGAAATAGGAAGTGAAATTGATAAGTGTTTCCAATAATGTTCCACATAGCCTATAAACAGTCAGGCATAACTGGGACCCGTGCGACTACCCACAACTATCCCTCTGAGCTGAAGAGAGTGAGTGGAATTACTGGAGAAGTTGTTCAAAGTGAGAACAAGCTGAGCCAGGTGGAGGAGGGTGTTGGTGGGTGGGGCCAGTTCTGAAAGAAGCAAGAGCCCTAGGACCATCCTGGAGGGAGTGGTTATGTCATGGGTTTGCATATCCATGGTGAAGGCTGGAGCCTGCAAACTGGAAATTCTGCAATCGCAGAGAAGCATCAAAAGAATATAAGTGGGAGGGGACTGGACAAAGGGAGAAGAAATCAAGTCGAGGTAGGAAGAACTGAGCTCCATGGGATAGCAACAGGCAGAAGCAATGAAACTGTCTGGGCAGTCCTAGTGGGGGGACTTTGGAGAGAAGTTAGATGCAGGCTGTCCAAGGTTGTGGGGCAGTGAACTTGGAGGCTGGGGTAGCAGAGATGCCCAGGTAAAATGAGATGAATGATGTCATGGACATAATCGTCTCTTGTTGATGGTGGGGTGGAGGGGAGAGGGATCATGATCCAAGGGGAGATAGGAGGAGGTGTCAGAGTACTGACATTCAGCCTCTGCATTGCAGGGGTCAGTCCACCAGATAGCATCCCCCTTGTCAGCAGGTTTGATGAGAAAGTCAAGGTTGAATCTGAGAGCACAGAGTGCCATCTGTTCAGAGGAAGCTAGGTTTGATGGAGTTGGAGAATCAGAGAAATTAAGATGACTGATGTATGCAGTTCCCAATGATCATGTCAAGATTAGATTAGATTAGATTACTTACAGTGTGGAAACAGACCTTCGGCCCAACAAGTCCACACCAACCCACCGAAGCGCAACCCACCCAGACCCATTCCCCTACATTTACCCCTTCACCTAACACTACGGCCAATTCACCTAACCTGCACATTTTTGGACTGTGGGAGGAAACCGGAGCACCTGGAGGAAACCCATGCAGACACGGGGAAAATGTGCAACTCCACACAGTGAGTTGCCTGAGGCAGGAATTGAACCCGGGTCTCTGGCACTCTGAGGCAGCAGTGCTAACTACTGTACCACCATGCCACCCGTCAAGTGCAGGTAAAAGGCCAGAGGCAGGAGTGCAGGTGGAGGGAGAGGGTTGGAGGTAGGTGAAGGCATCTCTGTGATGGAGACAGGAACTCCTGTCCAAAGAAAAGAGCAGGGAGCTGATGGAAGCATAATTCAACATCAGGTTGGGCTGAAAATTCATTAAAGGTGAAGGTGCTGAGGATAAAACTAAGACCTTTGCTGAGTACCAAATGTTCGACTTTAGAGTGTGATAGGTCAGAAGGGATAGCAAATATCTGAGGAGATGTGAGGCTGTTGGAAGGGATGGAGACAGGGTGAAGGGAAGGGAAGGGAGATTCCAGAGGGATCTGGGTACCTCTAACTTGTGTTCCTTAATGCCTGAAAGGAAGAGAAAAGGTTTCTTGTTGAAATTTTGAATGAGCCAAGAGATGATTACATCCCTTTGGATGGAGTCATCTGATGGTGACCAGTGGTCAGTAACAGGAGTGTGTGACAGCAAATGAAGCAGGAAAAGGGACCTCCAAGGACACAGGCCTCAGCCTGTGAAACTGTCCACTAGGTTTAAGGGTTTTTTTTACAGCTTGTTTGGATGACAGAGTTGAGTGAGAAGGAGAATTAAAATGACAAGGGATATGAAGCTTATGGTTGCATATAGAATGGGTGTGATCCATAAGGCAGTCCTGCATTCTGGGCTTGGTCTCCCCAATCTAGAGGAACAGTGTACGCATGGAGCAGAGTGCAAGTAAATCACTGTTTAACTTGCAAGGAGTGTTTCAAGCCTTGGATGGTGTTAAGACAGGGAGTAAAAAAGATGGGTATTGTATGTTAGCTGCGTGGAAAAGTGCTGTGAAAGCAGAAGGAATGGTAAAGGAATTGAGGCGTAGACCAAAGTGCTGCACAGGGAATGGTCCTTTTAGGCTGCTAGAGTATGAGCCACTGTTTGTGCAGGTTGGTAGAATGGTGATAACATGGCCAGTCTCAAATAGCAACATATTATCTCATCACCAATTATGTACAGATTTAGTTATTTGGGTGCTCAGCTACGAATTCAACATTTTATGATGCGCAGACACGCACACAGATTGTCATAAAAATGGATGTATGTTTCTTTCTTCCTATAGACATAAGGTGCGGTCCAAAACACTGGGTTAGATTTTCATATCCCTCCAGCATTTCTTACCAATTTTTATTGATGCACCATTGAAAACATCCCATTTGGATGCATCACAGCTTGTTATGGCAACTGCTGTGCCCAAGACTGCAAGAATTACAGAGAGTTATGGACATAGCCCAGTCTATCACACAAACTCGCCTTCCTTCCATTGACTCCATCCACACTTGCCACTGCCTCGGGAAAGCAGCCAACATAACCAAAGACTCCTCCCACCCCGGTTATACTCTCTTCCATTAGGCAGAAGATACAAAAGTTTGAAAACATGGAATAGCTTCTTCCCTGCTGTTATCAGACTTAAGACCAGACCTCTCATAAATAAGAGTTAACCTTTCTCTGCATCTTTTCTGTAGCTGCAACACTATAATCTGCATTCTGTTCTATTACCCTGATGTACTTCTGTGAGATATGATTATTCTGGTTAGCACACAACACAATACTTCTCACTGTATCTCAGTACATCGAGTCATATGACAATAATGAACCTAATCAAATCAAAGATATTTCAAGAACACAAACATTTTAATAAACAAGATTCACAAATATTACCAATTTGAAAATGCAGAAAATAAATTTCATTGGAGTGATTGCACATGAACATTTCAGTGACCAAATAGCATGGAATACTTAGATAAACTTCCCAATACCTTTTTCAAATTCAGTATTTCATTATTTCTTGGATGACTGATTTTCAGTATTCTGAATCCAATAGGATGTTTACTGGTGAGATAACATTTAATCACAGTTTTGATCTGACTCATGTAAACATGTTCAATTCTTTATCACAATGTGTCTTTCCATTGGCAATGTGTTTACCCTCTCCTGCAGGCATTACTTTTCTGCTGTGGTGTAATTCTATGAATTCCACCATTATTCTTATTCTGTGAGTCTTGACAACAATTGTCAATAGTAAATTCAAACATGTCAGAAGGAGAAGATGCTGCAATCAATTGTAGTACATCATCATTCCTTAGCTAGGGATTGTGGGTAATCCAAGATAGTGGACAGGAAAAGAAATTGTGGCCATTAGGAGCTGCTCCTTTTCTGAGGTATTTTCAGTGCTGGAGCTGATTTCCTCAAATTCAAGGAAAAGTAATTACTGTTTTATAAGCTATTAAATTAGTTTGGAACTTTGGGGGAAAAAAGATCAAAATAACGGCATTTTAAATAGGAGGAAGACAGACAAAGGCAATCACCACATGGGAAGTGATTCAAATGGAGAAAGAAACTTACAGGGCTGTCTGACCCAGCAGTAGCCTGCACAGTTGCTGCCTTTGCTGTCTGTTTTCAAGTATCTCTGGACATCAGAATTCATTCTAAGAAAAATAACCGAACAGCGAAGTACACAGCTGACCGTGGAGAAACCTGTGTGTGGGAGCTTTTAGCAGGGGAGCGGCTACATGGCTTTTTAAAGTGTGCAGCTGTAGAGAACATTGGTTAGGTCACTACTGCAATACTGCAAACAGTTCTGGTCTCCCTGCTATAGGAAGGATGTTGTGCAACTTGAAAGGGTTGAGAAAAGATTTACAGGGATGTTGACAGGATTGGAGGATTTGAGCTATAGGGAGAGGCTGAATAGACTGGGGCTGTTTTCCCTGGGGTGTTGGAGGCTGACGGGCTTTTCATGGTTTATATAATTATGAGGAACATGGATAGGGTAAATAGACAAGGTCTTTTCCCTGGGTGGTGGAGTTCAAAACTAGAGGGTTTCGAGTGAGAGGAGAAAGATTTAAAAAGGGACCTAGAGGGTAATGTGTGTATTGAATGAGCTGCCAGAGAAAGTATTGGAGGCCAATACAATATTAAAAAACATGAGGTTAGGTAAATGAATAGGAAGGTTTTAGAGGGATATGGGCCAAATGCTAGCAAATGGGACGAGATTTATTTAGGATATCTGGTCAGCATAGAGGAGTTGGACTGAAGGATCTGTTTCCATGCTATATATCTCTATGATTCTATGACTGTAAAACAGCAGCAAATATTGGCAGCTCCCTGCTCTGTATGGTTCAGAAGTTCACAGTATAAACGCATAGCTACTGACATAGCCTATGCCCAAAGGTTTCACCATTTAGAATTAGGTATTCCATGAACCTCTTTTATAATAAAACTTACGGCATCTCAATGGCTGATCAGATAATTTAATACTCTTCCCTCTTTCCAAGACAGTATATTCCCAGTGATCTCCCCTTGAAAACATTGACTCCTTCCACGGGGCAGAGTCCTGTGGGTTCTCAGCACCCTCCAGTATTTTGTCCCATTGTCCCATTCTTCAGATACAAGTCAAGGTGTGGCGTGAAGTTGGGATATTTAACCCAAGGCTGTTACTCAGAATAGAACCAAGTCCTATTCTCACCTGGCAACCACAACGCACACTTCTAACTAGATTAATGAGTGATGAAGGGCTGAAAGACCAATTCCAATATTCTTACTGTAATACCAGTTAAAACAAATTAAGGTAAGAAAGCAAGTGGGGGACTTTCCAGATTTGCATTGTCCACAGCTAGACTCAGCAATGCTTTTATCAGCTGAGGTGTGGGCATCTCTTATTTAGATGTTGTTAAGTATAGTGCAATTAAACTTTAATTTAGAACTATAGTGGATTGTAAAGCCTAAGGTTCAGTTTCTCATCTGCATCACTTGTACAGTGTCATTATTGCGAGCTGGATTTTCTTTCTAAGTACAAAATGGAGTCAGGAATGTTTCCAGGGGCTGAACCCATCCTGGGTGTAGGGAGGGGTAAGGGTTGTGGGTAGTGATGAGACGAATGGTTTCTCTTTGAGATTTTCATGGAGGTTTGCCTTTAGTTGTCATGGAGACAAATTCCCTGTGCAGCCATGGGCAACAGGTTGGTTCTGCAAACTGGAGGGTCGTTCAGAGCTGTTCCAGATTGAGAGGAGCAACAATCTGCCTGCATTGCCTGGTAAGTAACTAAGAGGATGCTTCAACACTGAGACTCCCTACTACCAAAAGGTTTGAATGTTAAATAAAGAAGCATATCGGCCAACACGCTGTTGGGGGAGTTCCTCTTCAGGGTGGCTGTTGGGTGCACTGCACGTAGGCAGGGATGAAAGCATCTGTCTGGAACACTGGTTCTCAGCCACTGTTCAATACTTGCCTCAGGCAATTAAATTGGCCTCCATCAGATTGGGAAACCAGCTAGCAACTGTAAAATCCGAAATGTCCTCCTTTCGCTGTGGTGAACAAGGCTGCTAATGAATAATTGGCTCAACCCCTCATGGGATAAGTAACTCTATGACTCCAATCCTGCCTTGGCAAAAACATCTAGTGCCAGGAACATATTGTGAAACCTGCCCCCACCTGTATTTTTGAGCTCCATCTACTTCCATTTTTTTTAAAAAAGTCTTCATTCACGGGACGTAAGTGCTGCTATCTAGGTCAGCATTTATTGCTCATACCTACTTGCTCAGAGGACAGTTCAGAGTCAACTGTATTGGCTGTGGATCTGGACTGACCAAGGAGAGCAGATTATGTGCAGAGAATTAAGATAGTAGTACGCTTTGAAATATTCTATAGCAACCAGCTGGTCAACAAGTATCAGACATGAATAAGAACCACACCACTTGGATGGGATGCCAGAGTGCATGAGAGAGAGAGTGAAAGAGAGAATTGTAACTGTGCAAATATGCCACAGGAGAAGAGTTGAAGTCTTCATGGTGAGCAGAAAATCTGCCAAGAGAATAAAGGAATATTGATTTGGCAAACAATGCTTTATGAGAAAAGGGTCTGAAAGTTTATACTTCTCTGAAGAAGCTGGCATCAATTAAATAATTTCCTCTACTGGCTAAACTGACCTCTTAGAACAAATCAACCAGGATAAATCTGAACCGATGTAACTGGTCTGCCTGCAATGTTCTTCAAATTCACATGATAGCTTGCAAAGAACAAGATTGCAACTAAGAAACAAGCAGATCTACAGTATGCATATATAACTCTATATAGCTGCGCTGCATTTAAATGCACATAATGTGAGAAGTGTCACATGGGAACAGAAGTCAAAGATTTACCACTTCCATCAATTTAGTTCATTTAGAATTTTATTGTCGGTGAGGATGCCAGATGTGATCAAAGAGTGTACACCCAGATGAATATTTGCTGTAAAATTCAGTACATATGGCAAATCTCCAGAGTTACTGTTGCCTTTTTAATAAGTCTATTTTGTAACTCACACATGCGTAGAAGACATACAATGTGCCTGAAGATTGTAAAATTGCCTAATGGCATATTTTTTTCAGTCACACTGAATCACTTATGTAAATTGACTCCAAAAATAACTCTGTTGTGCAATCCAATCAGGTTGTTTCCAAGAAAGAATTACAATGTATTGGATTCTACTGTTTCAAGTTACTGAAAACTCATTATCATGTACTGACCTTAACTTCAGATTACAATAAGAATAAAGACAGAAATCTCATAAAAGTAAATATATTTACTGACAGACCCTACTGATGCACCTTTATGATTCACAAAACAATTTGATAGCCTGGGGAAGTTTTGAGTCGAACTTAGTGAAAGGCTCACACATGGTAAAGGCTCTCGCTTTTTCAGCATCCACCTGTCAAGTCCCCTCAGGATCTTATATGCTTAATCATAACATTCTGTATAATTAAAATCCAACGGTACCTGATGTCTAACTTCACTTTGAAAACACAGTTGTTTGATCAAATTGCGAGAGCACCCATGGACGGCAACCTAGAATGAGATATCACCTCTCGCTTCCCATGGAAAATGTATGAGTCCATAGGAGACTGCTGTGCAAGTGCAAATATGCTTTGGCAAGCTAATCTTTGGAGATGAAGTCTGGACTAACTCAGTGAACGTATCAGCTTATGCTGTGGCATTTATTTTGTTTTGTGTCTTGCATTGTCATTGGCAATGTGTAAGAATCAATATTTAATATTATTCCATTCACTGTTCCATCAAGCTCAGTGCTGTTTTTCTAATATTCCCATACTTTTTTAAAAAGCTCACCCCAGATGAGCTTTTTGAGTTCTAAGCTTTGACTAGTTAACACAATGAATCATACGATTGCAAATTATCGACGTAAAATCCCTGATATGGTTCAACAAAGTTCTATTACACTTTTCTGTTTTAAGCAAAATTCTCAATGGCCTCACTATCCATGAACACGATTAATGCTTTTGCATGCAGACGCTGGATTCCTGCCCTTGAATGTTATCTAGTCTTTGTTTCAAATCAATAACATTTTCAAGGAAATATAAATTGGGTTTGAAGCTTTGTAGCAATCCTGGTTTAAATTGTTTGCTCTGTGTTCAAATTTCACATAAAAGTTACAGGCTCATGGTTTTATTTCTGTCTCTTGTTTTGAACAGAGAAGTAGTGTTGTTCCTGAATGTATTAACATTCCTCTTTTTCAGTTTAGACTCAACACTGCAACTCGTAGAGTCATGTGTCCTGCAGTGTTCATTCTGCAAACAAAAAAGCCTAAGAAACTAGCATCACAGGAATCAGCTGGTCAAAGCCAAACATCCACGGTTTTTAATCATTTTTTTGAGAGTTACACTAGAGTTTTTAAAAAGGAATCAGTATCAGGTCACAAAACAGTTTCTGTTTGAAGTTAGGGGCAAAAGGATCAGTAATTCAGATTCTGGGGTCACTTCAGCAGCGAGTCAACAGTGTTCCACATAGAGCAGATATTGACAAACAAACTGACTTCTGTTCTGCGATAAGACTAAAATAGAGCTCATGCCACAATAATCTAAAATCCAGCCTCAATGTATTAAGCAGTTGGCATCACCAATGCAGAGAATCAAATGATAAGCACATTCTCCCCTGATTCACTCCCCCCCCTCCCCTCCCCACAACACCCCATTTAATCCTCTTAGAGTCTGTGATAAGTAATGACACGATGGGATGAGGGAGAATATTTTTGTGTTTTATAACAAACACGTAAACAGATTCTGTAGTAGTGATTCATTACTGTCAACCAAGCACTTAGCGCTGTCTGTCATAGAGTGTTATTGTTTTGTCGAGCAACTGCAAGTGACTGCTCAAACTGAGTAGTTTCAAACATAGGACTGGAGTAGCTCAGCAGTTTGAATGGAGTGTCCCCAGGGACAAAGGGTGTGAAATTATAATGCATTTCTTACTATAACCCACTGAAGTTGTCAATACTGAGCTTTATTAATGTCTTCCTTGAGTCACTGTGTAGTGGAAGGTCACTGAGATAGCAGTTGTATTATCAATTACAATCAAATGCCAGATGTTTGAACTGTGGAAACTGGTTTTCACTTTAAACAAAGAGGTTGCTGATTTAGAACCGCACCCCGAATGCTAATTCCCCCAGGTCAGGAGCGGAAATAAAATCATCTGTTAACCAGTAAATATTTTTCTTCAAATGTGCGTTTCTTATTATGAGGAGAAAGGAAGAAAGACAAAAAAAAAACTGGTGGTTATTGTCTTCCTTGTCTCTGTCACTTCAGTTGCAGTGATAGGGACATTTATTTAGTATAATAAATACCAAATGTTATGTCTAATGTGCAAATGTTTTAAGAGAGAACATTCCTTATTCCTCACAGTGCAGTTAAAGCTGGCATCTGAGCCAGAGACAAGAATCTTACATTAGCACTGTCAATCTGCGGAAACATTTGGAATAATTGAACTGTTTTGGGATTTCTACATTCCATATTTCAATTAACAAAGCTCAGCAATTTCCATTTCAGTTCGCATTTAGTCAAATTCAAACTTTGTAAATGTGTTTCCCAATCACCGAGGTATCTGAAATATTATTAAGTTTTCTGGGCAAAAACAGCTGGAACATAATTTTCAGTAGCTCAGCTCGCTAAAATTCTCCAGCAATTGACTTCCAAGGCCTGATTTTATGGCTAAAACATTGGAGTTGGGTGGGGGGTGGAAACCTCCTTATAGCTCTGATCACTGCCCTACAGTTATTTAACACTGTGAGGTGTTAAGCTGCTTTAAGGCAAGACCACCACAGTTTCTTGGGAGAATCTTTCATGCAGGGGAAGCCAGCAGCTCTACAGTCTCAGCAAGACCACCAGTAACCACAAGTAACCATGAATGGGACCAGGAGAAGGCCTCAGTAATTAGGAATCCAGATTTACATGTGGAACTGGAGCCAAAGGTTATGTTGAGTGAAGAATTAAAAAGGGTGAGGGTGGTGCTGAGTGTGGAGGGCGGGTTGAAGTCTCTAAGTGGTCATTAAGTGGCTGGCAAAGGGCCTCTTTAGACCCAAGTGAAGGTAGGCATTACAATACCTTTCTAACCCATTTCAAATTTCAGTTAGTTTGGAAACTGATGTTCAGGCAGTGAGAAGGCCATCCATTTGAAATTTTGTGCCTTCTGCCATCAAACCCCCTGAGCATAAAATCTGGACTTTTTCTTTGTTCACTTTGGCTCTTATCCATGTCGCAAATGGTATCCAATGTGAAAAGTGAGCAATTATCCAATCTCATCCTTCTTAATCAGTCTGCAGCTCTTTACATGGTTGACCGCACCATCTTTCTCCAACACTCATCTCTATTGTTCAGCTGGGAAGGGCTCTGTTAGCTGGGTTCATTCTGTTCTATATAATCATAACCAAAGAATCACTTGTAATGGCTTTTGTTCCTGAACCCATGCTATCACCTCTGGTGTCTTTCAAGGATCCATTGTTGGGTTCCTTTATTTCTCATCAACATCCCCTGACTGTGTCATCTGAAAACACAGCACCAGTTTTCACTTATATACTGATGATACCCAGCTTTACCCCACTACCACCCTATCAGTTCCTCCACTATGAATAAATTATCAGATGACTGATCCAACATTCAGTACTAGATGACTGCAAATGTCAACCAATTAAATATTAAGACATCCAAAGCCATTTTCTTCGGTCTCTGCTACAAATTCTGTTCCCAAACACCCTACTTAATTCCTCTCCCTGGTAGTTGTTTGAGCCCGAACCAGACTGTTTGCAACTTTGATACCATATTTGATCATGAGATGAGCTTCTAACTATAAATGCATGTCACCACTTAGTTCACCCATGATTAACTCTATAAGACCACTTGACTCAATCACTTCATGTGATGAGCTGTTGCTAAAACCATCATCCTTGCATTTGTTATCTTGGGACTTCACTCTTTGAATTAATTCCTAACCAGCTGTCCATGTTATATCTTGCATAAACTTGAGATCATCCTGAAATAGATAACCTCTGTCCTATTAAGTTCCATTCGCCTATTTGGTGGTTTACTGATCTATATTGGCTCTCAGTCAAGCAAAGCCATGACTTTAAGTTTTGAAATATCCACTTTAAACATTTCCACCTTACAATCCATTCTTCTTTCTTTAAGATGCGTCTTAAACCCAGCTCTCTTACCAAGTTTTTGGTTATCTGCTCTCAAAGCTCTAAAGTGGTTGCGTGTCATACTTTATTCAGTAATGTCCCTGAAGCATGCTGGGGGACATCTTATCTCATTAATGGTGCTATATAAATACAGATTGTTGAAATTTGTATAGATTTTCTCCTGTAAATGATGATGAATTATTTACTCGAAAAATGCCAGATTGATTATGTAGAAAATTATGACTGAGGTTAATGAGAAAGTGAAACAAGCTACTTCTCTCCCTCTCACTCACTCTCTTTTTGTTCCATTAAAACAGTGAACTGTCAAATGGAAAGAACAAATAAGGATTAAAGGACTGTGAGTCAAATCTTCTCCCTCCTCCTCTTCTTCGTATGAATAATTAATTCCAATAGTCATCGGAGCCAGGCACAACAGCAAGAATGATTCTCGGGCTAAAATAGACAGTTCTTGAAAGAGAAAAATAAATTACAATGCAGCCTGCGGTCATATTAATAAATTAACCAATACATTTATTTGCTCATTTGATCAGTGTGTTGCCTGTGCAGTGAATTAAGAAGCTTTGGGCTGTTCTAAACTTGTGAGGCATGGGAATGTGTGGGGGATGGGCAAACAAATCTCTAACTAGTCTTTCTAATACATTCTTGACCGTGGGACAGCAGCTGCTTTGGTGACAGGGTCTGTTAAGTGGCTCTTTAATACACTGAATGGTCATGTTCTTAGAGTCCAGTTCACGCAAAACACACCAATGGATCTCGATTCAAAACACATTTCTTTCCTCAAAGCTTTATTTTATGTGGAAACATATGCTGAACTAAAATTCCACTGCCATAAAAATAATTATGAAGGAATTTCTGGAGTCCACATTATCGCTCAGCAATGGATTTCACTATCATGCAACAACAGCATCTAATATTCATTATTATCCTAAAATCTTTCAGCAGAATTCACTTCCTACAAAGGTACTTGTGTCTATTGTCTCAGTTGTAGTACTCTTATTGATGGCTTTTTTTGTCCTTTATCAGAATCAGAATCTGGGTTGTTTATGCATAGTATCACTGAAGGGGTTATCAGAAATGTGACGTTTGGGTAAATTGTTAAGCTAAATTCTGTTTGGTAAGTTGGGTCCTTATGGAGGAGTTGGTGATGATGTAATTTATCACAGAACAATAAATTCCCCCAATTCCAGTCAACATTTGATTACTCCCAAAAACAAAAGTTGTTATCATAAAACAAATGTGATGCTAGTAATCTGAAACAAGCAAAACCAGAAATTGCTGGAGAGAAGCTCAACTGGTGAAGCGAAAACAGAGTCTATACTTCAAATCCATTGGACTTGGCATTAGCTTTGTTTTCTCTCTGCAGATGCTGCCAGACCTGCTGAGTTTCTCCAGCAGTTTCTGTTTTAATTTGTCACATTAGCATTTTAATTCATTGGGTGAAATATCATGATATGCTGACAGACTAAATGTGCATGGGAATTAGTTGTTTCCATTATCTGTTTAAATTTGGAGTCTGTAACCAATCATTGTAGGCATTGGGTGATTTCAAACAGGGACTCCAACATAAGATCTAGTTTGGAGACAGAGTTGGTGAAGAAGGTGGCTCTATTATGCTAAGTGTTTTTCATATGCTTGTGCAGACTTCCCAGCCACTGGGGAGAGTACTGGTAATAAAGTGATAATCACAATCAGTGACCTGAAAATAACAATCTATTCTCAAAATGTTGAAATTTACTTATTAAGATACTGATAACGTGGCACATAGAAAACCATCATATAAATTTATGTAAACAAAATAGTGCTTAACAAACCTGTGAGAATATTTGGAAGATATAATTACCAGGAATGAAAAAGGGGGAATGAATGGATGTAGTATATTTGATTCCTTTGAGAATCCAAACAGGTACTGGATGGAAGATTGTGACACGAAATAATGATTCATGGCATTGGAGGCATATATTTACAGCTGTACAGGACATTGGTTAGGCCATTGTTGGAATACTGCATGCAATTCTGATCTCCTTCCTATCGGAAAGATGTTATGAAACTTTAAAGGGTTCAGAATGTTCAGGGATGTTGCCAGGGTTGGAGGGTTTGAGCTATAAGGAGAGGCTGAACAGGCTGGGGCTGTTTTCCCTGGAGCAACGGAGACTGAGGGGTGATGTTATAGAGGTTTATAAAATGAGGGGCATGGATAGGATAAATAGACAAAGTCTTTTCCCTAGGGTGGGGGAATCCAGAACTAGAGGGTACAGGATTAGGGAGATAGGGGGAAGATATAAAAGAGACCTAAGGGGCAACTTTTTCACTCAGAGGGTGGTACATGTACGAAATGAGCTGCCAGAAGAAGTGGTGGAGGCTGGTACAATTACAGCATTTAAAAGGCATCTGGATGGGTAGATGAATAAGAAGGGTTTGGGGGGGATATAGGCCAGGTACTGGTAGGTGGGACTAGATTGGGTTGGGATATCTGGTTGGACCAAATGGTTTGTTTCCATGTTGTACATCTCTATGACTCTAATAAGTGGAGCAGGTGTTCTGAACGAAACATTTAGGGAATAGTGATCATAATTTCATAAGATTTATGTTAGTTTTGGAAAAGGATATGTAGCAATATAGAATAAAACTACTTAAATTGGCAGTGGCCTAGTTTCAGTGGGATGAGAACAGGTCTATCCCAGATAAATTGGAAACTAATGCTGGCAAATGAAATAATATCAGAATAAAGGGCTGTCATTGAAGAGGAGATGGTTTGGGTCCTCTTGAAATACATTCCCACAAGGTGGAAGTGAAGGGCAAGCAAAAACAGAGCTCTCTGAATGACAAAGGGTGACATGGTAAGATGAAGCAGTAGAAGAAGCCAAATAAAAGATGACAGGTTGATAATACAAGGGAGAATCAGGCTGAATATCAAAAGTGTAGAAGGAAAATGTAAAAGGTAATAAGTGAGGCAAAACAAGAATATGAGAAGCAATTGAATACTTACATAAAGGGGGTGGTGTAGTGGTCTTGTCACTGTACGGATAAACCACATACTCAAGCTAATGCTCTGGGGGCATGAATTCAAATCAAACTTTAGCAGATTGTGAAATTTGAATAAGTGAAAACTGGCTCCCATAATTCAAGAGCATAAATAGGCCATTCAACCCATTGAGTCTACTCAGTGAGATTACAGAGCATGCCATGGTGGCTCAGTGGTTAGCACTGCTGCCTCACAGTGCTAGGAACCCAGGTTCAATTCTACCCTTTTGTGACTGTGGAATTTGCACATTCTCATCATGTCTGCCTGGGTTTCCTCTGGTTTTTCCAATTTCCTCCCACAGTCCAAAGATGAGCAGGTTAGATGGATTGCCCATTGTACAGGCTAGGTGGATTAGCCATGGGAAATGCAGGTTTACAGTAATAGAGTGGGGAGGGATTGGGTCTGGGTGGGGTATTCCTCAAAGGGTTGGTGTGGACTCAATGGGCCTTATGGCCTGCTTCTACGCTGTAGGGATTCTATGATCATTGTTGAACTGATAATCCTCGACTCCATTTTCCTGCCTTTTCTCCATAACTCTCAATTCCCTTTCTGATTAAGAAATCTGTCTACCTATGCCTTAAATATATTTAATGACACAGCCTCTACATCTAGCGAATTCCTGTGTGGTAAGGTGACTGTGAGATTGTATCCTCAAGGTCTCCACCTGCAAGTTCTACTCCCTGGAATTCCGCTCTTCTGTCCTTATTGGAACCAAGGCTGTAATGAGGTCAGGAATTAAGTAGCCCTGGCAGAACCCAAACCGGGCATCACTGAGCAGATTATTGCTGAGCAGATGCCGCTTAATAGCACAGTCGATGACTCTTTGCATCACTTTACTGATGATCGAGAGGAGACTGCTGGGACAGTAATTGACTGCATTGTGTTATTTATGTTTTTCCACATTGTTAGGAAGATGTCAGTGTTGTCCCTGCACTGGACCTGCTTGGGTAGGAGAGCGGTACGTTCTGAAGCACAAGTCTTCAGTACTATTGCCGGAGTGTTGTGAGCGTTCATAGCCTTTGCAGTCTTTGGTATCTCCAACTGTTTCCTGATGTCATGTGGAGTGAATGAAATTAACTGAAGACTGGATTCTGTGAATCTGGGAACTACTGGAGGAGGCCGAGATGGATCATCTACTTGGCACTTCTGGCTGAATGTTATTGAGAACTTATCTTTTGCACTGTTGTGTTGTGCTCTTTTTCCAGTAAGTTGTTTAATTATTCTATGCCAGTATGTGGCAGGACTGCAGAGCTTAAATCTGATCCATTGGTTATGGGATCATTTAACTCAGTCTATTACTTGCTACAGTTGCAGTTTGGCATGTAAATTGTCCTGTTTTACAGCTTCAACAAGTTCACCTCATCTATATATATGTCTGGTGCTACTGCTGGCATGCCCTCCTGTACTCTTCCTTGAACAAGGGTTGGTCCCCTGGTTTGATGGTAATGGTTGAGTGGGAGATATGCCAGGCCATGAGGTTTCAAATTGTGCTGGAGTACACTTCTGCTACTGTTTATGATCCACTGTGCCTCATGGATGTCTAGTCTTGAGTTGATAGATCTGTTCAAAGTCTATCCCATTTACTATGATGATCGAGTCACACAACATGATAAATGGTATTCTTAACTTGAAGGCTGGACTTTGGCTCTGGAAAAACTGTATGGTGTCATTGTTACTGATACTGTCATGCACAGGTGCAGGTAGATGGATAGAAAAGGTTGGGGTCAAGTGTATTTATCCCTCTTGTTGGATCCCTCACAACCTGCTGCATATCCAGACCAACAGCTGTGTCCTATAGTACCCAACTAGCTGAATCAGTAGTGTTGCTGCCGAGTCTATTTTGGCTATTGAAATCCTCCACACAGAGCACCTTTGCCATCCTCAGTGCTTTGTCTAAGTTCAGGAGGACTATCGATGCATCAGCCAAGGGTTAGGGTGGTTTATATAATTAGTCATGTCCCCACTTTACTCCCTAGAGCCCATGGCTTTGGAAATTCCCATTAATATGTTAACCCTACACCATGTTGATGCTTGAGTTACCATTATAGACCATAAGATTTTGGAGCAGATTTAGGTCATTCTTTCTCATTCTCCTGCCTTCTCTCTCTAACCTTTGATATCCTTCCTAATCAAGAACCTATCTTTCTCTGTCTCTCTCATGATCCATATGAAAGCCCTCTTCCAGAATTCCCAGTTACCTCTTTACCACTGGGAGAGCCCAAGCTTTGATCTCTAACTATCCCCATCGCTGTCACCATTCCCTTAACAACCCATTGCAATGAAGCCCATCCATTGATTTTGAATTGCCCATTTTCACAGGAATTTCATGGGCCACAGCTCATAAGCCCCAGGTCGTTGCCCAATCCATGGACTGATCCTGGCCCACCCCTTGGGCTGCTTTGGCAAGATGGTCCCAATGGGAATAGTCCAGCCTCCAGACTATTGTCTCCTGACTGACCCACTAGTAACTTACCAGTTGCACTGGACTTGCAGGGCTGAACAAAAAAAAACCGAAGAACTGCTAATGCTGTAAATCAGACACAAAATCAGAAATTGTTGGAAAAACTCAGCAGCTCTGGCAGCATCTGTGGAGCGAAAGCAAAGTGAATGTTTTGGGTCCAATGATCTTTTGAATTTCACACACGGCTATTTCGCTGAAGTGCATACAAGTGTTTGTTCCACTAAACTACCCATGCTGCTGTATCATGTGATGTAGCACAGTGCCTTATGGAATAATGTCTACCTGTCTGACTTTACAATATTCCCCACTCTGACAAGCTGCCTGCCTCTCCCCTCGCATTAAAAGCAATACAAGCCATGAGGGCTGCCAGCCTGTAACAGAGGATGAAAGGCCCTGTGCATTAAGAAAGCAATGTGAGCCACATAAAGACTGGCAGCTGACCAGTCAGTGCTGAAGTCAGTAAGTGCACGAAGGAAGCAATATGAGCTAGATAGAGGCTTACAGAATCTAAATAAGTCCAAAATTAGTATAAAAGCAAATAAAGTAATCAGATATGTCCTATGTCAATACATGAGATGCACGTGTGTCCCTGCATACAAAGTGACCTAGCAGAAACATGCAAGTCATAGTTGTCCCTGAGCTCCAAAGCGAATTGTTGAAAGGTCAAAGTGGTGGCTGACTTGGTCTGACAGCAGGCATGATGATGAGGTTTACTGATGCTGGCTTGCATGGACACAGGGTGAGAGGCAGGGTAACCATGGAGCATAGAGGGACATGGTTGCATAATGGCCAGACCAAGCAGTCAGTGTAATGAAGCCATCAAAGAAACCATTGATTGAAGATGGAGGGCGAGAAGAAAGTTGTGGCTGTAAGAGCCGCTCCTTTTTTGAGATATTCTCAGTGTTGGAGCTAATTTCCTCAAATTCTAGGGCAGAGATTACTGTTATATAAGCTGTTACAGTGTTTTTAAACTTTGGGGAGAAGAAAGATTACAACAACGGCACTTTAAAAAAAGAGGAAGACAGACAAAGGCCATGACCACATGGGAAGTGATTCAAATGGGGAAAGAAGCCTATGCTGCTGACTGACCCAGACAGTGAATCTATACAACTGCTATCTCTGCTGTTTGATTTCAAGTATCTCTAGACATCAAAGTTTGTCTAAGAAAATTCAACAAACAATGAAATTCACAGCTGACCTTGGAGAAACCAGTGTGGGAGAGCTATTTTGTCAAGCTACAATCATGGAGAGGGTACAGAATATTCTCAAAGGGGAGAGGGATCAAGAGGACATCATTGCACACATTGGAACTAACAAACATGAACAGAAAGGGATGAAATTCTGAGGAGAGAATATAGGAAGTTAGGCAGGAATTCAAAAAGAAGGTCCTTGAGGGTAGCAATATCTGGATTACTCCCAGTGCTGTGACCTAGTGAGAGTAGGAATAGGAGGATAGACCAGTGTAGCTGAGGAAATGGTGCAGAAGAGAAGAAATCACATTTTTGCATCTTTGGAATGTTGTCTCCGGTTGGAGTGACCTGTATAAGAAGGATGGATTGCACCTGAATTGGAAAGAGACTAACGTACTGGCAGGGCGATGTGCTTGAATTGCTCAGGAGGGTATAAAGTAGGAAGGTAGGGAGGGGTGGGACCCAGGGAGATAGTGAGGAAAGAGATCAGTCTGTTACAATTAGGAAAAGAAACAAGTCAAACAGTCAGGACAGGAAGGAACAAAGCAGAAACCGAGGTAGGACTGATTAATTAAACTGTATTTATTTCAATGCAAGAGGCCTAACAGGGAAGGCAGATGAATTCAGGGCATAGTCGGGAACATGGGACTGGGATATTATAGCAATTACAGAGGCATGGCTCAGGGTGGGATGGGACCGACAGTTTAATGTTCCAGGATATAAATGCTGTAGGTGGCTAGAAAGCAGGCAAGGGAGGAGTGGGAGGGATTAGAGATAACAGTATGGCTGTATTTAGGGAGGATATTCCTGGGAATACATCCAGGGAAGTTATTTGGGTGGAACTGAGAAATAAGAAAGGGATGGTCACCTGACTGGGATTGTATTATAAACACCCCAGTAGCCAGCAGGAAATTGAGAAACAAATTTGAAAGGAGATCTCAGTTCTCTGTAAAAATAGTTGGGTAGTTATAATAGGGGGTTTAACTTTCCAAACATAGAATGGGACTGCTATGGTGTTAAGGGCTTGGATGAAGAGGAATTTGTTAAGTGTGTACAAGACAATTTTCTGATTCAATGTGTGGATGTACCTACTGGAGAAGGAGCAAAGTTTGACCAACTCTAGGAAAAAAAGGCAGGAAAGATGACTGAGATGTCAATGGGGGAACACTTCGGGGCCAGCGACCATAATTCTGTTTGTTTTAATATAGGTCAAAAATCAAATGAGCTGAAAATGTGTTGCTGGTTAAAGCACAGCAGGTTAGACAGCATCCAAGGAACAGGAAATTCGATGTTTGGACACCAGGTTATAATCCAACAGGTTTATTTAAAATTGCAAGCTTCCAGACCTCAGCTCCTTCCTCAGATGTGGTATGACAGACAGGTGTAAGTCATAGTATTTATAAGCAAAAATTAACAACTTCAAAATTAGCTGCCCTTGCTGAATCCTTTAATCAGTTGTGAGACAGGTTGTTGATTAAAATGCAAAATCCAGATTCCTTTCAAGTCATTGTCCCTGAATAATAAAAGGTTTTATCAATGCATAAGAGATGCATCTCAGGTTAGACAATGAGCTTTAAGTGTGAGGTCCCAATTTTAAAGTGAGGTCAGTTTTTTTCTTGCAGAAAAGAATTTTGAATGGAATAATTCGTGTGTGTGTGTGTGTGTGTATAGTGATGGAAAAGGATAGGCCAGATCTTTTGGCCATCATTGCATGGGAGTTAGTTTTCCAGAGTAAGGATGTCTAGCTACAGAGTTTTAGTGACATCATACTAGGAGCATTTTGTACATTTTTGGTCTCCGTTCTTGCTTCAGAATCTACACAATATAAGTTTTGAAATGAGAGGATTGCACTGTGAGGCAAGACTGAACAACTTGGGCCAAAGTTCTCTGGACTTCAGAGAATGAGTGGTTGCCTAACTGAAAGATTTATGACTCTCAGATCCTGTCAAAGGGTAGATGCTAGAAGGCTGATTTTGCTGGTTTGGGAGTCGAGAATTAGGACATAGTCTCAGGATAAGTGAACTACTGTATACAACTGATATGGGAAGACATTTTCCACTTGATTTCTTTGGAAATCTTTTGAATCCTTTACTCTAGAGAGTTGTGGATACTCATTGCTTGAGCACCCAATTTTCGGTTTATCGGAGAATCAAGGGATTTGGTGAGCAGGTAGAAAAATGACAAGCTGATGTAGAAGATCAGCCATATCTTACTGAGTGATAGCATGCTTGAAATGGCCCACGCCTGTTCCTATTTCCTACAGTTTTGCATATCTAAGCATATAGGCCACTCAATCATATTTTTCAAAAACATCTTAAAGTGCCTTGCATATAACAAATTGAAAATACAATGAAGTTGTCACATGGACAAACACAGCAATGTAATGCACAGGACAGGATGTCTCACAGTGTGATGAATAACTAGATAATCTGCATTGATGGTGTTGATTGAAGTATGTGTTTGACCAAGAACTTGGACTAGTGTTTCTGTGTGTGATAGAACCTTAAGTGTGTGCCTGAGGAGGCAATTAGGGCTCCTCTGACAGGAGTCCATCTGAATCATGTTTCACTCAGATTCTGGCTACTGGGAAGTGGGATTGATATTAGGTGCATCTAATTAAAATATTGCTGAATATATGGCATGGTGACACTGCTGCCACACAGTGCTGGGGACCTGGATTCAATTCCACACTTGGGCCACTGTCTATGTGGAGTTAGCACACTCTCCCAGTGTCTACATGGTTTTCCTCTAGGTACTCTGGTTTCCTCCCACGGCCCAAAGCTGTGCAGGTTAAGTGGATCGACTGTGCTAAATTGCCCATAGTATGCAGGTTAGTTGAACTGGCCATCAGAATGTAGAGTTATAGGGTAAGGGGTGAGTCTGGTGGGATGCTCTTCAGAGGGTCAGTGTGGATTTGATGGGCCGAACAACCTGCTTCCACACTGTATGGATTTTATGTAAATTGTTTGGCATACATTATTGTGGGAAGTGATTCAAGTGAGCCTGTAATATGGCAGTTGATCAGCAGCTTACATAGGTTTGAAGAATGCTTTTTGAATCCTTTAAATTCAGAGGAAAGGCTACTCGACTTGAAGCGGTAACTTTTCATTTTCTCTCCACAGATTCTGAAAACGTGTTGCTGGAAAAGTGCAGCAGGTCAGGTAGCATCCAAGGAGCAGGAGAATCGATGTTTCAGGCATGAGCCCTTCGTCGATTCTCCTGCTCCTTGGATGCTACCTGACCTGCTGTGCTTTTCCAGCAACACATTTTCAGCTCTGATCTCCAGCATCTGCAGTCCTCACTTTCTCCATAGCTTCTGTCGGACGTGCTGAGTTTCTATTTTTATTTCCGATTTCCAGCATCCACAGTCCTTTGTTTTTTTTTGTTTGTTTTCCTTGAATCCTGCTATTTTTTAATGAACAAACAACTTGTTTAGTCTACCAATCACTGCCATAGTGTTTGGTATGTTTGTGTTCAATGCAACAATCAGTTTCTCTGCAAAAATGCAATCTAACTAAAATAAAAACTTTAAAATGCAGGAAATGTACAGCAATTCCATCAGCATTTGAAAAGAGAAAGAACAGATTAATGGTTCGGTCAATATGGTATCTTCATCTGCAGCAGGAGGAGAGCTCGCTGTGGAGAATTGTTTTCTTAACATTCATATTCACTTCTGCTCTAATTTAGTTATCCGCCAGACGGGATCAAATTCCCAATCTTATCCAGGCATTTTTGTTTCCCTTTGAACAAAAGCCTGGGGAAAATCACGTCAACAAGCTTGTGAAATCCAGTTCACAGAGATGAAAGTCTGTCTGTTATCAGATTGGAGTAAATATCCTTACACCTTTCGCAAACACTGTTGTAATCGGCTGCAAACTCGCAACATGGAGATTTACAGATGTGACATAAATAAAGCCTAAATCACATCAAGATATGTTTTCAATTAAGTTGCATGCTCAGTGAGTATACACAGGAATGTTGATGAGTTTAATCCTAAATTATTTGAAAAAAATATAATGGTTGTATTTATTAGGCATAAGAATCTATGTCGATTTCACAGCATAATAGCAATCTAATGTTCTGAGTTCGCACATTAATTACTCCAGACTGTTTAGTATCTGGTAATTAACACCCTTACATCAGCCCATGCAGTCAAAGACTGGGAATGTACACACACGAAAAAACTAGAAACAGATGACTCCACTGATGTGATCTTGGCTCACTTTTCTGTACAATTGAAACCACTGATGAAAAGGACTGTAACTTCAGGAGGGCACCATATGGGGCCAAATGCCATAAGTGCCTTGTTCACAGTGTGAAGCACATTGGTTCTGATAAGATTGACCCAATCTGAATGTGATCCTTGTACTACAGATGAGGCATACCAACATTTTAGACCAAGCCAGTGGGAGTTGGAGCAACTGGATCAGAAGAGCAAGTTATTTCAACAATTACTGGTGACTGAAAATGCTGGTTATTTCAAAGGTGCTGATCTTTAAAACAATCAATATAACAGCATGAATTAAGCAGAAATTGCTGGCAGTGCACAGCAGGTTAATTCGGAACTGAAAGAGAAAGGTTAATGTTTTCATTGGGATCCATCATGTGGTGAAGGGTTACACCCTAAACTATCACCTATTTTTCTCTCTGAGGTGTTGATCCACCCACTATGCACTTCCAGCAATTTATTTGATAATTCAGAATTAAAATATTCCAACAACGTTGCAATAGCCTAATGTCTTAAATGATGATCTAATGGTAAATATCACCATTTATTTTAGGCTGGTACAAATCACGCATTCATATGACCATTGTAAGCTTGTGAATAGCTCTGAATCACAGTCCAATGTACGTGACTGTTTATGCAAAATGTGACAAAACTCTGGCAGATATCAGAGTAATACGGCATTTTTTTTATTTGTTAGTATGTGCAGTCACCTTGGGTATGGGGCTGGAAAAGCACCACACTATTTTCACCAGTTTGATTTACAGAGTCATAAAGTCATTAAGATTTCACACTGGTGTGGGCAGCATGATGGCACAGTGGTTAGCACTGCTGCTTCACAGCGCCAGAGATCTGGGTTCAATTCCCGCCTCAGGTGACTGACTGTGTGGTGTTTGCATGTTCTCCCTGTATCTGTGTGGGTGTGCTCCGGTTTCCTCCCACAGTCCAAAGATGTGTGGGTCAGGTGAATTGGCCATGCTAAATTGCCCGCAGTGTTAGGTAGGGGAATGGGTGGGTTGCGCTTTGGCGGGTCGGTATGGACTTGTTGGGCCAAAGAGCCTGTTTCCACACTGTAAGTAATCTAATCTAAATGTACAGCATGGAAACAGACCCTTCATCCAATCCCATTTGGCCCATGTCCCTCTAAACTCAACACTATGATGCCTTTTACCCAGCCCATCCAAAAAGCCTTAATGCCACTGAGAACCAGAAATATTTCCAAATCTACTTTAATAATATTCTTTGAACAGACTGAGATTCCACAGCCCTTGTTATTTTGAAGCTTGGGCACTTACTTTGAACTTCATTTTGAGTTCTCTCCACAAAGGCAGGTCCAACCCACAGTGTGAAATCTCAACTATGGGTAGGACAAGGAAGCAAGCCCAAAGTCAATCTCATGAGGACCAAACTCAGTGCTGTTGACATTAATCTGATTTATATAAGCCATCCAACCAATTAAGCTAGCCAGTCTGCCTTGAAGTTGGCATGCTGTAGCAAGGTACACTTCTAGATATAACTTGAAGCCTGGATCTATGGATAATGATGGCAGAGGCTCCAATGTTTTTCCTTCACAATCCATCACACAACTGACCTGGAATTTCTCCTTTTCTCACTGTCTATCAGTGTCATATGTTGAAAGGGTTTGCAAGTTGATATTCAACTGTTTCATCACATTATGAATACACCTTCCTTGGCCATCAAGTCCTATTCATCCAATTGCAGTTTTCATTCCAGATAACAGCCTCAATAACCTTTAACTGTTAACCTTTGGAGTTATCAAATCAACCAAACATCTATCCTAAGATAAGTCACACAAATGACTTGAACCAAGAGCTTCTGGTTCAGAGAGGGGGATGCCATTCCATTCCACCCCAAGACCTGCTGCTAATTGGAGCAAACGCTTGCATGAATCATTTCACATTATGCACATGGTGTGTAATATTTGACTTACCTTTGAACTTCATTAGAATCTAAGCTAAACTCTTAGTCAAAGACTATCTGGAATTATTTCTTTCATTCTTTCAGTAATATGGGGTTTCAGGGCATGAGGTGGACATCAAATGGTTAGAGAGTTTATTTCATTGCATTTCTGCCTATTTTTCTATCCACCCAATAGCAGTTCTTCTCCATCCAGTTAACAGCTTCAATAACCTTTTACTGTTAAACATTAGAGTTATCCAATCACTCACTGGGGACATCAAGAGAGTAAACTTAACCAGGGACCCAGGTTTGATTCCAATCTCATGTCTGCGTGGAGTTTGTACATTCTCTCCATGCCTGCGTGGGTTTGCTCTGGGTTCTCCAATTTCCTCCCACAATCCAAAGATGTGCAGGTTAGGTGGACTGGCCTGGCTAAATTGCCCATAGCGTCAAGAGAAGCACAGGCTAAGTGGATTAGCCATGAGAAATGTAGTATTACAGGGATAGGATGGGAGGATGGGTGTAGGTGGGATGCTCTTCGGAGGGTTAGTGTGGACCCAATGTCTGAATGGCCTGTTTCTTCACTGTAGGGATTCTATGATCTATCCCAAGATAAGTCACGCAAGTGACCAATACCTGATTTAGTAGAGCATATCATGTGACCTCCTGACCTATGGTTAACAATGGCATTAGAAGCCAACAAATTGTCTCAAACTATAGGATTCCATA
The DNA here is from genome assembly GCF_020745735.1 of Hemiscyllium ocellatum. Classification (NCBI taxonomy): domain Eukaryota; kingdom Metazoa; phylum Chordata; class Chondrichthyes; order Orectolobiformes; family Hemiscylliidae; genus Hemiscyllium; species Hemiscyllium ocellatum. Next base: position 76,897,339 of record NC_083402.1, read on the forward strand.
AAATAGTGGGAATATAGATGATATACAGACATTGTCTGAAGTACTCACTAATACAATGCACTATCTATATGAATTGGAAAGTATTTCATTCTCTTATGTCAAGCTTATTTACAATTATCAGCATCACTCTATACAATTCATGTTGGCATCCCATTCTGTGACCTTCATTTTAAAGGATTATTTTACCTAGAAAGACAAGTCTCAAAGTCTCTCCAAAACTGAGGCTTGATGCTGAGAAATAATCCTGCCAAATTATGTCACATGAGATTCAGATCCTATGCAGATCCCAAATATGTCTTCCAAAAGTAAGTTCTTCCAAAATGTAAGTTCCTCCTCATTTGCCTGCTCCTATACTAACATACAGTCTATGCACGAGCCATACACTCCCCTCTGTCTGTCTGCCTGTCTCTCTAGATGCCACTCGGAATGAATGAGACTAAGCTGGTGCTTGGCAGCAAGAGTAAGAGAGTGAGTGGAACTTGCTTGGCTCTATGAATTAGGGCTTTGCTCACTTTTATCTGACATAATTCAAAAAAACAGTGAGGAGGCTAGCTTTCAGCGGTGAGCAGCCTTTATGTCTAGCTTTCAGAAACAGTGACATATGTCAAATGTTTCAATGTATGTTACCAGAAGTAAGTGAATGGGAGAACAGGATGGAAAACTGAATAGCAAGTCGCTGCTGAGCCGTAAGCTGTCAGCTGTCCATCCCATCTTCAGGTGCCTCCATAGCCTTCTTTAATAGGATCTCAAGAGGGTTTTCTTTTATGGGGTTGCTGTTTTTTAAGTCTTCAAATAGCAAAAAATATAAGAAGTACCAGTTCATAAGATATCAATAAAGCAATGGGTAGATATCAGCATGTTATTCACAGTGAGTGTGATGATAAATTCATGCAACACTGAGCTACACTGGAACAAATTGATTTTCTAAATTATTTCAAAGAACATGAGCACCATTAGAATTTTTTTGCCAAATTGTCCTTGAGAAGGTGGTGATGAGCTAACTTTGTGCATTGCTGCAGTTAATGTGGTGTAGGTATTCTCAGTGTTAATGAGAAGAAATTGTTAGGTTTTGACCTAACTATAGTAAAGGAACAACAATATAGTTCCAAGTCAGATGAGTGTGTGGTTTGAAGGAGTACTTGCAGGTAATGTTTTTCTTTGCGTCTTTTGCTCTTGTTCTTTTAGTTGGTCGAGGTTGCGAGTTTGGAAGGTGCTGTTGAAGGAGGTTTGATGAGTTTCTGAAGTGAATCTTGTAGATCATAATTATAGGAGACAAAAATACATTATACACAATATTAATGGAGGTTCTTTATCAATTCTCCTACTTTGTCTTACCTGGCAAAGCCTTTGAACACTTCCGTAGGCTTCCACGTATATAATGTGAGGAAAAAGGCATTGATACTAATGGTTGTCAACTCCCATTCTACTCAGATGCCTTTCTTGGGGGTCTTTGGTCCAAAATGAAACACAGTCTTCCTCTTTCCAAAGATTTGTCTAATGAGAGAACCTAGGCTTTGTTTCTGTTATCTTATTATCAATGCAGTGCAAGCTAAAAATGTTATCACAATGGAACACAAGTAAAGACTGGTTTAGCATAACAAAAACTCAACTGACATGTATTTCAACAAATTGTCCATCTTCAGCAGTCCCAATATATTGTTTGATGTGTCTATTATTTAACAGAGAGCTCAAGTAAATTGTCCAGGCAGGTGAAGGTTCAGTCACTAGTCTTTACTGAGTTAGCTGAAAGGAAAGATCAAAGTTAAAAATCACACAACACCAGATTATAGTCCAATAGGTTAACTTAGCACTAGCTTTCAGAGCATTGCTCCTTCATCAGGTGGTTGTGGAGTATAGAATTGGAATATAAGAAAGGAATGGTAGTCAAGTTAGCAACACTCTGAACTTGTGAGGGGAAAAATAAGGCAATTTGGAGGCTCCTGAGCACTATTCAGTGAAACCTTTTGGAAAAATGACCAAGTTTTGATGTGAAATGAGGTTTGGATAATTTCCACTTCAGAGCTGTCCCACTGGTTGAACACCATGCCAACAATTATTGCTCAGGCTCATATATGAAAGTAGACACTGGTGAGACTTTAAAGGATTCAAAGAGTCTGTGCAAGTATAATTTATAAGTTAGCATCTTCAGGATAGGAGGGGTGAAAAACTAGAAGGGAAAATTCCAAACCTTCCATTCATTCTAAATGTTCGATAACCTTCTGAGAAATGACAGATGTCGCTGAGCGAATTCCATAACCGCACCCTACCATTCACAATAATGAAGGCCTTCAAACAGCATTGTATGAAAGAATATGTTCAAAAAGGATCAAAAAATTATTTTTGCTGCTTAATTTCATTGTACTGTATTAATCGCAGGCACAATACGATGAAACACACGTGTACCAATTAGAATTCTGGCAGCACATGAGCTCAGAGGAAAGCAGTTCAGTTTATAACAGCCTTTCACAAACACGTCAAGAGTAATTTTATTACCAACTGAGCTTCAGCAGCTTAAATTAATTAATTCTAGACATTTCAAAACAATCAAGGTCATTGTTGAATGATTTTAAACAATTACAGCCCAATGCGAGGTAATTTTACTTGGATACATTTCGGATAAGCAGTTTCTGTAGACAATTTTAAAATAACTGAGATAAAATTTCATTTTTTAAAGAATGTGTAGATTCTTTTTCAGCATTCTTGTTCACAGAACAACTAATCCAAATCAATTCATCACAGCCTGACCACCACAGGAAACATTTTGAATCTGCTTCAATCTGAACAAGGAAACTGAGTCCAATCCAAACAGAAAACTGATTAAAAGGAATGTTCAGGGAAATTGGCTTTAATCTGTCAATAAACAACTCCTTCTTGTAGATTTTTTTTGAAGCGATCTTGGGTACAAAATTGGGACATGTTTCATTTTCTTTCACAGGTTCGCAAAAGAAAACATTCATTAAATAAATTATACATCTGTGCCCTTGACTTGTTATTTCATTAATCACGCAGTTACAAACCTATAAGGATTACTTGCAAATGAAATCACAGTATGCTATATCAAGTTGATATTCAATCTTAAAGTATAATGATTACTGACTACAGTAAATGTGTTGTTTATAGTTAGGTGTAAATAAATACCTATAAAGAACTCCAGTGTAATTGACAATTCTGTTTCATTTGTTTAAATTATTATTACATAGCCCTCTTCCTTAGATAGCAATGAAAATCAAATATGCTTGGGTAGCATAACACACTGAAGGACACAATAGAGTGCAGAACATTTAGATGTGACACATTTTAATTGGAATGTGTCACTTTTCTTTAACTACTGCACTCCACTTCACTGAAGGCTTTTGAAGGAGGTGTTTGTAACGCATCCCTGTTGTAGTAAGTTTTCACAGGAGGGTTCCTGCTTGTAAAGGTTAACTGTGTAGAAATCAAGGCTTTGTGCATTTTTTTGGAAAGGTCACACTCATCAGCATTACCGTAGAGACTGCTGGTGAGGGCTATGGTAACTACTCAATGATTGCAATATGCTGTAGCTTTCAATTCCTCCACTAATGCCACCTCAATCACTATCAGTGTCACCAAGGAATAAGCTATAACTGAAGAACCTGCATACTCACTTGAAATTCAATTTGTACCTGACTTGAATCTCTTCCACTTTTTTTTTGTTTAGTGCCTAGAAGCAATTTCAATGGCTTCTGTGTGAAAAGCCCAGAGCATCAACCAGTAGCTTAATAAATGGGATACATTTTGATTAATTTAACACATTTGGAGGAAAAAAACAATGATGTAATTCATATTCCAGCAAAGAACAGTGAGCTTTTTAGACATGTGAATAAAAAAATCAAGCTAGTGGAATGTACTCAAGAACTATGAGGGAATATTAAAGTATTTATCTAAAGAATTTCACCATATTGAATATTAATGCAATATACCATCAAGAATTTGATTAATCTTTTATAGGCTTTAAATATTTTAAACCTTAGTCTTTGTTAAAATGCAACTCATTCCTACTTTTTAAAATTATTTTCTCAAATTTTCTCCCTTTTTATTCATTTTCAGAAATGAATGCGATTAAGAAAGCCAACATTTATTGCCTCTTGCTAAATGGCATGAAAATGTGATGATGGTGCTCCTTTTGAATGAGTCCCAAAGTGGTTTGATCCTCCAGGCAATGGTCACTGCCAGATTACTCATCCCTCTATCAGTCATTCACATCTGAGCCTTTATAGTAATTATCAGCAGATTATCCACTGTGGAGGTTACATTAGCTGGACACTCACCTGCAGGTCTTATCAATGTGGGATAATGTAACACCAAAAAGAGCGTGAACTTAATTCCTTAGTTAAACAGATAATCTGGAGATTATTGTTGAAGCTGTATTCAGTTAAACCAGTTTGAACAAGGAGATGGATTGAAAAGTCTTTCTGGTATCTGTACTTCAAAGGTGAAGATGACTTCATAATGAATAAGATGTAAGGTGCCTTAAATAATGGACAGAATCTGAACAGTTTTTGCCAGAATGACACAGCTCAGTCTGTAGACCTTCCCTGCTGCCAACTCACTAATTCGGGAAATCTCCCCACCAGACCAATGGGAATAGCCATGCCACACACCTTCATCTTCCATAATAGCTACCTCTCACTTTTTCCAGGGGCAAAGCATAGAAAGAGTCAAGATGGGTGATGTGCTGCCTAACGTTCAGCACCTTACATGTAATGAACAACTGATTCTGTCTCTGACTGCACTGAACAGGGTCTGGACTGGTATTAGAGGCATTGCTTGACTTGCTGTGCCAGGATCCTGAATAAGGGCTATCCCCTTTGACTGGACTGAGGCCTGCTGGCAATCGTGACAAGCTTCCTGGCTTTGTGTCTGTGCTATGTAGCACAGCTAGACAATGGTAATGGGAGCCAAGCATCCTTCACTGAGGGGGATAAGTGCAAAAGGGCAAGGCAATACAACGCAGGGATGCTGTGAACATCCAAGTAGGCTCAGGGTGAGTAAGTGGTATTACAGTAAGCAGTTGCAACCTGTTCCTGTCCATGAGCTGGGTTCAGGTCTCTGAGAACACAGTATCGTTGCAGCAGCATTATAGCAATAATGAAGTGCAGAAGTGTACTATAAGTAGATCAGAGATGCACAACAAGAGTTCATAGAGGCTGCAACATGTTGGATACCAATGTCTGTGACTGTAGGGGTTTAATGGCCAGCAACTGTGGACTGTGCCTGAGATAGTGCCTGGTATCCAATGTAGAGGTCGTTTGAGCGAGCTGCAAGTTGAAACCACCAAGAAGACACTCTGGCTTCCATGGCAGAAGTGAGTACTGCAGATGCTGGAGATTAGAGTCAAGATTAGAGTGATGCTGGAAAAGCACAGATGGTCAGGCAGCATCCGAGGAGCAGGAAAATTGATGTTTCGGGCAAAAGCCCTTCATCAGGAATGGTGATCATTCCTGATGAAGGGCTTTTGCCCAAAACATTAATTTTCCTGCTCCTTGGATGCTGCCTTACCTGCTGTAAATTCCAGCACCACTCTAATCTTGACTCTGGCTTCCATGTCAAGTTTTCCCAACAGTGTGTCTGGCTAGCAAGTTTAGTCAGATCACAACCTGTGTTACGTTTTACTGTTAACAAGCAGCTTCACAAGCAATAAAGGGTGTCAATCCGGAACTTGCAATGCTTCTTGGCCAAAGTGTGAAAGTTGCAGTGATGTCATCAAGATGTCATCTTGCCCAAGTCAACCATGCATTGAACTATCATCCACATCTCTCAGAGCCTGGTAAGATTCAATTCAATGAATCTAGGTTGCCATTGAAGGTGAGTGAAGAAAGTTTGTTGAAGATTTCTGAATTCCTATGGATATATGTTTGGCTTTATGTGTTATGCGGTCAGGTGATGAAAAGAAGGAAAGAATTGCAGAGTTAATTTGGGAGAAAACAGCAAACACATAATGGGTCTTATCATTCTCTTTAATAGGAGGTGATGGCCTAGTGATATTATCGCTAGACTGTTTAAAACCAGAGACCCAGGTAATGTTCTGGGGACCCAGGTTTGAATCCTGCCATGGCAGATGGTGGAATTTGATTTCAATAATAATCTGTAAGAGTGTAATAAAACCATTAAATCATTGTTTGTTGTAAGGAATGGCCAATTCTGGTTCACTAATGCCCTTTATGGAAGGAAGTCTGCCAACCTTACCTGGTTTGGCCTACATGTGGCTCTCGACTTTTAACTGCCCTCTGGGCAATTAGGTCTAGGTAATAAAATCTGGCCCAGCTAGTGATGCCCACATGCTGTGAATGAATAGAAAATAACCGAAGTACATTACATAACAAAAGCTGTACCAATGCTGCTGAGACATGTCTATTCACCATATCATACAATATGACTGGCACTAGGCAAAATACACAAAGGTAAATATCTATTTAACATACTAATCAAGATGGTTTACAGGTCTGAGACACTGAAACACCTATAGACACAATTTTTTCCTTTCTGCTCAGTTGGTGCAGATCTACGAAACAATTAAAATGGCTCTTCACATTTATACACTTGTCCTGTATTTCTCCCATTGTTGATATTTTTAACCAACCTGTTCAGAAGTGTTGTAACATTCCTTTAGAGCAGGTGGGACTTGAATTCAGGCCTTCTGACTCAGAGGTAGGGATACTGCCACTGCACCACAACAGCCCCTTTTTGCCAATTGTACACAGAGGCCTTTTGACTTTCCACAAGGGTATCTTATGAGTCTGAGTCCTCTTTTACATAATCTGTGGTTCACACGCATACCTTTCTGACACTGGCAAACCACTACTGATCAGTTGCAAAAAATGGATATAACCTCCCTCCACTTAATGAATGGCTTTGTGGAGAACAAGAAAACTTAAACTGCTGCCTAGGTGAGATGAGATAACATAGCCGGGAAGTTGAACCTCAATGTTTTTTTGCTCTGAATGGTTCAGTCACTCCTAAATTTACTGAGTGATTAGATATGCATCAGGATGCACCCTTGTTATTCAAAGCAATCTGAAGTAGGGATGGGGTTGAGGTTAGTGGAATTTAAGTGCATGATTGTTTTAGAATAAGTGCTATCGTCATGCTTGATTTCTTCCATGTTGTAATAAAACAACCTGCATAAACACACTTTTCATTATTACACAGAGCAAGAAGATAGAAGACCTGATGATTCAGGCAAGATGGTTGAGTGACCATGGAAATTAGCAGAAATTAGGTGAAGATTGGGAAACACTAATCTGCATGAGTTTGAGAATTCTAACAGTTGCTGGACTCTCCATATTTGTTGAGAAGTTCTTTGAGTCACTGAGATACTTTTTTCCCCTGCATTTATCAAGTAAAATCTTTACTTGCTTAAACCACACAGGCTTGAGATGATTTTGTTTAACAACACCATGTGTTAATTAAAATATTTACTGCGTTGTCATAAAATTTTGTCTCAAGTAACAAGTAGGAAGCTTTTCATAAATTTTCGTGACTTGTATATTCCTTTTTATACTCTTTAAAATCTTATCATGAACAGGCATAAAGATAAAAATCTCAGCTAGACTGAGCAGAATACTAAACACTGGGTTAGCAAATATTTTCTGCAAAATAAAAATGTCCCCAACAGAGTTTGCATCTGCACAACGGATCAATATCTCACACTCATCGATTTTTCTGTGGGAGAAGGAGGATTATATAGAATTTTAAATTGCATTCTCTAGTTTAGCTAGCCTGATTTCCTTCTTAGTGTTAAGCAATCAACTCATTGCACTGAAAACATAAGATTATTAATGAGAGAAAAAAATGATGGGAATGCACGGCCTAAGTAAGAGACTAAATCCATGTGCTAAAAGTAAGTAAGCTTCTCACCTTTCAATATGCCTTTTGAAAGCATGTGTGGGCGGCACGGTGGCATTGTGGGCGGCACGGTGGCACAGTGGTTAGCGCTGCTGCCTCACAGCGCCTGTAGACCCGGGTTCAATTCCCGACTCAGGCGACTGACTGTGTGGAGTTTGCACGTTCTCCCCGTGTCTGCGTGGGTTTCCTCCGGGTGCTCCGGTTTCCTCCCACAGTCACAAGATGTGCGGGTCAGGTGAATTGGTTAAGCTAAATTGCCCGTAGTGTTAGGTAAGGGGTAAATGTCGGGGTATGGGTGGGTTGCGCTTCGGCGGGTCGGTGTGGACTTGTTGGGCCGAAGGGCCTGTTTCCACACTGTAAGTCTAATCTATGTTGTGGACTGTACCTCAAAATGATTTCTCATTTTATTTCACTCAACACAAATACAGCAGGTAGTATATTGCTTGCACAAAATAAGGCAAATAAAAGATGCTCTGGATGTAATTTCCTTTGTTCTGACATGGAATGTGGATGTTATTTGCATGATCTGTCTTTATTGCCTATCCCTATTGGCCCTCGAACTGAGTAGCTATTCATGGATGTGGGTTTGAAGTCACAAATAAGCCAGACCAGGTAAGGACAGCAGATTAGTGATCAATTTGCATATATAAACAATCAGTGATAGCTGTCAACATTATTGATACAACTTCATATTTAAAATGTATTAATTGAATTTAAATTCCACTTAGTGTTGAAGTGGGGTATGAGCCCGAGGTTGACCTTCTTAATTACTGGTGTGGGGACATTACCACAATGCTATCACTTCTGCCCACCCACAGATCAAATACTACAGGACTTAAACTTGCAATCTTTTGGAAATGTTGTGATTGATTCACGCTAAACACAGATCCACGATAAGAGTAATAGTGAGAGAGCTTGTTGGACTATTAGTCTCAATGATGAAAAGCTGTAACTGCAATGAAGACTAGCAGTCAATAAAGGGATTCGATTCAGAAAATTATCCCAGCCTAACTCAGGTGGCACGGTGGCACAGTGGTTAGCACTGCTGCCTCAATGGTGCCAGAGACCCAAGTTCAATTCCAGCCTCAGGTGACTGACTGTGTGAAGTTTGCTCCGGTTTCCTCCCACAGTCCAAAAATGTGCAGGTTAGGTGAATTGGTCATGCTAAACTGCCTGTAGTATTAGTTGAAAGGGTAAATGTAGGGGAATGGGTCAGTATGGACTTGTTGAGCCAAAGGGCCTGTTTCCCTACTGTAAGTAATCTAATCTAACAATGCCTAATATAAATAATCAAAGTTCTCATAAAAATATCGAATGTGTTTATGAATTCACTTCCATTGCCATTTCATGAAGGTAACTTTTGAGTGAGAAGCACAATGGAAGCAAACAGTTCTCTTTTTTTTGTTTCAAAAGGAGGTAGTGATAGATGTCCTCGTCATCTGCCATAGAGAAGATAATTGCAAGGATCTTCTTCAGTCATTTCAAAGTCAGAGTGTGGGAGTTTGCCCATTGACAGGCACCGCAGACATGATTTTTTATGAGAAGTAGGCATTGCTGGCAAGGTGAGCATGTGTAGCCCATCCAAAGACTCCCTCAAATTGCTTAGTTCTCCATTGTAGAGGGCAGTGTCAAAATTGCAAGCAACAGCATCAACAACCATTTACCGTGTCTTGGTATATGCTGCTGTGACTGGGCATCGGTGGCAGAGGGAATGAATGTTTGAGATGTGATCCCAATCAAGTGGATTGCTTTTTTCCTGGCTGGTGACAAACTCGTTATTGGAGCTGCACTTATCCATAAAAGTGGAAAGTATTCCATATCTTAACTGGCACCTTGTAGTTATTGGACAGGCTTTGTTGAATTGTGCGAGTAACTCACTGCAGACCTCCTAGCCTCTGACCTTTCTTGTAATTGTATTTATAGAGTCATAGAGTCATAGAGACGAACAGCATGGAAACAGACCCTGAGGTCCAACCCGTCCATGCCAACCAGATATCCCAACCCAATCTAGTCCCACCTGCCAGCACCCGGCCCATATCCCTCCAAACCCTTCCTATTCATATACTCATCCAAATGCCTCTTAAATGTTGCAATTATACCAGCCTCCACCACATCCTCTGGAGGCTCATTCCATACATGTACCACCCTCTGCGTGAAAAAGTTACACCTTAGGTCTCTTTTGTATCTTTCCCCTCTCACCCTAAACCTCTGCCCTCTAGTTCTGGACTCCCCAACCCCAGGGAAAAGATTTTGTCTATTTATCCTATCCTTGCCCCTCATAATTTTGTAAACTTCTATAAGGTCACTCCTCAGCCTCCGACACTCCAGGGAAAACAGCTCCAGCCTGTTCAGCCTCTCCCTGTAGCTTAAATCCTCCAACCCTGGCAACATCCTTGTAAATCTTTTCTGAACCCTTTCAAGTTTCACAACTTCCTATCTTTCCGATAGGAAGGAGACCAGAATTGCATGCAATATTCCAACAGTAGCCTAACCAATGTCCTGTACAGCCACAACATGACCTCTCAACACCTTTACTCAATACTCTGACCAATAAAGGAAAGCATACCAAACACCTTCTTCACTATCCTATCTACCTGCAACTCCACTTTCAAGGAGCTATGAACCTGCACTCCAAGGTCTCTTTGTTCAGCAACACTCCCTAGGACTTACCATTAAGTGTATAAGTCCTGCTAAGATTTGCTTTCCCAAAATGCAGCACCTCGCATTTATCTGAATTAAACTCCATCTGCCACTTCTCAGCCCATTGGCCCATCTGGTCCAGATCCTGTTGTAATCTGAGGTAACCCTCTTCACTGTCCACTATGCCTCCAATTTTGGTGTCATCTGCAAACTTACAAACTGTACCTCTTATGCTCGCATTTAAATAATTTATGAAAATTGACAAAAAGTAGAGGATGAGCACCGATCCTTTTGGCACTCTACTGGTCACAGGCCTCCAGTCTGATAAACAACCCTCTACCACCACCCTCTGTCTTCTACCATTGAACCAGCTCTGTAACCAAATGGCTAGTTCTCCCTGTATTCCATGAGATCTAACCTTGCTAATCAGTCTCCCATGGGGAACCTTGTCGAACACCTTACTGAAGTCCATATAGATCACATCTACTGCTCTGCCCTCACTAATCTTCTTTTTTACTTCTTCAAAAAAATCAATCAAGTTTTTGAGACATGATTTCCCATGCACAAAGCCATGTTGACTATCCCTAATCAGTCCTTGCCTTTCCAAATACATCGAGGAGAAAGTGAGGACTGCAGATGCTGGAGATCAGAGCTGAAAATGTGTTGCTGAAAAAGCGCAGCAGGTCAGGCAGCATCTAAAGAGCAGGAGAATCGACATTTCAGGCATGAGCCCTTCTTCAGGAACTCCTGAAGAAGGGCTCATTTCCAAATACATGTACATCCTTTCTCTCAGGATTCCCTCCAACAACTTGTCCACCACTGAGGTCAGGTTCACTGGCCTATAGTTCCCTGGCTTGTCTTTACCACCCTTCTTAAACAGTGGCACCACGTTTGCCAATCTCCAGTCTTCTGGCACCTCACCTGTGGCATTTATATGGCTGGTCCAACATAGCTTCTGGTCAGTGGTAATCCCCAGGTTTTTGATTGATGCTATCAGATAAAGCTCTATGCCTATGTCAGGACAATATGTTTTGAAATGTTATGCCAATGCATATCCGCAACATATCCAAATTCAAGTTTTCGTCATTTGACGGGTGGACAAAATCACATGAACACAATACATTTGCCTCAGTAAACATATTCCTTGCTTATAAAAATCAAACACTCACTATTGGATATTTGGCAACCACTACTACATGTTCATACAATTTTTCTCAGTGTTTTACTGCTTATTAAGACTCATCTGTCTCCTTATTGCTCATCATTTGGTTCAGTAATAATTAGGCAAGCCTCTTATTTTACTAATAAAACCCCTTTTTGGAAAAACACTTATCTTGTCAGGCATGTCACACCCACACGTAGGCAAAGGGAATTGTCATAAAATAGTGGTAAGCTGTTGGTGAGTTTCAAGAAGACAAAAATTGCTACCTTTCTCATGAACTGATTTTCGACTGGTTTTATCCTCAGCCACTTGTTTATTCAAATCATATTTGTCAGGTATGCAGGAGCATGATTTTTAAAAAGAGTCCTGAGTTTTCCTTTTGATATTGAAAATAAATATCTTTGAATGAAAAGGATAAAATAAACAGCAAGGATGTGGTTTAAAAGTACACTTGGTTCCTGGGATGAAGACAAGAAGAGCATGACATCTTATCCAAACAATTTACAAATGTCATTTTATGGCTTTGCATTGTGAGGCATAACATTATACAGGATCAACATAATCTGTTGCACTTTTGTACTTGCAATCAAATCAGCCTAAAGGCCATACTAACGTTGTTTATTATCAGCGCAAGTACTCCAGCCTATATTAATATAACATGTTATGATTAATGTTTGTCTTTAAGCATAACGAATGCATTGTTATTATTACCAACTTAAGCAAACATAATTTTGCTGGCAATACCATAGATTTAATTGGCTTATTCATGATGACCAAGCAGTCTTTTAAATATTTTTTACAGTGTCACTATGAAACTGCCTCCTGTGTAGGGAAATGCAATGATCTTCTGTACCAGATAGCCACTGAGCTAGTTAGTGATTAGTCCTTTGTGCAAAATTTGAGGTTACATGAATTTGGATAATGAAAGCTTCCTTGTACTGTGCCACAGTAGGAAGGTCAACAATGTATTCTTGAATCACCATGAAATTAATTGTGCTGCTTTTTTTATAGGTCAAATCATCCCAACATTTGTGCGCGTATATCTTTGCGTAAATCAGCCAGATTGCAAGTACAGCATCTTTTACATTTTAAGCCCATTCATGTTAAAAGTCATCTCCATAAAATGGCCATTGCTCAGAATGATATATAAACTCCGAGATGATTCGATAAACAAGCAATGACGATGAGGAAGAACGCTAAATGTTATTTTCCAGTGCGGTGGTGTTTGTGGATCAGTAGTGGGAGATGCAATTGGTCTTGGTAATCTTGGGCTCAATTTAAACAGCCTATCAAAATATCCAGGCTATTGTGTAGATACAAATATGTTTCAATGAGATACTAGAAATGTACACCACTTTGAAACTGTCCCCCAGATGGTAAATCATTGCTTTCAAAATTGGAAAAAATAGAGTGAGAAAAATAAGAAAAAGGACCAGATTTGTGTCTGTATGACCTTGCCTTACAAATCAAGAGTAGAAGCAAGATTGTGTTATGTGTCAGATTGTAGATACTATCCGTTGACAGTCTTCTCTGTTCAAGTGATTCCCAGTAGAAGGCAAAACAAAACTAAATTCTGGAAAAGTTGGAAGCATTTCTACATTGCTTACGCATCATCTTAAGTGTTTTACTCAATTCCTGTTTATGATAACCAAAAAAATCCAAACACAAGAGGATTATTTTACATAAATTACACAACCAAGCTCTGAAACATTGATTGTTACATGATTCAAAAAGACACTTTTTTGAAAACCTGTATTCATTTAGAGACCCTGGTATCCTTGGCGAGGTTTGCCTTTAGTGCCCATGGGTGGTACAGTGACACAGTGGTTAGCCATGCTGCCTTCACAGCGCTGGGTTCAATTCCATAAGACCATAAGACATAGGAGTGGAAGTAAGGCCCATTGAGTTCATGCCGCCATTTGATCATGGCTGATGGGCATTTCAACTCCACTTACCCGCATTCTCCCTGTAGCCCTTAATTCCTTGCGAGATCAAGAATTTATCAATCTCTGCCTTGAAGACATTTAACGTCCCGGACTCCACTGAGTTCCATGGCAATTAATTCCACAGGTCCACCGTTCTCTGGCTGAAGAAATGTCTCCATGGGTCCTAGTCTCCCCGCCTAACAGAAACAACTGCCCAGCGTCCACCCTTATTTTGTAAGTTTCTATTAGATCTCCCCTCAACCTTATAAACTCTAATGAATACAATCCCAGGATCCTCAGACATTCATCATATGTTAGGTTTACCATTCGAGGGAAATTCCAGTCTTGGGTGACTGTCTGTATGAAGTTTGCATGTTCTTTCTATGTCTGCGTGGCTTTCCTCTGGGTGCTCCAATTCTCATGTCCAAAAATGTGTAGGTTAGGTGGGATTGGCCATGCTAAATTGCCCATAGTGCACAGGGATGTGCAGGCTAGGTGGATTAGCCATGGGAAATGTGGGGTTACAGGGATATGGTGGAGGGCTGGGTCTAAGTGAGATGTTCTTCAGAGAGTTAGTGCAGACTTGATTGGCCAAACGGCCTCTTTCTGCACTGTAGGGATTCACAGACTGTTTGTACATCATGCCCCTGTGAATATGCTCTACTTTAGACCTCCTGATAAAGCAGAAGATGGCATGGGTGATCTCCATGGGGCAGAAGTGAGTAATGGGCCAGTCCTGCACTATGTATTGCAATACTGAGAGTGCCTTGCATCTGATAACCAAGAGCAGAGTGGGAACCCTGACCCTTTTGAAACATTTTCTCAGCACCACCAAGTAATCTGACCAGACAGCAAAGGGGCAAAGGATTGTGGGTTTCAGTGCCCAGTGCACATGGCCTTGTTCTTTACCTTGATGCCCGAGGTTCATTTGAACTGGTCTCAGAGGCACTGACAATGGAAGAGCAGAAAATTGAGCCATGTAGAGAGGTTTGACCTGAGTCCCTTCATAGTTTGAAATGGTTACCCTTTTAAAGTCAAAATTTTTCCTAAGGGACCAGACAAAGGCAATGTATGTACAGGATGGAGGAGAGAGGGCTGACTTGCCTGACTCCAGATTTGATTGGATATTCCCCATCCACTAGTTGAAATTGCACTACTGTGTCAAGTAGTTGGATCTAATTCTGAATCCCATCCCAGGCACCATCCATTCCAAAATTCTGTCAAAGGCTTTCACCTTCCACATGCTCAGGAGACAGGGGTCCATTCCACTGCACATGGACGACCAGAGTCGTTGGAGAGTCTCAGAGATGTTCTTACCGAGTACAGTGCACATTCAATCAGGGAAAATCAACACCTTGACCTAATTGGCAATGATATTGCATTGAATGTTGGAGTCCATGTTCAGTAAGTGATAGGCCATCAATTTCTAATTTTCTCCTTTTCTACTTCTTGTAAACCAGGCTGATGATGCTTTCCCTTGTGGATTCTGACATAGTCCTGGCCGGAGTAGACTTGAGTCTGTTAGTGGTACACCTCCAGCACATCTGGGCCAATCCAATCCCATTGAGTTGAATGCACCCTACTCAGTAAGATGTCACTACTGACATTTTTATTTTCCTCTGTGAACCATAGGACTTCAGTCAGCTCATTCAGAACTATCAGTTTGTCCAGACTATCATGGGCGGCACGGTGGCACAGTGGTTAGCACTGCTGCCTCACAGCGCCAGGGACCTGGGTTCAATTCCCGCCTCAGGCGACTGACTGTGTGGAGTTTGCACATTCTCCCCGTGTCTGCGTGGGTTTCTTCCGGGTGCTCCGGTTTCCTCCCACAGTCCAAAGATGTGCGGGTCAGGTGAATTGGCCATGCTAAATTCCCCGTAGTGTTAGGTAAGGGGTATGGGTGGGTTGCGCTTCGGCGGGTCGGTGTGGACTTGTTGGGCCGAAGGGCCTGTTTCCACACTGTAAGTCTAATCTAATCATGCATACTGTCACCTAGGCTCTCCATGATCGTGGCAGAGCAACTGGAAGGATCAGCTGTTTGTAGGCTTTCTGCTACAAGGTCTGACATTGAAGCATTTCCTGGTCTCCACAATGTTAATAGTTTGCCTTCTTATTTTATGCTGCTCATCACAGACCTCTCTATCTCTCTGTCTACCTTACAGTCAGCATCATAGAAATACACTAGGAGAAAGTGAGGTCTGCAGATGCTAGAGATCAGAGACAAAAGCATATTGCTGGAAAAGCACAGCAGGTCAAGCAGCATCCAAGGAGCGGGAGAATCAACATTTCTGGCCGTAGCCCATTCATTCCTGATGAAGAGCTCCTGCCCGAAACGTCGATTCTCCAGCTCCTCAGATGCTGCATGACCTGCTGTGCTTTTCCAGCAACACACTCTCGTCATAGAAATGCACCATAGAAACAGGCTCTACAGCCCACCATACCCATGCTGGCCAACAAGCAGCAAGCTACACTAGCCTCCTAAACTCTGGCATTTTAAGTGCTCATCCAGATGCTTCGGAAATGGTGTGAGAGTATATGCCTCCACCACCCATTCAGGCAACACATTCCACAGTTCCAACACCCTTTGGGTGAATTTATTTCTCCTCAGAACCCTTCTGAACCACTTATTCCTCACCTTATGCCCTCTGGTCTTAGACACATCTGCAGTGGGGAAAAGATTCTCACAATCAACTCTGTATATGCCGCTCATAAGTTTGTATACCTCAGTCAAATTCCTCCCTCAACCTCCTCTGCTCCAAGGCAAACAAACCCAGCCTATCCAGTCTCTCGTCATACCTGGGAATTTTCATCTCAGGCAACATCCTGGTAAATCCCCTCTGCACCCTCTCTAGTGCAATCATATCCTTCTGATAGTGTGGGGACCACAGCTGCACACAGTTTTCCAGCTGTGGCCTAACTAATGTTTTATAAAGTTATAAAAAGACTTCCTTGCTCCTTTATTCTACAGACCATACACAACCTCATCACCTCAAGGGATTTCCCACCCACAGCTTCCAATTTCACAGTTTGGGAACCCCACACCACCCAATTCTACCTCCTAACCAAGATCCACAAGCCTGACTACCCCAGCCGACCCATCATCTCAGCCTTCCCCTGCACCACCAAATTCATCTCCACCTCCCTCAATACTACCCTATCCCCCCAGTCTAGAAAGTCCCTAAAAATGTTCGGGACACCACCCACGCTGTCCACCTCCTCAAGATTTATGGTCACTCTCCCTAAAATGTTCATCCATTGATACTCCAACAACTTGACTAGCTTAATTCTCCACTAGGTAGGTCCAGAACTGTCACATCTTTAGTGGGGACTATCTCTGCACTGGCACAAAACTCCCCATTATAACAGATACGTCTATAGTCTGGAATGCTAAGCTGCCAATCCTGTCCTTCCTTTTACCATGTCTCTGTAATTGCAAAGATATTGTATTCCCAGATGCTGATCAATGCTCTAATTTCATCAATCAGGTTCTTTGCATTAAAATAAATATAGTTTAGCTTTCTGGTCCTCTCATGTGCCTTATCATGCCCATGTTCTCCACCCACTGGACTGTCCCAGTATTTCTTCTATATTTGATTGAAACCTTCTCCTGACTTTACATCTACTCTGTGTCCCATCTCCCTGCTGACATAGTTTAAAACCTCCTCAACAGCATAAACAAACCTCCCAGCAAGGATATTGAACAACTCCAGTTTAGGTGCGACCCACCCACTTGTACAGGTCCCAACTACCCCAGAAACTGTCCCAGTGATCCACAGATCAAAAGACCTCCTTCCTACACTATCTCTTTAGCCTCATGTTCATCTGACCTGTCTTTCTATTCTTAATATGTGGAATTAAAGTGATCTGGAGATTTCAACCTACATAACCCATATCTTTAACCTTCTTTCTAACTCTTTAAATTCCTGTTGTAGGACTTCACTTCTTCCTCTACCCATGTTGTTGGTACTGATGTGGACCACTGCTGCTGGCTATTCGCTTTCCCTCTTCAGAATCTCTTGCAGTTCTTCTGAGGCATCCCTGACCCTGGGACCAAGGAGGCCACATACCACTTATGAGTCTCATTTGTGGTCACAGAATTGCCTGTCAGCTGCCCTTACAATTGAGTCTCCTATTTTTAAAGCTCTCCTTTCTGGAAGAAGAAACAATAGACCATCTCACCCTGCTCCACAGAGCAAACTGTGGACTGGAAGCTGATCGTATAGACCTCTGAGGAAAACACTATATATCTTCCTTGACATCGATCCCCAGTGACTGCAGGCAGAGCAGATACTGCCCAATTTTCTGGAGTTGGCACATTTCTTTCTGGTTTTCTCTCACCCTTTGAACATCATGGGGGTGAAGAACCTTTTGAAGTCGGCCTTGATTGTTTCCCAAGAGTCCTAGAGACACAAAGAGAGGATTCACATTTCTCCAATCTCTGAAATCCTTTCTGAGTTGCTCAATGTTCCCTGTGATCATCAAACTAATGTTTAAGTTACATGTAAGCCGTGCCACCAGTCTGGCTTGCTGTAGATCAGGCAACATCTGAGGAGCAGGAAAATCAACATTTCAGGCTGAAGCCCTTCGTCATTCATTCCTGATGAAGGGCTCTGGTCCGAAATATCAATATTCCTACTCCTTAAATGCTGCCTGACCTGCTGTGCTTTTCCATCAACACATTCTCAACTCTGATCTCCAGCATGTGCAGACCTTACTGTCTCCTTACTGTAGGTCAGTCATTTGAAAAGAACATCAGCAGCTTCATCCTTTTCTTACATGCATATCCATGTACTTCAGGCAAGTCTTCTCTGCAGCCTTTCCAGATTCTTTGTGTCTTTTTATAAGGTGCTGATCTGAACTGGACTGATATATCAGCTGAGGCAGCGTGGTAAGTCCTAATTAGCTGGAGGTTTCCTTGCTCATGTATGATGTAATGCCTTGATTTAATGGGAGTGACAGTCAATGCCAAAGAACCCCAGATGTACTCCTTCCTGACTGTATTCCACTTTGTTGCCATTTCTAGTGGGCCATCCTACTAGGTGGGATAGGATAAACAGAGGGATGATGATGGAGAATAAAAACAAAACTAGCTGGGTACACTCACCTGGGAATGGTGTCTCTGTGGAGAGATAGAAGCAGAATGAAGATTTCCGGTTCATTCAGAGAGTGGTGATGGCCTAGTGGTATTATCACTGAACAGTTAACCCAGGGACCCAGGTAATGTTCTGGGGCTCTGGCTTCAAATCCAGCCATAGCAAATATATCTGGAATTACGAGTCTAACAATGATGGTGAATTCATTGCCAATTGTTGGAAAAACCCATTCTGGTTTACTAATGTGCTTTAGGAAAGAAAGCTGTCATCTTTACCTGGTCCAGCCTACATGTGACTCCAGACCCACAGCAATATGCTTGACTCTTAACTGCCTTCAGGTCAATTAGGGTTGGGCAATAAATGCTGCCCTAGCCAACAATGCCCTCATCCTGTAAGTGAATTTAAAAAGTCTCTTTTCAGAGGATTTTGTGTAATTTCAAGCATCTCTGGCATCTCAATTCTCGTATGGTAATGGTAGATTCTGGGATGCTGTTTGGTATGAATGTGTTCCTGAGTAGAATAATTTCAGATTGTACTTGTGTAATCTGTGGTACACCTTCCCAATTTTAGTACAAATTCCCATGAAGAGAACTGTTGTAGGCTGAACTGATTGTTGTTGGGTCCAAATCTGATGCCTAGGGCAATTTTAATTATAAAGTTAAATCCTTTACTTTCCATATGATAGCCTAGATAACAAATTTTCTGGTAAACACAGCATCAGAGCAATTAAATGTGTTGACTTGGGAGTTGCTCAAAAGAACACAAAGAATGGGGGAGCTTTTAGTATTTGCTATTCATATATAAGAAGCTTTTCTTCAAAATTAAAAAAAACTTTAACCTTCAGATATTCTCCTTCCATTATCACGTAAACACCAAATTCCATGCTTGACAAATGATATGAAGTAGCCATCTTTGTGTTTACTCGGCTAACCAAGCCTATTCATGTTGCATGTTGACATTGAGACCACACATGAAATGGTGACTCCCTTCACCCGCTCCACCACTACCACTATGTATGCTTCTGGAAAGACAGACAGCAACTCAGAGAAGTTTGAGCCATTATCTCTACTTTAAAAAGTAACTGATACCTGATAATACAATGACCTAAAAATGTACAATCACACGCAATAAATAGAATTCCTTTCTTTTGAACAGCAGACAAAATATGTGATTATCACTGAAGCTTTGTAAAGTTAATTATGCTTGGCTGCAACGCTGCTACAAAAAAACCTGTTTCATCCTTGACCAAATTATCTCTACAGCATTTGAAACCTCAAGTTTTGCCAGGAGACTTGGTCCCGCGGGCCACCAATTATCTGCTATCAGCTCGTAGATCTGTGAACTGTAGTTGATTTTTTTTTCATTTAAGAACAATGATGCTATCATTTGCTCAGAGCTGTCCGGCATTTTTAAATGTTCCTCAGCAGGCAAGTGATATCTTGTTGTTGACATGGTGAAACGAAAGAAGGAAAGGTACCTGGGTTACACAGAGTTCAGCTCTTACAATATGTTTCCTTCTGATTTGAAATAGATTTTGATTGTAATTCTGCTCTTTTAAGAAGAAACAGTTGTCCAGTTGCAAAATGGTATTATAATATAGCAGTCATTGTCTGGAGTTAATACATTAACTATTGGCTGCGCATGCCTAATTGGTTATCCAGATGTGGATAACTGCACTTCTGATGAGTAAATAAAAATGAGTAATAGACATTGCCCTTGGACATGTGACCTTAATATTTATACTCATATGGTGAATACGTTTATACTTCAGCTATTTTCTATGTTTACTGGTAAAATTGGAGAAGGGGAAGTTTGTGTTCTTTGATCATGTAATGCTTTTTATCCTTCTTTTATGAATGACTGTAGTAAAAAATACACTTATAAAGTGCAAATATGTTAATATTTATTGCACAAAAATGTGTGCATGTGACAAAAATAGTTCTTAATCAGAGATTTGACAACATTGATCTTGAACTATATCTTGCTAGGTATTACAGAAGTGTCCAATTTACAGTGTGATATGTTTGGGGAATTTGTATTTTTTTTCAGAGTAATATGACTTCCATGCTGTAATAGTGGACAATATTCCTCTTAACTGAATAGTGTTCAGATTTAGCTTTACACCAGTTGATAATTTTTTGAACACTGATAAGGTTTAGAAGAGGACAATGAATCAGTAGTCATTGTGAATAAAACTGTGAATAAAGACACCAACTGATGATCGCCTATTTTATACTGTTGTGCAGAGTCAAAATTGGGTCCTTATCTTTGGATTTAAATATTTTTCTTTCACATATTAAAAGAGAACTGTCACATATATTGTTTGCCTACACTGCAACTGTCCCTGCATTTCAAAATGATTCACTGTATGTGAAGTACTGTATAACATTTCTGAGCCATGTGTCATAAAAATGCAAGTTTATTCTTACTTTCTACTCAGCCAAAAGCATGTTAATAAGAACAAGGATAGGACATATTTGGACTACAATAACCATCTATGTTTGTGGGAAATGGCTATTGTGAAATATTTTAATTAAATACATTATTGCAGATGAAACTACATTTAAAGGCTTAGTGTCACAGCTGTTCAGTTGTAAGAAGGTAGGCAAGTTGCATAATTAGGTCGTGCAGAAGACAATTTGTGTTTAGGCATGTTCTAAATTCCTGTTTTTCCAAAGAGCACAAAGAACTGACACACATAAAAAGATCCTAGTACATTTGCCCTGGCATCAAGGAAAACAAGTTTCTGTTTGAAGCTATTAATAAGCAATTGAAAATTGCTTGTATCTTTTTCATGAAACCTAATGCTTGGTTCATTTCTGCTTAAACTGAGAAAAACTTTAGGTGTTAACTGTTCAACTCTACTGTTTTCCCATTGACCCAGCTATGAACTGATGTTTTGAATAGATTAGATTCCCTACATATAGAAACAGGCCGTTTGGCCCAACAAGTCCACATTGATCCTCCGAAGAGCAACCCACCCAGACCCATTCCCCTACCCTATATTTTACCCAACTAATGCACCTAACACTATGGACAATTTAGCATGGCCAATTCACCTGACCCGCACATCTTTGGATTGTGGGAGGAAACTGGAGCACCCGGAGGAAACCCGCACAGACACTGGGAGAATATGCAAACTCTACCCAGACAGTCGCCCGAGGCAGAAATCGAATCCGGGTCCCTGGCGCTGTGAGGCAGCAATGCTAACCACTCAGCCATCATTTTCTTTCTGCAATTTATTGTTCTCTGCTGTAATACTCTTGATTATGCTCTTGTTATGTATTATCAATGTAGAATTTTCATACTGAAAAGATAGATCTAAAGTCAACCAGAAAATTGTGATACCTCAACTGAAAGTGCATTTCAACAGTTACCTGGAACTGGTTACACCTGAACTTACCTGATATGGTTTAACAACCATTAAGGAATTCTCAGATAGATCAAAGAACCATTCCTGCACTCAGTTTATTCTGTTGGTATCATTCTATTTCAGAGAAATGAGGTGGTTTTAAAAGAGTGATGCTCACAGGAACTGTGGGATTGCCTACTGAAATTACATTGTCTAGTTCAACAATCAAGGTCACAGTTTTCATACACTGTACTTAATACACTGCAGTTTTTAACCAGGATGCATACAAAATCTCATTCCAAGAGACTGAGTAGTGAGAATGACATTCAATGAATTAGCCTTCCTAGCTGGCAACATAAGACTGCAACATTTATCAGTTATATTCTTGGGAAATGTTGCTAGGTTTATAGTAGCATTCCTCCTCGCAGTAATAAAAGCTGTTAGCTTGGATTATTTATGAAAGGTTAGTGATAAGTGCCATGAGGACGGAATATGCTATCAGGAAATGTTTCTTTGTAAAGATAAGAAATGGGTCACATGTAAGGCCATAGAATGAGAGAAAGCATTTATTTAAGGTTACTAGACATGAGAAAAGCAAACAAAATGCAACAGTTGTGTGTGTGGTACTGGAAGAGGTTCTGTTGGAGAACAGATATTATTGGAGCTGTTACTATGTTCTGGTTGGCAAAAACAAAGCATAAACTCAATGTTAATGGAAACTATTCTGAGCCTCATTATAGCCCTGTGGTTTTAATCTACCAAGTGCTTGTGAAGAACAGAGTTTAATCTAGCTTGAAGTGGTTTATGTCAGTTATATTTTAATTAATAAAAGGTCACTATACTGATTGTATTGCGGTCAGCCAGATGGGCCTCATAGAATATAAGTTCCCTGATTGGGACTGTTAACCTGATCCAATCGGGGAGCCCTGGTTGACAGATAAGAACAGGAGTGTCAGAGATTCTGTTCACTCCGAGAGCTAGCTCTGAGGGAACTGGATCAGTTTAAAGGACTCTCCATGTGTAAATAAAGGGTGACTTGGTGATGGGATATCTGCTTCTGTGGAGTTAGTTCAGTCATCAGCCATATATTAATGCCTCAGTTTGGTAGGCATCAGGGTGAAAAACTACTACAGTTTATCAACAAACATTGGGAAAGGCCTGTGTTTGAACAAGGAACTTAAAATTGAAGTGAAGAAGATAAATCCAAATATACGTGCTTTGTCTGGACAGTTATATTGGCGTAGGATACAAAATAATATATTGAATGCAGCCTTATAAACTTTTCACTAAAACTTTGTTGATAGACTCATGTCTTTCATAATAGTGTTGTAAAACATGTTTTTAGGCCACATATAGTGTTCTATACTGCACTGTGAATGGATAAAACTCTGGAATAAACTGTTGAATAAAGATTGATAGACCATTTCAGCCCAAATTATTTCCTCTTCTCCCGAGAATGTGTTGGCTCATGCCGAGGTATGATTGTGCAAACAGAACAGCCTTATGCTTTCAGAATGCTTTATTCCCTGTGCGAATATCACATACCAGTATCAGAAAGCCTAGTTTGTTCTCACCCATCACTCACACCCATCACTCACACCCATCACCGTACTGGCATTGGATGGCCATCAAGAGAGGGAAAGACTGACTGAATTATATTTATCCCAACCAAGAGGTAGCTGAGGTCAACTATTGTATCCTCATTGTAATGCAAAATGAGATCAATTACATCACCCCAAACTAGAAGTAGATCCCAGAACATACCTGATCTCCATGATTCAGTACCACACCAGATAGTAGACCTAGTCACATGAAGCAAAAAATCAACTTCTCTAGAGTATTCCCAGTTCAAAATCAAAGCCACTTTCTTCAGCATGGTTTTCCAACCAATATGAATGTGGAATTACAGTCGTTTGAATCATTTGCCAGTTCAAAAAACAAATTATTTTATGCTGGTAAGCTGTGAAAGTCATTGACATTAGAGGAATAAAATGAACTCCTCATTCGTCCTTTACAGTACTAGAAGTTTGTGAGAAGATTTGTAGCTCGGGTGCTCGTTGTTTTGGTTCTGTTCGCCGAGCTGGGAATTTGTGTTGCAGATGTTTCGTCCCCTGTCGAGGTGACATCCTCAGTGCTTGGGAGTCTCCTGTGAAGCGCTTCTGTGATGTTTCCTCCGGCATTTATTGTCTCTGTCCCTTCCAGATGTCAGTTCCAGCTGTCCGTTGCAGTGGTCGGTATATTGGGTCCAGGTCGATGTGCTTATTGATTGAATCTGTGGATGAGTGCCATGCCTCTAAGAATTCCCTGGCTGTTCTCTGTTTGGCTTGTCCTATAATAGTAGTATTGTTCCAGTCGAACTCATGTTGCTTGTCAGCTGCGTGTGTGGCTACTAAGGATAGCTGGTCGTGTCGTTTCGTGGCTCGTTGGTGTTCATGGATGCGGATCGTTAGCTGTCTTCCTGTTTGTCCTATGTAGTGTTTTGTGCAGTCCTTGCATGGGATTTTGTACACTACATTGGTTTTGCTCATGCTGGGTATCGGGTCCTTCGTTCTGGTGAGTTGTTGTTGTCTGAGAGTGGCTGAGAGAGCTACACTACCATACATCAACAGCATTTCCGAACTGACAGCCAGACTACTGCAACCACTAGGACTCATAACAGCACACAAACCAACAACCATTATCAGACAACAACTGTAATGTAGTTTACAAAATCTCATGCAAGGACCGCACAAAACACTACATAGGACAAACAGGAAGACAGCTAACGATCCGCATCCATGAACACCAACTAGCCTCGAAACGACACGACCAGCTATCCTTAGTAGCTGCACACACATATGACAAGCAACATGAGTTCGACCGGGACAATACTACTATTATAGGACAGGCCAAACAGAGAACAGCCAGGGAATTCCTAGAGGCATGGTACTCATCCACAGGTTCAATCAATAAGCACATTGACATGGACCCAATATCCGGCCGCTGCAGCGGACAGCTGGAACTGACAACCGGAAGCGGCAGAGACAAACCACTATAAATGCCGGAGGAAACATCACAGAAGCACTTCACAGGAGGCTCCCAAGCACTGAGGATGTCACCTAGACAGGGGACAAAACGTCTGCAACACAAATTCCTAGCTCGGCGAACAGAACCACAACAGTACTAGAAGTATCAGTGAAATGCCATTAAAATGGAGAGAGCACAATGAAGCAGCAATAAAAAGTGCAAAAGCTGGAGAATGTTGCAGGAACCAGTTTAAAAAAAAATTCACTGAAAGACAAGTGAAGAAACCTACACAGCAGCAGAAACCTGAAAAACATGAAAGATCTGAAGCAGCAATCAAAAGTGCAATAATAAATTGTGGTGTCAATATTGTAGTCATAGGGCTAATTACATTGCTGTTACAAATCCACAGCCATTTTTCATCAAAATACCTTAAAAAAAAACTGAATACATTCAGTGTAGTCTTAACAGAAGCAGTGGATTTGATCACCAGCTGTTTATCTTCAGGGCTAGCAATGTATGGTTGGGGAACCTATAAAAATGTCCTATTATTTTCCATTCCAACTTGTTGTTGCCCAATGTAACAACACTCCTCTTGTGTTTACAAATTTTCTGATGAGTATATGTAAGATAATTAGCTATGATCCATGAGGCATCATATGCATCGTTCCCTGATATAGAGAGAAAAATGATGAATGGCTGAAATATTTTCAATCATCTTTGGCCAGAGGAGCCAAACAATGACCATCTTTAACAAAAGAGATTCCAACCATCGCCCTCTGAGATTCAATTGTGTTACCATCACTGAATTGCCCCACCATCAATATTCTGAGGGTTATAATTGGCCAGAAATTGAATTCACCAATATAATGCTGCAGCTACAAAAGCAGGTCAGAGGCTAGGAAATGTGCAGCTTATTACTCAAATCATTACTCCCAAAAGTCTGTCCACTATCCACAAGGTACAAGTCAGGAGTGTGATTCAATGCTCCCTACTTGCCTGGACAGCGGCAGCTCCAACAGCACTCAAGAAGCTTGACATCATCCAGTCCACTTGACTGACACCATATCAACACATTTGATATCAATTTTGATTCCATATACCATCAACATCTGGTGACAGTGGTGTGTACCATTTACAAAGTGCACTATAACAATCCACAACATCTCCTTCAGAAACAGCTTCCAATCATCTAATCTCTCCCACCCAGAAAGTCAATTGGAGCAGAAGAATGAGAACACCACAACCTGCATTTTCCTCTTTTAACCACTTACCCTCATGACTTGTATATCAATGCCCCTTTGCTGCTGTTGGGTAAAAATGCTGGAACTCCTTTCCTAAGAGTGCTATAGGTGTATGTTCACCATATTGGTGGCAGTAGATTAACAAGGGCTATTAGGGATGGATAATAAATGCTAGTCTGGCCTCCAATAGCCAAGTCCCATGAATGAATCTTTTTTGAAGTGATTATGAAGCTTCAGGGATACCGCTCTGCATTAAGTATAGGGTAAGAAATGCAAGCAGCCCCCCCATAAACCACTACAGCTGGTACAAAGATTGAGCCTATGTTATAGGCGTCATTATACTTGTAGCAACTGATGCCCACTTTGAAGAATATACCCCAAATTGTATAAATGTGCGGAAAAAGAATACATATCATCCATGCATAATTACGGGAGAATAAATGGTACATTGTGTTTTTTTACTTCATTATGGATCATGGTGACTCGGTGGTTAGCACTACTGCCTCACAGCACCAGGGACTTGGATTTAATTCACCCTCGGGCAGGTTGTCTGTGTGGAGTTTGCACATTCACCCCATGCCTGTGTGGGTTTCCTCCATGTGCTCCGATTTCCCCTCATAGTCCAAAGATGTACACATTAGGTGGGTTGGCATGTTAGATTGCTCATAGTTTCAAGGTATGTGGGAGACTAGGTGAATTAGCTATGGGAAATGCAGAACTATAGGGAAATGGCGGGGGGTGTGGCATTCTCTTTGAAGGGTCAGTGTGAACTCGATGAGCTGAATGGCCTGCTTCCATACTGTAGGGATTATATGATATAAAGCATTTGATACACTGTCAAAATGTCAAAAGAACAAAGTCCAGATAATAAAACAGAATAGGAATGGGCAATTCGATTCAAGCATGCATATGACATGCGCATATGACATACTGTACACTGTGATAGAAATTACACTAATAGACATTTTCAAATTATCGATGAGGATAACCAGACTATCAGTATGACAAAACCTCATTATGTATTCCAAACAAACATTTTGGTGAATTATGTATGAAACTTGGGCAAATATTGATAGCATTTCCAACTGAAAGGTTTATTATCATACCAGTTTATAAAGTCATAGAGTCATAGAGTCATAGAGATGTACAGCTTGCAAACAGACCCTTCAGTCCAACCTGTCCATGCCGACCAGATACCCCAATCCAATCTAGTCCCACCTGCCAGCATCCGGCCCATATCCCTCCAAACCCTTCCTATTCATATACCCATCCAAATGCCTCTGAAGTGTTGCAATTGTACCAGCCTCCACCACTTCCTCTGACAGCTCATTCCATACACGTACCACCCTCTGTGTGAAAAAGTTGTCCCTTAGGTCTCTTTTATATCTTTCCCCTCTCACTCTAAACCTATGCCCACTAGTTCAGGACTCCCCGATCCCAGGGAAAAGAATTTGTCTATTTACCCAATCCATGCCCCTCATAATTTTGTAAACATCTATAAGGTCGCCCCTCAGCATCCGATGCTACAGACAAAACAGCCCCAGCCTGTTCAGCCTCTCCTTATAGCTCAAATCCTCCAACCCTGGCAACATTCTTGTACATCTTTTCTGAACCCTTTTAAGTTTCACAACATCTTTCAGATAGGAGGGAAACCAGAATTGCATGCAAAATTCCAACAGTGGCCTAACCAATGTCCTGCAACATGACCTCCCAACTCCTGTACTCAATACTCTGACCAATAAAAGAAAGCATACCAAACGCCTTCTTCACTATCCTATCTACCTCCACTTTCAAGGAGCTATGAACCTGCACTCCAAGGTCTCTTTGTTCAGCAACACTCCCTCGGACCTTACCATTAAGTTTGAGGGAGTGTGAACTGTCTTCGGATTTAATTTTTTGCACGTTCCGATCCAATTATTCAAACATTTAAGGAACATGAATATATATTCAACCTGATAAGACCCCAAACTAACACTAAGTGCATAGCAATAGATTTTAACCACCTAGAATCACAAAGTATAGATACATATACACAGCAAGAATTGAGCATGGGCATCCAAACCATTAACACATGGATGCTAAGCAAAACACCTTATGTTTTGCTTTGCTTGTCAAAATCATCAAAACTCTCAATAACCCTCAGGAATTGATACCTTCCCTTTCTAAACCAAAAAATAAACCAAAGAAATTGGACAGAACTTTTAACAGTCAAATTTCTGATTCATTATTAATGATACAATGGATAAAACCATGGCATTGCACAGCACTGGGCAATTCAAACTACAAGGTTTCTAGATTTCATGTAACTGTGTTGAATTAAGCAATCTTAAAGGGGACCTCTTGTACACAGAGGTAGTGTCCCTACCCCTGAACCAGTAGGCTTGCGTTCAAATCCCATTTTCTCCAGAGGCGCGTAATAACATCTCTGATCAGGTTGATTGGAAAAAAACTATGTTAAGAGATCTTAAACAAGTTTGCATTTAGGGTATTGCAATTGGTCCGAGCCAAAATACTGGAAATAGATAGCATTAATTCATCCCCTTTCACAAAAATGTTGTCCTGTCTTTTTCTTTCAAATGTGATACATTTCCTGTACTCAAGTGACAATCCTCAATTGACTGTCACTGGAGCTTCAGTGATTATCCGGCCCATCTCTTCTTCATTGTGTATGACAGTAATTCTTTCATGATTCTGTATCTTGAAAAGTTAGGATCCACAGCTTGTCATTTTATTTTTTATTATTTGTAGCTGAATTGCTGGGCTTATACTCATTATCTTAGAAAAAAATGTTTTTTTAAAATAAATCTCAGGATGCAAGTGGTTTCTTACTTATTATAGCTATTGTAACAGTATATAATCTAATTTAACATTGAACTATATAATAGCAACCATGCAATGATACACTGAATGATATATTCATAACTTCCAAATACTTTCTGTTCTATCTGACTTTATCTACCCAGACGTGATATCTTGTTGCTCCCAGTAGTGACTTTCTTCTCCCATTGTCCTTCCTTTCTTACATGCTGTTACAGCTTTAATTTTTCTGATGCCATTCTCATCACCCAACTGTTTCAAAGCATGTAACCTCAACTGAGCAGGCTAATGTTGTGATCTAAGCACTGTCAACAAGTTACGCAGTCTGACCATGAACCTCTGGCCCTTTATTCAGTTGATTACTAACATTTATTAATTGTGCTCACAGGTCAGTTCATGAGTAGAAAGAGAGAAAAAAAATTGAACACAGTCACTCATTGTTATCCTTCACAACCGAGTAAAATGCCCAGGAGCCTTTCCAGCACAGCTTGATGAAAGATTTTGGCGCTGACAGCATTTAGTAAAGGTACAATAAAAGAGACTTGATGAGAAAAAGCTTTTAGTAGGAGTAGCTTCATCATATTGTCAGTAAACAGAAAACACCAGAACCATTAAACTCAACATGACACAAAATAGAACAGAGGTCATAAGGGGAGAATAAGATCTTTACAGCAGTAAAACAAACTGGTAAGAGTTAGGAAGAACTGCACAAATATGTAACAACAGACAAGATGGTAAAATCTAACTCATTGGAAACTAGTATATACGCATGATTCTGACAATAATTCATGTTTCTCTGTAGACTATTCTAAATTGGGTTTATGTCCTGCTTATTCATTCATCTATGCAATTTTCAAATATATTGTACAGGTTTAGAACTTTTATACATTAGAGTTGCGTTGCACATTTGAAGCGAATCTGCCATTCCCCTTTCTTCTTTATTTCTTGGGATGCAAGCATCACTGATAAGGCAAGCATTAATTGCCAGTTTCAATTGCCCTGAATGGCATGCAACAGTAGTCAATTCAACTACATTGCTGTGGGCCTAGAGTCATATGTAAGCTTTCTCTAAAGCACACTATTTGATTTGACTTGCTTTATTACGTCATTTATACTGAGGTATAGTGAAAAGTGTTGACTTATGTGCTTTACAGACAAATTGTACTATACAGCAACATCAGGGTAACAGAACAGAGTGCAGCATACAATGTTACAGCTGCCAAGAAGGTGCACAGAGAGAGCAATATTAACATTACGAGGTCCATTCAAAGGTCTGACAACAGCTGTTCTCAAAACAGTTTGTACATGTATTCAAACTTCTATATCTCCTGCCTGATGGAAGTGGGTGGAAGGGAATATAATCAGGTTGGGAGGGAGCTTCAATTATGTTGGTTGCTTTCCTGATGCAGCAGGAAGTATAGATGAAGTCAGTGGATGGATTTGGCTATGTTCACAACTCTCTGTAGTTTCTTGAGGTCTTGGGAAGAGCAGTTGCCATATGATTCTATGGAATCCAGCTTTCCCCAGCATTACATCCTTTCCTGGCTTGGAAATTGCCAATTCCAGGACAGACAAAAATCTGGGCTAACCAGATTCCTGAACTCATCTGCCAAATGTATGCATCAGCTTCTTCTTCCTGAACCTTGCTGCTGCTTTGTTAAAACTCTGTTGACCCTTCTGCAAACCAAAGTCGCCTAAACTACTGACCTTCAACACTATTTATTGAAGCTTGAAAGATTTGAATGAAGAGAAAAGGAAAAGAGAAACATCCATATCAAAGGTGTGGTTGAGTAGTAAATTGATTACTTTTGCTTTTAGTTAGCCAGCAGTATTTCAGGGTGATATCAATGTCTGTCATCTTGTATTATTTACTTGAACTTTAGTAAAGCCTTTGATAAAGTTCCACCTGGTAGACGAATTAGTAAAGTTAGTTCATCAGGGATTCAGGGTGGAGCAGGTATAGTTACAACATTTAAAAGACATTTGGATGCATTCATAAATAGGAAAAGATTGGAGAGATATGGGCCAAACGTAGGCAGGTGGGACAAGTTTTATTTTGGGAGCATAGTCAGCATGGTCTGGTTGGACCAAAAAGTCTGTTTCCATGCTGTATGACTCCGTGACATGCTGCGATTCATCCAGATAGGATGCTTTCTCTGGTGCATCTATAAAAATTTCTAAGAGTCTTTATGGACGTTATCAAATTTCTTTGGCCTCCTGAGGACATAGAGGCATTGTTGTGCTTTTTTGATCATACTGACAACATGGGTGGACCAGGACAAATTGTTGGTGTTCATCACTCCCAGGAACCTGATACTGTTGACCATTCCCACCTCAGCACCATTGATGCAAAGTTAAAAATCACACAACACCAAGTTAGAGTTCATCAGGCTTATTTGGAAGCACTAGCTTTCAGAGCCCTGCTCCTTCATCAGGTGGTTGTTAAGTATACTCCACAAACACTGATGAAGGAGCAGTGCTCCAAAGGTTAGTGCTTCCAAATGAACTTGTTGGACAAAACCTGATGGTGCGTGATTTTGAAATTTGTACACCCCAGTCCAACACTGGTACCCCCAAATCATGACTACCATTGATGCAGACAGGTGTGTCCTCCACTCCACTTCCTGAAGTCAATGGCCAGCTCCTTCATTTTGCTCACATTGATGGAGAGATCGTTGTCATTATACCTTGCTGCTAAGCTCTCTATCTCCTTCCCGTACTCCTGTCTCATTGTTGTTTGATATCTGACCTACAACAGTGGTGTCGTCAGCAAATTTGTAATTGGAGTTGTGTGCGGAATTTGGCCATACTGTCATGTTCATACAAAGAGAATAGTAGGGGGTCAGTACGCAGCCTTGCGAGGTACCGGTGATGACGATCATTGTGGAGGACATGTTGTTACCTCTCTTTACTGAATGAAGTCTGTTGGTCATGAAGTTGAGAATCCAGTTACATCCACTTACATTAGTGGGCCAGATGGGCTTTTATAACAACAAACAAAATAACAGTTACCATTGAGGCTAAAGGATGGAATTCCCAAATGTTGAGTCGAATGGCAAGTACAAGTACCAATGGAAGTGCAGGATACACAGGAAGTCCAATTTGGAGAAACACAGAATTATCAGAGGGATATTAGGTTGCAGGATGTTACCGAGATTGGGAGGGATGAGACCAGTGAAGATCATTTGAATATGAGGTTCAGACCTTTGACATCAAGTCATTGCTGCAGCCAATGTAGGTCAAAAAAAAAGGTTCCATCTTATTACACAATTACATATAGAGAAATACTTCCTGGGTACTAATTTACTCAAGGCAATTATTATTTATTGAAATGTCCATTGGTATGAATCAACTGAGTGCTAATATAAACATTTACATGCGTAGACAGACATTATAAGTAAATAGAAAACGTATTTGCATTTAGTTTGGAATTTGCTGGCAGGTAGACTCACTTGAGTGCCTATAGAGAAAATCTCTTAAAATATTACATAGTGGAACCAAAATAAGCTAAAAAAAAGGAATGGTACCGCTCAATTTAAAGGAATTTTATATCCATTTTGGATAAAATTGAACTGCAATTTGTTTCAAACCAAACTAAACAGTCATTTTCAGAGTGTGCAACACCCAATGAATTTTTTTAAAAACCTTTAACCTGTGCTGACCTTTTCACTCACACAAAATAAAAACAGAAGAAGCCTCAAATTGCCTAGGGCTTTTCACAAGGATTCTGAAAGGAGAATAGAGTGTGAAAAAGCAGAAGTATTATTAATATTTTCACTGCAGCCAGATGTCAAATATTACAAGCAGTCACGCAGACTATTTCTTTCTGAATGTCTGTGAGAGTTTTGAGTTGATAACAATGTTGGTAAATTAACAAATTGGGCCATGACATAAGCTTCCACTGAGAAGGTCTTTCACAAACAAAAGTGATGTTTTCTCTGAAAACATTTCATTGTAAGCCATTCATCACTGCAAACGGCTTCTGGCAGTTTCCAGAGTGAGGATTTGGAGAAAGGGAACAGTGCGGCCTTTCCCTGTCACAAAGCCTGGTTTCCGATTATAAACTATTCACAATATAGAGAGCACTAAATCCAGTATTTTTACAGCTGTAGTTTGCCACAACTTACTATTCATTTCATACACTGCGATCCCATTCTACGGCATACAGTGTAGAACTGATGGCTGAGAAGGTCAAGCATGTGTTTTACTATTTTTTAAAATGTCTTTTTTATTAACTTTTACTGACTTTCATCTGAATGTTAGATCCTTCCTTAAAACATCTGCTAAGGAATACAGTTTCTGTCAAGCAATAAGTAGTGACAGCACTTTAAGAGAAAATGCATGCCTTTTGCACGCTCTAGTCTGCACTGGAAGAAATTTCTTCCCCTCCCCCAGCTGGGCTATTTGTCAGTGTATTCACATGTGTTAAATGGTCTGGGACCCCCTGATTTTCAGCAGCACAGTGCGATTGTAAGCAGCTCTTGTTGGATGTCTGGTCTCCTGGTCCGTGTTTCAGGGAGTTATAGGTCAACTCACAGATGTGTACATGAACCTGCTTTTGGATTAGTAGTGCTGGAAAAGCACAGCAGTTCAGGCAGCATCCAAGGAGCAGTAAAATCGACGTTTCGGGCAATAACCTTTAATCAGGAATAAAGGCAGAGAGCCTGAAGCATGGAGAGATAAGCTCGAGGAGGGTGGAGGTGGGGTGAAAGTAGCATGGAGTACAATAGGTGAGTGGGGGAGGGGATGAAGGTGATAGGTCAGGGAGGAGGGTGGAGTGGATAGGTGGAAAAGAAGATAGACAGGTAGGACAGGTCATGGGGACAGTGCTGAGCTGGAAGTCTGGAACTAGGGTGAGGTAGGGGAAGGAGAAATGAGGAAACTGTTGAAGTCCACATTGATGTCCTGGGGTTGAAGTGTTCCGAGGTGGAAGATGAGGCATTCTTCCTCCAGGCGTCTGGTGGTGAGGGAGCGGCAGTGAATGAGGCCCAGGACCTCCATGTCCTTGGCAGAGTGGAAGGGGGAGTTGAAATGTTGGGCCACAGGGCGGTGTGGTTGGTTGGTGCGGGTGTCCCGGAGATGTTCCTAAAGCGCTCTGATAGGAGGCGCCCCGTCTCCCCAATGTAGAGGAGACCGCATCGGGAGCAACGGATACAATAAATGATATTAGTAGATGTGCAGGCAAAACTTTGATTGATGTGGAAGGCTCCTTTAGGACTTTGGATGGAGGTGAGGGAGGAGGTGTGGGCGCAGGTTTTGCAGTTCCTGCGGTGGCAGGGGAAAGTGCCAGGATGGGAGGGTGGGTTGATTGGGGGCGTGGACCTGACCAGGTAGTCATGGAGGGAACGGTCTTTGCGGAAGGCGGAAAGGGGTGGGGAGGGAAATATATCCCTGGTGGTGGGGTCTTTTTGGAGGTGGCAGAAATGTCGACGGATGATTTGGTTTTTGTGAAGTTTGGTAGGGTGGAAGGTGAGCACCACGGGCATTCTGTCCTTGTTACGGTTGGAGGGGTGGGGTCTGAGGGCGGAAGTGTGGGAATAGGATGAGATGCGTTGGAGGGCATCTTTAACCACGTGGGAAGAGAAATTGCGGTCTCTAAAGAAGGAGGCCATCTCGTGTGTTCAGTGATGGAACTGGTCCTCCTGGGAGCAGATACGGCGGAGGCGGAGGAATTGGGAATATGGGATGGCATTTTTGCAAGAGGTAGGGTGGGAAGAGGAGTAATCCAGGTAGCTGTGGGAATCGGTGGGTTTGTAAAAAATGTCAGTGTCAAGCCAGTCGTCATTAATGGAGATGGAGAAGTCCAGGAAG
Organism: Hemiscyllium ocellatum; assembly: GCF_020745735.1. NCBI lineage: Eukaryota > Metazoa > Chordata > Chondrichthyes > Orectolobiformes > Hemiscylliidae > Hemiscyllium > Hemiscyllium ocellatum. The sequence continues at coordinate 76,932,252 of NC_083402.1, forward strand.
GGGAGGAAGGTGTCAGAGATGGTCCAGGTTAATTTAAGGTCAGGGTGGAATGTGTTGGTGAAGTTGATGAATTGCTCAACCTCCTTGTGGGAGCGCAATGCAGTCATCACTGTAGCGGAGGAAGAGGTGGGGAGTAGTGCCGGTGTAATTACGGAAGATTGACTGTTCTACGTAGACGACAAAGAGACAGGCATAGCTGGAGCCCATACGTGTGCCCATGGCTACCCCTTTGATCTGGAGGAAGTGAGAGGATTCGAAGGAGAAATTGAGGACCAGTTCGGCCAAACGAATGAGAGTGTCGGTGGAAGAGTACTGTTGGGGATGTCGGGAGAGGAAAAACTGGAAGGCTTGGAGGCCCTGGCCATGGTGGAGGGAGGTGTAGAGAGATTGGATATCCATGGTGAAAATGAGGCGTTGGGGGCCGAGGAAACGGAAGTCTTGGAGGAGGTGGGCGGTGTCTTGAACGTCTCAAACCTGCTTTTACACGTCCCAATGTTCCCCTGAATGTCCTGAATCTCTTGTATTAAGAAGTTCCAGAAAGAATCTCTATCGGATGGTCAGTTATGTGCAGGATGAAACACAATGAAAATCAGAAGCAAAAGGGAGAATGATGAAATAAAACAACAGAAATGCAAAAGCCCCAAAGTTAGGCTATTAACTTTGATCAAAGTGTCTTTGACATTTGAAAATGACCAATAAGCAAAAAGTGAGGTGAAGGGATACAACAAAAATACAATATTAAAAAGATGAAATGTTCCTCCACATTTTAAAAGCTGTTTTGTGGAAACTTTGGGCAAATACCTTTTATATACAGCAACACTCAACCACAGATTCCACTCACTTGCAGAGTTTAAATTGAATTATTCAGGAGCAACATTGACATTTAAGAAAATATTAGAGCATTTAAAAGTTCTTAAGAACGTGTAAGCCAATTTTTCGAAGGATCACAAAGCACACTTATGCACAGTGCTAAAATGCTTTTATGGTAAATGGCCACTTATTTTCAAAAGCACTTAAATGAAAATTGCAAATCTTCAACCATTACTTTCATTGACTGTGTCATGAAATTCCCCTGGAAAAATGTTCTCAACTTTGTTTTCAAATCTCTTCACATATTCTAGCCCTCTCTATATCTGTATTATCCTCCACTCTCACACTTTCGATGATACCTGCACTTCTTGGGTTTTTTAAGAATCCCCGATATTAACTGCACGATCAGGACAATGCCTTTAGTTGTCTCCAAGTAAAGATCTGGAATACTTGCCCTACATCCATCTGCTTGCTTCTCCATCTCACCTTCCACCTTTGCTACCCTCCTATGACCACATCGTTTGACTACATTTTTGGTTATCTAATCAAAGATCTCTTCACTTGACACAGAGTCATATTTATTTTTACAACACCTCTATGGAGGTTGTATTATTTTAATGGCTCTGTATAAAAATGAAGCCAGAAAGCCACATGTAACCTGTTTTCTTTCCAAGAGGTGATGATGGATATATTTTTCCTCCTCTGTAAACCGTTTATGGAGTCACTTAGCAAACAATGAGTTGCATGTTGTTTAGGATTCTAGTGGTTTCTGATAAGTGCTTTGTGGGTAATTTGAATGGCAAACAGGTACAAGACTATTCACAAAGTAACAGCCGTGCTCTTCCAGTGGTAGATGTTTTCTAATAAGCTTGTTCATGGCACACTTTTTTAAATTTTATTCCACACCTCTAGGACCTCAACCTGGGCCTCCTGGCCGAGAGATTGGAATGCTATGTTGCACCACAAGAGCCAACTTTGGTGAAAGTGCCTGTTACTTCATTATTGAGCAGTTTAAGGATAAAGGTCCCTTTTTCAATCTCTGATCCATGCTTCAGCTCGCTGATCTTTACCAAGGACAAACAGATTTCTACAACTCACTACAGATTTTCCAAAGTTGAAGCAAAAGTAATCAGTCAGTGTATGCATGATTGATAACCACTTATTAATCTTATTAATTATTTCCAAAACAGGAAAACCTGTGATGCTCCATAAGATCGGGTTACTTGCTGGAGCTTCTGTTAGCTTTGCACATTAGGACGAATGACAGTGATGAGATATCTGAAAGATATTGACTTCCAACAAAGCATATAGCTTCATCAGTCACTTCCTTAAAGGAAAAATGGAGGGAAACTTAAGGGAAATAATTAATTTGGAAACCACCATTTCAACTTTAACCCTATGTATTGAGCAGAAATCAGCCAGCTACTTAATATTTGATCCTGAGCAGTTCCAACATTAATCTGAGGGCTTTACAGACAGATTAGGAACCCGACTGAAGCAAATTACAACTATTTTTTATTCTGTCATGACTTGTGAGTATTGCCGGTAAGGCCAGAATTTGCTGTCCATTGTGAAATGCCCTTCAACCAATGCCTTCGTGAATTGCTTGAATCAATTACGTATAGATGCAAGGCTCTAAAGTGAGCTCCAGGTTTGTGATGTAATGGCAATGAAGGTATGTATTGCAGAACCAGCCAAGACTAACTAATAATTGGGATTTGTTGTTGCTGACGATGACTCCTTCTACTATAAGCGCAAACATCCTTTGCCACCTTTCCCTGTCCAGAAGCCCATCCTCATTGGGGAAGCTCCTAGTTATTTTTAATTAACCTTTTCAGATTTGTTCTGCCATATCCCCAGGACATGTGGTATTTGAACCCAGGCCTCCTTCACTGAGAACTATGGATGCTACCACTGTGCCAGAAAATCTTACGTCAATCTTGCCTCTATACTGGGTTTCAAGACTTGTTTTGGTAACAGTGACAGAGATCAATCACTAGTGATTTTAACAAGAAGCAAGAACACTTGTCTTAATCACTATATATAATCTATTGCAAGATAGTAATAAGTACAAGTAACACTAACTAGTTAGAGATCTTAACAAAGCTCTCAGGAACCATGGATAACCGCATCAGGATCTTGAACTAACCTACTCATTTCCTGATTAGGTTAAGTGGAGCTTAATGCAGTCTCTAACATTAACTCTTTCAGAATACAATGGTTACCTTCTCAATGGTTAATTTCCAAGTCATAGATTTTTGCCAGTTGGAGAGAAACCTGCTGGTGGTAGTGTTCCATCCCTCTGATGTTCTGGTCCTGAGGTGTTAGAGGCCACGGTTTGAAAAGTGTTGTCGAAGGAGCCTGGGAGGATAGATGATGCCAATGTTGCTGCTACCAACATCATTGGTAGAGAGAGTGAATGTTTAGGGTGACGGATATGGTGCTAATCAAGAGGATTGATTTGTCCTAGGTGGTGTCAAGCAACTTAAATATTGTTGGAGCTGCATTCATTCAGACCAGTGGCTTCTTCCTTGTAGATGGTGGACTGGACTGATTTTGGGGAATCCAAGAGATGCAGAATTGTTGCAGACAATTGTAGACTGGTCGCAGAATGTCAAGCCTCTAACCTGTTCCACTTACCACACTATTAATATGGTTGGACCAGTTAGATTTCTGGTCAATGGTAACCACGTTGATGGTGATTGTACAATTGCAATCCCTTATGTCCAAACTTTAAAAAGGCCTGAACAGGGAAATTGTTGTAATGTTACTGCATGGTACATGCAGATTTACAGTCGAGAGTGTGGTGCTGCAAAAGCACAGCAGGTCAGGCAGCATTCGAGGAGCAGAAAAATCAACATTTCCGGCAAAAGTCCTTCATTAGGAATGAGGCTGGGAGCCTCGGGGGTGGAGAGATAAATGGGAGGGAGTGTAGCTGGAGGGAAGGTAGCTGAGAGTGCAATAGGTGGATGGAGGTGGGGATAATGGTGATAGGTTGGGGGGAGGGTGGTGCAGGTAGGTGGGAAAGAAGATGGACAGGTAGGACAGATCATGAGAGCAGTGCTGAGCTGGAAGGTTGGAACTGGGATAAGGTTGGGGGAGGGAAAATGAGGAAATCCACATTGATGCCATGGGGTTGGAGGGTCCCGAAGCGGAAGATGAAGCGTTTAGATTTTAGATTTAGATTTAGATTTTTAAGATTTCCTACAGTGTGGAAACAGGCCCTTCAGCCCAACAAGTCCACACCGACCCTCCAAAGAGCATCCCACCCAGACCCATTCCCCTACATTTACCCCTGACTAATGCACCTAACACTATGGGCAATTTAGCATGGCCAATTCACCTAACCTGGACATCTTTGTAACTGTGGGAGGAAACCAGAGCACCCGGAGGAAACCCATGCATACACGGGGAGAATGTGCAAACTCCACACAGACAGGTGCCCGAGGTGGGAATTGAACTTTTTCTTGAAAAGATATTTCTCGGTTGCAGTGAGCAGCTAGTATATACAGGTTGTATTAGAAACAGGGTCAATACACAACACATCCTAGCTTTTATACAAACCTGAATTAAACTAAAAGTATTGGGAACATGTACTTATACTTGTAGGGAACTCAGTCCCACCTCTGATGATATTATCCTCATCAAAGAAATAAAGATGTCTTCAATTTCTTGTAGCTGTGTGTTTGAAAGAATGTAATTCTGCAGTCTTTCACATTTCTGACAGTCTTTATAAGGTCTATGATTGTATAAATTTTTAAGCTTTCTCTTTGAAAAATATTGTGAGCCCTGAGGAGGTTTATATGCGAATTTGACACTGTTCATCCACATTTGACAACACCTTAAAAAGGATTTGAGGGAACATGATCTGACAAAAGCTTTTATGAATTCATCACTGAAGATTTGTTAAGCCTGCTCTCAGCAATAGCTCAAGGAGAAAGAACACTATTCAAATAGAGATGAATTATGATCTTTCAAAAGATTACCACCATCTATAAACGGGTTTGTCCTGCAGCTAAACAGCTTTTGACCAGGTTACTTATGAATGTTACTGGTTCTGCTTGAGGGGAGGGGAAAATATGCAGTTTTTCCACTGATGTTGAATTTCTCGTTGCGGAAAGTGAAAGGGTTCTGTTCAGCATTGGTTGCAGTTTTAACATGGATGAACATAGCTCCAGCAACAGTTGACATGTATTGCAATGATTTTAAATGGGTGAAAACTGAAGCAGAATGACAGATTGCTATGTGCTGAATCCATTATGTTTAAAGAACTGAATGCTTGCATGGGGCCATTTCTAACTTGTGTTTTTAATAGCTGATACTTTTGGGCACAGAGTAATCTGAATGGAATTTTTTAAACTTTGTTTCTACACTAAAGAACAAGAAAAACATTTACATCCTAGGCAATACTTAATTAAATACACAGCTCTCACTCTATATGTAGTTAAGGACTATTTTCATCTTAATGAACAATTTTCTAAAGTATCTTTTCCTAAACATTTTCTGACAATGCCAGGACAAATATTCACTTCAATTCAATGAAACAAGTATTCTGCAGATTGGAATGTTCCAAATGAATTACTCATGCATGTTAAAACTTTGGTGCTTGAATTGAAAGAAGATAATTTGGTTCATATTGCAATCGAACATATCATGTTCTCTTTGAGTATAAGGTCACTAACTTGCTTCCTTCCTTGGTTTATTACAGAGGAATCAGGATTCATAAGGAAAATATTAGAATCTTTATTGACAACAGAAATTCCGCACTGACACACTTCATGTATCTTAAATTGACAAATATGGAATGGGATTGTTTTTTTTCTGGAGCTAAAATTATTGTGCGCGTAACAGCAACTTGCATTGATATAGCAGTTTGAATATAATGATGAAAGATGTTTCCCAGGAATGTGGTCAAAAGTTTCAGGTTCGGCGTTCGGCCAGTATTTGTAATATGCAAAGGAGAACTTCACAGTTGTGACCTGTATCAAATAATCACCACAGAAGGAACTGATTTAACTGTACACCATGTATAAGATCATAAGGAAAACAAATATTATTACATTTACATGCAAATGTTAAGCTAATAAAAGAACCCCAAGTGGTTTCACAAGAGTATTAACAAACAAAACTTGATATTGAGTTATATATAATACAATGTGAGGAAAGATGGTAAAAACCTTGGTCAAGGTTTGGTTTTAAGCAGTGTCTTACAGAAAGAGATCAAGGGGGGAAAGGTAAAAAGAATTAGATTGGAAAAGCCTCCATGCTCCTCTCCAACTGATCACCTTCTTCACCTCCAACTGATGACCAACTTCATCCACTTATCACCCTCTCAGCTACCTTCCCCCCAGCTCCAGCCCCTCTCCCATTTATTTCCGCATCCCCTTGGCTCACAAGCCTTATTCCTGATGAAGGCCTTTTGCCCGAAACATCAATTCTCCTGCTCCTCGGATGCTGCCTGACCTGCTGTGCTTTTCCAGTTCCACACTCTCGACACTGGTAAAGCTTGTGTGCTTGGCGGTTGAAATCATGGCCATCGATGATGGAGTGATAAATATCAGGCCAGTATTGAAAGGAAGCAGATATCTTGAAGGGGTGTGTCATAAAGCTAGAGGGGTTTACAGACATAGGGAGGGTTGAGAGCATATTGCAACAAATTCCTATTTTAAAATAAAACTCCCAAAGCAAATATGGCCCTGATGTCACCCTCACCTCACTCTGGAGTTGAGCTCTTTCGTCCATGATTGAATTAAAGCTGTAAGGACATCAGGAGCTGAGTGGTCCTGACAGAACTCAAACTGAGCAATAATCGATCACCGGTTATCGTTATGTCATGCTGGTTGATAGCCCTGTGGATGATGCATTCCTTCACTTCATGGATTATTGACGGTAGACTAATGAGGTAGTAATTTGATGAATTGGATTTGTCCTGCATTTTGTGCTCAGAATATAGCTGATTTTGCTTCCAATTTCCATCTTTCCTGCATGTTCAGCTGGTCCATCTCTGACTTCTTTCCTTTCCTTGACTTCTGTTTCCATTTCTGAGAATAGGCTATCCGTAATTATCCATCATAAGCCCAATGGCACCCAGTTACCTTGACTACAGCTTCTCATACCTTGTTTCCTGTAAGGATTTCATTCCATTCCATCCCAGTTTCTCCATCTCCATACCACCTTCCACCGGGCTTTCTCCAACTTGACCATTTTTTGCCTCAACTGAGGAATTCCTCCACTTACTCCTGCATTGTGATTGATGGAGCCTTTAGATGCATTTGTCCCATTTCCCACACCACCACCATTTAGCAGGGACCTTTACTTACATGACACCCCAGCCCACTGCTCTGCCACTCTTAATGCTTTTAACCCTGACCTTTCATTTCCTCCCTCCTCACTGACCAAGGCCCCAAATATACCTTCCAGGTGAAGCAGCAATTCACTTCCACTTACTTCACTCATTCCCTTCTTTAAAATCTTGTCTACTGCATTTGTTGCTCACAATACATTGCATTCTACATTGGTGAGATCAAACACAAGACATTCTTTAATTTAAAAATTATACTTTATTCATTAAAATATGGGTAGCACAGTAGCTCAGTGGTTAGCACTGCTGCCTCACAGTGCCAGGGACCCAGGTTCGATTCCCGCCTTGGCAACTGTCTGTGTGGAGTTTACATGTTCTTCCCATGTCTGCATGGGTTTCCTTCGGGTGCTCCAGTTTGCTCACACAGTCCAAAGATGTGCAGGTTAGGTGAATTGGTTGTGCTAATTTGCCCATATTGTTCAGGGACTTGCAGGTTCGGTGCATTAGTCAGGGCTAAATGGGTCTGGGTGGGTTACCTTTCAGAGGGTTGGTGTGGACTTGTTGGGCCAAATGGCCTGTTTCTACACTGTAGGAATTCTATGATCATAATAGTAACTAAAGCAGCTCGGTATAGTCTCATATGAAGAAACGGAGTTTCATTCTATCCAGCAAACCAGCTAAAGGCATTTCTTAGTTCTGAGGAAGGGTGATTGCACCAGAAATGTTAACTGATTTCTCTTCACAGATGCTGCCAGACCTGCTGAGCTTTTCCAGCAATTTCTGTTCTTGTCAAAAGCATGCATTTGAGGCGTCATGGGATAACTGAATGTCTCCCCATTTAACTTTGGCAGAAACACCTTAGAAGGTGGTCTGTCCCCACTGTCACTTGGTGACAGCTGCCCCAAGCATTAGTGCATCCCTCAGTTCTGGGATGTGCCAGTCTGCTATACTCGGTCCTGGTCGACATCTTACACTGAAAGATCAACAAGTTTCAGACAGACCAAAGACCGTCTTTCACTGAGTTGATGGTCCTCCAGTCAATGTTTACATCCCAGGAAACAGCTTGTAGAGGACAGAGTCTAGCGTCACGAAGCCACTCACGATCAACTCTCTGATCTATCTGCAATGACCCTGACCTCACCTCCCAGTTGTCATTTCTAGAAACCACCTTGCTTTCACAGCCAGCTGCAGTGCAGCAGGGAAGCACAATGCAAGTGACGTCTCATTTCCTGCTTAGGCATTTTATTGCCCCGAGGTGACGACATTGAATTCCATTCAGAGCCTGACCACATGACGCCTGTATTTTATTCTTATATTTTATCACCATAGTGCCCCCACCCCAACCCCCACAACCTTGTCTTTATGTTTTGTTTACTTTGCTCTTAGTAGAGAGGATTTGTTTTCTCCCTTTCACACCTTAATTTACACCCGGTTTACAGCTCTTTTACTGCCATTAACAACCTGTTTGTCATTTGCGCTGGGCCTCTACCATCTGCCTCCTTCATTCTCCACTGCCTCTGTCGAAAATCTCTTGTTAAAAAACATTTCCAATACCTTTCAGTTCAGAGGAAAAGCCATACTGGACTTAAAATGTTAACTCTGTTTCTCTGTCTACACATACTGCTGGACCTGCTGAGTTTCTCCACCATTTTCTGTGTTTGTTTCAGATTTCCAGCACCCCCCCACAATATTTTGTCTTTATTGTTGTCCCCATACTGGATCAGCTTGGCTCGGTCAGGGGTCACCAAGTTCTAGAGCACAAGTGTTCAGTACTGTTGCTGGATTGGCGACAGGACCTTTGCAGTTTCCAATGCCTTCAGCCATTTCTTGACATCACATGAAGCCACTTCATCAAGTTGGATGAAGATGGATCAAAAACTGAAATTCAGAGAAGGGTCTCTGGACTTGAAACATTAACTCTGCATTCTCCCCACAGGTGCTGCCAGAACTGCTGAGTTGCCTCAGCGATTAACTGTTTTTGTTTCAGATTTCCAGCATGTCCAGTTCTTGCATTATTTAATGTGACTGAAGACTGGCATCTGTAATGATGATAATCTCTGAAGGATGATGGATGATTCATTCAACACTTGAGGTTGAAGGTTGTCACAATTGTCTCAGCAGGGCATCCCTATCATCGAGGATAGAGATATCTGTGGACCCGTCTCGTCCAGTGAGTTGTTTAATTAGCCAAGACCATTCACAACTAGATGTGGCAGGATTACAAAGTTAGATCTTATCCATTGCTTATGGAATCATTTAGTCCTGTCGATCACTTGCTGTTTGTTCTCTTTGGTGAGTAGGGAATCTTGTTTTATAGCCACAGAAGATCAACATCTCATTTTTAGGTACGCCTGGTTCTGTGCCCATATAATCAATATCATATGAACAAGCAGAAGAGATAATCTACCAGTAATGACAGGAAGATCCCATTTGTTTTATGTGTGCTTATGCAAAGTAGCACAACCTATCTATCAAAGGTTCAGAACATGTATAAAAAGTTATGTAAAGTTGTAAAGGGTGTATTGAATCTAAACTGTCTATTAATTAGTTGATTAGTCTTTTGCTTTTAACGGTATTTTCATATTGACTGGCATTCTTTCCCACAATATCACATTTAAAGGCGGTCCCTTCACATTAATGGCTACTGGCCAAGTGCTGGAAATTGGGGTTAGAATAGTTAGGGAATTGTTTTCGACCAGCTCAGACTCAATGGGCCTTTTTCTGTGCTGTAGACCTCTATGAGCCTATAAATGGACAAACTTTCTTATTATGTGGCACCGGGGCCATTGAAAATGAGGCATTAAAATGCGTCAGAAAGAGACGTTAGATGTCATGCAAAACACGGAGTTGTTGATCACTAAAACTCTATTCAGCAGCATCATCACCAGCAGAATGGTAATAAATGAGAGAACAGACCTCAGGAGTCATGGATCCCTGCTTGAGTGCCAGCAATAAAAAAATGTCTTTTGAGACAACCTGGGCAAGTTGTGATCTGTAGAATCTACAATTCAGCACGTCTGACACCTGATAGGTTTGTTCTACAAGTGTCAGGTCTGCCTGAAGCAGATGCTGATAGGAAAGATTTACACAGAAGAATTCAGAGCCAGTTTTGAAGGACTACCCTGCAGGTGAATGTTTCAACAGGCCCGAGCTCCCTGATGTGCTGCTCGTGAAAGCTCAGGAAAATGAGCTGCATCAAAGAAGGGAACACATAAGAGAAAAGCTTTTGGATTAACAGAAAAGATTTACAAGGATGTTATCAGAGGTGGAGGATTTGAACTATAGGGAGAGGCTGAACAGGCTGGGGCTGTTTTCCCTGGAGTGTCAGAGGCTGAGGTGTGACCTTATAGAGGTTTACAAAATCATGAGGGGCATGGATAGGATAAATAGACAAAGTCTTTTCCTTGGGAGTCCAGAACTAGAGGGTATAGGTTTAGAGTGAGAGGGGAAAGATATAAAAGAGACCTAAGAGGCAACTTTTTTCACACAGAGGGTGGTACGTGTATGGAATGAGCTGCCAGAGGAAGTGGTGGAGGCTGGTACAATTACAGGATTTAAAAGGCACCTGGATGGGTATATGATTAGGATAGGCTTGGAGAGATATGGGCTGGGTGCTGGCAGATGGGACTAGATTGGGTTGGGAATTCTGGTTGGCATTGACGACTTGGACCGAAGGGTCTGTTTCTGCGCTTGCACATTTCTATGACTCAATGATTCTATGATTCTAAATTGTGTGAAATCAATACAGTTTCTGCAATATGAAATGATTTACATACTGAAATGAAACAAAGGGCTAGATTAAAAGACGAATATACCGTACTTTTCGTTTTCTAACTAGTTTGTTTACAAGTACTGGGGATCTCAGTTGACAGAGTGCGAGAACCTGGAATGGGACAGTTATGAAGTGCAGTGACAGAGTGTGTGATGAGAGTAGGTCATTGAGTTGTACAGGGAGAAAGTGAGGAGTGCAGATGCTGAAGATCAGAATCGAGAGTGTGGTACTGGAAAAGCACAGCAGGTCGGGAGAATCAACTTTTCGGGCATAATTCCTGGTGAAGGACTTATGTCTCAAATGTCGATTCTCCTGCTCCTTGGATGCTGCCTGACCTGCTGTGCTTTTCCAGCACCACACTCTCAACATAGAGTTACACAGCACAGAAACAGACCCTTTGATTCAATCCGTCCATGCCAACCAAATGTCCTGCGTTAATCTAGTCCCATTTGCGAGCATTTGGCCCATTTAGGTGTTTGCCAATAGTGGATAAGTTCAATTTATTTGAGGTGTGAATCTCAGAAATTCGCGCACTCTCTAGGATGCATGAAGGGGGATAATATTTCAGGATGTGTGTGAAAAGCCAGAGTTTGGAAGGACTGTGTAGTGACCACAAAAATATTACAATATCCACTGATCTCTGGGTGTCACCAAAAAAAACCATGGATGTCACTCCATGAGATAACAAGGCAGGGAGAATATCACACACTCACCTGCCACTGGGATAAAAGATGGGTTCCTTTGGTGTCAGCTAGCCACACAGCGTTGTGACATCGGGGAGACAGTCAGTTAAGATCTACCCACTGGGTAGGCAGGATCCTGATGCAGGAGGGGCAAGTGATGCACCAAACAACTCCACCACCCTGTGGCAACCACTTCAACTCCCACTCCCACTCCACTAAGGACATACAAGTCCTCAGCCTCCTTTCACTGCCAACTCCTAGCCTCCCGATGCCTGGAGGAAGAATGCCTCATCTTCCACCTTGGGACCTTCCAGCCATATGGCATCAACGTCGCTTTCACCAGTTTCCTTCCATCCCCTCCCCCCACCTCATCCCAGTTCCATTCCTCCAATTTGGCACCACTCTCTTGACCTGTCCTACCTGTCCATCTTCCTTCCCACCTCTCTGCTGCATACTCCACACCGACATATCACCATCACTCCCCACCTTCATCTACCTATTGCCTTCCTAGCTGCCTTCCCCCCAGCCCCATTCCTCCTCCTATATATCTCTCAGAACCTTCTCCCCACCACATTCTCGATGAAAAGCTTATGCTGGAAACATTGACTCTCTTGCTCCATGGATGCTGCCTGACCTTGCTGTGCTTTTCCAGTGCCACATTTTTCCACCCTGATGCAGCAAGCCCAATCAGAAGGCCTGCAACATAGGAGCTGGCAGCACTACCACTACAGATGTCCTTTCAAACAGGCAGAGGTCATGAAGGCATCTCACAATAGAGGCACCTTCTAAAGCCTTTAATGGGAGAAAATAAAGAACACATGCAAGCAATCAAGCATTGCTTGTGACTCTGGTTGTGGCTTTAATGTAGCTGTGATTCCAATCAGAAAGATTAGGGAAGGTGCTGACAGTTCCTTAGCTCAGGTGCCTCCCAGGTAATTATTGTGCTCTCTTCAGAGGAATTCCCACCCCAATAGCTGAAGACTCATGGCAACTCTAGTGACCTGCCCCAGTTGGCACCTTAATGAGTCTAATTGATTATTGGTACTGCTATGGCCACCAGTAACATTGCTCAGAAGTATGAACATGACAGAGAGCTAACTTGAGGCACAACATTTAAGTTTTGTTCTCATCGCACCTTCAACCTTGACTTTGTAGGGCTGGTTCAGTGCTGCCTGAGTGCTCTTCTTGTTATAATTGCATTTGGTGTGTAGCTACCCAGTACTGTGAACCCATCATCACAGTGCCATGTTGAAAGCAATAGCACTTTTAATCCATGGTCTTCTTTGACTTCACAAAAGCCTTTCAGTTCTGTCAACAGCGAGGTGTACCGGAGTGTCCTCAAATTTTGCTCCCACAGAAATTCATCACTATCTTTTGTCTGCTGCATGACATCATGCAAGCCTCATGGAGCACCAGAGTACTTTGTCCTCCTAGTAACCAATTGCTAGACCAAAGCTCAAAGTAGTCAGCTTGTTTTGGGAGTTATTAGATTAGATTAGACTAGATTAGACTTATGTGTCAGGCACGTTGATAAGTAGACTGACATTGCTGTTGATTGTGCGTCAATGCTGGCGATGTTGGCTTGAGAGATTATTCTGATACTGACATGCCTTTCCTCCCATTGATCTTTCACGATTTTGCAGAGGCATCGTTGGTGATATTTCTCCAAGGATTGTCTGCTGTAAGAGGTCCATGTCTCCAATTGCACACTAGAGGGGAGGAACATGCTGAAGTGTAGATCATGAGAAGTGGGACTAAGCAAGACTGTGCCATTACACCAGTGCTCTTCTCCATTTTTATAGCCACAACACTCCAGCTCACATCTATGCAGCTTTCTGTTAGAGTGGGGCTAATCTACTGGAGTGGAAACCATTGAATCTACGTCACCTACGATTGAGAACCAATATCACTCCAAACTCTGTCATCAAACTGCAATATATAGATAATATTTGCATGTATGCAGACTCAGAGTCCAAGCTCTAAACTTTGCATTTGTGACAACATATGAAAGTACAGGCATTAAACTAAACACCCAGAAGACAAAGGATCTCATTCAGCCTGGTCCTGCTGAGCCACACTTCAACTATCCTGATCCACAACTGGACACTAATGTCACTATTCATGTCTTGAGTGCGTTCTCACAGCATAGGAACAAATAGCTGATGGAACTCAACATTGCCTGCAGTGTTCCTGTGCAACTTTGGTCATTGGAAGAAAAGAGTCTTTGATAGATTAGATTCCCTACAGTCTGGAAACAGGCTTTTCGGCCCAAAAGGTCCACACAACCGTCAAAGAGTAACCCACCCAGATCCATTTCCCTCTGACTAATGCACAAAGCACTATGGGCACTATGAGCTTGGACTCTGAGTCTGCATACACGCAAATACTATCTATATATTGCAGTTTGATGACAGAGTTTGGAGTGATATTGGTTCTCAATCGTAGGTGACGTAGATTCAATGGTTTCCACTCCAGTAGATAAGCCCCACTCTAACAGAAAGCTGCATAGATGTGAGCTGGAGTGTTGTGGCAATAAAAATGGAAAAGAGCACTGGTGTAATGGCACAGTCTTGCTTAGTCCCACTTCTCATAATCTACACTTCAGCATGTTCCTCCCCTCTTGTGTGCAATTGGAGACGTGGACCACTTACAGCACACAATCCTTGGAGAAATATCACCAACGATGTGTCTGCAAAATCGTGAAAGATCAATGGGAGGAAAGGCATGTCAGTATCAGAGTAATCTCTCAAGCCAACATCGCCAGCATTGAGGCACAATCAACAGCAATGTCAGCCTACTTATCAACGTGCCTGACACATAACTCCCAAAACAAACTGACTACTTTGAGCTTTTCCTAGCAATTGGTTACTAGGAGGACAGAGGAAACACTTGAAGGACATCCTTAAAACCTCCCTGAAGGATATGCAACATTCCACTGGTTCATGAGAATCTCCTGCCCTTTTAGTAAGTGAATCAAAGTTTAGTAACAGCATGAGAGATTATGCAAGCCAACATTACTGTAAATGGCAATTTCCTTCCTCCATTTCCTTTAACAGGCTCTTTTCTCCTTTTATTCCTTCACATGAGTGTTTGTTGTACATCACAATTGCTCTTGAACTGAATGACATGCTAGGCCATTTACAGGGCAGTTTAATGTAGGTCTAGAGTCAAGTGTATGCCAGACTGGTTAAGGATGATGCTTTGTCATTCCGTCAGTTGCATTAGTGAATGAAGTGATTGATGGACACTGAACCCATGTTCCAAACCATTAGTCTGGCTCTCTGGATTCCGAGTCCATTTATATTATTACCACTTCACCTCCACCTCCTTCTCTGAAACTCAGCTATCTCACTCACACCTGGATTTGTGCTATTTCTGTTGGGGGGCTCAAGAAATCCTGGGGCAGATATTTTATCCACATCCACATCCAGAAAATCATTAGCTGCTATTTCCACCACCTTCAGCGAGATGCTACCACCAGACACATATTCCCCTCCCCTCCCTTGTCCCCCTTCTGCAGGAACCGTTGCCTCCAGGACACCCTGGTCCACTCTTCCTTCACTCCCAACATACCCCAAAGCCCCATAGCACCTTCACCTGCAATACCAAAGGCGTAACCCCTGCCTATTTACCTCCTCCCTCCTCAGTATCCAAGGACCCAAACATACTTTCCAGGTGAAGCAGCACTTTACCTGCACTTCATGCAATCTACTGCATTGGGGAAATAAAGAGTAAACTGAGTGATCGCTTCACAGAACACCTACGTTGTGCTCACAAAAAAGACCGTGTGCTTTCAGTTACCTGCCACTTTAACACACCACCCTGTTCCCTGGTCAGCATTTCTGTCTTAGGCTTGTTGCAGTGTCCCAGAAGAGCTTAATGCAAGCTGGAAGAACAGCATCTCACCTTTCACTTGGGGACCCCGTATCCTTCAGGATTCAATACCAAGTTGAATAACTTTAGAGCTTGTACTCTCCTATGCCCCAGCCCGCACCCTCACACACAAGGCCTTGTGATCACAGAGCCCGCTTTTCCGCACAACCCATTGTCAGTCCCGAACAGTCTCCATTAACATGTATTCACCCTCCTAACCAGATCATTATCCACACCGTTGTGTGTCCAACTATTCTTCTCTCTCTTTGGCCTCTATCCCCACTTATCCCCACTCCTTACCCTTCACCCCACCCTATCTTCTGCAGTGGTTAGTACTGCTGCCTCACAGTGCCAGGGACTGTTGTGGAAAGAACATCCAATTCTTTGTGAGAATTACCAGGAGATGCAGAAAATCCTTCATGAAGTTAAACTTTTATTTGCAAATACAAGCTGTGACAATCAGAAAATGGCTTCCCGATTGCCCCCGATTCTTGGGGCCACTACTTTTTATAATTTTCTAATTCCCGTGCTTATCTGATAGCATTAGCATAACCAATCATACTAGCTTGCTTTGTCTTTCTAAACTAGTCATCTTCTACCACCCTGGTTTACTGTTTAGACTTAACCTATCACATTACACCACCATCATCTTTCACATTGGCTCATCTATCATTGATTTAACTAGCCTGTCATAGTGTGCTGCCATTATCTGTTACTGGAGCCCTGCAACATGATCCTGTGCACGCATTACACCACTAAGTTAACTACATAACTGCAAATTAACTTCCATATATTCCATATGACTCGGGTTGGATTCTACCCTTGGGTGACTGTCTGTGTGGAGTTTGCACGTTCTCCCCATGTCTGTCTAGGCTTCAACCAGGTACTCTGGTTTCCTCCCACAGTCCAAAGACATGCAGGTCAGGTGGATTGGCCAAGCTAAATTTCCCATAGTGTTCAGTGATGTGTAGATGAGGTGCAATAGCTGTGGGAAACGTAGGGTTACAGAGAGAGTGGGATGGATTTGGGTGGGATGTTTTTCAGAGGGTCAGTGTGTACTTGTTGGGCCAAATGGCCTGTTTCCACACTGTAGGGATTCTGTGGAATAAAAACTGACATTTTCCTAGCTACCATCAGTTCTGAGGAAGGGTCAACGGACCCGAAACGTTACCTCTGATTTCTCTTCAAAGATGCTGCCAGACTTGATGAGCTTTCCAAGCAAGTTTTGTTTTTGTTTCAGGTATTTTAAATTTGCTAATCTTAGAAGCATAGAATCCCCACGGTGTGAAAAGAGGCCATTCAGCCCCTCAAGTCTGCACTGACCTTCAGAGCAGTATCCTACTCAGACCCAGCCCCTTACCCTATCTGAGCTTGCACATCTTTGGACTGTGGGAGGAAGCCAGAAAACCTGGCGGAAACCCACACGACATGAGGAGAACGTGCAAACTCCACACAGACAGTAGCCTGAGGCTGGAATTGAAACCAGCTCCCTGGCGCTGTGAGGCAGCAGTGCTAACCACTGAGGCACCGTGCTGCTCAACTTGCTTTCAACTAAATACATAGCAGCCCATTAGGTTGCTGTAGGTGATTAAATCCATCAGCAGTAGACCATTTCCCACACAGCAGATGACAAGTTCACAATCACAGGCAGAAATACCTCTGACAGCATGTCTTCATTATTCAAATTAATCTGACCCCAAAAAATTAAGCAGGGCCTGAGCTTATGCGGTTGGACATTGGGGAACACGTCTAGCCCATTTATGTTGCTGACTACACCGCTAAGCGAAAACCTAGCATCTAAGTTATCACTGCTGAAAACATTTACACCCCTGATTTGACCAACATGCAAATTGAACAGACAACATTGAAGATTTGGATAAATATAAAAATGGTTAAGATTATTTGAGTTGCAAAGTTACCTACACTGTGAGACTGTCAGTTGAATGACCTTGTTAAGCATAGTAACAGAAATAAGACTTGACATCAAACATTACTGGCATGAAACTTTGAATGAAAACCAGCTGAATGGCTCAGAAAAGAATTGCAGCAGTCAGAAACCACAGAAATTATGTATTAGAGTGAAAAATTTTATAGCTTAATTCTAAGTTGACATCATCATGTTTGTCATTCAAAATATTGGACACATGTTTCCAACTATCTGGCTCTTTTCTGTCTTGTGTGTCTGGATGGGGGAGGGTTTACTTTTAGCAATGTTTATTATTTGTACCAAGAATGGTTAAATAATGACCTCCAGCAATAGCTCAGTAATGGGATTTTATTTGCTTCACTCAAATGACCCAGAGCTAGTTGGGCTGTAGACTCAGAAGGAAACTTCTTGTCTAATAATATGAACAGAATGGCTTTTCTCCTCTGATTTTCTGACAGAAAAAGCTCAATATAACAGCACTGGACACATTGTGCTTTGATCCAATGACACAAAAATCTCTACTCCTTAAATCACAAACCATGTTCTCTGCATCAAAAGGGAGTAAAACTTCTTTTGGTATTTAAAGAGCTTATTCTTTCGTTTATTTATAATTTGTGAACATTCCTCCCCACCCCCTTTTCTAATTGCATGACTCTCTGGGTTCACAAGGAAACATACCGTTGTAACAGAATTTTCTAATATGTGTCCCCATTAACAATTAGAGTGCTAAAACAGATCATCACTATTAAATGTGTTCTTATAAGAAGTTCTTATGTCTTCCTAAAAATGCTCATTTTGAAAAGTATGACTTTTTTTTAGTGGTAATTGTTTTACTTATCCATGATACAGCAAGGTTATATTGTGAACAATACAGACAAAGTGCTATCTTTCATTTCTGATTTGTGCTGTGTTTGCTAACCAGAGCTAGAAAGGACAAACAGGAGCACCATGGCTTAAGCAGAGCAATATTTCTATTGCAGATAGATATCCTAGGAGGGTAGGTTGGGTGAAGAGAGAATCATAGTAGGTTATAATGTTCCAGCAGAGTAATGGGTTGCCAAATTCGTGACCAGTTTTACATGTGAACAATGATTACAGGTGGTACGGTGGCACGGTGGTTAGCACTGCTGCCTCACATTACTAGGGTCCCAGGTTCGATTCCAGCCTCAGGCGACTGTCTATGTGGAGTTTGCACATTTTCCCTGTGTCTGTGTGGGTTTCCTCCCACAGTCCAAAGATGTGTAGGTTAGGTGAATTGGCCATGCTAAATTGTCCATCGTGTTAGGTGCATTAGTCGGAGGGAAATGGGTCTGGGTGGGTTACTCTCCGGAGGCTGGATGTGGACTGGTTGGGCCGAAGGGCCTGTTTCCAAACTGTAGGGAATCTAATCTTAAAAAAAATTAATTAGGAAAAGTGCCAAGAGTGAGATGAGTGTCTGTGGAATCAGACAAGGAGGTATGAAGAGAACAATGAAATTTTTAAGAACAAGGAGAGGAACAGCTATTTGGATGGGAATTAAATATGAAGAATGCCTTAGAAAATTGCAATATGTCACACATATGCAAACTCATACATACGTCTTGGCAAATGTCACAGTGTTTTATAGAGGGTCCCCAATTTACAAACATTCTACTTACGAACACTCATACTAACAAACACAATTCCATGCAGGGGTGTAATTTTAAAGAACCAACATATGAATCTTTCCTGTACATAGAAACACTTGTTTCGTATTGCCTTGCATTGTGTTCCAACTTGTGGACAAATTGACTTGCAAACAAACTCCGAATGGAGCCCATTTGCAATCCATGGACTGCATAGGGATAGAATTGAAACAGAGTTGTGACACTTGCTCGAAATAAAAGGATCAGATTACAACAGGATCTTGATGAGATGGGCCAACGGGCTGAGAAGTGGCCAACGGAGTTTAATCTAGATTAATGTGAGGTGCTGCATTTTGGGAAAGTAAATCTTAGCAGAACTTATGCACTTAATGGAAGATCCTTGGGAGTTTTATTGAACAAAGAAACCTTGGAGTGCAGGTTCATAACTCCTTGAAAGTGGAATCACATATAGGTAGGATAGTGAAGAAGGTGTTTGGTATGCTTTCCTTTACTGGTCAGTGTATTGTGAAGAGGAGTTGGGAGGTCATGTTGCAGCTGTATAGGACATTGGTTAGGCCACTGATGGAACATTGCATGCAATTCTGGTCTCCTTCTTATCAAACAGATGTTGTGAAACTTGAAAGGGTTCAGAAAAGTTTTAACAAGGATGTTGCCAGGGTTGGAGGATTTGAGCTATACAGAGAGGTTGAATAGTCTAGGGTTGTTTTCCCTGGAGCGTCAGAGGCTGAGGGGTGATCTTATAGACGTTTATAAAATTAGAAGGGGCAAGAATAGGATAAATATAGTTTTTTTCCCCTGGGTGGGGGAGTCCAGAACTAGAGGGCATAGGTTAAGGGTGAGTGGGGAAAGATATAAAAGACACTGAAGCGACAACTTTTCCATGTAGAGGGTGGTACGTGTATGGAATGAGCTGCCAAAGGAAGTGGTGGAAGCTGGTACAATTGCAACATTTAAAAGGCATCTGGATTGGTATATGAATAGGAAGGGTTTGGAGGGATATGGGCTGGGTGCTGGCAGGTGGGGCTAGATTAGGTTGGGATAGCTGGTCAACATGGACGAGTTGGACTGAAGATTTCCGTGCTGTACATCTCCATAACTCTTTGAATGTGTCTGTAAATGAACAGCAAGTTTCCCTTAAGGAAATATAATTGATAATTAATTAGTCGTTTTCAGAGTGGAAAGTAATAATGAGTGAGTATCGAAGGAATCATTGCTTGAGCTCCAGCTGTTCAGAATGTACATCAGCGATTTGAATGAGGGGGGGAGTCATTTGAGGCTCTGAGTAAGGTAGGCTATGGCGTGGTGAGTGAGAGAATCGGGCAAGACATTAAGATCATCTCAGTGCATATTGTATGATATTTTCAGGTAGTGTGGTGATATTCTCATGAGGTAACAGTGCATTCCCAATTGACAATCAATATTGCTTGTTAATCACTTTGTTAATTTGTTAAAATCACTACGAAACAGGCCCTCTGGCCCAACAAATTCACACCGACCCTTCGACAAGTAACCCATCCAGATCCTACCTTATACTTCCCTCTGACTAACCTACCTAACCTACACAGCCCTGAACACTATGGGCAATTTGGCATAGCCAATTCATCTAACCTGCACACCTTTGGATTGTGGGAGGAAACCGGAGCAAACGCTAGCAGACACGGGGAGAATGTGCAAAGTCCACAGAGATAGTCGTCTGAGGCTGGAATCAAATCCAGGTCCCTGGCGCTGTGAGGCAGCAGTACCAACCACTGCTGGCGGAACTCACCACAGCTTGTGGCCTTACCGAACTCACCAAACAAACTAGACGTTGGGAAAATTCAACATGGGAACTAAAATGGGTGCTTGGCAGGTTCAGCTTGCTGTTTGCTGCAAAAGACTTCTATGCAAAAGGGCACCAAAGTTTTGACTACGGTCTATTGGGCATCGACCAAATTCACCCATGTCCCTGGACTTTGGCACCCAATATGTGCCAGCCTCTATGAATCTTCGTGGCACATGTCTGATCCATTTTCATGATGTTTCTGCACATCAGTGCTGCATCTGGAGATCTAAAATAGATAATCATTATCAGATGAGTTTTCAGAAGAAGACTATTTCTTACTTAAAAAAAAGCTCATTTGAAAAATTATGGCTCTTTTTGTTCCAATTGTTTTCTATCTCGATAATACAGCAAGGTTGAATTGTGAACCATACAGACAAAGTGTAATGTTTCATTTCTGATTTGGGCTGACTTTGCTAACCATTGCCACACAGTGTCAACAGGAGCACCCATGCTTTAGAGAGGAGTATCAATTGTATTGATAATGGACTGTATCATTGTAATGCAGCAGCAAGGACATTTTGCTCTCAGGGACATGCAGTCAGCTCATTGACTGGGCCAGACTGCACCTCTGGGTTCTTCATTCATTGCTATAGTGTTCACTCACTCTGAATCTTCCTGGATGCTTGCAGCATCCCTGCTTTGCGTTACCTTTCCTCCTCTTTTGCACATTGTCCCCTCAGCCAGCAATGCCAGGCTTAATATACAAATAAAAGCAAAATTCTGTGGATGCTGGAGAACTTCAGCACATCTGTGGAGTTTGCTCTGAGTCTGATATAACTGTGTTTCACAACTGAAATGGGTTGGAAAATAATGGCTTTTATACTTTTGACAGCTGCGGATAAGGAGTGAGGGGAACAGATGATGTGGGTGTCAAGGTAAGGGATGTTTCCCATTTCAGTATACCAGCTTGATCTCATGCTAATATAACTGTCCTGGAGTGGGGCAAAAGTGGGGCATTATATGCTCTGTAACAGTTGAAATGCCAATTTGTTTGGAAGCAAAGAATATTTGTTGATGGATATTTTTCCGTCTAGAGGAAGGGGTCAGTAATAGAACCGTTGCTTTTCCTGATATATATTAATGATTTAGATCTTGGTGTGCATGGAACAATTCCAAAGTTTGCAAATGGCACAAAAATTGGAAGAATTTAAAACTGTGAGAAGTACAGTGTACAACTTCAGAAGGCCATTAAAATGTTAGTGGGGTGTCAGATGAGTTTCAATACAAAGAAGAGTGAGTTAATGCATTTTGGGAGGAAAAGCATTGGAAGACAATATAAAATAGGGGGTTCAATTCTAAGAATGGTGGAGGAGCAGGGGGACCTGAAGATATATGTGCACAAATCATTGAAAATGGCAGGACAGATAGAGAGTGCAGCAGGTACAGCATACAGTTCTTGGCTTTGTGAGTAATAGAATAATCCAAAGATGTGCAGGTCAGTTGAATTGGCCATTCTAAATTGCCCATAGTATTGGGTGCATTAGACAGAGGTAAATATAGGGTGGGGGAATGGGTCTGGGTGGGTTGCTCTTCGGAGAGCCGGTATGGACTTGTTGGGTCGAACGGCCTATTTCCATATGGTAGGGAATTTAATCTAAACGAGGAGATGATGTTGAACTTGTATAAGACACTTATTAAATCTCAGCTGGATCTTGTGGGTGACACGTTGTAGGAAGAATGTTAATGCATGAGAAAGAATGCACAAGTGGTTTACAAGAATGATTCCAGGAATAAGGAACTTCAGTAACGAGGATAGATTAAAGAAGTTGGGACTATTCTCCATGAGGAAAAGAATGCGGAGAGAATATCTGATAGAAGTTTTCAAAATCAAGAGCAGGCTAGATATAGTAGATAACAAGAAAATGATCCCCCTTACAAAAAGAACAAGAACAAAAAGGTGCAAATTTAATACAATGTGGAAAACAGGCAAAAGTAAAGTGAGGAAAATTTTTTTCACTCTGCAAATAGTGAGCATATGCAATGGATTTCCTGGAACTGTGGTGGACATAGGTTTAAATAAAGCATTCAAGAGAATATTGGATGATTATTTGATTAAGAATAATGCACAAGGGTGTAAGGAAAAAGCAAATGATTGGCATGTCTTTTCATCATTTATATAAATGATTTGGATATGAACATAGGAGGTATAGTTAGTAAGTTGTAGATGAAACCAAAATTGGAGGTGGATAGAGAAGACGGTTACCTCAGATTACAACGGAATCTTGATCAGATGGGCCAACGGGTTGAGGAGTGGCAGATGGAGTTTAATTTAGATAAATGTGAGGTGTTGCATTTTAGGAAAGCAAATCTCAGCCGGACTTATACACTGAATGGTAAGGTCCTAGGGAGTGTTGCTGAACAAAGAGACCTTAGAGTGAAAGTTCATAGCTCTGTGAAAGTAGAGTAACAGGTAGATAGGATAATAAAAATAAGGTGTTTGGCATGTTTTCCTTTGTTCGTCAGAGTATTGAGTACAGGAGCTGGGAGGTCATGTTGCGGCTGTACAGGTCATTGGTTAGGCTACTTTTGGAATATTGTGTGCAATTCTGGTCTCCTTCCTATTGGAAGGATTTTGGGAAACTTGAAAGGATTCAGAAGAGATTTACACCCCAAGAATGTTGTCAGGGTTAGGGGATTTGAGCTATAGGGAGAGGTTAAATAGGCTGGGGTTGTTTTCCCTGAGGCGTCGGAAGTTGAGGGGTGACCTTATAGATATTTATAAAATCATGTGGGGCATGGATAGGATTAGATTAGATTAGATTAGATTACTTACAGTGTGGAAACAGGCCCTTCGGCCCAACAAGTCCCCACACCGACCCGCCGAAGCGCAACCCACCCATACCCCTACATTTACCCCTTACCTAACACTACGGGCAATTTAGCATGGCCAATTCACCTGACCCGCACATCTTTGGACTGTGGGAGGAAACCGGAGCACCCGGAGGAAACCCACGCAGACACGGGGAGAATGTGCAAACTCCACACAGCCAGTCACCTGAGTCGGGAATATAGACAAAGTATTTTCCCTGTGGTGGGGGAGTCCAGAACTGGAGGGCATAGGTTTAGGGTGAGAGGGGAAAGCTATAAAAGGGACCTAAGGGACAACTTTTTCACGCAGAGGGTAGTATGTGTATGGAATGAGCTGCCAGAGGAAGTGGTAGAGGCTGGTACAATTGCAACATTTAAACAGTATCTCATGGGTATATGAATAAGAAGTGTTTAGAGGGATATGGGCCAAGTGCTGGCAAATAGGACTAGATTAGGTTAGGATGTCCAGTCAGCATGGACAATTAGGACCAAATGATCTGTTGCGGTGCTGTAAATCTGTATGACTCTTTGAGGTAATAATGCTTATTTAACAAACTGATGTAGGCACAATGGGGCAAATAGCCTTCTCCTGTTGCATTCTGTACCACAGATGGCTGGAGAGGTCAAGTCACCGAATATATTGAAGAAAGAAATCAACAGCTTTCTAGAATCACGAAGAGCTCAGTGGGTTTTCGGAGAGAAGAGGAGCATGGCATTGAAATAGAGGTTCAGGGAAATTGTGAGAGGGATACAGACAGCTGTAATGCGATATTGATAGGCTAAGTAAGTGGACAAAATGTTGGCAAATGGATTATAATGTAGGAAAATGTAAAGTTGCTTAATTTGGAAGCAATAACAAAAGAGCAGAGTATTATTTAATTAGAAAAAAAACTGCAGAAAGCTTCAACACAAAGGGATTTGGGGTTACTTGTGCATGAAACTAAGAAAGCTAGCACATGGTGTAGCAGATAATCAGGGAGGCTAATGGAATATTGGCTGTCACTTCAAGGGGATTAGAATATAAGAATAGGGATATCTTACTGTACAAAGTACTGGTGAGGCCACATCTGGAGTACTGTGAGAAATATTGGTCCCCTTATTTCTGGAAAGATATCATTTTATTGCAGGCAGTTCAAAGAAGGTTCACTGGAAGGATCCCTGGTGTGGAGGGATTGTTTTATGAGCAAAGGTTAAACAGGTTGGGATTCTATTCATTGGAATTTACAAGAATTAGAGTTGATCTCTTTGAAACATATCAGATTCTTATTGGTCTTGACTGGGTAAATGAGAGGATACTTCCCTCATGGGAAAGGCCAGGACCAGAAGGCTAGTCTCAGAATAAAGGGGTGCTGATTTAAGACTGAGATGTGGAATTTCTTCTCTCTGAGGGTTGGGAGTCTTTAGAACTCCTTGCCACTGAGAGCAATGGGTGTAGACTCCTCGGGTATGTTTAAGAGATAGATAGATCCTTGATCAGTAGGGGAATCGAGGGTTAGAGGCAAATGTAGGAAAATGGATGTGAGGAATGTCAGATCAGCCATGATGCGAATGAAAGGCAGAGCAGGCTGGGAGGGGCTAGTGGCCTACTCCTGTCCCTTTTTCTTCTGGCCTTATGGTCTCATGTTGAACAGGTTCAAAGGGCTGAATGTTCTACTCCTGCTCCGAGTCTCTGTTTCCTGTCTGGGAATTATGAAAATAATCACAAATTGTCAGTTGTTCTATACGCAGCCAACTGCAGTATGTTGATTCAGGTGACACTACAGTGCATTACTATAGGTAGTGATGTATAAGAAAATGGCTCAATTTTCAAATGCTACTGACATTCATGGTGCATTTTTATGTTTTACAATATCATCACAACCTTCAATTGAATTACTGATTTGTGACGAACTGCCAGGCATCCTTCATAAATTTCCTTATTATTTTATGGACTCAGTGAAAAAAGTGATATACAGGATAACAGTGCTAAATATAACTTTATTCATTGACATACATCCAATCCTCATACCTGCAATCCTGTGAGAACCAGCAAAGTAACTCTCCTCATCAGTGATTTATGTTATTACGGTTGAAATTCTGATCCAGTGCTTCAATGCAATTTTGGGAGGGGAGAGGCATTTATTTCAAAGATTATAATAATGGAGTTGAATAGGTTGTTTTCTTCCATGTGTGAAAATGCACCAGCAAATCCTGTCATCACTGCCTTTTTGGATCTTCTCAGTATTCTCCAGATGCAGGACTAGACAATGGTACTTAATCACATAACTCTAACTTCACACCCATCCACATACTGAAAAATATGTACAGTACTTGATATGATTGTAATTGGTGCAAAATCTATTCAAGTCTAATGCATTACTGTTTTCTGCCTCTGTTTTATGTTTCTACCTTTTCTGAGAGAAAATGTAAAATGCAAATTCCCTTTGCACGCCAATCTTACCTCATCACACTTACAGTGCCAACCTAACCCCACCCCCCGGCACCCCTCCCCACCACCTTCTCCTTCACTGGGTCTGAGTAAGAGCTTTGCTGGTTTATTATTGCAGGAATGAAAGGCATTCTGACCTTGTCTACAATACGTGTTGGTGGTTTCAATGTTGTCCATTATGCTGAAGTCATAGAGACAGGAATTTACACGATCTGCTCTCCAGGCAATCTGCCAGCTCAGGGTAAAACATGCTAGGACTTCATCATCATCCTCATCAATCTAACCATGGCCAAAGCTCCCTAGCTGCCTAGTTAACTAATAGACGGTGACAGTGAAGAACAGAGACTGCAGTTATGTAGATACATTGTAAACTATATCCAAACACTGTCAGAATGAAAATGCACCAGCTAAGCTTGTTAAACACATTGTTAAATGCAGATGTAACAGAGTCAAATTACTACACTGTAGAAACTTTGTCAAATATGAAACTTTTTTTCAAGATCAGCAATTGGTGGAAATTTTGATCTTTACACATTGTGTTGATGAACCATCCACAACTAACTGAAGGATCATGAAATGGCTTTACATCCTGGTTCGCTGATCAGGTTTCAAGCAAATACTTCCGTTCCCTAATCTTCAGGATAACTAAAACGAAAGTATCTGCTCAACATTTGTACAACAAAGAACTATAAAATGCCTACAGTTTGCTTATGCGATATGGTTTGTAATAAAAAGGCTGTCTCTTCCTCAATTAATTACATTATTAATAAGACACATGTGTTTTACTGATAAAGAAAAAAATTGATTAACTTTAAGAAACACCAATTAAAGTGACAGTTACTTTTGATTTTATTCTTGCCAATTTCAGGCAACTTAAATTCCCCACAAAATTTTCTTCACACATGGGATGTGGGTGTTGCTGGCTGAGCCGGTGTTTATTACCCATCCCTAGTTACCTTTAGCAATGCGATGGTGAGCTGCCTTCTTGAACTGCTGAAGTCCATTTGCTGTTAATACATGCACAATGCTATTAAGGGAGAGAATTCCAGGATTTTGACCCTAGCAACATTGGAAAAAAGGTGATATATTTCCAAGCCAGAATGGTGAATGGTTTGGAAGGAAACTTGCAGGTGATGGTGCTCCCATGTATCTGCTGCCCTTGTCCTTCGAGACAAAGGTGGTCATGGGTTTCGAAGGTGTTGTGGAAGGATCTTTGGTGAATTTCTGCAATGCATCATGTTGATAGGACATGCTACTGCTACTGAGCATCAGCGATTAAGGCAATTTGTGGATGTGGTGCCAATCAAGCAGGCTGCCTTATCCTGGATGGTTAGAGACAAAAAAAAGCTGAAGATGCTGGAATCTAAAGTTGACAGGCAGGAGGCTGGAAGAACACAGCAAGCCAGGCAGCATCAGGAGGTGCAGAAGTCAATGTTTCAGGTGTAACCTTCAGAAATGAGCTAATGAGAGTGCAGAGCAGTACATTCCTGTTAGGGTGAAAGGAAAGGCTGGTAGGTATAGGGAATGCTAAAGAAATTGAGGGTTTGGTTGAGAAAAAGAAGGAAGCATATGTCAGGTACAGACAGGATAGATCAAGTGAATCCTTAGAAGAGTACAAAGGCAGTAGGAGTATACTTAAGAGGGAAATCAGTAGGGCAAAACGGGGACATGAAATAGCTTTGGCAAATATAGTTAAGGAGAATCAAAAGGGTTTTTACAAATACATTAAGGATAAAAGGGTAACTAGGGAGAGAATAGAGACGCTCAAAGATCAGCAAGGCAGCCTTTGTGTGGAGCCACAGGTGATGGGGGAGATAGTAAATGAGTACTTTGCATCAGTGTTTACTGTGGAAAAGGATATGGAAGATATAGACTGTAGGGAAATAGATGATGACATCTTGAAAAATGTCCAGATTACAGAGGAGGAATTGTTGGATATCTTGAAATGTTTAAAGGTGGATAAATCCCCAGGACCTGATCATGTGTACCCTAGAACTCTGCGGGAAGCGAGGGAAGTGATTGCTGGGCCTCTATCTGAGATATGTGTATCATTGATAGTCACAGGTGAGGTGCCAGAAGACTGGAGGTTGGCTAATGTAGTACCACTCTTTAAGAAAGTGGTAAGGACAAGCCAGGGAAATTTAAACCAGTGAGCCTGACATCAGTGCTGGGCAAGTTGTTGGAGGGAATCCTGAGGGACAGGATGTACATGTATTTGGAAAGGCAAGGACTGACTAGGAATAGTCAACATGGCTTTGTGCATGGGAAATCATGTCTCACAAACTTGACTGAGTTTTTTAAAGAAGTAACAAAGAGGACTGATGAAGGCAGAGCAGTAGATGTGATCTATATGGACTTCAGTAAGGCATTCAACAAGGTTCCCCATGGGAGATTGGTTAGCCAGGTTAGATCTCATGGGATACAGAGCGAACGAGCCATTTGGATACAGAACTGGCTCAAAGGTAGAAGACAGAGGGTTGTTTTTCAGACTGGAGGCCTGTGACCAGTGGAGTGCCACAAGAATTGGTGCTGGGTCCACAGCTTTTTTTAGTCATTTATTCCAATGATTTGGCTGTGAGCATAAAACGTACAGATAGTAAGTTTTCAGATGACACCAAAATTGAAAGTGTAGTGGACAATGAAAAAGGTTACCTCAGATTACAATGGGATCTTGATCAGATAGGCCAATGGGCTGAGAAGTGGCAGATAGAGATTAATTTAGATCAATGTGCTGCATTTTGGGAAAGCAATTCTTAGCAGAATTTTCTTATACAATTAATGGTAAAGTTCTAGGGAGTATTGCTGAACAAAGAGCCCTTGGAATGCAGGTTCATGGCTCCTTGAAAGTAGACCTGCAGGTAGATAGGATAGTGAAGGTGGTGTTTGATATACTTTCCTTTATTGGTCAGAGTCTTGAATACGGGAGTTGGGAGGTCATGTTGCAGCTGTACAGGGCATTGGTTAGGCCACTTTTGGAATATTGTGCGCAATTCTGGTCTCCTTCCTATTGGAAGGATATTGTAAAACATGAAAGGATTCAGAAAAGATTGACAAGGATGTTGCCAGATTTGGAAGATTTGAGCTATAGGTAGAGGCTGAACAGGCTGGGGTTGTTTTTCCTGGAGTGTCGGACGCTGAGGGGTGACCTTATGGAGGTTTATAAAATCATGAGGGACATGGATAGGATAAATACACAAGGTCTTTTCCCTGGGGTGAGGGAGTACAGAACTAGAGGGCATAGGTTTAGGGTGAGAAGGGAAAAATATAAAAGAGATCTAAGGGGCCACTTTTTCACACCGACGGTGGTGCTTGTGTGGAATGAGCTGCCAGAGCATGTGGTGGAGGCTGGTACAATTGCAACATTTAAAAGGCATCTGTGAAGCCTTGTCTTCAAGAGAGTTTTTCCACCACTATTCATGACTGGATGTGGCAGGACTGCACAGCTTAGATCTGATCTGGTGGTTATGGGAATGTTTAGCTTTGTCTATCATTTGCAGGTGATACCTTTTGGCATGCATGTAGACCTGACTTGAAGTTCCTCCAGGTTGACACCTTCTTTTTAAATATGCCTGATGCATGCTTAGGCACACCTTCCTGCACACTTCATAGAACCAGGGTTGATCGCTTGGCTTGATGGTCATGTTAGAATGGGTTTTGCTGGGCCATGAGGTTGCAGGTTGGATTAGAATATCATTCTGTTGCTGACGATGGCCTGCAGTGCCTCCTATTTGATCGGATTTTACAAGTCGATTGATAATAACAGCGCTGGGAATCCTCTCGATGCTGCGGACATTATTATTTATTCAACCTGAAAAAAGTGCATGCGCATGGGTGGCACGGGGTGGCTCAGTGGTTAGCACTGCTGCCTCACAGTGCCAGGGACCTGGGTTCAATTCTTGCCTTGGGCAACTGTCTGTGTGGAGTTCTCCCAATGTCTGTGCAGATTTCCTCCCACAGTCCAGAGATGTGCAGGTTAGGAAGAATTGACCATGCTAAATTACCGTCGTATTAGGTGCATTAGTCAGGGGTAAATGTAGGGGAATGATTCTGGGTGGGTCCCTCTTCGGAGGGTCAGTGTGAACTTGTTGGGCTGAAGGGCCTGTTTCTGCACTGTAGGGAATCTAATCTAATCTAGAATTTATAGAGAAACTTTTCGAACCCAGAGCATCTCAAAGCACTTACCTGATTAGGTGCCGTTATTGAAGCAAAATTACTGATATGATGTCAGAAACATGGCACCTAGCTCCTGCAGAGGGAATGAGAAAACCTGTTTACGTATTGTTACTTGAGGGATAAATATAAGCCAGCCCACCTGCCTCTTCCTCAAAATAGCGTCATAGAACCATTTCAAGAAATCTGAGAGGGCACACAAGGCTTTGAACTCCACAAAAGTCAAAATTACCGGTGTTTAGCTTTTGAACAGCATTGCTGCTTTCATCTACATAACAGTTGCTGCCTCACAAAGAGAGAAAATAAATGTGCAAAACATTTTAGAACACCTGTGACACTGAATAGGGTAACACTTTTATATGTACATATTAATACTACATGGAGTTGGAATTATGGCAAAAACTCTAATTTTGGCAGGATACAAAGGAAGTAATCATGGCTCGCCCACCCATTATATATCCCACCCAAAGTGCACTTCCTTTGATTTCCATGTTGGGTGGGATGTATAACAACAATAATTTGCATTTAGGTAGCAGCTTTAATGGAGCAAAATGTTTCAAGCCACTTCACAAATGAGTTATCTATTAAAAAATACCTTTAGCACCAGGCCATATCAGGAGCTATCAGCGCAGATAGAAATACAGTCAAAAGGATAGAGCATCTTTAATAAGGAAGGAGATACAGCGATGTAATATTGTTTCAGGAAAGAATTCCAGAGCTTGAGGCTTTGGCAGCTGAAGGCATTGCCATCAATGGGACATACAAGAGACTAAAACCGAAGGCTGCAGAGCTCAGGGAGATTTGTAAGGCCAGGGGTTGGCCAAGCAGCTGGGGGAGATGGCCAAAAAAGGTTGGCTTACTGAGCGTTTTATCCCCTGTTAGTGTACACTGTTCTGTGTTAATTTTGTTTTGCAAAAGTGTATTAAGTACAAACGAAAATTCAAATAAATAAAACCTAGGAAGCACTCTGTGCTTAAAAATTGTGTTTTTCTCCAAGAAATATTTTTACTTTCAAAACACAGAAATTCAAAATGTTAGAAGATGTACACCATAGACCCGATAGCATCTGAAAAGAGAGAATGAAGGTTAACTGTTCAAGCATAAGACCCTTGTCTGAACCATGTAAAATATTTCCTGACCTAAATACATTCTCTCACTGAGGAAAAAAGACAATTTGTTCAATACTATTTGCTTTTATAGGTCTCAGTGACATTAGCTGCGGGCCATTTGTCATTAGATTTTTTTCCCTCCCCGTGACCTTTTATTCATTTGCAGGCAAGTTAATTTGTCGCTGCATAATCAGTTAGGAGTGGAATAGAATTGCTGTGGGGGGGATGGGACTTGCTACATATTTCTATTTCTCAGCTCAGTAGAAATGCACTGAATTAAAGGGTCCTTGGGAGCTGCAGTTTGAGCTCAGGCGTCACCCTCCTACCATGCAAAAAAAATGCATGACAAAATGAAATATACCAAAACTACTATGAAGAGAAATTACACAGCCAGGATCTTAAAATTTTGGACCATGAAAAGCATATCACATAGTCAAAATAGAATTAGCATGCTGAAAGTATGATGAAGGATTTGAATTGGAAGATTAGAAATGCACATTTATGAGCAACAGAAATGTAGAAGTCTCTTGCTTGGATTATCTCCAGCTTTGCTGCCCGCTAATAGATTTTGTTTTAGCGCACAGTTGTTTTATGGGGTGCCTTGTGCCTGAAAATATTTTGCCAGTTTATATGAATGGGGCAGTTTTGGAGTCATGCATCATGCGCTGCTTGTAATCTCTTTGAAACCAGTCAGCTTTCTGATTGAGCTTGAAGCATAAAGTGATTTAAACATAGCCCATATTGGGTACTGAGACTCTGAGTTTTTCAAGGCTCATAGGTTAATTCTTTGCACAATTAAATTAATAAAACACACTGACAGGCTAAATCAACAGATCACACTTGTGAACATTTGCCATGTTTAAGGAAATTATTTAAAGAGACCAATTTTACAGGTCTGTGAAGAATAAGTTTATGTTCAACAATAGATTGTAATTTTATGATCACCTTAATGTAGAAAAATACCCTTAGGCTCAACGTACTTTAGAAATTCAAAGGGAAATAAAAGATCTTGGGGAAATAAAGTTATTATGGGGTAAAAAAAGTTTGATCAAAAGCACATGAGGTGTGGGGTGGAGTACCAGCGCTGTTAAGGAAGTGAGGTCAACACTGAAAGGAGACAGGAATAAATTAGCGTAGAGCTTGAAATCTGTACTGAAAACAAAAAATGCTGGAAATCACAGCGGGTCAGGCAGCATCTATGGATCAAATCATTCTGGACTGAATATTGAAGTAACAACTTCAGATTATGAACCTACTCCTGTTCCATCCCTTTCTATTAACTTTGTTTGTTACATTCTCTGTGATGTGGAAGAGTTGGTGTTAGACTGGGTTGGACAAAGTTAAAAATCACATAATTCCGGGTTATAGTCTAACAGGTTTATTTGGAAGTACACTGTATTAGCTTTCAGAGCACTCCTTCTTCATCACGTAACTGTGGAGCAGGATCATAAGATACAGAATTTATAGCAAACGATCACAGTATCATAAAAAATCATACAACACCAGGTTATAGTTCAACAGGTTTATTTGGAAGCACTAGCTTTCGGAGCGCTGCTCCTTCATCAGGTAACTGTAGAGCAGGACAAAAATGACACAGAATTTATAGCAAAAGATCAAAGTGTCATGCATCTGAAATGATACATTGAACAAACCTAGATTGCTGTTAAGTCTTTCATCCTTTGGAATGGGTTGTAGGTTTTGATTCATTAATATGTATATCCCAGAACTCCTTTTAAGTCACATTCTCAAGATAACTTAAGGTTTTATTTAAAAAGGTGACATCTCAGCTCAGACAATGTATTAAAGGTGTGAGGTTAGAGTCTGTCTGTACCCAATCTTGAGTCAGACTGGTTCTATTTCCAAAGTATGAATTTTTAAATTGTTACATGGATTGAATGCCTGCATTGGAGAAAGTGAGGACTGCAGATGCTAGAGTACCAGAGTTGAAAAATGTGGTGCTGGAAAAACACAGCAGGCCAGGCAGCATCTGAGGAGCAGGAGAATCGATGTTTCGAACATAAGCTCTTCTTCAGGAATCCTCATACTCCTTGGATGCTGCCTGGCCTGCTGTGTTTTTCCAGCCCCACATTTTTCAACTCTTGAATGCCTACATTGTCATGATATAGAGATTAGTGATTTTATGTTAGTGTGAATGGGCATGGAAGTGCCATTGCTTGACAATGGGGCTTTAAGGAACCTTAGCGAATGAATATGAGGCATAACATGGCATGGATAGCTGATCAGGATTTTCCAGGGGAGTTGAGGGGTGGGAGTTTAGAGGTTTATGTTTTCAAAATAACTGGGATAAAGTCTCACAGCACCAAGTTGGGCCTTCCAGACAGTTTGGTCAGTATAGAGTTGTCATTATGGCTACTTCTAGCTTCTTTCCCAGGTTGGCTGGCCTGAGTGAAACTTGTGAATCCACCTCAACATAGAAAATCACATTTTTGTGGGTATTTTCTCCTGAGACAGGCAGTTTGAGCAGGGAATTTCTTGTCACGGTACCCTTCACAGATGAAAATGGAGGTGGAAATTTTATTTTAAATTCATTCCACTTCTGACCTAAGACAACCTAAGTCAACAAGTCAAGCACAGAGTTAATAGGCAAATTGGACTTGGTGTGATTAGGGACACAGACAGCAGAACCTTAGATCAGCTGAAATTGATGGCAGGTAAAGAGCAGGAGGCCAAGCTGGAGAGCATTGGAATGATTATGCCTGGTTGTAACAAAGACCTCATAAACTTCAATGGATATTTTCCATGGAGACATTTTCTTTGATACACATCATGGCAAGATTATACTCATTTAAAATTTCCTGGAATTATATATGCATTAATTATGCATTATAGAGAACTGTATTTGAATTTTATTACAGTGTCATTAACATATTAACCATTTTCTTATAGGCTGAAATTACTTCACATTGCAATTGTTATTTTTATATGTTCAGAATAATCTGAACTACTGACATTATTGCAATTATGAAGAAAGAAAAGAGAAAATGCATATTTGTGCTCATGACCTTGGGATGGCCCATTAATGTGTATCATAATTAATGAAGTACCTTGCACTATTATATTTGAGGGAAATATCATATTTTCTTTTGATTATATTGCTGAACTAACAAATGGCACTGCTTTGGGAAAATATTTCTCAAAATGATATCCAGCAACATGTATCTATACCTTGGCTATGATGTAAACAATTATTTTGTGTGTTTTACAGAGGATGGGACCTAAGTGGAAGTGGGAAGAGATTTTGTCGAAGGTAAAAAAACAAAGTTAACTATGTGTTAAGGAAATTTAAAGGATTGAAAGGTGGTTTGAGGAGAAAACTTCACAATATTCACCTTGTGCTTAAAAAAATCAGCCTCTGATGGTGAAACAGGGAGTAGAGGATAGGCCATAACCCAGATTCTCAGAAGCAGAGGCTTTAGGCCAGGATATATTTGGCAGATGAACCTGCTAAAGGAAGACTATGGAGATAAGTTTGAAGAGTTTGCAATTGGATCTGTGGGATGGATAAGGAGGAGTCCGTGCAACTTTTTAAGACAGGCATGATGTATTTGCTGGAGAAAGATCAAATGGGCTACAGGCGTTTCTAGTAACTCTGAACTACTTGGGAGAGGGCTGCAAAGAAGCAAGAGTAAGAGATTTTAAGAAGTCAACCTTTTCAATAGTGAATGCGCTCTGGTATTAGCAGTGGACGAAGAGGGGAAGGAATGCAAGAAGACAAGATTGCAGCAGTTAAATAATATTCACTTTTAACTTAACTGGATGTGGGGGAAGGATGAAATGGTGGTATTACATAGCATATGGTTTGAATGCAAGGGATAGCCTAAAAAGTTAATAAAGCTGAGCCAGAGGTACACAGGTGGTGGTATGCATGTGATGTAACAGGATCTTCCAAAGATATTTTTATTGAGATGCTCATAAATCATCTGAATTGTGGAACAGGAAGGTTTGATCTGTATTGAGTTAGTTCCTGCCAGATGAACAGTGATGCAGACACTAAGTTGATCTGAGCAGCTCCCCCTCCCCCCTCCAGTTGAGGGAGTGGAAAAGTTAATCAGGGTTTCAGCTCTTGACCAGTGTCGAATGACCCCTGCTGGAAAAATATGCTTGTACAGAGATCGGTCTCAACTATGATTTTCTCAAGAGTCAAGTAACCATTTGACATTCCATCTAGGCACAGGTCAGGTACCCATTATCCATATGTCCAAAAACCAAAAAGATCTAAAAGCTGAAGGTCTTTTTGGAAGTGGAACAATCAGATCTGGAGAACAAGCTGGATTCCTGGCCCTTGGGGGAAAAAAAAAGCTTTGTTTGACCCAAACAGATCTAAAAGAAAAATGTGTTTTCCAACAGGTTAGATTCAACTGTTTGGTCACGTTGGAAGCAAAACCTTCACTTAATGATTCTGAACAGAGCCAAACGGACTATAGTGAACCCACAATCTGAAAATATCCTTTATCTGAAAATTAGTTTGTCCTGAGGTTTTTGGATAATGGATTTCTGAACTGTATCAGTGTACACCCTCAGCTTATGGAATAGTACTGTAACAGAAAACATTTTAGCAAAGAGGGGGACAAGAAGATAAAATTAATGTAATTCTGAACAATTTTCTTTAGAAATAATGTTAAGACTGGATTTCCAGCAGGTTGTTTACACAGATTACTACAAAATGGAGGTCATGTATTGCTAAATTTCTGGTATGCCCTGCCAGCAGGTTAAGGTAGATATGTATGTTTATTTGTCAAAAGGATTAAAATGTGGCATTTACAGATCACTGCCTCACATTGAGTCTCAGGCCTCAGCAGAGGACTCACCTTCATCCCCCTCCGTCCATGCATCAATAAATTTAATACACACCGTGACGTCGAACAATTCTTCCGTCGCCTCTGCTTCCGAGCTTACTTTCACAATCAGGATTCCCGCCCACCTTCCGAGGACCCCTTTGCCCACCTCCAACACACTGCATCCACCTGGACCGCACGTGCTGGCCTATTACCTGCCCTCGACCTCTTCATTTCCAACTGCTGCAGGGACATTAACCGCCTCAACCTGTCTACCCCCCTCCCCCACTCCAACCTCTCACCCTCACAACGCGCAGCCCTCCAATCCCTCTGCTCCAATCCCAACCTCACCATTAAGCCAACGGATAAAGGGGGCGCAGTGTTAGTCTGGCGCACTGACCTCTACACCGCTGAAGCCAAACGCCAACTCGAGGACACCTCTTCCTACTGCCCCCTCGACCATGACCCCAACCCCCATCACCAAACCATCATCTCCCAGACCATACAGAACCTCATCACCTCAGGAGATCTCTCACCCACAGCTTCCAACCTCATAGTCCGGGAACCCCGCACTGCCCGGTTCTACCTCCTATCCAAGATCCACAAGCCTGACCACCCTGGCCGACCCATTGTCTCAGCATGCTCCTGCCCCACTGAACTCATCCCTACCTACCTCGACACTGTCCTATCCCCCCAGTCCAGGAACTCCCCACATAAGTTCGAGAAACCACCCACGCCCTCCACCTCCTCCAAGACTTCCGTTTCCTCGGCCCCCAATGCCTCATCTTCACCATGGATATCCAATTCCTCTACACCTCCATCCGCCATGACCAGGGCCTCCAAGCTCTCCGTTTTTTCCTCTCCAGACGTCCCCAACAGTACCCTTCCACCGACACTCTCATTCGTTTGGCCGAACTGGTCCTCACCCTTAACAATTTCTCCTTTGAATCCTCCCACTTCCTCCAGACCGTATGGGCCCCAGCTATGCTTGTCTCTTTGTTGGCTATGTAGAACAGTTGATCTTCCGTAGCTTCACCGGGACCACTCCCCACCTCTTCCTCCGCTACATTGATGACTGCATTGGCACCACCTCGTGTTCCCACAGAACACACCAGGTGGCCTCCTTCTTTAGAGACCGCAATTTCCCTTCCCATGTGGTTAAAGATGCCCTCCAATGCATCTCGTCCACATCCCGCACCTCCGCCCTCAGACCCCACCCCTCCAACCGTAACAAGGACAGAACCCTGCCCCCAGTGGTCACCTTCCACCCTACAAACCTTCACATAAACCAAATCATCCGCCAACATTTCCGCCAACTCCAAAAAGACCCCACCACCAGGAATATATTTCCCTCCCCACCCCTTTCTGCCTTCCGCAAAGACCGTTCCCTCCATGACTACCTAGTCAGGTCCACGGCCCCCTACAACCCACCCTCCCATTCTGGCACTTTCCCCTGCCACCGCAGGAATTGCAAAACCTGTGCCCACACCTCCTCCCTCACCTCTATCCAAGGCCCTAAAGGAGCCTTCCACATCCATCAAAGTTTTACCTGCACATCCACTAATATCATTTATTGTATCTGTTGCTCCCGATGCAGTCTCCTCTACATTAGGGAGACTGGGCACCTCACCCCGTGGCCCAACATTTTAACTACCCCTCCCACTCTGCCGAAGACATGGAGGTCCTGGGCCTCCTTCACCGCCACTCCCTCACCACCAGCCGCCTGGAGGAAGAACGCCTCATCTTCCGCCTCGGAACACTTCAACCCCAGGGCATCAATGTGGACTTCAACAGTTTCCTCATTTCCCCTTCCCCCACCTCACCCTAGTACCAAACTTCCAGCTCAGCACTGTCCCCATGACTTGTCCGGACTTGTCCTACCTGCCTAGGTCCTTTTCCACCTATCCACTCCACCCTCCCCTCCCTGACCTATCACCTTCATCCCCTCCCCCACTCACCCATTGTACTGTATGCTACTTTCTCCCCACCCCCACCCTCCTCTCGCTTATCTCTCCACGCTTCAGGCTCACTGCTTTTATTCCTGATGAAGGGTTTTTGCCTGACACGTCGATTTCGCTGCTCTTTGGCTGCTGCCTGAACTGCTGTGTTCTTCCAGCACCACTAATCCAGAATCTGGTTTCCAGCATCTGCAGTCATTGGTTTTACCTGCGGTCATATCTGGCAAGCCTATGCGGAGTGCCCTCATACCAATGCCATGACTGCACCAGAGGCCTGCAGAGTGATTGTTGTTGTCAATCAGCCTGTAGTGCTGACTTGGTGCACAATATGCCATTTTAAACTATACAGATCCAGTAAGTGCACTTGCATAATCCCTCTTGGCTGGACATGCCTTCAGCTTCATGAGGGACTTGAGCACTATTTAAAGAGCTAATCAGCCAACTTCCAGTGATTGGCTTAGAAAGCCTGCTTCAGTGATGAGAGCTATAGTTAGAGTCCCTGTAGATTGCAGCATGATTTGAAAATGGGGCACAAGCTGCACAGAGAAGAAACAGTGTGTGGAGCAAGTTGGCTCTCAATAGCCAGGAAGCATCTTAGGGCACACTACATGTACCTCCATTCTGGCCGGAACAGTAAAGTGCTTATGTCCCTCCAAGAGGTGATCATTGGACATTGCCACTTGCGACATCCTGCACTGCTGCCTTACAGGTGATGGCACTACCAGCGGCCTTCAATGTCACCATTGCCATTATTTGCTGTACCAGTGAATCCTCTTAGGGAGGAGAAAAGAACTCTTGGATGTGCCAGGCTGCTGGAATTGCCAATGATATGAGGTGCAGTTGGCTGTACAAGCAGGACTCTGCAAAGATATTAGCAGGGAGATGGAGGGAGTAGGGACTGCAGATAATGAAGGGTCCCAACCCAAAATGTCAATTTTCCTGATCCAATGATGCGGCCTGACCCACTATGCCTTTCCAGCTCCACTTTTCATTAACAGGTAGATGTTCAGTAACTGCAAGGGCTCACCACTCTAGAAATGCCCCTTACCTGGCAAATTCATTTTGTGAATGCTTATTGTCATGACAGAAAACTCAACATCTTCTAGCTTTATCAGTCGTCAGTTCTCACTACATAAGGCTCATCACAAAGATTCTGACTCTGGATACTGGATGGTACCTTGTTAATCACTCTGACTGTCATTAGACCATTTGAAAACAACATGCAGCAATTGGGAATTTTGTGGAGCAAACCATCAGCATGCTAAAGTATTGACTTTGCTGCCTGTATTGCTCAACAGGAGCACCCCCAGTATTCTGCTTCCATGAGGCACCAGGTTTTTGGAAATGACCTGGAGAGGATAACAAGAACAAGGGAGAATAGATAAAAGTGAAGAAAATAAAAGACTTACAGAAAATGCATCCATCACGCTTTCTTTCCTGATGAATTGAGCAGACGCTCATATTTTTGTTCCATTGTGATGTGAACCCCACATCACAGTTGTTCCAGAATCTTCCATTTTCAATAGATCTGCGGCAAACAATCACAGCTTCACTGTCACCAAATTCTGAAGTAAATTCTATCAACAAAGCAACATTCCATTACAACCTTATCCAACAACATTTCTGCTAATATGTCGAAAACTCAACAATTAACCTACACATACTCCATCTGTGCCTGTTTGCCTGGGCTAGTGCTCATACTCAGTGTTACTCCAGTAATTATATACAATTCCCGACTTTCACTGAGGAATCTATAGATGGCTTTGGAGGACAACTTCAAGCAGCTCTGAGACTTGAGGAGCTGGCTCTAGACTTCACCATCTTGTCATGGGCAGTAGTTATCTCAGCTGGTTGGGTGAAAGGCAACAGGTAAGATACTGGCATATGTAATGTGTAGAGAATTTCACACTATTTTCTTGCAAGAGGATACTGGCTCATGTTTCAGGGAACCTCTGTCTCTCTACCCTAGGCAGTACCAGGGAAACGCCAGTAATCCACTGAAGGACAGATTCCTGAAGTGTCTTTGAATGCTGTAAGTCTGTAAGTGCCTTTGAATGCTGGTCTCCCTGCTATAGGAAAGGTGGTATGAAATTTGAAAGGGTTCAGAAAAGAGTGAAAGGATTGAAGGATTTGAGCCATAGGGAGAGGCTGGATAGGCTGGGGATACTTTTGCTGGAGCTCTGGAGGCTGAGGAGTTACCTTTACAGAAGTTTATGAAATCATGATGGGCATGGAGAGGGTGAATATACAAGGTCTTTTCCCCGGGGTAGGAAAGTCTAAAACTCGAGAGCATAGGTTTAAGGTGAGAGGGGAAAGCTTTAAAAGGGCAACATTTTTGAGGCACAGGGTGGTGCGTGTATAGAACAAGCTGCCAGAGGAAGTGGTGGAGGTTGGTACAACTACAACAATTAATGGGTATAACATGGATGGGTATATGAATAGGAAGGGTTCAGAGGGATATGGGCCACCAAATCCTGGCAAATGGGACTAGATTAATTTAGGATAGCTGGTTGGTGTGGATGAGTAGGACGGAAGGGTCTGTTTCTGTGCTATGTTTATATGAGTGTGGACATGTGGCACCATGGTGGAAGGTTCAATAAGCTGAAATTTCATGCCTCAGTTTGAGCTTCCAGTGCAGCACCCAGATAGTTTATTACAGTGGAAGCTGGGATAACAGTTAGCTGACATGCTGTACCAGTAGATTTGCAAACTCTGTGTGCACTCCATTTCCAAACTGGAAACAATATGCTCAAAGCATTGCTTTCAATCCTATTTCAAGTTGGAGCCAGTGTCCTCTGTGCACTTTGACAATACAGAGGGGATCTGAAGTAAGCCCATCCATGTACCAAACATTTCATTGTGAATGCCCATCAAGATTCTCCTGCTCATTGAGCTATTGAATCCAAATTGACCAAACCTCAACTGCAATAATACCTTCCACTGACTGGCATTTGAACCATACTTGATATTTTAATCAATCTGCTCTAACCAATTATGGCATATTGGACTAGAACCTCAGACCTACTGGCTCACAGGTAGGGACGTCACCAATGTGCCACAAGAGGCCCTTTTGGAATTACGCTTTCCCCCTATGACCACTTCTATCCAGTGACTAACAGTGTGCCAATCTGACCCAGTGCAGGCCTTCACAGTTTGCACAGGGCTACCATCTAAGCTGATGGCTGTGATTGTTAGATCAAGCATGGGTGCATCTACATTGTTAGACTGAAACTATCTTCTGTGCTATAAGCACAATTACCTGTTTTGGGAGCTGGCAATCTTCAGATATGGAAGATTATGGGCTGCTGGTGTATCCAAACTCTGTCTCCTTCTTACCACATCAGAATTAAATTCCAAGCAGGAAGGCCCATGCCCAGCATCATGTTCTGCCGCCAATTGAGGCTCTTGCAGAGACAACAAAATTTCACTTACGGACCTCAGTCCACTACCATTGGAATTTACCACCTGCAAGTTGCCCTGTCAGCATAACCTATGTTGGCAGTTTGTCACTTAGTCATAGAGTCATAGAGATGTACAGCATGGAAACAGTCCCTTCAGTCCAACCTGTCCATGCTGACCAGATATTCCAACCCAATCTAGTCCCACCTGCCAGCACCCGGCCAAAAACCCTCCAAATCCTTCCTATTCATATACTCATCCAAATGTCTCTTAAATGTTGCAATTGTGCCAGCCTCCACCACTTCCTCTGATAAGGTACAGGTCTGTGTCTGATCAAGGGACTGAACATTGAGCTGAGACATGTCTACTGGATTCCACACACCACACTTGCCTCCAATACTCCTTCCTCCTGCACCCTATGACCTCCAACCTAAGAACACTGATGCCCCACAACCCACTCCTCCCTATCACTAAACTTTAGGTCCTCTCTGATCTTGCATCTCTAGCTGGGGAATGGAGAAGGCTGCTCTCTCAGCACCAGCTATAATATTGACTATGACACTGCTGAGCATACACCAATCTCTGATCAGTTGGCAGTTCACGCTGTAGGCACAACTACCTCCATATCAGAGAGCAAGATGAGGTTGCACTGGGATTGACAGGGCCATTAACCAGAAATATCTCATCATCTTGGAAGCTGGCTGAAATTACTTCAATGGTCCCAAGGCAGATCCCACAATGTGGAGCACCATCTCCTTCAGAGGACTTTGATGATGCAGATGCGTACAATCCCAACAGTCATCCTCATTGTCCACCACCAACTCTGACACACTCCTCACCATGACACCTTGCCCTGCAAGAGAGAGAAGAGAAAGTTAGTGATGGTCTTATATCGTTTGGGTGATAACCATCCTGTCAGAGCTGAATAGCTGTTGGTATGTCAAAGATGCAAGAGATGGGTATGAGGCCTGCAGCATGGTTGTTGTGTAAGGATAAGGTAGAATATTCAACAGGAGCCCATATTATTGATGGGTATGTGATGAGGCTGTGTATCACTGAGTGTGTTGGTTGTAGTGCAGTGAGTCAGTGTTGCCATTTGAAAATGTATTCACTAACTTTGACCATACTTGCGAGGTTATTGAACTCGTTGGGGAGATCTTTCAAGAAGGTTCTAAGAACTGGCCATTCTGGCTATTTGCATATCATTCCCTCAATGGCCTCCTCTTCGAATATCCAAACAGAGAGGTTTTGCCGGAACTATATGAAGTATTAGTTAAACCATAACTAGATATGGTGTACAATTTTGGTTACCATAATAAAAGAAGGACATTATCACTAGAAAAGGTTTCAAAGGAAATACGTAAGGATGTTTATTGGAATGGAGACTTTTACTTATTAGGAATGATTAAGTTGGCTGGGCTTGGTTTCTTTGGAACAAGGAGGCTGACAGAAAATTTAATTGAGCTGTATAAAACTGAGGGACTGTGTTAAACTTGATATGAAAAGCTATATTCGTTAGCAGAGGGGATAATAATCCAAGGGGTAGATTTCAAATAATTATTGGAAGAATTATGGGGGTGAGGAGAAAACTTT
This sequence comes from Hemiscyllium ocellatum, assembly GCF_020745735.1. Classification (NCBI taxonomy): domain Eukaryota; kingdom Metazoa; phylum Chordata; class Chondrichthyes; order Orectolobiformes; family Hemiscylliidae; genus Hemiscyllium; species Hemiscyllium ocellatum. The sequence continues at coordinate 76,975,326 of NC_083402.1, forward strand.
TTTTTCATTATTTTCCATCTATTGTCACAGTCCTCCTGGTGAAAAATTCAATCAGCTTTGTACATTTCCCATTAGAGGTAAGGCTGTAAGTACGTAGATAAAGCGTTTAAGGAAGTAATAAAGGAAACAGTAGACAAAAGGTACCTGAAGTTAATATAGCCCTCAATTTTGAGCTTAAAGGATCGAGTTACTAGATAAAGAAATGTGTGATCAGGTGGAACATGATGTGAACCAGCCAGAAGCCATTGATACATGCCTAATCCAACTATGTCCAAAGTACTTCAATATTGTGTCTCTTGGACTCGAAGGAGTGGAAATGAGTTCTGAACCTGTGGAATTGACCAGATGGTGACAATGTCACTTTTGCTAGGGATTGGTTCTTTGAGCGTGAAGACGATGAATGAATGAATAAACTGTACCTGCAGAGTTAGAATATCAAAGGAGGCACAAGGATTCGTCAGTTGGAAGTTTGGAAATGCAGTTGGAATTAGTTGAAGATGAGTTGTTTCCATGCGGCAGTTATGAAAGAAATAGCATTGAGCTCAGGCTGAGAAGTATGAGAGTGATCAGTGCCAATCTGCAAAGAATTGAGAGGTCCACAATACCATGGGGTGACCATAAATATGGGTTGGAGGCTTTATATGGTGTTGGAAATTCCTTTGACATTTTCAATATAATTTATATATGCATCAAGTTTCGGAACAATGAACCACTTTTCTCCTGATTATTATCCACTTTGAAGTTGATTAGGTCCTTTAAGCTCAGTGCTTATCAAAAATTCATTAAATTGCTGAGATTGTGATTTTTTTTGATCACAGTTCTATTCCTCATCAACTATGACTTCTGCACCTGAGTCAAATTAGTCTTCTCCAGTTTATTGGAAGAGTATAAAACAAAGTTATTGACATTTTAATCTAACCAGCATATGTTGTAGGATAAAATCATTCCTCAATGAAGCATGAAATACCAGGACATTAGAGAGAATCCCATATTTGAGCCATACACTGCTTAAATTTTATAAGGAGTCACATATATAACAATTTAATTATGTTCTCCTGTTCCAACCACAAAATGGGAAGTAACTTGCAGATGTGTGCTATTAAGTATATATTTAAGAATACATTTTGACCAGAAAAATAATCGGGAAACTTGAGAGGAATTTTGTAAAGCTATTGAGGTTAAGAAGAGTTGTTAAAACTGGTTGTTCTGTACCATTCATCTTAATAAAAAAATGAGTGATTAATAAAACTTGAGTCAGGACAAACAAGCATTAACCACAGTCTAGTGAGCAAAAATAGAGTGCTTTAGGGTACATTTTACACAGCAGTTCTTCCTGTGATCTGACAAGTCTTGACAGGTTTTATATGCACTGTGTTTTTGGACAAGATTACACCCATTATCAGTTTCTCTTCAGGTTAAATCCTCATGTTAAGTAATTATAACTCTCTTGAAATAACAACGTCCTGTATAACTTTTTAACATGATATTTATTTAATGCAAAACAACCAAGCAGAATGAAATTATTTCAATATTTTTCTCTTTGAAGTTATCAAGTGATGAATCGTCAGTGTATTAAAATAATTGAGGCAGTTTACAAATGCAAGCTGCCTCTGTGTCAAAGCTGCAACTAGATTTGTATTAAAGGCATTGACCCGAATTGCCACAAAACACAATCCCCAGAGCCAAAAGAGCTGGAAACCTCAAGTTCACCTTGGCAACCAATCACAATGCACAGGATTTTAATCCACATTTGTGATTGGCTCACATACATAGAGCATTTGTTCAGTTGGCAGCAGCAACTGTGTTTGGGATTAAATAAAATGAGAGTCATTCAGCAGGGCGAACACAGGTAGGGTTTGCTAACTTCACTCCCAGAATTGTCCTGGACTACTCATGTGTTAAATGTTAACTCCCCGTCACAGTTGTAAGAAAAAAAACCATGGGGGCATTGTGAAAAATTCTGCTCATCATTTTCTTTGAATTTACCTTGTTTATTAGTCATAAAGTTGTTGATATGGGTGAAGTATCATTGGGCAGCTGGACGAATTGAAAAGAAAAATAGGTGATTTTATTGAAATATATATGCTTCTGAGGAAGCCCTGACAGGGTGGGTGCTGAGAAGATGTTTTCCCTTCCTCAGTTGACTTCTAGAATTTTCAGAATGCTCCATCTCCCATTTAAGATGGAGATGAAGAGCAATTCCATCTCTGAGAGGGTCATTAATGATTGGAATTATCCACCCAATAGATTTGTGGGGTCTGAGTCATGGAATATGCTCTTATTTGAGACAGACATATTCTTGAATTACAACAGTGTCAGAGGTTCTAGAGGAAAGGCAAGAGAGAAGATTTGAGTTGACAATGAGGTCGCCAGTGATCTTACAAAAGGTATAGCAGGCTTACAGGGCTGAAGGGCTCCTATTTTATATTCTTACACAAATTATAACAGCAACTCCACTTAAAACTTTGAATCCACATGCACCTTAAAAGGAGTTAATCCTAGAAGTATCTTTAAATATATAGCATAATGCATGTTCACGTTTTCATATCTGTAATGAGCTGCAGAATCAGCAAGTGGGCATCCCATTATGTACTCCCGATGCTTCCAGCATTTCAATACTGCTTCTCTACTTGGTGTTAAAAGATAAGAGAGGGCGCAGAAGGATCCTGTAACCTGAAGACTGTGTTTGAAGTGCTGCACTGGAATTAATTGTCTCAAAGTGCATATAAGTTGGGAAAGGTGAAACTGAGGGATTTATAAAAGGTCAGAGTAAATACCTCTGCCACATTTCCTTTTATTCTTTGCTCATTCACTCATAGACTCCCCATCTATAAATATTAGGAACTACACCATATTATATTTATTGCCATGTAAATAATATTTAAAAGATGTGTAAAAGCTGACACCCTGTCTGTGGACTGGGGCTATGACCACCTGGTTGTTGCCCACACTCAGCATGGTGTGAGACAAGCCATGTCACCCTCCCTATCAATACCCCCACCCACCTTGTGGGAACATGCAAGTACCTTCCACAATCACCCCTATCTTCCATTGCTGGTGTCTGAGTGGCCCTCCATGTACTTCCCCACTTAATTTTCCCTTGGACATTCATTACTGTCTTTTGTCACAGAGCTCTTGCAGTTCCAGCAATAGTGGAAGTGGTGCTATTCCCAGCAACATTGCTGAGTCTGAGGAGCTTCTGGCCTCTAATGGGTCAGCAGCTCTTGGAGTTAGGATTCTCATCCTGAACGTTTCGAGGAACCCCAATAGCAAGTAGTCAAGGTGAATGATTGCAACTTAATACCATAACGGTTCCTAGAAAAGTAAAGTTACTCATTGCCACTGGGCAAGACCATTGCTACAGTTATTCGATTCAATCCATTACATGAATTGCCATTTCATATTGTATAGGTTAGAAAGACTACTTCAGGACAGGAGATATGATTTTCAAATACTTTTCACACCAGTCATCCTCAAAGTTACTCCTAGATTTGTCTGCAAAGATAAAGGGTCTCGCTAGTTTGGGACAGTTGTACATACTGCTTATATTGCTTTTGGAAAGTGAGATAGATAAGATTTACTACTATGCCACATAAAGTCATAGACATATACAGCATGGAAACAGACCCTTCAGTCCTACTCGTCCATGTCGACCAGATGTCCTAACCTAATCTAGTCCCATTTGCCAGCACTTGGCCCATATCTCTCTAAACTCTTCCTATTCATATACTCATCCAGATGTCTTTTAAATGCTGTAATTGTAGTAGCCTCCACCACTTCCTCTGGCAGCTCATTCCATACATGCACTACCATCTGAGTGAAAACATTGCCTCTCAGGTCCCTTCTTTATCTTTTCCCTCTCCCCTTAAACGTATTCCCTCTAGTTTTGGACTCTCCAACCCCAGGGAAAAGACCTTGTCTGTTTATCCTATCCATGTTCCTCATGATTTTATAAACCGCTATAAGGTCACCCCTCAGCCTCCGACACTCCAGGGAAAAAAGCCCCAATCTGTTCAGCCTCTCCCTATAGCTCAATATATCAAGGAATGTTATAATGAGGAGATCGGGTACTCTAATTCTGCAATTATAATTTTTTTGTGGAGTTCAGCACATACTGCAAATGTTTTCTCTGGATATATTTTATTTTCCCAAATCAGTTTTCTATTTTAAATGCATTCAGACCAATATCACCACTGATGTGCAACAGCTTAAACCCTACACATTTCACATCTTGTACAGTTCCCCTGTGCATGACATTTTCTAACTTAAAGGTGCTATATAGAGCAAAGAGTATTAATATTGCACCTTTGACATGGTAAAAACATCTTTAAGCACCACACAGAAGTGTTATTAAACACAATGTGACACTCGAGCCTCATGAGACCACAATAGGGTAGATGGTCAAATACATGGTCAAAGAGACAGGTTTTAATGATTGTCTTGCAGGAGAAGAAAGCAACGGAGGGGTAGAGAGTTTTAGAAAAGGAAATTTAAGAACTTAAGGTCCTAAATAGCTGGAGACATGGCTGCTAAGGGGATTGGGATTAAAATTGAAAATTCAAGAAGAATTAGAGGAGCCTGGACTGAAAGGGGCAAGAATGGAAGAAAATTGTGCGAATTATCGAACTCCTTAGATTTTAAGCCAATCCATTCCCAGGAGGTAGGGTGACACTTCAAATAGGTAAATGGTTTTGAAGCCTTGGATTCTTGCTTTGCAGATTGAACTGTGGCTCCCAGCAATGGAAATAAGGCAAGGACAGCACCGGAAATTTCCTCCTAAACCTAAACCTCACCACTGTCATTAAATCCCTCCTCATAATAAACCATCTTCGAAGATCCAATAGATTTTCACGTCTAAGAACAGACTGTGCCTCACCCTAGACTGTGTCACCCCTATGCCCTGCTTGTGGACAGAAAACAGACCGCCTTGCCCTAGCTTGTGAGATTCAACCTATCCATGTTGCTCATGATTTTATAAACTTCCATAAGGTCACCCCTCAGTCTCCAACATTCCAGGTTAAAAAGTTGCAGCCTGTCCAGCCTCTCCTATAAACCAAACCCTCCAGTCCCAGCAACATCTTTGTAAATCTGTACCCTTTCTAGTTTATCATCATTTCCTATAGCAGGGCGACCAGAAATGTATGTAGTATTCCAAAAGTGGCCTCACCAATGTCTTGTATAGCTGCAACATGATGTTTCAATTCCTACACTCAATGCTCTGACCAATGAATACAAGCATGCCAGATGCCTTCTTCACCGCCCACCTCCACCACCAATATGAGCGTATCTGCAAACTTATAACCATTCCTCCTATATTTTCATCCAAATTGTTGATATAAATGAGGAACAACAGTGGTCCCAGAACCGATCCTTAGCACTGTGGTATAAGTTCCTGGAATGTGTACAAAATGTTCTTTTTACATCAGTATATTGAAGAACCAACCTAGAAACAGGATGTCTTACATTTGGGTTTGTGAAATCAGAGGGGTCTTTTCCCAACCCGTGCCAGGGAAATTTCAGGTCTATCCCTCTATTAAGATCAGTGGAGAAATCCTCCCAAATTTGGAACATCTTCCCAACCAGGGAAGTAATCTCCCATCTAAGGCTGACATTGATGCGGAGATCCAATACTGTTTCCAATCTGCCAGCACTGCCTTTGGACTTGGGATAAGAGTCGCCGATGACCGCAGCATCTGTACTGACACAAAGATCACTGTATATAAGGCAGTCATTGTTCTGATTCATCTAAATTGTTCCTATACTTGGACTATGTATAGGTGCTACCTCTAAGGGTCTTGAGAAGTATCATCAACGCTGTCTGAAATGGTTGTTCTACATCAGCTGGGAGGGCAAACATACTAGCATCAGCATTCTTGAAGGAGCCAGTAATACCAGCATTGAAGCAATGATCATCCAAAACCAACTCCACTGGGCCAGCCATGTGCTTAGGATGCCTGAGTCTGGATTACCGAAGCGCTACCATGGAAACCGGCTGCCATCTCACGGGTAGTAATGTGAGATACAGACAGACTTTGAGAGGGGGATCCTGTAGGTGATGTCTGGCACACCTTGTGAGGTTAAAGCTTCACAGCACATAGAGAAAGCCAAGTTTTCTGATTTCTGGGTTTCTCATTACTGAGCCTCAATCAGTCAAAAAGTTAAATTCCCCCGATTCAAGTTTAACTGGTATAATGTCCAAGATATGAAATTGTGGGGACTGAGAATCTCTCAATAATTTTTAAAAGTTTATTCATTTGCAGTATATATGTGTCACAGGCTAGTCCAGCATTTATTGCTTATTCTGAATTGCCCTTGAGAAGGTGAGGTATCTTCTTGAACTGCTGCATTCTGTATGGTGTATGTGCACCCACAGTGCTATTGGAAAGAAAGTTTCAGGATTTTTGCCCAGCAACAGTGTGAAAATCTTATAATTTGATCAAAAGATTCACATCAAAGGACAATGTTTGGAATTGGTTACTTACTGCATGGCATTTAGCTATCATGCGCAAACTACCGATTTCACCTATAAAGTGAAACACTAAAGTAAACTTGCTGGGATTTACTAAGTAACATTGGAACTTTGATAATTTTCTTCAGTTTAGCACTGACAAAGTGAAAGCAATCATGTTTGGTTCCTTAAGGGCAGATTTCATTCCTTCTTGAATTTGAATGATTTATTGTCACTTGCATTTTACAGTGAATAATACAATAAAATACAATGAAAACCTTCCACTGTTGTTGCAATCTAGCACCATTTTGAACAGTAAAAAGATATAACTAAAGGAGAGTCTATCATCGTTTTGCTGCCTCCAGGTGAGTCTTGAGCTGGCTCACCAATCACACTTGCGCCGGCACCCTTCCTCCACTGCCTCACTGCCACCTGGGATGGACTCATATTGTATGAGTTGCCAATCTTCAGGTGCCATCTCTTCACTGCTGGCCCACCTTGCCAACAACGTTGATTCCCATGCTGAACCCTGGCTCACTCTGCAACCAGAAGGCCCTGGCTCCCCTGACAGGCCTGGTTTCTCCCACACCAAGCATCCCATCCTTCTTTGCTGGCATTACCATCTTGAGAGTCCATTGCCTTCAATTGAAGGAGGGGCTGCTGCTGGGAGGCTCTGATCGCTGGGAGGACGTCCTTGCTGAAGCTGCCTCCAATTGCTGAAAGGTGCCATGTCCGCCAACTGCTTCCAAACACCAGGAGACTGCTGCCACTTCATGTACAGCCTGCTCTTGCTGCCACACAGATGCCGCCAACTAGCCCACCAAAGACAAAGAAACGAAAGAGAAATTTAAAAAATGAAAGACAAAGAGCAGAAGAGAGAAAAAAAGAAAGCAGATGGGAGCAGATGAGCCCTGGGCAAGAGCTGGGCAGCTCTGCTACCCCACTGCCATCTTGGACAGCCCTTTTCTGATCTGTCTGATTGCTTCACCAGCTGGATTTGTTGGTACACCTTGAAATACGTTCCACCATAAGAAGATCTTTAAATCCGACATCTGGTCTCTCAACAAGACTCCAGAAGGTCATTTGCAAAATATCATCTGTCTTCACCCTGCTTGTATATTCACCTCCACTGAAGTGTTCATCCATGTCTTCATCATTTGAAGACTCGCTCTGCCCTAATTAATCTTCAACTTGTCCACAACATCAATGATCATTTTGCCTTCACTAAATTCAGCACATCAATCTTTGGAATTACTTCTTCCAAATGAAATTGTAATCTTTAATTGCAAACTCTACAAACATCTTTCTCCAAATACCATTTCTGTGCCCCTTCACCACATTTTCTATTATCTTCTGATTCTTCTCTATGGTATATCCTCCTCTCTCTCCATTAGCAATACCAATGTATCCAGGCACCACCCCACTGCACACTTCTAAACACCCCCACTTTAAAGGCTGCTCAAAATCTATCTTGGCAACCATAAGCTTTATCACTTCCACCATGTCCTCTCCCATTTCCTGCATTGTTTCCCTGATTTCCTGTAAAAATGTCTTGGAACGTTTGTCAGTTGAAGGGTACTACATCATTATAAGTTACTGTTCCTCCTCTAGCGTTACAAGTGCATTGGGAATAAACAATTCATGAAGTTGTGATAACATCTTTCCATTTCTACTACATGTGAGTCCAGCCCAGGTTGTTGAGATAAACTGGTAGCAGGATCAAAGGGGAATATACTTGATCACTCTCAATGTTATTTCTAGTGGGTCCTACCTTAGAATATAAACTGATGACAATTCAAGACAAATTGATGTTGAAATGCCATCTCACCCTGAGAAAAATGTGATTATTCCAGTTTGCATTAATAAAGGTGATGATTGTCTATGATTGGATCAAATCATTATTGGGGCAAAGTAAACTTTATTCTGTAATCATTTGCATTAGAATGTAACTGGACTTGTTGAATGCAGATACTGAAAAAAACATGTCGTAATGAAAGTTTTGGTGAGGAAAGAAAATGAGTTATTTGTTATGCAGGGAGTCACTGAGTGACAATGAACAATTGCAGGGTGGTATGCATTTCCAGCCTGAATTTCCAGTCTGAGTTGTACTGCAGAGTGATTGTGGAAATGAAATGTTGCTTTGCTGCAAATCAAGCTGTTATCAGACTGTGTAAAGACAGCCATGAGATGTGCAAGACCTTTTTTAAAAACTAAAATTTGAATAAATCTATTGCATTTTTTCCGGTATCTATTCCATTCCAAAAAGAAATGAATATGAAATCAAACATGAATAATGAGCTGTAGTTTTCAAATACACTACTAAAATACAACAGGAAATGCATCAAAAACAGAAATAATTAAAATCACAAGGAACATATTATTCCGCTTATATTTTCTAAATTATTATTCTTTTATAGAATTGTGTATTTTAAACTGATATGAAAAATGTTGAAAACAGACAAGATAGATTTTCATTTATAGGTTTTTAAAACAATACTGTCTTATCACAACATTCCCAGTAATGTTAATCAACAGCAGTTTGTGAGTACTCAGTGATTTTTTTGTTTCAATTACATTGAATCAATTGACAAAGCTGGCAAGGAATTAATTGCTTCCCAAGGTGCACTCAATTGAATGTTACTGGGGACACTAGATTACCCAGTCACCACCACCCCCAACCCCGTGCACAAATCTGGTTTTTGAACTTGATCCAGTATCTTGACTTAGAAATTCAACCACTGCAAGAAGAAAAGGACAGATGTGTAATACAGTAATTTGGTATGAATCAGAGAATAAATAGCATTTGGGCATGAAGCCAGATTATGTTAGCTTGGACACTTTGGGTTCATAGGCTAACGCCTACGAGCAACTTTGCTAGTACAATGAAATCAACCTTATAGGAGGGGACAGGGAGCCAGGGTCTCAGGGTTTATTTCTGCAGGTGTTGTGGCACGCACTCAAATCGAGAAGACAGACAAATGGGAGCTGATAATGTGATGTACTACACGGGAGATTAGAAACCAAATTCTTAGCACAGGGGGTGGTTAAAATGTGGAGTTGTCTGGCAGAAACTATCAGAGAAGCAATATTCCTAAATTAAGCTGCTTGAGAAAGAAAATAATATGAAATGAAGCGGGAATGAGCAAATCAGAATTAGACCAGATGACTCCTGTGGAGTAAAATTTGACGGATGGGATGGTACTAGTATACTCTTATGATTCTATCATTTCATAATACTACAATATAGTTTAAAATCATATTTCACAAATCTGCATACAGCTAAAAAAGTAAAATCTCACAAAAGTACAGAACATAAATTAACATGCAAAGACATTAAGGACAAACAGAAAATTAATATCTTTAAGAATCATTGCAATTTAAAATCTCCAATATTCACTCGCAAGTGAACAGCTAAACAAATCATTGTGATCATATGAATGTTGCACAACGCCATTTCATTTTAAAAAACTATGTGAACAAACAATAATTAAATTATTGTAATGGCGTATATGCAGATGCCATAGTAATTGTATCTACGTAAACTGAACCTGTTTAGAAAGCAAAATAGTGTTGATAAGACTATTTTATAAATTTGCTTTATTGTAAAAATATAAGTAAAAATGCTGGTCGACGAAAGAGTATGGTTTATAATTAAACAGAGAGCCTATGGCTGTCCCTGACATCGTTATTGTCTATTTATAATCTGAGAGACAAGAAAGATTTAGCGTGTGATAACGTGCCACTTCTGCATGCTCACGATATACATCGTACATTGCTATTCATTGGCTAGGCAAATATTAAACTTTCATTTCTATCATTTTAAAGGGTGAAACCTCTTGAAAGGATTTTGTTGTAGCAAGCAAGATACATAAATGAATCAGAGCAAACACGAATGATCCATTGATAGAAACCAGCAATGGCTCTTGTTAAAACATATTTTGGATGTGGCTTTCCAGACGCCAGTGAGGTTATTGTGCGAGCTTTGCTGCTGCCCATCCCCCACTCAGTCTCCTTTGTAGAAACACTCAGTGGAAGAATGAGGAAATGATCGCTGCTTAATGCATTGCCACGGGCTCAAAATAAAACACGCTCAACATGTCCAAACAGAAACATTGTTATCAACCACACACACACACAACAAAAAGAAGCTATTACGAAACACCGACTACGACCTCTGCAGAATGTGTTTATGGCAAAAATGTGAGTGAAGCGTGAAGGTTGCTCTTCAGCTAAACACGGGCTGACTTTCGGTTGCAGAGACTTAGGGTGATCGCTGCCAAATGCGACATAATATTTTAACACCCTGCCCCCAAAGAGGCAACATTGATTGTTGGGCATTCGCATTGAAAAGCTTCTTGTTGCATGTTCTGTACTCGGGCAAACGTTTGCTCTGCAAATATTATTTCCTGCGTGTTATCGGTTGGGGGGAGGGGGCTCTAAGGGCAAGGACAAATAGCAAAGAGGAATAAACACACAAGCCGTCGTCAGAGAAACACCATTCGCCATACGGTTCACTTGCCACACATGCAGTAAGCACACACCATACCACAGATTATATGCTGCAGACACTACACAACACAGACTGCACAGACCAGGCGCCTATCCATTGATCAAATCTGGGAGTTGCCCAGCCGCATCAATCCAGGATAACTTCAGATCTGACTCTGGTTTGTGAATTTCAGACAGATTAGTCTTTGTGCCAGAGAAGACTTCCATTCAGATACGTATCGAAAAGGAATGGGTACACGTGAACATGCACATTGGTAGAAATACAGAGAAAAAAATTAAAAAAACGGAAAGACTCGCATTGATAGACACAATTGACACGTTTTATGATCGAAATTCAAACGCATCTAAGTGACATTGCAGAGGTCTGTATAAAAATCCTGCAAGGCATCCACCAGAGAGTTAGACATCATGTACTACACTCAAGTCCTATGCTATAGAGAGACACACGCCAAGATGCTTAAGTATCCAAATGTAAAATATAACGCATATACACAAGTAGATACAGCTATGACAACCGACATAATGTGCAGACAAACAAACACCATCCACAGGTCGTATAAATAATTCCCAGACATAACATACAATAATTCTCTGGACATATATACACAAACACAGACACGCACAGGAACATCCACAGATGTAAACAACATCGCCATATATGGGCACACTATAAAATCTGGCGCACAAGAAAAAAAAAGACACGGAAAGCTTTATTTTAAGGAGTGCTGGAAATCGCCTCTTACATCAATGCCACCCTCGGGCGACCGTCTATGTGGAGTTTGCATATTCTCCCCGTGTCTGCTTGGGTTTCCTCCCACAGTCCAAAAATATGCAGGCTAGGTGGATTAGCCATGAGAAATGCACGATTCCAGGGATGGGGTGGATGGGATTCTCTTCGGAGGGGAGATGGGCCGAATGTTCTGCTTCCACACTGCAGGGATTTTACAATCTTTTCACTGCAAAATATCCATCTTGCTTGGCCTGAGGTAATAGAACAAGAATCCGCGTATCTTTAACTTTTTAAAAAATGCAATGTCACTGTTCTTCATGGGTTGCCTAAAAGAACACAGATCAAAGATACCGCTGTTCCCTTGTAATTGCTGAACAATTAAAATACATTGGCAAAACAAAAATTCTTACATGTTTAATTTAGGGACAACACAAACACCACAGAGGGAAACCATTCTATAAAGATTAGAGTGAATGCTTCCAGCTGTCGTGCTTTTAAAACATTGCGGATAAAGAAGATGTTTTGAAAAAACGTGCCGCATACAAGGAAAAGTGATGTCCTTTCTGATTTTAAAGTTCAATGTTTGAAAGTGTAATGTTCAGTAAAATGGTGGGCTATCGTTTTGGTTGGGGTGCTGCAAAGACTATTAGCCTAAATATTGTCTTCAATCTGTATTTTCTGGATGAACAAGAAAGTAATTTCTGGTTAAGGACAGATCGCTATAACTGTAAATAGGCATGATATAAATTATCTGGTTACATTTTACTGCATATCTAAATCCCATGACCTAAGCGTTCTGGATGAGGGCTGAAGAAAATCTAAATGTGTGCCTTCCGTCGTATAATGTTCTGGATGAAGCAGAAAGTCAATGTAACTATTTGTTTTATGCTCAGTGGGCCCAACGTTTTTGGATCTGGTTCAGCTGGGTGCTTGATTAAGCTACTGCTACCTGATCAGGGCTTTAACGAGACAAGGGTGAAAGTGTCTGATTTTTGCAGGCACTGCTAGCTAAACGCTCAACTGCTGGGAGTTGAATGCTCTAGTGCCGACTCTGTTGGAAGCTCCTTTGACACAGAGACTGACTTGACTCTTGCGCTGGAAGCTCAGCTCCGCTCTCTCTCTCTCACACACACACACATACACAGAGATGGGAAAACGCGCAGCCAATGATTGAGCTCAGTTTCATAAAAGCTGCGCTCTGAGTGGCTGCAGGGCGAATGTCTGTGAAACAAAGGAGAGAGCCGGGTCTGGAGCACAGACACTAATGTTCAGCCAGCAAAACACACACACACTGCGAGGACAAGCCAATCCACCCAGAAAAGCACAGGCAATGTGAGGACAAACCAATCCACACAGACACTGCAAGGACAAGCTAATCCACTCAAAAAAAAACACAGACACTGCGAGGACAAGCCAATCCACCCAGCGAGCACACATCGCCATACAGCCACAGTGGTATAGAACAGGCAGTCACATTGGCACAGCACTTGATGTAAAACAAACAAATGCATTTTCATATCACACGAAGATCAGGGCAAAACCGAACCAATACCGATCGTAAGTACATTGTGCAATAACCTGAGTGTGAAGTTTTACCAATCCCACCAGACAATCGTCTCTTTTGGCAAGACAAGTAAGCGCTTTTCAAAGTTCTAAAAAATAAAACTTTACTCCCTGTCCCCAATTTTGAACAAACTCGAGGAGATTACTGAATACGATAAGAGTTTTGATTCATCTTGTTGATTTGAAAATTGTGTCCGGGTGCTGTTTCCTTTTTTTTGGTTTTACTTCCACGGTTTTTAAAAGAGGAAACAAATTTGGCTGTTGGTCCCTCGTGACACCTACCGTGCTAACTTGAGCTTGTAAATAGCTGCAAGTTTTTTTTGCTGAAGTTGACTTTAATAAGCATTTACAACTGTCGATCACGAACGCTTCCCCTCCCCTTTTTTATTGCTGATATGAAAAGAACGTGCAGCGTGTTCTGAAGATTTGTGTTTAATCTCACCCAGGCGATAAGAGCTCCCTCAGAGATTTGACCCCCCTCCTTCCCTCGATCAAAATTACAGATTTGAAGTTTTCCCCGATTTTGTTTCTCTCTAAGGCGAGATCAGTTTTCTGATACGCTTGTCACCGATTTTTGTTCTCACGTCAAGCTACAGGGAATCTTGGATTCACGTGATTGAAGCTCGAACAGTAACAAAATAGCTGCTTTTAGATGGTTGGTTGTTGAAACCTCCCCCTTCAAATCCATCAACAATTCATTACAGCTTTTAGCTCTAAACGCCAGCTAATTAAACTGTGTAGCTCCTAATCCGAGTACAAGATGACAAAAAAAATGGTAAGCAGACAATCGTCAACGTTTGCAACAAACCGGTGCTGCTGATATAAGATTTTTTTTCACTCCTTCCTCCTCTCCCCACCCCCCCCCCCCACCCCCTTTTCCTTCTCCCCCTGTCCTCGTCTTGTTGTATTTGAAGCTGTCGATTATGAAATTACCACATGATTGACTGGCGTCGTTTCCTCGCTTAATTTGTATGTTTGACACTGTTTTGAGAGACGATGGTGCCACGTCCGGACAAAATGTGTAATCCAGTCCAGGTTTCTGCTGTTATTTTTTTTACCCTTCCCTAATTTATCCCAGGGTTAGCACATTCTGTCTTCTTTCAACCGGACGCTTGTAGTTTTCCTTTCTTTCCTCTCTATGCTATAATCATTTACTGATCACGATGTTTCCAAAAGTGTGCGGTTAAGGCGGAATGTGAAGTTTGGAAACTTTTATTTTTTAAAAAAATTTTGGACCTGTAAATCAAATCTTTTTCTTAAGAAATCAATGTATATCCCCATGCATGTGGCTATTGTTGCTCGGGACGCGAGTGTGGACTTTAATTTTTTTTCGTGCTGGGAAAAGGCACGGAATCCGGACTGTGTGCCAGGAGAAAGGAGGAGGAGGGGATCGAAGTGAAACATTGACTTGGCGATGAGGTTCATAATGTTTCTTCCATTCTGATATTAGCACAAGTTGTATAGCATGGGTGATGTATGGGGAAATGTTGCAATTTTTTTGTGTGTGTATGGGGAGGGGGTTTAATGCGGGGAAGAGATGTTTGAATGATTTGTTAAGGTAAGAGTTGCAGCTACCCATGATGCATGCTTTTCAGACTTTGAATGGTTACACTGATCTTTGTCAAACAACCTCATTTGCGGTCACTGAGGCCACCTTGGTGCAGAGCTCATGGAGCGCGAACGGGCGGTGATCCATTTCCAGCAATGTTTTTAAACGCGTCTCTTTTGCACCATGATAACTTTCTCAGATGTTCGTGTTTGGCAAAACAAAAAAAAATCAAGTCTGTGTCTTTTTTTTTGCCTTCCCCCCCCCCCCCCCGTATGTTCTTTTATGTGTTTTTTTTGGTTATCCTCTCTCATTTGGGTTGGTGTGAAATTACAAAGGTCAACAATGAAGCAGGGCGACTGTAAGGACCTATATATATATATTCTTTTAAAGCCATATAATCGGATTGTCTTTTAATATTGGGAAATTCAAGTCAGACTCACTCGCTGAAAAAAAGAGTGAGGAAAGAAAGCAAAATGTTGGTCTCACCCAACAACCGATTCATTAGTTTTATCTTTTTGCAGGAAGTAATTTATTCGTGCGTGTGGATCGTGTGAGTCGAAAATAAGGGAAATATCTATCTCTCTGTCTCTTTCTGTATAAAATAAACACATGAGAGGGTTGAAACACGTGGCGGAGAAGCGAATGTCCTCCCACATCCAAAGCAGCGAAGTTCATCCAGTTTTTATCCAAGCGATCCCATCTTCAGGATGTCAGTGAACAGTTCCATTGCTACGAGTAAAGGTGTTGATTCAAACGCGGTTGATACTTACGACAGTGGCGATGACTGGGAGATCGGAGTGGGGAATCTGATCATCGATCTCGACGCGGATCTGGAGAAAGACAGGCAGAAATTGGAGATGAATAACTCGAGTTCGAGCAGCGGCGGCATTGCAGCCCCGGGCAGTGGCAGCAGCAGCAGCAGCAGCAAGGACTGCGGGGCCAGTGTCACAGCAGCTTCAGCCCTTTCGGAGAGCCTCAAATTCACCTCCTCTTCGGTCCAGCCTCCCCCGGGCAATCCCCACAAGGAGACTGGCAAATCCAAAGTGAAAAGAAGCAAAACTTCCAAGGATGCTAATAAATCTCTCTCCTCCGCCGCACTGTATGGGATTCCTGAAATTAGCAGTGCTGGCAAGAGGCAGGAAGTTCAAGGGCGCCCTGGAGAGGTTTCTGGCATGAATTCAGCCCTGGGTCAAACAGTGAGCAGCAGCAGCAGCAACAGCAGCAGCGGCAGCGCTGGTTGCAACAATAATAACAATAACATTAATAATAACACCGCCCTTGGCAATTGCACTAAAAACAAAGAGGAGAAAGCGGGCAAGGGCACGGGCAGGGGAGGCTCGAAGCGGGATAAGGAGGCTGCCAGGTCTCGCAAGGATGGCAATAAGCAGGAGGTGGGGGTGCACCCTGGACAGCACCCGATGTCAGCGCCCGTGACACCCGCTGCCCATCTCTTTAATTTCGGTGCCAAAAGCGGCGGCAGTTCCTTACAGTGCTGCGGGGAGCCCCCAGCCCGCATCCAGGACATTAAAACCACTCTGGAGTCAGGAATACTGAGCAACCCTGTCGTTCTGAAAAAGGATGATGAAGAGCATGACGAGGAGAGTGTCCGACCCATCAAGAAGTTGAAAACTGATAAGGTAATTTGCACTTTATTTTTTAAAAAAGTTATTGATGATTTCTTTGTTTTTCTTTAAATGATTGCTTTATTCCATGTGATATGAATGCTGCACTAAACTGAGAATCTCCCAGGGCTGACTTAAATATCAGGGCAATATTTTTGATGTTTCAATTCGAGCATCCGCCAATTTTTGTGGCTGGAGGTATAAAATAATTTGCGGTTGCATTTCTTAACAACTGTCCCAAACGCCTCAAATTATAATGCATTTTTGCAATAATAATTATGATGCAGCTTTTTTTGGAAAGCATGAATAAGTGAGAACGTCAACGTTTTCGCTTTTTTTAAGTAACAGGCTGGTGTTATGGTTATACATATACACAAACAACGGAATCACCGCCGCAGCTGGAGAGAAATGAGGTTATTGTAATCACTACTATTTGCCTGAAGGATGGGGGAGGTGCTTTGTAATCAAATACAACAGTAAACGTCTTCATAAAAGCTGGGCTAGCCTTGCCTTCTTGGGATGCAGAGATGGTCGATATGATGCCTGACATTTTGCTAACATGGGTTTTGTAGATGCAGTGTGAAAAGGAAGTTTGGCCTTCGCTTCCATTGTTAGTATGCAACCTGGCTTTTGATATGTTGGTGGTTATCCAAATACTATGGAATTTCTCAGTAGGCTCTGATCCATTGTTTGCTGGATAATTATTGGGGTTGGGAGGGTGTGGTGGTGGTGGGAAGTGTCACTGGAATTGTGCTATTTTAAGATATAAGACACTTAGTGAAGGTAACAGTTTTACAAACTATGCCCTCACTATCCCTGAATAAGTTCTGCAAGTTTCTTATTTTTAATAGGCATGTTTAGATCAAGGCTCTAAAACTGCTTTGCATTGTTATGAACAATGAAGCTTTTGTCATACATGAGTTTAAGTGAAGAAAACATGAAAAGATGAGTGCTTTCAGAATAATTACTTCCTTTTAATATAATTTGTCGGGTACCTTGTAGTCCACTTTTCAGCCTTTCCCTTGCCATTAGACTCAATAAATAGATTCCCTGTAATGGGAATTGGTCAGTTGTGTCAGAGAGAATTTTGTTCCTGTGTATAATAAAGTGAATTCCTAGCTTGTAGAGGTGGTGACCTTTGCAATTCTGCTGATACTACTGTTGGAAACTTTAGACAGAAGCAAGATTGGTTGGCTTGAAAAACGGTATTTTATTTGATTAATTTTATTACTGGTGGAACAGTTTCAAGGAGACATTTGAGATGTTAATAAAGATTTAAACAGTAAGGTGCAGAGGCTAATGTTCCATAGTCTATTAGTCATGAGAAGGGTATCTAAACAGATTCAGAATGAAGGAGAGATTGGCAAACGGTTTGACATGCATGACAACTCCCCAATCAAATCGTTTTATTTTGGTCTCCAGCAGACTGCAAATTGGGAGCCGTTTTAATCTGTTTTAAATATCAAGATAACTTGCTCTAATCTGTTCTTTACAATGGCTGTGGTTAAAGTTTCAAGACCATTTGATTGAATTCGCTGGCTGTGTAGAATGCAGAAAGCATTGCTCCCTGCACCCCCAAGCGTTTTTAATCTTTCAGCCAAATGTTCAGATTCAACAGTTTTGTTTAGCAGGCAATCTGTACATTTTCAAATCCTAGAGGCAGGTGTCATGGCAACAGAGATTAGAGTGGTGTGGTTTCACTCCTCTTATTTCTCCCTTATTTATACCTCAAATAGTCTCCTGGGGAAAATGTTTTAGTGTGTCTATTCCTCAAAACAATCAAATCAGTGTTCAAAACCAGTGCCTGCTGATATTCAGTCAGTGGGTCATACACAAAAATGTCCAGTATCGTACTGCCACTTGCTTGTCTTGATTCTTCCCAGATATAATTGACAAGCACATTCTATTCATTCTAGCACAGCCTGTTTTCCTTTTGACTGCTCCAGAGATCATTCAAATTTAAATCTGCAGCATACACAATATATGACTCGAAGGAAATGAAATGGTACTAATACATAACCTGTGCTTTTAAAGTATACATTTGTGTCTTGTACTTGTTTTTTATTTGAAAGGTGAAGGCACGTTTTGTTAAACTGTGTTGTAACAAGCTGTGAAATATTTATACGTTTGTACGTTCGTCTGGTTTAAATGAGGTTGAAGAGAAATGTGTCCAACTAAACTTGTGTGAGTAGCAGGTTGCTAAATGTATAAGCTAAATTCTTATGAGTTATAGCCATTGGTTAATCTCTGCAATGTGTTTGCAGGTTTATTCTTGGTCTGTTTATTCTATTCGTTTGCTGCAGTTAGTCATGTAAAACATGATAAATTGGGACCTATTAAAACTAATTATTTTTGTGACTCTGTTTCTGCATGCCTTTTATGCAAAAAACCACAAGTATGTTGTAAAACCTGCCACTCCCTCCAAGTATTGCTCAAGTGAAAAGCAGCCTATAATTTGAGTTGTTTGAGCTATTTCTATGTAGCCCATTTTTGTGGTTTAGCTGTTGCTAACATGTCTGATTTAAGTAGACTTGGCAGGACCAGTAACCACTCCTAGTAGTTGGCAAAATCCTTCTAATATAGGATTAGCTAATAAAGGCTTGCCAATACCAAGTCCTTCACCAGAAGTAAATAAAAGTTTGCACTTTCATTTATCCAGCCAATGAAATAGAATTATGTATTTGATTTGCTTGAGGTAGGGCATTAAAAATGTGAACAATCACTCGCTAGATTAATTAATTTAATTGTTAAAGTATGTTACTGGAATATAGAGCAAAACTGAAAAACCAAACCAGTTTTAAACACCACATTGTAGATTTCTAACTAGGATTGACAGTTGACTGTAAAAAACATGATGCGAGTGCAGGCTTGAGAGTTCTCATAAGGCTTGTTAATATCTCAGGGTGGAATTTGTCACCCTTTGAAAGTGATGCAATGATACATTTCACAGCTGAGAATTGCATTCACAAATGACTTGACATACATTAATGCTAGCAACTATTTTTCAGCTGCATTAGACCAATAAATGGAAAGGAATAGTATTGAGAGCAAGTTACAGCCAGAAGCATATTTTCTACTGTGCCTTTTGTGCTAGACTTTGTTCCTGCTGATTAATTGATTGAAACACACATTTGCCTTCCTGTTCTTTGTATACTCCTGTTACTTGTCTGTTACAGTCTGTAGCAAAGGACTGTAAGTGGTAAGCAGTCGTTAATGAAGAAAACAAAGGACAGATTTGTTGAATGTGAGCGGTTTAAAAGCTGACTCGAAACTCTGCAAGAAGAGATTTGGCTGGTGAATGGTACCACAACTAGCACGAGTCCCTGTAGAACAAAAAACCCTTCAGTCTACTTAATGCTTTGTAACTTTGAATAGTGTGACCAGAGCTTTTCGGAAAGGGTGAATGAGCTGGTGGCCTTTGACTGCTGAGAACCTTCTAGACGAACTTGTTGTAACCTCCCAAGATCTGTGAGACCAAAGTGCTATAGATGTTATTTTGCTAATAAGCTGTTTTTAAAATTTCATTTGCAAGGTGGTATGCTTTTAAAAATCATACCATTACACATAATTTTAAAAGGAGACCATCAAAACGTATTGTAAAGTACAATTTTATGAATTTACTATTTATGCCGTAATAGTTATTTTGATATGTTACGGCAGGGAGTATCGTACATAGGTGGGCTGTGAAATGCCTAAGGATCTCCTGAGATCATAAGGGGCTCTGTAAAAATGCACACCTTTTCATTAAGCAAAATTGAAGATCCCAAGTTTTAGTTACAGGTTTCTGAGGACTGTTAGGGGAAAGTAAGTCACCCGGGTCGTCTGGGAGAAGAAATATTTGTGTATTCTTTAAATGTTGAGGACTTTTTGTGGTATAAGGACACAGCTATTCATGTGCGATTGGTGGTACCTGAGCAATGTGGGCTATGGTGAGATGATCGCAGAATCGGGTGAAGTGTTCAGCAAGATCCACCTGGACATCAAGGTCATCTTAGCTCATCTTATATGCTTTTCTCAAGTGGTATGGTGAGACCTTGTTAGGCCAGGTTGAGTTCTCAATTGATGTTCGTTATTGCTTGTTCAATCCTTTGCTATCAGTCCAACCTGATCTTAACTAATCACACAGGGGAAGGAAGTGGCCTAATGGTATTGTTGCTGGGCGATTAATCTATTGACCCAGCTGGTGTTCTCCGGACCCAGGTTCTAATCCTGCCATGGCAGATGCTGGAAGTTTCAATGAAAATTGAAGTCAATAATGACTGGAGTCTCATAATGAATGTGAATCCATTGCCAAAATAACTGTGGATGCTATAAATCAGAAACAGAAGTTGCTGGGAAAGCTCAGCAGTTCAAGCAGCATCTGTGAAGAGAAATCAGGGTTAATGCTTTGCTTCTGAGAAATCCCAAATGTGAACTCTGATTTCTCTTCGCAGATGATGCCAGACCTGCTGCGCTTTTCCAGCAATTTCTGCTTTTATTCATGAATTCACTGCTGATTGTTGGGAAAAGCCCAACTGGTTCACTAATGTCTTTTATGGAAGGAAATTGCTGCTCTTACCTGGTTCTGGTTGACATGTGACTCCAGACTCACAGCAGTGTGACTGACTTTTAACTGCCCTCCAAGAAAATTAGGGTTGGGCAGCAAATTCTGGCCTGGCCAGTGACCTCCACATCCTGTGAATGAATGAAAAAAAACCTCACCGTCACTGAGTCAGAAAATTTTGACATGGAAACCAGGGCAGGTTCTTGGTGGGTTCAGCTTGCCGCTTGATCCAAAGGCCATCCTTGTAGGTTATGATGCCAACATCTTGGTCATTGCCCAGGGGCGCCATCCACACATACACAGTGGCATCCTACATGAGCACCAGCCTCTTTAAACCCTCGTGGCACATCTCTAATCCACCTATAGGACACTTCTCTACTTGAGTGCAATCATCACTGTAATGCTGCAGTAGGGATACTTTGTGCTCAGGACCACATGCTAGCTCATGGACTGGGGCTGACTGCATCTCTGTCTTTTTGCTTGCTGTTATAGTGCTCTCCTACTCTTGAGTCCATCTGGAATGTCCACAATATCCCTGCCATGCATTGCATTGCCTTGCTTTCCTGTGCATTGCTACCTCATCTACAGATGCCATGCTCATATTATCACCATTGTGCTGTGTGGTTTAGCACCAGCATGAAGACAGGAAATGAGCCAAAGTGTCAGTAGGCATCAGGTCCAGGCAAGGGTATAGACCTCGCACATGGGGTCCCTGCATAGTAAGTTGAGGGCAGGCTCCCATCCTAGTCTAGGCTCTGCTCAGGCAGTCAGAGTCCTTTCCTGATAAGGGGTAATGAGCCAAATGAATAGTGGCATACCACTGGTCTAGAGCTTAAAAATGTGTTGCTGGAAAAACACAGCAGGTCAGGCAGCATCAAAGGAACAGGAGAATCGACGTTTCGGGCATAAGCCCTTGAAGAAGGGCTTATGCCCGAAACGTCGATTCTCCTGTTCCTTTGATGCTGCCTGACCTGCTATGCTTTTCCAGCAACACATTTTTAAGCTCTGATCTCCAGCATCTGCAGTCCTCACTTTCTCCTACCACTGGTCTAGACCCTATTGAGGACTGTTTTGGTTCTGAAACAAGAGAGAGGCAGGTTCCACGGAAGATGAAGGTGGGTGTATGGTTGTCTAATGGCTGTAACAGCTATTACTGTTGGTGTTTTCCTGAGTGAGTGAGTGTGCAGCAAAGGGTGAGTGGTATTGCACATTGAGGTGAGTGAGGGTGAGTGGAGAAATAATTCAATCCATTAGTGAGAGTGTTGGGGCATGAGCCTCAGTTGGAGGTGAATCCAAAGCAGAGATAGTGAGGATGAGATATTGGAGCAGTTATGGTGGCAGAGTGAAGAAGGACAGTGAACGTGTTCCTATAGTGCTGAACATTCCTTCAGGCATTTAACCTGGGTGGTAATCTTGGAACAGGCTGGAATGATCTAGTAGGAGAAAGTGAGGACTGTAAATGCTAGAGATTAGATTTGAGAGTGTAGTGCTGGAAAAGCACAGCCGGTTAGGCAGTATCCAAGGAGCAGGAGAATCAACATTTAGGGCATAAGTCCTTCAACATGAAATAATCTGGTGTCATGGCCTCCACTGGTGGTCCTGTGGCAAGAGGAGGCCCCATCTGTGCAGCGCACATCCATTAAGAATTTCAGGACTATGCCTGCAAAGGAGGTGGGGAGCCTAATTACCCCTGTGTGTCATGTCAGGGGCAAATGTCAGAAACTCCCAGTTGACAGGGTTTATCCCATGCGCAATGACCTTATAAGTATTGTATGCCGGTAGCAGGGATGCCCTGAATGGAGGGTTGTGGGAACAGCGTACGTTAGATGTGATGGAAATCGAACATGATACTCACATAAATGGCAAGAAAACTCACTCACCCTCACAGCAAGAATCAATCCACCAAACCCAACACGACTAGTGGTTTGCCAAAAAAATTGTAAGCTTCAGGCCTATGACTATGGAGTCTGAAATGTGAATCGACCTTTTGTCCCCTTCAGCCATTCATTTACATCAAGTCACAAACATCACCTTAATTTATTTCACAAACCTTCATTGATCTTGGCCATGGAAATTTTGTTTAATCAAACATTACCGATGCTAAACTCGAAATAGAGCGTAATATCACAGAGCAAATAATGCTGCAAAGGTTGCCATCTGTGGAGAGAACAGCCAAATTAATATTTCAGGTGGGGACTCTTCACCAGAATGCTGACTTTTTTTTCCGCCAGTGCAGTCTGACTGACTGGATTGTTTCCTACATCTTCTATTCCTGTTTAAAATTAAATTCTGTTGATTGTTAAAATGTTCAAGCCTGGTGTTTTATGTGGTTATCAAAATCATCTACAATTATCAACATTCATTAGGAGAAATCTGCTGCTGGTTGGTGTGTGAGTACTTCATTGCAATGTCTCCACGCCCCCATCCCCCAAAGAAATTAGTTTTTTGGCTGCAGACTCTGAGCAATGGATAGCAATCACTGTTCTTTGTTCGAGGTCTTTTTATTGAGGCTAATGACTGGTCTTGTGCCGCTCCAAGATAAATGACACTATCTCTGAGTGGGCTGACAGGAAACAGACATGTTAATAGTGAAGCTGCAGGGAGGATCTTCCCCGTTCCTTGCAAAAGAAAAGGCAGGACCTCTAGTTGTGATCATTAGCGCATAATGCATTCCTGCTTTTCCCATGTGGGTCAAGGTAATTAGAAGCATAATGGTGTGTTTTCATATGGATGTCAAATCACTGCAATGACATTCTTAATTTCAATTTATCCTGAATCATTTTAGGAAAGATTTTTTTTCCTCTGTGGTGGTCTACATCTCTTTGAAAAAGAAAAGGTTTCAGGTCATTTTGTTCTCTACAGCTTGATGTGTTTTTCAAAAAGCAAAAATAATATTGTTAAGATGACACCCACTTTGCCGCAATGACTACTATTTGTATCACACATATGTATGAGCTGGAAAGATTTGGGCTTTGCAGTTTTTAAAAATAAACATATTCTGATTTTTTTTCATGGTATCTGATATAAGCAATGAGAAATTAGAGTTTTGTGTTTTTCTCATATGTTTTCACTCTCAGTGGAATCTGTTACTTGTCAGTAGCAGATGATGACCCTGATTGTAGAGTTTTAGTTGAACACAGGATCTAAAATGAAGTAGCATGGAAGTGAGATAGGAAATCCATCTGTGTAATCAAATCTTGCAGCCAGCTAAGCATAAAGCTCGTCCTTGAGCTTAGATAAACCCTGACAAACACAAACTCTCCAATCCTTATTGAAAGCCATAGGCTGGAAGTATCTTTATGTACAGAGATTGACTCCACAAGTAAAATAAAATCTGTCAAGTTTTCAAGTACAACAGTGGTAATCTATTAAAATGTCTAATCTAACTTTCACTATCATTTTAAGTTAACATAATACATGATTTACGGTATAGCAGTTTGTCAAATGGACAATTTCTGTGTTTCCCAAAAACGTGATGGAATTGTTTGAGGTTGTTCAAAATGAATACTGTGGTGGTTGTACATTTTCTTTCTCTTCCTTTCTCCCACACTGTGGCTCCGTATGGAGAATGAAACAGCAGAATGAAACTGTGCATGTGTGCTTTTGACCAGCTGAAAGTCATATATCCTACTTTTTGAAAGGAAACTCGATTTACGCATTGTGAAAAATGTGCCCGAAAAGCGTATTCAGCAGGTTAAATAGCTGCTTGAACCAGGATTTTAATTCAGCAGCTTGGAACATTAACTGGGGTGAGATCTTCAAATTGGATAACCTTTGTTAGTGAAGAACAGAAGATCAGGCCAAGTGATAATTTGCCACTAAAGGGTATTAAAGTAGAAGGACAGCAGTAATAACCAAAGGCTTCTTTGTGTCCATGATGGTTTTTAGTGCAGTGTGTCTGTTGCTTTTTTCTCTTTAATCCAAACTAAATGGTCTTGGCAAGTTGAACAAAGCCTTTGCATTTGAATGAAAGGTTGTAAAACTATTCAGACATTAATGCATGGATTAAATGTGGATTGGCTGACAATAGGGCTGTTTGTATCATTTTTTGGGAGCTAAAAGCAGATTCGTGAGGGGAGGGGGTGATGCATTTCTCTGGGGTCACATGTCAGAATTGCTGTTCCATTAGTAGGTTTAGCAGAGGGTGTGAATTTTTTCTGTTCAAGGTTTTAACTAAACTGTTCAATTTTTCTAACACTGGGCAATGTTTAAATGCTAATTTAGAAAGGAACCTTTATTTTACCACACAAAAGGTATAATAGAAATTATAAAACGTATAAAAATCTGTAGTTTAGGTTACTAGAAAACAGATTGTAGAATACACTCCAGATATATATTTTCCCATTGTTATACTGTTTCATATAAAGTTAAATGAGCTCTGCTGCTGTTTAACTTTTTAAAAGTTGCTTTGTTAAAGACCAGAATGGTTAGTGGTCCCTTGATAAATGGAGAGATTGAGACTATTATCCCGTCTTTTTCTTCTGCGTTTCGAAGTTGAGCTTCACTGCAGATAGAAATACAGTCAAGAACTCCGCATTTGCGTTTAATTTAGAGAGGATGTTTCATGTAAAAAAATGGATCTAGGTGTTTCCTCTTCAATTTCTCACATTTCCAGTTCATATTTTACACTTTATTAAATAAACGAAAGACAATTAAGCCATTTGATGTGAAAACTTTTTACAACTGTTTGAACGGATGTTGAACAAGAATCATGTTTTCAATGAGTAAGAGGCTGAAAAATCCCATTCCTGACTGTACAAGGACATGCTTCCTCAAAGACAGTGGGTAAGCATCTTAATAAATTTGGTTTTTTTTTGCCCTTTCAAATTTGACCCTAATAGAACCAGATTGCTTTGTACTAGTTTAGCTTTATCAAAGGATGTATTTAATTTTTTTCAACTTTCTCCTGAAGTTTTCGCATGCGGTGCATTTAGCATTGAATATTGTCTAAATGGATTTGCATTGACAGGTGAAGCATTTCATCAAATTTTTATGCAGGCTTCTACTATACCCTCAATAGAAAAGCAGAGGCTAGGGAGAAATAATATGCAGTATTTAAGTCTCCTGTATATTTCTTTGTCATTATTAATTGTTACTGTCCAGATATGACACCCAAACCCGATGGGATATTTTATCTAAATCTACAGCTTTCTAGTAATGTTTCCCAGCACTCAGAAGTCAAGCTTGACTGGAATCTGTTTACTCATTATTTCAATCTGAGTTTCTAAAAAGTTGATCCTACTCTCCTTGCCCATTCTGCATCCTGCTGTTTGGCTAGTTGTCTGAATTTACATTTGCTGTCGAAATTCTAAACCAACCTTTCCCATGATGCTGTAGCAGATGCCAGACAGCAGAATATAAAGCAAGCAGCTGTTTCCATTACACCATCGCTATATTATCCTATACAATCTGTTTCCTCTGTAAGAACTCTCCTTGCTGACATTAGCATTCTCTGCAGGCTCTTTCAGTCTTTGTATCTTGGGGAATGCCTGTGTACTTTTAATTCTGGCGGCAACCCTTATTAGATTAATTTTCTTCATACATTCATTGTGAATAAACAAATCTGGTCGCCTTTCCTTACTTGCAACGTTGATTCTTTCTTTGTCTTGCACGCGTTGATTTTGGACAATCTTGCCTTTGTAAGGCAATGTCAAAAGGGCTTCAAAAGACCCATCCCTCTCTTCCATTTTCATCCTCAGCCTTGATCTTTCACTGCCCAATCTCCTGTTGTAAAATAATATATTACTAATGCACAAAGGGAGCTGTTCAACTTCCTGGTGAATAAAGTTACGGCGTACCATTGTTGCAAACGATTAGTTGCAAAGACCACGAATGTCAGGAGACAATTTCAATGTTAGCACGGAAGTCCTTTACTAAAGAAATGAATCGTTCAGGATAATATTTTGCTCTATTCAGAAGTCCTATATCCAGCTTTGATTTAGGAAACAACACAGTTGTACAAACTGAATAAGGTAAATGAAAATTCAGAAATAATTGTAGACAAACTAGTGTGAAACAATAATACAGAGACACCTGATAGACTAGGAAAGGTGGAAAGGATATTACTGCGGTTGTATAAATATTTGTGAAATTAGTGGTTTTGTTTTGAAAATTGAAAATCAGCCGATGAGTGTGCATGCAGCAATTTCTTTGTGGACTTAAGTATTTCTCACTTCTCTCTGTAACAATTCTGTTTCCATCTTAATTCTTGGAAATTAAGCTTTAAAGATCAGGATTCTTAACATTAAATAGAATCTTGTCAAAAGGTAAAAGGGAACTTGGTACGTAGTAAAAATAGTTAACTCTAGAAGGCATACATGCAGATGAACATTGTAATTAGGCAGTTTCAATCGTAAAATGTTGGTTGCATTTAAAAGCCAAGGGAGATCTATTTTGATAAAATTAAAGCTAACAGTGTTCCAAAGATGAGATCGTATTCTTAAAATTAGAGGTTAGCTAGTGAAAGATTACTTTGTTTTATCAGAAGGTAAATGGATGGCATATTTCATTTTACTAAAATACCGAAAGCAAAATAAACTGAGTTATTATTATTCTGTAATGGGAGAAGTCATGTGTGATTAGTGTAACATTTTTAATTCCAGTCCCTGGGCACTTAAATTGCCTCTGGCTTTTTAAAGCTGTCAGTTTTTTGCTTCCCACTGCCATCTTCTTTACTGTCATTGGCTTTGCTGTTTACAGCTTCTGCCGAAGACATTCATAAATTATGAGCAGTGCAAACATTCAAGGGTCCAGGGCAGCACAACGTATAATGAACCTCAGGGGTGTTCCCTTGGATCAAAAAATGTGGTGTACAAGATTATCACAACACTGAAGTTTATTTTCATTTTTGCTCTTAGTACAATGCTTGCAGCACTGATACAATGACCATATCAATGAATTGGGATGTGTATTAGTTAGGGAGAAAGGCCCTGAGTATGGATTCAAAGCATGGCCCCCAATACGAGGGCAAATGGAGGTGATGGGGACATATGTGGAGAATGTAAATGAACAGAGAATTTAGAGGAAGTTTTGCTGAAGAAGGATACAGAGCTGGCTGGGTTGGAGTGGACGCAATGGTGTGGTTGAAACGCAAAGTTGCTAATTTTTAACTTGATGCCTTAGATTGATTATAGAACTGCAAGATTAGGGGTTTTTGCATGAATTAGTTATGAGCAGCAAGAGTTTGGATTAGTAAAGCGTATGGAGGATCAGAGATCAATCAGAATAAGACTTTGATGAAGAGTCATCTACACTCGAATTGTTAGCTTGCTCGTCTCTCTCCATATTTGCTGCTTGACTTGCTGTGGGTTTTTTTTTGTTTCCAGTACCAATCAGAATAATACTGATCATGTCTAAAGGTTGCAGAGATACAGAGCTGAACATTAAACAGCCTTACTGGGTGTAATTTCAAGGAGGCTGGGTTTGCATGTAAAATAGGGCGGGTGCACCAAGCCACTACATTCCTGCCCATCCCTCAAACTGGAAGATGGTCAGGTGCTGGAATGAGCAGCTCACCCACTGTATGTAAGTGAGTAATGAAGGGGCAATCGAACTTGTTAAAATATAGGAGTAGGCAGCCCATTTTTAAACACCACAAAGGCAGAAAGGAAGTGGGTCATCACACTCTGGGAGGAGACAGGAAAACTGTGTGCATCAGGGTCACTCTACTAAGATACCACCCTGCTCTTCATTCCAGTCTGCCAGCCTGACAGAACCTGCCACCTACTTGCCATGACCTGTCCTTCCCTGGAGTCTAGAAATGCCTACCACTGTAAACCGTGGTAGGCATGCTCCTCTTCCTACAATCCTGGCAGTGTCTGTTACTGAGCTCTGGTACTACCAGGAGTGATGGAGTAATAGGGTGTCAGCTGCCAAGAGTGAGACTCCTCCCACCATCTCCCACTCCCAAGCGAGAAGTACATGTCCTTCAGTTAGCCAGTTCAGCCTGGCCACCACGGCTTATGGCTGCGAAGAAAACCAACGTTTGTTCCAGGGGCCAAGCATTCCCCCCACAATGAATTTGTACCTGTTGTTGTCAGTTTCAGTGGTAGATGAGCTGAGATAGGGCAGAGGTAAGTCATGACTTGGGGGTTAAATGAGGCATTCTTGATGATGGTGAAATTGGGTGTTTGGTTCAAGTTCAGATAGAATGCCAGGTTGATCCCACATCTGCAGAGATGTCACCAAGGTAGGGAGAGGGTGGCGATTTCAAAGATAGATTTTTGATGCAAATCTGGATGTGGACAGGCCAGATAAACTCGTCATTTCGAAGTTTAAAATAATTAAAGGCAGGATACTTATGTAAATGCTTTTACTGCAGGTATAATTTTTACATTGTACGCATATGCCTAAAGCTTAAATTTATGTTTTAAATATGCAGCAACATCAAGATTTCACTTTGCTAATAAGTAATCTAGGAGCAAAACCTGCTGTTGATAATGGATGGTGAGCCTGCATATTAGTTAACTAACAGGCTAGATAGAACATGTGTACTGATTAAAAAAAAATATTTAATAAGATGGGTGCCTCAGAATTTTATTGTCAAGGATCGTCTTTGTCAAAAAAGTGTTTGGAAGGCAAAGGGTTAAGTAATCAAGACAATCACAGTCATTACTCTGTCAGCTTGATGATGCTGCCCTTATCAAATATAGTCATATGAAGCTGAAATTTGCTTTATTGCCTTTTTAACCACACTAAATTATAACAGAGCCAATGAGCTTGCAGTTGGATGAGGGCCAACTGAAAAGAAGTGTATGAATGGCTTAATTGTAGAGCAAGATCATTTGTTTATAGAGAGAAGGTCCAATTTGTTAGCCAAATGTTGTTTGAAATGAGGCTGAGGAGGAGATAGAATTGGATGCAGTTGGGCTGGAAATGCAATAGCATTCCTAATTTCTGTTCAGGTGTCTCTAGTCTGTGCCTCTTCACCCCGTACTCTAGTCAAAACAGAAGACGAAATACATTCTTAATGGGTAAAGGCAATTCTTCATTGCACAGTAAGTGCTTTCAGGAGAACAAAGAATGGGGGATGGGCAATGACAGAGTACCTTCAGAAGCTGACGGAAACTTGTCAAGCCAAGCTGCTTCTAGCTGTTGGGCACCAGTTATTAGCAAAGTGAGTTTACAAGCACAGTGGAGAGAGTAGAGCAGGTGGAGGCGGATGGAAAAAATGTTCCATTCAATTAAAGTAAATCCTCGAGTTTTGATTTGAACTTTTTTTTGGAGAAAACATTATATGCTATAAATCTGCCATTGTTCCAGCACCCTAATTAATTAGTGACCTGTATTAATGGGTAGCTAGGATCTGAAGCGATTAATTTGCCGTGCTTGACATTTTGTGAATAGCTGTTGGACCAGGCTATGCTTATGTGGTGTGATCATTCTTTTTTTGTCATATGGACAGTTGCTGAGGTTGGCAATGATGTATAAAAATTTGAAATGGACTGTAAATCTTGAAACCAAACAATTGTGTATCAAATGCTTAAATTTACAGTCACATTGAATACTTGAGCCTTATGGAATTCTTTTTCATTTACTGAAGAAGGTATGGAATTCAAAGGCTTTTCAGTAACTGAAATGCAGTAACGCATTTCTTGCTAGTGATAACTAACATAATTCCTTGCTGTAAGTTTTCTCCTGAATTAGTAGCGCCTCTGCAGCTTTGCATTTTGTAATTGGTTGCACTTACCATGCACCACCATAAATCAGTGGCCTAATTACCATATGCAAGCATTAATTTGTATTGTGAATCACTGCTGAGCTTTTTGCACTGCTGCACTGCTCTCTCTTTGATGTTTTTACGGTTAATTGGAATGAAATGTTTCTTTCCAGAGGTAAAACTCATCATTATTACACTGCACTGTTATTGGTGTTGCAAATGAATGTGGTATCTATCTAAGCTGCATTGAACAATTTGAATGCTACATGTGTAAACAATGCTTCTTTTGACATGTCCTTCAATATTGTATGAGGTTTTTTTAGCAGTTCTGTTTTATCTTTGCACCAAGACTGTTGTCAATTCGGCAGAATGATGCCAAATTAAACTGTGCAGATGACACTTGATTGTGAGTCCTGTTTCTAATGTTAGATAGAACGGAGGAGGTGAATATACAATGAGGTTCAGTGTTTTGTGTTCAGAAATACAAGCTCACCCATTGTTTTGTTGCCTACTTGTCGAAAGACCAGGACCAGGATTATTGGGATGGTTTCCTGGCCCAATACCTGAAGAGCTGGTTGAGGATGTTTTGCTGCCAATACTTGGGAGTGTTAATACATGGAGATAGATGTTTTGCCCTTCACTACTGAGGAAGTCCCACCTCATCTGCTGCAAGCACTCAATGTCAATGGAGGCCGCCATGGAGGAGCCCTACTCCAATTCCTACCTCACCTGGACCTGAGTGAGGTCACTTTTCAAGCTTCCCGTCTACCCCTGATCTCTTCCTGCAAATTGAGGCTAGGTTGCAAATGGCCCACGTGGTCACGAATTGCCCACTCAAGAGCCTTAGTTGGGACAACAGTGAGAAGGCCAGGTGAAACCATCCCCATCAGTCTGAAAAATTGCGGAGAGACCTGAGTGAGTGCAGGAAACTTGATTCTCACATGGGAAAGAGCCAAAGCTTTTGGGTGGAAACAGATCATAATCCGATTCTGACCCATTTGCCATGGCTCGTTGAATTATATTGATGAGGATTATAGTGATGAGATTTTGGGTTGTACATACAGAAGTTCTAAATCTACCTCAGGAATAATGCTGTTTACTTGCAACAGCTGAGAACTAGCATTTGTCCTGATGAGATATTCAAATTGATCCCAATACTTTGCTCAAATAAGATGATTCATCCTGAAGATGATCAATTATCCTATTCTGAAAGGGCAGAGTCTCTTTTGAGAGCAAAGATGTTTCCTTTTTGGTGATTTATTTGGCACAGAAGGGTCAGGGAGCTATCTGGTGGTGCATCTATGACGAGCTTCACTTTTGGGAGAAGTATTGAGGCCAAAAAGACCATTCCAGTTAAAGTTGACGCTATACGAGGGAGATGGATGGAGCCTTCAATTTAGATTTGGGAGAAAAGAGGTTTTCTAATGCCAGATTTGCATCAATGACATGGATCCTCAAGAGTTATGAGACCTTGTCCCACCTCTGTCCACCCTAAATTTTAGACAAACGTTGTTTCCTGTGTCTGTGCAGGTGGTATAGAGAAGTTGACACCATTCCCATTTATTCAAACAGCTAAGATGACTCCACGTTTTGAGAATAACTTTCTTGAAAGTTTCATTGGTTATAGCAAAGACTGATTTAGGTCTTAAAAGAATTAATTTATTTTGGTAAATCCTGTCATTTCTATCCAGAAACCTTCATTTTGAATATTTTAGTCCACATAGTAATTTGATTAGATTAGATTAGATTACTTAGTGTGGAAACAGGCCCTTCGGCCCAACAAGTCTACATCAGAATCTGTGGCAGATTGAGTGAAATCGCTTTCATTATAACATCTATTAAACACACTAACTGATTGTACCGTTTTGCAAACAAAAGTATGGCTCTTTAACTTATTTTTATCAACTGCACACACCTCCTACAACCCCACCACAAATGCCCATTGGGTGGAACTGCATAGAATGGGAGCAATTATGTGTAAAATTACTTTTGTATTTTTATTGGATGTGGACCTTCACTGTTCACTACAAACAGACCTAGAATATTATTAAATCATCAGGAAGAGTGGGCTTGATAATTTCCTCAACTTTTGAAGCTGAAACAGGATGGCAGCATTTTCTTTAACTAAAATTCCATTGGAAGAGTATGATTCAATTCTGAGCAATACTAATCCTCCAACTCCCCATCCCCCACCATGCCAAATAGTGTACTGACTCAGCAACGATTAAGAGCATTATTAAGAGCTATTAGTCATAAAATGGACCATGTGATTGTTGTAAGACCTGCCCTGGCAGGCTGCCACAATCAAAAATGGTTGATTGAACAATACACTGCACTTAAAGTTTCCTCAAGCTACAGACAATTGATGTTGAGGAATATTTAGTCAAAATTGGGAACAGACACAAAGGTGCAACTTATCATAAGTTTCAATATTTTGTTGTTCAAAGGTAGTGGTGCTATGAGAGGCCTTGTTATTGCAATACAAAGAGTAGGGGCTTGTCTGTTACCATTATGTTAAAAAGATTTGCCTGCTTAGGTGCAAGAGTGCTTGTGGAATCAGGAAGTTTGCAGATCTGAAGAAGAACTCCCTTTGGCCTCAGTGTTTTACTGAGTTGTGCAGATTAGGAAAGTTTCAGATTTTGTTTCACTTCTGTGCTAAATTACCTGATCTCAGTGGGATAATACTTCAGGGAGAATGCTTATTGTTACAGTTTCCCTCAGTGCTCCTCAGCCAAGGAGCAGCGATATCACCTCAGGATTCTGGTTCTGATCATAATACAATTTACCGGTGAGTGTGCACTTGTGGACAATAGGTGAGAAGCAGGTTTTACAGTGATGCCTTTCTTTTGAAATAGCCTGCTGTTGCTAAGAATCTGCAGTTGCAAATGAAGAATGAGTACTTGAGAAACATCGAACAGAAGGTTCCATGGAGGGGAGAGAAAATTAGTGTGGGGTGTGGGATTTTCCATTTCCCGTGAACCATCTTTCAGAAGAAACACTTTGTTTTCTTTATCTAGAATAAGTTATATTTACAAGGGTTGGTTTTTAAACATGTACTTTTATCCTTTCCTCCAGTGTTGGGTGACATTTATATTAGTTCTTTTTGTGGGCATGAGTGAATCATTTGCTTTGCTGCATCTCCATAGCTTAAAGGAAACATAAACCTGGTTGGACTAATTGTGCTGAGTACAGTTGCTATGAAAGGCATTATTGTTCTGAATTAATTCCTTTCTCTGACAGAGAATATTGCTTAAAGATTTTGTGCAGAACCCGTGCTCATTTAGGAGACGGAGGAGGGAGAAAAAAATGGTTTGCACTTACTGGCTGTGCATGCATAATGGGAAGAATTGAGCTTATTGTGTGGTGCTTGTGGCTGTAAATCCTTGTGATGAGCAGCATTTGCTTTCTCAGCTTACCCACAACGTCTGTGACTAATTGAGTGAATGTGAAGATTGCATCCATATGTTAATTACAGATACCAGAACAATCTACTAAGCAAGGACTAAACAGCACTGCCGATCACATTTTTACCACTGTTTGAATATTTGTTTGTTAGAAGACGAATTTAACGCCTGTTCATGATGAGCATACTGAATCTATACATCATTTCTTTCAATGATGGGGACAGGGAGCCATTAAAGCTAACCTTTTAATGAAAAATTGTTTATGTTTTTCCATAATTAATTATCTGATAATGAAATTTGATACTGCACTATTTTGAGATGTGTATTTTTTCGAGATTGTCACCGTTAATTAGGGAGGAAAATTGTATTGTTTTCCTGTTGAAACGGGAATTAAAAATCACACCTTAATATGTAAAATGTGAGAGCCTGTTTTTGGAAACAATTATGTAATTGCATGCTATGAAGAATAATGTATTCAATTTTTTTCGTTCTTTTCTTCAATCCTCACCCTTTGGCTACAGTTTATGCTTTTCTGTGCTCAACATTCCAAGTCTCTTAAAATCTCTACATGTTTAATGCTGACTGACGCTATTGACCTTGTAAATCTGTTGCAATGAATTCAAATCAGGAGGTAACTGTGCGGAGCAAGTGTTGCAGTCCAGGTCATTAGAGCTGTATTAGCAATAGGGTTTAAGGGAGGGTGAAAAACTCACAATTATTTGTCCTGCTGGGAGTTACCAATGGTATCCTAGCTGAAAGTAATAGATTTACACAAATTTTGGTGATACTGCATTTGGTAGTTTATATTGCATGCTGAGAGTGGGCTGAAAGAGCGCTGAAGATTATAAATTTTAAAAATCCATCTGTGTTCAAAATTATTATTCACAGCCTAAAGATGGGCAAACATGTAATTTAAGTCAACTTATTGTCTACTTAAGACTTACAACATTCAATTTATTCGATATTATGGATACACAACTGAGATAAAATTATCCCCCATGTATTAAATAATAAAAGTCTGGAACTGTCTGAATTTCAGGACATTCATTACAGATTCTACCTTATCAGTGCAGGACATCAGTACATGAAGAATTTGCACCTTGATATGACTACAGTTGTTTTGTCATGTTTTGAGTCAGCATCCTTAACTGCTATTATCTGAATGCATACTTCTGGTTTCTTTATGTTTTCAGGAAACTGGGCGCTGTCATGAAAAAGGAATGATAATGGGATGAAACAAAACAAATGCTTTTAAAAGTACCCAGCCTCTAAATGCTTGTTAGAGTGTAAGGACAAAAGTAACTCCGGAGTCTTACGATTTTAAATGTTACAGTGATCGCAACAGTGCTTTTGAAAAGGTGGAAGCTATAGACTTTGTAGTCAGTGCCAGTTTCTTTCATGGGATAGTTTCGTGGAAAAGGCTGGAGGAAATGCTTTACATCCATGGCTGAATCAGCCTGACAAGCACTCACACCGCCCCCTCCTCTTATTAATATTCCTTTTGATGTGCGCTTGTAAAACAGAGGATTGCCTGTTAATCTGCTGGATCTCCGGAGCTTTTGGCACTTACCCATAATTGATGTGTTCACATGACTACTGTCGGAGTACTAATGATTAGATTGGTGGTGGGACTGTAATATCTTATCGTTAAATTAATGTCACCTTTTTAAGAAAATATTCTGTAGAAGCCTTGCTATTAGACTGAGGTAATTACAAAATGCCCAAACACTTTCCTGATGCTTGGAACAAAGAAAATAATGTAAGTTACTCAAATCAAGAATGAAGGGCCTGTTCTGTGCTGTATTGTTCTATGTTCTATATTGGAGAGTGATGTCCATTTCTTAACAGCATCACTAAAGCATGCGTAAAAGATTTAATTGTAAATAGTTAGGATAATTATTTTTGGAATGTTTCTTCAGCCTTGCATCATTTAAAACTGTAGTGTTAAACAGGTTGGTGGTCATCAAAATATTTTATAGTACAATGCAGCATAAATTGAAAAAAAATGCATTTTGTATTATGAGTATTAATATGTGATGAGTGAGGCTTGCACCCTAAGTAGTAGTAAGTGTGTGTGTGTGTGTGTGTGTGTGTGTATACACGCAGGAGAGAAAGATCACCTAACATGTCCCTTTCTCTTCATCTCTCCACTGTGGCTTTTGTGATGAATTGCCAGAATTTTGGTCATTATACAATAACACCTGGGAATAATCACATTAGAGTAACACAGTGGAAAGCAGTGTCTGATTCTAACATTCTTTCCTTGTTTTAACAGACTGTCATGTTCAGTGGTTTGAGATTTGTACATCTAATGTTTTATATTTGGCTGATTTCCACCCCACTTTCAGTTCCCCCTGCAACCGCCATGAAGAAAATGGCAGTGTGCATTTAATTGCCTTCACAGTAGGATTGGATATGAAACAGCATATGGGAGTAGAGAGAGGGAGCACTGTAAAATCAACTTTTTAAAAGTAGATACATTTAAAAATAAAATTAGGTTATTTTTGCTTATTTTTGGTGTGCTATATTAATTAATGTGGGAATTTAAAAGAACTTAATTTGCTCTGTGGAACAGATGGTATCAGAGTGCTGCCTCATGGAAATTGCCTCATCAGTGGCACATTGTTGGTGTTTTTACACTGAATGACATTTGTCTCTTGTTTTTTATTCTCATTCAGTTTGAATTTTGCCAACGCGCATGGAAAAAATATGTCTTATAATAAGCTCCGCAGGGCTACATTTGATTACAGTCTTTTCCTTGCAGTAAGATTTGAAATGGGTTTTCAATAAACAGCAAGGAAGGTTTCATCAAAGAATGTGTCTTTCAGTATTAACATGATGACTGTCTTTCCCTGGAGCTTTATGTGTTCCAGCAAATCTTGCTTTGTTGGGGAAGGAGAGATTCGATCCTGATATCAGAGCCTTTTAAAAGTATTAAGTTACAAAGTACTGGGTTGGTATATTGAGAATGTAATACCATTGCCAATCGACAGTTTTATTACTGTGATCTGCGTGAATTGGATTGTAAGAATATGCCTGTGCTTACGTTGAGCTGTTACCTACTGCTGTCCTGACTCTTAGAAGCCTCCTAATCTGAGTGGACAAGTTGCAGACATAATGGCTGATCCATTAAATAGGATGGCACATGCTCTTCATTATGTGGTATTTCATGACATGTCAAATCCATAATAATCGTATGGGCTTCATTTTTCTCCCTTGATGTAAAATACAATGAATGTGACAGATCAGTGCAAGTAGAACAGAAGGGCTACAGTGTGATTTTTCCAGCAAATGTAATAATCTTTGTCCAGGTGCAGACATTCCTTGTGCCTAATGGTGAGGTTAAAATTATGCTGGAGAATTGTTATTAATGCACTATGAGGCATAGGGTTGTAGAGTCATAGAGATATACAGCACGGAAATGGACCCTTTGGTCCAACTCGTCTATACTGACCAGATTTAAATAAATCTAGTCCTATTTGCCAGTATTTGACCCAAATCCCTTCCTATTCATGTACCCATCCAGATGCCTTATAAATATTGTAATTGGCTGAAAATGTGTTGCTGGAAAGCGCAGCAGGTCAGGCAGCATCCAAGGAACAGGAAATTCGACGTTTCGGGCATAAGTCCTTCTTCAGGAAGAAGGGCCTTCTTCAGGAAGGAAGAAGCCCTTCCTGAAGAAGGGCTTATGCCCGAAACGTCGAATTTCCTGTTCCTTGGATGCTGCCTGACCTGCTGCGCTTTTCCAGCAACACATTTTCAGCTCTGATCTCCAGCATCTGCAGACCTCACTTTCTCCTCAAATATTGTAATTGGATCAGCCTCCACCACCTCCTCTGGCAGCTCATTCCATTCATGCATCACCCTTTGTCCTTTCTTGCAAGTCATTTTAAGTCATCAAAATGGATTGGAGGTGCTTAATAACTTATGCCTTTTTTGTAGCTGATGCCATCACTTGACCAGGGCTTGACAGGATGAACCTGGAAGAATAGTATCTCCTACAAGGAGATAGCAGAACTAAGTGTCAGAGTAGCAAAAAGCTTGGGTCTCCTGTTTATAAGGCTGAGATAAAGAGGAGTTTGTTTCTCTCAGAGGGTCATGAGTGTTTGAGACTGATGGTTTCTTGACTAACGAGGGAGTCATTGGTTTTCAGGGGAAGTTTGAATGTGAAGTTGAGGCCTGAATCAGCAGAGGCCTGATATAAAGAGGCTGAAGACCCTTCTCCTATTACTTATTTGTATGCTTGTAATAACAGTAAATCGGTGACCATGTATGCAAGAAGTGTCCAACTGCAGCTAAATTTCAAAGTAAATTCACTGATGTGCATCTGTGCTGCTGGGTAATGCGTTCAGTGAGGGTGGGGGGCTTCACATGATGACTGAACAGGCAGAGTAGAG
Organism: Hemiscyllium ocellatum; assembly: GCF_020745735.1. Classification (NCBI taxonomy): domain Eukaryota; kingdom Metazoa; phylum Chordata; class Chondrichthyes; order Orectolobiformes; family Hemiscylliidae; genus Hemiscyllium; species Hemiscyllium ocellatum. Next base: position 77,013,749 of record NC_083402.1, read on the forward strand.
GAAATGCCTGTAGCTACCCACTCTCATGGATACACTCATGGAAACTGTTGAGAAAGATGACTGTGCAGGGGGGAGCAATGAGAGCAATCTTCATGGTACCATGAGAGGATCTGCTGCACAAAAGGAACAGTAGGGCTGTAGAGTTGGGGAATCAATTGTAAGAGGAACAGATAGGTGTTTCTGTGGCCACAAAGGAAACTCCAGGATGGCATGTTGCCCCCCTCTTGCCAGGGTTAGGGTATTTCAGAGTAGCTGGATGGGGAGGTGTGGGCAAACAGACGGCGATGGTAGTACATGTTGGTATAATGATGTAGGTAGGAAAAGGGATGAGGTCTTGCAAGCAGAATTTGGGAAGCTTAGTGAGTACAAGGTTGAGGTGTGTAAAATTGTGAGGGCCACAGACAGGAAGTAGTATTTCCCTTTGGTGGGGGGATCAATGACCAGGAGATATAGGTTTAAGGTAAGAGGCAGGAGGTTTGCAGGGGATGTGAGGAAGAACTACTTATCACCCAAAGGATGTGGGAATCTGGAGTTCACTGCTTGAAAGAATAACAGAGACAGACACCCTCATAACATTTAAGAAGTATTTAGATACACATATGTGATGCCAAGGCATAGAAGACTATGGACCAAGTGCTAAAATATGAGATTAGAATAGTTAGGAGGTTGTTTTTGACCAGCGCAGAAGGGTTTTTTTTCTGTGATTTAAACCTCTATGACTTTGTAGTCACTATGCACTCATCCCAATGGCTGTTGGACGTGTATATCACTGACTCTCCTTTCAAATGATCAAAGGTCAGAACTATCTCATACTTTTGGGATCATTGTCAAAATTTGAAGAAATTTTAGTATAGACCTCCAGAAGGAGGAGGCTTGCAAACCCTCCAAAAAGGAGGTTGCAGCTAGGTAGTGCAAAATAATTTTGTCTATGATTGTTCAGTGACTTTGTTCCCCTTGCATGCAATGGCATGAACAAGGATTGAACTCACTGAAGACCCATCACTTCAATTCATTGGGTTTTCCCTAAGAGAGGTGCTACAAGGCTCTCATTCATGGGCAAGACTCCAGACATCTCATTAAAATCCACACAGTATGAACTTTCACAAATGCAACTTCCTGTGGGGTCATTGATATTTTGCACATGCTAATTGTGACTTTTTATACAGTACGATTTTCTTTGCTGAGGAATAAGAGGATAAGATTGATTATTTCTGATGGTTTTTATCATTCCTTAATATTGCAGACTTCACCATGCTTTCCAAAGGCAACTAACTATATTTATGATGACATGATTAACATTTTTAAAACAACACAATGTGTGAATAAGTATATTAATTGGTAATGAATGTTGAGGGACACTTTCTATTGTGAATGAGTGTGAAAAAATGTTTGTTTATGGCAAAGTTGTTGGGATGTGCTAAAATTTACTTGAAGCAAGAAAAAAAACTGATGAACTAAGTCCTAAATTCTGTATATTAAGTTGTTATTCTATCGATGCACATGGGTAACGTTTTTCTAATTTTTTCCAGGTTGATCCCTTGTTCACTGTGCCTGCACCTCCACCACCAATCTCTGTGAGCATGCCACCTCAGATTCTGCCTTCTTACTTTCCTTCTTCATCTAGCATAGCTGCACCAGTTGAGCAGCTTTTAGTAAGGACTCGTTCAATGGGTATAAATACGTGCGAGGTTGGAGTAGTGACTGAGCCGGAATGCCTTGGACCTTGTGAGCCGGGAACTAGTGTAAACCTGGAAGGGATTGTGTGGCATGAAACTGAGGAAGGTAAGAGATTTTAAATCATTTATATATTTTGTGATAACATCTGAGGCAGCATGTTTAAGTAACCAGGTGAAGTTTGTGTCAGCTTATAAGGTTTGGATTGAAGGGAAACTTGCACAGATAGAATTGGACAAGTGCTTGTCCACCATTCAGTACTGCATGAGCAAACATCTTTCCCACTAAGCACTGGGAAAAATTAAGACATTATCTTGAGCTCCCTCTTACAAATTCTATTCTGTAACCTCTGAGTCTACCACTGTCTAGCAACTGTCTGAAGTTGAATTGAACTGTTCAGCTCCTTGGTGATTTATTTTGACTGTGAGCTGAGCTTCTGACCACAGGTCAGTGTCATTGCTAAGACCACCTATTTCCACCTCTGTGAAATCATCTGAATTCACTGCTGTCTCAGCTAATCTCTAGCTCCTGATGTGTTCCATCTAAACCCCATTATCCCAGCGTGTCTCAAACCTCCTTATACTAAAATGCTGCTATCGTATCCCAGCTTGTACTGTTCACCCACCATCCTGTATTCTGAGACCCACTTCAGACTCCCATTTTAGTGACCTCTTCATTTTAACATTCCTATCATTTTTAAATGCTTCATTAAGATTACTCCTCCCCAACCTTCTCAATCCCTACAGCCCTCTGAAGTATTTGCCTGGCTTTGGCCTTAGTGAAGAAGGACATTCGTTCTGGAAATCCCCCACGAAACCCACCCAACTCTCTTCTACCTCTCTTTTCGTGATATATTCCTTAAAACCTCCATTGACAAAACTTAATGTCATTTGCCCTAAAATTTCCTTGTTTGCTTTGGTGTCAAAGTTTTGTTTGGTATCTCTTCTGCCAAGTATCTTGAGATATTTTACCATGTTATCGGTGCTCTGTAAATGTCAGTTGATGCTGAAGGGAGTTGGGAGGACAGTGGTGTACAACATGAATCAAATGGGCAGAGTTGGTTGTTTCTATGCTGTTTCGGTTATAGTTCAAGGAATTACGTTGAGGTAAGTTACAGGCAACCAGTTCTTCCAGTTTTTTGTCCCCCTTATTTCCTGACAAATTTTAATGACACTAATTTTTACTGGAATACAATTCCCCAGTTGCATGTCATCTTTTCAAAACAGGGAATTCCTTTCAGTGTGATTCTCAGCAGTGTGTTTTGGAAAGCTGTTTGAACTTAGAGGGCATCATATCTAAGCTCAATCCTCCCTTACCTAATATCAACCAGTGTACTTTCTGACTGATGACTAATTCGGGTCAGGAACCTGAACTTTATTATTTCTCCCCACTCACCTAACGTTCATTTGCAACAACGACAGCCCTAACTGAAATCATCTAACTCAGTCCTAACTGTGAGCTGATGGACCTTGGTATTCGCATGATTTCGGGCTCAATATTTGAGTCCAGTTTTCAAGATGTTTGTGTAAGATCATGTGAGTGGTCGAGACACCGCGAATGTATTACCGAAAGTTGCCCTTTGTGAGTTCCAGTAAGTTTACATTCAATTTGCTAGCTGTGCTACTAGCTCAGGACTCTGTGCCATGTAAAAGCAGATTTAACACTCAAAGCTTGCATCAGTTGAAGTCCCTTACCCCCGCTTAAAGGCAGTACTGAGACACGGCTGTTAACTGTATGTTTGGCAGTTTCGAGTTGTGAATTTCAGCACCTGGGGCTGGGGGGGGGTCATACAGAAAGTTAAAAAAGCAGTTTGTCTGGAGAAACTTGTACTTCCCCTTCTGCACTTGTGGTTGTGGATTTGTAATCTTTCGGTGCTTTTCTGTAGCGTTGTACCTGACTGTGCAGCATTGTTCAGTCGGCTTTCTTTTTTGGTTTACTGTGAAATATTGTAATATTTTTCATTATATGTTTCCTGAAATTGGAGAACTGAATAATCCAGGTTTTCCTCAGTATATTCAGGGATGATACAGTGCTGGGGGCAAAGGAGCCATCATTACAAAAGATGTGCCATGTGTTCTGTTTCCATCATGCAGAAGGAAATTGGAATTTAGCGCCTGAACAGTTAATATTTAGAAAATTAGAGTTAAAGTTAGAACATGTTTGTGGTTAGCAGCTCTGGTTTAGTGTCTGCACTTTATACAACACTTATTCTTTGTGTTAAGTAATAGAAAGAAGCTTTTTTTTCACATGGTCAGTGACTAATGTTAAAAATAGCTGGGGGCTTTTCTAAATTCAATACAAAATGTGACGCTAGTGTGTTCAAAATAACTTGGCTCCTGGAAACGATTTCCTCCTGCACCAGAATGTGTGGCTGTTTGTGGCGCAATAAGAAAGCCTGTGGTGACCTTAATGGAGTTATTCATGGTGAATCAAATACCCTTCTGACCCACTGAATATTTTATGCTTGATTAGAATTAATAGTTGAGGAGAAAGCGATCCCTGCATCCCAGTGTAGATGTAATTTTCTCTTACATTTAGGTGGCATGGTGGCACAGAGGTTAGCACTGCTGCTTCACAGCGCTAGGGACCCGGCTTCAATTCCCACCTCAGGCAACTGTCTGTGGATTTTGCACATTCTCCCCATGTCTGTGTGGGCTTCTTCCCACCATCCAAAAATGTGTAGGTTAGGTGAATTGGCTATGCTAAATTGCCTGTAGTGTTAGGTGAGGGGGTTGCGGGTCGGTGTGGACTTGTTGGGCCGAAGGATCTGTTTCCACACTGTAACTAATCTAATTTTTTTCGAGTCTGAAGGTTTTTTTCCCTGTGTAGTTGAAGTAGTAATCCTCTATCTAAATCTGTTCGATAACAGTGAAATTACACACAAAAGCTTTTCCCTCCCTCACTGACCAAACAGTAACAAACAAGATATAATTGAATCATGTAAATTAGTAGCCTCAGTGGATGAACAGTAATAATCAAGAATATGCTCCCCATGTTTATCAAAGGATTAAATTACATACTGAGCTAATTAAATGTTGCAAGAGTGAGGTCTTTTCTGCTGTCCTTCAAATAGAAATAATGGCAGAAATGTATAAAAAGATGTGCTTTGGTTTCAGATGCAAAACTAGGTTTGCTTTTGTTGTGAAAAATGGATCGGGGATTAATGACAAATATTTCATGTATAAAACTATTCTTAAATTGGTGCAATGCTCTTGTAAGGTTGTTTTTCTCTTTCCATCTTTTTAAAAGTAGATTGGGATTGCTCAGTATAGTTGTCTGGGATATTGCAAACCATCTTGAATGCTTGCCTGTGGCCATTCTGACTCCTTTGTGTTACTGGGTCTAGGGTACTTTGCTAATAAATATGAAAAAAGTGTAGTGTAGGCAGAAGAGAAAGGTGCCAAGGTTTAGCCTGTTGGCAGTAGAAAACAAATGAGTCCCGCATTCTTAGTGAAAAGACGATCAGTTCTTTACTAATGCCAGCGAAGCAGAGGATATTATTATGCAAAAGTTCCAATCATCGGGAGTGATAATTTGAAGGTTGGAGAGGGCTATTGCCTAAGGCTTGAATTGCTAAGCGAACCAGTACAATGGACTTGTAGAAACAGCTCAGATGTCAAACCGAATGAAAGGCAATTCTTTCTCCAGCTCTGTCTGTTAAACCATTTGCACACAGCAAAAAGGAAACAAATGGGCTACTAAGCTCCAGAAGATGGCTAATACCTGGCATGACAAATTGCCTCAGGAGACCATTACATAAACTGTCAGACCTTCTTCTGGCTCCGATTATCTAGTGTGAATGGAGAGGAAAGGCAAGATTTTTCAAAAGCATTTTTCTTAAACAAAAAAGGTCAGGCTTTAATAGTGTTTGCGTACTGTAGCAATGATGTGAATTTTTGTGAAGATCTCTGCAGCATAGGGATATGTAACCACAGAAAAGAGTCTTTCATACTGAGCTAAATTTTGCGATACATTAATGGATTTAATTGCATGAGCAGTGAGCTTCAATGTATTCATGAAACTAGAAGCTAATGTATGTTTTACTATATGTAATACAATTTTAAGCGAATACGATGATAGTGCTTTTCCATGTCATTTTGTTCATTATATTTAAGCTGTTTGCTAAAGTCAAATGTATAACATTAGAAAAAGATTTAAATTGTTAATTCAGGGAAAGGCAAGTTGAATTTTTCCTACGTGCCTTTTGCATTGAATTAACATATTTAATTTTCCTAACTCTAATTGCAAAAGAGTAGATCTGCTTTAGTGTTATATTGGTACCTAGGATTATCTCCAATGTTTAAACATAGCCCAGAAACATGCATCCCCACAGCTTGGTGTGATGCCCAGTTGTGACTGGATGGATTGTGAACAACATCTTGTGGATTTGTATGAAATATGTAGCTGGCCCACATGAGCTGCCACCTGCCAGACACAGAAGCTCAATGCTAGGTCCCTTGTGCCTCTTGTACATACACAACAAAAATATTTCATCACTAAGAAAATGCTAAAGGAATAAAGGGGGAGAGAAGGAGAGAGTCTGCCAGACAAGACAGTCTGACCGTCTCAATCTGCAAACCTGTGGGTGTGCTGTAGCTTGAAAAGGATAATGAGGCCCAGTTGTTATGGGGGAGGGGATTTGGTTGCATACTTGAGTATGTTAGTCTGATAAAGGGACTGATTCAGAATCATCATAAAAAAATTAGTGAGTTTGAAGGTGTTAAGTGATGATAGATGAAACTGCTAGCCTATTGTGAAGAATGGTGAGTGGTAGAGAATAGGTTGGTAAATAGAGAGGAGAATTGTGTTAGTGAAATTACAGAGAACATTACAGCATAGGATTTCTCACTGCTAGTTGAACAAACAGAATCTGCCATTGAATAATTTATGACTGATGTCTGAATTGCTTTATTGTGATACTGTTGTAGTCTCCAACTCAGGTAGTGTCAGATGGCTGATGGCACAGGAAATGAAAATATAAAAAGATAGGGGTCAAGAATGGAAAATCCAGTGACTTTATGGGCATTATTTTTATCTCTCTGGAGAGGGCAAGAAGGGGGAATAATGGAAGGAGTTGACTTTAGATAGAAACATATCTCTTCACGCCTCCACACCTGGATAGGAGGCTGAAAGACAACCCTCTTCACCGATAACTAATTCAGGCCTTAGGTAGTCAAGAATGGCCACTTTATGGCCTCAACCCACCAACTTCCCAATCACGCGTCTTTGTGCTGGGCGAGAAAGATAGTTAGTTGCCTGAGTTGGAAGCCAGGGTGACCTGCCTGCTGGGCTTGAAGGGGAGGGGGTGGCCCCAATTACCTCAGTCCAGGGCATGTATGGCAGGCAAGAGGGTGACCTTTAAAAACCATCATTTTGCCATTGCCGTTGACCTCCCCCGCACAGTCCCAACAACATACCCTCCCCACCCCCCTTTTGACAAGAAGATAAAGACAACTCACCTTCTCACCATGGAATCCCCCAAGAATCAAGCTTCAACTAGCAGTCTGTAGGACCCAGAAGCTGACTGTATGTGAGATTGGCAATCTGAGACATCAGTACTGAGGTTGTGAGATTCAGCTGGAAACTTGCCCTATCTCCCCCGCCAGCTCTTCAAGGAGCAGGTGGTATTGGCAAGTTTTCATGGTGATGGGGGTGATGTGTTGGTCATCACTGAACACTGTCACCCTCACACTTTAAAACAAAAGTAGAATAAAAACATCTTGCAGCCTGTCTCTCTTTACAGGCGCACGAAACTCTCCTGGGAAAGAAGTCCAGCCAAATTTGCTTTGAAGTATAGATAAAATAACAGGCCGTTAATGGCCTCTGCCTGGGGAAGGCCAGTTAGGAAGTGACAGCACGAGGTCGCTGATAAAACCCCAGTGCCGTTTGTCAGTTTTCCTTTTGAAGGAGAATTCTGACTGCCTGTTCTTGCTGTTGGGTGGGTTGGTGTTTCAGTTCGAGATAAGGATCAGAACTGTTCATTGTCACCATGTTGTATTTTTAATTGTTGCTGTCTAATTTTATTTTTTAAAATTTGAAATATGGATGACAGCCAATTTTCAGTTCAATAGTTTGAATACTGAAATTGTGCTATTAATCATTGGTAATCTTTTGTTTAAAAAAAATCACAGACAAGGCACATCCAGGATTGTTAATGGCTCAGGAAATGTGCATATTTCACATTACTTCATTCACTACTTTTTGGTAAATGGTTTGGTTAATCATAAAATGTATGGTGAGTGACTATGCAAGTGGTCCACAAAACAATGTTTATTTTAATATTTCTTTGCATCCTATAAAAAACACTTAGTTAGCTTTTGGCTGACCACTTCTTTTCTATTTATTCTCAACTTGTGACTTACTAGCAAAGCCAGCATTTATTTCCTTCCCTCAATTGTCCACCACCTTCTTAAACTGCTGAAAATTCTGACACATCTTTTGTTCTGAAGGAAGTTCCAGGACTTTGATCCAGTGGCAATGATTATATCTTCAATAAAGATTTTGTGATTTAGAGAGAACTTGGCAACTTGGAGATGTTAAAGTCTCTATATGTCATCTGTCCTTTTCTTTGCAGGAGGTAGAACACAACAGGTTTGAAAGGTACAGTTGATGGAGCCTGAGTTGGTTTTGCACTGTGTCTGAGGTGTGATGCATCAGTACTGGAGGGAATGAATGTTTAAGCTGCCAGTCAAGTGGCCTGTGGCATCCTAGGTAATGTTGAGATTGTTGGAGCTGCACTCATCCAGGCAAGTGGAGTGTATTCCATCACATTGGGCCTTGCATATGATAGACAGGCTTTGGGGAATTAGAAGGTGAGTTGTTCTCTGCAGCTTCTGGCCTGCTATTATAGGTTTCTGGTCAACAGTGACTCTTATTGATTGTTGAGGGATGGTGGTATCTTTGAGAAATGGTTAGATTCTCTCTTGTTGGAATTGGTCATTGCTTGCTATTTGTGTGGCACATATCTTACTCCCAACTTAGCAGCTTAAGCTTGTAAGTTATCTCAGTTTTGCTGCACGTGGACACAAGCTGCTTTGTTATCTGAAGAGTTGTAAATAGAAATGAACATCAGTCATCAGTGAGCATCACCATTTAAATGGAAGAAGTTATTTATGACATTGTTGAAGATCCTTGGACAAAAGGGCAGTAGGAACTGAGGAACTCGAGTGGCGATGTCCATGGACTGAGATCTTTGGCTTCCAATACCTATACCAGTAACTTTCTTTGGATAGCAAATCTCTAGTCAGTGGACAATTTCCTACCTGGTTCCAATTGACTTCAGTTTAGAAATTTCCAGGACTTATTGCTGCCACAGTATGTCGAATGGTACTTCAGTGAGAATGGCAGCTACATGCAGATCACCTCTGGATTTCAGCTTTTTTTTGCTGTGTGGAGTTGAATCCAAACTTGAGCATCAATGAGTAAGTACTGATTGGTCACACTGTTGACTACGCCTTCTGTCATTGGGCGATTGGTGATGGGGAATCATCTGATTGAGTATGTTCACCATACCTGGGCATTTTTCTGTTTAGTTGGACAGTTGCAGCTGCTGGAGCTGGACCAGCCTGACTGAGCAGTACTTTGTTTTGCAGCTGGATGCTTTTAGGCCCATTGCCTTTAAAACACACAATGCACTCAGCTGATTCATCACAAAAGGGCTGATTTGGCTGAAGATTAGTTTCCATGATGATGAGGATCAGATGTGGTTGAGATGATCCTGACTGAAGATGGTTGTAAAGGCTTCAACCTTGTCTTTTATACTGATGTGCTGGATGCCCCTGTTATAGAAGATGGGAAGGCTACTCCTCCAGTCAGTTGTTTAATTGTTCAGCACCATTCACAACTAGAGAGCTTTGAGCTGTTTTGTTGGATGTGAGATAACTATGGTATATTGCTTCTGTGCATTAGCAAGTTCAGCATTGTAGCATCACTAGGTTGGTACCTCATTTTCACATACCTGGCATTGTTCTTGGCATGCTTTCCGAAACTCTTCAATGAACTACAGTTGGTTTTCTAGCCTGATGGTTATGGTAAACTGAGGGGTTTTCTAGGCCATGTTATGACTGGGGATAATATTGCTGCTGAAGATGGTCCACATTGCCTCATGCATGCCTGTTTTCAGTTGCTGGATTTGCTAGATCTGTCCATGCGTAGTGGTAGACCTTTGCAGTATAGTAGAGCGTATCTTCATCTCAACAACTTCATCTGCATATTAACTGCGCAGTGATCACTCCCACCAAGTAAAGGTAAAATCCCAATGTCTCTGAGTACTGCTTAGTCATAGAGGTGACTGGCATTGAGTTTAACCTGAGGGTCATCAAATTTGAGGCAAGGGTGAGGTTGAGATGGCTGGACTTTCATGATGACTGCAGCCAGTACTGGACCTGAACCCACAGTGGCATCGCTCTTTATCATAAACCGGCCCCAGCCATCATGCAGTAGATAAATGCTTCTACAACAAGTAGATTGGTGAAGACAAGGTTGAGTAGGTTTTCCTCTCCTGTTCATTCTATCGAATTTGTCAAAAGGGCCCTTAGTCCTTCAGGACACAATCTGTTGTGGTACTACTAAACTAGGCATTGTAATGGGTGTCTAAGTCTTCTCTTAGAATACATTCTGTACCCTTGCAATTTAAAGCAGTAATTCCTGCACAACAGGATTCCTATTGAGTGGTCTCGTGACCTCTGTGTTCCTGAGTTCAGTATGCTACTTAACTTCTTTTAGATGTGGTTTAGTGAGATGTTTGAGCTGGTGGTACTCAATGTGGCAGTCTTGCAATCATGTGTATCTGATAGCTCCAAAGTAAATGTACTGATTTGTAACATAAGTCAGCGGAAAGATCCAATTAGCAAAAAAGACTGGTTTCCTGGCAGCTGGCCATTGCAAATTCATTGGAATTCAGGGCTGATTTTATGTTTCTGTTGAAATTACTTAAGTTTCAAATGCACACAGTACTTTTGAAGATGATGCTTCAGGAATGTAGTTGGTGTGCTGTCCAAATTAGACATCGTAGCTGTTATCTTTGACAGTGGGCTTGTGTTAAGAGTGGAAGTAAGTGAGTCTTACAGAAATTATGAGGCATCATTTACTTTGGCTTGTGGCTTATACAAATCAGTTTAGACAGGAAAAGCACTGAGCAATGCTGATTGAATTAGCTTGTAATGTTACTAAACTTCTCAGAGGAGAAAGCAGTTTTTCACAACTTCTTCAGTTGATCTACGGCTGTTAGTAAACCATTTATTAAAATTTATGTTCAATAATTATTCAAACTAATAGCTTTTGTATGATTGATCCTGTTATATAGTGAAAGCCAGTTCTATGAAAAACAGAATACAAAACAAGTTGTTTTGTTAATCACTAACTTATAACATGGTCCCGGATTTTAAGAGGACACTGGATGTTGAAGTATAACTGAGCTGAATAAAATATCATCAAGTAAATCTTAGAGCAATTAATCACATAATATTTCTGACAAATGTTTCTTCTGTGCTGTATTTGTTTTCATGCTAAGACTTTTTATTCATCAGTTTTGGCGTTCCAATCTAACTTACTTTATTGCCGTAAAATGTGGAGGACGGAATTTTCTCTCACAAAAAAATCCTCTTTTTTATGGCTAGGCTAATTATAAAATTACATTTCCTGTCAACTGCCTCATTATGTTTATGCACAACTCACTGGAAGCTTGCATGTAAAACAAATTACGAGAAGGGTATGCTTTGTGAACTGTTGTGATTGTCAAGAACAGTCGTTTAAAAATAGAAATGGAAAAATTTGGGAATCCCCATTAGATCAGCGAGCATCTCTGGAGAGAGAAATAGTGTCCAAATGTTTCAGGAGGGTAAGCTGAAGGTGATGCCGGCAAATTATCAATCTTCGACTTTAATTCAATCTATCCAGCCCTAATATCCAAACTGATAACAACTTCAGGATGTGCAACATGTGTACTCCAGCACAGAAATCCTGAAGTTACAATCTTTCCGTCAGATTAATAACACACACTTTGCTGTGAACCATCTCCAGTGCTGGTAATCACTTAAGTCACTGAGGACAAGACGTTGAACCTTGTCAATCAGATGTAACTGGACTTTTAGCAGCAATGATATGAATGATATCTGGTGAGCAATAGAACTGGCCCTGATTTTATATAGTATTCATAAAGTGATGTTAAATGAAGTTATTAGGGAAGTCAATTTTCATTATTGCTGACATTGCACCTATCGTTAAAGTTCACTTGAGAATGTAACTTTAAAAAAAAGTTTTGGGATTTACATATGAAAGAATTGAAATCAATGTGGTCATTCTAAAAGTTGAGAAATTTAACAAATAATCCAGATCTTTTTCAATGTATAATTTCTGTTACATCATACTGTAAACTTTTGCTATAAATTTTGTCTTACAGTCTTATTCTCCACAATCACCTGATGAAGGAGCATCGCTCCAAAAGCTAGTGCTTCCAATTAAATCTGTTGGCTATAACCTGGTGTTGTCTGATTTTTAACTTTGCATTATTGCTTTGTTTCTTGTTTGCATTTTTTTTTGAGATTCCTTGAAATTTGCTACTTAAATGACGTCACTCAAACTCCAAGCTTTGAAGGCTCAGTAAAGAATTGCTCCAGATGTTACTGCACAATGAGGGAAGTGAAATGCATGTCAAAAAAATGGTAAAATGTGTCAGACCGAGACAAGTGTATTTGCTGTTACACTTGTAAGACCAGTGAACAAAGATAGAGCAACTTTTTCTGGCGTGGTTTTCACCTTTTGTGATGTTAGCATGAATCTGGTGCAGGTGTGCAGTGATGTCATCAAGCAAGGTGAGCTGCCAGACACATTGCTATAGCTGGAAAGACAACTAATTAAAAAGTGGAAAAGTACTGAGTCCTTTTAAAGTTCACTTGAAATTTCAGCTGGTGAAATAACTAAATATGATGGAATAAAACTAGAGTTTAAAACAATCGTGGAATGGTTTGCTATAGTGGAACAAATTGACAAATAAAGCTTTTCAGGGTCAGTGAGGGTGTTTATAAGTAATTATGCAGTTAAGGTGTTGTTAAACGTTAGTTACATCTCATTCAACAAGGTGTAAAACTTTTCATTAGTTTTTTACAGAGAGTGTAGCAGGATGCAAGTGTAAGTTCATGCCAGTTCAAAAATTCTCCAGTGATTGCATTCTGTCAGGTCTACGATTGCACAAACTCTAGGGTAGAATGGCATTACGAATTGCAACCTTTGGATTTCCAAGTTGCTCGATGTATGTGCAGAGTTCTGTTTGCTGTTAGTTTCAATGTTTCTCTCTCCACGGGTGTTTCCTGACCTACTTTTACAGCTCAGTCTTTTTATTTTTGATTTTCAGCATCTGTGGTATTTTCCAATTGTATAACATTCTTCATGTTCAGTTACAGATAAAAATGACCAGATGTATATTTTTGTGAAGTAGTTGAAGTAGCTTCTTAGGAAACAAGTGATTTTCAGATCTAAGCTCATTGTGTCGTGTGGCCTCTTTTTTTCCTGTGGGGCTTCTGGCCCTGTTGCTTTTGTCAAAGATTCTTATAGAAACCAGAGATCCATGTTTTGCTAAGTTAAGTACATTTCCCACGATCTTGCCATCGATTTTTTAATATAATTAGCGTAAAATTTATGCAGTGTTCTTAACAGTAGTCTGAAATGTAAAGAAGATTACCAATGATAACCAATTTCATTGTTAACCAACAATGGAGCTAACTAAAGGAATATGGTCCCTGGATCCTGTAACACAATGATGTCTATCATCTCTCTCCCGATGGTTCTTCACCGTCGTTCACCTGGGTCGAGTTCTTTTCTCATATTTCTAATTGTAGCCAGAGATTTGTCATCAGTGTCTTCTCTTCCCATTACCACCTAGTTACTTCTGGTGTCCTCCAATCCTTCTCCTTCACCAATTTGTTATTTACTTGCCGTGCTGAGAAATTTTTAGGAATTGTTTAAGAGATCAGGGCCTTTCTTGATTTTATCATTTTCACCTAAGTTTCAGATGTGGAACTAAGATTCTCGCTGGTGAGTGGTGAGAGGCCTATCGACAGGGATTATTGCACATTATTACACTCAGTCATAGCTAATTTCACTTCATCAATATGCAGATTCCCATTGTACCAAAGTCTTAGAGGACCACGTGGCTGCTGTCTAATTGTAGTGAGGCGATGGTTGTGGACTGCTCAGGCAAGGAGAGAGTTTGAGAAAGGTGAGACCTTCACAGTAACCTCAACAGGTGCTGGAATTGAACCTGCGCTGTTGGTATCACTCTGCGCTGCAAACCAGCTGTCCAGCCAACAGAGCAAACCAATCCCCTGGATCGAAGCAACACCAAGCATTCCTGATGTGGAAATCTCTAGCTCTCACCGCCTCTTCACATAGCCGACAGCAGAGAGAAACCCTCCATGAAACTCAACAAAAAAAAACACTTTGCCAGTATATGGTCATATGCATCTCAGTGTCATTTTTCATATTATGCCTGATGACATCCAGCTTCCTCTAACCACCAAAGTCCTTGATCCCTTCACTGACTCTGCATTGAGCTTGTCTGACTTCCAGTACTGGCTAAGCAGAAAATTCTACTAATTAAATATTAAGGAGATTGAACCCATTACCTTTGGTTTCCATCACAAATTCTAATCTCTTGCCATCCATGCTGTTCCTCTCCCTGGCAACTTTCTGGGACTGAACCTGACATTTTCAAACCGTGGTGTCAGATTCGATGCCAAGGTGGACTTTCAGTCACATCCATGCTGCCAGTAAGATTATCTGTTTCAACATTGTGGCATCATCCAGCTTCACTCCTGTATAAGCTCTGTCGCTGCTGAAATGCAAAATTGATGCAGTGCGTTCCTCATTCACTTCCCACATGCTACCAGCAGTAAACTGAGTCATTCATTACCTATTTTGCACAAAATCCTGTTCACTGATCATGTCTGTTCTCATTATCTACATTAGTCCTGCTTTAAGAAAAACCTTGAGCTTTAAAATTTTCACCTTTATTTTCAAATCCCTCCATAGTTATGACCTTCATTCTCTCAGTGAACTTCTCCAATCCCACAATTCTTACAATATTGGATTCAAAAGTATCTGCACTGCTCTTATTCAAACTTTCGAAGTATCTTGAATTTTAATCTCCCTCAGTCACTTTCATAGGCTTTGCAAAGTTTGCAATCCTCCTTTCAAACCCTCCTTAAAATTTGTCTCAACAATCAGGATTTTGAGCATCTGCCCTGAAATCCCCATATGTCGCTTGCCACATTTTATAGTGTCTATGTGATATTTCGTTATCCTAAAGGTGTGGAAAATACTTGTTCCATCTTCATTGTTTTGTAACTTTGAGACGTTTCTCTATTCTCATAGACAGTTCCAGGATTTGACTTCGCAATACTGCAGAAATGGTAATATATTTCCAAATCAGGGTTGTGAAAGGAGGGGAACTTGCAGGTGGTGACATTCCCATGTATCTGGTGCCCTTGTCCTTCCAGTTGGAAGGGGCTATGGTTTCAGAAGGTGTTGTCTTAGGACCCTTCATGTGTTTCAGGGTGAGCAAAAATCTTGTGTCAGCCATTGTACATCAGTGGTGATGGGAACGAATGCTGAAGTGGATAAGGTGCCAACCAATGCGGCTATTTTGTCCTGGACGGTGTCAAGCTTTTTCAGTATTGCTGGAGCTGCACTCATCCATACAAGTGGAGAATATTTTATCACACTCCTGACATCTGCCTTGTAAATGGGAGGCATGAGTTATAGAGGAGTAAAAAGTGAGGTCTGCAGATGCTGGAGATCAGAGCTGAAAATGTGTTGCTGGTTAAAGCGCAGCAGGTCAGGCAGCATCCAAGGAACAGGAAATTCGACGTTTCGGGCAAAAGCCCTTCATCAGGAAGGGCTGATGAAGGGCTTTTGCCCGAAACGTCGAATTTCCTGTTCCTTGGATGCTGCCTGACCTGCTGTGCTTTAACCAGCAACATATTTTCAGCTGAGTTATAGAGGAACCAAGGTTATGGGAATAGGGCAGGAAATGGAGGTAAGGAGTGTCAGATCAGCCATGATCCTATTGAAGAACTGAATGGCTTACTCCTGTTCCTATTTCTTATTGGCTTATGAGTTAGCCACTGTAGAACTCCTAGCATCTACTGTTCTTAAAACCACAGTATTTGCATGGCTGTCCAGTTCAGACTCTGTTAAGTGCTTACTCCAGGAATGTTCACAGTTGGGGGTGGGGGGGCGGGGGGGGGGAGAGAGAGAGAGAGAGAGGAGGAGATCTAGCAATGGTATTACCATTGATTGTCAAGATATGTTAATTAGATTCTGCATGGTCATTGCCTGGCACTTGTGTGATATGAATATCACTTGCAGGGTTATCAGCCTAAACTTGGATATTGTCCAGGTCTTGCTGCGTTTGAACATGGACTGCTTCAATATCTGAGGATTTGCACAAGTCGCTGAACATTTTGCAATCACCAGCAAACACATCCAATTCTGACCTTCTGATGAATGGAAGGTTGTATGTAATTGGATGTGTTCATTGATGGAAATTAAAATAGTTATAATCGTTAAGAAAAGGATACTGAGAAAACTGTCAGTGCGAAAGGCCGAGCCTGATTGTGACTTCATTCTGCAATCTTGAAAGAATTGCTGTCAAGATAGTGCATACATCAGTTATAATTTTTCTAAAATTTTCTACAGTCTGGAAAGGTCATCTCAGATTGAAAATTAACAGTAGTAACTTGCTACTCAAAAGGGGAGCAAGTCACAAAGTAGAAAACCACAGATCAGTTAGCCTGACAGCCATCATAGGGCAAATATGAGCACAAGAATTAGGTACTGGAGTAAGCAATTCAGTTCATTGAGTGTGCTCCACCATTCATTGAGAATAAGGCTGATTTAATAATTCTCAACTCCAGTTCCCTGCCTTTTCCCAATAACTCTTGAGTCTCATACTGATTAAAAATCTGTCCAGACTCAACAGCCCTCTGCAGTAAAGATTCACAACCCTCTTGAGAGAAAAAAATTACTCTTCATCTCTATCTTAAAAGTGCAACCGCTCATTCTGAAATTTTACCCTCTGGTCCTCGACTCTTCTTAAAGGGAAAGCAACCCTTCTGTATCTATGCTGTCAAGTTCCTCCTAAGAATCTTGTATGTCAGTAAGAGTAACTAGCTTTCTTCCAGCGAGTACAGTCTCAATGTAGTCAACTCTTCTCATACGACAACTCCTAAACCTAAATCCTACCCAGTATATCTTTCCTTAGATAGAATCCCCGCAGTGTGGAAGCAGGCCATTTGGCCCATCAAGTCTGCACTAACCATCTGAAGAGCATCCCATCCAGGTGCAAACTTACCCCACCCTATCTTTGCAACCCTGCATTTCCCATAGCTAACCCACCTGTCCTATACATGGCTGGATATGGGCAGTTTAGCATGGACAATTCACCTAACCTGCACATGGACTGTGAAAGGAAGCTGGAGCACCTGGAGGAAACCCACACAGACACAGGAAGAATGTGCAAACTCCCACACAGACAGTCGCCCAAGGCTGGACTTGAACCTTGGTCCCTGGTGCTATGAGGCAGCAGTGCTAACCACTGAGCCACCGTATTACCCTAAGACAAGAGCTTTAAAATTCTTCACAGCTTTGGCCTGACTGGTGCCTTGTATAACTTTAGCAAAACCTCCTTACTTTTATTGGAGAAAGTGAGGACTGCAGATGCTGGAGATCAGAGCTGAAAATGTGTTGCTGGAAAAGCGAAGCAGATGAGGCAGCATCCAAGGAGCAGGAGAATCGACGTTTCGGGCATGAGCCCTTCTTCAGGAATGCTGCCTGACCTGCTGTGCTTTTCCAGCAACACATTTTCAGCTCCTTACTTTTATATTTCACTTCCTTTGACATAAAGCCCAGCATTCCATTTGTTTTCCTTATTTCTCATAGAACTTGGACACTAACCTTTTGTAATTCTTTGTCACATTATATTCCATCTTCCAAGTTTTTGCACATGTTTAACTTGTCTATATCCCTCTGCATCCTCACCTCTAGCCTTTCCACCTATTTTTTATGTTACCCAGTCATGGCTGATCTGATTGTAACCTCAAATCTGCAATCGCGCCTACTTCTGGTAACCTTTCTTTTACAAGAATCTTGCTTCCGACTTTAAAAATATTCAAGGGCTGTGCTTCTCCCATTTTCCCAGTTAGTGAATTCTGAAGACTCTCAACACTCAGAGAGAAAAAGTATTACTTCATGTCGGTCTTAAATGGTGACCCCTGATTTTTAAACAGTGACCCCGGCTCTAGATTCTCCCATAAGAGGCAACATCATCACAACATCTATTCTGTCAAGACCCTTCAGTATCTTATCAAATCACCTCTCCTAAAATGCAAGGGGTATGAGCCTAGCCTGCCCAACGTTTCCTCATAATGCTGCATTCTAAGGATTAGTCCAGTAAGCCTTTCTTAAAATGCTTCCAACGGATTTACATCCTTAAATAAGGTGACCAAAATTGCGCATAGCACGCCAGATATAGCCTCACATTGTCCTATAGAACTGAAGCATAACTTGACTAATTTTGTATTTAATTCCCCTAATGACAAACAACAACATTTTATCAGCTTTCCTCCTTAGTTGCTATATCTCAGTGCTAACCTTTGCGACTCATGCATGAGAATGCCCAGATTCCTCTATATTTCAAAGCTCTGCAATTTCTCACCATTTAGAAAATAACTTTTTTATTCTCTCTACTAAAATAGATAATTTTATGTTTCCACACATTATACTTCATTTGGCGGATCTATGCTCGTTTATTTAACCTGGTTATATCTTTCTGTTGCCTCCTCATGTCCTCTTCACGACTTAATTCCCTATGTATCCTTGGGCCGTGTTATAGATCTATCACTAAGGAAGTTATGACAAAGTGCTTAGGAAGCCTGAATGCAATCATGCAGAGTCAACATAGTTTTCTGAAAAGGAAATTGTATTTGGCAAAATTATTATGTTCTTTGAGAAAACAAGAAGGAAGATGGATGAAGGGGAATCTGTCGACGTGGTCTCCATGGTTTACAAAAGGCACAAGGCCGAATATCAAATGTTACTACATAAGAGAAGCGTACATTGTGTTATGGGTAACATATAATATGGAGAGAGAATTAATTAACACACAGCAACGAGGAAGATAATGTTGGTCAGTTTTGGATTGGGGTGCAACAGTGATTGCATACTATATCAGTAACTTGGATGAAGGGACAGGTTGTAAAGTTGCCGTTGATATAAAGACATGCGAAGAGAACGCTTTAATTCATTCCTACGTTGTGGGTATTGCTGGATTGGCCGGTATTGTCCATCCCTAATTGCCCTTGAGAAGGTGGTCGTGAGCTACCTTCTTGAACCACTGCAGTCTGTGTGCTGTAGGTAGACCCAGAAAGCTATTGGACAGGGAGCTCTAGGAGTTTGAGCCAGTGACACTGAAGGAACAGGGATATATTTCCCAGTCATCATGCAGAGTTGCTTGGAGGGGAAGTTACAGGTGGTGGTGTTCTCGTGTAGCTGCTTTCCTTGTTCTTCTATATGGGTGTGGCTCTGGGTTTGGAAGGTGCTGTTTTTGTTTAATTTCTGCAGTACATCTTATAAGAATTACACGCTACTGCTACTGAGCAATAGTGGTGGTAAGAGTGGATGTTTGTGGATGTAGTGCTAATCGAGCAGACTGCTATTTCCTGGATGGTATCAAGCTTCTTGAGTGTTGTTCGAGTTCATTCAAGTAACTGGTTTGATTTGAGCCATCTAAATGGTGGATGGGCTTTCAGAGTCAGGAGGTGAGCTACACCCCACCTGATTCCTAGGCTCAGACCTGCCCTTGCAGCCACATTATTTACTTGGCTCGTCCAGTACAGTTTCTGGTCAGTGGCAACCCCCAAGCTGTTGTTAATTGGAGACTCAGCAATGATAATGCCATTAAAAGTCATGGGGCATAAAGATTCTATAAAAGTATAGTTTAAGTGAGTGAGGACAAATTTGACAGATGAAGTATTATGCGGCATAGTGTGAAATTGTACACTTTGTTGTAGGAAGAGTGGTTTAAATAGGGAGAGGCTGTGGATTTATATACAAATGTGAGTGTGTTGGTAAGTGAACCCTAAAAGATTAGAATGCAGGATTAGGAATGCAAATGAAGTTTGCATTAAATGAGATTTTATTAAAGTTGTAAAGAGATATGCTGAGATGACAGTTTTTTTTCCTTCATAAGACATATAATTGCACAAGAAACAGTTCAGAAACAATTCAGTTGAGTGATTCCGGGGATTAAGTGGTCATTTTGTGAGGCAAGGTTGGACAGGTTGGGCCTGTAATCATGTTTTGAAGAATGATGTATAATTCTATGACCATATGACTCTATAATAGGCAATTGTAATGAAATGTATCAGATCCTGCACATTAATATTTAGTGCCTTAAACATTTCAATATTCAATGGATATTCTGGTAGCCAGAGCCACAGTCAAAGCTTGTTAAGTGGTGAGGTGCAAAAGGCTTCTGAATGCACTAGGAGGGATGTATCCTGCAGGATGCTGAGAAGATAGTTCATGATCCTTTACATTTTGGTTCATCTAAGTTTGCTAGGTGCAAATGTGTCCATTAAAGGAAAATGTTGCCTGTATGATTTAGCTTAATTGGCTTTGTCCTGTATTAAAAGATCTCAGTGGCACAGGAGAATATATTGTTACTATGGGGGAGGATAGCAATGAGGCTTTGAGGCCTCTTTACCAGTCTAGACAAGAAAGTGACAGGAAATGAGCTATAGAAAATGTTTTGGTGTCCCTGAGGCAGATTCTTTGAGAACTACTGTCTTCTTGCAGTGTAAGGGAAGTCTTTTGTGAAAGCAGGCTCCATCTGCACAGACAGTTTGAAGCTAGCAAAGCTCAAAATTTGTTTTCAGTTTTATGGGGGATGTTTAAAAGGCTTTGCATGATTGGGCTTGGTTATCCTGGTGACCATTTTGAAACCCCTTGACCTTGATTCTGTGGGAAATATTTCCAACTGCATGTGAGCTAAGTGTGAAGATTTACTTATGCCCCTTTTCAGCAGCTGATTATCATCTGAATGAGTGTAAATAGGACTCGTTTTCAGTTGTAGGGACATCTCCCTTGTTGGAAAGTGGGATCCCTGATTGACAGAAGTGTGCTTTCTCTTGATCAAATGGAGCTTTGTATCATTGAAACCTCTGTGGAAATTATGGAGTAGATTTTGCACTTCCATGTTAGTGCAATGATAGCTCCAATGGGTGGCTTTCCTATCATCCACCACAACCTGTCTGAAATTATGCAGGTGTGTGATGGGGATGAATTGCGTGTCCTTCCTGCCTTTGGGCCTATTAATCTCTGGGTATGGGTTACATCCCACCACTGCGAGTCTTTTATACAGGCTTGGAGGGACACAGTCAATGTAAGGAGTCTGGCAGTTTTGCCTGTATGGGCTGGTGTCAGGCAATGGACTAGGGAACCTCATTCAGAGGTCCCTTAGGTCCATCACAGGCACCCTAACCAGCTGTCTTTGCACCCAGCCCCTTGAAGCTCACTTTCCTTTCCTGCTACATGTAGTCCATCACCTTCGCTCCCCATCGCTAAGATCGCAAATCTCAGATGTACCTGGGCTTCTCAGCATAGTGTATCTGCCAGCAGTGGGAGAAATGGGAGATTAGCAAAAGGTCAGTTATTCAATAGACTACAAGTTAGATACTTGGTCTCACAAAAGAGGCAGATGCCTCTCAATACAGCAACAAATCATGTGACCAGGGTTGAACTGTCGTGCTGCAGCTGTTAGGATCGAGGGCCTCCCCACCTTGGCAGGGGAGGGCAGGCTCAGAGACCATGGTGCACCATAAAACACACTCCCTCATCTTCTGTTACCTTATGCCAGTTGAAAAAGGGATGTGGGAAGGTGAGAGTTCTTTAGATAAATATGCTGAAATGTGAGAAGAATCATTAAATACAAAATCAAAAGCTGTGTTCACAGCAGGGCTGTTGTGAAGAATAATTCACTGAAGATTGAGATTGGTTTCTTTCTTCCAGAGATAAAAAGGGCAATTATTTCACTATTAATGAAATGAACGCCTACAAAGGAAGGGCAGGCCTTTTGGAACAACTTGGAATTCTTGCTGTTGTGGCTGGTTTCCCTGAGTGACAGTGACCTATCCTAGATTGTGCCTTTGTGATTTTACTGCATTCTGAGGCCGTAGACATGTATGAATAATCTGTTCGAAGGAATTGCATGCTGGCTATCACTGATCATCTTGATCTTCAGTGCAGTGCAAGGGCGTTTTGTCCCTGGTTTGCTTTTTACAGTTGCCGCATTGGCGAAACCTTGTTCACAGAAATAATCGAAATGCCATCAATGTGCTTTTGTAGGCTCTGTCTTAGAATAAAAGATGAGCTTTATTCTCTTACAGTTTCACTTAAGAAACCGCAACAGTAGCTTCTTGACACCATGGGCAGATTAGGCTGGCAATGCATATTCAAATTTGTACATGGAGCAACAATGCTTTTCGAGTCATAGAGATGTACAGCACAGAAGCAGACCCTTCAGTCCAACTTGTCCATGCCGACCGTATATCCTAAACTAATCCCAACTCATTTGCCAGTACTTAGCCCATATCCCTCTAAATCCTTCCTAGTCATGTCCCCATAAAGATGCGTTTTAAATGTTGTAATTGGGTCCGTTTATTGAATAACTTACTGGAGACGCTGAAAACACAAGTTTCCTTTCTGTTACCAGTTACAGTTCAGGAAGAATTCACTGGTCATTCCTGACTTTAGGAGCTGGTACGTTTGGATGCTATTTAATGTCTGTCATATGACAGAAAACCTTACTATGAATGGAGTAGTATTGGATAATAGTTAATCTTCTAAGAAATGTGGACAGTCTCTGTTGCTGTTTCTATGAGAATTGATCTGGGTCTTGTGTGAGCCAAGTCATATAAGACATGTACAGTGCACCTAGCCTCAGAATTGTCCTCAGGAGTGGCATGCAGTGAATGGTGCTTCAATAATCTTTGATTTTAGTAGACATTGTATGAGGCTGAGGACACCAAGATCATTTTTTGGCTTGTGTACACATCAGATGGATGATAGCTTGCTCCTTGGCTCCAGTAGAGATCCAAGCTATTTAATGAGTATACTTTACTGTAATATTTCCGACAAGCTGCCATTGTTCAATAAGAGGTGTCTGACTGCTTGCTGATGGGGGAAGAGAACTGGGTGGGGACAGTGTTGGACAGATCAGGCAGTTCTGCCTCAGAACCAAGCTAGAAATGGGCATTTAAAGAATGAGGAAGGAGGATAAGTGACTGAGATTTACGTGAAGTCAGAATTGGAGGACAATTTAGAGCAGTCTAAAATAGCTTTTTTTAATGATTCATCATTTCACCTGCTAGAAGAACAAAATTACACTGAGATCTTATAATCAGATTAGATTAGATCACCTACAGTGTGGAAAAAGGCCATTTGGCCCAACAAATACACACATCCACCCTCCAAAGAATAACCCACCCAGACCTATTCCCTTCCCCTATATTTACCCCTGACTAATGTACCTAACACTACAGGCAATTGAGCATGACCAATTCACCTGACCTGCACATTGGATTGTGGGAGGAAACCGAAGCACCCAGACGCAGATGCAGGGAGAATGTGCAAACTCCACACAGGCAGTCGCCTGAGGCAGGAATCGTACCTGGGTCCCTGGCGCTGTGAGGCACCAGTGCTAACCACTCAGCCACTATGCTGCCCAGTGCCACTCAATGTTGGACTCTGATTAAAATATCACAAATAGCCAACATTCCTTTCAAACAGCAGCTGTTGCTTGAAAATCAAGTCAACCAGACTTTGAACAGCCACTGAGTGCTAGCTTCTTTAAAGAAAAATCACCAACCTCTTACTTTTTTTTTGCAATGTAAGCAGACAAAAATCCCTCTCACAAAGTACCTGACATAATATTGTCCGTGGGATCAGTTTATTCTAAACGTTTATCAGCTGTAAAATGTGATGCAGCATCTTACTTATCAATTAAGTTGTGAGTTAATCTCTTTTGATAAATGATACAACTTTCAATAGGCAGCTGTGATTGGCGGAAATGTTATTTCTAATCATGTTTCCTGCATGTTTGCTTCTTAAGAAACAAAACAGAATATAATGCTGTATTTTAATAAACAACAGTAAATGCACAATAACCTGATGAGAGATTTTTTAAAAATATTCTGAATAATAAAGTATACAGCTACAGGCATTTACATGAGGATGTGGGCTCTTTGTACTGGTTGCTAGCAAATCTGCTACTGTCTTGCCTTGTGAGTCAGTGGAATCACTATCTATGACAATCTGGATAACATAAGAGTCACTCAGCAAATGAACACATTACATTCCTTTCTTATTGTTGCTATGGGATCAAATTCCATAACTTGTGAATGACCTTTAGTTTCAATATATTTGTTTCTGGGTGTATTTCATTATCATTAATGTATCGTTTTAAAGCTGAGAATATTCAAGTTAGGAGTTAGAAAACAATATTTAACAATACTGGGTTGGATAAGTGGGCTTTGCTAAAGCAGATGTAGTCTTCATTTTGCCAATGGGTTGTTACAGTTTTGAGAAGGATCTGGGGGCAGAGAAAAGAGTAATTTCTGTACAAGGGGAACATGACATTGGACAGACAAGGGTTAGAAGTGAATACTAGTGTGTGGAATTCTGAGAATTGCTTCCTATGATAATTCTACAAGGAGAATGGGAGATTTCTAGAGATCTGATGATGTCTTTGGAGTTCAGTGACAGATTGGTAAAAGCCCCAAAGAATTTTGGGACCCAGTGTACCTTGTTAGCAATGAGGCAAGGAATAGCCATAAATCTGACAGTACTCCTCACCCATACCTTTTTCAGGGGTAATTAGGGATGGGCAACAGGCTTTGCTGCTAATGCTCAGTGATATTTGAACATAAAGAGTGAGGATGAAGATGTCTTAAGATTGTTCGTGTCAGTTCGTGATTTTTTATTTATGATTATTATATTTGATATTTTGTGGAAGTGTATGTATCCATGTTTCTTCTGCTCTCTCTTTCTCGCATTCCTCAGTAAATAGAGCAGTTATATTTTCTAACAACTAAAAAAGTCCCAATAATAATCTGGCAGTTTTCAAGGCTTTATTTATTATTCAGTTCTTGGTTTTAGACATAAGGTTGGCACATAGTACCCCACAAAATTTCGGAAGTGGTGGAGGGTTGTCTTTTTGACCAGCTGTATCTCTGTGGTAGGGATTTTTTTAGTTATTCACTACTTCAACCCATGTATATATTGCCTACAGATGTTACCAGGAATTGTATTGTGAAAAATTGTGCTGCCAAACATTGTACAAATATTGAAAAACAGATAGTTCAATATCTTGTAAACTTGTCTTTTTATAAAGATCTTTTGAGAATTTTTTTTTACTGTACGTGCATAATTAAAAGAAAGTGCACTGGAAGCCTACACATGAATTTGGTTTGACCATGACCATTCAACTTAATGGATTTTTCTGAATATCCTGTTTCTTGTCAATATTCAGTTATTTTGCTGCTACTTACCTCCTTTCCAATAGAACAACAGGACTCACACCGAACAGACCTGAGGAATCCATCAGACTCAAGATTGTTTGAGTGGTGAAAGGTGAACTTTTCTTTCTTGGTAAAGCCAGTCCACTCTTAACATGTGTCAGCATTATCAGGCACTAGATTTTACACTCCACTGTATTCACCCACCTCTGACCTGTGAAATTTTAATGGGAAGCAGGAGAGTTACCTGTGTCTCCTATCCTTGGGCCTACTGAGGGACATTTAAAGGGCTGAGCACCAGTATTTTACCCACAACAGGTGGAGGCTTGTGTTGATTTGGTGGAAGTTGGTGTTGGACAAGGGGGTGGAGGAATCTCCTTCGCCAGTCCGCTGTACCCATTGGCAGCCACCACCCTTCAAACTCCCATTCTGACTTTGATGAAATTCATTACATTGATGTCTTAACTGCAGTGCCAGGGACCCGTGTTTGACTCTATCCTTGGGTAATTGTCCTGTGTGGAGTTTGCGCGTTCTCCCTGTCTCTATATGGGTTTCTCCAGGTGCTCCGGTTTTCTCCTACAGTCCAAATATGTACAAGTCAGGTGGATTTGCTGTGCTTAATTTCCCTGTTGTTTGCAGGCTAGGTGGGTTAACAAAAGTAAATATGGGCTAACGGGGATAGGGTGATATGGTCTTTGGTGCATCAGTGTAGTCTTGATGGGTTGAATGGCCTCTATCTGCACTGTTGGGATTCTGAGCTTGTATGAATCCTCATGGGGACTGCCCAAAGGGTCAGCAGTGACCACTCTGCTCATCTGACCTTGCTGGGAGCACAGAGCTGCTGACCATCCATTTGGCTGGCAGTTTTCTGAAGCAAGATCTGCAACTGAGACAGAGGCAGAATTCATGCCTCAAGCAAATTAATGGCCAATTGATCATGAAATGACAGCAGGGTTGAGAGCTTCTGTGGGATGGATCCTCATCAGCCCTTTTGGCGAGGGGAGATTGGGAGATGGGTCATTGGCATAGAATTCCATCTTGGGTTCCCGGGCAAACTGTTAGAATGGTGACAATTCTGTAAAATGGAAACCTTTTTGGAAGGGTTTTCTTGCAGACTGCCTCACTATACCTTTCACAAATTTTTTTTTCATGTGTCCAGCTTCTCGTATACCTGGCATAGAGCTCATCCAAGCACAGTTCATACAAAATGTTCTTTTGGACTCAGAGTCTATGGCACAGCAGTGCTGCACCTGGCTCGCCATGAGTTTTCTTTTACTGTTTGCATTGCCTTTTGGAATCCTGAAGTTGCTCTTCCTGTATAGACAGAGTATTCAAAGTATTTGACATGATTCTTGCCAACAGACTTGCCTTAGTAACTGTCTTTGTGTTGTATGAGGTATGTGGTGCTGCGTTGATGGCATTTTTGCTGGAATTTGAGCTTGCCTTTTAAAGTCACTCGTACAAATGAGTTCTTCCCTAGCTGTGTAAATGGTAGGAGGATCCATAAAACATACATTTTGCTGTGTTTACTCAAAGAAAACTAAACAAGAGTAAACACCAATGAAGTGGGTGGTCTTGTGGTTTAGAGGATCCCTTAATGGGAATGCTCAAGCTGGGAAAAAGACAGATAAAGAATGCGGGAAGACTCTGATTAGATTAACTGAAGCGTGAGCTATCCTGATGTCTCAGCAAATTTATTTGGCCCCTAGCAGTCCATGAAGAATAGGAAGATGTCTGGTTTGAATAGACAGTAGAGACACTCTACAGAATACCTCATGATTCTGCTTTTAACAGCCTGCTACATTTCTTGCTCCTGATGACAATGCATCAACAATTGCTGACAGTCAAAATGCATGAATATTAGCAAACATAAGATCAACAGTACAATTTCATCCTTGCCTGAGCGATTATCTCACTGGATCGCTGCTCGGTTTTCTTTATTCTCGTTTCAATGGAGTGAAGGTCAGATGGGATTCCACACTGAGTTGGAAACCTGCTGTGCTGCGGTCTAGCTCGTGAAGACAGATATTTACCCGAAAATTGAAATGCTTGTCAAATTCTCTATTACGACTTAAGTATGAGCCATGACTACCTGGAGAAGGTGTGAAGAATTTAAAAGATATTCTTGTCACTGTAAGTCTTCACTGGAAGAATTGTGCATTAATTGGTTGATCTGTTTTTAATTTTGAGCATGCTGTGTTTTAATGTAGATTTCTATGAATAGCACTGAAATAAGGGCATGAGCAGGGAGTGGTTGGTATTTATAAGATTGCCTGCAGCAGACAATGACTTCAGGTGCAAGCCTGGTGGACTATGTACAGGAACGTGTTGAATAACAAAGTGACTTCACTTTAGCTCCTTGTATGACACTAATGTTCTGTTCTATTGATGTTTGGGTCCATTACAGTTGCTGATTCCAGTATTGCAATTGCTGGTGTTGTGTTGTCATGGTAGCGTAATGAACATTGATTTGTCAAATTGTGGTACTGCACTTAGTTGCATATTCAAATACCACTTTTCATTGATAGCATTGAATACCTTAGCCTGGGGAGATGACAACATTAGCCTGTGCAGATATATGAAGTCACTATTCTGATCATTGTAAGCCATCATAATCATTGCTTTCCTGTTAAATCAGCAGGAGGCAGTTAAAGATATTTTCTGACTGGAATTGTTATGAGATCATTAGTTAAAGTTAAAAGTTTAGAACAAGGATCACTTTTAGCAATGTGAATCTCTCAAGCTCTTCTCTGAGTGACCCACTAAGCGGCGGGGAGAGATTTAGGTATTGCTCCTATGAGAATACTTCCTATAACAATTGTTTTAAAAATGAGGTACTGGATACTTTGTAAAGAGAAGAGTACTGCAGATGTTGGAAATTGAAACATAAACGGAAAATGTTGGAAACAAATACAGCATGTCAGCAGCTGTGGGAGAACAGACATTGGCTTCTTTAGAACTGAGAAATGAGAGGAGAATAGGCATTTGGCCCAGTCAGAAAACATGGGGAATTGAATAAATGACAACATGGTGAAAAGGGCAATATGCTGAGCACACCAAATATAGCATTCAGTAACAGAAAAAAAGCCTTTTTTCATATATAAAACAGCATTGCAGTATTCAAAACGAATTTGCATTGCGTAAGTGGAAAATTGATGACAATCTTGAATGTAATTAGTCCCAATTTTGTAGAAATGACGATGTAAGTTAGACTCCATCCAATGTGCAGATGCAGACGCCAATGCTAGTGAGTCCTCTCTACAAAAAAAAACTGCAATTCATACCATGCACATTTATGCAAACGCTGACAGAAAGAAACAAGCACTTTCACATAATATAAGAACATGCACTTTTTCTTTTACAAATTGAAAACTTGTAAAGCTTGGACATCGAGAATTTTTTTCTGCTTCAGACTGGAACACAATGTGTAATTTGGCAGCATGTCGCTCTCATAGACAGGTGAAGATTAGCTGCTGTGGTTGATATGTGTCAACATACTACTGTCCCCCCAACATTTCATAAAAGCTGTCAGCTAATCAGGTCAGTAACGTTTCTTTAAAAACTGCATCCTACCACCCAATCTGCCTCAGTAATAAATAGAACAATGCAAATTACGTATTACAGGTTCAGTTGAACTGATTTTAATTAGTATGGTATAAAGTCCATGACATCCACTTGCCTCTAAACAGCTTGTGCAGGAGCTGACTATATCCACACACCACTTGCTGATGGTGTCCAATAAATGCTTAGCACTTCATTAATCTGCAGAGATTTAAACATGTGGACAAAGTCAGGCTATTTATATAATATTGTATTAACTATACATTTGCCTCAAGAATTTCCAAAGGAGGATTTTTATTTCAAGTTCTACCTTTTTCATACTGCTGTGTTGGGAGCTGAGAGACCACAGCAGCCAGTGCAGATGGCAGAGACAAGCTGTATTGTGTTAAAGCTGGGTGCTTGAGAACAATTTTATTGTTCAGTACGTACTGTTATTTGTGACCTTTTATTGTAACAAATGATGTTGTTACATCTTCTTGCCTCCAGTACAAAGGCACATGCACTTAATTCTGGACAATTTATCAGAATGTCAAATTGTTTCATATTTAACAAAAACATGCACACAGGAGCAGTATTTACTGGAGGGTGACAGGCTGCCAGCTGGAAGAGCTAGCAAGAATCCCCCCCCACCATTTCTCCATCATATTTTATTGCCCCCTGCACTGTGTGCCACTGAAACACTTAAGTAGGCAGAAGTGGGCCATTCCTGGATCAAGGATCTGCAGACAGAAATCCCTCCACTTCAGAGCTTTGATTGGGACCAAAGCCAGCAGCTCTTTATTGGTCAACCGTGCCACCAGGGAGGTGGCACTAAGGCTTGGGCTCACCATGGACCCGAGTAAGTCAATATCATGGGAGATCATCATAGAATCTCTACAGTGCAGATAGAGACTATTCGTCCAGTTGACTCTGCACCAACCCTCTGAAGAACATCTCATCCAAATCCATCACCCCACTACGACTTCATGCAGGGAGAGACCTCATCTCCCACTATAGGTGAATGCCAGTGCTGGCAGAATGATAGCCTTAAGTGGCATTTATAGTCCACGTAAACACCGTAATTATCTATGGAAAGGCTGTCCTGATTTAATTGGGTCAATGGCAGTAAGGCAGTTTCCACCCACCAGCCTCCCACCTAATTAAATTCCCCCTGCCACCAAATTCAACACAGGGGAGGGAGGGCATTAAATTCCTCCCATAATAGACTCTATTTTAATGTCCTATATTTTAACTCCTTAATCAGGTACCTTTGTGTCCAAGTGTGCATAACTAATCCAATTACATCATTCACAGAAGAACACGGTAGTTTCCACGGTCAACATTTACCAGTCCATTAACAACAATACCAATTACTTAATCGTTTCATTTCATTGCTATTTATGAGATCTTGCTCTGTGTAAAATTGATTGTGATATTTGCCTAAGTAATCATGATGACATTTAGGTCAATAAGTTACTTGTTGGGATGTTTTGAAGACACCCAGGCTTTCCAGTTCCATTCCTGTTGCAATAAAAATACTCAGCAGCACTGTTTAATATTATATACACCCCATGAGGCAAATGGTGAGATCCACATCTCGTCAATTATGTCTGATTTGGATGGGAAGGTTGGAACAATAATTTTTTTCTCTCGCTTATAGCGTCATGGAGGAATACAGAATGGAAACAAGCCCAGCAACTCAAATTGCCTACGCTGCCCACAATTTAAACTAGTTCCATTTGCCTGTGTTTGTTTGATATCCCTCCATACCTATTACATCCATGTATAGGTCTAAATATTCCTTAAATGATGAAATTGTACTTACTTCCAACACTACCACTGGCAGCCCATTCCAGACACTCACCACCCTCTGTGTGAAAACATTGCCCCTCTAGACTCTTTTGAATCTCTCCCCTCTCTAGTTTTGCTCTCTTTGCTCCCTAGTTTTAGACACACGTAACATAGGGAATGCTGGTAGCTATCTACCTTATCTATGTCTCTCATGATTTTATAGACCTCTATAAGGTCACCCCTCAGTTTCCTACACTCCAGGGAAAAAGGTCCCATTCTATCCAAGCTCTCCTTATAACTCAACCCTCCAGTCCAAGTTCAGTCATAGAGGCATAGAGATGTATAGCACGGAAACAGACCCTTCAGTCCAACTCATCCATGCCGACCAGATATCCTAACCTAGTCTAGTCGCATTGTTCAGCAATTGGCCCATATCTCTCTAAACCCTGCTAAACATATTCATATATCCATCTAGATACCTTTTAAATCTGTAATTGTACCAGCCTCCACCACTTCCTCTGGCAGCTCATTCCATACACGCACTATCATAGTAAATCTTTTCTGCACTGTTTCTAGTTTAATAATAATCCTTTCTATATAGGGTGAGCAAAACTGCATGCAGTACTCCTAAGTGTGGCTTCACCACTTTTTACAGCGGCAACAAGATGTCCCGACTTCTCTACTCAATAATGAAGGAGTATTTGATTTGGTACGAACTTTATCAACGCAGATGCAAAGCTCTGGATCTCAAATGCTTTGTCTTCTGAAAAACTACTGCTTCCAGCAAAAGTAGTGATGAACATGTATGTATGGAAGAAGCATTATTCTGGCAAAGTCTTAATTTATTGAGGAGTGTTGGAAGCAGATAGTGAAAGCTGGTGTGTTTGCAAGGGGGTGGGAAGGAGCTCCCCCTTATTCAACGACACTTGGTGATCAAGTGACAGTGCATGGAGGCTGCTGAGAGCCACCAGCGTCCTTGATCCCAATACCCCTCCCCCTCTGTTTAGATGGCAGGAGGCAGTATCTCTACCCCAGGGTGAGGGTCGGGGTGGGGGATGGCCTGCCTGTTGAATGCCTGAATGGCACAAGATGGGATGGGGTTTCTCGAGGTGGAGCAGAGACTGCGCTCTCACTGGCTCTGCAGCTGACAGCTAAGATCGCTGTCGCCACCACAAGATTCCAGCCATAGGTTTGTGTGCATAGTATGTTGTCTGGAATATGTGAGCAAAGGATTCAGGAATAAATTAAACAGACATTAATCAATGCCTGATATGTTGTCCAAATAAAGAAAGTTCAGGATTCAAAGGATTTTAACAAGCCACTCTTGTTCGTAATTGGAGGAGTGTTGTGTGGCATTGAAATGAAATGCATTCAGTTTTATAATGTTGGCATTAAAGATACAGTATGAAAATGTGCAATCACTTTTGAGCGAAATTGCCTCAGGGCTGCCACAGTTTTACACCCATTATGGTATAATAGCTTTCTGCTCTGTTGGCTTTGTTTTAAGAAGCTCCTTTTTATAGCTGTTTCTGTAGAACATCTGCAGATTTATTTAAGAAAAAGTGACAACTCTGTACCAAAGCTCAGCATCTGAATAGAACTCACGCGCTACTGATGTCAGCCTGCTCTTACAAACAGCGTTGAACCTAGCTGTTCATTAAATTCACAGCATACGCAGACAGAATGAACTGTCTGAAACGTGCTGATGTGACAGAAAATCATAAGTTTCATTCAGTGTGGATCAATTTTGTTTTTTTTTGGCCTACTGATTGTTGCAGCATTTACCTCAGCCTCCTCGGCACCCAATGCAATTGGAGCACACTTGGCGACAGCTCTTCTTCCATCCCATTACCCCCGCCTTCTCTTTGAACCATTGGTTCAAATGTGAGTGACAGTTCAAAAGACAGGCTGCTCTCTATCTGGGGGATTTAACAGATGGAAGCTCTTGTTCTCTCGGCCAGCTGAATTCCACTAATCTGTTTAAATACCCCATCAGACTTGTCCATTCTTCAGGAAAGATATTATAGAGTACTGGCAGAAAACAGAAATTAATTTTTTATTAACAGCGCATGCACACTTCAGTAAGTGCTTGAAAAATGAATCAACAAATAAAAATTGTGAATCACTGAAAGTCTTCTGATAATACAACAGAGCAATTCCACTGCAGTTTATTTAATTGCAACTAAGGCACTAGATCTTTGAGACTCTGTCCACTCACTTTCTAGCAAAAAAATGTTCATGTGCGACATTGCTGGAGAGGCTAGTATTTATTGCCCACCCGTAATTGCCCTCACAGGGGTGTTGATGAGCCATCTTTTTGAACCACTGCGGTTCTTGTGGTTGTTGGTACATCCCACCATGCTATTAGGCAAATAGGGAGGGACTTCCATGGTTTTGGATCAGTAACATAATACAGTGCCAAATTGTCATGTCAAATGGCTTGAACTTGCAAATGCTAAATGTTGTTCCTGTGCATCTGGGCCATTGTTCTTCTAGATAGTAGAACTTCTGGTGTTTGTGAAGTCTTTGAAACGTTGCTATAAATGAAGCCAACTATTTTATAGCACTGTGAATATAATGGTGGCTTCTACTTCTGTCTTGATATTTGAGACACTACCTATTCAGTCACTTTGTTCACAGGGCAGGGCGTTTTAGATTTGTGTGCCAAGATAAACAAAAGTTTGTTTCAGTTGAGCAGGAATTGGTACGCCATCTTTAGTGGATGGCCATGGGTGTAGTCAGTTAATGTTGAACAGAGTGAAAGCTGGATTAAGTTGGCATGCAGAGTCCCTCCTTTGCCTTCCAGTGATTGCATGGATTCAGTAGCTGACAGGTTTGCTGAAATGAGCTGTCATGTCTTATCGGAGGACTCGGTCACAACAAATGAAGCAGGTGTGACAGGCACTGAAACAAGGCAGGATATGTATTATCAGCTGCCTTCACTTTATTGTAGGCAGCATCTGTGTCCTATTCAAATCCTGATTGCTGCTTCAAACCTGGACGGTTAAATATTAAGCTTGCTTTTGCTTTAATATATAGCTCTATGAATGGACTTTTTCCTGTATTAAGTTGGAGTGGAATGAATTAAATAAATATTTGATCTATTTATTACATGATTGAATTCAAAGTGTTCATTGACATGCATGCTACCCCACCCCACCTTATTGAAGATGTTCACTCCTTCTCAGGTTCACAGTTTCACAGGTGTCCCTTGGACTCTGGCCAAGACAACCACTATTCATGTATGTACCTTGACGGTGAATGTTGGCAGGCTGTCTGACAGCTGAGAATGATCCTATCTTCATTTGCTCACTGGATGGTATTGCAATCAGGAGCAGGAACAGTGGTTGATGTTCCCTTCGAATGTGGAAGTGCTGTGACCAATTGTACTGCCTCAAGTCAACTAAAGATCAACTAATTCAACACAGGCTTGAGATTGAACAAAAAAACATTCCTAATATTTTCCTCTGATCTATTGTGACAGCCACATCCAGGAGTACTTTTATCCTGTTCCTCTGCAAGCAAATATGTTTTACTGTCAGAACCTGATCTGCTCAGTTGACCTCTCCTGGTTGCTGCACTTCATTCCAGCCTCATTTGGTACAATTTTGTGTCTACAAGGGTACAAACTGGATTGGATTTCCTATTTTGATTACAATTTATTGAAAATTTTTAAGGTTTCCCTGTTAATCAGTACTGTTGGGGATTGATGCTTGATTGTGACATTACAGTATTGAACAAATGTTTGTTTCACTCTCAAACTTCAAACCTTTGGGCTTAGTGTTAAACCAGGCATATTGCATTGCAAGTGTTTTTTTTCAAATTGCTTGTCCTTTGTTTATGCAAAAGGAGCTGGAGAGGGAAAAAGAGGCATTTCACAGTGATTTTTACTGTTTCATGACAACATTAAATTTTAAAATAGTATTTAATTTTACAGCTTGCGAATTTGCTATTATCATTTTGAATTTAATCTTTACACTAATGCTCATAACGAAAAAGATTTCTTCCATTTTCAATGATGTTGTATCTCTGCAAATGTAAGGTAAATCTTTGAGGAAAAGAAAGAGACAAGCGAACAAAAGAATCTTGCAGGCCAAATTGGGCTGCGTAAAGAGGCTGTAAAAGCTGTCACAAGCCTGATTGATTGGCTCTCACACTGCTGTCCCTCGTGCAAGGCAATAATGTTCGTGCCTGTTCTGTAAGGGCTTGATGTGCCATCAGGGTTTAGCTTATCAGCTGCAGGGCCAGTGTTTGAGATGAGGGCAAAGTGTAATCAATAATTTATACAGAAACCTTGCTTTGGTCTTGGATGTTGTTCACTTGGTTTGAGTTATGTGTACAAATTAGTGTTGCCAATAGGAATGCAATCTGCCTACCAGCTAAGTGTTCATTTAAACAAAACTATGAATTCTGTGAAACCCCAGTGAGATGACTTTACTTTCTGGTTACCAGTATTGGGGCACATCTGACAAATAGGGACATTCAAGCGACTGCTAGGCAAGCACACAGACGGCAGTAAATTGAGGGGTGTGTAAGGTTAGATTAAGATAAACGCTTGGCACAACATCCTGGGCCGAAGGGCCTGTACTGTGCTGTATTGTTCTATGTTTTAAATAGAAAATATATTAACTCCTGTGGTCAATGCATAGTGCAGGGAGTGATTTTTGTAGCAGTTTATTCTGTTACCATTGTCCAGGCCAAATAGGAGCCAGTGAAACTACTGAATACAAAACAATCGACTGTGGGAGTTGGTATCTTCTTGTCTGACCCTACTCAGCTCTTCCATATCATCATGGTGAGTATCCACTGTGTGCATCCATTTCCAGCCTTCAAAAGGGCTCGTAAAAGAAAGCTTTTTGAAAGGTGCAAGCACACAAAGGGAATCTTTTTAAAAATTTTACAAATTAAGCCAAGCATTTTCCTTAGTAAATGATATCTTGCATCAATGAATATTATGGCTGCTTGACTTGAAATATTTGCTGAAAATACTTTTTGTGATGGGCCCATGTTCACGTTTGCCAATCACCAGGTTACCACTCTAAATTATATCAGCTGTGTAAAAAAAAATTTAAAACATTGCCCAAAAATATAAAATTGGTTCCTGAAAGACATTATACTCGGTGAAATGCAGATAAGCTTAAATATTGAATTAAGCACAAGGAATCATTTTTGGAAACCAATGCACCTCTGGTGTGTTATTTGCATCGAGATTGCAAGTGCATCCAAAATGAAAATTCTTGCCCAGTGTTAATGGCTTATTTGTTTAATAACCTTCTAATGACCACTGGCAATATGGTCATAATTCGCTTTTAGGATTTTAATTAACTGCCCATATGATTTTTATTGGATCTGTAACAGAAGTAGAATTTTAGAGTTTGGAAGTTTTAGACTTATAGAGTCATACAGCACGGAAATAGACCCTTCGGTCCAACTCGTCCATGCTGACCAAGTTTCCCAAAATTAACTAGTCTCACTTGCCTGCTTTTGGACCAGATCCTTCTAAACCTTTCCTATTCATGTACCTGTCTAAATGTCGTTTAGATATTGTACTGTACCTGCATATATCACTTCCTCTGGTAATATATTCCACATACAACCATCCCAGTGTGAAAAGGTTGCCCCTCAGGTCCCTTTTAAATCTTTCTCCTCTCACCTTAAAAATATGTCCCCTCCAGAGGGTGGTAAGGGCGTGGAATGCCCTGCCTGCCAACGTAGTTAACTCAGCCACATTAGGGAGATTTAAACAATCCTTGGATAAGCATACGGATGCTGGTAGGAGGATGGGCTGATTCGTTCACAGGTTGGCGCAACATCGAGGGCCAAAGGGCCTGTTCTGCGCTGAATTGTTCTATGTTCTATGTACCCAAGAGAACAGACCTTTGCGATTCACCATATCTATGCCCCTCATGATTTTATAAATGTCTATAAGGTCACCTTTCACACTCCTATGCTGCAATGAACCAGGCTATCCAGCCTGTCCTTATAACTCAAGCCCTCTAGCCCTGAGGTAGAAAATGAACCCAAACCTTCTGGCTCAGAGATAGGTACATTATAACTGCTCCAAAAGAGACCTGCTACAAATATTTTAATTTTTTGATGTGGATTTGGCAGATAAAGAGTCAAAATATTCAACAGAGGTCATGAAACCCATAACTGTCTGCCCAGGTTAGTCTTTATACTTTGTTGGTCATAATGTATGTCGACAGTGAGGATCCACAAGGTCCAACTACTTTCATTTTAATAGCAGTACTCTTGAACAGGCAGAAAATGTTACTTGCCCTAGAAATTAGCATTGCTGGACTTTGGAACTAATCTAGGCTGTAGGTAAGAAGACTAAATAAGTCTCACTGAAACTAGAGGGCAGAGGTTTGAGGTGAAAGGGGAAAGATTTAAAAGGGACCTAAGGGGCAACTTTTTCACGCAGAGGATGGTGCGTGTGTGCAATGAGCTGCCAGAGGAAGTGATGGAGGCTGGTACAATTATAATATTTAAACGGCATCTGGATGGGTATATGAACAGGAAGGATTTAGATGGATATGGGCCAAGTGCTGGCAAGTGTGCTTAGATGAATTTAGGATATCTGTTCGGCATGGAAGAGTTGGACCAAAGGGTCTGTTTCTGTACTATGCATCTCTAAGATATTATGACAAATGCAGAGACTACGCAGTGTAAGGGAATATGGATATTTAATTACACATTTTATAGAAATCCAGCTTGTTTCATGAATACATCAAAAATAGCACAGGATCTTTGGCCCACAATATGCAAGACCAGAGACCTTCCAATATCTATGCTGATTGTAAATTCAAATTGAAAACCAAGGAAAATATAAATTAGAGATCTGAATCTTCTGGAAGATTTAGCCAGAATTCAGCATTTTCTGAACAATTAGCTGAGGGTTGGATATCAATTAACATGGCTTAGCTCAAGATATTGCTGCAGTGGGCCCCTTCCAAGCAATGTATAGAGCTCTTTGATAAGACTTATTCAACTGGGCAGGAAGTATGCTATAGCATTTGGCACACAGCAAGTAATATAAAAGATCTTGGAGCAGCCAAATATAGTAAGAAATAGCAGGTTATTATGGTGTAATGGTAGTGTCCTTACCACCCAGCCAGGAGACCCAGGTTCAAGTCCCACCTGCTTTAGAAGTGTAGAATAATATCTGTGAACAAGTTGATTAGAAAATATCTACCCTGGGAAACATGATACTGATCAAGCTTGCTCATCCCACCATTTCCAAACCTCATTTGATTCCCTGCATTGTTACTGCTAGGATCGGGTTTAAGTGACAGGTTGTTCTGCAAAACAAAATCTGCCCAATTGCATTGTATGAGATAAAGGGTCAATTAACACTATAGTATTGAATTGTACTGCCTATGAATTCGGGGGCGACTGTGGTAAATAGAGCTGAGGTTTTGAATTGTACATGTGTTCTATGAAGAAGATAAGGTGTTGATTGTATAATGCTGACACATATTCAGGCAAGTCAATCTGTAACCAACAAACTGAAGGCTTTTCTGGGAATAGTCCTTTTTTCTACTATCCAAGCAAAAGGCGACTTTGCATCAGTGACTGCTGACAAAGACTCTGTTAACTAACCACGCTCCTGGAGAAGTCTATTAGTTGCACTCCATTAGTCTTGTTTACAGAAAAGCTCTGGTCTCTAAGCACATGATTGAAGCACTTGTAGTTCAATTTTATGCTGAGGATGAAGAACTTTGGAATGCAAGGCATAAGGGACTGTGGCATGGTAAAGCACTGTCCATTGCATACCTAATATTGACTTTTATTTAAACAAATGCATACAGGAAAAGACACAGCATTTGAATGAATTTTTCTTGGCATTGATGTGCAATCCAGACCATTGTTGAAAGCAAAATAAAGCATGCACAGTAGCTGTTTTCACTTTAAACTCTTGTTGAAATGGTAAATACAGCTGTTCGGTGACTTTCATCTAAGAGTGTAATTATGACTTAAAACTGTGGATTTAGGGGAGATTAGTGAACAAAATGTACTTGATAATCTCCTTTCCTTATCATTTCAGTAATGTCCATAACCTTGCAATATGAGCCCATTCAAATCTACTGATTTATCTATCATTACCCTCTCTTCACCTGGGCAAAATCTTGATAATTAGCAGCATCATAAGTCACTTTTATGTTTTCTGAACATTTTTCACAAGTAATGGGAGAAATTAGACTGTTCAAAAGAGGGAAAAGCAGAGGTTGTTTGTAGAAACACTCGAATGATGAAGGCCATTGGAAGAAAGAGGTTGAATTTTTATGCTACCTCTCACCGTTTCATGTGATCCCGAAGCATTCTACAACCAATGAAGTGCTTTGGAAGTGAAAATTCTGTAACTTAGGCAAGTGCAGCAGATAAGTTGTACAGCAGGTCCCACAAAATTTAGGAGATAAATAACCAGCTAATCTGCATCCTGTTGAACTTTTAACTTTAATTTTCTCTACCAATGGTTTTGTACCTAGGTACTTTTGTACCTAAGATGGTGCTGGGAGTGGCAACTTTTTACACTTTTGTATCCCTGTACTTGAGTACACATGACAATAAAATCTAATGCTAATTCTTCTGGTGGGTGAGGGATAGACGTTGGCGAGGGTCAGAGGGAAATTCTGCTGCTGGGATCTGTTGTATCTACCTGAACAACCAGGCAGGACCTTTCTTTAAAAGTT
Source organism: Hemiscyllium ocellatum (assembly GCF_020745735.1). Classification (NCBI taxonomy): domain Eukaryota; kingdom Metazoa; phylum Chordata; class Chondrichthyes; order Orectolobiformes; family Hemiscylliidae; genus Hemiscyllium; species Hemiscyllium ocellatum. Next base: position 77,053,017 of record NC_083402.1, read on the forward strand.
GCAACATGGTGAGGTTTGCAGTTTAATAGCACATAAGAAAGTTTTCTAAAATATAAAAGGACTAGATTAGGTTGGAATATCTGGTCTGCATGGATGAGTTGGACCGAAAGGTCTGTTTCCATGCTGTACATCTTTATGACTCTATAAAAGGTTTTTTTTGTATTTGGTTTTGTAGTATTAAAGATAAATATGATTTGAAGTCTGTGGTCAGCAAGGCATTGCATTTTAAAAGAAGTTATTTCTTTGGCAATGTTAATAAAGAGCTGGTTAAGAGAGTGCTGATTTAGGAAGACAACAGCTGGGTGCCAAGAGGAATTATGAATGCTTTTTGTTTCATTTGGAACTGATTGAAAAAGAGCCTGGGGCTGGCACAAATTATACAGCATTTTAAAGAAGACATTAATGGGCTTTCAGGCATGTTGGAATCTATGAACCCTTGTAGCTCTGGAACTATAAACAGTGTCATGTTCCAGAATTTATTTTCGTAAAACAAGGCTTTCAAAAGAAGTTTTACTTAAAAAAAACAAGTGTCAAAATATTAAGATTGTTGAAACAATTTGTCCAACTTATTGATTTTTGTATGTTTCCTGTGAAGATGCACAGGGGAAGGCATTTAGATAGCTTGTTGTATTCTGATAAATGACTTAACATCACTGCAAAAAGTCACATTCACCAGATAGTGACATGCAGGATGTAAGAGTCTTTAAGTCTTAAGGGTCAGATTGACAAGTTAAGAAATAGTTAAGGAGCACAGTTAGAAAACATGACTTGTTTTTGTCTATTTGGAACAATAACACTTCAATCACAGGGTAGACATTTTACTTTAAAAACTTAAAATACTTAAATCTCCTTCCCCACATTGTAAATGATCTGTTAAGGCTTGATATGTATTTAGGTATATGTCTGTTTGGAAGACATTTGTAACAGCAGTACTGAATTTGGTTGTGAGGGAGAGAAAAGATTCAGCTCCTGGAAGCATTGGTTTGACGGATAATGGCACAAAATCTCTTACAATAAACAGTTGCAGTGATCCTATAATTAATGAAGCTGCAGGAAGCAACCATGACAGAGGCGATGAAAGCCCTGCATGTGAGTGTTCATGATAATTGATGTGCAGCCTTGTAGAAGTAAGGAAAGGCTGTAAGAAAGGGCGGTTGTGGCTTTTATATTGCAGTGGGAATAGAGGAGGGGCAGCCTCAGCCATGGTACCAGTTCCCACTCATCCATGGAGCACAATAAGGCTTATTAATATGGATAGGATATTGATATTTAATTGTGTGTGTGATTTACAGAGAGTGGAAGACCTTCAAGAAAAAGTTTAAAGGTCAGCTCTTGGGATTAATCAAAAGGCTTGAAATGAAAGAATACAACTGATGGTGAAAGGCCTTGAACTGTATAGGGGACAAGCCAAAACTCTTTAGCAGGTTTCATTTCGGAGTGGCATTTAGCACAAGTTTTGAGAAACACAAAAATACCATTGTGCTTTGCTGTTGCAATGTGACTTTTTTTAAGAAGCACTTTTGTAGTTTAACTTCTCTTTGAATTTACAAGGCTACCTCCCTGAAGACATGCAATGTCTAAATTCTTGTTCCAGAACCCCACGTTTTGGGTGTGTGTGTCCTTGTCAAGGATGTACCAAATTCTGGACAATGTGTAATTTGAACAACATTTTCCGGTTTAGTTTGCCAAAAGAGGATGTAAAATAAACCAAAATTACTGTCATCCAAGCAGATGTAATGGTATTCTTAATTTGCAGTTTTATTTTTTGTTTGCTCTTTTACGCTGTATTATGATTGAATGCATTTGCTAAATTAAGACTCACAATCTGTGACTGGACTGTTTAAATAATGATTTATATAAAGGCCTTTGTAAATTTGCACAATGCAGCTGCAACGGTCAGATTTGAAGTTCAAATCCATCTACCAATTAACATGCGTGTTTCGCACAAGTCCAGAATTGGCAGTTTTTGTCCACCAGGGCAACTGGTCATTTCTCTCATTTGGTATTTCTTGGGCCTCTCAGTGTGAAAATGGATGGCTATGCCAGTGAATAAAAATACTGTGATTGCTGCACAGAAAATGTCATCCATTGCGCATAACACACTTGAGAATATCTTAAAAAGATGTGATACTTGTAGAATAAAAGCAAGCTTTCGATATATATTAATGCAATTTTTAATATGATATGGACTATTAACCATATATCTTGCTCATCAATTTTATAGGTTTCTCTCAAGCACACTTGTTATATATTTAGCAAGAATCTGAATTTAATTCAGAATACTGAGACACAAACAAATTGTACTTTCTAGTTGTAAGTTGGCGCTGTGATTGTGGGTTTGTCTCGATATGGCAACCAAGTGATTAGGGAATGTTGATCTTGTAGCAGAAAGGGATAATTTAACTTGATAATTATGTCCACATTCAAAAGTTTCCATGTCTTCTTTACAGTTTTCAATCTCTTGCCACAAAATAAGTGGCTGCAAATGGATATGAATTGGGATAGTGTTAAGGCATATCATTTTCTTTAAAGTCAGACGTTAGTGAACCACTGAGAGATGTCGCTATGCTTTAAGCAATGAATAAGCTTGAGTATAGTTTTTGTAGCATTGCAATGATTTTTTTTGATCAATATTACACATCAAGCTGCACAACAAAGGCTGCAAAGATATGACAATGGTGAAAACCTCACTGCGTTGGAACACACAGTCCCCAGAGGCAAACATTCTTCCTTGTTTTATGTGTTAGAGTTTTGTTTCAGTGGATACAGTATTCTCTGCAGCTGAGAACAAGTTTCACTTGAAAATAACAGACAAGGGTGGGGGAGGGAACTGTGCTGAAATTTAACAAATGTTGCTTTGGTGGCTGGTGGCAATTTTTCATTTGTTCACATGATACAGGCTGAGATGGGTAGACGCAGCCTTTGTCAAATAGATATGACCCTCATTGTCCTGGGGGGCTGCAAAAAGAGTCCTGTTTCATAATTTACAGATAATAGGAAATATACTAACCAGAAGCAGGTGGAGGTTGCTTTGCATTTTTGAGTGTTTATTAAGACTGGAGCTTTGTCACTTGCTGATTTTCCTTGAAATTAGATATTCTCTGAGATATAACTGAGTGCAGATCTTTAGCAAAAGTAAATGTTATTCAATCATGCTGTTGCACAATTTGGTAGCTGCTGATGTTGCACTGTATGTCCATGCATAGTCGTGAGATGATTGGCTGTGCATAACGATTGGAAAGCCTGGCTAAATAAAATTTCCCTCTCTAAAACTCAAAGATGGCAATTTTAGGAAGAAAATTTAGGAATTCACCTGGGAACTTGCAAGTAGTGCTCGCTTGAGGAGTATGTTGAGCTTTTAGAAAGCTGTTTCTTATTGTGAAATCCTGCCTTGATGTACAATGTATGCCGTCTACTGTTAGAACTGCAAGAGTTTTCCAATTAAAATTCATTCTTTCCCTAAATGTCAATATGCAGTCCAATTCTTAAGCTTTAAGCGACAGAAACTTCTGTTATTAGATATGTTTTTATCAAACCAGAAACTCACTTCACAGTTTTCAAAACCTGAAAAACAGTGAAAGTAAATGTAATTTTTTTCTAAACATTAGTGTGTGTACCCCTTGTAAGTAAAACATCTACTGTGTCAGATTATTCTCAAAAATTCCCCTTCTGCTTTTGGTACATGAACAGATGCAGTCATGAGCTGATCAGTAATAATCTAGTAGTGTTCATCCATCCTTTCACAAAAGACAAATGACAGAGTCAGCCCTACAATTTATAGCATGATGTGTACCAGAGCATAAAGTGTTTCGTTCTATTTCTCCTTGTGCTGTTGCCCTCCACTATACTGCAACACATTATTTGTTCAGATAAGCTTTGTCCTCAGCATTACAAGGGGTTACTAATCACCACTTTGTACTCAAGATAGTTTGACTCTGAACAATAATTGACATTTTTCTGACCTAAAGGTTCAGATCTGTGCAGCACAATTATATTTAAGAGTGTCGTACTTTTATAAGGAACTCCTGCAGTTGTTAAAGAACCATTAGTCATGAGGCATCCACATGTACCAATGCTAGCCTTTCACAATTGCAACGAGCTGTATGGCATTCATTTTCCATTTGAACATTTGGGCAGGTGTGCTTCATTCCAGACGTCTGATCTTCATGTTAGATGTGTTCTGCCCGGACAATTATTTAGCACCCAAGTGTATAAGAGCAATATCTGCAATGTTCTTAGAGGGCTTACATAGTATATTGGTAGAAATATAAAATAATATAAATACACTTATTTATGCTTTTTTTAATGTGATATTTTACATTTATCAAATCAAATTGCTCCTGCTACTACCTTTAGTTTACGCAGACCTATAATCTTCAATACTGCATCTTTAGTCTGGTTGATACAAAATGCAGGCCCCTAAAATCCATAGCAATTCTACAACGTCACTTTTAACAAGAATGGCCAGAACCAGGTTGTGTCCTCGGGACAGGGGTCCGAGCCTAACAATGGAGTTTTCTTGACATTCTGTTAAGAGTACATTGGACAGAGTAGAGATTCGTGACTTCAGTAGTTCCCATTCCCAAGCTGTTCCCAGGCTAAAGTGAAGGTTGGCAGCAAGGAAATGCAGCTAAAGATGTGCTCAGCACAGATGATTTCCACGAAGTTTCCAGTCACTTGTCTTGCAGTGATTGCATCTTACCTGCACTCTTACATGTTCTGAAAGATATTACACTTGCATCTATGAGGTAATCCTAAAGTATATTCAAATGGGACTCATTTGCTAATTCCCTTTATTAATTCCCCTTTCCCTCCTCCTTGCCATGAATTTGCCTGCTCAGTACTGTCTACTGCTTCCTTTACCTCTCTGTCCTGATCTGTACTCTAGCCCAAACTGTTCACTACTTTCTTCATCACCCACTCTCTTCACCGGTTCCTGCTGCTCCTTGACCCCCAAACCTCAACTCCTTCCTAGTGGCTCTTTCTTCTGGCTGTCCACTTCCTGAAAAATACAAGTAGCAGGGAGTGGGAAGGAGTAGTGTAGCAAGTGGGAGCTGGGTAGGGAGGAGCAGGAGTTCAATAGTGCCATTGATGCCAGCTGTCGGAACTGATGCTATGTTCCTGTTCCTGTTGGTGGGAAGAATCACAATGCTCAAATTAATACTTGTGAAACTCTTGACAAGCCTAGTCTGTGCTGGGGACAAATTCAGATGTCTACATCTTCTGAAGCAGGTTAACTGTAACATACTTTTGAGCAGTAGGAAATGTGTTGCTCATTTGTTCAAATTCTTCTGTAGTCCAACAGACCACCAGGCTAAAAGTATGAGATATTGCTGCTTCCAAGTTACCTTTTGCTGTACCTTGTTCCACCATCAGAAAAAAAGTATGATCCTACACTCTGTTAATTCCCTTGCTTTTACACAGCATTTAACTAGGAGTATTTATCATGTCCACCCACTACCAGTTTACATTTAGAAACTTAGTCCTTTGCAACAGGACACAGGCCCATTGTTCATCCAGTGCACAGAACTGTCAGCCAAAAGTAACTTTGATGTCAGTGAAGTTGGTGCTTTGTTTCCACATCTGAAAAACATTGTAAACTCTCCACACCTTGTGCAGTCTGTCACTAAAGAAAAACATGTTTTTGGTAGTCGGTTCTTATTTGCCTTTTGGAAAGCCGGACAGGCTTGGCAGCCTGCACGTTTCCATGAAGCTTTATTTGTCTTGACATTATCTAAATACTGAGAGGCAGTTACAGTTGTTTGGTCTGTGAGCTACGAAAGGATTCTTTACTGCACTCCGCTGCTAAATTTGTCATAGCAAACAGATTGAAAGTGTTCAGTGGAGCTCTGACAGGGCCTCAGTGTACGGTGTTCATGGCTGTAATTTAACAGTGTAATTTTTATGAGTCCTGTGGTTAAAAAGCCATGGCGGCATGCGGCATGCTTCAGTAACCTAGCAGTTAAAAAGAGAAGGTCAGAGGCTGTTTACGTGAGGATATTTGGAATTCCGGACCTGGCACAGCTCCTCCAACAATAAGCTGCAGGCTTGCTGGTTTCTGTGGAAAATCTCCGATTTGGATAAGGTGCTGGTTTGTGGAGTGTTGATTTATCGTTAGCCGTATCCATGTGAGGAAAGGTTAATTTGATGCATGAGTTTTGGCAGCAGGCTCCAATTGATCAAGCTGATTTTTTTTTCATGCCTTCTTTGGTCGATTGAACTATCAGCTATTATATTCATGTTTGATGTGATTCCAAAAACGACAGGGCAGCCTTTAAGTCAGGGATGAAGGAAAAGTAAATTTCTTTGCAGGTTCTCATTTGGGTTTTTTTTTGAAACCCTGGAAACAGTATTGTTCAGCTTATGGTGCTGCAGTGTTTTCTCCAAGGTACCCATCTCTTTGCTAAAGCTTCTCTCTTTGTGTTCTGTGCTGCAAAGCTGAGGAGGAACCAATCAGCTTGCAGCGCTCGCAACAGGAGCAAGCCAATGAAGTGGCTCCTTTGGTTTGGCAACACAAAACCCTGAAGGGAAATGCTTAAACAAAGACTTTCACTGCAGACAAATGTTAACTGTCTTCACTGGTCTTTCGTCTTCCACGGTTTTATTGCCGCAGCTCTGAAAGGACTTGCTTGTCCCTTTCTCTTCAAAATTCTAAAGCTTTTTTTTGAGGGGGGTGGGGGAGTGGTGGGTATTTTAATTATATGTTTGTATTCTGAGTTTTTCCCCTCTCTGTTGCCACAGCTGCGCTGCTGCAGTCAGTAGTGACTGGAACTAGCAATCTCTGGGATGGGTCCAGGGAGAGAGAGAGAGAGAGAGGGACAAAAAAAAACCCTCTGGCGATACAAATGCATTAGTGTTGTAAATATTGTTGACATGTTCAAGAATTTAACGCAGCTGAGAGTTCTGCGATACCATAGCTAGTATTGTGAAAGGAGGAAAAAAGGCCAAGTAGTCTGAGAGTGCCCTTATTTCATAGAATTTCCAGATGGGAGGTTTTTCTTTATTTGGGGATGGACAGTCGTAGAAAAGTTGATTGCAATCACAATACTGTTTTACTGTAATACAGTATATAGTGGACATGTTTTCTCACCTAGTAAGATGCACCAATGTCACGTAGAGATAAGAATACTGGTATGTTTAGGTTCTTCCCCACAGTAGCATTTTGTCAGTCCTTTGGGGAATTAAATTGTAGGATTGTTCTGCTTACAGGCCCTTGGAAACCCAGCTGGGAAAGCTGTTTTGTTCCACGTGACTGCAGTGTAAGATAGATGTTTTGTGGTTTTATTCAGTACAGATTAAACGCTTGATAACTGAAGGCTATAAAGGTAGTTTTGATGTCTTCTAACAAAATGCATACTTTTAAAATAAAATTTAAAATATTTGTTTGTAATTGAATGTGAAAGAAGGTAAAACCTTATGGTAGGAATGAAATATAAATTATTTACATTCCATACTGTATGAGGAGAAATGTGTTATCAGTGCTGAGATTATTTTGAAAAATTTATCCTGTACATGTACAGGTAAGGAAAAACTGATGAGAAATCATTTGGCCCTTGACTTTTCTCCTCTTCGTTTTTGAAGAGCTTCATTTGTTTACAAGAAACCCACAGAGTGGTGAAGGGGATATGAAAAATAAATCATATCAAATGGTGATATGTAGTTCTAATTGAGTAGATAAATAAAAACCCAGAGTCCATGTTACTGCATGACGACAATCGTATTATACACCACAATTAAAAATGGCAGGAGAAGAATATGGGATTTATGTAAATTTAAACACCAGCAAACCAACATTGCGTATCGTTTAGGTAATGAAGGAAAGCTAATTCATAGAAAAATAGTTCCAGTGATAGGTCTTACGTTGTGTGTCATTTATTTACTCTTCCAGAATTTGTGTATAATAGCATTCACAGCATTCAACTTTAAATTCATAATTTGAAACGAACAATTTTGCATTGAGTAATGGGTAGTTGTAATTTGTGCAGGTGTCAATTTAAAATGATTTGGCAACTGAGTTACTTGCATGGATTTTGTTTGAGAAGAAAAATAACCTTTTTTCTGGCAAGAATTCAGACGTCGAAGGAAGGAAATGTGAATTAAAGCTTTGAGGAGGTGTCTGATTGATTGATGCACATCTTTCTGTTGGGGAAAGATTAAATTTACATAAATCCCATATCCTCCTCCTGCCATTTTTAATTGTGCTGCATTATACAACCATCATCACGTAGCAACATTGACTGGGTTTTTAATTCATAACCCCCCCTTTCTCCAAACACCCCCCTCGCCCACCCCACCCATCTCATCATTCACCAAGAACCCAAAAAGGAAAAGTTCACAGATTGCTTATGGTCAACTCAGAGAGCTTTTTAGTTCTGCAGAATGACTCAGTGTGTGCTGGCAGTTTGCCAAGCAAAAGCAATTACGTGTAATAACAGCAAAAATTAAGAGGTGAGTGTTGCCGTTTTACAGCAGGACGTGGCAAGAACCATTTCCTTCTGTCAGCCGTATCTCGATTACACACTTAAAAAAAACAATTTCCTGTCGGTCTTGACTTGAGGTCAGCAAAACCAGAAAGAGGAAGAAAGCAAAACCACAGCCACAGAAACAAATGTGCATTAAGTGCATGACTGGAAACGGTAAAATGGACTTCCATTGTAAAGATGTTGGATTTTTTTAAAAAAAACACTTCTCTTTTTCTCATATCTCCTGCAGGTGTTCTAGTGGTAAATGTGACTTGGCGAAATAAAACATATGTTGGGACACTTCTGGACTGCACTAAGCATGACTGGGCACCTCCAAGGTAAGCCTGCTTTCAAGGTATTTGAAATCCTTGGAAATTGGAGAAGGATTTTAGACATAACCTGAAATTGTCCCAACTTTGAAGAAGGTTAAAAATCGCACAACACCAGGTTATAGTCCAACAGATTTATTTGGATGCCTGTTAGACTGTAACCTGGTGTTGTGCAATTTTTAACTTTGTCCACCCCAGTCCAACATCAGCTCCTCCAAATCACAACTTTGAAGAGTTTTACTAGTACTAATGCGGTTGTTTAATCAAATTGTTCAGAAATTAACCTAGGCCTTCTTCCCCAATTGTTTCTAATATCCTATATGGAGAAAGCGTATCCCTTGTTCCTAGTTGCTGGTAACTTTTAAGTCGTCAATAGAGCATGGTACCAAGCGTGTGGGGCATCATAGTAGTGGGCCACAAGGTTCAAGTCCCACCTCGGCAGTAAGTGTCTCACAACACTTCCGAACAGATTGATTAAAACTTCATACCGAATATGTATTCGAGAGATAAAAGAGACCATTCAACCCATCTAGCTTGTTCTTACATGGAAAACTGTTAGAGGTTGAATAAACAGCTAGTGAAAAATAGGGCATTGGTGTCTGATCTTTTAAATAAAACCCTTTAAGTGAATACAGGGACACACATTTCACATCGTGCCCATTTCATATATTAAAAACACAGGAGTGTTTCCAATTAATGTCTCTCACTTGAATACAATTAACACTCAGTTGATATTCAATTAACACCTAAACCACCCTATCACTCTGATTTAATGGATTTTTGAATGATGCACGGGTTTTGACCTTACTGCCCTACTTGGAAGGTCTTTGGACTGAGAAGTGCTTCCTGACCTCAATTTTGAATTTGCATTTCCCTCGTTTGTACCTTTGTTTCCCTGTTCTGCAATTTTGATTTTCACTTTCAATTGTGTTCATTGCTTACCTTTTTCATCAATTTGGAAATGTAAATAACCTGTATTTTTCAACTGAATGTTGAATTCAAGCTTTTCTAAATTGCCTACATACTTTATCCTCTGGGATTAGCTTTGTGATTCTTCTGTTAATGACAAACCTGGGTGCCATATTCAAGGCACAGTCTGACCATAATAAAGTCAAAGTTTAGCATAACAGCCTCAGAATTATAACTCTACTAATTTTAGACATATTGCTAAACATTTTATTTGTATTGTTATTTGTCTGTAATTAATCCAAGGTTTCTTTCCTTCTTTTCCTTGTCTGGTTCAGCTCCATTAATTCAGTATGTGTGGCTGCCATTTATTAAGCAATAATGTTTCTATATTAAGGCAGTCCCAGTGTTGAAATTAGCCAGACTCATTCAATGTAAGAACCTAACAGACAAAAGTGGGACCATTCGTCTTTTTACCCAAAATTGACTTTGTACGTGATTCCCGGATTAAAAGAGCTAGCCTGTACCCCACGACTATTCAGTCTTCCTATTAGGATTTGATAGAAATTGATGAGTCTTCAGGGAGCCCTCTTTATTTAAAAAAAGTGTATTATTGCAAACATCTTCTTTTTACCATTCATTTGCAATCTAATATAAAATCATTATCCGAAAACATATGGGGCACCTTGCTGGCATTTCTCTTCTGAACTTCTAAATTTTAACATCCTGGAAGTTACCAGAGACTGACCTGAATCAGTCATGAAACCAGTGTGACTACACGACTGTGTCAAAGGGTGGACATTCTGTGTTGAGTAACTCACCTTCTGACTCCCCAGAGCCTGTACACCATCTACAAGGCAGCACTTCGATGGAATACTCCCCAACTTACCTGGATGAATGCAGTTGCAACAACACTCAAAGCAGGACAAAGCAGCCCTCTGGACTGGCACCGTGTTTAACACCTTTAACATTTGCTCCCACTACCAGTGATGCACAGCAGCAGCAGCGTCTACCATCTACAAATTGCACTGCCACAAGGCTCCTTAGGCAGCACTTCTAAACCCATGACCTCTAACACCTAGCAAGACATAGGCAACATATACATGCGAACACCATCACTTGCAATTTCTCCTCCAAACCACACACTATCCTTATATGGAACTGTATCACAGTTCCTTCATAGTTAGTAGATCAAAATCCTGAAACCCACTCGCTAACAGCACTGTGAGTATGCTGACACCACATGGACTGCAGCGGCTCAAGAAGGCAGTTCACCACCATCCTCTCAGAGGATATTAGGAACAGCTGCTCAGGTCAGCACCACCCTCACCCTGTGAATGAATGAAAAGGAAGTTGTGTTAACGGTCACTTTTCTGTTTCTTATTGGCCCTCATTTACTTTTGACTGAGCTACAAACGTTCACGATTCTGGCTAATACTAACCTGAAGTGTACTTTATGTTCCACAGGTTTTGTGAATCGCCCACGAGTGACTTTGAAATGCGAGCCAGCCGAGGCCGAGGGAAAAGGGCGCGGTCTGTGGCAAGCGCTCCAATGAATGAAGCCAGTTTTACGGAGTCCAGGGGCATGCAAAGCAAGAACCGAGGCGGGGCGAATGGGAAAGGTCGGCGAGGGAGTCTTAACACGAGCGGACGTAGGACACCCCCCAACTGCACCATGGAGGATGTGAAAACCAGCCCTTCCCCCATTACCAAAAGGAAGAACAAGCCGCCCATGGAGTTGGACCTGAACTCCAGCTCCGAGGATACCAAGTCCGGGAAGAGGGTCCGTACAAATTCGAGAAGCACTCCAACCACCCCACAGGGGAAGCCCGAGACTACTTTTGTGGATCAAGGTTGCTCTTCTCCAGTATTAATTGACTGTCCCCATCCAAACTGTAGTAAGAAGTACAAGCACATCAATGGTTTGCGATACCACCAGGCTCATGCACATTTAGATCCTGAGAATAAATTGGAATTTGAGCCGGACATTGAAGACAAAATGTCAGACTGTGAAGAAGCTTTGAGTAACGTGGCAATTGGCGTTGAATCTGCTGAGCCAGGAAGTGGCAGCTTGCTTTCTGGCAGTGGATTGAGTTATGATCCAATGAAAGCTCCTCCATCACCTATCACTAGCACCCCAGGGACACCAAAGGGCCGTAAAGACTTGGCTAACGCAGCCCAGAGCCCAATAGTCAACTCTAAATCTGGGAAGAATGCTAGTAAAAGGAAAGGACTGCATAACGACCTGAATAATCTTCCTGTGATTTCCAACATGACTGCAGCTTTGGAAAGCTGCTCAGTTCCTGATGGTGGGTCTGCTTCAGAAATGCCCAAACTTGAAGTGGAAGGGGTTATAGATAAGAAAAATATGGGTGACAAAGAAAAAGGGAAAAAGAGCAACAATGGCAAAGTGGATAAAACGTTATCAAAGCCTAAAACAACAAGGCCAATTGCTCCGGCCCCTCCCCCACCGCAGCTGATTGCTATTCCCACAGCAACATTCACAACCACCACTGCAGGAACAATACCAGGGCTACCCTCTCTGACTACAACAGTTGTCCAGGCAACACCAAAGAGTCCACCGCTGAAACCTATTCAACCAAAGCCTACAATTATGGGAGAACCTAGCGTGGTAAACCCAGCTCTGTCCTCCCTCAAGGATAAAAAGAAGAAAGAGAAGCGAAAGCTGAAAGACAAAGAAGGTAAAGAGACAGTCAGCCCCAAGATGGACTCGAAGCTCGGGAAACCTGAGGATTTAAAGGCTTCTGCAAAAGAGCTGACTGCACATTTTTTAAAAGAGCATCTCAATAAAAATGAAGTGCTTGTGAATGGTTTATGTGACTCTCAGGAGAGCAGAATGGCCAGCATAAAAGCCGAGGCTGATAAGGTTTACACATTCACAGACAATGCCCCCAGCCCTTCTATTGGGAGTGCCTGTAGGCTGGAATGCAGCAGTCTGGTTAATGGACAATCTCCCATGACACCATTGCATGTTTTAACACAAAATGGTGGTGATGGGACCGCTACCAAAACAAACAGCCCGGCTTACTCGGATATTTCTGATGCTGCTGATGATGGTGGCTCTGACAGCAGGTCAGAGGGCGCAAGGTCAAAGACTAATTCTCCTGCAGATACAATTTCCTCCAAGGAGACAATTGTAAAAACTCATTCCTCAGCCTCTTCTCAGCCAGCACAAAGTAAAGAGACTCATTCACCTTTTTACCATGGTTACGAGCCTTACTATTCTCCTAATTACATGCACCCTAGTCAGGTCAGTAATGCCACGACTGGAAATCCGTCTTCAGTCCAGAACATCAAAGTGAAAAAAGAGGCAGATGAAGATGCTGAGAAAAAGGAGAAGGTGGAGGTTTTGGATGTTAAAAAAAGTGACACAAGTGCAGTAAATGTCCAGGCTCAGCACCAATCTGTTATTACACAAAGACATCCAGCACTTGCTCAGTCACTGTATTATGGACAATATGCATATGGCTTATGTTACGTTGACCAGAAATCAATAATGACAAACCCTTCTTACAGGCAACAATATGAAAAATTTTATGAGGAGCAACGGTTTGCAGAGCAGAAACTGCAGCAGTTGAGTAGAGATAACGAAAGAAAAGGTGAAGGGCAGCAGAAGGATCTGGGAAAAGATGAATTAAAACAGAAAAATATTCCAACCGCTACGATCTCAAAAGCCCCTTCTACCCCTGAGCCAAACAAAAGTAGCACAAAAGCTAAGGATCCCTTCTTGCTGTCAGATTCCTCAAAACCCGGAATCGCTAACAAAGCAGATGAGCTTGGGAAATCACACATTCAGCCTCTGCAGCAGCAACAACAACTGACAATGGACGGGTTTAAAGCCAAGCAAATGGAGAATCACCAGCTCATCAAGGAGGCGGTGGAAATGAAATCTGTGATGGATTCGATGAAGCAGACAGGAGTGGACCCCACCATCCGCTTTAAACAGGTAAACTTAAGTTTTAGTTGCTTGAAGTTGTGGTCGGGGTGAATAAAATTAAAGCAAGCTTTGTTTTAATCGGCACTTTATGAACAGGCACTCTCGATAAACCAGCCAAAATTATATACTTAACTACCACAAAGTTTACTGTATTATCACGATGCCTGAGTAGTCAGTTCGGGGTGAGAGTGAAAGGCTCTGTGCTGGAAAGTTTTACTTAAGTGACATATTCTGCAATTAAGTGATGTGTATATCCCCTGCATTACATTTCTATTTTTTAATGTGTGATTTTACATTGATTATGTTGACCACTTGACCAAATGGCACATCCCATAAGATGCTGGTTAATAAAAAAGGTTTGCCGTACATTTTACAATGTTTGTAAAATCTCTTCAATGTAGAATTGCTACACAACACATTACAGTACGTAAGTGAAAATAGATGAAGGAATTGATGCCACGTCACAATGCCTGGGTTAAAGGGTTCTAACAACAGTTTATAAATGTGGACTGTTATGTGAAGAGCTGGAGACATTTAAGGAGGGAATTCTGCAGTTTAGGATGAAGAAATCTGAAAGCTTTCTGAAAGAGAAGATGGGATGAAGGGAAGGAAATAAGATTACAATTTCAAATCCCATTCACTGAGTTCACTTTTGATCATAATGGAATTATTACCACTGGGACCACACTTGTCAGTGTCAGGAAAACCTCTTGTCCTGATTTCTGTGCTGCAGTCTCTGCTGAAAAACATCTTTTTGACTCGTGGCTGAAATGAGTTTGATGCTAGTCTCTGATGCTTCCCTGCTGTGGACTAAATTGTCAGCATTGAAAGCTGTTAGTGTTTGATGTTTTCTTTTGGAAAAGAATTCTGCCGTCTAAGTAAGGAAACCAGTTTCAGCTATGCAGAGAGCTTGTAAGTTAGTCTCTTGTAACTTAAATGACCCAAAGTACTGAATGAGAGATTCAAACTTCACAATGACAGAGAGATAAGTGACTTTGTAACCATGGTTGCTAGAAGTTGACAGAGATATCAATAAATTGAAATGGGCAGAGGTGTGGCAAATGGATTTCAAAATAAGCAAATGTGGGATTGTCCACACCCACTGGAAGGATTGAACAGAGAATGAAGAGCTAAAAACAGTTGAGGATCAAAGAAACTTTGGGGTCCATGTACATAGTTCATTAAAATGTCGGAACATTTACAGAATGTAATCGTACAGGTTAATGAATGATGATCGATATATCTAGAGAGAGAGAGATTTAGAAAAAATGGGGTGTTGGTTATGCCACAGCTTCACAGTGTTGCCTTAGACCAAACCTGAAATGCTGTGACACAGTCTTGTGTCTCTCCTCAGGGGAGGATTTAATGTAGTTTGTAGAAAGACCCAGCTGCAAATGTGTTGCTGGTCAAAGCACAGCAGGCCAGGCAGCATCCCAGGAACAGAGAACTCGACGTTTCGAGCATAAGCCCTTCATCAGGGGGCTTATGCTCGAAACGTCGAGTTCTCTGTTCCTGGGATGCTGCCTGGCCTGCTGTGCTTTGACCAGCAACACATTTGCAGCTGTGATCTCCAGCATCTGCAGACCTCATTTTTTACTTGTAGAAAGACCCAGTCAGGCACTTAACAGAGGCCCTTCATGGCGATCAAAGATCGAGAATCAGAAGTCCTGCCCACTGAGATAATCTTCGGTGATCAGCAGCACACTGTGGGGAACTGGCTACTGCCAGTAATGCACTCACCCACAGTCAGTGAGGAACCAAAACTACAGGGGAGTGATGGCAGGAAGGGCATCACAGCATGGCAACTGAGGGGGATAGGGTTTTGCTGCAAAGATGGAGGGCTGGTTTTCAGCAATCTCTCTCTTCCCAATATTAGGTCCTTTGATCAGGCCTTTGAGTGTCTTTGAAGGATGAACCTGCTCCTGAATCTTCCACAGGTGTCTCCTATGATGAGACCCCTCCTGCTACTGGGTGACTACCAGTTGTAGTGAGGTGAGGCCTATAAGTGAGCACTATGAGAAGGTTAATTCATGATTTCACCAAGTGTTCAAGGTATTAAGGGGGAAAAAGAATGGGATAGATTGAAAGTATTTGCATTGGTTAGGAAGGTCTAGGATTGGTAGGTATCATGTAAAAGTTAGCCATATCTTTCAGGAGTGAACATATGACCGCAAGCAATAGGAGCAGGAGGAGGCTATTCAACCCCTGAAGCCTATCCCACATTCTATAAAATCATGGCTGGTATTCCCTGGGCTTCAACTCCTCAATATTTTGAAAATCTACCTACTTTCTTTTCTAATATTTTCAGTGATCTAACTTCAACACTGTCTATGGTAGAGAATTCTAGACATTCTCTACTTCTTGGCAAGGAAATTCCTTTGCATGAAAAGTAGCTAACGTTTCTACACAGATTTTCTTCTGAAAATACTAATTGCTAACTGATAAGTTTCTGTTATATTTAGTGATACGGATAAATGGGTATTTGGATTGAGGTTAGCCGTGATCTCTTTGAATGGTAGAACAGACTCAGTAAGATATACAGCCTGTTTTCCTCCACTGTATCCTAGAATCAGAATGCTGATTTGAGAATGGCACAATGGCTCAGTGGTTAGTACTACTAGGTCATAGCACCAGGAACCCAGGTTCACTTCCACCCTTGGGTGACTGTCTGTGTGGAGTTTGCACATTTTCCCGATGTTTGTGTGGTGGATTGTCCGTGCTAAATTGCCCATAGTGTTCAGGGATATATAGGTGAGGTGGATTAGGCATAGGAAATGCAGAATTACAGGGATGGAGTGGGTCTGGGTGGAATGCTCTTCAGAAGGTTGGTGTGGACTTGATGGGCTGTATGGCCTGTTTCCACACTGTAGGAATTCTATTCTATGAAATCTTTGATAATTAACTTATTTGAATTATTAGTGTCAAGTAACTTTGTTCTATGTTTACAGCATTCCAGTTACACACTACCATTCAGTTTCTAGTGAAAATAACCTAGCTTAAATTGATGACTGATAGTGACTGAATCACCTTTTAGGTGTAAAAGGACAGGTCCAAATCTTTCAGTTGCACTTTTATGTAATGTGTTTCAAGATATCTGCAGAAAGTTTATAGCTTGTTCATATAAAATTGTGCCCAAAGGACCTTTTAGTATTGACTGAGCAGATGAGCTAGTTATTATGACTGTAATTGGATTCTCCTTGATTCTAATCTGCATAGAAGAAAGAAACATAATTGGAAAAATATTTCTTTGGTTCCATACTTCATAGAGAGCTTTAAGAAATCAGTTTTAAGTCCATCCCAGATAATTCCTATGAGGTGAGCAGAGTCCTTTATGCACAATGGATGAAGCTTGATTGCTATATATTTAGCAATGAATGTGAACATGGCATATTAGCAAGACAGTTATATCAAAAGGTCAGTTTAATATAGAAATGTGTATGACTGTGTGCGTGAGTGTGTAAGGTAACTGCAGAGTTTTATTGCACGGATTTAATGAGGCGATGGAATGTGAAATCTCGATGACATGTTCTCTGATTATACACAGGAGCCAGATAGCCGACCATGGCCCCATTATGTTTACCAGCCAAAGTACATGGAACAGCAAAAAATGGACGATTTTGAGCGAGAGAAAAAGCAGAAAGAAGACAGTCCAATTAAGGCATCCAGCAAAGAGGGAAATGGATCTAATATTCCTATGGGAGTAACTAACATAAAAGAGGAGCCAAAAGATGCCAAACGGGCTGAATCGCAGTCTCTCTCACTGGAGGAACATAAAAATAAAACTGATGATCGTAAGACTCCTGTCATTGCAAAGGAGTCTCGAGGAGCTCGTGTTGCTGTCTCATCACCAATGAATCAGCATCAATCTTACATTCAATACCTGCACGCTTATAATCCTTATTCACAAATGTATGATCCAGCCTACAGAGCAGTGTCTCCAGTGCTAATGCATAGCTACCCAGGTAGGTCATTCTACTATGTGCTTGCGGGTGCATGTGTCTCTCTGTCTGTCAGTGTGTCATTTATACGTCCGCATATGTGTGTGTGTGAAGAATCAAAAGGTTATGGAAAGTTTTGGTTCATAATAGTTGAGGTCATAAGAGATTTTGAAAGTGAAAAAAAAACAATATTAGAGATAAAGAATAGAAAGAAAATCTCAGTAATTGCCAGGTGTAACTAGGAATAACATACCAAGAGGATCCTGTGCTGGCTCCCAGTCAGTACAATCATAGTGTACATGTGAACACATTAATTAGGACCAGAACTAGGCCATTTAGCCTCTCTAGCCTGCACTGCTCTTCAGTAAATTTGTGGCTGATCTGACTGTGACCACATCTCCTCTTTTTTTTTCCTATGTTTGACAACCTTTGACTCCCAGTACAGAGCTGGGCAGATCTCAGCCAGGTAAACGTAAAGGCTTTACAACAAGCCTTACTTTTCCTGGGCTTCCAAGAGGTAAACATAGTGATGACTAATGCTATTGGATTCTGATTCCCAAAGTCTGCAGATTGGCACTGTGCTTCAGTGCATGCACTTTGAACGACCAGCTGATGTTTGCTGTCCAGGCTCTTTCGGTGGCCATTTGTCTCAGACGTTGCTGGGCTGACAGAACCTGGCATTAAACAGCCCAAATTAAGCCAGTGATTTCAGCATGGACTGAGTGAAAAAGACATTGAATAGAAATGTGAGAGTGAGGCATGCAAAGGGAAAACATATTTAGTCAATTTATTGGACTTCATTGACTGAGTAATGTGCACTGTGGATAGGAGGCAACCTGTAGATGTATTGTGCTTAGATTTTCAGAATACATTTGATAAGATGTCACGTCAAAGATTATTGCAGAAAATAAAAACTCATGATGTAGGGGGTAACATACTAAGACGGAAAGAAGTACAGCTGTCTGGCAGGAAGCTGAATATGTGTAAGTGGGTCTTTCCCTAAATGTGATGAGTGGAGTATAAAGATTAGGAAATCTTGCTAAAACTATGCAGACCACAGCGTCACATACTTTGAACATTTTGAGCCTCTTATTAAGGATAGATATACTGATATTGGAGGCAGTGCAAAAAAGACTCACTAGGCTGATGCCGGTTATGGAAAGGTTGTATAATGAGTAGAGGTTGAGTTGATTGCGCTTGTCTGTACTCAGTGGAGTTTAGAAAAATGAGAGGCAACCTTACTAAAACATAGAAGATTCTCCGAGAACTTGACAGGGTGGATGCAGAAACATTGTTTCCCCTTGTGAAGCCAGAGGGCATTACCTCTCGAGTAAGGGAGCCACCATTTTAAGACAGAGATGAGGTGGAATTTCCTCTCTCGGAGTGCAGTGAATTTGTGGAGTTCTTTTATCACGGAGGCTGGGACATTAATTATGTTCAAAGCTGAGATTGACAGATTTTTAACCAGTGAGAAAATCAATGGGTTTGGGGAGGGGGCAGGGAGTAAAGAAAGGAAAGTGGTGTTGAGGATTGCCAGACTAACCATGAGCACACTGCCTGGGGGGACTGATTCAGTGGGCTAAATGACTTACTTTTGAGTTTAAATTTGGTGGTCGTATGGCAAAAGTCTGACAGATGGAGTATAATGTGGGTAAGTGTGAAGATGTTCACTTTGGCAGGAAGAATGAGAAATCAGAATATTTCTTACATGGAGAATAACTGCAGAATTCCAAGATGCAGAGAGGTTCAGGAGTTCAAATGCATGAGTCAGCTGACTCAAGTGATATCTGGAATGAGTGGGTTGTCTTCTGAGGATAGGTTGGACAGATTGGGCTTGTTTTCAGTGGAGTTGAGAAGACTGGGAGGGGGTGACTTGGTTGAGGTTTTTAAAATCTTGAATGATCTTAACCCATTGGTTGTGGAAAAAGTGAGTCAGAAGGAGTCACTGATGTAAAATCAGGGGTTTCCTCTTCTGGAATATAATGAGGCAAAATATGTTCTCAGAGCAATGTGGCTCTGGATTTCTCCCTCAGAAGGCAATGGAGATATGGGTCATTGGGTATTTTTTTCAGGTAAAGGTGGATAGATTCTTGTCAGATAAGGGAATAAAAAGGTTATGACGAGTCAATAGGAATGTGAAATTGAAGCAAAAAAAGTCAGCCATGAAGTAAAGGCAAAATACCACAGATGCTGAAAAGCTAAAAATACAAGCTCGAGAAACTCAGCAGGTCAAGCAGCATCTGTGGAGAGAGAAGCAGAGCTAATCCACTGGACTCGTTTCCATCTCCACTGATGCTGCCAGACTTTGCTGGAACAGCAATTATCTCAGTAACATGGCGGAGCTGACTTGGGGGCCAAATGGTTGACGTCTGCCTCTGTTTTGAATGCTCGCAAACCCGATCTGTGACAAGAAATCTTGTTGGCGGTGGCATTCAAACAGGGTGTTCTTTGAAACTCTGGGAGGACTTCACCTATTTGTGTGTATCAAACAGGGGCATACCTCTCTCCTGGGTTTCACTACCCTGTCTATGGGAAGATGTCCAGCCGTGAGGAAACAGAGAAATCAAGCACAAGTCCCAACGTGAACACTAAACCAGCGGCTGAATCCAAGGCACTCGATCTGCTTCAGCAGCATGCCAACCAGTATCGCAGCAAG
The DNA here is from genome assembly GCF_020745735.1 of Hemiscyllium ocellatum. Classification (NCBI taxonomy): domain Eukaryota; kingdom Metazoa; phylum Chordata; class Chondrichthyes; order Orectolobiformes; family Hemiscylliidae; genus Hemiscyllium; species Hemiscyllium ocellatum. Next base: position 77,073,266 of record NC_083402.1, read on the forward strand.
TCTCCTGGGGTGAGTAGGGTGACCGAACGTCGGCCAAAATTGTTTGAGCATGACAATCTGCACAGGGAAAACCACCATAAAAACTGCTGTGGTGCAATAAACTCAGATATAAAACTCATAATTTATGACTTTCTTTGACAACATGTCCTGCTTGATGTACCACATTTGTAAAAACATGCAGATAAAGGGATCCATAGGGAACACGTGAAATAAAGTCTGAAATACTCACAACCAATTCTCAGCATGTGATTGATCTTCATGCCTTTAACTTGTTTTAGGAATATTTTCCAAAGCCACAACCTTTACATGTTGTTTGGGTATATTTTCAAGCAATATAGAAATGTCCATATTTGGCATACAACTGAGCTCCAGATTGATTGATTGGTTTTCCTGGAGTAATTTCTGATTCAGGTTTTAGCATTGTTAAAAGACTTTGAAATATCAGGATCTCTTTCCTTCATCAATCTTTACTCAGTAAATCACAACCACATTTTTATAGATCAATGCCTCCCTTTATCTTTTCATGACTTTGGTAACAGAGAAAAAATGGCTTTCTGGTTCCCTTTGAAGTTTGTTCCTGCTTTATTAGCATGCGTGTAGAATGTTAAGTTGTGTGACTTAATTAATATGTACGAGCTAAATATTTGGTGCAATGAGTCGGAGATGGTAATTTATATTGTAATTAGCCTGACTCTGCAGAACTGTTTTTTTTGTGAAACGTTGCAATTTTTTTCTTCTGTAGCCCGCCGAAAAGGCTGCACCTGAACGCGAGAGAGAAGCTGAGCGAGAGAGAGAGCGTCATTCACCTTTTGCACAGCGACATGTCCACACCCATCACCACACGCATGTTGGAATGGGCTATCCTCTAATACCAGGCCAATATGACCCATATCAAGGTACTAACCTGACTGAGCCATTGGGTTTTTCATTTTGTCAAAGCTGACTATTACATCGTAATGTTTGATATGTTATAAATGTGTTTTTATTTTCCCTTGTTGGTTTTTCTGTTACATTGATGATAAAAAAATCATTAACATCTATTTTTCCAACAATTAACTTTGCAGACTGATGTCCATTTTGGTCCTTAAATGCTCCAAGTTTCTGATCTCAGTTGTCCTTTTAGTCTGAGGCATGAAGGAGGTGGGGGTGTGGGGGTGGGAGGGGGGCACATTGCATCATAGAACTCTTAGCAAACATCGAAATTACATTTTTTTTTAATCTGTGGGATATTCAATAGTTTAAACTTCAGGTGAGCCAAATTGTGAGTTAAAAGAAACTTGCTCCACTTTAAATTTGGCTGTGACTTCAAAATAATTCAAAAGGTGTCATTGTCGCTGGCTATTTAGAACGTTTCTGCACCTCGTAGTTGAGCCACATGGATGTGGGCCCAGATTGGATTCCTAATCTGTGCTGAGTTAGCAGTATGTAGCTAATGTAACAGCATGCCACAATTAGACTTAAAGTCCCCTGGTTTATACAGAGAGAACTCAACCCTGTCCTCTATAATGCAACCCATGCTTGATTAAAACATGCTGAAGAGCAAACTGGAATGTGACCTGGACATCTCCTGCAGCTAAATGAGTTGCTGACTTTCACTGCCTAAGCTAATAATAGTGGCACGGTACAAGGGAACAAGCCAGTAGCAATGATAAAGTACTCCAGAAAGGAGTCACCCTGTTCAGGAGACAAGGGATAGGGGAGAAACTGATGTGATAACACATGAAAAATGAGCAACAATATAACTTGGTATTGGTGTAACATAAACACTGGAGCAGTGACGCTATAATCTGAAGCATGCCAGCTGAAGTATATTTTCCCAATGCATGCAGCTGATCTGAAGCCTCATTTGCCACGAACACATGGCATGAAATTTTGTGTGCTCACGGTATTTTTATGCTGGAAGAGTGAAAATCTCTCAGAGAACGCAAGCTCAAAGCTGCCCTGCTTCCTAACATTCAGACAGTGTAATTAAAGGTAGTAGTTTAATCTAGCAAAACCTCAGTCAGACTCAATATTTTATGCTGTCAGTGTTACAGTTCTTGTCAGTTCCAGCTGCAGTATTTAGTATGTGTTTGCTACATGTTCCACTAACTCTAAATGTTGGCTCTGTTTGCATTAATTCCTTTAGGGCTGGCATCCGCTGCCATCGTTGCCGGTCAGCAGGTGGCTGCGCAGGCTTCTGCATCCGCCATTTTCCCTGCTCAGAGAAGGTGAGCTGTATATATTTTAAAAAAAGTCTTTTCCTGTGAAATGCTGGCTTTTGAAGTGTGTTGATGCAGTAGATATTGGTGTCAGTGTCCATATTCTCCCATCACCTTCCCGACAGCTGTCAGCTGAAGTTGGTGGGCACATGGCCCTGTACTTGAAACACATGTTAGCACTTTCAAATATCCAGTTAGGGTCCAGCGACTATTTCAGGCCTCCTTAAGGATATCATATTTACTTGTGACCTGACCAACATTCCTCAAAAGGACTGAGGGACAGCCAACAACAAAATAACCCCGAGGAAAAAGAATTGCTGACCTGACTCTAAATTTTCTACATTTCCACGCATTTGTTCCTGAGAATTGGAGCTGTTCCAAAAATGTCACTAGCTCCTGCATAATTCATTCTTTCTCAATATAATACCCTTATGTCCTCCTCATTCCTGTTATGTAGCACTACCAACCCCTGCATCTACAATTTACATGAGACTTAGCAGTTTAACACAAATTTAAAGATCCAAAGACCAATGTGCCTTAAGCATGCATTTTTCAATGCAGTTCCTTTTGCTAGTTAGTTATATGTTGGTAGGCTGGTTCTATCTAATTTCATGACAGCCACATTAGAGATCAGTGGAAGGCTGAAAATTTAATGGAGTGTTATTTCAGCATTGCTCAAATGCACACGTTTTTTGGCACTCAGCTACTTGGAATAAAATAATTCACAGTCAAGTATGGAAAAGGATATGGAAGATATAGACTGGAGGAAAATAGATGGTGACATCTTGCAAAATGTCCAGATTACAGAGGAGGAAGTGCTGGATGTCTTGAAACGGGTAAAGGTGATAAATCCCCAGCACCTGATCAGGTGTACCCGAGAACTCTGTGGGAAGCTAGAGAAGTGATTGCTAGGCCTCTTGCTGAGATATTTGTATCATCGATAGTCACAGGTGAGGTGCCAGAAGAGTGGAGGTTGGCAAACGTGGTACCACTGTTTAAGAAGGGTGGTAAGGACAAGCCAGGGAACTATAGACCGGTGAGCCTGACCTCGGTGGTGGGCAAGTTGTTGGAGGGAATCCTGAGGGACAGGATGTACATGTAGTTGGAAAGGCAAGGACTGATTAGGGATAGTCAACATGGCTTTGTGCATGGGAAATCATGTCTCACAAACTTGACTGAGTTTTTTGAAGAAGTGACAAAGAGGATTGATGAGGGCAGAGCAGTAGATGTGATCTGTATGGACTTTAGTAAAGCGTTCGACAAGGTTCCCCATGGGAGACATTAGCAAGGTTAGATCTCATGGAATACAGAGAGAACTAGCCATTTGGATACAGAACTGGCTCGAAGGTAGAAGACAGAGGGTGGTGGTGGAGGGTTGTTTTTCAGACTGGAGGCCTGTGACCAGTGGAGGCCTGTGACCACAAGGATCGGTGCTGGGTCCTCTACTTTTTGTCATTTACATAAATGATTTGGGTGCAAGCATAAGAGATACAGTTAGTAAATTTGCAGATGACACCAAAATTGGAGGTGTAGTGGACAGCGAAGAGGGTTACATCAGATTACAAAAGGATCTTGACCAGATGGGCCAATGGACTGAGAAGTGGCAGACGGATTTTGATTCCGATAAATGGGAGGGGCTGCATTTTGGGAACGCATATCTTGGCAGGACTTATACACTTAATGGTAAGGTCCTAGGGAGTGTTGCTGAACAAAGAGACCTTGGAGTGCAGGTTCATAGCTCATTGAAAGTGGAGTCGCTGGTAGATAGGATAGTGAAGAAGTTGTTTGGTATGCTTTCCCTTATTGGTCAGAGTATTGAGTACAGGAGTTGGGGGATCATGTTGCGGCTGTACAGGACATGGGTTAGGCCACTGTTGGAATATTGCGCAATTCTGGTCTCCTTCCTATCGGAAAGGTGTTGTGAAACTTGAAAGGGTTCAGAAAAGATTTACAAGCATGTTGCCAGGGTTGGAGGATTTGAGCTACAGGGAGAGGCTAAACATGCTGGGGCAGTTTTCTCTGGAGCATTGGAGGCTGAGGGGTGACCTTATGGAGGTTTACAAAATTGAGAGGCATGGATAGGGTAAATAGGCAAAGTCTTTTCCCTGGATGGGGGAGTCCAGAACTAGAGGGCATAGGTTTAGGGTGAGAGGAGAAAAATATAAAAGAGACCTTCAGGACAACATTTTCATGCAGAGGGTGGTATGGGTATGGAATGAGCTGCCAGAGGAAGTGGTGGAAGCTGGTAAGAGGCATTTTGATGGGTATATGAATAGGAAGGGTTTGGAGGGATATGGGCCAGGTGCTGACAGATGGGACCAGATTGGGTTGGGATATCTGGTCGGCATGGATGGGTTGGACCGAAGGGTCTATTTCCATGCTGTATATCTCTGAGTCTAGGCCATGGGGTAGTGAGTGTGCTCCAGTTGAACCTAATAGCCATTACTTATGAAAGGAATGATGCCACCCAAATCCTGTTTCATACACAATGACCAATTCTGGAAAATGTGGATTGATGCACATTGATTGAGGTTGAATTGCTCTTGGATGGCATAGTTGCTCAGTGGTTAGCATTATCACTTCACAGTGCCAGGGACCCGAGTTCGACTCCAGCCTCAGGCAACCGTGCGGAGTTTGTGTGTTCTCCCTGTATCTGCGTTGGTTTCCTCTGGGTGCTCTGGTTTCCTCCCACAATCCTAAGATGTGCAGGTTAGGTGAATTGACCGTGCTAAATTGACCATCGTGTTCAGGTACGTGTAGGTTAGGTGCATTAGTCAGGGGTAAATGTGGAATAATGGGTTTGGATGGGATACTCTTTGGAGGGTCGACATGGACTTGTTGGGCCCAGGGACTTGTTGGGCCCAGGGACTTGTTTTCATACTGTAGGGATTCTAAGATTTCTGATTTATTCCACTATCCTTTCCAAGTGGCCATTATTCACTTGAGAACATGGTTTGGGCAACTAGACCAAAGCTGTACCTCACCCCAGCGACTGCAATGTCCACATTTTGGCAAAGTTCACTCAGGACCAGCAATCCTAGTTGACCCTTCCCTTCTTACCCCAGAGTAGTGAGGCTGAATGCAGCATCTCTGTGGCTACTTTGGTCAAGAACGGCTAATGGCTGGAAATCAAATTGCGCATCAGACCTGGGATTCTCGTACTTTGTGTAGTCGCATTACTTAGCAAATTAACAGGCTGACCTATTCCTAGAATCCTTTCTGACATCTTGTCTTGCTTTTTCTTCTGCAGGGAATGATGACCTCATGAGTGTATATTGAATCATAATCATGTGACTGGATCACATGAAGAAAAGGTTTATACAGACATCAGTTCCATGGTGTTGATTTCAAATGCCTTGATGTCAGGCGAAACCAGTCATTTCATATTTGTAAATTGCAAATTTTATAACTGAGTTACAAATGTTGCTGTAATTAAACTTTTGTTTAAATATATTCTTTTTGGTTTTTTTTGTATTGGTAACCAGGCTCACAAATGCAGGGTCAATTATTGGTGGCAGTTGTCACAGTACTTTGCCGTTTCCTGAAAATGTTAGCAACAAAAAGATGACAATTGCTTGGTTTTGTAGAGCATACTGTTCTGGGTAGGTGTTCTTTTGAACTGGTTGTGGCATTTAGACCCTCAGAGAGGCTAATTGTGACAGTAACACTTTGGTACAGTGTTTACGTGTACTTGGTGACCCCTTGAAAACACTTAGACACTATTTAAATGCGTCTGTGTGCTAACTGTATTCACATGTCCACTGCATTGTTGTTTATTGTGAAGATTATACATACAGAGGGCTCTGAGGGTTATAAGAATGCCCATTGTGATTGTGTGTGTGCGCGCGCGTGTGAGTGTATATAATGTACAGGTTTGAAATGGAAAATAATGAGCATCTGTGAATATAAAATGTCTTTATGATATTGAATGGCTGATTACCCCCATAGCCTACATAATCTCTTCCACCCACCCATACAAGAAGACATCTGTGATTGTTTATTACTTGAACTAGTTCAGCAGTTTTAAATGTTTACAATTATCCAGATTTAGGAAGAACTTGCGCAGTTGCCTGGTTACTTGTTTTATGCTGTAATCTAGTTTATTTTATGTAAAGTGTATATTGAATGCTTTCATTTTTTATACTTGCCTTAAATAATTCGGCAATCAGAATAAAAAAAAATGTTTTTGTATATGTGTTGTTGAGTCTTTATTTTCCTATGCTGTATTGTTGCAGCTGCTGTTCTCTTCTCGATAGAAGCTGCTCTTGTTGGCTTTTGCTATCACCCTTACATAGTAGCAAAATGATGCCCACTCCTTCTCTCTCCTCCTGCAGCTGTACTAACCCAGTGGTGGGTGCTCAGTTTCAAGTGCACAGTTTGCAGCATTAATTCAGCACTGTTATAAGGCAACTGGCCGTAGACCTCCAGTGTCAGAAATTTGACACCTGGCTGGTCAGTAGCATCATGACATTGTCCTGTCACGTCACTGTCTCCTTGACATCTAGAAGTGGAACCGTAGGCCTCACTTGCACAGCCTGAGGTGAATATCATACTTGTGGGTGAAGGGAATGAGAACTGGATGAAATCAAGACACATATGAGGGGGTTGTCAGCTCTATGCCATAGAAACAGGCAACGTCGAGCAAGCTAGTCTCATCTCTGATGTCATTACAAAAAAAAAGTTATAGGGCAGGATTTTCTCTCCCTGAAACAATATGAGCAATGGGAAGCAATGTAGAAAATATGACAAAAATAAAAATATCAAATATTGAGAAAAAAACGTTCCCAATATTATCTTTAAGGTGAAAATGACAAGTTCAGAATCTCGCGAATGAATGGTAACAACCTTACTTCCATTCATCATCATCTCCTCATTGGCTAAACCCACCCAATTCTCTCCTCTCCAAAGAGATGGAGCCAGTTCACAACATGAAAGTCAGAGTTGGCAGTACCTCATTACATGTTTCTCCAGGCCTTCATCCAACCCCGTCTTCATCACAAGATCTCTGTACGCTTCACGGACACAGTCTTCCTCTGTCTTTTGTCTACGCTAGTCAACATCAATTCACCAGCTTCACCACATCACCATCAGAGTGTCACACACTACTTCAGAACTTTATTTTGGAGATCATTGACATCTGTGAGTCACATGCTGCTGTCAGGTTGCTTCACATGCAGGGGGACATCACATATCTCACTCAGTTTGCATTTCCTCGGAGGCTGCCAGCCTCTGTGGCTTGCATGAGAAGATGGTAACTTGTCACGTTTCAGAGCATTGAGCAGCCAAGAAGGTGGAAAAATTGTTTATGGCGATGTGCTATATCATTGTATCACAGTAGGCGCTAGGAGCTCATGTGGCAAACACACTGTGTGTGCTTCAACGAAATGACCATACCAGAACATCAAAAGGGTGTGGTCTTTTTGTAGTGTTAAGGGGGATCTTTAAAGAGTTAGAGGTTACTGCCCCAGTCAGACACGGAACTCATCAAATTCCAATCATAGGGTTCAGGCATTTGGTCCATGTTCTCGTAGTGATGAAGCCATAATTAACTTTTCAGGTCAACTGCAACCAGTTCAATGAAGGCTGCATGTGGGCAGCCAAAAGTAAGTACCAGGTTTCCCTGGAAACGTGCCAACTTGGTGCAGCTACGAGGCAGGACTACTTGCATGCCACACAGCATAGACAGAGCGAAGTAACTTGCACAACCAACAGATCAGGTTTAAGCCTGCCACATCCAATTGTGAATTGTGGTGTGGTGGACAATTAATCACTGGAGGCGGAGGATATAAATATCCCCATCTTCAATAATGGGGGAGCCCAGCACATCAATGCAAAAGATAAGGCTGAAGCATTTGAAACAATCTTCAGCCAGAAGTACCGAGTGGATGATACACTACTGCCTCCGCCAAAGATCCCCAATGTCACGGATGTTAGTCTTCAGCCAATTCAATTCACTCCATGTGATATCAGGCAATGGTTCGAAGTACTGGATACTGTAATGGCCACGGTCCCTGACAACATTCTGGCTGTAGTATTGAAGACTTATGCTCCAGAATGTCTTGTACCCCTACAGAAAGCACAGCAGGTCAGGATACAACTGAGGAGCAAGAGAGTTGATGTTTTGGGCATAATCTTCTTCAGTCAACTCTCTTGCTCCTCTATACTGCCTGACCTGCTGTGCTTTCTCTAGAGCCAGGCTTTTTCAACTCAGTCTCTCTGGCGTCTGCAGCCCTCACTTTCTCCCTGGTCAAGCTGTTCCAGTACAGCTATAACACTAGTATATACCCAGTAGTAAGGAAAATTGTGTTGCCGTGTCCTGTGTTTAAAAAAAGCGGGACAAGTCCAACGTAACCAATTATTGCTCCATCAGTCTATCTTGATCGTAAGGAAAGTGATGGAAGGTATCACCGATAGTGCTATCAAGCCACAGTTGCTTAGCAATAACATGCTAACTGGCATTCAGTTTGGGTTCTACGAGGGTCACTCAGCTCCTGACCTTATTATATTTTTAATTCAAATATGAGCAAAGAGTTAAGTTCCAGAGGTGAGGTGAGAGTGAGTGCCCTTGAAGTCAAGGAGACCTTTGATGGAGTGAAGCATCAAGGACCCTTAGAAAAACTGAAGTCAATGAAAATCAGAGGGTAAGTACTCCATTGTTACAAAGAAAGATTATTGGAGCTCAGTCATCTCAACTCCAGGACATCCCAGCAGGAGTTCCTCAGGGTACTTATGCTCAGCCCAACCATCTTCAGCTGCTTCATCAATGACCCTCCCTCCATCAAGTCAGAAGTAAAGATGACTGACTGATTGCACAGTGCTCCCCATCATTAGCGATTCCTCTGGTGCTGAAGCAGACCATGTTCAATGCAGCAAGATCTGGACAATATTTAAGCTTAGGCTGAAAGGTAGCAAGTAACATTCATGCCAAACAAGTGCCAGGCAATGACCACATCCAACAAGGGAGAATTAAAGCATTTAATAGTGTTACTATCTCTGAATCCAATCAATCTATTGACCAGAAGCTGAACTAGACAAGCCAGTAATTACTGTGTCTCCAAGAGCCGGTCAAAGTAGAGGAATCCTGCAGGGAGTAACTCACTTCCTGTTCCCCAAAGCCTGTTCATAGCCTCCAAGGCTCAAATCCTGAGGGTGGTGGGTTACTCTCCACTTGTCTGTATGAGTGCAGCTACAATCACACTCAAGAAGCTTGACACCATCCAGGATAAAGCAGCCTGCTTGAATGGCATCACATTCACCAGGATCCATCCTCTCCACCATTGACATTCAGTCACAGCAGTGTGTACTCTCTACAAGATGCACTGCAGAAATGCACCAAGGCTCCTTATAAAGCACATTTGAAACCCATGACCACTACTATCCGCAAGGACAAGAGCAGCAGAGCCAAGGGACACTACCACCTACAAATTCCCCTTCAAACCACTCACCATCTTGACCTGGAAATATTTTGCACTTCATTCAGTCAAAATCCTGGAACAACCTCCCTAACTGTATTATTGAACTACTTAAACAAAATGGAATGTAGCAGTTCAGGAAGGCAGTTCATCACAACCCATAAAGGAGTAAAGAAATAGGCTGTGTTAGCTGACACCGATGCTTGTATGCTATGAGTTGGTTTAAATGTGCCAATTTTGGGGGCAGAGGTCTGGGACTGGGGATTAGAGATCAAGACTGGGAGGTATAAGAGGTGTAAGAGATCGAGATGGTTGGGATAAAATGATCAGGACCAGGCTGGGAGGATGGAGGGGTTGGGTAGGGCGAAAAATCAGGAGGACACGGGAAGAGAGAGAGGTGGAGATTAGGATCCAGAAGAGAACCGGAGGGAAAGGAGGAGCTGGAGCGAGCTGAGGTAGGCATTTTTTTCTTCATACAGTCACAGGATGAAGGCGTCACTGGCCAGGCAGCATTTATTGCCCTTCTCTAATTGCCTGGAGTGCGGTTAAGAGTCAACCACATTGCTGTGGGTCTGGAGTCACATGTAGACCAGACCAGATAAGGATTAGAGACAAAAAAAAACTGCAGATGCTGGAATTCAAAGTATTCAGGCAGGAGGCTGGAAGAACTCAACAAACCAGGCAGCACTAGGAGGTGGAGAAATTGATGTTTTGGATATAACCCTTCTTCAGGACTGCTGGTGGGTGTAAGGGGAGCTGCAGATAAAATGGATGATGGGGGCAGGGTGGTGAAGGGATAGATGAAGACAGGCAGAAAGTACGACCTGGTTGCTCAATGGGAGGAATGAATCCAGTTGGTGGCAGGGAGGGGTGGAAAGGAGGGGGAAGGGATGGGAAGGAAGTCAATGGATGGGAAGGGAGATTATTTGAAATTGGAGAACTCAATGTTGATCCGGGCTGTAGGCTGTTCAGGCAGAAGATGAGGTGTTGTTCCTCCAATTTGCAATTTGGTTTGTTTGGCAATGGAGGACGCCAAGGATAGTCATATTGGAAAGGGAGTGGGAAGGTGAATTAAAATGGGCAGTGACTGGGATGTCCTGCCAGCCCCTGCGAGCCCAGCTGAGATGCAAGGCAAACTGTTGCCTAAGTTTACATTCAGTCTCCCTGATGTAGCAAGGATCACATCGGAAGCACCTGATGGAAGAGAGGCAGATGAACCTCAGTCTTACCTGGAAGGACGGTTTGGGGATCTAGACCAGGTAAAGATGGCAGTTTCCTTCGCTAAATGACATTAATGAACTGACAATTGACTCATGGTCATCAATAGATTCTTAATACTAAATGGATATTTGTTGAATTCAGATTCCACCAGCTGCTGTGGTGGTATTTGAATCCAGCCTCCAAGACTGTTATCTGGATCAACAGTCCAGTGATAATACCATGAAGCCATTGTCTCCCTAATGCACGGTCAATTGACAGAGGGGAAGATAGCCTCATGGCTCCTGGGCTCATCTTGTCACCCCCAACCTTCCTGTTTCTGAGCCCTGTTACATTCTCACTTTGGAAGGGCATTCCCTCTAACCCTTGTCCAAAAACCCAATCCTCACCACTAAAGCCCAGTTCAAAATAATGCACACATCCGTGTGCAGCAGTGTCAGAGTATATGCACTCCAGAATGAACGTGAATGCATAGTTGCCTGCAGTTCTAAGTGTCAGCAAACACTGCTAAAGAAGAAAGTCCAAGTATTACACATAGACCAGTCAGAATGTTGTGGAGACTGGGCATGGACCAATTTTTCCTGCAGTGAACAAAGGAAGGGACTGAGTATGATGGAAATAGATTCAAGAGCACTTTGTGTTGAATCTGGAGCAAGCAAGGAAGGGGGTGGGGGTGATGACCTCGTGGCATTATCACTGGACTGTTAATCCAGAGACCCAGATAATGTTCTGGGGTCCTGAATTCAAATCTCACCACTGAAGATTGTGGAATTTGAATTCATTGAAAGAAAATCTGGAATTAAGAGTCTAATGATGACCATGAATCCATTGTTAATGGTAAGGAAAAAACAGTCTGGTTCATTAATGCCCTTTAGAGTCTGGCCTACATGTGACTCCCAAATCACAGCAATGTGGTTGACCCTTAACCGCCCTCTGGATAATTAGGGATGGGTAGTTAAATTGCCCTCATCTAATGAATAGAAAAAAGAGGGATGGTGAAGTGCCCGACCCAATGAATTGGCAATGCAGAGGATATGAAGGGTTAATAGTTTGGGAGAACACAGTAGATGAGAGCCATTGTGTGGACATGATGCATGTAATAGCAAATGTAATCCATAAGCCTAGGTGAGAGGCGTGTGTTGTGGCAGAGTTAGAGAGGGTGATGGCCCAAGAGTATGAGGTAGTAGAAAGAAGACACTAATTCTTGCAGGCTGCAGAAGAACTTCAACCAGCATTCACAGAGTCACAGAATTATATAGCACAGAAACAGACCCTTCGATCCAACCCGTCCATGCCGACCAGGTATCCCAAATAAATTTAGTCCCATTTGCCAGCATTTGGCCCATAGCCCTCTAAACCCTTCCTATTCATGTGCCCGTCCAGAAGCCTTTTAAATGTTGCCATTGTACCAGCCTCCAACACCTCCTCTGGCAGTTCATCCCTTGCACATTCTGTGTGATAAAGTTGCCCCTTACATCACGTTTAAACCTTTCCCCTCTCACCTTAAACTTATGCCCTTTAGATTTGGACTCTCCCACCCTGGGGAAAAGACCTTGGCTATTCACCCTATTCATGCCTTTCATGATTTTATGAACTTCTATACGCTCATCCCTCAGTCTCCAAAGCTCCAGGGAAAATAGCCCCAGCCTAATCAGCCTCTCCCTACAACTCAAAGCCTCCAACCCTGGCATTATTATTGTAAATCTTCCTGGATTGCAGAGGCTGGTTGCATAATTAATAAGGTGAAGATTGCATGTGAAAATTTGGCAAGGGTCATAGTGGGCCAGTGCCATCAATCTCATTCAAAAAACACTGTGTAAAAGTGGCAGAATTCAGCCTATTGTCTTGAGTTAATGTGAGGTCAAAGAATTTTAAATTGATTGTATTTAGCAATCAGTGTTTTCTAAAGCTTACATGTGTTCTGATGTGTGGTGCCATTCTGACGTATCATGCACATTGGAAAAAAAACTGTGACAAGTGTCCACAGTATTGATTTTTGTTAATTATCTTTGCTGGGTTAAATTTTGAGTTGCTGTATTACTTATATGTGCAGAATTGAAGTCACTGTTAAATACATCATCAGTTATCCTTGACTGGAACTGCTGACAATAACAGTACTGTTCATTTTAAATTAAGACTTTGGTGAAGCTTTCAGCATTCCATCAAGTCGACACCTAATTCTTCATGTAAGACATACAGGCAGATTAAATTAACTGAACAATGGCCACAGCCTCAATGATGTTCATGTGCCAGAAAAGCCATACTTTATAGCCTGATATTTCTGAATATTAAAAGTATATCTAATTGCTCATTGTTGCAATAGATTTGAACATTATTTTGCCACTGATGCATACCGAATAGGTAACTTGTTCTTGCTGCATATCTTTAGCAATTTAAAATCAAATTAAGAACACATATAGGCCATTCAGCCCCTCAAACCTGCTCCACCATTCAATCAGATATTGACTCATGTGTTTGTATTTCAGAATCCACAGTCCCACCTATGCTTGATAACCAGAAGCATGTTTACGAGCGGACTAAGTGAGAACATAGAAAGGAATTTGATCCAGTCCATTGCAATGCAAAATATGGTGTCAGGGTCCATTTAATCACAGGGGAAGCCGTGGTTAAACTGTTGGAAACTGGAGAACGTCCTGTGATTATGTTGAGGTTGGGAACAGGCCAAAGCAAGATGCTCGTCCACTTATTGGGGGCAGGGTGGGAGGTAAATTAGACTCATTAATAAACCGAATGGCACCATTTATTCTTGAGCCCATTGGAACTTAGTGACTTAGTGGGAATCACACTCTTCCATGCTTTCCAATGGTCACTTAGTAGACTCAACTCCATTCAACCTTTGTGATTCAAAGATTGGTTTGGGAGAAATGGGTTTCAGTTCCGAAACTTTGGCAACAGTACTGGTGGAAGTGGCATCTGTGTGGCTGAGGCAGTATTTGACTGGGATCAGTTGGGATCAGTTCTGTCGAGTCGTATTACTAGGGCAGTCGAGAGGACTTTAAACTTAAGGTTGGAGTTGAGGGATAGCATTTGGGAAGATTCTGTAAATTATAAATACACAAGACAAAGCAAGAGAGCAAGGTAATCTCAGGACTGAGAAGAAAAGAATTTCTTCATTGAGAGAGTTGTGAAGCTGTGGAATTCTCTACCACAGAAAACTGTTAGGGTCAGTTTGCTCGATATATTCAAGAGGGAGCTGGACATGGCCCCTGCAGCTAAAGGGCTGAAGGGGTATGGAGAGATGGAGGGCGTGGGATACTGAAATTGCATGACCAGCCATGATCTTATTGAAAGGTGATGCAGGCTTGAAGGGCCAAATGGTCTACTCCTGCACCTATTCTCTATGCTTCTTTGATTTTTTAACCATAAAGGAAGTGATCATCAGAACCAGATAGGAACACACAAGTATACAAACCTAAGAGTGCAGTTAATGGGGATAAAGTTCAGAAAAAAGATAGAACAAAAGGCTCTGTATTTAAATGCACCTAGTTTTTAATCATAAAATAAATGAATTGACAGTGCCAATTACAATAAAAAGAATTAATTGATAGTCATTACGAGACATGGTTACAAGATGGATAAGACTGGAACCTGAATATTCAAGGCAACATGACATTTAAGAAGCTAGTAAAGGTAAGCTATCGCTTGTGGGAGTGGTTTATCGGCCACCTAATAGCAATCATATTGTAAGGAAAGGTGTACAAAAAGAAATGTGAGAAAGGAAATCTGATCACCATGGGCGCTTTTAATATGCACGTATATAGGATAAATAAGATTGGAAGAGTAGACTAGATCTTGTGATGTGCAATAAAATTGGCTTAATTAATATCCACATAGTGAAGGCACCCCAAGGTCACAATGATCATAGCATGATAGAACTTTGTAGTCAGTTTGAGGGAAAGAAGAGTGGATCTAAGACTAGCATTTTCATCTTAAATAAGGGCAATTCTAAGGGTATGATAACATAACTGGCTAAAGTGAACTGAGAAGCCAGGTTAAGAGATGGGATCATGCAAACATGGAGGCACACATTGAGGCAACATTTTAGAATACTCAAGACATATATATTTCAAAGAAAAAGATTACAGAGGAACCTTGATTATCCGGCATTCAATTATCCAAATATCGGATTATCCTGCAAGATCGCAAGGTCCGGATGGTTGGTTAAACTATGTTGTCTGGCATTCAAATATCCGGAATTCAATTAACCAAACAAAATACTCCTCGCCTGTGTCCTTTGGGTACTTGAGGTTCCTTTGCATAGAGTAGGATGTACCTTCTGTGACTAAGGAAGTTAAAGATAATGTCAAATTGAAAGAAAACTAACATAATTCCACAAAGAGGAGTGGTAAGTCAGATGTTTGAATAGAATACAAAGAGCATAAAAGAGTAACAAAACGATTAATGAGAAAAGTGAAACTTGAGTATTGTGGAAAGCTAACAAGAAATATAAAAACAGATAGTAAGTGCTTCAACGGGTATTGCAAAATTGAAAAGAGCAACAAAAGTTGGTGCTGCTCCTCCAGAGATTGAGTCTGAGAAATGACTATTGGAAAATCGGAGAATTGCAAATGCATTAAATAAATATTGTATGTCTACTTCATTATTGAGGACACAAATAACACCAGAAATAAATGTGAATCAGAATGTGAAAGGCAATGAAGAATGCAAAATCACTGCAATCAGCAAAGAAAAACTTCAGAAGAAGTTGTTTAAATCTAACAAGTCCACCTGCTGTGATAGACTTCATCCTCGCACCTTAAAAGAAGTGGCTGCTGATGTTGTAATTGACTGGTTTTACAGTTCCAAAGCTCCCTTGATTCTGGAATAGTCCCATCAGATTGGAAAATAGCATCTGGGATTCTTCTATTTACAAACAAGGCAAATGCGGTGTGAAAAAGTCTATTACACACAAGTAGTGTCTGTAGTACACTGCCAAAAGGTGTGTGAAGGTAGAGTCAATTGAAGCATTCAGAAGGGCATTAGATGAGTATTTAAATAGATACATGTATCTATTTAATAGACAGAAAAATGGCATAAGTCATAGTGCTCAGTGGGCAACCAGAGTAGACACAATGCACCAATATCTGTGATTCAAGAAACAGCGAGAGGAAGCAGCGATCAACAGAGCGGTTGACCTAGCATCTGCTGGAATTTTTTACACCAAGCCACTTTGAAAATCTTAAGGCAATCAGGCAGAGTTGTGGTTTTGTGAAAGGGAAATAATGTTTGATTAATTTATTTAGAGTTGTTTGAAGATAAAGTGGAACCAAGGATATATTATATTTAGTTTCCCAGAAGGCATTTAATAAGGTGCCACATCTAAGCTTACAACGCAGTGTAAGAGTCATGCTGTAGGGGTAACATACTAACCTGTTTACAGATTTCATTGATTAATAAGGAGCAGAGTGTGGGTATATAAAAAAGTGTTCTCACATTAGCAGGATGTGACAGGTGGTGTACCACAGGGATCAGTGTTGGAGTGTCAATTACTTACAATCAATTGTTCTGACTTAGCTGGGAACGGTGTGCTAATGATTATGCCACACTTTCCCAAAATGTACAAAATACCATTCAGGATATGAAGATGACCAATTTGCCTAACAGACCACTATTCAGGGCAAAAATAATTCACACCAGGTTTTGTCAGGAACAGAATATAATTTGATATATTGCAACACACTTAAAAAGCAGGGAAACAATAGGATTTCTAATCTACTACTATGCAACGTATACTGTTCTCCTTTAAGAAACCCCAAATATACACACGTGCATGAACACACGCACACACATTCATGTTTAAGACATACAAAAGACAGGCACCTTTGACCCACAAACAATGAGTTGAAAAATAATATAGGCGGGGTAAGCAAGTTTGAAAGAATAAATGTCTAGATTTCAAGAGTGAGTTGTCTTCCATAGACCTTTTGATTTTTAGCAATGGCAACATGCCTCTGTTTGTAGGGTTTTCACGATTCCCCAATCTTGATTGTGAGGACCTAGATTTTTTTAATGAGAATTCTTCCTCTTAAGCTTTCTTGATACTTTATATTTTTCCTATACATAAAGAGAGAGAGAGAGAGGTGGATGTTTTCAGTTCACAGCCTCTGGATGTTTCTCTCTCTGCTGCCCTGACACTTACAGCTTTTAACATGCTGCAGTTTAACCAGTCAGCAGGCTGTCATCAGGCAGAACCTCCTTCACTCAGAAAACATGTGGTGCCACTTACTCTCAAATTCGCTGCCTTGCTGCTTCAAAAAGCAAAGTTGTTGAACACAACTAAAGATCGGCATTTTTTGATCTTCAAGTTGCAAAACTCTCGGTATTTAGAGTCATAGAGTCAGCTATGTAGTTCAGCTGTCCACAGACTGGGTGACCGCTTTACAGAAAGCCCACATTCTGTCTGCAAAAATGACCCAGAGCTTTCTGTTGCCTGCTTTTTCAACACAGCACCATATTCCCTCACCAACAACTCAGTCTCGGGCCTGCTGCAGTGCTCCAGCGAAAGTCAATGCAAGCTGGAAGAACAGCTTCTTATTTTCTACTTGGGGACCCTGCAGCCTTCAGGATCCAATATCAAGCTCAATATTTTGAGGGCCTGAGCACCTTCTCCCATGTCTCTACACGCACACATTAGGCCTTGTCATCACAGTCTGTTACCACAACCAACCCATTGTCAGCCACTAATATTCCCCCAATTATTCAATCTCCCAGGCTTTTATCCAGTCCTTTGTCTATCCAACTATAGTTTTCTCTCTGGGCTGCATCTCCACCTATTGTCAACTGCTCCCCATTTTCCTACCCCACCTTTAGCATATATACCAACATTTACCCAGCTAGAATCACTTCTGAAGAAAGGTCACTGCACCTGAAATGTTAACTCTGCTTTGACTCTACAGATGCTGTCAGAACTGCTGTGCATTTCTGGTAATCTCTGTTTTTGTTGCAATCAAGTTTATTGTCCCCACCAAATAGAAATATGTAGGGTCGAACCTTTCATGGCCTTGAGCGATGCAGCCATAGACAAGAAAGTTAGGAAATTCATGAGAGATGGCCAGTGAGCAATTTTTTAATGTCAAGAGTAAAACATTCTATTTACCAATGGTGTAATGAATGGTATGTACTTGCACATGAGTGGTGAGTGGCCTATTTGTATGCATTGACTTCTCATTATTACTTTGTGTCACCTCCCTAATATGCAGTTTCTCATTCTCCTACCTGTCCATAAAATGCTAGATGGTGACTATTCCGAATCAAAGCAGTTACCTGCCAACTCCAGTTTGCTATTTGCTCTTAAGGAACTCTATCTTTGACACCAGGTACCAACATTTCTGGGCACACTCCTTGGGCAGGAACTGCATCCCACCACTGTCCACGAATGTTGGTATCTGACACATGGCAGCCTTGCCATTACCTCATGACACATCTCTGATTCACTTGCAAGATAATTCTGTGCTTCAGTGCTCGAATGTGGAGCACACTAACACCTTTCATTGCAATGCTGCT
Source organism: Hemiscyllium ocellatum (assembly GCF_020745735.1). NCBI lineage: Eukaryota > Metazoa > Chordata > Chondrichthyes > Orectolobiformes > Hemiscylliidae > Hemiscyllium > Hemiscyllium ocellatum. The sequence goes on from NC_083402.1 coordinate 77,091,621, forward strand.
TTACACAAAGGGCCGGCAGCCTTTTCATGCATGCACCAGGGTATATCTCAGAGCTGCTTGCTCATGTCTTGGCACTTCACCTTCTACAACATTGTTGCCATTTTTGCACTTTGCCCCCTTAGCCAGAGTTTAAAGGCTCACAGTATTTCTGTGTTGGCTTGCTGCTTAGCACAGACACAAAACCAGGCAGCTGTGACGTGTGATTAGTCAAGGGAGTCGGTATGTTACTGAATGATACAGTACCAGGTCAACCTCACATTGACAGCATGTACCAGCAGCCTATGTGGCAAGTATACACCATAGACTTTAAATAAATGGTTATTTCTCAAAGTTTAAAGGAAGTCCTTCTCAATCAAATCAAAGGGAACTGGCATTAGTCAGGTGCTCCTGGCACAGTAAGTCAATGTCATCAACGGATCTTGGCCTGGAGGCTTGGACACATTCTGTGACATGGAGTGGATATGTTTGGGGTCCATATTGCTATCTTCTGGGGTGTGGGCTGCAATCAGCCCTGCAGGTCCCATACAAACATTCAGGGGATTTAGGGTGAGTCAGTTGAGGAAAGTATGTCACCTATTAGTGAGACTGGTTCCTCAAATTTGGTCCATTGACAGGGCGAGCCACAGTCAGTCCTGAATTTCGCCTCAATGGAAAGTAAAGGAGAGTTCTGGCCCATTGCTGTTTTAGGGAAATTGGGGGATTCAGTTCTGCGTTTTGAAGGCAGCAAGCTTTGATTAGATTACTTATTTAGATTAGATTACTTACTTGCAGTGTGGAAACAGGCCCTTCGGCCCAACAAGTCCACACCGACCCACCGAAGCGCAACCCACCCAGACCCATTCCCCTTCACTTTACCCCTTCACCTAACACTACGGGCAATTTAGCATGGCCAATCCACCTAACCTGCACATTTTTGGACTGTGGGAGGAAATTGGAGCACCCGGAGGAAACCCACACAGACACGGGGAGAATGTGCAAACGCCACGCACAGTCGCCTGAGGCGGGAATTGAACCCGGGTCTCTGGCGCTGTGAGGCAACAGTGCTTATAAAGGATACAAGTATTATGAAGGGAGCAAACTTGACATCTCATTGGGGGTGGGGTATTTGAAGCACTTTGGAGAATAACGGATATTGAGGGAGGCATGTTATCATATCACCAATGTGACCTCACTGTGCAATATGATGGTAGGCATGACTAAAATTTAAGGCTGGGGTTCAGGGTCATTGTTGAGAGTTAAAGACACAATTTCAGGTGGTGTGTGTAAACATTTGGAGGATCAATATTCAAGACCTGACCCAGGAAAGCTGGAAAGAAAGGGACGTGGAGGTTCAGAGACACCCCTTGATTACCAGGCTGAGTCTCACTATGTCATACATGAGATGTATGGCCTTCCATGTTCATACGAGTCATTAATATGCACTGCAAATGAAAAGTAACTGCAGCCTCACCTGGGCAGAGTCAGTGTTTTATATTTGTCAGAGAAAGCTGGGCTTTACTTATGTACAACATGAAGCTTTTCAACAGGCATTCACAATAAAAGTTTAAATCAACATCAATCATTGCATCCGACATGTTGTTCTGACATGGAGATGGCACAACCAAATCAACCAATAATGCAGTAAAATTAAAATCTTCAAAAATCCTTAAATTAACTCCTAACCAGACTTTCCAATAACCAATCCTAGATTATGTAAATAAATACATCCAGTCACCGGTTTGTATCTTAAACAACAGACTTAGCAATTTATTTCACAATAGCAGTGCAAGAATTAAATAACAAATTAATCTAATTGTTACCTATGCTATAAACCCATCCAGGTCCATCCACACAAAGGACAGACAATTAAGAAATAAATAAAAGATGATACCAAAAGATGATACTTAAGTAATCTAGGCTTACTTAAGTGGAAGAAAGTGAGGACTGCAGATGCTAGAGATAAGAGTTGAGAGTGTGGTGCTGGAAAACACAGCAGGTCAGGCAGCATCCTGGATGAAGGGCTTATGACCGAAATGTTGATTCTCCTGCTCCTCAGATACTGCCTGACCTGCTGTGCTTTTCCAGCAGATTACTGAAGTGGTTTTCACAATGCATTTCACAAACCACCGGCATAGATGTTTGATTTTCTGAAGATGTCGATCAGGGTCAACCGTTTAGTTCAACCAGTCTAACTCCAGTTTGGGATATTGACAGACTCTAACCTTACACTTTTCATGCATCGTCTGAGCTGAGATGTGACTTTTTTTATCCACTGATGAAACCTTAACTTAACTCGGGGCTGTGACTTGAAAGAAATTCTGGGATTAACATATTAATCAATCAAAACCTGCATCCCCATTCTAAATGATTAAAGACTTAACAGCCATCTAGATTTGTCTAATACATCGTATTGTTGTATAACCCTTTGATCTTTTGCTATAAATTCTGTATCTTATGTACCTGCCCCACTAGCGACCTGACAAAAGCTTATAAATTCAAATAAACCTGTTGGACTATAACCTGGTGTTGTGTGATTTTAACTTCATTCAGATAAAGGCAGTAATACTTACAATGTAATTTTCTACTCTCTAGGCTCCTGCAAGCTATTCATGGGAGGTTAGGCAGGGAGCCTCAATGCCAGGCCTCATGAATTAACAAAAGTTAGTTTAGTTTGTTTTCCTTTTAACACAAGCTGTTATCTATAGTCTATAAATTGCCTTTAGCTTATATCTCCCAATTTACTGCTCCTAACCAAAATTGATAAAATAACAAATCAAAAATAATGAAGAATCAGTTATGGCTCTAACAATATGAAATGCATACAATGTAGAACTGTGTTCAGTGGCATGGTGGCTCAATGGTTAGCACTGCTGCCTCACAGCACCAGGGTCCAGGTTCAATTCTAGCCTTGGGCGACTGTCTGTGTGAGTTTGCACATTCTCCCCCTGTCTGTGTGGGTTTCATCTGGGTGCTCCAGTTTCCTCCCACAGTCCAAAGATGTGCAGGTCAGGTGAATTGGCTATGCTAAAATTGCCCATAGTGTTAGGTGTATTAATCAGAGGGAAATGGGTGTGGGTGGGTTACTCTTTGGAGGATCAGTGTGGACTGGTTGAGCCAAGGGTCTGTTTCCACACTGTAGGGAATCTATAAGACCATAAGACATAGGAGTGGAAGTAAGGCCATTTGGCCCATCGAGTCCACTCCGCCATTCAATCATGGCTGATGGGCATTTCAACTCCACTTACCAGTGTTCTCCCCATAGCCCTTAATCTAGGGAATCTAATTGCTTGATCCTGTCATGGATCATTGCAGTTTCAAGGCAGTCATTTCTGTGAAGACAACGCAGTGTTTATGGATGTTGGTTATATGGACTTCTAGAAGGCATTTGATTAAGTCCCACATAAAAAACTGTTTACTAAGGTAGAAGACCATGGAATCGAGGGCAAATTCTAAGGTGATTGAGAAATTGCTTGAATGGCAGATGTCAGAATGTTGTAAGTAGGTGTAATTGACAAAATCCGACAAGAATTCTGTGATAGGACCTCAATTATTCACGTTATTTGCTAACAACTTGGGTAATGGCATGGAAATGCACATATCCAAATTTGCTGATGATACAAAATTAGGTAACCTGTGTACAGTATCGATGATAGCATAAAATTACAAAGCAATCTTATAGTCTAGGTGAGTAGGCAGTGACAGATGGAGTTCAATATAAAGTGTGCGGTTATCCATTTTTCACCGAAAAGGGATAAATCACAGCACTTTCTAGATGGTATGAAGTTAAATACAGTCATTGCCCAAAGAGATTTGTGGGTTAAGGTGCATAGATTTTTAAAATCTCCCTGACAGGTGCATAAAATAATCAAGAAAGCAATCATATGCTGGCCTTTATATTTATAGGTTTGGAGTGTAAGGATGTAGGATTCATGCTGCATTTATACAAAGCCCTGGTTAGACCTCTTTTGGAATACTGTGAGCAGATCTGGGCACTATACCTTAGGAAGGATATATTGGTTTTGGAGTGAGTACAAAGTAAGTTTACAGAATTGATATCTGGATTCAGGGGTTAAGGTATGAGGAGAGATTACCCACATTAGACCTGTTTTCTTAAGAATTCAGAAGATTAAGTGGTGACCTGATCAAAGTCTTTAAGCGATTAATAGGAAAAGATAAGGTAAATAGAGATAAATTATTGTCATTGGTTGGCGAGTTTATTACTAGAGAGTATACTCTGAGAATTAGGAGCAGACCATTCAGGAGAGATGTTGGGAAGCAATTCTTCACAAAAAAGTGGTAGGTGTTTGGAACTCTTTTCCTCAAACAGCGTTGACTGCAGGATCAGTTTTTAAATCTGAGAAAAATAATGTTTTTGTTAAGCAAAGGTAATAAGGCATATGGACCAAGGCATAAGGCATATGGAATTATGCCACAGATCAGCCATGGTCTTATTGAATGGGGGAACAGGCTGGAGGGATTGAATAGCCTGCTCCTGTTCCTATGATCCTAGAAGTAATCATAAACCACTTAAGTCTCACGCATGGGCCAGAATTCTCAAAGGTACTGCAAAATCTCATAGGCTGCACAAGGCACATAGATGATTCCCTCTCACCTTGATCTGTTAAAGTCAGAAGTCACACAACACCAGGTTATAGTCCAACAGGTTTATTTGAAATCACCAGCTTTTGGAGTGCTCAGGTGAACTTCACCTGATGAAGAAAGCGTATGATTTCAAATAAGCCTGGTGTCATGTGACTTCTGACTTTGTCCACCCCAGTCCAATGCCAGCATCTCCACATCTTGGCCTGTTAACCATTCAACAATTTACTCTTCTATGCAGTGATGCTGCTTTTTTACATAATATGAGGCTGAGAGCGGAAAATGTTAGTACTAACACAGCACTTTCAATATCTTATCTGTTCCTGAACTGATGGTGCTTCATTCCTTGGAAGATTGTGCTATGTCAATGTTACTTGTGGAGTCATTCCCTGGCCCTCCTTGTCAGATGTTAAGTGGCTCAATAGAGGGCTCATGTGATACAGTGGTAATGTTCCTGCCTCTGTGTCAGGCAATCTACATTCAATCCCATCTGGAGGAGTATAAGACTATAAGACATAGGGGTAGAAATTAGGCCATCAGCCCATCAAAGTGCTCCACCATTCAGTCATGGCTGATAAGTTTCTCATCCCCATTCTCCCCATAATCCTTGATCCCCTTGATACTCAAACCTATCTATCTCAGTCTTACATATACTCAATGACCTGGCCTCCACAGTCTTCTGTGGCAATGAATTCCATGGATTCACCACTCTCTGGCTGAAAAAATTTCAGATTTTTCCTTTCCGATGAGGCTGTGCCCTCGGGTCCTTGTCCCTCCTACCAATGGAAACGTCTTTCCAACTTTTACTCTGTCCAGGCCAATCAGTATTCTGTTTGTTTTGAATGGATTCCCTCCCCACCCCTCATTCTTCTAAACTCCATTGAGTACAGACCCAAAGTCCTCAAATGTTCCTCATATTAAGCTCTTCATTCCTGGGACCATTTTCATGAACCTCCTCTAAATATCCTCCAAGGCCAATACCTCCTTACTGAGATATGGGGCCTGAAACTGCAATACTCCAAAAGTGGTCTGACCAGAGTGTAATAGAGGCTCAGAAGTATATCCCTGCTTTTATATTCAAGTTCTCCCAAAATAAATACCTTAATTGGCAATCACTATTGACTTTACTTGCAAATTTACTTTGAGAGAATCCTGGACTAGAACTCCCAAGTTCTTTTGCACTTCAGACTTCTGAATTTTCTCCCCATTTAGAAAATAGTCCGTGCCTCTATTTTTCCTACCAAAGTGTGTGACCTCATACTTTCCCACGTTGTACTCCATCTGCCACTACTTTTCCCATTCTGCCAACCTGTACAAATCTTCTGTCATCTCCCTACCTCCTCAATGCTACCTGTCCTTCTACCTATCTTTGTATCGTCTGCAGACTCAACCAGAATGCCCTCATTTCCTTCATCTAGATCATTAACGTATGAAGTGAAACTTTGTGGTCCCAAATACTGAGCCTTGCGGAACACCACTTGTCACCAGCTGCCATCCTGAGAAGGTCCCTTTTATCCCCACTCTCTGCTTTCTGCCAGACAACCAAGCTTCTATTCATGCTAGCACCTTGCCTCTAGCACCATGGGCTCTTATCGTACTCAGTAGCCTCCTGTGCATTACCTTGTCAAAGGCCTTCTTGAAATCCAGGTAAATGACATCCATTGGCTCTCCTTGGTTTCACCTGCTCATTACTTCCTCAAAGAATTCTAGAAGGTTTGTCAGGTGTGATGAAACCATGCTGACTTTGCCCTATTTTACCATACACTTCCAAGTATTCAGAAATCTCATCCTTCACAATGGAATCCAGGATCTTACCCATGACCAAGGTAAGGTGAATCGGTTTGTAATTTTCCATCTTTTGTCTTATTCCCTTTGTAAACTGGGTGTCACATTAGCAATTTTCCAGTCCTCTGGGACCCATCCTGATTCTAATGATTCATGCAATATCACCACTAATGTTTCCACTATCTCATCAGTTCTCTCCCCTCGAACTCTGGGGTGTAGTCCATCTGGTCCAGGTCATTTATTCACCTTCAAGCCATTCAGTTCTCCTAGCACTTTCTCCTTGGTTATGGCTGCCATACTCAGCACTGGTCCCTCCCTCATTTTGGATATTCCTCTTTTTGGAATTTTTGGGATATTACTTGTTAGTCATTGTTAAGACTAACTCGAAGTAATTATTCAGTTCGTCAGCCATTTTCTTGTTCCCCACCACTATCTTTCCAGTGTCATTTTGCAGCCCAATGTCCACTTTTGCCTCTCTTTTCTCCTTTATATATCTAAAGAAACTCTTACTGTCTTCCTTAATGTTACTAGCTAGCTTACCCTCCTATTTAATCTTCTCCCTCGTTATTTCTTTGTTGCCATCTGTTGGTCTTCGTAAGCTTCCCAATCCTCTGGTTTTCCATGCCATTTTCCACATTACATCCTTTCTCTTTTTGCATTGATGCTATTCCTGACTTCCTTAGTCAGCCATGGTTGCCTCATCCTCCTTGGACCATGCTTCTTTTTCCCTCAGGATGAAACACTGCTGCATCTCCTGAATTACTTCCTTGAAGAAGCTCTCTTCCTCCCTCTACAAGGATTTCAGTAAGTCTCTCTCTCACTGACCTCTCCGCCCCCACCTCACTCCGGCCTATCGCCCTCACCTTGACCTCCTTCCACCTATCACATCTCCATCGCCCCTCCCCCAAGTCCCTCCTCCCTACCTTTTATCTTAGCCTGCCTGGCACCCTCTCCTCATTCCTGATGAAGGGCTCTGGCCCGAAACGTCGAATGTCCTGTTCCTTGGATGCTGCCTGACCTGCTGTGCTTTAACCAGCAACACATTTTCAGCTTACTTCCAGAGACACCTGTCAGTGCTGTTGCACTGTCTTTCCTGCTAGGCTCCTTTCCCAGTCAGTTCTACCCAGCGCCTCCCTCATATTTCTGCAGTTACCTTTATTCAGCTGTAACACCATTACCTCTGATTCTATCTTCTCCCTCTCAAATTGCAGAGTAAATTCAATCATAATATGATCACTGCCTGCCTCCTAAGGGTTCCTTCACCTTCAGCTTCCTTATCAAGTCTGCCTCGTTGCACAACACTAAATCCAGGATTGCCTTTTCCCTTGGGGTCTCCACCACAAGCTGCTCCAAAAAGCCATCTTGTAGCCATTCCACAAATTCCTTTTCTTGCAATCCCATACCAACCTGATTTTCCCAGTCCACCTACATATTGAAATCCCTCATGATCATTGTAATTTTGCCTTTCCTACACATCTTTTCTATTCCTTGGTGTATCTTGCACCCCATCTCCTGGCTACTGTTTGAAGGCCTGTACTTAACTCCAACTGTGGTTGTTTTTACTTTAGTGGTTCCTCAGTTCAATAATAACATGACCGAACTAGTTGATCTTTTAAGCAAAAGCATAAAACACTATTTGGATTTTGGGCCCAACAACCCATTTCTGTGCTGTACAGTATCAAGTTACTTTATTGCAGAGGAGGTTTACCAGGATGTTGCCTGGGCTGGGGAGTTGTAATTATAAAGTGAGATTGGACAGACTGGGGTTGCGTTCCTTGGAGCAGTAGAGACTGAGGGGCACTTGACTGAGATGTGAAAATTACAAGGAGCATAGATAGTAGTAAACATGCTTCAATCTTTCCCCTTGGTGGAGGGATCTATGACAAGGGGGCGGTGTTTGAAGGTTGTGAGGAGATGTGAGGCAAACCTTTCTCACCCAGCCGGTGGTGTCAATCTGGAACTCATACCCGTACAGGTGGTGGAGGCAGAAATGCTCATAACATTTAAGAATTAGTTAGATGTGTGCTTCCGATGCCAAAGGGTATGGCCCAAGTGCTGGAAAATGGAATTAGAATAGTTGGACGTTACCTTTGACTCAGGTGGACTCGATGGGCTGGAGAGGATCTTTTTCTGTGCTGCAGACCTTGATTACTCTCATCCAGGAAAAGGGGGAATGCAACAATTGGACTCAATAATTAGGGCTGTGAAACCAAATTCACTCTCATGTTCCCTATCCACTTGTGGTCTTGGATCGTGCATTTGGCACTGAATGAAGAACAGAAGAGTTGAGTTACAGTGTCTGGCACTTTATACTCAACAGCTTCTGACTGCTACCAGATGAATCACCATCTTCAGGATGAACAAAGAAATACCAAATTATTTGTTTTTCTAAGTCATCATTCAGTTGATTATTTAAATCAGTAATCCTCACAGCAACCTCAGGTAACTTCAAGGAAATGCATAAGTATACAACTCATGAAACCTCATAAAAAACTAGTACAAATGGCTTTTCTTTTATGCTACTTCATCAATATTAATTCATGAAGTTTCCAGGAACTGAATTAAAGTTTGGCACTTTATAAAAAGGGTTTTTGTTGCCCAACTCTATTGAATGCTGATATAAACATGGGTTACTCCACTTCATGGACTAATTTACATATGGAACAGAAGGAGTTGTTACCATGAGCAACACTTTGCAACCACTACACATTAATTGCTGAGAAATAAAATATTTTAAATATCCTGATTGTTTTTCTCTTGCCAAGATATGATTTGCAGCTTTAGTGAACACATAAAATATTACATCTCCTCTTGATGCAAGAGGAGCATGGACCTCTTGCATTTGCTAGGGCCATTCCCATCAGTCTTAGCTGCCTCAAAGTGTTACAAAATGAATGGAAACCTCCTTCTGGTATTCCTCCATCTAATTTTTCTCTTCACTCTGTAAAAAGAGGCCAAACCTTTGCTTTGCACTTGCCTCCCTCAGCACATGTCCCCAACAGCATGGCTGAATGAGTCAACACACGAATTGAAGAAGAGGTTTATATTCCTCTTGTATCATGACCCTTACAGTACAATTCTCAACCTCTTAACTATGCCATTGACTGTCCAAACCTTGCAGCACATTTTTTTTAACCACATGAAACCTGAAAAGCATAGAGAATTTTTTGTTTTAGTTCTATACTTACATTCTTTCCTTGATGTGATCTCTTAAATGTGCGGTATAAATAGAAATTGTTGTGGCCAGCACATGGTGATAAATATCTTGAGGTTGGCCATGACTCACTCACAAATTATCCGGTCAACTTCACTACTAAAGATACTTTGAACTCTCTGGTGGTCATGACACAATATCTATAAATTGTGCACTCATGGTGTTGAAGTAAAGCTTTCCTTGCTGTCCAGTTCTCTAGACATTGATAATATTTTTTCTTATCCTCAAAGAGCTATTTTTGGCAATCATGAGAGGAGAGTGAAATCGTACCCATGAATGTCTTTTTCCCCTTGTAATTAATGGCCCACTGACTAAATCACGTTCTCACAAATCACACGCTCCCATAATTTCCTTACAGGGTCAGTAATTATATGAAGGAATGAGGCATTCTGCTCTGTATTAGAAGGATTTTCAAAGATAATGGAATCAGTTTTGAAATGTGCATATGCTGGAGGAATTAAAGTTGTATACTTTCACGTTTGTAGGACATTCCTTAAGGCATGAACATCTGTATAATCAATTACCTCCTTTACAAAGATATTCCAGATGTGAACAATATTGGTCATCTGCACAGACTGTTTTATCATGATAAAACAATCTGGCTAGTGAGATTTTGAGAGTTACAGTCAGAAGCCAGGGAAGTTGTAGTAGGGTATAAAGAAATGCCAGAAGAATTGGACTTCACTCCTCACAAAAGACGGCACAAATATTGTCCCCAAAATGTTATGGAACCAAGGGTCTGGTGAGAAGGTGGAATTCAAAGAAGTCAGTATTAGTAACAAAGCAGAGCTGGGGAAATTAATGGGGTTAATACTTACCACAGTGGGAGTGCAGCTGTGGTTCACGAAGCAGATACTGTGGATGGCTGGAATATCATATGGGGAGAGATTGGTTTGATTGTGCCTGTATTCACTAGAGTTTCAAAGAATGAGAAGGGATCTGATGGAAAAGTTTGAATTTCTAACGGGGCTGGACAGACTAGATGTACAGGGGAATATTTTCCCTGTGTGAGGAGTCTACAACCAGTGGACATAGTCTCAGGATAGAGAGTAGACCATTTTGGACTGAGGTGAGGAATAATGTCTTTGCTCAATGGGTAGTGAATCTGAGAATCCCTGGAAGGGTGTGGAGGCTAAGTCAATAATAGATGAAAGATATTTTAGATTTTAAAGGCATCATGGGATTTGGGGGGAAAGCAAAAAAATCTTGGATTCAGATAGAGCAGTAACCATGAACAGAATGAATGGTGGATCAAGCTGCAAGTGTAAAAGGTCACTCCTGCTCCTCTTTGCTATGTTTAGTGAGATACTACTATTCACTCCAAGGATAAATACATGTATGGCATCATACTGCACCATCAGCCAAAGGGATTGGTTGAGATCAGTCCCTTCACTCCATATAAACCTGGATATCAATGTGAAACCTTCCCAGACTTATCAACTCAGTAATGTGGCACTGCACATATCCACAAAGGCCTCGATGCTGAACTGTCATTGTCAATCTTCATGTTCACAACACACCTTATAAATACTAAAAAAAAATTAATGTTAACAAAAATATGAATAAGTCGTAATAATGGATTTTAATACTTGAAGACAATGTTGTTTGGCTGTGAGATTTTAGGGTTCTTCTAATGAAATGTTATCAAGAAAGCTGGACTATATTGGTATTTTATAACTGGCATTAACAAATTTCCCCAATTACAGACTCCATTCTGTAAGCAATGAATGTGTAGCTACCAATTAATCTCTTGCACCTCCAGGCAAAGGTCTAAATCAGCTGGATAGAGCTAAAGCAATTTGTGCACAGCTAAAATCAAATTGGCGAATAAGTGTTCCGTGCCACTGCCTAGATTTCTGAAGCTAATATGCAATTGGTATTCCAGCGATGGATTCAAGCTACATTATTTGCAACTATCAATTCTAATTATGCCAATTATTGATTACTTTGAAAAATCTAACATTCACACTTGCCTAATCAACTTCTCGATTGAAGTTGCATGTTAGCCAATTCTCAGGATTAGATGAGTTCTGAGATCAGGCTTCATATTGTTAGCTAAATTGTTGCTTTATTTAAAAACAAATTTAGTTTTAACTCATGATGGTTTAGTTTTTTTGTGAATTTGCCTGCTTTAAAATAAATATTCCAATTTTTACAGTAGCTGAGTAGAGTCTGGGTGTTGTAATTTTATTTGTGTAGCAATACATATCAGACATTCATTACCTCTTAATCTACGGTATATCTTCCATAGTCATTCTTATTCTCATCATCTCTAAGACTCTATGCAGTCAGAGATATGATAAATATCCAGGCCTAATATTTTGCACTGACTTTTAATATATTACTTTTTGGGAGTTGTAGAAGCAGATATAATAGCAACATTTAGACAGACACTTGAACAGGCAGGGAATAGAGGGATACGGACCATGTGCAAAAATGGGATTTTTAAAAATGTAATCCATTCCCTAATCAACATGTCCTGAGATGTTATTCACTCTGGAGCAGGTGGGGCTTGAATCCAGGCCTCTCAGTACAAGGATACAGACACTAACACTGTTCTGCAAGGAGGCAAAATGAAAAATACAGAGGTCAAAATCTAAGAAAAGAATTTTTCTGCCAGAACCATCAAGTAAAATACCTGAAAAATTCCTATACAACCCAAAGTATTGCTCAGGTAAATATGCTACAGTAATTACAAATAATTACAATTACAAACATTCAGTATAAATGTCATCAGTTATTTCTTAACCTTGATGCACAGATGGAATTAACTCATTGGAATCTTTCCATGTGATTGGCTTTGATATCATTAACAACTGGACAATGCCACAAGTTAACTGCAATTCTGAATCATGATCAGTTCTTTTAGAAGGAGCATTAACTTCTGAACATACAATGAGCTACGTGCGTTTAAAGTGTGCTGGAAATTAGATCATCTTTCTGCTGTTCTGCTGTGTACTGTAAATAGCAGGGGAGTGTTCTTGAATTGTCTCTGACCTTGCAGCTCTGCATATCTCAGGAGACTGAAAGACTGAATAAAGAGGTGAGAAAGACTGGGAAACCCAGCAGGCTGTTAAAGAAATCTATGCCGGAGGCCCAGGGTGTGATAGTGTGACTGGGCACTATACAAAAGGAAGATATGAAAGCATGGTGGCAGCATCCAGTGGAAAAGGACAGAGACTGATCAGCTCCACGTTCAACATTGGTAACAACTGGCCACGTAGGTGATTGTAAGTTTCAGTCAAATCAAAAATGGCTTTGTACTTTGGTCTTGTTGGTTTAATGAACTAATGAATTCAACTTTGCATTTAACCATGTTTCTTGTATGCATTTTGTTCTTTTAAGGCCAGAGTCCAAGAATTACTGTAAAGAGAAAGGGACTAGGATCTCCTACAGATCTTTTAAATCACAGCAGGACTCAAAGGACTAGAGGTAAATGATGAACAAGATCAAGACACACACAATGGAGGATGGGATATCCTCATATGTGTGTAGCAAAGTAGATATTTCTGAATCGAAGGTGCAAGAATCTGCAGGAGAAGATAATATATTGGACAATAGATGTGACTATAAATGAATGAGAAGAAAAGCATTTTGGTTACCATGGCTACAAAACCAAAACCGACTCCTTGTGGCGAATGTACTTAGAGGAGATAAAAATGAATTGGAAAGTTTGAGCAACACAAAGGTGAATCAGGAAGCAAAATACTGAGGTAATAAAATATCCTCCTGCAGAGGACAATGCAGGAAGAAACTGAACAACCAGTTCACTGAACTTGAAACATTAAATCTGCTTTCTCCCCACAGATGCTGCCAGACCCGCTGAGTTTCTCCAATGGGGAGTTACCAAACTACAATGTGGATAGCTATCAGGATGCCAGTGATGGGTCAGTCACAACAACCAGGTGGAACATATTTCTGTCCTTCAAAATTGTGTATATGTGAGGCATTATTCGCTTCTCTGCATGTGGTTAGCTATGAAGGAACTCTACGACCAACAATAATGTAGAAGGAATAAAAACAGAATGTGCTGGAGAAACTCTGCACTGGGATATTGAGGTTCCTCCTTGGAGTTGAATTGTGTCATATGTATTAGTGATTCTACAATTGATTATTGTATTTGTATGTTTTGATATGTAAATTGTTATGCCTCTGGGGTGGTGCACTGAAAATCAAGCACTGCTATTACAGGAGTTGTGACAAAATTGAAGATTTTTAAAAGTACGCAGAATCCCCAATACAAGAGGAACTTTGATGATCTGAACAAGATGGGTAGGCATTATTTCGTTCGGATAATTGATTATTTGGTTAATCGATTCAATGCCTTTCCTCTGGGATTCGGGAGTTTTCTATTAAAGTCGACTCCCCGTTCAGGAGAGACACAGCAGGGTAGCATGCGCGCGTGCACACGAGTGTTGGACGGGGTTTGGAGGGCGGGCGGGGGCAGTGTTGGACGAGATTGAGGGCAAGTGGGGGTAGTGTTGGGGGCTGACAGGGGGGTGGCCAGGGAGGAGTGTTGGGTCCCGGCTGCACCCCGTCTGCCCCAACACCTTTCTCCTCCCGATCTCGTCCAACGCCGCCCCCTGCCTGCCCCAAACCCCGTCCAACACCGCCCTGAACACTGCCTACTGCCCGCCCCCTACCCTCATCTAACACTGCCCTCCCGTTTGCACACCCATCAGTCCGCACCCCCAGACCCCTGTGCACCACCCCCATCCACCCCCGCCCTTTCTCCGGGGCAGTCAGATTGGACACAAACAACAAGATTGTTACCGTTGCTCTGCATTTTGGGAGGGTGCGGTGAGTTTCCAAATAGTGCACGCACACGGACACATACACACACTCAACTTTTTGCTGCAACTTTTTGACTGGTTCCACCTTTGCCTGTATAGGACAATGTTAGAGTGATTATCTGGGGAAGGGGAGTGGGATTTAGGGTACACACCTGGGTAGAACTCCAGGGAAAGTGTGGGGGAGAGAGAGAGAGGGCGGGAGGTCAGTCATTTGGAGACCATGCCTATTTAATCACTGTAAACAAAAGACACGATCAGTGTTGGACACACGTCTTTGATGTAATGTTTCTGTCAGGACCTCGAGATCTCCTCCGGATAATCTAATTTTGAGATAATTGATGTTCGGATAATCGAGGGTCCCCTGTACACCTGTCCTTTAGAGGCAACTCGGTAGAAAGCACAGACCAAGGTTTGGTACTTGACAAGAATTACTATTTACTGCAAAGAGAAATATTTTAACTAGAGATAAATAATTAAGAACCATTGGTTCTATAACTTCATAAATTAAAATTGTAATTCACTTATTAACCTGTCCGTCTACACATGTTTACAGAGGTAAAAGAAATGGGTATTATGTGTGGGGGGGAAGACAAGGAAGGCAATTCAGTGGTCTCTGACAACAGGCTTTGCTGAGACAATCCTTCAGCTGAACATGATCGTCCTTCTCCTGGTGCTTTCTCTTGTTTGCAGGAGGCACAGGATAACTGGTTCACAGTTATAAAGGTCGCTGGCTTGTTAATTAAAAGTAGGTTAAAAACAATGACTGCAGATGTTGGAAACCAGATTCTGGATTTGAGTGGTGCTGGAAAAGCACAGCAGTTCAGGCCGCATCCGAGGAGGAGGGAAGTCTGCTCCTCGGATGCTGCCTGAACTGGTGTGCTTTTCCAGCGCCACTCAGATCCAGAATGTTAATTAAAAGTGCCAGCTTTCAGCATCTGATGTGGAAAAATAGACTGGCTATTTTCTGGCTTGATACATTTACCGTAGAACAAAGACAGCTCCTTTCCTTCAGAGATCCAAAGGCTTCTGACCTGAATGCTCACATCACCAAGAAAAAACACAGAAACGCATGGAAAAGCTAGCTCTTGTAGCATTCATGGAGTGAAAACAGATAACTTTTCGGATCCAGTGACCCTTCCTCAGAACTGTTGTGTGGAAGGCTTCCTGGACCTGCAATGTTAACTCTGATTTCTCCTTGCAGGTGCTGCCAGACCTGCTGAGCTTTTCCAGCAATTTGTGCTTTTGTTTCTGATTTCCAGCAGCTGTAGTTCTTATGGGTTTTATTCACATTAGCTACCTGGGACTCAATCACATAGTTGTTGGCAAGTGTAAGGCTTTTGTCCTTGATAACTGGTCACCACTTCACTTATTGCTGGCCGAATATTCATTTGTACACAATGCTCCGGCTCCAGCTCAACTATAGCTAGGCTTCCCTGCTGTTTTGAACAAACAGAGTGTAAACTACGCTTAAAATGAGTAGCAGGTAATTTTTTTATAAAAAAGCGCAGTATTCCCTTTCACAAATCCTTGGCTTTTAAACAGCCCCTTTCCCTTTCCAATCTAGAATAAAAAATACAGCAATTTTAAAAAGATACCATCTTTATAAAGCTAAAAAGAAAAACTAAAAGGGAGACACTTGATGGTTTAGTAAGAAAGGGATTCCAGATGATGGAACTTAACGGGAGGCAATGGCCTAGTGGTATTATCACTAGACTGTTAATGCTGAGACCCAGAGAATGTTCTGGAGACCCGCATTTGAATCCTACTGTGGCAGATAGTGAAGCTTGAATTCAATAAAATCTGGAATTAAGAGTGTAACGATGACCATGAATCAATTGTCAATTGTGGGAAAAGCTCATCTGGTCCATTAATGTCTTTCAGGGAAGGAAACTGCCATCCTTACCTGGTCTGGCCTGCATGTGATTCCAGACCCACAGCAATGTGGTTGATTCTTAACTTCCCTCGAGGCACTTAGGAATGGACAATAAATGCTGTCCAGCTGGCGATACCCTCATCCTGTGAATGAATATAAAAAAAACAATGTCTTAACTGATTAAAGAATTGTTTTTTATGACTGGAAGTTTGTGATTAGTACTGTGCCACAAGGATCAGTGCTGGCACCTTTGTTGTAGCTATGTTCACTAGCAACTTGGATGTGAATGTAGGACTTGATGTTGTTGATCGTGAGGAGATTGGTCTCAAACTCCAGTCTGATGTCGATCATTTGGTAAATTGAGCAGTGCAGTGGCAGATGGAATTTTAATCCTTATAGGTGTGAATGATTGTGGCAAGTCTACTAAGGGAAGGATTTACACAATGAATTGTCAGTCCCTATGGAGTACTGAGGAACAAAAGCACCTTGTCATATAAATCTATAATCCCTGAAGGTGTCAGCACAGGTAGGCAGGGGGTTAAAGGCAGTATGCAGGATGCTTGCCATCGTTAGCCAGGGTAGAGAATACAGGAGCATAGACGACTTGTTACATCTTTACAAACCCTTGGTTAGGTCACAGGTGAAATATTGTGCAAACGTCTGGTCACCACAATATTGGAGGGACATGATTGCACTAAAGGACATTGACCAGTGCCAGGAGCAGGCAGGTTGGACTAGTTAAATTTGGGATAATATTCAACATGGACTGGTTGGTCTGAAGGGTCTGTTTCCATGCTGGATGACTCTATGCCTGGAATGGATAGCCTCAATTATGAGGAGAGAATGGATGGGTTGGGTTTGTTATCCTTGGAGCAGAGGAGGCTGACGGGAACAGACAAATCTGTATGAAGTCTCCAGATTTAAGAGGGGTGTACAGATGGTAGACGTGAGAATCTTTTCCCTGTGACAGACATACTAAGCCCAGAGGGAATATGACTAAAGTAAGGAACAAGTAATTTCGAGGAGATTTGAGGGGAAAAAGTGTGTTGCCTGAGAGGGTGGTGGATGCAGCTACTCTTGCAACATTTCAGAAGCACCTAGATGCACACTTTAAAATGTGAGGGCAAAGTAGGTTATGGATCAAGTGCAGGTAAATGGGATTAGTGTGGATCACTACAAGAACAGAAATTGCTGGCAAAATTCAGCAGGTCTGACAGCATCTGTGAGAAGGAGGTAAAGTTTTTTTGAGTCCAATGATTATGCATCAGAAAACCCTTGTGTAGCTTGGTGTTTGATTGTCAGCACAGATATGGTGGACTGAAGGGCTTCTTCCTATGCTCCATGACCCTCTCTGTCAATGACTCTCTAAGATTTGGCTGAGATGAGCAATCCACTCAAAGTGGCAGGAGGATCATCAGAAGTAATATCTTAGGTGTTAAAGAAATAATAAAGAGAGAACTGAGCAACATGAAACAGTTAAGCTCAATGCACAGAGGAATGAACTAAATAAAATCCTGACTCCTGATCAATCATTTACAACAGGACAATG
Source organism: Hemiscyllium ocellatum (assembly GCF_020745735.1). Classification (NCBI taxonomy): domain Eukaryota; kingdom Metazoa; phylum Chordata; class Chondrichthyes; order Orectolobiformes; family Hemiscylliidae; genus Hemiscyllium; species Hemiscyllium ocellatum. The sequence continues at coordinate 77,109,413 of NC_083402.1, forward strand.
CCACAAGTTGACTGCAATGATCAGTTCTGTCAAGAATGGAGTTAAAAATCACATAACACCAGCTTTTGCAGCGACGCTCCTTCATCAGGTGAGAGTGGAGCCCTCCACTCTCACCTGATGAAGGAGCATTGCTCCTAAAGCTAGTGTGCTTCCAATCAAACCTGTTGGACTATAACCTGGTGTTGTGTGATTTTTAACTTTGTACACCCCAGTCCAACACCACCATCTCCAAGTCAAGAATGGAAGAAGTATTATCACCTGAACAGGCTATGAGCTAAGCACCCGTCATTGTATTGGAAATCACATATATTTCTGCTGTGCAAACAGCAGGAGAGTAGATAAGGATCTATCTCAGATTTTGCAGTTCTGCATAGCTTAAGATAAAGAGGTGTGAAAGGCCAAGAAATCCAACTGGCTGTTAATCAAACCCTAAGTAGAAACATAACAAACAAGAGCAGTAGTAAACCATAGAGCCTGTTCTATCACTTAACGTGATCAGAGCTGATCTTCTATCTCAATGACATATTCCTCCTTTCTTCTCACACCCATTGAGGCCCTTCATGTCTAGAAATCTAGAAATGTATTCAGTGACATAACCTACACAGCCTTATGTGTTAGAGAATTTCTCTTTTATTGAGCCGTACTGATTTTTCAATGGCCAGACATTATTTCAGTGTAGATGGAAGTTGCTCATGGGGACCTCGCAGAATCCACATCGTAACAAATTTCGAAGGAATCCTCCAGGAAATCGAATGTTCCTGGACATTTTTCTATGTTTTGAACTCTCTGAAAGTATCCAATTTCATTGGAGAATTTGGAGGATTCTGAAGAAATTAAGTAAAGAGTGACTTCTAACACATGAGTATCTATTCAATTGACTCCTTACTTGCCTCACTCAAACCTAACTGCACTCCATAAGCCAATTACACCACCGAGATCCTGAAATGATACCCACTTCTCTTACTTGGGACCCAACATCTTGCCGTTCTATAAACCAGACAGTCCCCTTATCCTCTCACCACTTGCGTTGTGCCCACTCTCCTCCATATCCTTTTTGATGTGATAGCTCCATCCACTCCAACCTGCCATATGCACATCACTCATCTGCTTCGCCTTTTACCTTGCACCCTAAACCCTTGTCCTTCTAGCACCTTACTACCTGACATCTTACCAACTTGCATCTTGCACACCTGTCATCCAACCCCCTGGAAACCAACTCCCAATCTAACTGATATCCTTTACATTGGCACATTAATCATTTAAAGTGCTACACACTTAGCATCTTATTCCACATGGCATCCTACTTACCTGGCACCCTGCCCCCTCTTAACCATCCTGCACCCTATCCTTCTAGCATTCTAACTTCATTTTTACCGTATGTACTAACCATTTAACAGCATCATCCAGAAGAAGGGTGTTACTTTTCACATATGAATGTGAATGTAAATGGTGCAGTTAGTAAATTAGCAGATGACACCAAGAAAGTTACCTCAGCGTACAATGAGACATTGATCAGGTGGGCTGATAGGCCGAGAAGTGTTTAATTTAGAGTTAAATTCAGATAAATGTGAGGTGCTGCATTTTGGTAGGAAAAACCAGGGCAGGACATATAATGGTAAAGTCCTGGGTAGTGTTGCTGAACAAAGAGACTTTGCAGTGTAGGTTCACAGTTCCTTGAAAGTGGACTTGCAGGTTCTCAGGGTAGTATGCTTGCCTTTATTGGTCAGTGCATTGAGTACAGGAGTTGGGAAGTCATTCTGGGACACTGGTTAGGCCATTAGTAGAATTCTGCATTCAGTTCTGGTCTCCCTCTTATAGGAAGGACGTTGTGAAATTTGAAAGGGTTCAGAAAACATTTACAAGGATTTTGCCAGGGTTGGAGAGCTTGAGCTATTGGGAGAGGCTGAATAAACTGAGGCTATTTTTCCTGGAATGTTGGAAGCTGAGGGGTGACCTTACAGAAGTTTATAAAATCATGAAGGGCATGGATAGGATAAATAGATGAGGTCTTTCCACAGCATAGGGGAATCCAAAACCCGAGGGCATAGGTTTAAGGTGGTAGGGGAAAGATTTAAAAGAGACCTGCAGTGCACGCTTTTCATGGAGAGGGTGGTGCATGTATGGAATGAGAGGAGATGGTTGAGGTGGGTACAATTATAATATTTAAATGGCATCTGGATGAGTACATGTCTAGGAAGGGTTTAGAGGGATATGGGCCAAATACTGGCAAATGGGACTAGATTAATTTAGGATACCTGGTCAGCATGGATTGAAGGGTCTATTTCCGTGCTGTACATCTCTATGACTCTTATGTTCAACAATCAACTAAAACTAATGTAGCAGGATAGAATTACTTGATTTTTAAATTTTGAAACATGCATTAAGTAGGGTTCAGCTGTATATTACTTTCATTAAGTATAAAAGAAGAAAGCCAAATATTTTAATATTACAGAATAGTTTTTTGAAAAAGTAACAGAGAGGATTGATGAGAACAGAGCAGTAGACACGATCTATATGTACTTCAGTAAGGCGTTCAACAAGGTTCCCCATGGGAGACTGACTAGCAAGATTAGATCTCATGGAATACAAGGAGAACTAGCCATTTGGTTACAGAACTGACTCAAAGGTAGAAGACAGACGGTGGTGAAGGTTTATTTTTCAGACTGGAGGCCTGTGACCAGTGGAGTGCCACAAGGACCGGTGCTGGGTCCACTACTTTTTGTCATTGATATAAATGATTTGGATGTGAGCAGAGGTATAATGAGTAAGAGGTATATATATAATAAGTAAATTTGCAGATGACACCAAAATTGGAGGTGTGGAGGACAGCGATGAAGGTCACTTCAGGTTACAATGGGATCTTGATCAGATGGGCCAATGGGCTTAAGAATGGCAGATGAAGTTTAACTTAGATAAATGCGAGATGCTGCACTTTGGAAAAGCAAATCATGGCAAGACTTACACACTGAATGGTAAAGTCCTGGGGAGTGTTGCTGAACAAAGAGACCTTAGAGTGCAGGTTCATAGCTCCTTGAAAGCAGAGTTGCAGGTGGATATGATAGTGAAGAAGGCGTTTGGTATGCATTCCTTTACTGGATGGAGCATTGAGTATAGGAGTTGGGAGATCATGCTGAGGCTGTACAGGACATTGGTTAGGCCACTTTTGCAATATTGTGTGCAATTCTGGTCTCCTTCCTATCAGAAGAATGCTGTGAAACTTGAAAGGGTTCAGAAAAGATTTACAATGATGTTGCCTGGGTTGGAGGATTTGAGCTATAGGGAGAGGCTAAATAGGCTGGAGCTGTTTTCCCTGGAGTGTCTGAGGCTGAGAGGTTTATAAAATCATGAGGGGCATAGATAGGATAAATAGACAAGGTATTTTCCCTGGGTCCAGAACTGGAGGGCACAGGTTTAGGGTGAGAGGGGTAAGATATAAAAGAGACCTAAGGAGCAACTTCACACAAAGGGTGATGTGTGTATGGAATGAGCTGCCAGACGAAGTGGTGGAGGCTGGTACAATTGCAACATTTAAAAGGCATTTGAGTGGGTATATGAATAGGAAGGATTTGGAGGGATATGGGCCGGGTGCTGACAGGTGGGACTAGATTGGGTTGGGATATCTGGTCAGAGTGGACTGGTTGGACCGAAGGGTCTATGACTCTAATAGTTATTAAAAATCTAATTTATTTTAACATTAAAACATAATGCCTCTTGACAATGAAATCTGTGTTTATTTCTTATGTGTAAGCAATGAAATACTTGTTTTTTTTAATCTTCAGTGGCTGAGTAGTAAACCAGTAGAATTAATCATCTGAATTGACACTGTTTCCAAACAATGGGTTGAAAATGATACACACTTTATGAGCTGGAAGTTTTATGACAGTATAAGTTGTAACTTCCTGCAAGGCAGCCACATCTCTTTGGTAATTCTTTCTGCATCAGCATAGAATACCTACAGTGTAGTAAGAGGCCATTTGGCCCAACAAATCCACAACAATCCTCCAAAGAGTAACCCACACAGACTGCTTCCCCTTTCTATTATACTACATTTACCCCTGACTAATACACCTAACCCACACATCCCTGAACACTATGGGCAATTTAGCATGGTCAATTCACCTAACCCACAGAGCACCTGGAGGAAACCCACACTGACACAAGTTGTTCAAACTCCACACAGTCGCCCGAGACTTGAATTGAATTCGGGTCCCTGATACTGTCAGGCAACAGTGCTAACCAGTGCCATCATTGTCATTATCCCACAGTTTAACAGAATTGTTTCAGCCCCTGGATGGCATGGAAAATGTCATGTCAGTTGGGAAAATATGACCAGAATGGAAAATTGAGTTTCTCGGTGTTGAGAAAAAAAGTCCAATATTGCAATGAAGTCATAGAGATGTACAACACGGGAACAGTATCTTCGGTCCAAATCATCCATGCCAACCAGAAAGCCTAAATAAATCTAATCCCATTTGTCAATATTGGGCCCATATCCCTCTAAACTTTTCCTATTCATGTTCCCATGCAGCTGCCTTTTAGATAATCGCACCAGCTCCTTCACTTCCTCTGATAGCTCATTCCATACATGTACCACTTCTGCATGAAAACGTTTGCCCCTTAGGTCCCATTTAAATATTTCTCCTATCACCCTAAACCTATGCACTCTAGATTTGGACACCCCACTCCAGAGAAAACACCTTGTCTAATTAGCCTATCCATGCCCCTCATGATTTTGTAAGCCTCTGTAAGGTCACCTCTCAGCCTCCAATACTCCAGGGAAAACAACCTCAGCCTATTCAGTCTCTCCCTTTTGCTCAAACCCTCTAACCCTGGCAACATCCTTATAAATCTTTTCAGAACTCTTTCAAGTTTCACAACATAGCAGAGAGATTAGAATTAATCGTAGTATTCCAAAAGTGGCTTAAGCAATGTCCTGTACAGCCACAACATGATTTCCCAAGTCTTATACTCAAGGCACTGACCGATAAAGGCAAGCATTCCAAATGTCTTATTCAGTAGCCTATCCACCTGGAACTCCATTTTCAAGGAACTATGAACCCACACTCTAAAGTCTCTTTGTTCAGTAACACTCTTCAGGACCTTACCATTAATTGTATAAGTCCTGCCCTGATTTGCCTTTCCAAAATGCAGCACCTCACATTTTCCAAATTAAACTCCATCTGCTACCAGCCTCCATCACTTCCTTAGCCTTTGGCCCACCTGATCAAGATCCTGCTGTAATCTGAGGTAACTTTCTTCACTGTCCATTACACCTCCAATTTTGATGTCATCTGCAAACTTACTAATTATACCTCCTGTGTTCACATCCAAATAATTTATGTAAATGATGGACAGCAGTTGGCTCAGTACTGATCCTTTTGGCACATTGCTGGTCAGAGGCCTCCAGTCTGAAAAACAACCCTCAAACACCTCAGAGGGCTGGGTCTGGGTGGAATGTTCTTCAGAGGATTGGCGTGGAGTTAATGCGAGGGCCAAGTGGCCTTTTTCCACACTGTAAGGATTCTATGATTCTAATGGGGAAATGACAGTTGGGGTCCTACATTTCAATTAGGTGGCCCTCAATCTCTTTGAGTTGGCAATTTTCTGGTCTCTCTTAAATTTCTTTCAGTCAGGCCCTTGGGGATAATTGGGGTGGCTGAGATGCGACCTCAAACTATTTTCAACTGCTGACCAGCTATGTCTTACATTAAAAACATCAGCTGTCAATTGTAAACCATTCTCCTGCTGGAATTGTAATCCAACAAGGAATCAGTGTCTTCAGGAGAGCTGGGGAGGAAAATGCTGGCTTTGCAACATTGGATAGGCAGAGGGACATCAAAATCAACTGGGAATGAACACTCAGTTTTAATTGCTACGTGCTGCACAGCAGGAAGAGTCCTGTTGGAGCAAATTAATAGCTAATAACTAAGCAGATTAGTGAAAACAAATAACAAATGTGACAACAATACACTTTAAAAATAATTAAATATTATGAGCAACTTACTGCGAAGCAGTCAATTCAGTCAGCATTATATAATGTTCTGTAGAATTTACTCTGTCCCCTGTTGCCTCTGTCAATTAGATAGATAAATGTTTACATTTAAATATGACTCCAAACCATTTAATAATTTATTGCACTGATCCTTTCCTTTCAACCTCATAAGATCATAAAACCATAAGGTACAGGAGTTAAAGTAGGCCTTTTAGCCTATCGAGTCTGTTCTGCTATTCAGAGAGATCATGGCTGACCTGATAATCTTCAACGTTTCCTGCTAATTCTTGATTCTCTCACTGATTGCCAATGTGACTACCTCAGCCCTGGATATACTTCACAATCCAGCCTCGACAGTCCCTTGTGCTAAAGAATTCTGCAGATTGACTGCCCTCTGAGAGAAAAAAACCTTCCTCATCTCTGTCTTGAGTTGTATATACAGTTATAGAGTAGATGTACAGCACGGAAACAGACCCTTCAGTCCAACTCATCCGTCAACCAGATATTCTAAATAAATACAGTCCCATTTGCCAGCATTTGTCCCATATCCCTGTAAACCTTTCCAATTCATATATCCATCCAAATGCCTTTTAAATGTTGTAATTGTATCAGCCTCCACCACTTCATCTGGCAGCTCATTCTGCACATGCACCCCACTCTGTTTGAAAAAATATATTTAAATTCTTACACTATAACTTTTGCTGTCCAAAGCACCACAAAACTCAAGTAGCAAATGGTCATACAACATAATTGCAGTCATATTGAGGGAGGCAAGATGGTGATCTCTAAATTTGAGGGTAATCCCTAAATTTGAGATCATGCCCTCCAATCCTAGATTCCACCAGAATGGGAAACAATCTCTCTGCATCTATCCTGTCAGGTTCCCTCAATGTTGGCTGATTTTGTTTTCTTGATTTTCTTTATCAATGTGCAGTTTCCTTTTACAGCATCTATTAATAATGACGAAGATAAGGCAAATAATTCAGTTCAGAAAGGGCATCTTCATATTGTGCATCTTTGCTGATGGCTGAAGAGGTTAAACCTTAAGAGGTAGGTTCTGCCACTGTGAAGCACATGAAGTAACCTAGAACTATTTTGATGGAAGTTTTCGATATTGATGTCTGTTTTCAAGCTGCTGTTCTGGCTATCATAGAGGCGCATGACAGCCTACAGGTCTCCAATTTCCTCTGTCTTCACCGAGACACTTCAAAGTGCCATAGTTAGCACTTAGGACCTTCACAGCACATCTGCAAGCATCCTCGAAATGGAGTATTAGACATCCCACTGGTGATCTGGCTTCACCATGGAGGGAGTCCTTCTGTGCGTGACTATCTTCCACCTTGAAGGTGTGCCAAAGTCAATGAAGGGCTCTCTGTTTGTTAATGCTTTTTAACATTAATGTGGGCGGCACGGTGGCACAGTGGTTAGCACTGCTGCCTCACAGCGCCTGTAGACCCGGGTTCAATTCCCGACTCAGGCGACTGACTGTGTGGAGTTTGCACGTTCTCCCCGTGTCTGCGTGGGTTTCCTCCGGGTGCTCCGGTTTCCTCCCACAGTCACAAAGATGTGCGGGTCAGGTGAATCGGCCAAGCTAAATTGCCCGTAGTGTTAGGTAAGGGGTAAATGTAGGGGTATGGGTGGGTTGCGCTTCGGTGGGTTGGTGTGGACTTGTTGGGCCGAAGGGCCTGTTTCCACACTGTAAGTCTAATCTAATCTAAAAAAAAACCTGGGAGTTCTATATTTCAGGGAGCTCTGGATTTCAGGGGACTATTGCTTTTCTGACTATGATCTGCCATGATGTGCCTATACTGCACCACCCATGGCAATTATTGAAGGTTTGGTTTGATATTTGTACATCATCCACGTTCAAAACCATGCAGCAAGTATCTGAAAATGAGGATATTTTGTCATCAGCTTGGTCAAAGCTTAAACTTGATGGTTTCCATGCATGTTATGTGAGTTGACGAAGGTGGGTTGCTTCATTCACTGGGTGTGAATCAAGTCAAGATACAAAGATAAAGTCAGTGGCATATTTGCACAGAGTTGATCCTCATGCAACCCTATTGGCTCATACTTATCAGGTCTACATGACATAAATATTCATTAATACGAAACTATTCTTAATTAAAACTTACCTTGGGGGTAAAATTAATGGCACATTAGAATGTCGAGGCACCCAGTACATGACTGTTTAAGAGCAGCACATACCAGTCAGTTTTATGCCCTTGCAACTAAAGAAAGTAACGTTTCATATTGAAGTCTAACATAGAGTGTTGGGTGTTGAAAGTGCTGGGTATGTGTGGACAGAGGTGGAAGAGAGAAGGCAGGGGGGACAGGGCATGGTGTTGGGTGCAGGATGGTGTAATACAGAGATGGAAGGGAGAACAGAGCCCTGCTGTCTGGCTGAGGGAAGGTGTGATGAAGGGAATGATTTTGTGAGTCGGGTGTGATGGCTCAGTAAGAAGCGGGTGCATTAGGGTCAAGGCAGGGATTGAAATATGGACGATGTGTCTGAAGGGTGATGTTGGTGAAATCAATGACACTCTTGAGGGTAGTGGGTGGTGGAGAAATCAGTTATATTAAAGAGCGGAGTGGTACTCAGTATGGGAGCATGTCCAGAGTCAAGGTCGCATATTGGAAGTTCTTGTGGAGTGGATCACAGGAGGGAACAAATGTATGGATGAAGGTAATGAAATGATTCACAATCAGAATGTGGATTGGGAAGGTCATGGATGTAGGAAAAGAGGCCAGAGTTGATACATGCAGGGAACAAATAATTGGACCTGGGCAACTATGAGGAGGTTCAAAAGTAATAAAGGGAAGAGGGAATGTTATATTGGATGGATCAAAGGTGTTGGGGCAAACATGAGAGTGATAGGAGAAAGGTGGAATATACCAGAACAGGTTTTCAATGTAAGTCAATCCATCTTTTTAATGGCTTGCTTTTCTGAATATAAGTCTAGATCAGAGTGGTGCTGGAAAGGCACAGCAGGTCAGGTAGCATCCGAGGAGCAGGAAAATCCACGTTTCGGGCAAAAGCCCTTCATCAGGAATAGAGGCAGGGTGCCTGCAGAGTGGAGAGATAATTGAGACGGGGGTGGGGGTGGGGAGAAAGTAGCATAGAGTACAATAGGTGATTGGGGTTGGGGATGAAGGTGATAGGTCAGAGAGGAGGGTGGAGTGGATAGGTGGAAATGAAAATAGGCAGGTAGGACATGTCATGGGGACAGTGCTGAGCTGGAAAGTTGGAAATGGGGTGAGGTGGAGGAAGGGGAAATGAGGAAACTGGTGAAGTCTATATTGATGCCCTAGGGTTGAAGTGTTCTGAGGCAGAAGATGAGGCATTCTTCCAGGCGTCGGGTGGTGAGGGAGCAGCGGTGGAGGAGGCCCAGGACCTGGATGTGCTCGGCAGAGTGGGAGAGGGGTTTGAAGTGTTGGGTCACAGGGCGGTGGTGTTGATTGGTGCGGGTGTCCCAGAGATGTTCCCTAAAGCGCTCTGCTCGGAGGTGTCCAGTCTCCCCAATGTAGAGGAGACTGCATCGGGAGCAACGGGTACAATAAATGAATATAAGTTAGATTAAAAAGGGAGGAAGGTAATTTTAGATGGCTGGAGTTAATGTTGTACTCAGTTGGCTGATTTAAAAGGATTCTGTAAATGAGTGTGCTCTCACGTGTGTGTTTCCCCCCTTAAAACAGTGTAATTACTGCCATAGCAATGGGTCTCATTTCCTGTAATACTGGAAACAGGAGGAGAGAATGTGACGATGGTGAATTTGTGCTGCCCATCAACAAAGACCTCAAGGTCAAAAGCAGGCAGCACTAGAATGTGAGGCTGGTCTGGATGCAGGCATCCAGGGAACGTATCAGTCAAGACAGGCACTGGTATGTCAACCTAGCGACAGGACAAAAAGAAACGACCTACCTGATGATGTCCCAGGAAATGGTCAGAGATGTGTTGTTCTAAGAAATAGGAAATAGGAGCAGAAGTAGGTCATTTGCCTTCCCAGTCTGCTCTGCTATTTAATAGGATTATGGCTGATTTGTCAATCCTAATGTCCACTTCTGATGTTATGATGTCAGGAATTACATACTGTCACAAAATCTTGGCCTCCTGCATGAAATGCTCTGAAATAAAACCCACCACAGCACTACAACCACCCAAATAAACAACACACCATAACAATCTCCCAAACAATACTCACCACCGAATTAAATCTTCACAACCTAATGCCTACCAAACATAAATCCCCCAAAATAATATCCCCTAGCAATGAAGCTCGGTATCCTCAAATAAACCTTTTTCTTAAAGTTACTTATTGCTGGCTGAACCAAACTTTAATGCACATCCTGAACTGCCCTTGAATGGATCACCATTTTCGCGGATCTGGAGTCAGATGTGGGCCAGATCAGGTAAGAAAGACAGATTACCTTTTCTGGAGGACATTAACGATTGGTATTTACAACATTAGTTACATAAACACCATTAGGCTTGCTGATCTGATGGGTTTTGAACCCATATCCACAAAGCATAAGCCTAGCACTCTGGTGCAGGCATCGTACCACTATGTCATCGCTTTGCCATTCAGTGCCAAAGCCAGGTTGGAAAGCCTATAGTCTATGCTGGTTATTCAGTGAGGCCTCTACAGCAACAAAAACCCTTTTTCAGGACAACCTCAGCTGGATCTGTGACATTGGGCAAGTATCTCTCCAGGATGCTGCAGTCTGAAGGTTACCCACACCCTCACCTCCATAACATGAGGGTGTCACCAGGACCATTCCAGCACCCACGGCCTCCAGCTAGCCTCACACTTTAGTCTTACACTGCAACAGGTCCCAGAATACCTCAACTAATCTTGGATGGGTCGGGGTTCAAGTTGTGAGTTGCCTTTGCCGATTGTGACCAATTAATGTAGAAAGTGGCAGCACATTATTTGAACTGATGCCATTGCTCTTCAGCCATCCACCATTTTGCCTTTCTCAATCTGACTGCATTATGTTCTATAACCAATTGCCACTTGACTTTTGCAGTACTTGCAGTAATTAATTCTTGAAGAAGGGCTTATGCCCAAAACGTCGAATCTCCTGCTCCTTGGATGCTGCCTGACCTGCTGCGCTTTTCCAGCAATACATTTTCAGCTCTGATCTCCAGCATCTGCAGACCTCACTTTCTCCTCTTTTGCAGTACTTTGGACAGCTAAAGTTATTTTGTGAGAATGTAACTACATTTTTTCACACAGAGCGGGGGGGTGAATGTACAGAATGAGCTGCCAGCGGAAGTGGTGGAGGCTGATACAATTAAAACGTTTAAAAGGCATCTGGATGGGTATATGAATAGGAAAGGGATATGGGCAAATGTGACTAGATTATTTTAGGATATCTGGTTGACATGGACAAGTTGGACTGAAGGGTCTGTTTCTGTGCTGTACATCTGTATGATTCTATAACTGTATATACATGACAGCATGTTACTTTACATATTAAAGTTACAGCTGATGGAAGAAATTGGACTGTACGTATTCCATAATAAGCGAAAGGTAAGGAATGAATCAATCACACAAAAAAAATCAACTTCTGTTATATTGCATTTTTTATGTAGCTGCTCTAGTTATACATGCACGGCGGGATGTGGAATGTGCTGTTTTGAGAATTTGCCAGGAAACTGGAAATACTTGTTTTGTTATAATCAGACTGCAAAGAATTCCCCAGTAGCTAAACAATAGCACAGTGCAAAATATGTTTTCATTGTAGATTTGAGTGATGGTGCAGTTTTAGGAAATACCTTCTGTTCTAAGCTATAGTATGCACGAATGGATAGCTGGTTGGAATTCTCTATGCTATGTTAAAATTTGGCTCATTTTATGAATCGAAGAGTCAGTCTGAATCTTTGTTTTTCCTCAGTTAGCCACTTCTCTTTTATTTTTGTACACTGCGCCATCTGCTCAGGCCATATAAAATTTCTTATGAGCTTCCACAATTATTCAGAGATTTAAATAATAAGAAGCTGAACTTTACAGGTCAAAAGGATCCCAGATTCAGATTGATTTCATCAATTGCATTCAGGCAGTTCATTTGGCCTCTTGATTTAGGGTTCAGGTAAAATTTTCTTAGCTTCTCATTCCTTATGGCTAAGGAACAACACACTGCTTTGGAACTTGAAAAGAAATTGGATCAGACTTTAGCTGTTTTCACTAAACTACCTTCAATCACCTCCACAGTTAAAGGAGGTGAACTTCTGCAGGGGTTCTTGTACTTGCTTGATGGAAGAGTTGTGAAAACTCTAGGCAAAAAAAAGGTGTAAAGGCCTTTTTACCAACATTGATTCAGCTCTTTCCCAAAGTGAACGGCAACTTCCTGTCTAGACTCAGTTCACATACAAATGAGGATCACGTGGATGAAGTCCCTGTAGACATATGAGTGCATGTGAAGCCAAATCCCAGCAATTAGCCAAAACTTTCAGGAAAAACAAAACATATTGACATTCCTTAATTTAAAAAAAACAAAGGTTACTCCTATACCGATCAAATATTAAAATGCATAAGCACACCGAATACACTTCTGGACTGGGAAAGTGAACATAATTTTGTTTTGTACTCTGAAGCAGCAGCATAAAACAAATTTCATGTTGCAACATCTCATAGTCTACATATGAATGCACTTTTCATGTTCCAGTGTTGAAGAAATTGGAAACTAATATCTGTCTGGTGAGTAAGAAGGAGATGGGGGAGGGTTGTGAAATGTGCCCTGTTCACATTACACTTAGGTTAGCAATGTTCATCAGGTCACAAGGCAGTTTGACCCTAAATCATCAGGAAAGCAGGTTCCAATGTTAGTGGGATTTTAACTGAGGAGGTCAGGCAAAATTCTTTAAATTTTACAGAGGTCAGGTCCTGTTGGAAAACTTCAGTATAAATATATCCACAACAGAAATCTGTAACTTGAATACCAGATGTTCGAGTAGAAAACTCCATGACATAAGTGTATTGAAACATGTCTGTAAGCATTTACTATTCTCTTGGCATTTGCTCGATATCAAAATTTGTCAATGTAAACAGTCCCGAGTCAAATTTAGTCACTTAGGGTTTATTGATATCAATTTTGCAAATATTTTACGAGACTATGATTGTTGCAATGTGAATGGGGCTCTTGAGTCTTGAAAAGCTATAATATTCCATAAATACTTTGAGACAATCATAACACATGTGTTCCAAGTACTTGTCCTACTTGTGGCTTAGTTTCTAAATATTGTGAATGGAGCAAACACAGGCCAGGTTGATGTGAGGTTCAAGCTGCAGTTTGGGCAGAGCTATCTGATTTCAACTTCGCTGGCAATAGTTTACTTTACAACCCCGAGTCCAGAGAGGAAAATATCAGTCAGTGTTAACTTTATGAATAGAAATCCAATAATATCATTCTAAAAAAGGTGAACGAATACAGAGCAGGCTTGACTGTGATTCCCCCCATTGTCAAACAGCCCTCATTGTCTGTACAGAACCATGCACAGCAACAATCACTGAAATGAGTCCATGGGTTGAAGGTACATCCACTGTCAGGATATTGTGTCAGGTGGTGACATTCCCAGGAGCTCATGTAATTTTGAAGTGCTGTTTGAAAAAACCTTGGTAACTGCTGCAGTGCATCTTGTAGATAGTGCACATTCCATGCTGGTGTTTAAGTTATCTGAATGTTGTAGCTGATGGATGGGGTGCCAACCAAGGAGGTTACTTTGCCTTGGCATTGAGTTTCTTGAATCTCATTGGCATTGCAGCAAATTGGATAGATCCTTCACACTCTTTACTTATGTCATTTAAATGGTGCAAAGGCTTTGAGGAGCCAGGATATAAATAGCTCACCACTGAAAACGCAACTTCTTACCTACTAATGTAGCCACAGTATTGATGTGACTGGTTCACATAAGTTATCGGTCACGGGTAATCCTCACAATGTTGATGGTAGGAGATATGATAATGAGAAACCAAGATTTAGGGTGAGAGGGGAAAAATTTAAAAGGGACCTAGGGGGCAAGTTTTTCATGCAAAGGGTGGTGCATTTTTGGAATGAGATGCCAGAGGAAGCGGTGGAGGCTGGTACAATGACAACATTGAAAAGGCTTCTGGATGTGTATATAAATAGGAATGGTTCAGAGGGTTATGGGCCACGTGCTGGCAAATGGAATTAGTTTAGGTTAGGACATCTGGTCAGCATGGACAAGAAGGGTCTGTTTTGGTGCTGTACATCTCTGTGACTCTGTGACTGTCAAGGGGAGCTGTTTAGAATCTCTTGTTGGATACAGGTATTAGAGGAGAAAGTGAGGTCTGCAGATGCTGGAGGTCAGAGCTGAAAATGTGTTGCTGGAAAAGCGCAGCAGGTCAGGCAGCATCCAAGGAACAGGAGAATCGACGTTTCGGGCATAAGCCCTGAAGAAGGGCTTATGCCCAAAATGTCGAATCTCCTGTTCCTTGGATGCTGCCTGACCTGCTGCGCTTTTCCAGCAACACATTTTCAGCTCGGATATAGCTATTACCCAACACGTGCAGCCTTCATTTACTTCACGCTTACTCATGTGACAACTATTTCTCTAGTGAGGTTCCCCAAATTGCTGTGGTTTCAGATGGGATATTTCAAGCTGTTCAGCTTGTTGGTGAGAAGGGTTGAACTGGCTCCATATGGTTCTACACCTACCCCTCAGCTGGCTGCAGCAAGTTTCATATCTTTCTCTGAGACGTAGGTGTTTCAAATGGAGTCAATTTAAACAGGGTTTACTTGAAATAACCAAGAGTGAATTCATTAATTACTAAACACAAGATGAAATAAGAATGCAAAACACATACACACAGATGAGAATTATGACGTTGAGTCCAAAAAGCTAATATCAAAAGATATGGATTAATCTCTAAGTTGTTCATGAAGTGCAAATACTTGAATGTTGCATTCATTGCATTGGTGTTACCAATAGCAATGGCATTGGTCATTTCTCAGTCAACCTCAAGATTCTTGGCGCTGTAGGTTGATTAAAATGCTTTTGTACAACTTTCAGCATTCAGAGTAAGCAATAGTATTTTTTCTTTCCTTACCTAAAGTACAGGGGTGTTTAAATAGTCATGTGTTAAAGTTACTCAGAGAAGTGACCTTCACAGCCCACCAATCCATGCATTTGGACGTCAGGAGACCAACATACACAGATCAGAGTTGAAGCTGTTCAGCTATCTGGAGCTAATCATGTAGTTGCTGACAGACAAAAGGCATCTACAATAGGTCACCATTGCCAGCTGAATCTCTATTGTACATAACTCTTGACTCCATCTTGTCTGTAAGTAGGCCTCACCTCCACTACTTTAACCAACAGCAGTATGAACAGCTTACCAGTGTCAGGTAACTCGCTTTTTAAAAGTGCAGAAATCGTTTCCACAGTTCTTGCTTTTTTAATTAAAGTGTCTGTTGACACCGAAGTTACAATAGTAAATTCTGAATGTGCAAGGTCATCTCTGTTTTTGACATAAGTATACTTGTGTGCAATATACAGCAGATTTTAAGAACATAGATAAAAGCTTACTTTGTCTAAAAGATTTTTTTCTCTTCAACATTAATTTCTCATTGATTTTTGAAGCATTTTTACATGCTTGTTAGGTTTTATTTAAATTTAATTCTGATGTTTCACTGCAGCTGCACATACTCCAGGTGCCAGCAAATGCAATATTTATAAAACCTTTCCCATTTCAGTCCAACATCAAAAATACAGAAAAATAAAAAAGTATTTACAGTCCTTTTCTTAACAGAACGTAAAGCATATTGTAATTAAAGCTTGATATGTCCATAGGTGATCCTGGTTAATAAACTGTGATCTTGAAACTATTCCAAGTCTGAACATTGTCCAGGTCTTGCTTCATGCACTTCATTACATGAAGATTTATAAATTGAAGTAAAACTGAGGGAAATCAGCTATGAGGATCATTTGCTGAGCTTTGATATAATTGATGAATTGCGATTGGCAATTATTTGGTAACTTCAGCTGATCAGTGAGGACAGGGGATGGTTAGGTGAGACGGATGACGATGCCAGGTTTTAAGGAGATGGACAGTACCTAAGGACAGAGAACCATTAACATTGATGAAGTCACTGATGCAAATGTATTTTCTCCAAAAATAATTTCTCATTTCCTTTCTGCACAGTCACCTCTCGTCAAGTAACTTTCTTTGTCCTATCCTCTAAATCATCGATATGCTTCATATGCTGTCCATCTGTCACATCAGCCACAAGCATGTTGCCAGGCTTCCCCTCAATTATGACTAAATTTAAGTTGTCAATTACGTTACAGCCTGTGACTGTGGTATGTTGACCATGTTCCCACCTGCCTTTTGTGAGAGCTTCATCTGTAATCAGTTTTCTGTACTTCAGATTTTAAACACAGGCAGAAAACAGGGTCAAGTTGGGATCAGGGTGAACAATCGACATAAAATTTTGGTTGGGCCACAGGTAGAGTACTGTATGCAGTTCTGAAGTCCACATTATAGGAGGGTCCAAAGGACACTTACCAGGATGATCCCTGAGGTGGAGCATTTCAGTTCTGATATTTCCTTTGGAGCAGAGGAGACTGAGGAGGTACATATTTCAGAAGTAATTAGGCGCATATTTGTGCTGCCAAGGCATACAAGGCTATTGTCGAGTACTGGAAAGTGGGATTAGAACAGTTAGATGGTTTTTTTTGACTGGCACAGGCTTAATGGGCTGAAGGGCTTTTTTTCTGTGCTGCAAACCACCCTGATTTTATAATCCTGATACTTTAATAACCCCACCAATCCTGCCAGGGATTTAATTAAAATTGAAACCATAGTATTGTGCCTTTCTATTACTCTCTGCTGTGTGACTATTTATCCAACATCCAACTATAAATGATTCATAACTTTATCCAGTTCATCAGAGTTAAAACCAAAACCATTGTTATTGGCACCAGCCACTAACTTTGCTCCATCCCTTTTATTCCATTCTTCTCCTTGGCCAGTGTCTCAAGCTGAAAAGAACACTACAATATTGTCAATCGGATCTTTCCCTTTTCTCGTCATTCTATTTCCCCATTTTATTGCTGTTATCCTGAAATAATTTATTTCTTTAGTATTGCTCTGATCTCCTTCATATCTTCTCAACCCAATCTCTTGCTTCCTATCCCTACTGAAGTGCTGACCAATCAACTTCCCTTCTGATCTGATGTGAACACTAGTTGTTAATGTTTCTTTGTCCTTAGGTACTATCCACCTTCTTAAAACCTGCCATCGTCATCCCTCCTGACTAACTCTGTCCTCATTGGTGAGTCAAAGTTACCAAACAGTTACCCACTGCAATCCATCAATTGTATCAAAGCTTGGCAAGTGATCCTCATAGCTAGCTGTCAGGATGCAAGTCAAGTAGTGACAACAGTAATCACTAGAATAAAGAGTCTGCACCTTTCCTTTAAGAGATTGCTCAATCTGATTTCACAGCAGTGCTATGTTCAGAAGATAATGCAGTTTCTTACTTGCCACATATCTTTCCAGCTATATTGATGTTGGTTATGACATAGTGCATTAACCTTTTAGGCTCTGTTAATTAAAACATGCGCCCTCTATAAAGTCCTGGAACATTATAAAAATATATTCTACTTCATTGCCACTTGCAATTTAACAGAGTTCCAATTAGATATCATTAAAATTCTTTTGTTTTTTCATTTTTCTGCTCTGCTTTTTAAAAAGCTATGACTTGTAGATTTATAGCACAGCAATTGCTTCAAATATGGATGAGATAAGGGAGGAAGGATGGAGTTACAGGCACCCATACTTTCTTGTGAAATTTTCTTGTGATGGAATTGGACTATTGTTTGGAATTTGGCTAGATTCTACTCCCACCTATTTTCTGGGCACACTATAACTTATTACAATTGCCTGACTGCCAACTGACCTATTGCTCACCAAGAATCAAAATAGGCGACTTCCTAATCTGTTTACTGGTTCTGGATCTCCCCATACCTCGAATTTAAAACTTTTGTCCTTGTGATTAAATTCCGACCTTGTATAAACTTTTTTATTTATACTCCTTCTACAACAACGTTTGCTTGTAGCAAGGAGAAATTGAAATGTTCTTTATGGGTGCTCCTTCAGCTGATCAAACGACAACGTTGATGCCATTGCTTAACCTACGATATTTTTTCTGACAATCCGATGAATGGAGGAGACGGAAGTCAATTGTTCTTCAGGTGTGCTCCATGATACTTTTATGTCAGTTACACCTCAATTGTAGCTCTCTCAGCCTCCAAACCAGATTAAAACTAAACACAATAACCTCAGTTGAGAAGAGTGTTGCACTGTCAGAAGAGCTGTAATTTTTTAAAATGTTAATCATTTGCTCTCCTGTGTACATAAAAGATTCCATCTCATATTTCAAAGAATAACAGGGGAGTTCTCCTCAGTGTCTGAATGAATGTTTATCATTGAGGCAACACCAGATGTGAACAGAGTCCAAAATTCCTGACAACAGCTGGCATGCTGGTTTGTTGACTGATTTCCTGATGCTGTCTAAGTTGACTAGTACTATGGGAAGCATAAGTTCTTGATCCAACCCCAACTCCTATAATGGCCAACTGAAGATTGTGGAGAGCCTGCTAGGCGTGTTGAGAATCTCAGGGAACCCTTCCAGGCTGTCTGGTGCAAAACAGATGGAAGGGATTGGGTACAGAGTGGGGAGCCAATAATGGTTACCCAGGGATTTACCCTGGAGACATCACCATTTTGGTGGCACAGCAGCAGGCTTAGAGATTGGTATCTTGATGCCCTCAGTGCTGCCATGGGACCAGGCAGAGTGGGCAGTCAGCACTAAGGCAGTGTGGAACCTGTTACCATCGAGGTATCACAGGGGCAAAAAAGTAGGGGGAAACTGCCAAGGATAAATGGACAATCAACTGATTAGAAAGAAAGCAGAAGTTGGCAATGGGAACATAAAGCTTGGAGTTTGGGTCCAGAACACAAATTCTGAAGAGGAAGAGCAGAGCCAATCACAATAGGAGCTAAGGAGAAAAGAACAAGTGGCTTGATGTTCATAAATGCAAAACCTTCCACATAGGATCCACTCGCAAACACTGGGTTGCTAGGAGGTGACTGAGAATCATAGATGCAGGGGATTATAATTCTCCATGCAGACATTTGTATCCTCACAGCACTGGCTGCCATTAGAGTCATAGAGATGTACAGCTCTGAAACAGACCCTTTGGTCCAACTCGTCCATGCTGGCCAGATATTCTAAATTAATCCAGTTCCATTTGCCACCACTTGGCCCATATTCCTCTAAACCCTTCCTATTCATATACACATCCAGAAGCCTTTTAAATGTTGGAATTGTACCAGCCTCCACCACCTCCTTTGGCAGCTCATTCTATACACACACACATCACCATTTGCATGAAAACATTGTCTCTTAGGTCCCTATTAAATTTTTCTCCTTTCACCTTAAATCGGTGCTCTCTAGTTTTTGACTCCCCTACCTTGGGGAAAAAACCTTGGCTATTTGCCCAATCCATGTCCCTCAAGATTTTATAAACTTTGATAAGGTTGCCCCATAACATCTGATGCTCCTTTTGACTTAATGTTTTGCCTTGACTGTGAATGAAGCTTTATCTTGACTATGAATGACCCTTTCATTTCCTTTACCACCTCATATCATTATCCTCATCATGTCTGCAATAAAGTGACTGTCTGACACCATGCTCAGAGACAGTCGGAGGGCACTAGTGTCACTAATTCAGAACTGACAAGATATCCTCAGCACTCGGCCTCAACCACGCAATGCTCACCTTGTGACCACAGAGCAGCTCCAGGCAGTCTACTCTCTGGTCTCTGCTTGCAGCTGAGGTACATGTGGCTATTGCCCTCATCATTGAGGACCTCATCAGGGATCATACAGTCTGCTACATTTATATCATTGGAGAGGAAGCCTCTGTCACATGACCCTGTAGCATACTCTGAGGAACCAAGTAGGCAGAGAATGGTGGTAGAGGTTGCAGGTTTGGAAAGTCAAAGGAGCCTGAGGACTCACAAATGGCACTGAACTTTTGAATTTATGATGTAAGGAAGCTCATTGATGGAGCAGCTGAAGACTGTGGGGTCAAAGACTTGCCCCTGAGAAAACACTGCAGTGATATCCTGGTTGGCCAAAAACTACGACAACTAGATCACAAAATGTGAGACATGGCTCCAGTTAAGTGCACGGTTCTCCTCCTGACTCCCATTGACTCCAGTTTTGATCGGGCTCCTTGATGCCACACTCAGTCAAATGCTGTCTTGAGATCAAGTATGGCCACTCTCACCTCATTTTAGCTTTCAACCCATTGTCTATGTTTGGACCAAGTTTGAAAGGAGATCAGGAGTTGAATGGTCCTGGCAGAATCCAAACTGAGTATCAGTGAACAGGTTATTTCTGGGGAAATATCATTTGAGAACACTGTCAAGTTGTTGATGATCTGTTATGGCAGTACAAACAGATTGGCTTAGCCTTACTTTTTATGGGCAGGATAAATACGGGCAAAGTTCTATATTGAAGAGCTTATGCCCGAAACGTCGACTCTCCTGCTCCTCAGATGCCACCTGACCTGCTGTGATCTTCTAGCACCAGACTTTTCGATTGTGATTGCCAGCATCTGCAGTCCTCACTTTCTCTCAAAGCTCTACCTTACCAGATAAATACCAGTGTTTAGCTGTACTTTAAAAAAAAAGATAATTATCTTAGTTAGTCTAGGCATGGATTCATGTTCATACTGGGTAAATGGGTGTGCTGTTGGCTGATGTGGGTGATGAGTGGGGTAGATGGGTCACTCTGTATGGGCACTTGGTGCAGGAGGCAATAAAAGGCCATTGATGGAGGTGCATTGGTTGATATAGGGGCAAAAATAGGCAATGGAGGTTAGTGAGGGGGCAAAGGTTGCCATGGAAGGCACAAAGGGACAGGTGAGTGGGGGGAGGAGCACACTTTGGCACCGAGAATATGAGGGATCATGGGGAGTGGATGGGGAGCATGACACAGCATGGGTTGGTGGGGACATGGTGCAAGTGTGTGGGGATGAGGGCTGACTTTTGGTTTTATTGCTTTATTAACAGGTTTGATAAAGTCCCACAGCACAGAGGCAGGCCTTTTAAACAGGCCGTCTCCACATCAACAGCACATGTGGCTGCCCCCAGAGTTTTGCTGGTGGTGGACCTAATTCTGGTCATCACTCTTTCCCCAGAAGACAAACCTGACAAGTCCGAGCATCTCCTTCAGCATTGCTTTTGTGGTGCTGGGGTTTTGCTCAAATTTGTGCTCCCAACTGAGGAGCAAGAATTCAGGCTGCAATCATTTGACCAGTACACACTCTTGTGACACATGAGACATATGATTCAACAAAACTAATCTTTAGCACAATAAAGATGGTCCAAAACAGTTCAAATACAACAGACCTTCTTTTTAAATGTGCCCCTTTAAGCAAAAGCTCACTGGTTCACAGCATGGATTGCAGTGGTTCAACAAGGCAGCTCACCACCATTTTCTCAAGGGCAATTAGGGATGGGCAATAAATACTGGCCTATCCCAGGTCCTGTGAAAAAGTAAGTGAAAAGAAACACCAAAGTCAAGCTCCAGTCAATCTCAACAGCTGGACTGGAAAATAGTCCAGCAACTCCTGCCTACAAAGCTCATTCACTGAGCATTGGCCTGATGACTATGCCCCAAAATAAATCTGCTACTGGATGTCTCTGACTCCTAAATATGGTATGGTAACTGTACCATTCAAGATTGGAGACAGTTATCGAGAGTGGTGAATTCGGCCTGGGCAATCACAAAGGTCAACCTTCCATCTATAGAATCCATCTACCAGGCCTGCTGTCAAGGAAAGGCCGCCAGAATTCTCAAAGATCTTTATGACCCTGGTAATGTTTTCCTATAACCTCTACCACTGGGGAGAAGATGCAGAAGCCTGACCACATGCACCAGCTGGTTTTGAAACAGTTTCTACCCTATTTTTGTTAGAATACTGAATGGGCTCACAAACTCTTTGCATGCGCCTGTACCTGTGTTTTTGTTTTTGCCACTGTTTACCTATTATTTGCTGATCTATACTACTTAACTATGAGGTCTGCCTGTATTTCTCACAAGACAAAGCTTTTCACTGTGCCTCGGTATACGTGACAATAAATTCAACTCAATTCAATACTGTCAGTCGCAGGGGCTGCAACCAATCAATGATTGTATCTTCCCTTAGGTACAGTTGTCAATCAAAAATGCTGCTAGGACAGTTTGAGTTCTAACCTTTCATCTGCCAACAAGGGCCGAGTGAACACCCGTATGGACCCTAAGAAAGAATAGCAGGCAATAAACCTTGTAAAGTAGCCATTCATAAAGTAGTGAATTCAATTTCTAACAATGGTCTACATTCTTGACAGTGAATGTGAATGCACTGGCCACTTAACACCAGGAAATAACAACAGTCTCCAGTGTTTTTCAGGAAACAAATTGAAGCCCTTTCTTCCCCACTTTGGGAAGACCCTACGTGATTTTTTTTAACCCCGTGTATGCCAATGAGAGCAATTAAATTCAGCTTCAAAATTTCAGCCAATAAATTTGTTTTTTCTCCCAGTGAGGAACTTAATAAAGGTATGAATTTTGTAAATAGCACGAATCAGGTGATGAATGGAAAAAGATGGAGAAAGATTTATAAAATGAAAATCAAAAATTGGCTTGACTCAGATTTGTGGAATAGTTAAAGCACAAAAGGAGGGCAGTAACTGGATTTAACAAAATCAGCATAAACCTCAATTTGCCTCTGACTCATTGCTATCTAGTAGTTAGTCGTGTTGTCTCACAACACCAGGGACCTGGGTTCAATTCCACCCTTGGGCGGGTGTCTGTATGGAATTTGCACATTCTCCCCGTGTCTGTGTGGGTTTCCTCCGGGTACTCCAGTTTCCTCTCACATTCCAAAGATGTGCAGCTTAGATGGATTGGCCATGCAAAATTGCCCATAGTGTATAGGAATGTGTACATTAGATGGATTAGCTATGGGAAATGCAGGGTTACAGGGATAAGGTGGGTCTGGGTAGACTCAATGGCCTGCTTCCACGCTGTTGTGATGATTCTATGAAAAGTAAGCCACATAAGGTTTTCTTCAGTAAAAATGAAAAAGAAACACTAGTGAATGTAACTTCCTTAAGTTTAACAGGAATAGTAAAGAAACACAACTTAAAGTGTATGTAACTTAAACATTAGCCCTTTTACAATCCACCCCTCCCAATCTCTCTCTCTCTCTCTCTCTCTCTCTCTCACACACACACACACACACACACACACACACACAGTTCATGAGACGTGTGATTTGGGAAAATGCACTTGCATTGCATTGAAAGATAGCCTAGCTGCTATGTTTCGTACAAAACGAGACTAGGCTGCAACTCAGCGATGAGCACTTGTTTTACCAGCATTCTATCAGCAAGTGCCTACTAGCTTGCTTACAGCATCCTTCGGGTAAAAAATGAGGTCTGCAGATGCTGGAGATCAGAGCTGAAAATGTGTTGCTGGTTAAAGCACAGCAGGTTAGGCAGCATCCAAGGAATAGGAAATTCGACGTTTCGGGCATAAGCCCTTCATCCTTGCCTTGCCTTGCCTTCATAGGAGGCAATGAGCCTGATTATGGCTGCCTAGAACTTCAACATCCAGTCTCTCCTGCCCTATTATGCACTGCCTTCTCTTACAAGGTAGGGGGCTTGGGGGGTTGGGGGGGGGTGCGGAGAGGTGGTATGAAGGAGATGACATTGAGTGGCATGGCGGTCGTACTGAAGTATATGGATCAAAAGGTGGTGAGATGTAGCAAGGAATTGAGGAGGCAGCACAGGGACATGCAAGGTTAGTGATGTGGGAGGCTGAGAGGGAGAATATATGAGGGAAAATGAGGGAATAAATGAGGGAATCCATTGAAGGCAATAGTGAGGGTGGCACAGCAAGACTTTGCTGGAAGGTGCATGCAGTTCCAGAGATAGAGTGAGTATGATGTGACAATTACCTGGTAGATGGAGGAAGTCGTCAACCATTTTGTGGCACCCTGGAGTTGACACAGACTCAGAACAGACTTTCAGCATTCAATGGTGTGGCCTCCTCTGCTGGTTCTCAGGAAAGACTACAGCTCTCCACTGCATCAACACGCCCACCAGAACCTGCAGGTCCCGATGAGTGCGTTATGACCATCTTTCCCCCTCTCTGACGTGTTCAGATTCTGTTTGTTAAAGAGCAGGGCAGCTTCAGAATGCCAGTGCTCATCCAGACGCACTGCAGCATTTTAAAAGGTGGCACAGGCAGAGGGGACAGCAGTGTTTCGGCAGCCATCTGCTGAGTGGCAAGTTGCTCTGGGAAGGGCATCTGGTAAGGTGGGACAGGTGTAACAGTGCCTGAGTGGACAATTAATGTGGTGGGTTTGGTCTGATACAGCGAAAAAATTTGCGAGGCTTTGCATCAATAAATCCTCCAAAAAAAAACCAATGCAACTAGTTACATGTACTAGTGTGTACATGAAACAATGTTACATTTTATAGATATTAGGCTGAATGCTATGCTTTTGTGGCTCAGTAGATTAGATTAGATTACTTACAGTGTGGAAACAGGCCCTTCGCCAACTGTGGGCGGCACGGTGGCACAGTGGTTAGCACTGCTACCTCACAGCACCTGAGACCCGGGTTCAATTCCCGCCTCAGGCGACTGACTGTGTGGAGTTTGCACATTCTCCCCATGTCTGCGTGGGTTTCCTCCGGGTGCTCCGGTTTCCTCCCACTGTCCAAAGATGTGCGGGTTGGGTGAATTGGCCATGCTAAATTGCCCATAGTGTTAGGTAAGGGGTATATGTAGGGCTACGGGTGGGTTGCGCTTCGGCGGGTCGGTGTGGACTTGTTGGGCCGAAGGGCCTGTTTCCACACTGTAAGTAATCTAATCTAATCTACTGAGCCACAAAAGCATAGCATTCAGCCTAATATCTATAAAATGTAACGTTGTTTCATGTACACACTAGCTTCACTTGTTTTCACAAAGCTGCAAAAATCTCTTTGTAATTTCTCTCCTTTTTAAAGCAGTGCAGACTTTTTTCTCATTTTCAGTCCATAGTCCAAAGAAAATAAAAGTTATCTCACAATTGTCTGAAGAAGCAATTCACCAAGTAACTTACTCGTTTCTGCATGAGCACTATGTGTCTCTCCAAATCTTCCTTTCACTTTCGTATCCCTCTCTGGTGTTACCTCCTGTAAGATCCTGCCAAGTTCATTTCAACCTTTGTGAGCAGCACTGGCAAATAGCCTGCAAGGTAATGGGCCTTTGCTCTTTAAAGAAATGGCCTCTGCAATCTCCCCAGAACGATTGTGGGCGGCACGGTGGTTAGCACTGCTGCCTCACAGCGCCTGTAGACCCGGGTTCAATTCCCGACTCAGGCGACTGACTGTGTGGAGTTTGCACGTTCTCCCAGTGTCTGCGTGGGTTTCCTCCGGGTGCTCCGGTTTCCTCCCACAGTCCAAAGATGTGCGGGTTGGGTGAATTGGCCATGCTAAATTGCCCATAGTGTTAGGTAAGGGGTATATGTAGGGCTACGGGTGGGTTGCGCTTCGGCGGGTCGGTGTGAACTTGTTGGGCCGAAGGGCCTGTTTCCACACTGTAAGTCTAATCTAAAACGAATCCCAAAGTCCCCTGTATCTAAAACCCTCTTTCCTACACTATCTCTCCAACCATACATTCATTTGCTCTCTCCTCTTATTTCTATGATGTGTTTAACTGGAGTGGACCAAGTTAAAAACCACACAACTCCAAGTTATATTTTGGATTAGTGGTGCTGGAAGAGCACAGCAGTTCAGGCAGCATCCAAGGACCAGCAAAATCGACGTTTCGGGCAAAAGCAGGAATAAAGGCAGAGAGCCTGAAGCGTGGAGAGATAAGCTAGAGGAGGGTGGAGGTGGGGAGAAAGTAGCATGGAGTACAATAGGTGAGTGGGGGAGGAGATGAAGGTGATAGGTCAGGGAGGAGGGTGGAGTGGATAGGTGGAAAAGATAGGCAGGTAGGACAAATCATGGGGACAGTGCTGAGTTGGAAGTTTGGAACTAGGGTGAGGTAGGGGAAGTGGAAATGAGAAAACTGTTGAAGTCCACACTGACGGTTGAAGTGTTCTGAGGTGGAAGATGAGGCGTTCTTCCTCCAGGCATCTGGTGGTAAGGGAGCGGCGGTGATAGAGGCCCAGGACCTCCATGTCCTCAGCAGAGTGGGAGGGGGAGTTGAAATGTTGGGCCACGGGGCGGTGTGGTTGATTGGTGCGGGTGTCCCGGAGATGTTCCCTAAAGTGCTTTGCTAGGAGGCATCCAGTCTCCCCCAATGTACAGGAGACCACATCGGGAGCAACAGATGCAATAAATGATATTAGTGGATGTGCAGGTAAAACTTTGATGGGTGTGGAAGGCTCCTTTAGGGCCTTGGATGGAGGTGAGGGAGGAGGTGTGGGCACAGGTTTTGCAGTTCCTGCGGTGATAGGGGAAGGTGCCAGGATGGGAGGGTGGGTTGTGGCAGTAGAGTGGACCTGACCAGGTGTTAATGGAGGGAACAGTCTTTACGGAAGGCGGAAAGGGGTGGGGAGGGAAATATATCCCTGGTGGTGGGGTCTTATTGGATGTGGCGGAAATGTCGGCAGATGATTTGGTTTATGCGAAGGTTGGTAGGGTGGAAGGTGAGCACCAGGAGCGTTCTGTCCTTGCTACGGTTGGAGTCTGAGGGTGGAGATGTGGAATATGGATGAGATGTGTTGGAGGGCATCTTTAACCACGTGTGAAGGGAAACTGCGGTCTCTGAAGGAGGCCATCATCCGTTGCTCCCAATGCGGCCTCCTCTAAATTGGGAGAGTGGGCGCCTCCTAGCAGAGCGATTTAGGGAACATCTCTGGGACACTCGCACCAATCAATCTCACCGCCCTGTGGCTCAACATTTCAACTCCCCCTCCCAAGGACATGGAGGTCCTGGGCCTCCTTCACCACCGCTCCCTCGCTACCAGACGCCTGGAGGAAGAATGCCTCATCTTTCGCCTCCGAACACTTCAACCCCGAGCATCAATGTGAACTTCACCAGTTTCCTCATTTCCCCTTCCCCACCTCACCCTAGTTCCAAACTTTATTCCTGATGAAGGGCTTTTGCCCGAAATGTCGATTTTACTGCTCCTCAGATGCTGCCTGAACTGCTGTGCTCTTCCAACACCACTAATCCAAAATCTGGCTTCGAGCATCTGCAGTCATTGACTATATCTTGGAGTTAGGTAAAAACAATCAGGTTGGACTATCACTTGGAGTTATGTGATTTTTCCACTCTTATTTCTACTCATTACCCATTTAGAGTGTTCTCTAAATTCTGCCTGGAAGAGCATCACACTTGCTTTTCATAAATCAAAGCAATGCAAATCGTGACTGTCTGCTATTCGCTCCCCACTCCCACACCCACCCCCTCCATTTAAGTGATCGGGAACAATTCAGTGATGTAGTTGACAATGAGGAGACAATATACCATTGTGAAATCATGTCTCATGCTACAGAAACAAAGGTATGCTCTTCTACACAACAAATCTTGTTTGTTCTTCCCTCCACCTCCAAATTGCTAAAACCAGCCACATGGACTTGGTGCTAGCTGCACTCCCAGATGAACCATTATGTTCATTAGTATTTGGAACTACTCCCGGAGACATTATCTAGGTCTGTGGATCAATGGGTCCTGCGACAGTGTCACCTACCACCTATTTGGGGGATAACAAATATTACACTTGAAAAGGTTTTTGAAAATTCAACAACTCCTCACAATTCCTCTTCTACTGCCATGAAAAGACAAGGTACTAATTGAAATGTTTGCCTAATCATTATTATTAAAAACCATTCTTAATTTGCCAGCTTCTTAGACAAATTCCATAAATTCAGAAAAAGGATAACAAAGTCA
The DNA here is from genome assembly GCF_020745735.1 of Hemiscyllium ocellatum. Classification (NCBI taxonomy): domain Eukaryota; kingdom Metazoa; phylum Chordata; class Chondrichthyes; order Orectolobiformes; family Hemiscylliidae; genus Hemiscyllium; species Hemiscyllium ocellatum. The sequence continues at coordinate 77,137,380 of NC_083402.1, forward strand.
CAACACTTGCAGATGACCCATGAACTTTCTATACTGTCACACCTTGATACTTTCCTCTCTCTCGCATCAATGATCCTGATCTGTTATCACACTGATCCTGACCCATACTACATTCGTCCCAATCTGTATCACACTGATCCTGATCTGTTCTACATTCCTCCCAATCTATATCACACTGATCCTGACCTGTTCTACATTCCTCCCAATCTGTATCACACTGATCCTGACATTTTCTACATTCGACCCAATCTGTATCACCTGAACCTGTCCCATTCTACATTCCACCTACCCTGCATCACAATGATCCTCACCTGTTCTACATTCCTCCCAATTTGTATCACACTGATCCTGACTCATTCTACACTCCTCCCAATCTATATCACACTAATCCTGACCTGTTCTATAATTCTCCAAATCTGTATCACAATGATCCGCACCTGTTCTACATTCATCCCAATTAGTGTCACACTGATCCTGACCCATTCTACATTCCTCCCAGATAGTATCACACTGATCCTGACCTGTTCTACATTTGTCCCAATCTGTATCAAACTGATCATGACCCATTCTGCATCCCAGCCAATTTGTATCACACTGATCCTGACTCATTCTACACTCCTCCCAATCTGTATCACACTGATCCTGACCTGTTCTACAATTCTCCCAAATTGTATCACTCTGATCCTGACCCATTCTGCATTCCAGGCAATCTGTATCACACTGATCATGACCCATTCTATTTTCATCCTGACCTGTTCTACACATTTCCAAATCTGTATCACACTCATCCTGACCTGTTCTATAATTCCCCCAATCTGTATCACATTGATGCTGACCCATTCTACATTTCTCCCAATCTGTATCACAATGTTCCTCACCTGTTCTACATTAATCCCAACCTGTACACACTAATCCTGACCTGTTCTATAATTCTCCCAATCTGTATCAAACTAATCCTGACATATTCTACATTCATCCCAATCTGTATCACACTGATTCTGACCCATTCTGCATTCCAGCCAATTTGTATCATGCTTATCATGACCCATTCTGCATTCCACCCAATCTGTATCACACTGATCATGACCCTTTCTACATTCCTCCCAATCTGTATCAAACTGATCCTGACCCATTCCATATTCCACCTAACCTGCATCACACTGTTCCTGACCTGTTCTACATTCGTCCCAATCAGTATCACAATGATCCTGACCCATTCTACATTCCACCCAATCTGTATCACACTGATCCTGACCTGTTCGACATGCCCCCCAATCTGTATCAAACTGATCCTGACCAATTATACATTCCTCCGAATCTGTATCACAATGATCCTGACGTGTTCTACATTCCTCCCAATATGAATCACACTGATAGTGACCCATTCAACATTCGTCCCAATCTGTATCACACTGATCCTGACATATTCTCCATTCGACACAATCTGTATCACACTGATCCTGACCCATTTTCCATTCCACCTAACCTGCATCACACTGATCCTGACCTGGTCGACATTCGTCCCAATCTGTATCAAACTGATCCTGATGAATTATACATTCCTCCCAATTTGTATCACACTGATCCTGACCCATTCTACATTCCTCCCAATCTGTATCACACTGATCCTGACCCATTCTACATTCCTCCCAATCTGTATCACACTGATCCTGACCTGTTCGACATTCGTCCCAATCTGTATCAAACTGATCCTGACCCATTCTGCATTTCTCCCAATCTGTATCACACTGATCCTGACCTGTTCGACATTCGTCCCAATCTGTATCACACTGTTCCTGACCTACTGTACATTCCTCCCAATCTGTGTCACACTGATCCTGACCTGTTCTGCATTCGTCACAATCTGTATCAAACCGATCCTGACCCATTCTGCATTCCTCCCAATCTGTATCGCACTGATCCAGACATTTTCTACATTCGTCCCAAACTGTATCAAACTGACCCTGACGCATTCTGCATTCCACCCAATCCGTATCACACTGATCCTGACACATTCTACATTCCTCCCAATCCGTATCACACTGATCCTGACCCATTCTACATTCCTCCCAATCTGTATCACACTGATCCTGACCTGTTCTACATTCGTGTAAAAAGTGAGGTCTGCAGATGCTGGAGATCAGAGCTGAAAATGTGTTGCTGGTTAAAGCACAGCAGGTTAGGCAGCATCCAAGGAACAGGAATCCTGATGAAGGGCTCTGGCCCGAAACGTTGAATTTCCTGTTCCTTGGATGCTGCCTAACCTGCTGTGCTTTAACCAGCAACACATTTTCAGCTCTGTTCTACATTCGTCCCAATCTGCATCAAACTGATCCTAACCCATTCTACACTCCTCCCAATCTGGATCAAACTGATTCTGATTCATTCTGCATTCCACCCAATTTGTATCACACTGATCATGACCCATTCTACACTCCTCTCTATCTGTATCACACTAATCCTGACCTGTTCTACAATTCTCCCAATCTGTATCACACTCATCCTGACCCATTCTACACTCCTCCCTATCTGTATCAGACTGATCCTTACCCATTCTACATTCCTCCCAATTTGTATCACACTGATCCTGTTTTCTCTCTGCAGGTGCTGCCACTCCTGGTGAGTTTTTGCAGCATAATTTCATATTTCCTGTTCCTGCAGTATTCAGCATTTCTTTGCTTCACTACAATCCCAACCTGCTTCACAGTGATTCTGACCTGCTTGATAGGGAGCCCATTATACTTCATAGTGATCCTGATTTCTTCACAGCCACCTTGGTCTGCTTCAGAGTGATTCTGCTCTAATCCTTGGTGACCCTGGTGTGCTTCTGAAGTTATGATAGATTGATCCCGGTCTTCTACTCAGTGATTTCGGCCTACTTCCCAGCGACCCTGAGCTGTACCACAATGATCTCACTTTGCTTCACAGTGATTTAATCAGTTCCAATATCACTAATGCAAAGTCATTAAAGTGAAACCCCTCCCTGCATTTTGCTGTTATTCACTTGAAATACTGTGCCAAAATTTGAACAGAGCACTGAATTTGAAGGAGCAAATCTCTTGGGAAACATCGATTCAAAGAAATTTAAGAAGCAAAGAGAGTTGTTCAGAAGTCTCATGATCATAGCACACAATCAAGTGAGAGCAGAACAATTTTAAATTTTGCCCAGGACATATTATCTTCCTTACAGGTTTCATAAATATGTAATTCTCCAAAGTGTGTATGAAGGGATAGAAACTCTGTTTAGATATCCTCATGTGCACCCCACTGGGATTCTGGAGATTCAGAGATGACAAATGTATTCACTGCTATTATCCCCTGTGATGCCTCAATCAGTAAGCTGGGGTCAGCAGGATTGGCACTCCTGGATATAGATAAGAAAAGAGTGTTTTGCTGCAAGGTATATAATGCTCTTAGCTCTATCTTTGCATTATGGATTTTTAAATCATTGTGACTAAATTCTTTGGTGATGAAATGTTGTATTTGTTTTGTGTATGTGAACTAACCTTAAGTGAATTTCCCATCAAATTCAAATATTCATGATTAGCGGTAAGAGGAGATGCAAATGGAACATAAATATTTTCATAGACCAGTAAGAGCCATAAAGTCTTAGAGATGTACAGCACAGAAACAGACCCTTAGGTCCAACTCATCCATGCTGACCAGATATCCCAACCCAATCTAGTCCCACTTGCTGGCACCCAGCCCATTTCCCTGAAGCCCTTCCTAATCGTATACCCATCCAAATGCCTCTTAAATGTTGCAATTGTACAAGCCTCCACCACTTCCTCTGGCAGCTCATTCCATGCACGTACCACCCCCTGCATGAAACGATTGCCCCTTAGGTCTCTTTTATATCATTCCCCTCTCACCCTAAACCTATGTCCTCTAGTTCTGGACTCCTCCATCTCAGGGAAAAAAAAACTTGTCCATATATCCTATCCATGCCCCTCATGATTTTATAAACCTGTATAAGGTCACCTCTCAGCCTCCAATGCTCCAGGAAAACAGCCCCAACCTATTCAACTTCTCCCTATAGCTCACATCCTCCAACCCTGGCCACATCCTTGTAAATCTTTTCTGAACAGTTTCAAGTTTCACAACATCCTTCTGATAGGAAGGAGACCAGAATTGCACACAATATTCCAAAAGTGGCCTAAGCAATGTCCTGCATATTTGCAACATGACCTCCCAAGTCCTGTACTCAATACTCTGACCAATAAAGGAAAGCATACCAAACGCCTTCTGCACTATCCTATCTACCTGTGGTTCTGCTTTCAAGGAGCTATGAACCTGCATTTCAAGATCTCTTTGTTCAGCAACACTCCCTAGGACCTTACCATTAAGTGTATAAATCCTGCTAAGATTTGCTTTCCCAAAGTGCAGCATCTCATATTTGTCTAAATTAAATGCCATCTGCCACTTCTCATCCCATTGGCCCATCTGATCAAGATACTGTTTTAATCTGAGGTAACCTTTTTTGTTCTCCACTACACCTGCAAACTTACTAACTTAATGGTCTGATCTTATAGATTAAATTCTATGTAATTCTATTTACGCACAATTTACATACTTATCAACAAGTGTATTTATAAACTGAAATAAAACACAGAACTATGGTTGCTGGAAATCCAAAAAAGAATCAAAAACAGAAATTGCTGGAGAAACTCAGTAAGTTTGGCAGCATCTGTGAAGAGAAAATGATTCAAGCCAAGTTATCCTTCTTCAGAACAGTAATATAGACTGCTCTGGAGGCAAGGGAATTATGTAAAATTTGAACGAGTTATTATTTTTTATTTAGACTGAGAACTTTGCGTAAACTAATTTAACAATAGATCTGAATTACATACCAGAGACTCACCAAACAGCTAACTCCTTTCTCTGTAGTAAAGCAAGAGTCAATTGCGAAAGCAATATGCTGAAATAAAAACAGAAAGTGCTGGAGAAACTCAGCAGGTCTGACAGCATCAGTGGAGGGAGAAACTGACTTAAGGTTTTGTCTTCTATCTGGCACTTGTTCAGTAATGACGTTTGCAATGGCTTTGAATTTATCCTTAATTTTGGTGCACTTCTGGAAGTGTGGCAATATTTTATAGGTTGAAGACGCTTTTAAGAAATGAAAATGCCTAAAATAAAAACTATTGAGAGCCAACACAAATTTGACGCTTCAATACCAAATCCAAGGCATATTGCTTGATTTCTTATCCAAATTAGAGCTTGCCATATTGCCAGCCTTGGCTCAGTGGTAGTACTGTCACTTATGAATCAGAGGAATCTGTTTCAGAGCTCTGCTACTGGACTTGACCACATGTTGACAATGGACTACTGCTCAAGGGGTGCTACCCTGTTGAAGTGTCATCTTTGAATGAGATTGTAAACCAAGTCAGTGCTCTCTTGTTGATCAAAGAATTTGTGCCCCTTTTTGCTTAATTTGAAAACTTTGCATTTGGAAAGGCAGGACCGATTAGGGATAGTTAAAATGGCTTTGTGCGTGGGAAATCATGTCTCACAAATTTGATTGAGTTTTTTGAAGATGTAATGAAGAGGATTAAGAGGGCAAAGTGGTGGACTTGTTCTATATGAACTTCTGTAAGACGTTCAACAAGGTCCCTCATGGGAGATTGGTTAGAAAGGTTAGATCACATAGAATAAAAGGAGAACTAGCCACTTGGATACAGAACTGGCTTCAAAGTAGAAGAAGAGGGTGTTGGTGGAGGGTTGCTTTTCAGACTGAAGGCCTGTGACCAGTAGGATTGGCGCTGGATCCACTGCATTTCGTCATTTATATAAATGATTTGGATGTGAACATAGTTAATAAGTTTGCAGGCAACACCGAAATTTGAGGTGTATTAGATAGAGAAGAACATTACTTCACAGTACAATAGGATTTTGATCAGATGGGCAAATGGGCTGAGGAGTGGCAGATGGAGTTTAATTTAGATAAATGTGGTGTTGCATTGTGGCAAGGCAAATCAGAGTAGGGCGTATATGCTTAATGAGGAGTGTTGCTGAACAAGTCAACCTCAGATGCAGATTCATATTTCCTTGAAAGTGAAGCCTCAGGTAGGTAGGATAGTGAAGAAGGTGTTTGGTATATTTTCCTTTATTGGACGGAGCAATGAGTATAGGAATTGGGAGGTCATGTGATGGCCATACAAGACATTGGTTAGGCCACTTTTAAATTATTGTGTGCAATTCTGGTCTCCCTCCTATAGGAAGGATGTTGTGAAACTTGAAAGTGTTCAGAAAAGTACTTACAAGTATGTTGCCAGGGTTGGAGGATTTGAGCTATAGGGAGAAGCAGAATAAATTGAGGCTATTTTCCCAGGAGCATTGGATGCTTAGGGGTGACCTTATAGGAGGTTTATAAAATCAAGGGGGGCATGTATAGGGTGAATAGACAAGGTTTTTTTTCCGTGGGGTGGAGGCGTCCAAAACTAGAAGGCGTAGGTTTTGACTGAGAGTGGAAAGATTTAAAAGGGACCTAAGGAGCAACTTTTTCACATAGAGGGGGTGTATGTTTGGAATGAGCTGCCAGAGAAAGTGGTGGAGGTTGGTACAATTACAACATTTAAAAGGCATCTGGCTGGGTTTATGAATAGGAAGATTTAGAGAGATAACGGCCAAATGCTGACAAACAGGACTAGATTAATTTAAGATTCGAGTTGGACGAAAGAATCTGTTTCCATGCCGTACATCCCAACGACTCTATGACTCTATTTATGGTGATCATTGAGTAAAGAGCAGAAAGACTTCAACTTCACAATCACAGGACGTTTAATGAAGTACCTTTCAACATACTAAATGTTGATGTTTATGAAAAAAAACAAGTTTCCTGAATAGCAATGTGATATTCTCCAAGTAACATATCTTTATCTTGAGTGGCCTGTGAACCATTATTATCCTTATAGAACTTGTCCCAAAGAAGGATGATTTGCCAGTCTAAAAACAAAAAGCACTGGAAAAACTCAGCAGGTCTGGCAAGCATCAGCAGGGAGAGAAACAGGGTTAACATCTTGAGTCCCTTGTTTAGAATTGATTGGACAATGGTTGTGCCGTGAGGTTAGGCGAGAAGTGCACGAGGAGGACTGGGATCCTTAGGCAGGCAGTCAGTATTACCGAGAGGATCATGTGAGGAAAGGACCCCATCGCAAGCAGTCAGTGTTACCGAGAGGATCATGTGAGGAAAGGACCCCATTGCAGGCAGTCAGTATTACCGAGACGAGGATATGAGGAAAGGACCCCATCGCAGGCAGTCAGTATTACCGAGAAGATCATGTGAGGAAAGGACCCCGTCGCAGGCAGTCAGTATTACCGAGAGGATGATGTGAGGAAAAGACCCTGTCGCAGGCAGTCAGTATTACTGAGGGGATCATGTGAGGAAAGGACCCCATTGCAGGCAGTCAGGAACAGCAATAGATTTGCTGAAGCTGATTGGAATTGGTTCTTGCTCTGCTGCAGAGAAAGGAGCTAGCTGTTTGGTGAGTCTCTGGTAAGTCATTTTCTATTCTTAAATTTTAACAAAAAAAATCCATCTGGTTCACTATGCCCTATAGGGAAGGAAATTTGCCATCCTTACCTGGTCTGGCCTACATGTGATTCTAGACCCACAGCAATATGGTTGACTCTTTATTGCTCTCTAGCCTATTAATGCTGGCCTGATCAATGATGCCTACACACTGTGAACAAAAAAGTAACAAAGTTAAAAAATTAGTTGTAAAGTTGATAAACATATAAAAATAAATAAGATAATTAAGTATATAATTGCTTAGTAGTACAAAACTTAAACATTGTTAAAATGAGTGAAAAAGTTGAAACTTTTCATCTTACACACATCAGAACTCATCAGACAAATTGAAAATGTGAAGTTAGTTCTCTCATATTGTTGTGGTGTGGTTAACACACAAGTGGTTTTCTCCACTAACAGAATGCTGCAGTCAAACCTAAAACATGTTCTGCCTATTTCAGAAATGAGTAATGTGATATGAGTTTCAGTGCTGGTGTGATGCCAGGTATATAGATCATTTGTCCCAATGACTGGCAGACTGTATCAACAATATGTCCTGCTGACCATCTGGAGTGGGCAGTATGCTGATCATGTGAAACTGTGTCAAGACTTTGCAATATATGATGATCACATTGAACAATGAGAAAATGTTAGGCAACAAAATGGATTGCATAAACAGTAGCACTCCTTTTGACAATTTTCAGATATAGGATGATGTTATGGATGAGTAAGCTTTGTAAGTTGGTTCTTAAGTAGCAATATATTTATCAATGTACAAGTATTTGCAAAGCATGGCTGGAGTTTATAAACACTGCTGATACAGGGAATCCCAGGAGGTCCTGGCAGTGGTGAATGCTTCCAGCACTGGTGAGATGACAGATAGGACGAGTGGCAAACCACAGAGGCATATAGATAACGAGGTGAGCTATGGAAAACAACATGAGGTATCTTGCTCCGCTTTTGGCTGGAAACGTGCCAAAATGGACACTTCTCCAATTGCTGGTGAAATTCACACCCAGTGTCCTAGAAACTTGACGTGTACTTGCGTACATACGATAACAAAGCTTTACAAATTTTCAGACTACAGCTATCACCAGTTTGCAGTGTGTGGAATTTTGTAATGTATTTCGTAGGAGTGATTGTATTTCTTGCGTTGAGTACTACCATATGGTGCTGATTGCTACAGTGAATGACTGTGCCAAAATACTCGAGGAAACAAGAGATGCACAGTTGTGGTTATACAGAACTTCAGATCTTTCCTCTTCTTTTCCTTCCGATTCCCAAAGGAATTCTCCATCTGCTTCACTCTGCTGTAAAAGAAAAGAAATAACAAATTTCATCTGTATCCATCATTTCCTATGAACTACTATATATCTAATAACAATGTGAAACCCTGAGTATTCTTTTGTGAATTAAGGCTCTTCACTGTGTGATTCATTCTTCCAAAAGAACACAGCTGGCAGTATTCAGGCTGTGATGTATCTGATTTCAGGTTTCACATAAAAAGGCAACAAATCTGAACCACACTGAAGTGCTGAGTGACTCCAAACATTGGAAGTTGATATAATCTGAAACTAAGAGGATTCTTCTTTTATATTTTGCAAGCCAAACATCTCAGTGTTTTCTTTTCCACTGCCTGACGTTGTTCAGCCAGCAGAAGAGATCCATCTCAATCAGACAGTGAAGTATATTAAGCCAGCACCAGTTCGGACAAGGACAAAACTTTAGCAAGGTGGGTATCGGAGGCTAATAAATTAATGTTACATATAGGATTTCTGAGGAAGGATGTTTGTCTCAGTTCTGAGACCTTTGCTTATACCATCCCCCTCTATCAATCCCTCCCCCTGTTTTTATTCTTGCACGAACTTGCACCTTGTGCAATTTAGTGAAAAACATGTAGCTATTATATTTAAATAATGTGTTTTTTATGTTATTTGCAATTTGGTTTTAGTAAACTCTGTGGTGTTAATTGTTGGGAGGCAGCTGGCCGGAGAAGACTCTTAGCCTTGTTCTTATATTTTTAAATGTCTTTCCTTTCTGTATTGAGTTGTACTAGTTAGCCAGAAAGAGATCCATAGAGATATCACCTAATACATTACACCCTTAACTTTAAATGACAATGTCACATTGGAGCACTGACCTTCCATTTTTGTAGATATGAAAGCTGTACTTCAGATTAAATCAGTCAGCATTCAACTTTTAACAAGAACAGCAGGATGCACATAAAGAGACAACATTTCTTATTTGAGCCCATACAGCCAAGGCTGAAAATTCCACAGCATTAGATTTTATCTTACACACGTCTACATTAGAATTTAGGGTGCTTCTCTTTATATTTGGTCATGTGAGGTGACAATAGTAATTTGAGGATCAGTTGAAATCACTTTGTCTGGCTTGAAGTGATCACCTGCTTACCTGTGAACTTGACTTTATTGAGGAAGCTATCTAAACTATCCAAACGGTAGGAGGGACTAGGACCTGAGGGGCAAAGCCTTACAATAAAGGGAAGACTTTTTAGAATGGAGATAAGGAGAAAGTTCTTCAGCCAGAAAGTATTGAAGCTATGGAACTCAGTGTCACAGAAGGGTTTGGAGGCCAAGTCATGGAGTATATTTAAGATTAAGATAGATGGGGTTCTTGAGTATCAAGATTACAGGAGAAAGCGGGAGAATGGGGTTGAGAAACTTACTGGCCATGATTGAATGGTGGAGTAGACTCAACAGGCTGACTTGCCTAATTTATGCTCCTATGACTTACAGTCTTAAGGTCAAATATTTAACGAATACTTGTGCATGTTATGCTGTTCACCAAGTCTTTCGGTCGACTCCAAGCCAGGACCCTGTCGGTTCATTCGGAGCCAGGACCTGTTGGACAATGTCCAGCGTCAGAGGAGGTGTAGGACCAGAGCAGCGTGACCGACTCCAGCTCGGAGGAGGCAGACACAGATGTGACAGTGCCAGTGGCAGTAGAGACGAAGCACATTGCCAGGACCCCTGGGATGATGTCAGATGGCAGCAGTTGGAGGAGCAGACGGGGTGAAGGCTACAAAGGGGGAAAGGTGAAGCTATTTTAGTTTTAGTAATATCAATTTAATATTAGTTTATTCAGTATTTTGCCATTTATACAATTTATGAAATAATTTATTATTTAATTCAGGATAGCGCCAGAATGTGGCGACATTATCCACTTTTCGCTGCACCTAGGTACAAGTGACAATATTAAGTAAATCTAAATCTAAAAAATTTAAAGTCTGCCATCCTAACAAATTCAAATATCTTCAGTATGACTGAAAATAACAACAAACCTGTAAACTAATTTGGCTGCTGATCTATCTGTGTTTTGAAAGATAGTTTAATTCATGTAACAAAAAAAAGCATTGTCCTGTTTTGATAGCTTGCAACTGACTAGTTGAATCCACGTTTTGCTCATTAATGTAATGGACAAAAAGATTTACACACATTTAAATTTGTCACTAGCCCAATTTTCAACAACAGATATTTTTGAGACTAGGGATGAAAAAATGATCCATGTCATTGACCTTAGTCAAAGAACCTGTAATAGCATTGCCTCTTTGTCAATAGTGATGGGATTTTTACAGGAATTGCCAGGACAATTCAGGTAGGCCCACCTTATCCTAATTTTTGTCCTCAGGGATTCAAGCTAGCTGGAAAGGTTAAAAATTTGAATATGGGAAGGTTTTTCTCTCACCCTCTAGGCTGTCTCACAAATATCATTAGAAGGAGCAAGTGGTATGTCCACTCCTGAAGCCAATTGGCAAATCTATGGAAAGGCAGGGACCTAATGAACATCTTGGGCCAATGTTTTATATGTGACATATCATTGTGAATGCAGTTTTCTCTTATCACAGACTGCTTGCTATTAGGCATCCCACTGTTGTTAATAAGGGAATCGCAGTGTGGAATATTGATGCCAGCGGCACCAGCATGAATATGTGTCATTATCTGCAGCCAGCAAACAGTATTAAGATGGCTGTAAGAGATAATGTCTTGTTCACCCTTCTGCAAAACAGAATGGCTTGTTTCTGCATGGTAGCTCTTCAGCTTATGTTGGAAACTTGATCAAATTTGCTCAAGTGTAGCAGCTTAAAGTTTAATTTGCAATATATCCTGTGACACAAATTAGAAGCCTGTGGTTTTCTGTAAGTGACTCAGCTACTTGATATATTGACTTGTGCTTTTGCTTTTTTTAATATATCAAGTGTTATTTAAGCAAAAGGTGTTGACAGTACTGGAATGATGTAAATACAAATTTGTGTTCTAAATCCAAATTGGTGACATAACTTCTGAATTTTACAGCATTTTCCATTTCATTGTTTTCAGTTTCTGGCATCTGCAGTATTTTACTTTATCATTTGTGGTTGCAGCACCATTCTAGAGAGGTTTCTAGATGACAATAACCTAACTAACATTCCTGAACATTTAACTAAAGATTAGGTTCATTGATATCTCAGAATTGTGGAATATGGAGGCTTTCTTGATAGTAGCAAGACCCCTGACTCCTTCCAACCAAGCTCATAATAAAATATGTAAGTATTCTATGGCTGAATACTATTAACTAGTTTGGTTATTATTATGGCAAGGGCAATTATGTTTGAAATCTACAAAATTTAATGCTTGAAATCCTCAATACTCCAAAAAGGAGGAAAAGAAGAGTTGGTTGCAATTGGAAAAAGGATTTAAAAATTAGTATAATTTTGGAACAAATTTTATTCTTATCAAAGTATTAACACTTGAAAATATATTTGCCTCCTTTCTGGGCATATTATCACCATCAGGTAATCCTAGGAGACATGTCTATAAATACAGGTCAAAGAGTTTAGCAAAACCTCACTTCCTGAAAGATCTTCAGAACTAACAGAGAGAGACTTTCATCTCAACAACCTCAGCTGGAATCAAGCCCAAATCCCAGTGGTGAAATGCTACTACATTACTCACTTTCCCTGAAAAAGGTTTTCAACCTTCAATTATAAAAAAGGATTAAGCAGTATTAATCCTCTCTATTCATCTGTCTACCTATCAATGCTAAAACAATAGACATGGAATAAACAATAACTTGCATTTAAAGTGCCTTTAATGTAGTGAAATGACCCAAGAGGCTTAAAGGAACATAATTAAAGAAAAATTGGCAATGAGCCACCTAAATGATACGAGGGGCAGGTAGCCAAAATCTTAGTCAAAGTGATGCATTTTAAAGAGTGCATTAAAGGAGCAGAGAGAAATAGCTTCACCAGATTTTGCTACATTTATTAATGCAATCTTTTAAATTTAAATTCACTTTTTCTAACAAAAGGTTTGGTTTGTCTGAGGGTGGTTAACAGTTTATAAGGACCAATTTCAAATCAAAAAGAATAATTTCATAAATCTAAAACTAAACTAAATAGAAAGACTTTTTTGAAGGACACTGCTTTGTAAGGTGTTCTCGATATTTGTCTGGAAACTCATCAAGCTCTCACATTTTTCAGTGGTCACAGTACAAAATTATATCATCCAAATCATAACTGGACAATCAGAATGTGAGGAAGCCAAATTAGTAACTTTCATTATCAGTGATGTTATCCTGCTCTGTTTATTGTTTTACTCCCTCAACTTCAACGTCAATGATGTTGTAATTCCTTTCTGCCAATGATATAGTCCACTCTATCCTTAAACAATGTAACCCTGAATTTCCAATTGAATCCTGTAATCCTGATTGCACCACTTCTCTAAGGGTAAAAAGTGAGGTCTGCAGATGCTGGAGATCACAGTTGAAAATGTGTTGCTGGTTAAAGCACAGCAGGTTAGGCAGCATCCAAGGAATAGGAAATTCGACATTTCGGGCCCTTCATCAGGAATGAGGAGAGGGTGCCAGGCTGGCTAAGATAAAAGGTAGGGAGGAGGGACTTGGGGGAGGGGCGATGGAGATGTGATAGGTGGAAGGAGGTCAAGGTGAGGGTGATAGGCCGGAGTGGGGTGGAGTGCACCACTTCTCTCCCTCATATTCGCACCTGCAGGCCTATCCTGGGCAATTAAATAAAAAGATGCTTTATTAGCATTGGCCAGGAGAGTGTATGTGCCACTTTAGGCATACCTTTGGAGCTTATCTGACACAAACAGCCTCTATTTTTACTCCCATTTCCCATCCAATCTTGATAATTGGGGTTTCAGAACAAATGGCTGACATAAATGCTCCCTGCAAGAACCTTGCTGAAGGCTGGTTTGACTCCATTTATTCAGCATATTGTCTTCATGACTAAGCTGGATATTATTGGGTCTTGAGGGTTGGGAACACCCGGGTAATGAAGTCAATGTCCCTGGTGGCCTCTAAGTGGTGAACAGGGATTCCGTCACTTAGAATACATTAAGGCAACACCAAGAGGTGCAGGAAACCTGTCATAAATTAATGTTCAGTATTTCTCTGGGAATCTTGCAGTCTTCTAAGTGACGATGCTGTCACTTTTAATAAGGTTATTTTGTCCTTGATGTTTTTTTGACGAGAGGTCCTAATGGCAGAGGTGCCAAAGAGTCTAGTTTAACAATGGAAGAGGAGTAGCCTATTTCTCCCAGTTCAGGTTTCTTCTAGTTGGTTTTTAGCTGTAGCAGTTACAAGATGTATGAGTCCAGAGGAGTTGCAAGCTTCAGGAAAGAATTCCTCTGACTTTCTTCTGAAATCTCTCTCTGGACGTTGTTCCCTCCTGCCTGTAAGAATCTGTTTGAATTTACCTTTTTGCCAAAGGGTGTGTTTATGGGGGTGTTACTATATTGGAACAGTTAATTGATAATAGTTACTGTATTGGGTCAGTTGAGTTATCCAATAGTTAAGTAATGGTAAATTCCGCTTTCTTTTGTTCGTGTTTTAACTGTAGTGTTTATATAAACCCTGTTTTGCTTAAAGCTGAGTGGTTTGATAAATTGCATACTACCTGGAACATCCACTTCACATCTGCCTTTAAAATAAGGAAAGGTTATGGCCTAAGCTACCTTCTTAAAGTATTTTGAGGAGGTCTGGCCTGTTCTGTAACACCTACCAGAACTACACTGGGTTCACAATGGAGCGCTTGAGAAATTTCAGGGTTTGCCACTGTTACTGTATCATGGCACCTACAAATTTTCGGACCACTCAGGTTCCGATGAAATCTTCTAGCTGTCAAGAATTTGAGATGAATAATGAAATTGAAGAGCATTAATGCCATACAGCAGTCCCATTGTTTATTTGAGGAGCTATGGGGTAGGCTTCACATAAAAAGCAGAGCAAAATAAATTTACCAACATTTCCTGTGGGGAAACGATGTCATGACAACAAAATACTTTGACCAAAAGAATAGGAAACAGTAAGAAAAGATCACAATAGTTAACTGTGAATAATGCATTGAAAGGAATTGCTTCACCATGGGGGTTAAGCTGCCCTGTAAGCTTTGAGATATGATGTGTTTCGCTTTTTGACTGCCATTATCGACAAATTGACCTAAAGTCCTAGCATTACGTGACAACAGCCAGCAATGTTCAAGATCTGATTTAAAGCAATTTTGATTCTTTTTCTTCTGACTCACAGAATAATACTCAGTTATAATCAATGCATTCAATGCATTTTGCAAAGAGTGTTCTGATGTTTGGACAAGGAATTCTGTGTTTGCTCAGGAAAATAGAGAAATGGTTGTCTTGACAGTTTAACTCACAAAAAAAGTGCTGTTTTGTAAAACAGATGTTGAGATCTGTCACTTGGCTCATTTGGTACTCTGCTAAACATAACTTAGAAAGTTGTGCTGCAGCCTCTTTGACATTTGACTACAGAAAGTGTTTAAGTGTTGCTGGTAAATTTTGCTCAGCAATACTGTGAACGTGAACAGTTAGACAGCTTTAGCTGACGGCCATGGGTCAGCTTTGCACTGAAAACAGACTACAGTATATTTTCATTGTCTCCGTCAGTATGGGTTACCTGCATCTTTTTTGTAAAGCTAAGATAGGTTTCCAGTTATGCTAGACAAATATTATTGCTGACAACATATTGTATTGATGCCAGACCAAGTATTTAACAAAAAGTAAACACAAGCTTGCTTCTGCCTGCTTCATGACAAGACATGACATTTTATTGTGCTTAACCTCTCCAAATTTTGATTACATACCAAAAACACACTAAATATAGATAAATATATATTAGTATGTAGACTTTTTAAACTTAGCCCCAGTTTCACATAGGGTACCGGTACTAACACTCCCAACTTGAATTTATAAAAACAATTCAAGAAATACTCAAAAGTTTGACCCATAATCTAATCTGACACTCTACAAGAGTGATGCCTTGTGAAAGTGCTGTCTTTCTGCTGGGAGGTTAAAGCAAGGCCCAATGTTGCCATCTTAAGTTGATGTTAAAAAAAATCCCACAGTGCACTTCTGAGGAATACAGACGCATTCTCCTTCTCAATATCTCCAAATTAGCCCAACTTATCACTTCTCTCATTTATTGATTGTGGGATATTTCTATCTGAAAATTGAATGCTAAACATGCCTTTATAAAATCAGTCACTACACTTTAAAAACACTTATTGGCTGCAAAGCACTTTGGTATCACGTGCAGTTATGAACAGCAATGTACGTTCACAGCTGCACATTGTTCCAGAGGAAGGGGTTAATATTCTTTACAGAACTGATAATTTTTTCTTTTCTGAGCCATACAATGGACCACGAGAAGCTTTGTAGGCAAATAGAATCCTCCACTTATCTAATTTAGACATAAGGGTCATTGGAGTGTTGTTGGGAGTGCCATCCCTGCCTGAACTTTCCCACTCTAACTGAACAATCTTTGAACTATTGTTCCAACTGGAATCAGTCAACTCAGTACAGTGCACTGGTTACTCTCTTTTGAGCAATAGGTGAAGTTAATCATTTTACACTGCTATTTTGAAGAAACACCACAAGTAATATTTTCTGCTAACAGGTCGCTACAGGCAAGCCAAAAATATGTTCTGCCGAGCCTGTATGTCAGTGGCACATGAATTTCAGTACCAGTACAATGTCCTCAAACGACACTTTCCTTTGGTTGTTCGCTACATGCGGGGTATTGTCTGTACTCAACCAGCTTATGCTTGCAGACACAGAACATAATATCTAACTTGAGGTCTGATTCTGTGATCGGACAACAGTTCCTGAACAATCCCAAGTCTGTCAAGAATTAAGCGAACAACAAATTTAAGATTAAGAGTTGGGCTGCTATTGTGGATCACTTATGTTTACTAGAAGCTACATATATTCAACCTCAGGGACCCATCCTCTATAGATAGAAAAAAGAGCATGAGGAACAATAGTTAGCATTATTAACAGCTTGTCCAATCAAATTTGAATTGGCGACCAATCAGCACCTCTTTCTCTTGCAGCATAAACCATTGCTTCCTCTGAAGTTGGATTAAGCTTTCGCTTATTTTCAGGGGATGTGGGCTTTGCTGGCCGGGGTGCATTTATTACCCATCTCTCATTATTGTTCAGAACATAGTGGTGAGCTGCTTTCTCAAAATTGTGCAGTCCATTAGGTGTAGGTGCAACCATATTGCCAATAAAGAGGGGATTCTGGCACTTTGTCACAGTGGCACTGAAGGAACAGCAATATATTACAAAGTCAGGATAGAGAGTGGCTTGGAGAGGAGCTCATAGGTGGTGGCGTTCCTATGGGTGCAATTTTCCCAGCTTCTAAGCAACGTGACCATTGAAAAAGTTTGGAGAATCACATGAGATCAGCACTGAAGAGCTCCTTACTTTCGAGATGAAAAGTTCTGTTTTCCAAGCAAGTGTTGAATGGCAAGATGAGATCTTATGGGTGAATGTCGAGAGGCATATTTGCAGGTACCTGCTGGTTCTCATTATTATATCATTTTGATTCATTGATGTGCAGTTTCCCATTCTCCCACCCACTGATTACACAATCAGTGGTGACAATTTCCTCTGACATGAGAGTTAGAGCATTATTAGTTCACTGCTCATCCCAGCTCACTGCTTGATTCTCCCTACATCAACCTCTCAGGGCACATTCCATGGACAATGATGGCATGTACCCCCCTTCCTGTCCAGCAGGACCTTCAGGCCTGCATCAGTGAAGCTGAGTGTCACCTACTGTTTGTCCAGCATGTCAGGGACTAATCATATTAATTGTACAACAATGTTGCAGACTGCCAGTGCTTGAATGGATGTATGAATGGGCTTTAAAAATGTTGCCAGTGCTAAAAAATCCTAGGAGATCCCATTATTGGCCAACATTCTGTCATTCCTGATGAAGGACATTTGCCCGAAATGTCAATTTTCCTGCTCCTTGGGTGCTGCCTGACCTGCTGTGCTTTTCCAGCACCACTCTGATCTTGACAACATTCTGTCTGTGTCGAGTGGCAGAATACGATGAGCAAGGCAACACTGTGGCATTGTGTGCAGGTAATTTGGTGAGTTTGAGAAGCTGTTGCCTACAAAAAGAAACCCTCTGTGAATGTCCCCAAATACGACACTGAGTCGATTTCTGTAAAAATTGAACTCGGTGTATTTTCTGCCCAGTCCTTTGTGGTAATAATGGTCACGGGTTTGGTAACTGCTCTCTAAGGCTCCTTAGTGAATAGTCTTGCTTCTGTCTTGATGAGTGCATTAAAAGTTTTAATCGCATATCCCTTTTTTGTCATGGCAAAGTCTGATTTGGGCAAGCCATTTGGTTCAACTGGTATAATCTAATCTTGATACTCTACATGCCTCCTCACACTCAGATGATTCTTCCCATCTTGTCCCGAATCCTTCTACAGGATTCTCTCTGTGGTCTAACTAATGTTCTGGATTATTTAATTTTACCACTCTGTTTTAATATTTTTAAATCTCTTGGATAACAAGCCCAGTACTTGGATTGCATTGTTATGGCTTTATCAACATTACATTGTTACGTGTAGAGATTTATGATGTGGAGGTGCCAGTGTTGGACTGGGCAGAAGTCAAACAACTATAACTTGGTGTGATGTAACTTCTGACTTTGTACAGATTTATGCATGTATATTCCCAATTATATTATTTTCTCTACCAACGTAATTTTTTTATCAACCAAGGATAAGAAATGTGATATGAACAAATCACTCAAATTTCTTTTGTTATTTATTTTCCAGTCTGCAAGCCTCTGTGTGTTTTCTCCTATTTTGATGCATCTCTTCATATTACTAGTCTACTCATCCACGCCATGCTTTCCCCACGCCTCACCATCCCCACCACTGACCAGGACTTCATCTGACAGTTTATCATTACACCTGAAATTCCAGAGTCTCAATCATTTATATCCGTAAAGAACTAGGGTGTGTCCAAATGGATCCTTGTATACCGCCACTTTGTAATTTCTGCTACTTTGAGAATCTTAACATCTACTGTTTGTTTTTTATCTTGTACCCATCTTTCAGTCTGGTTACCTGAACACTGGCATCAAACATACTGACTATTGACATGAGTCTCATACCAGGCACTGTGTCAAAGACCCTTTGAAAATCTATGGCTATTCCATCCATTGCATTGGCTGGCCCACACTTTCAGTGATTTCTTAAAATTATTTAATCATGTTAGCTAAGAATGACCACTTTTATAATTTAAAGCCGAATATGTTTTATTGTGTTCCCCATTTCCAGACATTTAGATAGTTCATATTCTAATGTTTTGCCAGCACTGATATTAAACTGTGCTGTTTCTTGTTTTCTTCCTTTGCCCTTACAAGAGATGGAATTAGATCTGCTAGATCTCTGAAGTTGTTTTTTATTTGAACTTTTATATCTGCAAGCTCTTCCATCTCTTTTTGAAACATTGACTCCTCATACATATTCATTTTGTCAGCATCTCCTTTCTTGCTATCTTAGTTAATGCAATATCCCTGATAACTTCTACAGTTGTCACTTCCTTTTTGTTATCTTCAGTGAAGACGATTGTACTTCAATGATCAGAGTCTTTATAGAATTGACATTCACAAGAGCAACATTCAATTGTCCTGGTCTTTTCCAGTGACTAAGCAAGTTGATGCAGTATGTAACTGAATTACGCAGATGAGGAGGATTTGCTATTTGTAGTTAACATGTTGAGATGAAAGTTTTATTTTATATGTAAAATGAACCAGTGAATTTGAATATAGTATAACAAATTAACTACATTCATTCTACATGTGCCAGAAGCAATCTGCGGAAAATCTGTACTTCAGTTTCACACTTAATAAAATCCTCCAATTCAGTACGATAACAGGACATTGTGAATCACAATGCGAATACGATACTATTGCATGCCATACAATCAGCCTGGGTCCCCGGGGGCTGACATTGCTTGTCAAATTCAAAATCAATGGATATCAATTGTTAATGCCCATTTTCCTCATTTTTTAAAAAAAAACCTTTCCCCCCTACTATTTCAAAAAGTTATTTTGCAGAAAGCTAGATCCCAGAATCCTGACAAACTTCGACTACCTCATTAAATGACACTTCGTGGGTGTTCGCTTTTCAATCGTGTGAGCTTTTTAAATCCCTGTTTGATTCTGTCTTTATCCAGTCAAATGCACTTCACAGGCAAACATGTCGAAATAGAAAATTTGGTTGACATTTCTCTCCTTTTCCTGTATTGTCTTTATTTTTAATCACTACCGGAGCTGTAATTAGTCAAATCAATATTCTGATCTCTTCTAAGTCTCACAGTTAACGAGTAGATTCGCACAAAAAAGTATCACGGGAGCTGCTGATGTCTATTTCAAAGAACTCTTAAAAACAGTTCACAATTTGTTCGACAGTCTGTCTTATATTTGTGCAGTAAGAACGTGACTCATGCTAACCTTTGAGTGATCTGGTGGGTGAACATGTTTTCATTGCTGCCTCAGAATGGGAGAGTTTTGTGTCGTGAATTGAGAACTGGACTGACCCTGAAAGAATTTAGACAGAATTAATTCAACATCTGACTGGTGGCAGCCACTGGAAGTAAAGGCATTCACCTCCTTTCTCTGAGTAGGAATCACACCAGGATTTCCAGCAGTGTCGGGAAAATACTTCACAGCAGCGGACTAATGCAGCAGGGATCTGTGTTGCAAGCTGTGTTACTTAAAAAAAAGGGCTTTCAGATTTGAAGTCCCCAACTGTATCTCTCTGATTGCCAGAGGGTGTGTTTTCTTTCTTTTAAAAATCCCTGACATTTGAAGTCGACTGAAAGATTCAGAGGAAGTACTAAATGTGGGAAATTGATGTCGTGACTTCTAATTTACAGCCCATTAAAACTGACATTTTAGCATTCGCCGTGTTTTCTTTCATTGAAAGATACAATGACGAGGAGAAAAAGCTGAACTTTATCAAATGATGCTGGTGGATTGCATTCCAATTAAACAAAGCAGCCAAGGAAACATATTAATCCACACTTTTGACCTGCACTGATATGATTGCTGGTTAATGTTTGGAACTGCTGGTGTCGGGTCACTGAAATTATTTGTTGAAGCAGTACTTGTAGAACTGAGAAAGGAATGCAGAACTTCTAAAGTCTGACTGAAAGCTCCCCGCGGCTT
Organism: Hemiscyllium ocellatum; assembly: GCF_020745735.1. NCBI lineage: Eukaryota > Metazoa > Chordata > Chondrichthyes > Orectolobiformes > Hemiscylliidae > Hemiscyllium > Hemiscyllium ocellatum. The sequence goes on from NC_083402.1 coordinate 77,158,405, forward strand.
AGGAAGTTTATTTAGTAGGTTACTAAACCTCACAGGCCAGTCAGTTGCACAGTTTGATCTCCATCCTGTTTTGAGTTAGCTGATCACATCAGCGGTAATCGTAGGAGTGCTAAAACCAGTCTCCGAGGTTGAGAAGATGAAAACAGTTCATTGCGGCACGGTGGTTTAATGGTTAGCTCTGCAGTCTCAGAGCACCAGGGATCCAGGTTCAATTCCATCCTTGGACGACTGCCTGTGTGGAGTTTGCATATTCTCCCTGTGTGTGGGTGGGTGCTCCGGTTTTCTCCCACAGGCCAAAGGTGTGAAGTTGGGTGGATTGGCCATGTTAAATTGCCCGTGGTGTTCAGGGATGTGCAGGCTAAGTGGATTAGCCATGGGATATGCAAGAATACAGGGATAGGGTGGGTCTGGGTGGGATTGTCTTCAGAGGGGCAGTGTGGACTCAACAGGCCTGCTTCCTGTAGGGATTCTATGATTCTAAATATGTGGTACTGCAGAAAATGGTGAAATAGAATGCTGGAGAAACTCAGTGGGTCTGTAGCATCTGTGAAGAAAGAAACAAAGTTCATGTTTCAAGTCTAATATGACCCTTCAGTATTCACGGTATTTGCTTTCATAAAAAGATGATGGTTCGTGCCATTGTGGTTGACAGTGTGTAAAGAATTGTTGCCTGCCCACAATGCCCATGCTGGGATGGCATCTGTTGCCTTTTCTGCATTAGAAGGTAATTCCCTAGAGGGTCCACGATTCACCAGTCTTGTCCCTGTTATCAATATTGACATCTGCCATGTGCGTATCTAATTGCAGAAATATAGGTGCCTAGAAGATTGCAATTCACAATCAGTCATATTGACAACATCACCCATTTAACACTGATTTTGGTTTTGGATTTATCACTGAGTTAAGGTTTGTGGTGGTTCCATTGGTGAGGATTGTGGCTTGCGTTGTCAACATGCAGTAGGTGGAGGTTTGGGACAATTTTTCGGAGCAGACAAATTTGAGGAGCCCATTTCTTCAGCCTTCGCTGTTGATAGAGTGGAAGGATTTCATAAGGTGACCAAGCCAACTTCAACAGTTGGTGCTGCAGCTTGGATTTGTCACGCAAAGATAAATTGTCACATTTGGAAAAAATACACTGCTGGAAGAGGAAGAGACTGAGGAGGATTCTTGCAAAGATCTTTCCTGTTACACATAGCAGGGCATTACCACAATTCAAGTCGTCTCCAATCTTGAACGTCTTCTGGAATACTGTGTCCAGTTCTGGTCACCCAGTTATAGGAAGGATATTATTAAGCTGGAGAGGGTTCAAAAGAGATTTACCAGGAAGATGGCTGTAAGGAAGGTTTGAGTTACAAAGAAAGACTAGATAGTCTAGGACTTTTCTCACTGAAATGTAAGAGGTTGAGAAATGACCTTACAGAAGTTAATAAAATCATGATGGGTATAGATAGAGTTAATGGTCGTTGTCTTTTTCCTAGGAGGGGGATATTTCAAGACTGAGGGCACATTTTTAACATGAGAAAAGAGAGATTTATAAAAGACGTAAGAGACAAATATTTTACACAGAGGGTGGTTCGCGTGGTTCACGTGTGCACTGAACTTCCTAAGGAAGTGGTGGATATGGGCATTATTACAATGTTTAAAAGACATTTGGATAAGTACATGAATAGGAAAGGTTTGGAGGGCTATTGGCCAGGAGCAGGCAGGTGGGTCTAGTTATGGATTATGTTCAGCATGAACTGGTTGGACCGAAGGGTCTGCTTCTGTGTTGTATGACTTCATGATGCTCAGTGTCCTTAGGATCCCTGATAATGCAATTCTCTTCCCAGCTGAGGGAAATCAATTATCAAACTTTCACTACGATTTTGCACATAACACATGGGTAATAGTGAGAGATTCCCTAAATGAATGTTAATACTTAAATAAGATGCACAACAAAGTGAGAGATGAGTAGGTAAATCTATTGGCTATCTAAGGTTCAAAGTTGCAGAAAATGTTACTGAGACATTTTTCTGTCAGCAATTTGATGGAGTTGTTAATTTACCTGAAATGAAACCTTTAGCATCTCTGTTAAAATGTTGGACAGAAGAATGCCATGCAAATGCTTTCCTTGTTTATATGTAACCTACCTCTTTGGCAAAACTTTTGGCCCTTTTCCCTGAAAACAAATGATGTTACTCACTGTCGAACAGTGTTTCATTTAATTCTCCTGTGAGACACTTTGGAATGTCTTGTTGCAATATATGTTTCAGTTGCCATATAAATGTAAGTTGTTGTTATATGCTTTTAGCCTGTAAATTATCTAGCTCATAAATTCTGGCTTGTAAGTTTCTGTAAGGATTACTAGTGCAAAATATTCTTCAGATTTCATTTCATTATTTTTGTTATGAAAGTCCATTTTTGGTGTTGTAAATGAATATTTAATTAAGCTAATTATGTAACCAGATATTTTTTCCCACTGCAGCCTGTGCTCTTCTGAAGGTGTTGCCGTTTGTAGTTATATCAGCAACATAGGGAGCATCACAGCAAGGCTCAATTATATCTATGCCATTACATGATCTTTTTCAGCAGAAGGTCTTGGCCTATGATGAGCACAGATTGTTATCCTGACTTATTGTTGTTTCCTCCCTAGATCATGCTGCACTGAAGCCAAATAAAGTGCTGTACTACAGTCTGGGCTGAAATAACCTAACACACTGCAGGCAAGATCAGACCTTGTTTGTATAGCTCAGTCAGACATCAGGCATTTCTCAGGAAAGCCACTGAGGAATATAAATACTACATGTGGTTCACTTGATATTCCCATACTATGTTGTTTATAGTCTCATATTTCCAGAAATAATTATTCCACCTTTCAACCCTTCCAAAGCCTATTAATTTGCTTAATAAAAGCCAAAAGAACTGTGGATGCTGTAAATTAGAAACAAGAACAGAAATTGCTGGAAAAGCTCAGTTAGTCTCTGTGGAAGAAATCAAAGTTAACGTTTCGGGTCTGCTGGCCCTCCCTAAGAGTTCTGAGCATTACCAACAATTTCTGCTTTTGTGGCTATGAGTTTGCTTGTTCAGACCTGCGACTTGCTTCAGCTAAACGCTGGAAGGTTGAAGTCATCATTTTTGGCTTCTTCGTTAACTCTGAACACTTTATTCTTTAATCATTCATGGGATGAGGGCATTGCTTGCTAGCCAGCATTTATTGCCCATCCCTATTTGGCCTAGAGTCAACCACATGACCGTTGGTCTGGAGTCACATGTAGGCCAAAGCAGGTAAGGACGGCAGTTTCCTTCCCTAAATGCTATTTGTGAACCAGATGGGTTTTTCCAACAATCAGCAATCACCATCATGAGACTCTTAAAATCCATTTCTCACCAACTCGACGGCGGCACGGTGGCACAGTGGTTAGCACTGCTGCCTCACAGCGCCAGGGACCTGGGTTCAATTCCCGCCTCAGGCGACTGACTGTGTGGAGTTTGCACATTCTCCCCGTGTCTGCGTGGGTTTCCTCCGGGTGCTCCGGTTTCCTCCCACAGTCCAAAGATGTGCGGGTCAGGTGAATTGGCCATGCTAAATTGCCCGTAGTGTTAGGTAAGGGGTATATGTAGGGGTATGAGTGGGTTGCGCTTCGGCGGGTCGGTGTGGACTTGTTGGGCCGAAGGGCCTGTTTCCACACTGTAAGTCTAATCTAATCACAAAAAACTCGACTTGACTGCCTTGTCACTGTCTCAGATGGAGCCAGACTGTTCATAACCTTGACATACTGTGATGGGTTTCCGGCCATGTTTATCCCATAGCCTTCCATCTCTGCAAAGTATCAGGTTCAGCCTGACCTGCCCCTCCATATGAAGCCAGAAACCATCCTAAGACATGGTGGCTCAGGTGGTTAGTGCCGCTGCCTTGCAGTGCCAGAGACCCGGGTTCAATTTCACCCTTGGGTGACTGTCTGCATGTGTTTCCTCCGGGTGCTCCAGTTTCCTCTCACAGTCCAAAGATGTGCAAGTCAGGTGAATTGGCCATGCTAAATTGCCCATTGTGTTCGGTGCATTTGCAGGGAATGGGTCTGGGTGGGTTACTCTTCAGAGGGTTGGTGTGGACTTGTTGGGCCAAAGGGCCTGTTTCTGCACTGTAGGGAATCTAATCTAATCTAAAAAAAAGTGGCTTTGTTACCTCCAGTTTTCTCAAAGTACAATCTGTCCTTACTGACATACATTCGCCTTGAATAAAATGTAAAAAATTATATTAAAAGAAACAATTCGATCATGCCTTATTCTTTCCCTCTTTTGTAATCTCATAGAGTCATGCAATAAAGTGCTTTTCGCAGCAGAGAGTGGCGGGAGCTGGGCGGAAGTTCAGGCGGAGCGCAAAGCCGTTTGGGAAGGTGTGATTGCTATTAGTGGGTGTGTTCTAAACCCCAGGTCCTACAAAGTAGGGTCTCCCTCCCTCCCTCCTCCTCTAACCTAAATTAAGAGTTCACAGACTTGCTACAAAAAGAGGGTCTAAGGAAGTTTGGATCGAAGATTGAGGCTTCAGCTCAGGAGTCTTTGACAAGGAGTTTGAGTGAAATGATTACGCCACAGTTGAAGAGGGTGAAGACATGACTGCCCAGCTGGTTCAGTGGGCTACGTGCTTGATGTAGGAGGTCAACGACTCTGGTGTGTCTGGCTCGTATATGTGTGGAAAGTGTGCACACATTCAGCTACTGACAGAGCATATTGCAGCGCTGATGAAAGAACTCGAGGACCTTAGGCTCATCCGAGAGAACGAGATCTTTCTGGACAAGACCTTCAGTGAGGTTATTACACCAACCATGCCAGAAGAGAGCGGACGATGAAGAAGGCAGAGAGGAGACAGGTGCAAGAGACCCCGGGGGAAGTACCTGTCAGGAACAAGTTGAAGCTTTTGGAAACAGTAGAGATTGATGACACTGCCAGTTCGCAAGGCGGCCAGGTCTGTCAATCAAACGTTGGCGCAGAGGCAGAGCGGAAGAGTCGGACATCGCACAGAGCCGTGGTAATAGGGGACTCCATTGTGAGAGGAACTAACTGGGGTTTTTGTGGCAGCAGACAAGATTTAAGGATGGTGTGTTGCCTTTCTGGTGCCCGGGTGAAAGACATCGTGGACAGAGTGCAGGAAATCCTCAAGGACTAGGGTGAAGAGCCGGAAGTGGTGGTACATGTCAGCACAAATGATGTTGGGAAGAAGAGGAGGCACATACTACAGCGGGACTTCGGAGAACTAGGAAGAAGGCTGAAAAGCAAGTTGCCCAGGGTGGTTATCTCCGGTTTGCTTCCAGTTCCTCAGGCTGGTGTGACCAGAAACAGGGAGATAATGGACTTGAACGTGTGGTTGGGGAATTGGTGCAGGAAGCAAGAATTTAAGTTCTTGAATCACTGGGGTATGTTTTGTGGTAAGCATAAATTCTACAAGAGAAATGGTTTGCACCTTAATAGGTTAGGGACCAGCATTCTGGCAGGCAGGTTTTCTACTGCAACACAGCTACGTTTAAACTAAGTAGCGGGGGGGGGGGGAAACAAACTGGATGTATAAAAAGGAAATTGAAGGGAAAGTTAGAACAAGAGAAGTCAAGAAAGACAACTGTATCAATGAGGCAGAAAACTCAGGAAGGGATCATGCTGTAAGGTTGAGTGAAATAGGAGTTGATGGGAAGGGTGAGAGCAGTAACAAATTAAAAATACTGTATATGAACGCACGAAGCATTAGACATAAGATGGATGAGCTTGAGGCTCTTTTGGAAATTGGCAGATACAATATTATGGGGATAACTGAGACGTGGCTTCAAGTGGACAGGGCCTGGGAAATGAATATTCAAGGCTACACGTGCTATCATAAGGACAGACTGACGGGCAGAGGGGGTGGGGTGGCCTTGTTGGTAAGGGAGGATATTCAGTCCCTTACGCAGGGGGACTTAGAGTCAGGGGATGTAGAGTCAGTGTGGATAGAGCTGTGAAATACTAAGGGTAAAAAGACCCTCTTGGGAGTCATCTACAGGCCCCCAAACAGTAGTCTGGATGTCGGATGTAAGTTGAATCAGGAGCTGAAATTGGCCTGTGGTAAAGATGTTACTACAGTTGTTATGGGGGATATTAACATGCAGGTAGACTGGGAGAATCAGGATGGATTCTCCTGAAGAAAGAGTCTTTGTGGAGTGCCTTAGAGATGGATTCTTAGAGCAGCTGGTGCTGGAGCCGACCAGGGAGAAGGCAATCCTGGATCTAGTATTGTGTACCGAACCAGAATTGGTCAGAGACCTCGAAGTGAAGGAGCTATTGGGAAGTAGTGACCATAATACATTAAGCTTCAATCTGCGATTTGAGAGGGAGAGGGTACAGTCGGAAGTGACAATACTTCTGTTGAATAAAGGGAACTATGGAGCTATGAGGGAGGAGCTGGCCAAAGTTCAATGGTGCAACACCTTAGCAGGGATGACTGTGGAGGAACAATAGCGGATATTTCTGTGTATAATGCAGGAGTTGCAGGATCAGTTCATTCCTAAAAGGAAGAAAGATCCCAGGAGGAGGCATGGGCGGCCATGGCTGACGAGGGAAGTTAAGAAACATATAAAGTTAAAAGAGAAAAAGTATAACATAGCAAAGATAAGTGGGAAAACAGAGGACTGGGAAGCTTTTAAAGAGCAACAGAGGATTACTAAGAAGGAAATACACAGAGGAAAAATGAGGTACGAAGGTAAACTGACCAATAATATAAAGGAGGATAGTAAAAGCTTTTTTAAGTATGTGCAAGGCAAAATAATGGTTAGGACTAAAATTGGGCCCTTGAAGACAGAAACAGGGGAATATATTACAGGGAACAAAGAAATGGCAGAAGAATTAAATGGGTACTTCAGATCTGTGTTCACTGGGGAAGACACAAGCAATCTCCCTGAGGCTGAAGGACCTGAACTGAAGGGAATTTATATTTGCCAGGAATTGGTGTTGGAGAGACTTAGGTCTGAAAGTTGATAAGTCCCTGGGGCCTGATGGTCTACTTCATCCCAGGGTACCGAAGGAGGTCGCTTGGGAAATCGTGGATGCGTTGGTGATTATTTTCCAGAGTTCGATAGATTCGGGATCGGTTCCTGAGGATTGGAAGGTGGCTAATTTTATACCACTTTTTAAGAAAGGTGGGAGAGAGAAAGCAGGAAATTATAGACCAGTTAATCTGACCTCAGTGGTGGGAAAGATGCTGGAGTCTATTATAAAGGATGAAATTACGGCACATCTGGATAGTAGTAACAGGATAGGACAGAGTCAGCATGGATTTATGAAGGGAAATCGTGCTTGACTAATCTTCTTGAATTTTTTGAGGATGTAACTCTGAAGATGGACGAGGGAGATCCAGTAGATGTAGTGTGCCTGGACTTTCAAAAAGCTTTTGATAAAGTCCCACATAGGAGGTTAGTGAGTAAACTTAGGGCGCATGGTTTTGGGGGCAAAGTACTAGATTGGATTGAAAATCGGTTGGCTGATAGGAAACAAAGAGTAATGATAAATGGCTCCATTTCGGAATGACAGGCAGTGACCAGTGGGGTACTGCAGGGATCCGTGCTGGGACCGCAGCTTTTTACAATATATGTTAATGATATAGAAGATGGTATCAGCAATAACATTAGCAAATTTGCTGATGATACAAAGCTGGGTGGCAGGGTGAAATGTGATGAGGATGTTAGGAGATTACAGGGTGACCTGGACAAGTTAGGTGAGTGGGTAGATGCATGGCAGATGCAGTTTAATGTGGATAAATGTATGGTTATCCACTTTGGTGGCAAGAACAGGAAGGCAGATTACTACCTCAATGGAATTAATTTCGGTAAAGGGGCATTACAGAGAGATCTGGGTGTTCTTGTACACCAGTCAATGAAGGCAAGCATGCAGGTACAGCAGGTAGTGAAGAAGGCTAATAGCATGCTGGCCTTTATAAAAGAGGGATTGAGTATAGAAGCAAAGTCGTGCTTCTGCAGCTGTACAGGGCCCTGGTGAGACCACACCTGGAGTACTGTGTGCAGTTCTGGTCTCCAAATTTGAAGAAAGACATTCTGGCTATTGAGGGAGTGCAGCGTAGGTTCACGAGGTCAATTCCTGGAATGGAGGATTACCTTACACTGAAAGACTGACGCGACTGGGCTTGTATACCCTTGAGTTTAGAAGACTGAGAGGGGATCTGATTGAGACATATAAGATTATGAAAGGATTGAACACTCTGGCAGCAGGAAACATATTTCTGCTAATGGGCGAGTGCCGAACCACAGGACACAGCTTAAAAATACGGGGTAGACCATTTAGGACAGAGATGAGGAGAAACTTCTTCACCCAGAGAGTGGGGGCTGTGTGGAATGCTCTGCCCCAGAGGGCAGTGGAGGCCCAGTCTCTGGATTCATTTAAGAAAGTGTTGGATAGAGCTCTCAAAGATAGTGGAATCAAGGGTTATGGAGATAAGGCAGGAACAGGATACTGATTAGGAATGATCAGCCATAATCACACTGAATGGCGGTGCAGGTTCGAAGGGCTGAATGGCCTACTCCTGCACCTATTGTCTATTGTCTATTGTCTATAAAGTTCTTCCATACACTATTTTCCTGACTATAGTCTCTTACATGCAGATTCTCTTTCTCTTTTACCACATGAGCTTCTTAGGTCCCATGAGCTGAAATTTTATTTTAAAATCTTATTGTTTCATCACTTGTTATACTCCTTAAAATTATTTTTTTTTTCACCAAGCTTTTGATCCCCTTTTTTCTCTGTTTCGTTGGCTAACTGTCCAACTTTTTCTTTGTTCCTTGGGACGTTTTTCAACCTAAAAGGTGATTTTTTTTTCATTAATTCATGGGATGTGGGTGTACTCACATTCCTTACTGATCTCCTGCACCTGCTCATCTGGTACCTTTATAATTAACGCTCTGAAGAGTGTTGACTTGAGAAGATGGAGATACACTGTTTTCTTAAACTACAGCAGTCCTGGGGATATAGGGCACTTGCAGTGCTATTGGGCAGGGAGGTTCAGGATTTTGATCCCGTGACAGTGAAGGAATAATGACATAGTTCAAACTTAGGAAGGTGAGTGGCTTGGAGGAGGACTTGCAGGTGGTATGTTCCCATGTAGCTGCTGTCCTTATCCTTCTAAATGGTAGAGGTTGAGAATTTGGAACGTGCTGTCTCAGGTGCCTTGGTGTGTTGCTTTTGTTTGCATCTGGTATACTGTACACACTATTGTCTCTGTGCATTGTTGGTGGAGGGAGTGACGTTTGAAGGTATGAGATGGAATCTTAGCCAAGTTGACTGCTTTGTCTTGAATAGTGTTGAGGTCCTTAAGCATTGTTGGAGCTACACTCATCCAAGTAAGTAGGAGTATTCCTTAACATTCCTGACTTGTCCCTTGCAGATGGTGCACAACACGGTGGCACAGTGGTTAGCACTGCTGCCTCACAGCGCCTGAAGACCCGGGTTCAATTCCCGACTCAGGCGACTGACTGTGTGGAGTTTGCACGTTCTCCCCGTGTCTGCGTGGGTTTCCTCCGGGTGCTCCGGTTTCCTCCCACAGTCCAAAGATGTGCGGGTCAGGTGAATTGGCCATGCTAAATTGCCCGTAGTGTTAGGTAAGGGGTAATGTAAGGGGTATGGGTGGGTTTCGCTTCGGCGGGTCGGTGTGGACTTGTTGGGCCGAAGGGCCTGTTTCCACACTGTAAGTCTAAGTCTAAGTCTAAGTTGATGAGTCAGGAGGTGAGTTACCCACACCACAATTTTCATCCTTGGAGCTTGTCTTGTAGCCACTGTATTTACATGTCTGGTCCAATTCTGTTTCTGGCCAATGCTAACCACCAGGTTCTGGATCAGTGGTGCTGGAAGAGCACAGCAGTTCAGGCAGCATCCAAAGTGCAGCAAAATCGACGTTTCGGGCAAAAGTCCTAACCACCAGGTTGCTGATTTTGGAGGATAGAGTAATGGTAGTGGCATTGAATGAAAAAGGATGGTGATTAAATTCTCCTTTGTTGAAGATCTTCATCTGATGAAGGGCTTTTGCACGAAATGTTGATTCTCCTGCTCCTCAGATGTTGCCTGACCTGCTGTGCTTATCCAGCACCACACTTTCAACTCTAATCTCCAGCACCTGCAGTCCTCACTTTTGGCTGGTGTGAATGTTGGTTGATAGTTATCAGCCTAAACCTGAATGTTATAGGTCTTGCTTTATTTTGACAAGAACTGCTTCAAAATTATAAATACAAATTGTTTTTATTTGAACGCCATCACCTAATCCCAAAAAAACTCCTTTACCTTTTAGATGGTAATTTTGCACATCTACCTGACTCTGATTGAAAACATATTGTCTACTCAACCTGTTCAGGAATGTTATTACCTTCGGAACAGGTGTGACTTGAACCTGGGCCTCCTGGCCCATGGTAGGGACACTACCACTGCACCACAAGACACTGGTTAACCCATGCAGCCAATTTGTGACCTCTGTCATGTGATGTTATGGTTTTAAACATCAGAGTGATTGTAATGGTGACATCGCTAACGCTATCTTATGCAAAATGGGTTTGGTTCGCATTAAATTTCTGATATTAGCTTTAACTTGCACCCCCTGTTGTTCAGAAAGCTTAGCAAGACAGTGGGATTGGAAATTTATTCATTGGTTGACTTGACATTTTTTAAATCAGTTTTACAATATATAATACTTGCTCTGACAACTGAATCAAAATGCAAGAGAACTATTAAATCTGTATTTGCAAATAGGCAGACAATAGTGATTAAAACTATTGAACTGGTAGACCTCTGATGTATTGGAAGAATGGTTGCAGGAGCTATTAGGGCTGCAAATCCCTCAGTCTGGTGACTAAGTGACAATGCATTGGCAGGGAGAACCTCTTTTGAACATAGCTGCTCACCTGAAGTGTAGGCTGAAGATGAGAAGTGAACTCACATGCAAAAGTGGAAAGTACGTTAGCCCTTTTCCCTGACACACTAAACATGGCACATTGATCTACTGGAGACACCGAACATTTGTAAGTTTATCCAAAATTCTGATGCCTCATCCATTCATTACCCAGTGCTTGCTTGCCTGTTTTAGCATTCAACCTCTTGTATAAAACATTTAGGACATGAAAGCTTTAACTGACATTGTGAGATTATGCTACACCTATCAGGATACAGGGTTATAGTCCAACAGATGTATTTGGAAGCACTAGCTTTCAGAGCGCTGCTCTTCATCAGGTGATTGTGGAGTATAAGATCATAGGACACAGAACTTATAGCAAAATTTTACAGTGTGACGTAACTGAAGTTTTTCAATATATAATTTCAGTAACATCAAATGCCATCAGATTGCACTTTTGTAGCATCTGGACAAACTTCTCCATCCTTGCAGAAAGGAGGGGGAGTGCCTCAGAATGTTGCGTGATGCAAAGACTATATCCTTACACAAGAATAAGGGTGACTGTAGCTACTGCAATAACTATTGAGGTATCTAGCTGCTAAATGGCATGGAAATGTATTTGGCCACATTGCCTTTGTTGGACTGCAGGTCTTCGCCAAATGTATCGACCTAAAATCCTATTGCGGTTCAGAATTGGAAGATATGTAGTTGACATGATCTTCTCAGTTCCGGAGCTGTAAGAAGAACACCATGAATAAAGTAGAACTCTTATATATTACCTTTCTCAGTCTCAGCAAGAGATTTGTTTGCATGAAGAGAGCTGGTCTATTTAAGCTGCTGGAGAAGATTGAGTGTTTACCGAAGGTGCTCAATGTGATCCTCTCATTCCACAATGGGTTAGATCATCTATGACAGGGTAATGCTGGAACTCTTTGAGATCCTCAATAAGGTCGAACTGGGTTGTGTTCTGGCACTGACTCTCTTTGACATATTTTTCTCTTGCTGCTGACTTGTCTTCAAATCACTCACAGAAGGTTATTCACCTCCTGACACCCCAAAGCCTGTCCACCATCTACAGGCAATTCTGGTATAATGCAATGGTCATGTTCCTGTGCTATAGAGAATCGCAATACAAAAATCTCACTACAAAAATTGCTGTAGAAAATTGCGCTGTAGAAGATTGCTATAGAAAATTACTATATCTGTGCAGTAGAAAGTTCACGCTATCAAAACAGCATCCACTATTTGTCAATCGCATTATAGCCAATTCGCTTTGACGAAACATGTGTTATACCAGAAATACCTGTACAAGGCACAAGTCAGGAGTATGATGGAATATTCCCCACTTGTCTAGATTGGTGCAACTCTAATCCTAATCTAATTTGCAGCAATGCAATTACTAGGCATGATTTGTGGGTGAGTCACTCAATCATTTCTATTCTGACTAGAAATAGTGGTGTCACTATAGATATCAAAGAATTTGGAATTTAATAAAACATATTTTCATAGGATTTGGGTGTCAGCATTTTTTTGTCTATCTCTAATTGCCTTGGAGACATGATAGCAGAGGTGACGTTTTGCACTGCTGCACTCCTTTGAGTGTTGGTACACCCACATTGCTGTCACAAAGGGAATCCAGGATTTTTCACCCAGCAACAGTGAAGGAATGTTGATATTATTTCAAGTCAGGTTGCTGTGTGGCCTAGGGGGTGACTTGCAGGTGGTGGTCCTTCTGGATGGTAGGGGTCAGCTCAGAAGCTGCTGTCGAAGGAATCTTGATGAACTGCTGCTGTGCATCTTGCATGTGCTACACACTGCTGCCACTGTGCATTGGTGGTGGAGGAATAGGATTGGACTAAAAGCGAGAAAGTGCCAATAAACTTTAATCAATCAGTATTTATATATTGGACCAAGTAGAATTTGCATTCACCCACCCAGCTTGATTAGAAAACATCTCCTCACCCACTCTGCTGAGTACAAGTGGCAGGTAGTGTTGTGCACAAATGACTATCACTGCAGGGAGGAGGAGAATCGACGCCTGTGTAATTGTTTGTGTGGTACAGATAATGGCCCCCATTGTCAGGATGGCGCCTTTATTAGCAACCAAAACACCATGCTAGAGACTAATGGGAGTAGGTCATGACATGTGACCCTGTTTCAACCCCAGCTCTTTAATTTAATTAGGAAGAAGTTGTGAGCAAAAGCACAACCAATCAAGTCAGATTTACCTCCATGTGACAGTAGTTAGTAAATAATGTTTGTTAACACTAACTAGCCACTTTGTACAAGCAGTGTAGGAACCTGATTTTTTACTGAATGGGCAGGATGTCAGCTTTCATAATTCACACACCATTAACTACTTCATTAACACTTTGCCTGTCTCTTGTAACAATAACTTTTACAGATTAGCAGACTCCAAGTACAATATATGAGACTTTTTATTGGGCTAACTTCATAGCTGAAAGTAAAACAATGTCTACAGCTACAAAAGCTCCTTCTACAAATAAAAACAATTGTCCTTGATATATAAACTGTAGAAAAATGATCTATTTGATTTATTTTTTCCCATAGGGCTTTCAATTCAAATCCAAGAAAAATAATCGCTACAATCGAGATTGAATTCTAATAGTTGAGAAGGTTGAAGTATTGGAGAACCTGTTTTTCAAGTCAGGCATGGGAGAAAAGACTGGAAATCAAGTTGTCTTCTAATTTCTTCATATAGTTCTCTCATTTCCATTACACCCCTTCCCTTCAACTGCTGGGCACTTTATGCTGATGGATGGTGGGCTGTCAGTTTCCTTCATGTTTTTCATTTATACTGCTCTACAGCCAGTTACTGATATCTAAATAACTTAATGGTCTGACATTTGGAAGCTAAAGTGGTCAAGTGTGCGCAGAATCCACACTAGGTAATTTATCTCCTCACCGCCCCCCCCCCCCCCCCACTCCCACCACCACCACCACCATCATTGAAATAATCTTTTTGGCTGTAGGATTATCCCTAGAATGCATTGTGTCATACGCGATGGGCTCATACTTTTTTTGTGTTTGTGGTTTGATATATTCCATGGTGTTTAATACAGAAATAAAAGCTCTATAGTAATCAAATTCTAATTATTAGGTTTCTGATACTATATTCTTACTTTGAAGTGAATGGGAAGAATAATATTGCTAATGGATTTAGGTTTCGGTCAACAACTTGTATTCATAATGCATTCTTCAAGTAATAATTAATTGCAAGTTATTTGCAGAGATGGAATCAAATGTTGATCAGTAGAAAAATCAAAAGATTTGCAAAGAATATTTTAGTGTAGGACCAAGACAGCCTTAAAATCTCCACAAACAACAGTGAAGCAGAAAATAAACCAGTGCAGATAATGCAGGAATTAATATAGCAATCAAGAGGTGTGAATTGTGAAGGGACTTGCAAATGAGGATTAGAAATTGAATTGATAGCATTGAAGGGTTAGTGAGTCAATGGGGGATTAATGAGGATGGAGTTAATATTAGAACAGGATGAAGTGTAAGATGGCAGTGGAGTTTTCAATGAGTTGGAATTCACATAGAATGGAAACTGCAAGACCGGCAACAGAGGACAAGAGAAGTCAAGCCAGGAGGTAATGAAAATATACATTTGAAGGATGGTTGACTAATGGCAGAGGTAGATAATATGGCTGAAGTAGGCCTTAGTGATATGCAATGTGAAGTTCTATGCACAGTTGTAGGAGAGATGAAAGGAGCCACAATTACTACCTTGCATGGTCCAGTCCTTAGAACCTACTAATATAGGAGATGACATCTGAAACTCAGCTAAGACTTAAACAGGATGCAGAGATGCAAGGGTTAACTTGTCAAACATCAGATTTGATCCTTCTCCAATTTAGGGAATCTGAGACATATCCATGGCATGAAAGTAGTGTAAGAAAGTTAACCATTATTTATTTAATTTTTGTAGGGTTTGGCTGAGAAAAGTCATTGTCATATGAAAAAATTATGATTTACATGTGACAATTAAAGTAATGATTTTCTTTTTCCAAAACATTACAAGAAGGCTACTTCTGTATTGTAAAGCAAAATGATTCAACTCATTTAATGGCAACAAAATGAGAAAATGGAAAGTTACACAGCTACAGCTAGCATTAACTTGAAAGATTATTTTATATATCGAAAATTAGCAGCTTCATTTTAGAGCTGATTTCAATATCATACACATTTAAAAAATTTTATCATGTTTTTTCTATATCCTTGCTTAAGAAGTGAGTGTTACTGCAGGACTGGCATTTGTTGCTTATCCCTAGTTGCCATTTCAGAGGGTAATTAAGAGTTAACCACATTGCTGTAGGTCAGATCAGACAAAGGCAGAAGATTTCCTTCCTTAAAGGTCACTTTATGACAATCAACAATGGTTATACGATTGCTATTAGATGTCTTTTAATTACAATTTAATTTTAACTTTTAGTGAAATTTGAATTAATTAATCTGCCATGGTTGGATTATGAACCGATGTCCCCAGAACATTTTGAAATTCCTAATCCAGTGACAATACATCTATTCCATTCCCACCAGATTGTGCTCCTAGAATATTTTAATGCTTTTATCAAGTTTTGATAAAAGAATAAAGATTGAAGAAATACAATCAAAACCATTCCAGGACATGAGGAGGCAGTAACATAAGCTTTCCATACTATAGATAGAAATTCATCTATTGCTGGTCTGACTGTACAAAACAAAACCTGTAATCCTTCCACTAGCTCTACAGCTGGGGCAAGCCAAGTGACACAGCCCTGGAGTTAGACAGCGTGGCTGACTTAATGGAAACTATTAGCAGTCCAAACATCTGCTCAGCTGCTTGAGATGCCTGACACATTCTCTGAAGTGGGAGATTGGACAGTCTGATAAGCTAGCATTGAATTATACGAACATATATCGGACACTGGAATGCCACCAGTAAATGACAGATCTATCTTTTCTCTTTTTCATGACAAGGAGGTATTTAAGAATGTTTCAGCACAAAGGATTAGCTGTCACTGCATTCCAAATATTCATACTTAACTCACCCAGATGTCCTTTGAAATCCTATTGATATTTTACTATGTTCTTTTCTGTGTTTTGATCCCAGAAAAGAAGCAGCCTGTTTTTTTTTAACATTTGGACTGCCGTTTGTTGGAGATGCACGCTGTTTCCCAAAAGCTGCAATGGATGGCTCAGTCTATTTTAAGGGCTAAGCCTGATTAGCAGTCTGTGGTAAGCTGTTCCTCCACATGATACCCTAATGTAGCTTACTGTCTCTGGGTCAATGCAACGTAGAATGCTGAAGGTTGATCTGTCTGAAGAGAAGGAATAGGTTGGGGAGTATGAACATGGGAGGAGGGGAGAAGGGAGGACGGGAGATGGGAGGAGAAAGACTGAGAGTGACAATCTCCACTCAGTTTTGTGGATCACAAATGAACACTTCTGTTGCTCCTTGTTGTACAAAAAATATGTAATATTTAACTCAAAGGATCTATTTGCTGTTCTGCCAGATTTGATTAAAAATAGCACCCATGCTGCCAATTGATAAATTGTTAAAAGTGCTTTGGGATCAGATTTATATTGCTGGCCTCTGCTTTGGATAAATGTGTGCTTGAGGGTGCATTTACTGGCTGGGGAAATCCATGGGAAAAGCAATGTTGGAGCACAGTTTGGGCCATAGCTCCAGTGTCCCTGTATTAATTTTTGAGGTGTACTTTCTGCTAGGTAGAGGGAGTCACAATTGGCCTCACTAATGGAACTTGTTTGCATTTGGGGAGACAGCATTGCTCAGCTGTCCATCATTTTTTTGTCATGAGGGAGCAAGGGCTGTGATGGTGTCCTTCAAGGACATGTAAGCTTGTCAAAATTATTTTTAAAAATCAGCATTTTATATCTGAGATAAACATGCATTTCAGCTTAAGACGTTTAACAGAATTTTTCTGTTCAGTGTGCAATGTAGGTCACCGTCTGGAATGGATGCGTGTCTCGATTTTAGCAGGTAATGTTTATCTATATGTATTACTGTCCAGTTACAGCAGACACTATGAATGGAACCAGTGATGTGCAAAATAGATTTTTTTTATTAAAAGGAAGTACAACACCAGGACAGGCTTATTTAATGAACGAGAATTAAATAAATTTAGTGCCACCTGTTGATAGCGTGATTTTGTACTGCAGACAGATTTTCAAAACAGCAATTGATTGCCAATGTATTTAGATCAGCGACGAAGAATTTATTTAAATAGTCGTGGTCTAGTGGATGGAAAATTCTCACCCAAGATGTCTCAATTAACAGATTCCAACTCTGTTTAACTTCTGCTTATTCTCAGTGGGACTCTGGAAGTGCCAACTGTGAAAAAGAACAATTTTCTCATCTACAGTTACTCTCACTGCTGTGCTGCTTGTCCCTGATGTCCTTGATGGTGACCCTGCATGTGAAAGTGAAAGAGATAAACTGATGTGATTATGTTCTTAGTGAAACAGTTTCACTCAGTCCCTGGGGAATTGAGTGTGTGACTGGTGCCTGCAGTCTGGCAGCATCCTACCACAATGCCTTGTGTACACAACTCAACTTGTAGTGAAAAATCTGCTTTTTCCTGCATGAGGGGAATGGTATCAAGCCACCCAAATGATGGCTGCTAAGCTAGTACAACCCACAGGGAATTCCTACAGGGAATCATGTGTCCTAATATTGTTAATGCAAGAGACATTTAAGGAGGAAAAGCAGGATGAAAGTTATCAATCTGACAGAAAGGACAGATGTTTCTCAAAATACTGAGAAGTTGGGAAGTGATGATAAGGATATCCAAGTCTCCTTGCAATAAGTCACTGAAGGCTAACATGCAGTGCACAAAGGCTAATGGAGTGTTAGCCTTTAGTGCAAGTTGATTTGAGTACAGAAATAATGAAGTTAATAATCACACAACTCCAGGTTATAGTCCAACAGATTATTTGGAAGCACCAGCTTTCGGAGAGCTGCTCTTTGGTTGTGGTTGTGGATATCCTCCACAAGGAAGGATCGTCGCTCCGAAAGCTAGTGCTCCCAAATAAACTTGTTGGACTATAACCTGGTGTTGTGTGATTTTTAACTTTGCACACCCCAGTCCAACACCGGCACCTCCAAATCAGGAATAATGAAGCCTTGTTTCACTGAATAGGAACCTGGTTAGACCATACCTGGAATACTATGTGCAGTTTTGGTCCCCTTATCTCTGGAAAGATATTGTTACCATAAAGGGTTTGTAACATAAAATCACAGACTTGTTCCCAGGCTGGCCAGAGAAAATTTGAAGAGAAATTGTGCAAACTGGGTCTGTATTCTCTAGAAATTTGAAGACTTTGAGATGATCTCATCAAAACCTACAAAATAGTTAAAAAGATTGACAGGGTAAATGTGGGTTGTGGAGACTAGAACAGGAGATACAATTTAAAAATAGGGGGCTATCATTCAGGACTAAGATTAGGAAAATTTCTTTTTACAGCGAGGTTGGTGGATCTTTGGAATTTGCTATCCCAGAGAGCTGTGGAAGCTCCATATTTGAGTATATTTAGGAAGAGGATGATACATTTTGATAATTGTTGGTGTAAAGAGTTATAGGGATAATGTGGATGAAAGGATTGAAATGTTTGATCAGCCATGATTGTATTAAATATTGAAGCAGATTCAACCACTATCTGTTTGTGTGTTTCTATGACTGAGTGGGCTTATTTGCTTGCTGGTTTGTGGCTGAAGCAAATAGCAAACTTGACTGTACACATTTTTTTTAAGAAATGAGAATTAGGCTTAGTAAAGATACTGGCTACTGAAGAACTCGTCCACAGCATAAATAATCTGGGAACTACCAATATGAAGAGGCTCTCCAATATAAATTCAGAATCAAAGGATTCAGTAGGTAAAGGCAATGTTTATTTTTATAATGAGGTTGCTCAACAGCATTCCTGTGAAATACCTTGGGATATTTTACTTCATCAATAGCAATAACTATTTGCATTTTTGTAGCACCTTTGAATTAGTAAGAATGTCCCACATTATTTTCTTGTAATGCTATCAAGCAAAATTGGACAGCAAGCCACAAATAGTGATTTTAAAGCAGGTCACCAAAATCTCGGTCAAAGAGGCAGGATTTAAAGTGCTTTGAAAATACAACTTGTTCCGGTTATATAGCCCAAAGGTCTTGGATTTGACTTCTCTGCTTGTGCCGAGTTTTTAAGTGCTTGCTGTGATGTCACAAAGGATGTTGGAATTAAGCATTTTAAGAGAGGGGGGATTTTTAATCAGAGTTCCTCATCAGTATTTGGTGACTGTTATGGAAATCCATGCAAGCAGAGATGATAGATAGCTTGGGATTGATAATCTCAATGTCGGATAGCCTACTAACACTCACTATTAATGACCGTAGCTAAAAAATGATCAAAATTCCAAGGGCACTAATGGAAATACATTTCAGAATCACCACCATTGGAAGAAAGTGAAAAAAGAAATTGAAGCATTAGTTAGTAAAATTGGACACAAGAACAGGCTGAAAACTAATTTGGATTTTCAATTTCTGTTTGAAAATGGAGTAGGAAAATGAAATAAAATCAAATGATTTCATCATTCATTTCTCCATAGAGTCATAGAGTCGTACAGTCATACAGCACGGAACCAGTCTATGCCGGACATAATCTCAAACTAAACTAGTCCCACCTGCCTGCTCCTGGCCCATATCCCTACAAACCTTTCCTATTCATGTACTTAACAAAGTGAGTTTTAAACGTTGTGACTGTGCCCAAATTCACCACTTTCTCAGGAAGTTCATCCACCACTTTTTTTTGTTTAGTTTTTATACACATTTCCTCCAACTTTTAAAGAAGTTTATACCTGAGTCTTTAGATTTCTCTGCCATTTTATTCTATGTCAAGGTTTGCAATCCAGTGGTTATACCCACTCTGTATCCTTCCTTTCCAAATCTGACACTTCAGATTTAACTGCATTAAATTTCATCCGACACTAATCTCTTCAATCCATTGATCTGCTGAAGTCATTTAAAATCCTCTTCATGGTACCACACTCATTATTTAGTATCATGCACTAAATTTCAGATTTTATCATCTGTGCCTAAGTTCAGGTCATTTATATTTATTGCAAAGAACAAGTTTGACTTCACAAATGTTTTGCAAATACTATCTTAACCTAGAATATTTAAAAATATTTCAATATTGGAAAAGTGCTACTAGTTAACTCAATAGTGCAGCACCTACAACTGAGAGACGATTTATTTTATTTTGTTCTGTCGTAGTTCTGCAAAGTATCATCCATTCAATCAAAGTTCAATTCATGATTTGGAGATGCCGGGCTGGACTGGGGTGTACAAAGTTAAAAATCACACAACACCAGGTTATAGTCCAACAGGTTTAATTGGAAGCACACTAGCTTTCAGAGTGACACTCCTTCAATCACCTGATGAAGGAGTGTCGTTCCGAAAGTTAGTGTGCTTTCAATTAAACCTGTTGGACTATAACCTGGTGTTGTGTGATTTTTAACAAAGTTCAATTCATTTACTATCAATGGCAGCAGTGTACACCATCTACAAGATGCACTTGAGCTTCTCTGACAGTACCTTTCAAACCTGCGATATTTACTCTGTAGAAAGACAAGGGCAACAGATGAATGGGAATACTACCAGCTACAGGTTTCCCTACAAGCAGCACACTATCCTGACTTGGAACTATATTATAGTTCATTCACTACAGTTGGGTCAAAATCCTAGTGCTTCCTTCCTAATAGCATCGCAAGTGTCCATATACACGAGGGACTACAGCAGTTCAAGGAAGGAAGCTCACCAGCACTTTAATTAGGCACAGCCGGTCAAGCAGCATCTGAAGAGCAGGAGAATTGACATTTCGAATGAGGCCCTCATTCCTGATGAAGAGCTTATGCTCAAAATGTCGATTCTCCTGCTCCTTGGATGCTGCCTGACCAGCTGTGCTTTTCTAGCACCACACTCTCAACCCTGACCTCCAGCATCTACAGTCCTCACTTTCTCCCAACACCTTAATTAGGGATGGGCAATAAACAATGGAGCTAGCATTGCCCACATTTCAAGGCAAAAAAATGTTCATTTTTGTCATGATTTGGAGATGCTGGTGTTGGACTGGGGTGTACAAAGTTAAAAGTCACACAACACCAGGTTATAGTCCAACAGGTTTAATTGGAAACTAGCTTTCGGAGCGCCGCTCCTTCATCAGGTGGGTGTGGAGGACACAATTGTAAGACACAGAATTTATAACAATAGTTTACTGCGTGATGTAACTGAAACTATACACTGACAAATACCTTGATTGTTTGTTAAATCTCTCATCTGTTAGAATGACCATGTTAGTTTCACTTCTTTCATATGTAAATCACAAAACTTTTTTAAAAAGTTACATTCCCACGTTAACTTTAACAATTGGTGTCAGCCCAGATAATGTGTTGAAGGTGTTAGCCCCCTGTGTGCTGCTGTCTGTGCCATAATGTTTAGGCTGATTCTAATCTAAAAAAATGAGTTCACAGAACCTTACTTGGATTCATGCAGTTTTTGAGCAAAGTACAAAGTAACTCTGCAAATACAAATTCACCCCACAGATGCACACGCTTCCACATGCACCCTCTCACAGACCTAGGTCCCTTTACACTCACACGTACACTCTATCTCACAGACACTCACAACTCCCCACTACACACACACCAACACACACACAACACAAACACAACACACACACACACACACACACACACACACACACACACACACACACACACACACACACCAAGTAAGGTTGTGTTAATTCATTTTCTAGATTAGAATCAGCCTAAACATTATGGAACAGACAGCAGCACACAAGGGCAAACACCTTCAACACATTATCTGGGCTGACACCAATTGTTAAAGTTAATGTGATAATGTAACTTTTTAAAAAGGTTTTGTGATTTACATATGAAAGAAGTGAAACTAACATGGTCATTCTAATAGATGAGAGATTTAATAAACAATCAAGGTATTTTTCAATGTATAATTTCAGTTACAGCACACTGTAAACTCTTTCTATAATTTCTGTGTCTTACAATTGTGTCCTCCACACCCACCTGGTGAAGGAGCGGCGCTCCGAAAGCTAGTGCTTCCAATTAAACCTGTTGGACTATAACCTGGTGTTGTGTGATTTCTAACTTCATTTTTGTGAGGTGAAATCCTTTTTACTAATTTCACTAAAGAATAAAAATCAAAATTTTTTTTTGAAATGTGGATTTGTTCATGTCAGCTGTAAGATTGCAGGGTGGGTTGAACAGATATCTGTCAACAAGCTCATATAAGACAGCACCTTCTGTCTCGATCGAGAGAATAGCAGTTTCCCAAAAATGATTACCAGATGATAGCTAGCTTTAAATTACAGATTGCAGCCTGACATTCTTGTGAAATGTGTAAACCAAACAATGTCAAAGTTCTGAAAACCTAAAGATTGGAGTAATTACTGCAAGGGGAGCAAGAAGAGCAATAAAAACATTCCACTTCTGTGTACAGTTGTTAACTTCATAACATCTGGCATTCCTGTTTGTTTAGTGGTTGGACTAGAAGGCCTTTGATCATTACTCAGATCACACTTCAAAATATATAAAGACTTTACAAGTTCCATCTGTAGACAATACCCACCAAAAACTGCATGGGAAAAGAATTATGAAAAGGGATTTCTTTTGTACTTCTGACAGCTTTGTTAAGTTGCAATTGGTGTTCCTGCCAGAATTTTAAGGAACATAAACAAAGGCCTAACGTGGAAAATGTGATAGTGCTTTTGAACTATTTTACATTACTATTTCAGAATAATAAGACAGAGCCTTAGCAGTCTGGAAAGAAACTGTGCATTTCACTTGGCAAGGTAAAATCCCTCCTTCAAGGAGGATTATTTCTATCAATCTTACCAAGTTCTTTCTGAAGCTGCTGCTCATAAAAGGAAGTGTGACTGTAAGCAATAATGTCAAAAGGATAAACAGCATTTATACTGTTTAATTATTACGGTTTTGGTGAATCATCGTTTTCTCCCATGTTAACTCAATTAGAAGTTGACATTTTGGAGGAAAGATTGGCATGGGTCACAATTATTAATCCTGGTCCTGATTCATTGAGGCTGGTAGCACATAGACTTCCTGTTGTCTCTGCATTTCCATTATTTCAGCGTGTATTCCAGTATGGAATGTGCTACATGCTGACAAAAACCCAGCCGTCTACATGGCTGACATATGTTTCAACTGCACGGCAATCTTAAAAGTAACTTGCCCTTCTCAAGGGAGAGCTGCAAATGTTGAACTGAATTTGCAGCAATTTCTGTAGAAGACTTGGGGAAAAGAATTGAAGCCCAAAAAATGGAGTAACAAGCAAAATAGAGGTCGTACAAGTGTCACATGCAGCACTGGCATTATTAGTGCAGGAAGTGGAAGGAAGAGAGATACAACACTTCTGAATAAGACCAGTGGGTCATGAGAACAAATTCTGAGATGGCTGGAAGCACTTCTGAGCATCTGGCCTCATCAAACCTAGCAGCAGAGCTGGATGAAGTTCAATAACCTCACATGGTGGCTGATATCTTGCATCTTCATATGTTACCTCCCACATCTCTCACCACCAGCTTCTCATGTATCCACATCCCTCATCAATGAAGAGTCTCTTGCAACAACACTTTCACTTAACATTAAAATGCTCCATCCCTGCTCACACAATTGCCAGTGCGACTGGCCTCACACGCACCTCTGGCTGCTTTCACATCCCACAAACTATTTAGGTATGACAGGCACTATATTGAAACACATAACAGCCAAATCACTGACAATCCTTCCTATCTGTTGCAGGGCAACTTGTGATTATAAATATGAAGATCATGGACAAAAGTCTCCAATGATGACCTGAGAATTCCACCTTGATATCAAAGTAGCAATCAATGGAGTATGGTAATAATGAGCCCTAGCAATTCTGGAATTAATGGGATTTGGGAAAATTTTCTTCCAGTTAAAGTTATATCTAGGGACGTGTGATTATTGTTGGAGTTTAATCATCTCAGTTCCTGGACATCTCTACAAGAGTTCTTCAGGGTCATCTCCTAGACTGAACCATCTTCAGCCTGCTTCATCAATGAGTTACTCTCCAACATAAGGACAGAGGTGAGTCAATTTACAGAAGATTTCACAATGTTCAGCATCATTCATTCCCCACTCCTCAGATATTGAAGTAGTCTATTTCAAAATTCAGCAAGACTTGGATAATATCTTAGGCTGACAAGGAACACTTGTGCCACATGAATGCCAGGCAATGACCAACTCCAACAAGAGAGATTCTCAAGAGAGTGTGATGGAGCAATTCCCACTTGCTTGATGACCGCTTCTCCAACAATGCTGTAAAAAGCTTGCTATTGTCCAGGTCAAAGCCACTTGTAAAATTGGCATTTATTCAATGTGCTTTCAAGATTCACCCCTTCACCACTGATGCACAATGGCTACAACTCACTCAGACTTCTTTGAGTGTAGTTTCCAAACCTGCAATCTCCACCACTTCGAGGGACAAGAGCAATATAATCTTACAAAAACAGCCACTTGCAAAGTCCCCTCTAAGCCGCACTCGACGCTGACGTGGAAATACATTCCCATTCCTTCATTGTCTCAGGGTGAAAACTCTCAGACCCTCTCCCTGATAGCACTGCGGGTGTACCTAAACTACAGGCCTGCAGCAGATGAAGAAGGAACCTCACAACCACATTCTCTGGGACAACTAGTTATTAGAAACAAATGGTGGACCAGTTAGCAATGCCTGTGGCATATCAACGAATAAATAAAAACATCCGTGGACCACCAGAGATCAGATAGACCTGCATTGCCTCAATCCTATGGAGATACTCTGCTTCATTGGCTGGCTGTAACTGAAGCTGTTGTATTCAACATCACCAAGAACATTCAGGACATCAGCATTTTCTCATCTTCTGGTCCTTCTCATAATCCTACCTCACACTCATCCTACTATTTGGCATGAAGTGTAAGCAGTAAGATGGTGTGAACACAGGCATCTTGCTCCCATCCTACTTGCTGCATTGCAGATCCCCAATACGAGCTGCTTGAACAGCCACCATGAGGTTCTAAGGAATGTTGAGCGCAAAACCAGACTTTGGTAGGAGGTAACAATGCTACTTTTTTTAGATTACATTAGATTCCCTACAGTGTGGAAACAGGCCGTTCGGCCCAACAAGTCCACACCAACCCTCTGAAGAGCAACACACCCATTTCCCTTACCCATGACTAATCCACTTAACACCATGGGCAATTTAGCATGGCCAATTCACCTAACCTAATGCACATCTTTGTACTGTGGGAGGAAACCGGAACACCCAGAGGAAGCCCACACAGACACGGGGAGAATGTACAAACTCCATACAGACAGTTGCCCAAGCCGGGGATCGAACCCGGGTTCCTGGTGCAGTGAGGCAGCAGTGCTAACCACTGAGACATCATGCCGCCCATGGTCTGATAATTATGGCTTTTATCTCAATATTGGTATAACATGTATTTTAGGGACTTGCATAGATTTGTGAATCAGCATGTGCTTGTTGATATGAGCAGCCAAGCCACGGAGAAAGGGCTATTCATGTTTCAGGAGAGTGAGGCTGCAGATAGGGTCCACTCCTGCAGATGAGGATTTCTAGAGACAGTCGGTGATGGTTGCGCACACAGAGGTAGACTGGCAGGCCTGGCAGACAGCTTATTGTCACTGCCAAGTGGCATGAGGAGTTTGCAATGAAAATGTGGTTATCTTCAGGACAGCACTTGCAAACCCAACCAAAGCGCAGCATCTGATGGCTGATGTCTCAGTTTATCCTGCAGCCACTCACCATCTGAATGCTGTGGTGGAAGCTCAGAGAAAGTTCGTGGGATCGATGCTTGGAGCTGTGTAGGTTCAGAGTGCTCCCAAGGTGGAGTAAAGCATTTATAGGGGTTTGCAGGCTTTCATAGAGTGGCAGTCATCTGTGCTCCAGCAGATCACCAGGCTTTCTCAGGCACCAGCCAGAGTAAATGGTAGAGGATCTATGTTGCACAGAGCAGCTTTCCTGCCTCTAGGATTACAGCCTTCCTGCTCATTGCAATGAGTTCCCCAGAGTTCTGGAGGTTGCCTGATAGTCAGCAAAGCCAAACAGCTGCTGTACTGGCCAAAGTGGTTCCATCCTCAGTGTCTTGAGCTGCGTGAGGACATCCTGCAAAGAAATCTATTGTTACCTCACTGTGTAGGAACACTAGGACAGGAAAAGATCCCTGCAAAACAAATACTAAGGGAAAACTCAAGACTGCATAGCTGCATATATCACTGAAGTCACCATAATAATTTAGTTGGCAGCTTTTATTTTGTGATTTAGGGTGGGGCCATGTGACCATATATAGCAAATGATCGAACAATGGGAAATTGTGGAGTGGTCTTGATGAAGAATTGGCATACCTTGGAAACAGGAATCTGTTTGTCTGCTCATGGATAGCACAATGCAGGCATTATGGTTGTTGCAAAGATCACAGACATTGACTGCATGAGAACATCTTAGAATCAGCCAAAGGGCTTTTTTCTATCTGTGCTGGTCAAAAGCAGCCATCTAAACATTCTAATCCCATTTTACAACACTTGGCCCATGGTGCATCAGTGGTTAACACTGTTGCCTCACAGTGCCAGAGACCTGGGTTCGATTCCCTCCTTGGACGACTGTCTGTGCAGAGTTTGCACATTCTCCCTCTGTCTGCATGGGTCTCCTCCAGGTGTTCCGCTTTCCTCCCACAATCCAAAGAAGTGCTGGCCAGGCGACTTGGCCATGCTAAACTGCCCATAGTGTTAGGTGTATTAGTTGGAGTTGAATATAGCGTAGCGGAATGGGTCTGGGTGGGTCATTCTTCGGAGGGTCAGTGTGGACTTGTTGGGCCAAATGGCCGGTTTCCATGCTGTAGGGCATCTAATCTAAGAAAATAAATGCCCATGTAAATGCTTCTTAAATGTTATGATGGTTTCTGTGATGAATTCTACCCTCTGGGTGAAAAAATATTTCCTCCAAATCTTTTGCCCCTGATAATTGATCCCTCCATCAAGGAGAAACGTTTCTTCTTGTTCACCTGATTTATGCATCTCAGTCATGTCCCTCTCAATCTGCCCTTCTCTTAAAGAATACAATTTCAGTCTGTCCAATCTCTGTTCAGAATTGAAACATCTTCTAATGTGATTCCACAACATGGATGTTAATAGAGTGAAACACTGTAGAAACAGAAATGTTAGCATGTCGGGTGCACAGAGCCATGGGTGTGTAGTCAATTATATCCCACACCATTAGGATTTCTGGCAGCCTGACAAATCCATGTCAGGCTCTTCACCTGCTTCTCTTTCTGATTGATCAGAAGCTAATGAAACCCCTCCCAATGTATTCACTTCCCTCCTGTAATGGAATTGAATGAGGCTGGGTGGCTCATTTTTCAAAAACTGAAGACATGAATGGACAATTTGTCACTTGCTAAATTTCTATGATTCTGTTGCTGGAGGATAAACTGTGAGGTATTATTGATGTCACCCGTTTCCTTCTGGAAGGATCCACACTTGTGGAAATTGAGGCCAATGGTGACCTTGCTGGCAGGGTTTCTTTGTGTTATTTATTTTATGGCCATACCAGCTCACCATGCTGTATGCTGTATGTTGTATGTTGTATGTTGTATGTTGTATGTTGTATGTTGTATGTTGTATGTTGAAGGTTGAGGCCTCCATCCTCTCTCAGTGAGTGAAACTACAGGGCCCACTTGTGAAAGCAAAACCACTTCCTGGTCAAGCTGGAAGAGTCCTTTGTAGTTAGCAGGATTTAGTTATAGGTTGCATTGATATGATGTGACTTTCATTATTATAGAGACTTTGAGGAAGGCCAGGTGATAAGTCTCTGTCCTTCAGTTTCCTAAGCTCAAGTCCATATGACATCACCATATTGCCTATAGCATCCCTCAATGTTAACCCTTTCATTCCCTTTCAGACCCCATATACAATTTCATTCTCACACTGCTGTGAAGCTGCAGTTTGGATTTCAGGTACAATTCAATGACCAATTCTTGGTTGAATTGCAATCATCTCAAATACTGCGTTCTGACTGAAAGGACATAGGAAAGGTGGTTCTTCTATTAAGAGTCTCCCTTCTTACACTGTTTCTCCTCTCCGTCTCCTAAACTGTGTTTCCACAACACGCTGCACCTAATGAGGGGACAAATCCTTCATAGGGTGTTGCATTGATAGTGTCCCTGCCTCTGGACCAGGAGACCTGGGTTCACACCACCTCAGTAACAGCATTTCTGAACAGGTTGTTTAGAAAATATTTAGCCCCTACAACTCAAACAGACTTCCTCTTTACAGATCAGCAACTCCCTTTGAACTTCTTTTGTAGAATTTTGGAGTCCCTGGAAAAAGTTGTGTCCCAATTGTCCTTGAACTGTGTGGCTTTTTGGATTATTTCAGTGGGCAGTATGCTACTGTGAGTCTGGAGTCACATGTAGATCAGACTAGGGAATGGTGGAAAATTTTCTATAATGGATGTTAGTGCACCAGATGAGATTTTCCAATTGGGAACAACTTTCAATTCCAGATTTTATTAACTGAATTTAAATTTCACCAAATTTGAAAGTCTGTCTCCAGAGCATTAGCCTATTTTAACCTATTTTTCTAACTGTCCTGTTCAGAGATGTTATTACACACCTCTGGAGCAAGTGGAACCTGGGGTGTGGACAAGACCAGTAAATAGCCTGGGCCTCTGAATTACCAGCAAACACAACACCGGTTAACATCAATTAGACAATCACTTTGCATGTAAAATTGCATTTTTACAATTTTGATCATTTTACTAATAGATCTAGTTCCACAAGTTTGTATGAGACATTTTTATCCTCCAATTGAAAGAGTTTCTGCTCTTCATTGTATCCAAGACTCCACCCTTAGAGTATTCTCTAATATTAGAGTGAATTAGGGATCCACAGTGACATGCCCAGCCCTTTATTTTCCTGCCACCCCCCCAATCATCAAAACAGGCCTGGAAAAAATTAAGCCCATTGATTTCAACTGAAGTATGGCTGTATATAGAGCACACTAGTCACTTATTGCAAGACGTGCATTAGGAACAGTACCGTATTTCATAAATCAAATATTCTTTGTGTGCAAAATCCACACTTTTCTAAAATGTTTTTATTTATTTTTACTGTGTCTAAAATGCTAAATGAGTGTGGTGGAAAGATTTTACAAATTGTCTATTTTTAGATGTGGTTTATACAAATCTTGATCCAAGAATAATCCTGATCCAGTCATAACATTTCCTGACAAACTAGCTGTGCATTTATCAGGAATCAACAGCATAATCAAATTCCCTGGAGTTAACAAACTGCTACCACTTCCCAATTTGTTCCTGATACAGCCAATTCTGGTGTAAACCAATCTTGTTTTATATAAAACTCTAGTTGTAAGTACTTTGACGACCCAAATCAAGTAAAAATAATCCACTGTAATTATATCTTCACTACATTTTCCACTAGCACCCCATGCCTTTTTTCTTTCCGTTAGTGGATAGCAGTAGGGAGTGGACCATTTTGCTGAGTTCAGTTGTGGCAATGCAATCCAATAACAACTTACATCCCAAGTTACTTCACAGGACCATAATCAAGCACAGAATAAAGATGGGATTATTATGTCAGTTAACTAAAAGGTTGCTTAAAGAAATCAGTTCAATGAGGTTTAATAAAAGAGATCGAAATGTAACGGTTGAACAGCTGAAGGGGTTTATTCCAGAATTTGGGACCTAAATGTGTCAATGTGACACATGCAGTTAGCTATTTGAAGAAAATGTGTTGAGGGATGTGGGATATGAGGGTGGTGTTGGAGGAATGCAGAATTCCTTAAGAGTTGTCTCCACTTCAGATGTGCTTTCACTAGTAAAAAGTACACCGAGCAACCAGGAGTCGGAATCTTGCTGAATTTGTTTTCTCCAGCTTAATTCAGGAATGCTGCAATCTATCAAGCTCTACCACTGCCTCAGCTCAGAAGATTCACTTCAAGATAGGGATTTTTTTCTGGCTTGTGTGGCTCAATAACACATCATATGGTGGATTTGTTTAATTAGCTAATACCTGGAATGAGCAGAATGTCTTATGAGGAAAGGCTAGACAAGCACTGCCTGTAGCCCTTGGAGTTTCGAAGTAATGTGACTTCGTTCAAACACACATCCTGAGGAGACTTGGCTGAGTGGATGATAAATTCTCGTTTCTTTTTGTGGGAGAAATTAGAACCAGGGGTCATGGTTTGAAAATTAGGGTTTGACCATTCAAGACATGGTTGACGGAAAAACATTTGCTCAGGGGGTGGTGAGTCTTTGGAATTCCTTGCTCAAAACACTGAATCTTTAAATATTTTTAAGGCAGAGATGGATAGATTTTTGATTACCAAGAGGATGAAAGATTGTTGGGGTTATGGAGGAATGCAGACCTGAATTTAAAATCAGATCAGCCATGATCTCATTGAATGGGAAAGCAGGCTTGAGGGGTGGAGTGGCCTTATCTTGTTCCTTGTTTGTTTGTTCATATTTACATAGTTAACAGAATAAACCATATGGGTATTCCCTTTAAAACCAAAAAAAACATAAAATAAGTGCCTGGGATATGGTGGCAACATATGATCTAGTCACTAAAATGTCGTAACTTAGACCTTGTATTGAATAGTTGTAGCAGCTGGAATTATGTGAAAAGCAAAGTGTTGGATAAAGACAGTCAAGGTGAGAGGACAGAAAGTCAATAGGGAAAGAATAGGTTGCAAACCAAATCACAACAATCTATTACAACTTGGACCATTAGTGATTTTTTTCCAACAATTACTTTCACTGGAATTAATTATCACTATACAGGCTATAATATCATATATATAATTTGTTTGGCACGTTGTCAATGTTATTTTTAATGATTTCCAAATGTTCTGAATAGTAAAAACACAGTAACATCTTGGAACAATCTTGCCCGTTAATCCCCTTTTTCAGTAGAGTACATAACCTGTCAGCTGCATTCATGTGCTTTGAAGGTTTATTAGATGTAAGGATCAAAGACTTCCTGTGCACCTACCTCTATTACTATGCAGCCATCCATATAACTGAATTGTGTAATGCTCATCCTTCAGTTAAAAATGACAGAATAGTATGTTTATATAGAATTACAAGGCAGAGTTTTGTAGGCCACGTGGAAGTGGATCCAGATGCTTGTGTGTGGTGGGGAAGTCTCAGAAAATGAGATGGGGTTGGAATCCCAATGTCTTCCTGCCCTCTTCCTGCTTCCTTGACAGTAAGTATGGAATCCTGCAGTGAACACTTCTTACTGTGGCGGGAAAACATTTGAGGTGATTGAAAAGGCACCTGAGACTCCTTTAACCATTAGTTCCTTCTTTTTCAAAGTTGTACAGATGTGTCAGCTTCTCACCTGTGCTATTGTGAAGCATGCAAAGAATTAAAATCTTCAGTATGTTACTAACACAAGGTTTTATAAGATGGTTCTATTCTCTAAAGTAAATTGGAGTAATGAAGAGAGGCATGTGATTTACTCTGAGTTTTGTCCAGCAACAAACCTGGGTGACTTGGTTAATACCAGGGTCAGGGGTTTGGGTTGAGTGCTGTTGAAATGCATTTGCCAGCTTCAACATCAGAAAGTAGGCAGAAGCAAATAGTTTTATTTCTGCAGACTTTCTGGCCTGAAATTTTGCTCAGAAGGAGAGGATTTTTGACTTAGCTAAAATTATATGAGGGGCCCAAACCCAAAAGGCCTACTCTCAAACCCAGGCCATGTTCAAAGGATAAGGGAGCTGCGTGGTGGGTTATACTTTGTCCATTTGTTGTTCTTGGGGGTAACTGCACATATGAAATCATAACTACTTTCACTCTGAATTGCTTCTCACAAGGAGAAAGTGTCAATTATAACTTTAAACCTAATAGAAGATGATCTAAATGTATTGGAATTGTTTGGAGAGTTAGGGTAGCTTTTTCGTGTGGTAAGGTATCCTTTTGGTTAGGTCTAGGGACACTTTAGAAAGTGGTCAGAAGCTACTTGGAAAAGAGCAAGTGCTTTTTTTCGGAGATTCAATTGTCCTTTTGGACTTTTAAAAGTAGATGTAAATGTAAGCAAAGAACCCTTATTGGAAATGTCAAGCAAGCAGTGAAGCGGTCCAGGCATTTAAAACTGTTGCCCTTTAAATATTGGCTGCACATGGGCAGATTTCAGGGAGGCGTAGTGGGGGAAGAATAAGAGAGAGGGGGATGGTAAGAGATTGGGACGAGGGCATGGGAGGTGAGGTAACAGTTTGTGAGCACAGGAAGTGGAAGAGTGGAGATTGGGCTCTGGGAGAGAACCAACAGAGAATCGGGGTGGTGGTGGTGAAGATCGGGGGAGCAAGGAAGGGAAACAGAGGGAGAGAGCTCTCCTGGGCTGTCTTTTTTTTTAGTGGGCGGCACGGTGGCACAGTGGTTAGCACTGCTGCCTCATAGCGCCTGAGACCCGGCTTCAATTCCTGACTCAGGTGACTGACTGTGTGGAGTTTGCACGTTCTCCCCGTGTCTGTGTGGGTTTCCTCCGGGTGCTCCGGTTTCCTCCCACAGTCCAAAGATGTGCGGGTCAGGTGAATTGGCCATGCTAAATTGCTCGTAGTGTTAGGTAAGGGGTAAATATAGAGGGTATGGGTGGGTTGCGCTTCAGCGGGTCGTTGTGGACTTGTTGGGCCGAAGGGCCTGTTTCCACACTGTAAGTAATCTAATCTAATCTAATCTGACCCAGATCTCTATAAGACCATACAATATAGCAACAGAATTAGGCTATTTGGCCCATTGAGTCTGCTCTGTCATTCAATTATGGCTGACATGTTTCTCAATCCCATTCTTATGCGTTATCTTTGTAACCCTTGATCCCTGTAACCTTTGATCCCTGTACTAATCAACAACCTATTTACCTCTGTCTTAAATAGATGCAATAACTTGTTATCTGCAGCAGTCGGTTCCACAGATTCATCACCCAATGGCTTATGAAATTCCTCCTTATTTCAGTTCTAAATGGTAGTCCCTACATCCTGAGGCTGTGCTCCCCAGTCCTAGTATTTCCTACCAGTGGCAACATTTTCTCCATGTCCACTCTACCCAGGCTTCTCAGTATTCTGTAAGTTTCAATCAGGTCTCCCTCTCATCTTTCTAAACTCCATCAAGTACAGGCCCAGAGTCCTCAACCACCCCTCATATGATAAGCCCTACATCGCTGGGATAATTCTTGTAAACCTCCCTTAAATACAGAATAGAAAACTAATCGCAATATTCCAAATGCGCTCTGATCAGTGCCTTATACAGTACATCTCTGCTCATGTATTCTAGCCCTTTTGAAATGAATGCTAATATTGCATTTGCTTTTGTAACTGTCAACTGAACCTGCATGTTACCCTGAAGAGAATCCTGAACTAGGGGTCCCAACTCTCTTTGTGCTTCATATTTTTGAAGCCTTTCCCCATTTAGAAAATAGTCTACACCTCTATTCTTCCTACCAAGGCACATAACGCGCCTTCCCATATTGTATTCCACCTGCCATTTCTTTGCCCACTCTCCCAGCCTGTCCATGTCCTTCTGCAGCCATTCATATAAAATGGCAATGGGGTGGGACACTTCAGCCGAAGTTCGTCTACTCTATTTCTTTCCCTTTATTCGCTCTGTTGCTGTTCCTTTTCTTCTTCTCTCCCTCCTTGGACCTCAGCAGGGACCCTGAGAGGTGGCCCGATGGCTCATGGTGGTCTCTCGGCCCAGTGTGGTGGTCTTGCGAGTGGGTCCTGTTCATGTATGTTCCAGAGGCAGCACGAGGAGATTGGGGAGGCAGCAACAGCACTATCGATGGTATTGTGGCCCAACATAGGAATAGCGAGCGATGAGAGAGGATTCCTGGTATCTACAGCAGTGGCGTCAGGAACAGGCAGCTGTGGTCTTCTGGAGAGTGAGCTATGCTGAGGACTCATCGAACTTGAACTTTTTTAACTTTATTCCTTTTAGTTTTTATAGTTTATATTCATAAGGACATAATATTAACTGTTACCTTATTTCTTTGTTTTTCTATTTATTTTATGAAGTTAATAATCAATGTTTTTAAACGTTGTTTCTTTTACTATTTTGTCCCTAAGGTTTTTGTACCTAGATACCTTTGTACCTAAAATGGTGCCTATGAGGCAATATTATACACTTTTCACTGTACTCCTGTATTTTTGTGCTTGAGTACATGTCACAGTAAAAGATTTACAAGGATGTTGCCAGGGTTGGAGGATTTGAGCTATAGGGAGAGGCTGAACAGACTGGGGCTGTTTTCCCTGGAGCGTCGGAAGTTGCAGGGTGACCTTATAGAGGTTTACAAAATTATGAGGGGCATGGATAGGATAAATAGGCAAAGTTTTTTTTCCCTGGGGTCAGGGAGTCCAGAACTAGAGAGCATAGGTTTAGGATGAGAGGAGAAAGATATAAAAGAGACTTAAGAGGCAACTTTTTCATACAGAGGATGGTATGTGTATGGAATGAGCTGCCAGTGGAAGTGGTGGAGGCTGGTACAATTGTAATATTTAAGAGGCATTTGGATGGGTATATGAATAGGAAGGTTTGGAGGGATATGGGTCGGGTGCTGGCTGGTGGTACTAGATTGGGTTGGGATATCTGGTCGGCATGGATGGGTTGAAGCAAAGGGTCTGTTTCCATGTTGTACATCTCTATGACTTCCTCAAAACTGTCCCTCCACCTATCTTTGTGTCATCTTCAAGCTTAGCAACAATGCTCTTAGTCCAGATCATTAATGTATAACATGAATAGTTGTTGTCCCCAATACTGGTCCGAGCAGAACTCCACTAGTCACTGGCTGCCCGTCCTGAAAAAGACTCCTTTATCCCCACACTCTGCTTTCTGCCATTCAGCCAATCCTCTATCAATGCCAGTACCTGCCACTAACACCATGGGCTCTTTTCTTATTTTGCAACACCCTGTGCAGCACCTTGTCAAAGGCCTTCTGGAAATCCAAATTGATCAGATCCACTGGCTCTCCCTTGTCTAACTCGCTCATTACCTCCTCAAAGAATTCTAACAGTTTTGTTAGGCATGACCTCCTCTTGATGAAGCCACACTAACTCCATTCTATTTTACCATGCACTTCCAAGTACTCCACCTTCTGATCCTCAACAATGGACTCTAAAATCTTACTAATAACTGAGGTCAGGCTAACCAGCCTTTAGTCTTCTGCCTCACTCCCTTCTTAAACAGGAATGTTACTTTGCCATTTTCCAGTCCTCTGTAACCTTTCCTGAGTCCTGTGATTCCTGAAAGATCACCATCAGTACCTCTATAATCTCCTCAGCTATCTCCTTCAGAAATCTGAAGAGTAGTCTATCTGGTCTGTGATTTATCTACCTTCAGACTTTTCAGCTTCTCCCAGCACCATCTTCTTAGTGATGGCTACTGCACTAATCCCTATTTTATAAATAACATTAGTTTTGCTACAGTGCAAGGACTGTAACAAACACGACATTGGACAAACAGGCATAAAACTAGCCACCAGGATACTGAACATCACCTAGTCACAAAACGACATGACCCTCTCTCACTAGTATCCTTACATACAGAAGAGGAAGGACACCACTTCGACTAGGACAACACATCCATTATAAGACAAGCCAAACAGAGACCTGCATGAGAATTCCTTGAAGCATGGCATTCCAACCGGAACTCTATCAATAAACGCATCGAGTTAAACCCTATCTACCATCCCCTGAGAAAAAGAACAGGAAATGAAATCACCACAGGAAATAGTGCCACCACAGGAAATGAAATCAACAACCCAAAGAAACCTAAACATATAAATAGAAAACAGGAATTATCAACAGTGCTTCGACTGGAGGCCCACTGAAGATGTTGCCTAGTAGAGTGATGAACCTTCCAGCTCAGTGAGCAAACCTACAACCATCATTTCCCATTGTCAGCCAAGGTTGCTTCATTCTCCCCTTAGTGTGCTTCCTTTTCTCTTGAAATGAACTTCTGCTGTGACTCAATTCCATTTTTGTGCCATTTCCCATCGCCCTCAACTCTTTGACATTTCAAATGTTTTCTCAGTTTTTTTTCTTTCAATGCTTTCAGTGATCCAACCTCCTCAGATTTCCAGGTAAATTATTCCAGATATTAACACCCCCTATTATTCTTAGATGATTGCTCATCTCCATACTTGATATCTTTGTTTATTTAAAAAAAAGACACACTTTTTTTTGCCTATTTTTCTGGACCGTTGAATTCCCATTAATATCGAAGTCCCAGTCCTGGTCTGCCTGCAGCCATGTCTCTCCAATAGTTATATTTATTTGTTATTGTTATTTTGCTGTCAATACATCTGCCTTGTTACAAATGCTGCTGCCGTGAAGGAAAAGATCAGATCTTGCTATTTGAAGAGTTATCATTATGGGATTAATGCTGTATGACTGATTTTACAACCCATCGTAATCACAGTGGGATGCCTGTCTATTAGGTTTAGTGGAGCAGGAATTCTCTCGTCTCTGCATTTTCAACCTAAGAATAAAACTCTAGAATTTGAAAAGTAATTGAGAGATATGGAACTGGGAAGATACATAGAAATAACAGCAGCAGCTCGCAGTGGGGAAAAGATTTTTCTAGATTAGTTACCAGAGGGTACATTGATGCCAGTTAGTTCTCTAGTTGAGGGCAAGAATCTGTCAGGAATTGAAGACTGCTGAAAAATATCATCCTTCTATGGCAAAAGGAAGGAATCAGAGGACTGACCTGTGCTAGTGGTAGTTAGGTTGGGATTTCTGTCACTGGTAATTTAAATTCCTTTTTAAAAGTTATCAATTTAAATGGGCATCATAACAAGTGAAACTGATGGGCAATAAACATTTTGATCATCTACCTTGAAGAATTTCAGCTATAATCACTGAGAGTCCGCGATTGAAAGAGCTTTTCTCACAGATGGTCATCACTGCTTGTACTTCACCCTTTTGCACTTCAGCAATCTTCAGTTGCACTTCCTTGTAACCATCCTTCATCATGATATGGGGGCGGCCTGTGCAGCTCCAAATGGCCCGGACCCCTTTCAACAGCTGGGTTCAGCGGCATCAGTCTAGGTCTCCTTCTGGTGGCTTCAGTCAGTCTCAGGCTCTGTGATGTTTTCTCCAGCAGCGTGGTGGGTCTGGCCTGGGATTCCAATGGGAGTCGGGTCCATGAGCCCAGAGCTTTGAAATAGACTAAATGGATTTTGTCTTAAATTTTCATTTTCTTTCTCTTTTTTTAATATATTAATGAGAAAGTACTATTATTCAGAACTTGTTATTTAATTATTTTCTAATTTATACCGTGGTTTTGTACTTCTAAAAGTCCGTAATGCTGGACTTCTCATTTCTTTTACATTTTTCTTTTTAAGAATTTGTACCTTGGGACCTTTGTACCTAAGATGGCACCATAAGTAGCGACTTGTAAGCTTTTCATGTGACAATAAACTTAATTCATTCAATTCAATCTTCCGTATCTGTCGAGGGAGAAGAGAGTAGCCACACCACTGTCAACTGTTCCAACAGCAGCAGCATCAGTTTCCTTCTCTCTGTTCGCCTCGACAGCACGGATGGGATGGGTACCAGATTCCAGCTGGGAAGGAGGTGAGATCATCAGCACAATGTTACAGCTCTCTTGATCAGCTCTCTTGACATACATAAGCAGCAGTGTCTCAGAAGGCTCAGAGTCTCAGAACAGATTGCTGTGGACTGAGGCATTTTCCTAAATGTCACTTTTTTCCCAGTGCAGCGGATCGACATGCCAGCATTGCCAATGTTTGAGAAGCTACCCATTACTGAAGGAACCCAACTGCATCCTGGGTCCCTCGTGCCTGCCCAGTTGTGTGCTCGATCACTTGTGATGGGGCAGAATCCCAAAATACTATTGTTAACTTTTAACTCCAAAGCATGTTTTTTTTTTATTAAAGAAGTCTGCAACTGCCAAAACAAATGACAATAGCTGAAAATTCTGTCACTATCTGCCAAAGTACTTTGAAGGACATGAAATGTTGTATCTGTAGATTGTCAGGGAAACTTTAAACAGATAGAGACATGTAACATAAGGCTGTCTATTTTCCACACTGAGCAGAAATCCACCATTGACAGAAGCCTTGGTTTTGGCCTTCCAGGATCATAGAGGATAAAAAGAAAACAATTGTACCACTGATCTGAGTGTGTCAATGGCTTAATATGTGGCCTGATATGTTGGGAGGGATACAGCTTGAGAAGAGGGATTTAAAAACCCCTGCACTGCAGGTAAAAGAAATTGGAAAAATCACTTTCTCAGTGTGCGGGCTCCAGTCAGCCACTGCCAAAAGGTATTAGGGTGAAAGAATCAGGATTAAGTATGGGAGTTGGGACATTATTTCACAGAACATAGAACATTGTACGACGCAGTACAGGCCCTTCAGTCCCCGATATTACGCCGACCTGTGGAATCATTCTGAAGCCAGTCTACCCTACACTGTTCCATTTTCATCCATATGCCTATCCAATGACCATTTAAATGCCCTTAAAGTTGGTGAGTCTACTATTGTTGCAGGCAATGCATTCTACACCCCTACTACTCTGTGAGCAAAGAAACTACCTCTGACATCTGTCCTATGTCTACCACCCCTCAATTTAAAGCTGTGTCCCCTCATGCCAGCCATCACCATCCAAGGAAAAAGGCTCTCACTGTCCACCCTATCTAACCCTCTGATTATCTTATACGTCTCAATTAAGTCACCTTGCAGCTTTCTTCTCTGTAATGAAAATAGCCTCACGTCCGTTAGCTTTTCCTCATAAGACCTTCCCTCCATACCAGGCAACATCCTAGTAAATCACTTCTGAACCCTTTCCAAAGCTTTCGCATCCTTCCTATAATGCCATGACCAGAACTGTATGCAATACTCCGAGTGGGGCCACACCAGAGTTTTGTACAGCTGCAGCATGACCCTGTGGCTTTGAAACTCAATCCCTCTACCAATAAAAGTTATCACACTGTATGCCTTCTTAGCAGTCCTATCAATCCAGGTGGCAACTTTCAGGGATCTATATGCACGAACACTGAGATCTCTGCTCATCTACACTTCCAAGGATCTTACAATTAGTCCAGTACTCTGTGTTCCTGTTGCTCCTTCCAATGTGAATCACCTCACACATTTCCGCATTAAACTCCATTTGCTACCTCTCAGCCCAGCTCTGCACTTTAACTATGTCCCTTTGTAACCTGCAACATCCTTCAGCACTATCCATAACTCCACCAACCTTTGTGTCATTTGCAAATTTACTAACCCATCTACTATGCCCCCATCCAGGTCATTTATAAAAATGACAAACAGCAGTGGACCCAAAACAGATTTTTGCGGTACCCCATTACTATCTGAACTTTAAAATGAACATTTCCCATCAACAACCACCCTCCGTATTCTTTCAGCTAGCTAGTTTCTGATCCAAACCACTAAATCACCCTCAATCCCATGTCTCCGTATTTTGTGCAGTAGCCTACCATGGGAAACCTTATCAAATGCCTTACTAAAATCCATATACACCGAATCTGTGTGCATGTGTATTGTGTATTGCATTTAGTAATTAAGTAATTAATAAATATTTAGTAACTTAGTAATAGTGGTGCTGAGTTGGAGAGTTGGATCTGGGATGGGGTGAGGGAAGGGGAGA
Source organism: Hemiscyllium ocellatum (assembly GCF_020745735.1). Classification (NCBI taxonomy): domain Eukaryota; kingdom Metazoa; phylum Chordata; class Chondrichthyes; order Orectolobiformes; family Hemiscylliidae; genus Hemiscyllium; species Hemiscyllium ocellatum. The sequence goes on from NC_083402.1 coordinate 77,198,080, forward strand.
TAAAAAAACTGGTGAAGTCAATGTTGATGCTGTGTGGTTGGAGGGTCCCAATGCAGAAGATGGGGCGTTCTTCCTCCAGTCATCTAGTGGCTTGGATTTGGAGGAAGCCCAGGACTTGCATGTCCTTGGGACAGTGGGAGGGGTAGTTGAAGTTGTTGGCCATAGGATGGTCGGGTTCTTTGGTGTGTGCGTCCCAGAGATGTTCCCATGAAATGCTCTGTGAGTTGGCGTCCTGTCTCCTCAATGTAGAGGAGACCATATCACGAACAATGGGTATCTTGGATGAGGTGGGTGGATGTGCAGGAAATCTCCACCGGATGTGAAAAGATCCTTTGGGGCCTCGGATGGAGGAGAGGGGGAGGTACGGTGACAGTGGAAGGTGCCAGGTGTGGAGGGGTCAGACTTAACGAGGGAATCATGGACGGAATTGTCTCTGCGGAATGCTGGTAGGGTTGGGGAGGGAAATATATCCCTCGTGGTGGTGTCTGATTGTAAGTGGCAGAAATGGCGGAAGATAATGTGCTGTATCCAGAGATTGGTGGGGTGGAAGGTGAGGACCGGATGTTTCTATCTTTGTTGAGGTTAGAGGGGTGGGGTTCAAGGGCAGAACTGGGGGAAGTGGAGGAGAAGTGTTGGAGGGAAAATTGACCATGTGTGAGGGGAAATTGTGATCTTTCAAATAGGAGGGCACCTGGGATGTCCTGGAATGAAATTGCTCCTTCTGGGAACAGATACAGCAGAGGCGGCAGAATTGGGAGTAAGGGATTGTGTTTTTACAGGAGGGAAAGGAGTAGGAAGAGGTGTAGTCCAGGTAGATGTGGGAGTCAGTGGATTTGAAGTAGATACCCCTGTTGAATTGGTCGCTGGAGAGGTCCAGGAATAGGAGGCCAGTGTCGGAAATGGTCACTTAAGGTCAGTGTGGAAAGTGTTTGTGAAGTTGATGACCTGTTCAATCTCCTCATGTCCATCTTCTTTCCCACCTATCTGCTCCACCCTCCTCACTGACCTATCATAATTGCCCCTCCAGCTACGGCCTTCCCAGCTGCCTTACCCCCAGCCCCACTCCCACCCCTCTATTTATCTTACAGTCCCCTTCCCACTCCACATTCGTGATGAAGGACTTTTGCCCGAAATGTCGACTCTTCTGCTCCTCGGATGCTGCCTGACCTGCTGTGCTTTTCCTGCACCACTATGGGCAAAAGGTATCAACAAGGGAGGTGATCCTCTCAAAATTTAACCTTGCTGTGACCAGTAGAACGGGTGAGTGAATAAATAAGAGGAGCTAGTCAATCCCTGCTGAGTACAGGAGCTTGATATTTTGGGGTCTGGAAACTGGAACTGTAACAAATTGGGAAATCTCACCCCAGGTCTGGCCATTACACTTGCAAGGAGAGAAAACAGAGACATATATGAGTTCCTCATGGCTTTTGTGGAGAAAAAGGACGCTGGGTTTTACTAGGTCTCTGGAGCTGGAATATTACCGCTTAGCAGAATCTCAGTGTAATGCTGGCCTGCCAGATACCACTAATGTCAAGTGTCAAATTAAGGGCCCACTCCTCATCTCTCGCCAGCATTTTAATCATGTGCCACCACTACTGTATAGGCAATCCACTAGCTAAACCCAGGAGCCTTGTTCTAACGGTTCTGAGAGGTGGGCTCGCTTTATAGCTACTCCATGATCCACACTGTGGCTCTGACTCCAGACCCGAAGAATGCAGGCGGCCCATTCACAAGGATGCCTGCCTGCCTGTCCATAGAATGATGCATTTTTAAAAAATTACAGTCTTCAATGGCATCTCACTAGAGTTGCAAGTCTTCCTTCTTCCTGCAACCTCAGTCATGGCTATCTCTAGTGACTGTGCTCTTGGGGCAGATGGGCCTTCTGTTCAGGCTAAAAACTCTGACAGACATGGCACCATCCTTAACAGATGTCACTGTTGTTGATGACAGCTTCTTAACTGTCCGCTGACGGTAAAATGCCACTCAGTGTCTCACCTCCAACCCACAGGGTTCGATCCTGGCAGTGTGCCACCTGGTGAGACTATTCCCTCTGGGGAACTGTACATTTCTGGAGCGTGTTGTCAGGCATAGATGTAAGAAAGATACTAGCTTGGATGCTGCTATTTGCAAAGGGCTTTGAGGTGTCATCAGAAAGTGGAATGAGTGGAATAAGTGCAAGGTGTATTGGTCCTATGAGAAGAATGCTAAGAAAGACAGAGTTCAAGGCTTGTTGTGAAAACATTTAATGTCACTCACTCCTGAAATGTCGGATGCTCATGGCACATTGTCTCTAGGCTGGAGGAGCTGAATTTGCTCCGAAATTCCTTGGCCACTTCCACCCATCCCTAGTTTGAGAGGTTGTACTCTTCCTCTCATCCTGGGGGAATATCATCTCACTTTAGCTTCTCATGTCAGGACCTCCAGGTAAGAGTAAGACACCCAGCAGCAACCTATCCAGGTCTCCTCTCTATTACTATGGTTGCTACATTCATAGTAATTAAAAACAAGTTGGAGCCTGGAGGCTGTGTAGCAAGTAGCTGATAGGTTATCAATGACCAATCTGCCTGTCAGCAGCTAAGTGATTCGCTCCCAGGCAGGGAGTACAGCTTGGGCCTGTGAATGTTCTGGTGCAGAACTTCTGGAGGGGAAGGACCTGTTCTTTATTGCAGTAAAAACACCTCAAGGCTGTAGACAGCCAGTTTGTTTACCCTCATCATTTACTGTAAGCTATGATTTTTGTAACATTTTAAAATTTATTCATGGGATGAGGGCATCACTGGCTAGGCCCGCAATTATTGCCCATCCTAGTTCAGAGTTAACCACATTGTTGTGTGTCTGGAGTCACATATAGGCCAGAATAATAAGGATTGTAGTTCCTTTCCCTAAAGGACATGGGTTTCTTTGACAATCGATTCATGGTTATGAGTGCTCTTAATTCCTGATATTTATCAAATTCAAATGCCACCATCTGCATGCTGGGATACAAGACTGGGTCCCTAGACCATTATCTGGGTCTCTGAACTAATAGTTCAGCGATTATACAATTCAGCCATTGCCTCCCTGAGTCAGAGGCCTTCACAATTGTAAACCTGACAAACTGTGCCTCTTGCAAACAGCAAACAAATGTGAAAGCATCTGCAAAAGCAAGGTCAGGGAATAGGGTTTTGATCAACAAAAGGATAATTTCAACAAACCTTGTAGACAGGGATCACTGAACTGCTTTCCTAATCTTTCCCTCTGCCCATAACATCCATGTTTTTAATATATGTCTGTGGCTGTCTGTCTGTGTCTATGTAGGGGGAGTTTTATCAGTGAATTATACTTAAAACTAAATTTCTGGTGTGCTACGCCAATGAGGCAAAACGTTATCATGTATTTCAAATGTTAATTTACAGAGGAAAATGCAAATGATACACTAGATGTTCAGCAGCTGTAGCATGAATAAGGGAACTGGGTTCACCAAAAATAGTTTTTGATGTGAATTATCACAGAGAGAAAATAATCTGAGATCATGACTTTCCATCTGGTGTGGAAGCAAAACAAAATCTATCAAACCCATTCGCTCCTTCACAGACACCGAATATTGACAGAGGCCTTGGAGCATATCGATGCTTTCCCTTTCAGTCAGGAAACTGTGCAGGGAGGCATGAAAGGGAGGTGAAAAAACCCTCAAATTATTAATGAAATTCATCATTGCTGGGAGTTATTACAAGGTAATAATATTATTGAGAAATTCAGCTAATTTGACAAAACATGAAGCTTGAATCGATTATATTTGTCACTCAGCCAATTACAATATTGGAATTACTCCAGGAATATTTGTAATTTTCATAATGGAACTCATGAGGAGAAAACATTAGTTCTTCTGAGGACTGTTTTATTTTGTTCCAATGCAGCTGCCCAATTTTGTGATAATGATCATTATATTGAAATTATTAATGTGTTCTGGCTTTCCCGTGAATAATTGTGAATGTAATTATACAGTTTCTCAATCATAATGAATGGGGAAAAGCAGGAAAGGGCACCATTCTGCAATGCCTAGCAACAAATAAAACAACTAATTTCTTCCATTACGTTGACACCCAAAGGATCAAAGTCATCCAGGCTCTGTCCATTACGATAGCCCACTTTATGATGATGATTTGGCTAATACAATGTTGGGATTGGTTGGACAGTCACCAATTTTTCTATTTCTAGGCCAGTTTTATCAATGTGTAACAAATTCTACACAGATGAACTCAAAACAAATCAATGGAGGAATAAAAGGATTGTTTTGGATGCTTGAATTAATATGAGTAGATTGACTTTTCTTATCCTTGATATTTATAAGCTTCGGACTGATGCATTTTAAACATTGCTAATAGGAGATAAGAAGTTGAAGCTATTCATCTTACATTCAATAGAATGAGAACATAAGAAGCGGACCTGAAAAAAGAGGGTGTGGAATGGTTGGCATAATTGGCACGGAGAAGCAACAAGAACAGCTTTCAATATTAATTCTCTGCCCAGGAGGGTGGACAGGGTATTGCCATAGACATTCATCAGAGCTTGTCTGTCTACACGATTCCCTTTTTTAAAGAAAGGTATGCACAAATTATTTTTGCCTGTGTAAAACAGAGTGCTGAGTAGTTGTAGATGAATCTTCCAGCATGTACAAATGCAGAACCTTATGGGCTCAACTAATAATATGAAATTGGTTTCTGGTGTAACTCTTGGGTCCAGATTATTTGGTAATTGATTTCCAATTGCCGAATCATTGCTAATGCTGGATAAACCTTTCTGAGCTTGCAAGCACAGGCTGCTTGAGCACCATTGACATGTTGCCCACTGAGAATGGTCAACAGGATGTGTTCTGTGATACCCAGTTTGATACCAGCTGATGGGGCATATGCCCCCCAGTTCTGGCATCTCACCAGCATTAAATTCATCGATCATATTATTTATCTTTGTGTTAGGCAAAGCATCTTTTTGGTCTAATGGCAACATCCTGTTTATGGAGAAAAACGCTTTGTGGATTTATTGCGTATTAGTAACATGAGACAGATAGTTTCTCCTGCTGTTCAAATTTTTGAGACACCTTCGAATTCCCTTAGTTCCGATGAATGCAAGATAAAAAACGTACACATCTAGTTTCCTTTTAGCAGTGTTTAAGTTCTGTGTTACCAAGCTTTTATTGATACATTTTAATGATTGCAGCATCAAGAGTCGAGAGAATTGGAAGCTGTTCTGGTGAGATATATTTGGCTTTACCATTAAACTAGTGACTCACATTGCTATTCTTTTCTTTCACCCTCCTTTAACCTTGACTTGGAGGGGCTGGTATCGGACTGGGGTGGACAAAGTTAAAAATGACACAACGCCAGGTTATAGTCCAACAGGTTTATTTGGAAGCACTAGCTTTCGGGGCGCTGCTCCTTCATCAGGTCGAAAACTAGTGCTTCCAAATAAACCTGTTGGACTATGACCTGGTGTTGTGTCCTTTTAGCCTAATCGTGTTAACTCCTTTGTGGAATATGGTTTCAGAGGATTGAGCACTCTCTGGTCTGTTACTGAAATATTTATTATCCATATGTAAGCTCAGTCAGTGGATTTCAGTCCAGGTGGGGAGTGGGTTTGGGGGGAGCTGCGGAGTCGTAGCCATCTTCTAAATCTGTCTTCAGCCAACAATAATGCACAGATACTTTCCAGAGTGGTCATCTGATAGCAATCTACCTTTTCTCCTCCTTAATTTAGGTGCATAGAGGCCAATTGTAACATTACTGCTGTCACCTCTACTATCAACTTTGCTGCGGTCAACTGATTCAGTCGAATAGGGCATCAAACTTCTGACCTTTTCATCTGTGTTGTTTAATGTTACACTAACACATTCCATTAACTTCAAAGTTGCTAAGGGAACTTGCATCTTTTTAACGTGTAATGTGAGAGGCCTGGAAAATCATTCAATTGTGAGATTCTTATTGCGTTAAGGTCTTGATTTCTCCCAGAAAGATTTGACAACGGAGTGGTCTTTCTTTGCAGTTTATTTTTCTATTGGCCAAGTACCCTCCTGACTTAACATCCATCTAACTTACATTTTTAATAAAACAACACTCAATGTTGGTGACTTTGTTAATGTAAATAGTTGAGGAAATTATCATAAATCCTTTCTTTTTGAACTATGTTCTTTGTATTCATCCAAAATGCTTAATGCCTGTTTTCATACCTTGGCAAAATTAAGATTCCATATGTCCATCTCACCAAGTATCTTGATTTTCAGAACAATAATTAGTTGATCAAGAGGAAATAGCTGAGGAAATTGTCAATAATGCTCGTAATAAGTTGTTCCTGGTCTTTCCCTAACAAAGAATATCTGTCGTTCAATGATATTGCACATAATCCTATTACATATGTATACTTGTTTTTCTAATAGATATCAGCTTGCTGAAAAATTATTGCTTGCCAATTAGAGAATGTATTCTGCACTTTGTCAATACTCTGGTGGCAGTCTAATAAACTGCGCACCTGTCATAGGATTAATTACTCACCTAAAACATTATCATTTACCAGTTCTCCTGGGCCCAGAACCAAAAAGCAGTTGGTATGATTGATGACAGCCTGAGGCATTAAAGAGCCATGATAAAAACCAATTTTTAATTATATGAATTGAGTTTGTACTATCACGTTTGATTCAGAGATGACATTGATGCTGAAAATAATTTTTATCATTTTGGGAAAACTTATTTTTAAAAATGAATATTTTTAATAGTTCCATATTTCCAACAATATGGCAGTTGTAGATTGTCAAAAATCTTGAACAGCCTGCTGTGTGGACAACATTATGGCTGCACAAACTGTTCATCTCCTCATTTCTCTGCCACTTATTTCACAAATCATCACCTTTGCCAATTCATGCTTTCAAGATATGAAATCAGAAAATTGAATTTTATTGCTCCTCTGTTATTGACTTGTATACTCACAGCTATTATGTCTAATCCCCATTATTCATGAGCTATATTGTCAGCACTGGAAAATTTCTACAACATTGTTAATGTATTTTCTCTCTCTATATTATGTTTCCAATATCTCTTAACCCATCCCCCACTCTGCTGGTCTCTGCTTTCACTAGTTCATTAAAGGCTGTCTACTTCTGAGCCGCAGGGTAATTAAGGCCGGAGCAAGGTTCTGTTTGATTGCCTGAAAGCTGATTCCACAAGTCTTACATTCCTCTGGGACCAAGAAAGCATGTTGAGAATATATGAATCCATGTGTTGCTGAGAACAGGGGAAATTGGTCACTGTTAAGGGAAAACACTTGCCTTGAAAACAGAAATTAGTAATGAGACCTCATAGTTCGTGCTATACAGTCAACCTTTTTGCTGTACAGTAAGTCCAAGGAAGAGACTGAGAGTGAGTAACATTTTCTCTTTTATAAAGTATATCTCTGATATAAAATTGTATATATTAAGCTAACCGTAAATAAAATTCTCATTCAACTCTCAAAAATCCATTTTTATTATCTGGAATGTGCTCAACTGTTAATTAACACTTTACAGATGTTGATATATAGAGCCTCTTAAAACCTCTCCAAAATTAGGGGTTGACTTTTGTGCTGACTGAGTATATAAATGAATTGCCAGTGCGGGTAGTAGCCATTTTGAAAAGCCATTGGCATTTGACAGAAAGGGTGGATATATCTTGGCATTCCTTACACCTTTGCGCTACAGCCTGAATAATCTATCTGATCCATTGTCCATAGTTACAAAATACCATGGGTAAAATATATAATCGTTGGATGCAAAATTGTCTCCTGTTAAGAGGAAGATGCACTACCACCTCAAGAATCCTTCCAACAAGTTTATAGAATGAGTGCAGAGCCATACAAATCAAATTTGCTCAAAGTTTGATTCCTACACAAAGTTGAGCTAATTACTGTGATGACAGGGTGCTGTGGCTGAAACGGGGGGCTTTGACATACCTGCTGACCAAGCAAAAACCTTGTCTTTGTGGCTGCAAAAACAGAATTAGGTTATACAGAGAACGGATCTATTTGTTGGATTTTATGGTAAAAAAAACTAAATTCTTCAAAATAAGTTTAGGTCATATTTTGATTTGATTTTTTTTGACATATATTTTGTTACAAAATACAGGTAGTCAACCTGTTATCCGAAATCCGAAAAGCTCCAGAGTCCGAAGGTCTTTTTGTGAAGTTCTTTTTCTCATTAACAAGGTTGTTTGGCTTGCAAACAGTTAATGGATTAGTGCTGGAAGAGCACAGCAGTTCAGGCAGCATCCAACGAACAGCGAACCTCGTTGCAAACAGTTAACCCAAGTCCTCACCCACACGATGCGTATCACTCAGATGTGATATGTGGGGGCATGGCCCAGCACTGGCAGGTCTCAATTTTGTTTCAGGGCCCATTTTACTCACAGTAAGACTGCTCCTCCTGTAAGCTTTTTAAAAAATTTCACCATCAAACTGTCACTTATTTTGAAATTTGAAAAATTCTGAATTCCGAAAATCAGCTGGTCCCAAGCATTTCAGATAAAGGATTGTGCACCAGTACAGTGAGAAGCGTTGCATAGCGTTACCACTCTCCAGTACCATTTTAAAACACAGAAAAAAACAAACCAAAACATAGAATATAAAGGCAGAAATATGGAGAAATAAAGGAAGGTCTCCTCACTTGAGAAAGGATGTACTGACACAAGAGGGGGTGCGCAGAAGGTTTACTGGGTTTACCCTGGAGTTGAGGAAGCTGGCTTATGAGGAGAGGCTGACGAGACTGCTATTATATTCATTGGAATTTATAAGAATGGGGGGTGGGGAGTCTTACAGAAACATATAAAATTATGAAGGGGATAGACATAGAGAGGAAGTTTCTACTGGCTAGTGAAACTAGGACAAAACGGCATAGCCTCAAAATTAGGGGGAGCAGATTTACGACTGAATTGAGAAGGAACTTCTTCACCCAGAGGGCTGTAAATCTATGGAATTCCCTGGCCAGTGAAGTGGTTGATGCTACTTCAGTAAATGTTTTTAAGGCTAAGATAGATATTATTTTGAACAATAAAGAAATTAAGGATTATGGTGAGAGGATGGGTAAGTGGAGCTAACACCACAAAAGATACGCCATGATCTTACTGAATAACGGAGCAGACTTGAAGGGCCAGGTGGCCTACTCCTTATGTAAATGTCCAACTTTACAGTCCTTCTTGTTAAGTGCTCTGTCATGGGCCTGGTGACCAGGCACATGTCTCTTCGCCACGACACTGTCACTCGAAAGAAAGACGCCAGTCTTTGGTGCCGTCTCGCCTCTACTGACACCCTCACACTGAGTCCTTGCCGGACCTTGCCAATACAGACACCACCGACGCTGAGGACTGAACTTGACTCCATCACTGTCATGGATCTACTTCGGTCCCACCTCTCCGATGCAGCCCTTGCTGATGCCGCAAGGTCTTGTACTGGGTGCGAAGGCGCCTCTGCCACTAACTCTATGGGTCTGTCCTAGACACAAATGCCGCTGGGAACCCAATCTCTCCTCTGCTGCAGCAACCATGTGGAGGCACTAGGACTATCTCATCATGCTCCCAAATTGTGTCTGATGCCACTGCCACATGCCTGCGCTGAGTCTGCTTGCCAACCGCTGTGCTGTTACCACGAGCTCCTGAGCTCTTCAACAAGAGGTAACTGAAATAAATGAGAAAAGGAAAAACAAAATGAGAAAAGAGAGAGAAAAAAAACAAAAAGAAGAAAAACTCAGAAGTCCTAGTCTACCGCCACCTTACCGGAAGGAGATTGTTTTCTCACCAAGTTATTTTTCCTTCTCTTTTTCCTTTGAAACATTCTCATCTTGGCAAAGTACAGCTCTTTGGCAGTTCCGAGGAGCAACTATTCATGTATGAGCCACAACAATGAATGCAGATAATGATGAATATAGTCAGAGGCAAGAGTTAAGACTGGCTGTGTTCATCTCACCTGGCTTCCTTATATGTTTAAATTGCAACAGAAATAATTAAATAGTGATTAGGTGTTCAAATTCTTGCTGATTTTTCATTCCTTACTCAGAAGCTTTGAGGCATTTTGACAGCCTAAGCTATGATCAGCTAACCCAGTACCACAACAAGACTAGAGATTTTCCTACACATCCAAACACCTCATATACAGTGTCCGTTGCTCTCGATGTGGTCTCTTCTAAATTGGGGAGACAGGATGCCAACTCGCGGAACATTTTAGGGGACATCTCTGGGGCATATGCACTGAACAGCCCTACCACCCTGCGAGAATGCTTCAATTCACCACCCCCCACCTCTCGCTCACTCCACCAAGGGCATGCAAGTCCTGGGCCTCCTCCACTGCTAAGTACAAGCTGCCCAACAACTGGAGGTAGAATGCTTCATCTTCCGCCTTGGGTCCCTCCAACCACACGCCATCAACATCAAATTCACCAGTTTCCTTATCCCAGATCCAACTCTCCAACCCAGCACCACCCTCTTGAACTATTCCTACCTATCCATCTTCCTTCCCACCTATCTGCTCCATCCTTCCCTCCAACCTATCACCTCACCCCCCACCCCCCCACCACTTGCATCTAGCCTTCCCAGCTACCTCACCTTCACTCCAAGCCCCACCCTCCTATTTATCTCTCAGCCCCTTTCCCCACTCCACATTCCTGATCAAGGGCTTATGATTGAACTCCTATTCCTCAGATACTGCCTGACCTGCTATGTGGTTTCCAGCGCCACACGTTTCGACTCTGATCTCCAAGCATCTGCAGTCCTCACTTTCTGCTTCAGCTGCATATGGTCAACTATTCCTTAGGTTAATTATTTGAACAAACTGAGAATGTGTCAACAGGTGTTGGCGTTTAATACAGTGGAAAGAAAGGAATATTAGAGCAAGGGTTTCTGAGAAGCAGTTTTGAACAGCAGACACGAATGCAAAATTCTGTAATATTTCCACAAGGTGTTTCATTCAACAGGTTCATCGACAGTTGGAATCAACCTGTTCAGTGTTGTTGTTGCTTACTTCTGGAACAGGTGGGATTTGAACTCTGGCCTCCTGCTTCAGAGGCAGAGACGCTACCACCTCAGGAATCATTCCAACAAATTTATAGAATGAGTACTCAGCCATACAAATCATATTTACTTGAAGTTTGATTTTTACTCAGTAACAAGTTAACTGATGGCCTACTAGAGAAGATGGAGGTGAAAAGCAAGTATATGGTTTAATTGTCTCTTTCCTTACTTCTCTCTTTGTCACATATGTACAGAAAAAGACATTTTCTGAGGGTGAGTCTCCATCTTTAAGTATATACGTTTTCTTTTCTCCCTCGTTTTGTTAGGTTCCCATATCATTCTCTGTCTGTCTGTCTGTCGGCCTCTCTCTCTCTCTCTCTCTCTCTCTGTCTATCTCTGTGTCTCTTTCTCTCTCTCTCACTCTCTGTCTGTCTGTCTCTGTCTCTCTATATCTCAGTCTGTCAGTGTGTCTGTCTGCCTCTCTCTCTCTCTGTTTGTCTCTCTCCCTCTCTCTCTCTCTCTCTCTCTTCATATGGGATATATCTTATCTAGTTCTTCTTGTTCCCACAGTGACATTGCTGAGGTCTTGATGTTAGTGTGAAGAGATTGTAAATATGGATTCCTCATCTCACTAGCAAGTTGGTGTTAATGTGTTGTTATTCTGGCACTGCAGTCATGGAATTAATTTTCATAAATAACAGCTGAATATAACTGTGTTGAGTGGGGAATGTGATTCATTTTATAAAAAAAGTGTGTACTTATTCATTGCACAGGTTTATAAAATGTTATAAAACAAAAAAATTCTGTGCAGTCATCAAACTTTATTTGAGTGAGATTACATATTTAATTCATACCACAAACAGCAATAGCACAAAATAATTTGAAATGACTTTCTGGTTGTCCTGCAGCTTTCGATCAATTTTTTGGGGTAATCATCTAACAATGTTAGATTGCTATTGCAACAGCTCCAAGATACAGAATATATTTCTTAAATTCAAGGTCATGTGCACATAATGTAGTACATATACATTATACACAAAGTATTTATGGCATAGAAACAGGCAGCTAAATAAGTCCCTTCCAATATTTGTATTCCACAAAAGCCTCCTCCCACTCCTCTTCATGTAATTCAGTCAACATATCCCACGGTTCCTTTCTCCCATATGCTTTAATTTAGCTTCCAAATAAATGAGTCCATGCTGGTTGTCTCAACTATGCCTACTATGGAGGTAGGACAGTTCAAGAGGGCGGTGCTGGGCTGGAGGGTTGGATCTGGGATGAAGAAACTGGTGATGGCGTGTGGTTGGAGGGACCCAAGGCGGAAGATGAAGCATTCTTCCTCCAGTTGGTGGCAGCTTGTACTTAACAGTGGAGGAGGCCCAGGACTTGCATGCCCTTGGCAGAGTGAGGTAATATGTTCCATAATCTAACCTTTTGAATAAAGACATTTTCTTTTCATAATATGCTGACCAGAACTGTTATTATAGAATATATATAATACATATTTTAATAATATTTTTGTAGGCCGGGCTTTAGTCTAACCATATATTAGAGATGTAATGTTTTTGAAAACCTAATTATTATTAAACTGATATTATTTGTTAGAATAGCTGCAATAGGATAGGATTTATGAACTGGTGTAAATCCTGTTGCTTCTAATGAATATTTATGTACCATTGCTGAGCTATGTTAAATTCACTAAACTCATTAGACTTATAATGAATAAGCTAATTATTATGGCTATTACAAGCTTAATAAATACACCTTATCTCAGCGCTCATCTGTTCATTATTCAGTCATTATAGGAAAATAGCATGTAGCCTATCTATAACTCCTGCTCTACTTTAATGACACACCTAAGTGAATCAAATCCATTTGGATAATATGGTGAGATGATTTCATATTTATAAGTGTTAAATAAATGAACAGGTTCAATTCTCCTTACATCTGAAGATTGGTCTGTAAAATGTCTTACAACATCATGTGGGAGAAAGGAGACAGCAGGTGTCTTTTTTGCGACATACAATGACCATAAAATGCCTCATATTGTTGGGACTACTGCTGGGAGAAAAGCTTGAGCTTTTTCACTGGAGAGGTTGAAATCATCTATTCAATGAAGAAGTCTGCATTCTCAATGGGATTTCCCAGAAGTATTTTCCAAAAAGAAATACTCTTGGCTGCTATCATCATAAATGGATCATTCTACTTCATGTGTTGCCTTCAAGGGACATAAAAAATTTAACTAATTAGGATGCCTACAGCATACAGCATAAGCAACTTTGTCGCTTTTGAAATACTATCCTCACAAGCACCCGAAGAATGGTCAAAAAACTCCTTGTGAAACCACCAAGTCATATGCTAAGCAGTATCTTTCAGAAAATTTGTTATATTATTGACTGAATAATGCAGACTTAATGAACATCTGTAATAATCAAAATCAAGATGCTATACAGCTTGTATATTAATGTAGTATCATTCAGCCTACAGCTTTGAATTTAAAGCTTGCTGCAACACAATTTGTAGCAAGCTTTAAATTGTACAATTCAGGAGTTATAGTTTTCTGAAGCACGTGCATGAGGGTGCTAGGACAGGAACATTTATGCCATGTACGAAAGATAGAACAAAAATGAACTTTATTGTCATTGGCAATCACTTGCTAACAAGTATGGTTGCCTACTGAGAAAGTCCCGTGTCACTGACCATGGGTTGTATGGGTCCTTGTTTGGTTGATGAGCCCAATCCTAGAGCCTTCAATCACAGCATAAAACATTGTCTCGCATAGAATTGATAGGAAAAGAAGATATTTATTAATTCATTCAGATATACCAAGATGAGAGACTTGGGTTCAAGTCAAGTCTGCTCCAGTGGGATCTGATAATATCTCTGAACAAAGTTAAAAATCACAGAACACCAGGTGATGAAGGAGCAACGGTCTGAACGCTAGTGCTTCCAAATAAACCTGTTGGATTATAACCTGGTGTTGTGTGATTTTTAACTTTGTACACCCCAATCCAACACCGGCATCTCCAAATCATATCTCTGAACAAGTTGATTAAAAAGTACTGAGACCAATTTGTCCATCAGGGGCTCAGCACGTAAGTTGAACAACTGGAAATATAGGTGATTTCATGATGATGATTGATAGGTGAAAATTGTACAAGGTGATTTGGTAGTAGGAGAAACATTATTTATTCACTCAAATATAGCGGCCATTCTTCCACAATGAAAACAAAAAAAACCTGCTGTGCTGCTGGAATTCTGAAACAAACAAAGCAAGTGTGAGGGACAATCACTAAACCTGGCAGCATCAAAGGAGAAAGAAACAGAGTTAATGTTTTGACTCCTCTGCTGCATTTCTTGAGTGCTTTCTGTGACATTCTTCACAGCTCTTTGTACATGTTAAATTTTAGGATTTAATAGTTTTTCATTTTGTTGATCTGATGTGATAGAAAGCATTGATTTTCTTTGAAAGCAGTGCGGGGCTTTTGGTATTTAAAGGGTTAATATTGGATTTTGACTCGACTAAGCTGTCAGACTATAAAGCGAAAAACACACACATTGCTGACTGCTTTTGAAATGGGATTTAACAATGGACTGCTGTGACCCAAGGTTATGGTGAATACACTTTGCATTAATATGTTGTGGATGGTGTTTCCCTAAGGGGATAGTTCATAGCTGTTTTTCTCACAATATATCATCAATTGAAATACTTCAGAATGAGCCTGAAACTAGCCTCGTACCTTACAAGCAGCATGTTTCGTATTTTGAACAATTCCCATTCAAACATTTCTCTTTCAGGTGAAATAGCTATTGCTTTGTGATTTCAAATAATCTGTTGCTAAATGCTTGTATGAGGAGTCAAATTTAGTGCCAACTTTACACATGTAAAAAGTTTAACAATGATTCCTTCCTTGGTTCACATGTCGATTTGCTAGAGATAATAGCAGATTTCCTACAGAGGTCTTTAATATATTGAGAACAATTATATTTCTTTTGGAAGTGGAATTAAATAGAACTGCATGTTTCAAATGCTGTGTTAATTCTAATCTGGATGGTGTTTGAGAAAAGCGAGAAAGGAAGTGCTCGGTCTGTCACCCATCCCCCCTGCCTGCTGCTTCTTTGTGGATGTGCAAGTGCTCTCTGCTGTCTTCTGTCAATATCCACTGCTATAAACACTGACTCTTCAATTACTATGCAGAAAATATGCAACCCCACCAAACCTATCCTCCTTGATGGTTTTGCATTCTCAAATGATTACTGTTTCAAATAACTTTGCTTCCACATAATTGTGAAATCAAGAATTTTATAACATGTGGATCATGACTTTTTAAAATAAATTATAGTATTTGGAACATCAATCTGCCAGACTGATTAATTCCACACAAATTGCCGCAATTTAATCAGTTAATAAAGATTTTGGGTGATTAATAATTTTACTTCACAAATTTCAGAGGCAGAGAAATCATAAGATCATAAAAAAGGAAAGAAACAGCCATAAATGATCAAAATCAGGCAATAATGTAAATAGTATGAATAACTAGTGCAATTTCACCAAGTGAGGTATTAATTCAGTATTTGATCATTTGCTCGTGGCGTTACTTGCAATTTTAAATTTTAGCTCCCACGGGAGGGATGTGCAGAGAATATGATATATGTTCTACTTATCAAATTAAGAGTCAGGCCTTAGGCTAGAACTGACCAAAAGGAGTTAGTACAAACATAAATACCCAGTAATGTGAAATGATATGTGTATGCAGAAAAAGAGCTGTTTTCAGAAATGCTGCCTCAATCTAAGTAAATATCTATTATGATGTTATGTGGAAAATGTTGATTTTTCTATTGAGGTTAAAAGTGTGTGACTTGTATAAACATTTTTTGGAGGAGTTTGAGTTTTAAACAAATGACACTTAGGTTGGATACTCTTTTGTTGGACGGGTTTAATAAGTAACCAGATCAATCTTATCAGAACGATCATTTTAAACTAGTATGTGCCACAATGCAGGCCCCTGCACAGATCCCTGGAGCATTAATGGAAGTTTGTTTATATTGTGGGGGGTTTTTGATTGGAGAGAGAAAGCATTGATACACATTAGCTTGCTTTTAGGTTTAGAATAATAAAAGGTTAAATCTAATTTGGAAGCATCCAGAAATTGGCATGTTATTGGGCAAATTGGAGTACACCCGACTGGGGTCATATGCAAGAGTCTAGAGTTGGGAATGTTTTCAGAGCCATGGGGGAAGAAGTTACTTCAGTGTAAGGGTTTCAATTTGTGAAAACGTCCAAGCCAGGAGTGTTAGTTAGAAATCTGCATTAGTTATTCAAAGCTGAGAAAACCAAAGACCTCAGATATAGACAAATAGAAACATAGAAGATTGGAGCAGGAGTAGGTTATCCGACCAGTTGAGGCTGCTCTGTCATTCAATATGATCATGGCTGATCATTGAGCTCAATGCGCTAAGCCTGCCCTCCCCCCCCATATTCTTTGATTCCTTTAGCCACAGAGCTTTATCTGCCTCCTCTTGAAAGCACATAATGTTTTGGCCTCAACCACTTTCTGTGATAGAGGACTGATGCACAATGACACCCAGGTCTCATTGAACATTCCCCATCTCAATTTACAGCCCTTCAAATGATAATTTGCCTTCCTGCTTTTGCAGTTAACCACATTATACTCAATCTGCCATCCAATTTCCCACTCACTCAGCCTGCCCATACCATACTGCAACATCTCTGCATCCTCCTCACACTTACACTTTGACCCAGTTTTATGTCACCTGCAAAATTTGATAAAGTTAAAAATCACACAATACCAAGTTATAATCTAAAAGGTTTATTTAGAAGTACAAACTTTCAGAGCACTGCTCCTACATCAGGTAGCTAGTTGGCTGTGACTTGAAAGAAATTCTGAGATTTACATACTAATCAATCAAAACATTGATTAGTATCCTCATTCTAAGTGATTGAAGATTTAATAGCATCTAGGTTTGTCTAATACATTGCATCAGTTGTATGACACTTTGATCTTTTACTTATAAATTCTGACTCTTATGTACTTGCCCCACTAGCTACCCAATGAAGGATCAGCGCTCTGATTTGTACTTTCAAATAAACTGGTTGGACAATAACTCGCTGTTGTGTGATTTTTAACTTTGACCACCCCAGTCCAACACTGGAACCTTCATATCATGCAATTTTTGAGATTGTATTTACTTATATTGTGAATAGCTGAAGTCTTAGAACTGATCACTGCAATACCCCAGTAGTTGCTGTCTGCCATTCAGAAAATCACCCATTTATTCCTACCCTTCGTTTCCTGTCTGCTAACCAATTTTCAATCCATCTTATTACACTACCCCCAATCCCATGCACTTTACTAATAAATGCTAATCTCTTACGCAGGACTTTGCTGAAGGCTGTCAAAAAGTCTGAATAATTGACCTCCACTGACTCCCTCAGTCAACTCTACCTGATTACATCCTCAAAGAATTCCAGTAGATTGTAGAAATTCAAAATAAAACCTTTGTGTCTCACAGGACAAGAACTAACATAGAAACAGTCAAGTCAAACATCCAGGCTTGTTATGGGACTGAAATTTCTCTGGTTTTTGAGTACTGGTAAGAAGTTTGTTTTGGGGAGTAGATGGAATTTTGTTTTGCTGTGTGTTTATAAATCTGTCAAACAGTGTTGTATTTAGATGGCCTGGTTCAATTTATTTTATTAGAATTTATTTTATGTAGCAAACTTGTATTGTTAAAACCAAATCTACAGTCTGGAGTGCTTATGTTTCAGTGAAAGAACGTTGCTTTTTAAAAAGAAAATCTGACAAATCAAGCCAGATTTCATTCTGAGATCTGTCTCATCCAATATTAATATCAGTTGGCATCATAACACCATTTGAACCAACTCAATATTATCAAAAGGTCAGCATAATGTTATAATTTGCATTCTTAATCTGAAATTGCGACTTCTCGATTTAACTATTGTCTGGCAACCCACTGTTTAGAATTGTCAATTACACTGAATTATATATTTCAAGATATGATCCAACACTTGGTTTAGAGAAAGTTATGATCATGATAATACACCGTCAATGTTCAGCCTCCATCATCTGATTGTCACACCTGAGATCTTTCATGGACTAAAATGTTTTTAAATTGACTAAAATCTTTTTTTTAAATAAGGACAAAAACTGATCTAAAATAGCTGTTTTATCTCCTGACCACAGATAAGGGAAATTTCAGGGAATGTAAATGAAAAAGTAAAATAAGCTGTGTTAAGATTGCCATGTTATCTAAATACCTGAATCAGCATCAAGAAATTCATATCTCTTGCTTAATTGACATGATAAATTTCTTCCTCAGATGATGAAAGGTTACCTGCAGACTTTTGGAAGGTCAATGGACAGACACAAAAATGCTCAGATAGACCTAGATCAACAACTGTCTTGAGTGGCTCAGCACAAACAGAAAGGAATATTAACCTTATAACAGCAAGGACACTGCAAGTCTTCCTCTTTTCTTGTCTCTTTCAATCTGAAAGGAAGTGTTAGGTGTAAAAGTGACTTGGGAAAACAAACACTCTGCAAACTCAAGATTTACAAACTTTGTCACTGCTGCAGAATACATGTCAACAATTAAACTACCAGCCTCAGCATTAAATTATAAAACCTCAAAGACTCTAAGTATGTTTTTTTTAAAACACTGTAGCTTATTTTTCCAGGCCATACCAGACAACTTGTCTTTTTAAAGATATCCGGAGTGTATGTATGTGTGCGTGTGCATGTGTGTTTTTGATGTGACATTTTTATTATTTTTCTCAGAGGTGGTATGTATTAAAAATTCTCTTCCACTTGAGAAAGCCTTATAATTTGGCTCCTCCATTTTATTCTAGTTAATTATATTCAATTGAAACATGATAACTATATGATTGGAATATATTTTTTAAAGTGTTGTAATTGCTCAATAGGTGGTTAAAAAGAAGAAAGCCAATTTCTCCTCCTCACGTGATCATAATGAAATGTTGTTTTAATCATTTCGATGTTATAATATTTTGTCAAAGCTGTGAATCTCTGTCTTCTGACTTATTTTGTTCTCTATTTATTTTGCAGAACCCAGAAGCTTTACCGTTGCCATATGTTTTATGTGTGATGTGTGGTTATAAAACAGATGTTGACCAACAGCACTTAAACCCCATTAATTGAGAAAGATATCAGTTATATGGGTGGAAATCCAACCTTACTGTTAGAGAAATGGTATCTATGGGCTGTACAGCTAGTTTTGTGAAGGAGATTAAAGAAATTTGTCTGTGTTCATCTTTACTATTATAAGCAGTGTCTTAATTAAATCTATATTGAGCCCAACACCTGCTCACACATGCCTACATGCAATTAGTCATACAGAAAATTTCAAATAAATGAAATAAACAAAGGCCTTTTATTGCAGATTGATTTGGAGATGCCAGTGTTGGACTGGGGTGTACAAAGTTAAAAATCACACAACACCAGGTTATAGTCCAACAGGTTTAATTGGAACCAATTAAACCTGTTGGACTATAACCTGGTGTTGTGTGATTTTTAACTTTTTATTGCAGTTTATGATGGGTGCCAAATGGTCATCATTTCTGTTTACCATAGGCATGTTGTTATATCCAAATCTGGAATTTGGAAAAAAACACTGATAATTGTGTCCTACCAGTTCTTAATCTATCACAATTGTGTGAATACCCAATTAAACCTCCAAAATGATCAATTTCCGACCGACTGGTACTCATATTTCATTCAAAGTAACACTTCCATTGCAATCAAACTTATTGTTTAACAAATGGCAGAGGGGAGAAAAAGGAATCACTAATCTACTCTTATGTGATTTAACTTGTATACATTTAAAACCCAAGCACACATACATTCAATAAAACAGACAGAAGAGGGCTTGACAGAAGTATAATAGGTAGGAAAATACAGACAGGACAATGAATTCTGTAGATCAAAAGGCCAGGCCATAAGGTTGAGAGCTGTTTCTCACAGTTGTTTTGACTTTAACAATGACATGATATTTATCACACAATGGCCATTTTTCAAATTTAATAGTAGTTCAGGTAGCCCCAAAATTAGATATTTTTCTTTTAATTCTCTAAATTTTTGTTGTTTTTTCATTTACAGAGAGAAAGCAGAGAAATATATTTTCGGTTTGCTTCTTCCAGATGTTTCTGGCTGTCCTGCCCTTACAGATCTGTAACAAACTGACACCGAA
Organism: Hemiscyllium ocellatum; assembly: GCF_020745735.1. NCBI lineage: Eukaryota > Metazoa > Chordata > Chondrichthyes > Orectolobiformes > Hemiscylliidae > Hemiscyllium > Hemiscyllium ocellatum. Next base: position 77,218,326 of record NC_083402.1, read on the forward strand.
CCAATCCGAGCCCTGTCATCGGGCAGATTTCCCTTAACACAAAGACTCCTGGTGACGCTACATCTCAGAAATGTAATAACCAAAGCAACACCGTTATGTATAGCTAAAAATATTCTGCAATGCCCTTTTGATTTTCCAAGTTGCCAAGCTCCCCTGGTATTCTAACTAAGGAAACAATGTTTACTTCCAATCCAGTTTATAGCCCAATAAGGAAAAATATATTGTCTATTACAATATTTACCTTAGTGTCATCATGAACCAGACAAATTTCTAACTTTCCATTATTCAACACTACACAAATATAATGACGTAATGAAATATTTATTAACTAACAAATTATCTTCTTGCATGTCAGTTTTCAAGCATTTTATAAATAAATTAATGGAATCTGGGCTTTGATGGAAAAGTTGATATATTTATTGTCCAACACCTGTCCTAAAGAAGGTGGTTGGTATTTTTTCATCAACAGTAAATACTCTGTAAAAAGTAGTTAATTGGCTATAAAGCACTTTGGGGTAGACTGAAGCCATGAAAATTGCAATGGACTTCCAAGAATTTATTTTCTTCTTCTTGAATTACTGCAGTCTGACTGGTGAAGGTACTCCTGCAGGGGTGTTTGACAATGAGTTAAGATTCTAGCTAGTGACAATGAAGGATTCTCAAATAAAGGAGCAGAACCTAAGAGATCATGATCTCTGCATTATTACCTGAGCTATGGTTGGCATATATTACAGAGATGGATAATTTTGAACTAAAAGGAGCCTCAAGATCCCTAATGCCCATGCTGGAAAAAGACAAATTTCAGTTTAAAAGAGACTAATTCCAGAAAAGCTACCAGTTAATAATGGTCACAACACAACAGGACTTCACTGCTATCAAAAGGAAATCAAAGTATACAATTTTTTTTTCTTATGGACTTAAACTATTTTCCCCTTCAGCTGTTGTTACACTTTGCATGTTCCAGTATGTGTGCCAATCTTATGAGGATTGGGTTAGGTTTTTAATAAGTTTGTTTTTACTTTACTTGAGTCAGTTCATAATAAAACTAGCTCCTTAATTTTGTAACTTAAATCTGTCTAACTTTGTTTTTCATATAGCTCCATGCACAGTGAGTTGAGAAGTCACATTTTGAAAAGAAAAATTGGGTTCTGTTATAACTGACCTCAGATGTGAAAAGAAAGGAACTTATTTATTGATGATTTTGTACTTGTAGCTGATGGAAAATCAAAACGTTATCCATTCCTTACAGAATACCCAGCTTCTGACGTGCTTTGGTGGCCATGACATTTATCACAGCTGCAGTTGAGTTGCTAATTGTTATCAATGGGAATTCCCAGGATACTTATGATGAGTGTAATGGCAGTGGTAATACTGTGAAATGTAAATGGGATGAAGTTAGATACTTTTTTGTTGGACATAATTTTTAAGTAGCAATAATAATTATCAGCAAACCTGCATAATGTCCATGAATGCAGTCCTAGATTCCTATAATATCTGAGGATTCAGAAAAGGCATATTTGTTTTATTCATTTGTGGTCATCATTGGTGAGGCCAACATTTATTGCCCATCTCTAATTGAGAAGTTGTGGTGATCTGCATTCCTGAAATTTGCAGTTATTTTGGTATAGGTCAAAAAAGTCCAATTAGGAAGGGACGACCAGGATTTTGACCAAGTGACAGTGAAGGAACGATAATATATTTCTATGTCAGGATGATGTGTCGCTTAAAGTGCCATTCACTGGTTATTATGCTTCCATACATTCATGCCCTTATTCTTCTAGTTGGTCGGGAACATGGGTTTGGAAGGTGTTTCTGGAAACTAACATTAAAAACATCCCTACATCCCTACTACTGTCCTTCTGACAGAGGGAGGATTAATGAACTAACTGACGATGGTTGAGTCTAACGCATTGCCTGAGAAAGTTCTGCAGTGTAATCCTAGGTGGAGTTGATTGGTATTCAATAGCCATAACCACACTCGTCTGTGTTAAATCTGAATCCAGTCATTGGAGAATTTTATCCTTATTCCCATTGTTTTAGTTTGAAGCCCTAGTTGGTGCCACATTCAAATACTTTTGCTTCTTCTCAGCTTCTGCTGTTGTGTTTGAATAAAGGCTATACAGCAGTTTCAAATTGAATGGTGCAAGCAGAACTTAAACTAAATCATTGAACAGATTCTTAGAGAGAAGATGTTGGTTGATATATTCTTGGTTGCTCATTTCATGACCATGATTAAAGGACTGATCAGGTTATATTTATCTGAAAATATTATTCCTGCTTTTTAATGATTGTACAGATGTGGGCAATTTTCCGCACTGTCAGATAGACGGCGGGCTCATTGTTATACTGGAACAATTTGGTTACAGTTAAGGTTAATTCTGCAGTTGACAAGCAGGAGGCTAGAAGAGCACACAAGTCAGGCAGCATCAGGAGATTGAGAAGTCAACGTTTCGGGTGTTACCCTTCTTCAGGACTCAGGGTGGGTGTGGGGGAGCTGCAGGTAAAGGGGGTGGTGAGGGCAGGGTGGTGAAGTAGGGATAGGTGAAGACAGATAGAGGGTATGACCTGGTTGGCCAATGGGAGGAATGAATCCATCTGGGCAGCCTGTAGTCTGTGGACTCAACATTGAGTTCTCTAATTTCAAATAACCTCCCTTCCCATCCCCCGACTCCCTTCCCAGCCCCTCCTCCTCTCTTCCACTCCTCCCAGCCACCTTCTGGATTCATTTGTCCCTTTGACCAACCAGGTCATACCCTCTACCTGTTTTCACCTAAACCCACCTCCCCACCCTGCCCCCTACTTCCCACCCCCTTTATCTGCAGATCCCCTTGCTCCCACCCTTCAGTCTTGAAGAAGGGTTACATCCAAAACATTGACTTTTCCACCTCCTAATGCTGCCTAGCTTGCTGTGGTCTTCCAACCTCCTGCTTGTCTACCTTGGATTCCAGCATCTGCAGTTTTTCTTTGTCTCTAACCAAGGCTAATTCTGCAGCACAGGTCTTCTTGAGGATTATCAAATCAACAATTATCACATTGAATGGCAGAGCAGAGTTGATGGGTTGAATGGCCTATAACTGCTCCTACATTTTATGGTCTATTGTCTTATTTAAAAGTCACAAATTTCCATTTCTTTAGAAACTAGCAGAGAAAAAAGTGGCTACTTTTCTTTTCTCCATTTTCCTCTCAGATTGGTGATTATTGCTGGGATACATATCCTGGGATCATGGGCTATGGGTGTCACTGGTTAGGCCAGCATTTATTACCTACTCTAATTGCCCAGAGGACAGTTTTTACTTCACATTGCTGTAGGTCTGGAATCACATGGGGAGAAGATCAGGTAAGAATGAAACATTTCCTTCCCTAAAGGACTTTAATGCACCACATGTGTTTTTAAGACAATCAACAGTTCTTACATGGTCACTACAGTCAGCTCTGCTATAACACATGTTTCTTCAACACAAATTAGCTGTAATGTGATTGAAGAATTTAGATCATTATTTGTAGGATCTGCACTTTCCTTACCAGCATTGTCTGTAATGTGATTCCAGTCCCATTGGTTTAAATGGTGCTGCTATTATGCGATTTTCTTATGATAGAGGATCACATGGGAACAGAACTATTGTGTCAGAACAGATTGTATTAGACCGGCTTTTAATTCCAGATTTTTATGGAATTAAAATTTCACTATCTGCTATGGTGTGATTCAAACCCATGTTCCCAGAGCACCAGTCTGGAGTTTTGGATTACTAGTCCAGTGCCATTACTGTTGCACCATCCTATTCCCTCAGAGATCTTAGCTTCTTTAAGAAAGTAGAGTTGAGGCTACATTCACATCAGCCATGGTCTTACCAAAGGTTCCACGAGGATCAAGGGGCTGATGGCTCCGGGTTTATATGTTTGTAAGTTCAGTTTGCCAGGTCTAAAACAATCATTCAGCTGGTTGGTTCCAGAACAAATTGTTCAAAGGAAACTTTCTGTATACACTCTCTGGATGAGATTTCCTCATGTGAAGTTAAAGTATGGAAGTAAGTGTGCTGGATTTTGTAATACTTGCCTTGGCAAAGAGTGAATTATATCAATCAATGACACACTTCTCATCCCATCACCTTTGCAGTTAAACTGTTGCATGAGGAACTTGATAGCAGTACAAGCCAATCCTGTTGGAACCCACAAAAAGGCATGGCAATGGTGGAAAAAAGTAAATGATCCCCTGCGGAGCACAAGTGTAAGTGTCACTTGGTGGGCGACACGGTGGTTCAGTGGTTAGCACTGTTGCCTCACAGCACCAGGGTCCCAGGTTCGATTCCAGCCTTGGGCGACTGACTGTGTGGAGTTTGCACAGTCTCCCCGTGTCTGCATGGGTTTCCTTTGGGTGCTCCGGTTTCCTCCCACAATCCAAAGATGTGCAGGTCAGGTGGGTTGGCTGGGCTAAATTGCCCATTGTGTTAGGTACGTTAGTCAGAGGGAAATGGATCTGCATGGGTTACTCTTCGGAGGGTCGGTGTGGACTTGTTGGGTCGAAGGGCCTGTATCCACACTGGAGGGAATCTAGTCTAATCTCACTTACAGAGCCATTACTCAGTCTGACCCACTCTGTACACATCTCCCCATGGATAATGAACTGCAAGACTTATGTTCACAATATTGTTGGCCACTCAAGGGCTCACATCACATTAAACCCTGAAAGATGCATCATGTCCATTGTGCCTCTGAAACACAGCGGGTGTGCCACACCACCTTCTATGGTTATACAGGCTCAGAAACCGTTGCTCCACTCATTCCTATTACACTCAGTCCTTCCTCTTATCTAATTCTTTCTTTTCTCCACAGGAAGTATTAGCAGCCAAAACTCTTCAACTAGAAAGTTGTAGCTTACCTCTCAAGTAATCATCTTTGACAAGTAAGCCTTTGAAAATGCATTGGCAAGGTGTTCACCTGCACCAAGTCATGCAAATCAGTGGATTCCCTACTTAGATTAAATTCAGGCCACAAACGGCTGAGGACAATACTGACCTGTCTCCACAACTGGAAATGGAAAAATGGCCCGAGGTCTCTGCCACTCAAAGGACTGCCAGAGACTCGGTAACTTCTCAGTCTCACACAACAGATGCACCGCTGTGACTCGGATATACATGACAATGTCAACCTGCGGAGAGAGGCAAGGAACGGGCAGGCAGGTGGAGGGCAGATCGAAAGATGGAGAAGTCTCTCCAAGTTCTCACCAGTGTGTGGGTCTAGTATGGGAGTGCCTGGTTGTGTCTATTGAAAGGGAGGCAGCTGCCTTGGAGATCCAGGTCCAGAAGAATGCTCAGTGGCTGCTGATGTCTACTTGGAACTGCATTCCAATATTTTAGTGATGAATGTTCAATATCAATGGCAAGGTGCAAAGAGATGAGGGGCTTTGATCTCATTCCAGGCTCTCCTTCCTTTCAAAGATACAGGGTGGTGCCAGCAGGAACCAAGAAAGAGGAGCAATAATTAGGCACTGACAGGATGCCCAGATGTAGCAAAGATATAATGGCTGCAAGGGAAGGTCCGGGAACTATAGACAGACGAGTCTGATGTCAGTGATGGATGGGATTCTGAGCCATAGGATTAATAGGCATTTGGAGAGGCAAGGACTGATTAGGGATAGTCAGCATAGCTTTGTGAGTGGGAAATCATGACTCTCAAACTTGATTGAGATTTTTGAGGATGTGATCAAGAAGAAAGACGAGGGCAGATGTTGGACTTTAGCAAGACCTTCAACAAGGTTCTGCAAGGTAGACTGGTTAGTAAAGTTAGATAACATTGGATTCAGGGAGAGCTAGCCAATTGGATACAAAGTTGACTTGATAGTAGAAGACAGAGGGTGGTGGTAGAGGGCTGTTACTCAGACTGGAGGCCTGTGACCAGCAGGGATCAATGCTAGGTCCACTGTTGTATAAATGATCTCGATGAGAATATAGGAGGTGTGTTTCATATGTGGATGAGACCAAAGTTAATGGTTTGGTGGACAGTGAAGAAGTTTATCTAAGAGGACAATGGAATCTTGATCAGCTGGACCAATGGGCTGAGGAGTGGCAGATAGAGTTTAATTTAGATAAATGTGAGGTGATGCATTTTGGAAAGGCAAATTAGGGCAGGATTTATACACTTAATGGTAGGGCCCAGGGTGTGTGATGTCCAGCGATGAGACCTAGAGGTGCAGGTGCATAGTTCCTTGAATGTGAAGTTGCAGTTGGACAGGATGGTGAAGAAGGCATTTGACACATTTGCCTTAATTGGTCAGAATACTGAGTATAAGAATTGGGATGCCATGTTGTGGCTGTACAGGACATTGGTGAGGCTACTTTTAGAGTGTAGGAAGGATGTTGTTAAACTTGAAAGGGTACAGAAAAGATTTACAAGGATGTTGATAGGACTGGAAGGTTTAAGATTTAAGGAGAGTCTGAATAAGCTGGGGCTATTTTTCTCTTGAGTGTTGGAGGCTGAGGGGTGACCTTCATTGAATCAAAGAATCCCTACAGTGTGGAAGGCAGCTATTTGCCCCATCAAGTCCACACCAAAGAGCACCCCACTCTGACACACCCTCCCACCCTATTCTTGTAACCCTGCATTCCCATATCTAACCCAACCAGCCTGCACATTCCTGAACACAATGGACAATTTAGCATAACCAATCCACCTAATCTGCACATCTTTTGGCTGTGAGTGGAAACTGGAGCACCTGGAGGAAACCCATGCAGACATGTGGAGAACGTGCAAACTCCACACAGTAGCCCGAGGGCAACTGAGCCACCATGCTACTCCAAAACATATAGAGGTTTATAAAATCATGAGGGACATGGATAGGCTGAATAGCCATGGTCTTTTTCCTAAAGTGGGGAGTCCAAAACTAGAGGGCATTGGTTTAAGTTTAGATTGCTTACAGTATGGAAACAGGCCCTTCAGCCCAACAAGTCCGCACTGACCCTCCGAAGAGCAGCCCACCCAGACCCATTCTCCCCTTCACCTAAAACTATGGGCAATTTAGCACGTCCAATTCATCTAACCTGCACATTTTTGGACTGCAGGAGGAAACCGGAGCACCCAGAGGAAACCCACACAGACACAGGGAGAATGTGCAAACTCCACAGACAGTTGCCTGAGGCAGGGAATTGAACCCAGGTCTCTGGCGCTGTGAGGCAGCAGTGCTAACCACTGTGCCGCTGCGCCACCCTAAGATGAGAGAGGAAAGATTTGAAAGAGACTTGAACAGCAAACTTTTCACGTCGTGGTATATATATGGAATGAGATGTCAGAGGATGTGGCAGATGCAGGTACAGTTACAACATTTAAAAGACATTTGGCCAGGTACATGAATATAAAAGATTTAGAGAGATATAGACCAAACACAGGCAATTGGGACTAGTTTATTTTGGGAAATCTGATAGGCATGGACAAGTTGGACTGAAGAGTCTGTTTCTGTGCTGTATGACTTGAAGACTTCATAAAGATCATTGATACCCCTTTAAAATAGAAGAATCATTCTCAGGATGAGTGATGGATTGGTGGCCCTCATTAGAGAGTGCACTCTCTGATGTGACTTGAATATCTTTGACATGAGGATCATTATTGTGCAAACAGGCTGTAAACCCTAAGTTTGGTGGCACAAGAAGCTAAATGTAATGCACTGGGTTTGCAGGATGGGTTTGCAGGAGGTGGAGCCAGTCAAATTCTGCTAGTGTCCACTTACTGTACGGTTCAGAAGTTACATTAGTCAGAAAATGTTCTCCAGTTGAAGTTTTCCCTGGACATGACCTTCCCATTTTGACAATTACGCTTCTTCTTACTCAGTACATCCCTCTAAAATGATGCCAGATCACTTGAAGGCCAAGGAGTGGAGCATCCGAGTTTGAGAGTTCACGTAAACTTTTATGTTGATGGCCCTTTTGGAGGTCAGTGAGAATATGGTGAGGAAATGGTGCATTTTGATATTGGATGTTTGCAGTTCTTCAGGCAGGCTCCTGTCAAATTTATTGCTAGAGTCTGGCAGAACCTTTGAGGGATTTCAACCCCTCTGCTACTTTATTACTCTCTATCCAGTTAATATTAATTTAAAACTTGAAAATATATTTCCATTCAATTTAAAAAGCTTCTAGTTTCTGGACCGTTTTGGGAACATTATCCTCCAGCTTTCCATGATTTATTCTTCAGAACTGGGTGTCTCAGGCAAGGGTAGCTATTAATTCTTTTCACTATACACACATTGAGTTGCTTGTACTTTGCCAGCTCGGTCATAAAGAGTTATGTAAGAAATAATTTTCTGACTTTGCACTTTTAGCAGGGAGCCTGACCAACAGGGTTGAAAAGTAATGTGCAATGCATGTCAAAATACAATAAATGTTCTCGGTCTGTAGCGCCTCTCAAACAAGAACACAAAGTTGAAAATAACTTCTTTGCAGTTAATGTCTTTTTCTTCATTATTTTCCATTTTTTCCTACAATACAACAAAGACTATGCTTTAAAAATGCATAATTGGTTAGAAAAGGGCTTTGAAACCTCAGATGCTTGTTTTTCTTTATTTCAGGCAACAATATAACACAATGCAAGAGTTTTACAAAATAATTTGGAAATGTAGACACTATGCTTTGAGCAACCAACTTTGAGCAAACAAGCTCCTACCCATTACTTCAATAAATAATTTTGTCCAGTGACTTTGGTTGAATATCTAATTTTGACTGTGGCCATGGGAAGATCTCTGCTCTTTAATAAATTATAGGAGTTTTAATGTACATTTTATGTCTGGTGTCAGGATGAAGAACATCTTAAACTTGTCTGAAAGAATAATGGGATAAAACAAAGTTAAAAATCACACAACACCAGGTTATAGTCCAATAGGTTTATTTGGAAGCACTAGCTTTTGGAGTGCCGCTTTCAAAAGCAGGTGCTTCCAAATAAACCTATTGGACTATAACCTGATGCTGTGTGATTTTTAACTTTGTCCACCCCAGTCCAACACCGGCACATCCAAGTCAGGAATAAAACAAATAACCGTGAATGATGGAGATTTGAAACAGAAACCGAAACAACGATTTCTGCTGTGAAAGAATAATGGAGAGGGGAATAGAAATACGAATGAAATTATAGAACAGGAACACAAAGGGTATAATCTCTGGATTACTATCTGAGTTACATGCAAACTGGGTTACAGTCTGGGGAGCCGAACATCTGGCTGAAAGATTGGTGAGGAAACAAGGTCTTCAAGTCCATTTGGTCCTGGCCCTAATACTGGGACAGTAGGAGATGGTACTGTTGTATTAATGATATTTGGACAAGGAGAATCTGGCAGAAAAGAGTAGTTACAAAGTCACAAGGATAGCAAATACACGGGAACACCATCACTTGCAAGTTCCTCACCATCCTAACTTGGAAGTATATCACTGTTCCTTAACTGTGGCTGGGTCAAAACCTTGGCATTCCCTCCCTTGCAAAATTGTAGATATGTCTACAGCCCACGGCACTGTAGTGGTTCAGAAGGCAACCCACAACCATCTTCTCAAGAGCAACAGGGATTGACAATAAAAACTGGCCCAGCCAGTGATGCCCATGTCCCATGAGTGAATAAAAATGTTCAGTTAGCTCAGTTGGATGGTTTGCAATACAGTGTGACGCCAAAAACATTGGCCATGGCAATAGTCTCTGGGTTTGGTGTACCCACTGAGGCTGGTAGTGAAGGTGAATCGGCCCAGCAGCAAAAGGTAGGAGCTGAAGCTCAGTGACTTCAACATGAGTTTGGTCTGGTGAGGCAATGATGATTCGGAGCCGGCTCAGAACCTGTCCATTGATGGACTTCTCTAAGCAGTATCTTTTTATTTTCTTTTATACTTAAATTATCAAAATGGCACCAGATTATGGCAACAAATGAAAGCTTTTCACGGCGTTTTATTGTAATTTGCCATAAAATATCCATGACAATAAATAAGTCATTCATAACATGGGTTCAATTACCTGCCTTCTCAACCTTGTCTTTCTCTTGAGGCATGATGACTCTTAGGTTAAACTCACCACCAGTCATCTGGCTATACCTAATGAGAGAGCTGCACTGTGGTCCTCTGAGACTGTGGCAGCTTTACCTACAGTCTTATGTATGTTGGTATTGCTTGCATGGAAAAGGATGCATCAATAAGTAATGAAAAAAGTGAAAATAAAGTAATAATTATGACCAGGAATTGTGCTTTAGGTACAATGGATAAATGGGAAAACTAAAAGTAATCAGATCAGGAGCCAGAAATGAGAAATGTGTAAGAAAATCAAAAATAGAGCCAGAAGGACAGGAGAAGGTGTGTGATCCAAATGAGTGTTCTTCATATAAATACATTGACTGTAAGGAACAAGTTGAACACATTGTGAACTTAACTTAAAATGCCATAGCATAATCGCCATTATTGAGACATGCAAGTGGTCATGAACTGTAACTGAAGATATCAAATCTACAGGCCTACAGCAAAGAGAAGAATATGTTGGCAGGGTGGTGGGGGTGTCAAAATTAGTGTTATTGATGAAAAGTGGTATCACTTCCACGTTAGGTGAAAATATAATGAAGCATAAGCGACAAGAGGCTATGACTGACGGGTACAACTGGCATCTCCACCACAATGTGGAAAATTGTCCAAGTGTGTCCTGTTGATAAAAAGCAGGATAAGTCTAAATGGGCCTATTATCGCTCTATCGGTCTACTCTCATTTATTAGTAAAGTGACGGGAGAAGTCATTAATAATGCTATCAAGCAGTAAGCAACAACCTGCTCACTGACGCTCACTTTGGGTTCTGCCAGGGTCTCTCAACTCCTAACCTCATTACAGCCTTCAAACAAGGACAAGAGAACTGACTTCCAGGCAGGACTTGACAGTGACTACCCTTGACTTCAAGGTTGCGTTGTCTAGAGTCAAGGAGCCCAGCAGAATGAGAATCAAAGTAGTACAACCATTGCTACATGCTATTGAGCATTGAACTTATAGGATATATCAGATGAATGCCTGGCTGAAGAAATGGTGTATAGGGGAGGGATTCAGATTCCTGGGACATAGAGATTGGTTTTGGGGATCAAGTTGCATCTGGGCAGGACTGGGACTAAGGTTTTCAGGAAGGGTGTTTGCTGATACTGACAAGGAGGGTTTAATCTAGAATGACTATGAAATAGGCCCTGCATCAAGGAGACAGTGAAGGGGGAGGGAAGGGTAGAACTGAAAGATAGAAAAGTAAGAAACAAAAGTGGAAGGCAGAAGAAACAAAAGTAAAAAACAAATGGAGCCATTGTGCTAAATAAAGCTAATAAGTTTCAAAGGATAAGCCTAAATGCATTGTATCTTAATGTGCAGAGCATTTGCTATAAGATATATGTCTAAACAACATCATTAGATATTTATAGTTATGATATAGTTGCAGTTGCGGAAATATGGTTGCAGAGTGACCAAGGATAGGATCTGAACATCTGCGGCCCTCAATATTTATAGAGAAGAGATAAATATGGAAAGCATGTGGGATGGCATTGTTAGTAAAGGAAAAAATTAATACAATACTATGAAAGGATATTGTATTGGAAAACCTAGATGTGGAATCTGTGTGGGTGGAGTTAAGCAGTAGCAAGGGGCAGGAAACATTGGTAAGAATTGTCTACAGGCTCTGAACAATAGCAGAGGTGTAAAGGTCGGCATTAAACAGGACAGTAGAGATGCATGCAATAAAAGTACAACTGTACAACTGAATTTAATTTACATATAGATTGGACAAACCAAACTAGCAATAAAACGATGAAGGATTTTCTAAAATGTATGCAAGATCAATATGTTGAAAAACTAATGAGAGAGCAGACTAGATATTGTGCATTGAGAAAGGATTAATTAACAATCTTTTTGTGTAGTGCTCACTGGGGAAAAGCCATTATTAAATGTTTGAATTGTCCATTAAAACAGAGAGTAATTAGTTTGAATCCAAAAACTAGAGTCCTGAATATAAATAAAGGGAACAAAGATGATATCAAGCATGATTTGGGGAACCTTATTAAAGTATTGGAAGTTGATAGGCAGTGGCTAATTGTTAAGCAAAACATGCACGAATTATAACCAATTTTTATTCTTTTCTGATGCAAAAATAAAGCATGAAAATTGGCTCGACCATGGCTTACAAAAAAAAATTTGGAGAAAGTATTAGATCCAAAGAAGAAAACTTTTAAAATTTCCAGCAGTACCTGAGAGGACTGGGAGCAGTTTAGAATTCAGCAAAAGAGGACAAAGAGATTGATTAAAAGGACAAAAATATAAATTGAGAATTAACTTACAATGGGCATGAGAACTGACTATGAAATCTTATATAAATGTGTGAAGGGAAAAATGTTAGTAAAGGTAAATTGAGGTTCCTTACAGTCAGGAATGGATGAAATAATAATGGGGAATAAATAAATGGCAGAAGAATTGAACAAATATTTTGGTTCTGAAACCGCACACAAATAATTTCCCAGAACTTTTGAGGAACCAATGGGAGGAAAAAATTGAAGAAAATCAGTATGAGTAAAAAAGAGAAAGTAGTGGGATTAATGCTGACAAAACACTAGGGCCTGATAATCTACATCCCAGATGACTTAAAGGAAGTGGCCGGAATATATTGGTTATTTTCAATAGATTCTGAAGCAGTTCCTACAGTTTAGAAGATGACAAATGTACTGTAAACCTACTATTTAAAAAAGGGAGAGAGAAAAAAAGTAAAGAATTACAGACCAGTTATAATAACATCACTAGTAGGGAAAGTGCTAGAGTCAGTTATAAAGCCTGATAACAGAACACTAATTGAATTTGACAAAGTATCATGGGTGTACAAAAGGGGAATCATGCGTAACTAACCTTTTGGAGATTTTGGAGGTGTAGAATAAATAAAGGAGAACCAGCAGATATCATATATTTGGATTTCAAGAAGGCTTTTAATAAGGTATACAGGCAAAATTAAAGTGCATGGAATTAGGGATAATATATTGGCTTGGATTGAGGATTGGCTGTCAGACTGGAACAGAGAGAGAGAATAAATGAGTCTTTTCCAGGTGGAATGCAGTGACGACAGGTGTACTGTAGTGATTAGTGCTTGGGTCCCAACTGTTCACAATATACACATGACTTAGATTAGAGAACCAAATACAATATTTACAAGTTTGCTGATGACACAAAGCTAGGTGGGATTATGAGTTGTGAGGATGATACAAGGAGGCTTCATAGCGATGTAGTTAAGTATATGGGTAAACACATGACAGTTGCAAAATAATTGAAAAATGTGAAGTCATGCTTTTTTTTGTGAAAGACAAAAATGATAGAATGTTATTTGAATGATAATATATTGGGACATGAGGACGTATAAAAGGATTTTAGTATCCTTGTATGCCAGTCAATGAAAGCATACAGGCAGGTGAAGCAAGAGATTAGCAAGGCCTATGGTATGTTGGTCTTCATTGCAAGAGGTTTAGAGTTCAGAAGTCAGGATGTCTTCCTGCAGACTACAGGACCTGAAGTATTAAGTGCTATTATCACCACCTTATCTAAGAGATGATATACTTCTCATAGAGTGAGTGCAGCAAAACTTCATTAGACTGAATGATATACTTCTCATAGAGTGAGTGCAGCAAAACTTCATTTGCCTGGAAAGGGCAAAACTGTCATATGAGGAGAAGTTGCTTCATCAGGGCATGTATTTATGAGTGGTTAGACAGATGAGAGGGGCTGTGATTGAAATGGATAAAATTCTAACATTAATAGACAGACCAGATGCAGAGAGGAGGTTTCCCCTCATTGAGAAGTCTAGAACAACAGGTCACAGAATATGGAGTAGGCCATTTATGATTGGTAACATTTCTTCTCGCAGAGGTAGTTAATCTGTGGAATTTGCTACTCCAGAAGGTTGTGGAGGTTGAGTCACTTGGTACAGTCAAGAAAGAGGTTGGTACATTTTGTTTTGTTTGAAAGGCATCAAGGCATATGGGAGAAAACAGGAATATAATGTTGACATAGATCAGCTACACTCATATTGAATGGCAGAGCAGGATTGAAGAGCTGAATGACCTACCCCTGGCCTATGTTTTCAAGAAGTAAACCAAAGAATTATAGGTCAGTGAACCAAACACCTGTTGCTTGGCAATTGCAATAACCTGTAAATAAGCATTGAATGATTGGACAATGGGAAGACAATGGTGTAGTGGTTTTATCGTTGGACCTTTACTCCAGAGGCCCAAGTTCGAGTCCCACCATGGCAGATGGTGGAATTTGAATTCAATAAATATCTGGAATTAAGAATCTAACAATGGCCATGAGCTTATTGCCCGAATGCCGGGGGGAAACCCCTCTGGTTCACTATTGTCCTTTAGGGAACAAAGCTCCCATCCTTACCTGGTCTGGCCTACCTGTAACTATAGACCCACAGCAGTGTGGTTGACTCTTAACTGCCCTCTGGCCAATTACAAATGTGCAATAAATGCTGCCTAGCTGATGACACCATCATCTCTTGAATGAATAAAAGAGAAAGACATGAACATTTTCAGCTGATCAGAAATAGATTTGTAAAGAGTAGGTCATGCCTGATGAACTGAGTTGAATCTTTTGAGGCAGCAAAATGGTGGGTAGAAATTACTATGGGTGTTACTTATATGGACTTTCAGAAGGCATTCAATAAGTCTTTCACAAGGGGCTATTCGCAAAGATTAATGTTCTTGAAATTGAGAGAAAACCGTTGACCTGGTTCGCTGAGTAACAGCAGACAGAATGTAGGGATAAGCTGGTACTTTAATGTCAGAATGTCACTCATGGTGTTCCACAAAAATCTGTGCTCGAGGCTTAAATATTTTCTGAATAGCATTTATTAACAGCTGAGAAGATAGGACAGGAAGCCACATACCCATGTTTATCAATAACACAAAACTGGCAGCTTTGTAAACTCTGTGTAAGTGGAATCTTAAAATGATAAAGATAGTCTAAATAGATAAACTGAACAGGCAAAGCACTGACAAATACAGGTATGTATGAGGTCTTATAAAGGATAGATCAGAATACTTTCTAAATGGGAAAGTGTTGGACACAGGCACCAAAGACATCTGAGAGGTCTCTCTGTGTTGAATATTAAAATTACATGGAAAGGTAGAAAATTTAATTAAATAGTCTAATAGAATGCTGACCTTTGACCTAGTGAACTAGAACACAAAGGGTAGGAATCACGTGACAGCAATGCAAAGCCCTGGTTAGTTGCAATTGGAGTACTGTGTTCAGCTTTGGCATCATAGCTTATGAAATATGTATTAGTCTTGGAAGGACTAATCATTAGATTTACCAGAAGTTATGCCCAAGAGTTAAATTATTTAGAATGATGAGATAAACTATGTTGTATTTCCATTAATTAAAAAAAATTAAAGGGTGATTTGCTTAAAGTTTTCAGCAATTAAGGAGACCCAACAGGTTCGATGGAAAATATTTCTGTCATTTATGGAGGCTAAGTCGAATGGTCTTAGTCTACAAATTGGAGCCAGAACTTTCAGGAGTGAACTTAAGAGGGACTTCCTCATATCAAGGAGAGGGGATGTTCGGAACTCTCTTTACGAAGTACTTAATGTTCAATCAGTTGTCATTTTTTTATCTTGAAATTGATAGTCTTTTTGAAATCCAAAGGTATTAATGTTTAAAGATAGAAACAGATAGAAATTCACAGTACAGCGGGAGTCCATCCAACCCATTGTGCCTGTGCAGCTCAGTAAATTCTAGACAGTCTAATCCAATTCTTGGTCCCATATGTATTGCACTATGAATGCATATCCAAACATTTTTCCTTTTCAGAGCTCATCCCTTTCTTGGGACGTTTCATCTGCTTTATTTATGCCTGGCAGATGGAGCTTAATTTAGATAAATGGGAAATGCTGCATTTGGAAAGGCAAATCAAGGCAGGACTTATACGCTTAATGGTAAGTTCCTGGGGAGTGTTGCTGAACAAAGCGACCTTGCAGTATCGGTTCATAGTTTGTTGAAAGTAGAGTCGCAGATAGATAGGATAGTGAAGAAGACATTTGGTATGCTTTCCTTTATTAGTTTGAGCATTGAGTATAGGAGCTGGGAGGTCGTACAGGACATTGTTTAGGCCACTTTTAGAATATTACATGCAATTCTGTTCTCTCTCCTATAAGATGGATGTTAAAAAGAATGAAAGGGTTCAGAAAAGATTTACAAAGATATTGCCAGGGTTGGAAGATTTGAGCTAAAAAGAGTGGTTGAATAGGCTGGGGCTGTTTTCTCTGGATTGTCGGAGACTGAGGGGTGACCTCATATAAGTTTATAAAATCATGAGGGGCATGGATAGGATAAATAGAGTCATAGAGATGTACAGCATGGAAACAAATAAACAAGGTATTTTCCCTGGGGTGGGGGAGTCCAGACTAGATGGCACAGGTTTAGGGTGAATGGGGCAAGATTTAAAAGGGACATAAGGGGCAATGTTTTCACACCGAGGGTGGTGTGTGTATGGAATGAGCTGCCAGAGGAAGTGGTGGAGACAAAAAAAAACTGTAAATGTTGGAAACCAAGGTAGAAAAGCAGAGGGGCACGGATAGAGTAAATAGGCAAAGTCTTTTCCTTGGGGTTGGAGAGTCCAGAACTAGAGGGCATAGGTTTAGGATGAGAGGGGAAAGATATAAAAGAGACCTACAAGGCAACCTTTTCAGACAGACAATGGCATGTGTATGGACTGAGCTGCCAGAGGAAGTGGTAGTGGCCGATACAATTGCAAAATTTAAGAGGCATTTGGATGGGTATATGAATAAGAAGGGTTTGGAGGGATATGGGCCGGGTGCTGGCAGGTGGGACTAGATTGGGTTGTGATATCTGGTCGGCATGGATGGGTTGGACCGAAGGGTCTGTTTCCATGCTGTACATCTCTGTGACTCTATGACTCTATAACACAGCAAGCCAGGAAGTGGTGGAGGCTGGTACAATTACAACATTTAAAAGGCATCTGGATGGGTACGTGAATAAAAAGAGTTTAGAGGGATATGGGCTAAATGCTGCAAATGGGACTAGATTAATTTAGGATTTCTGGCTGGCATGGACGAACAGAACTGAAGGGTCTGTTTCTGTGCCATACATCTCAATGATTTTGCTGTCTCTGCTTTTGCCACCTTCATCACTGCCCAGCTTTGCAGTTTGTGAATTGGTCTCAGTTACATAAATGGAGACACATTACTGATCAACTATGCTCTTGTTGAATGGTTGAACAGGCATGACAGATTGGACTACTGATATTCCTATCTTCTTTGAGCAATACCTGGAAAATTATATAAATGAAAGTTCTGCCTTCCTTGCAGATAACTTTACAAGTGTACAAGATGATTGTAGGTGGGTTAAAACATTAGATTTTGGAAATTTCCTTGAAACTGCTCCAACTCGAACTGTTTCGCTTCTCCAGATGTACAGTGGAAATACGACTTTTGGCATGGTTTCAGTAAAGTTACAACAACAAAATGAGAGAGGCTGCAGGGAATTTTATGGCCATTGATCCAGTTAAATCCTAAAAAATGATGTTCCTGGTGCCGCTTTGAATATTTATCATTCTCTATACTTGTATAATTGAAATCAATTTCACACTAAGCAGACAATATTTAGCAGAAACATGTTTGAACTTTACTGTACCAATAGTGAATATTTTAAACTCCGCCCTCTACTTATATCCATGTTTCTCTGTTCTATCTTCGCCATCTCATGCTTAGAATTTCAGAGATTTTGACTGTTGTGTGATAGCTATTGTTTTGATTGTTCACTAACTTTGACTGGAAATTAACTGAGAGACAAAAAGAACTCCAAGTTTAACCTCCAGCTAGTGCTGCATTTACTTAACTTTAGTGGGTTCAGTAGTAAGAGAGCCACTGGTCAGTAGGTTAGGAGGAGAAGATCAACCAGGGTTCACAGTGCCTCTTGTGTAAACACAAACATAATTGTCAAGAACAGGAGTGAAATAAAATCCAATGAATAGTCCCAGTATGAAGGCTTGCAGATGATTAATAGACATGTGGGTGAATTAGCTATTAGGTCGGATTTAAGCAAACACTTCCAGGAAAAGGGAAGGGAAAATGGTGAAAGATCAAAAAAAATCCAATCTTGGCAGTAGCAAGCAGTCAGTAATGATGAATGGAAAATCCCCAGCTGAAGACACAAGTAATTCATTCATTCTGGACAGTTTGCTCTTCCTCCCATTGATAAACAATAAGTCAACAGTATTCTTTATAAGAGTAGATCATTCGCTGATGACATTGTATTTTCTCCTTAGCAATCAAATTGTGACTGAATGATAGCATTCAAAGTGATATGAATTAATCACATGGTGAATGAAAGAATAACAAATTATAATGTGAAATGTGTGTATAAAAGGGAATCCAGTAGCAACTGGAATTGAGAAGGATTAGAGTATGACGGAATAGCTCTTGCTCTCCACCATACTTCCAATTCAGGTTTTCCTGAAGCAGCTTTTTTGTTCGATAAATAATTGTCTTTTTGCCCATAATATTTCCATTGAACTATTTTATAGGCAACTTTCTAATTTCATGTTTAATGAATCATGTTTATTATTGGGAAAGACACCTGCAAACCTGATCTAAGTTTTCATGTTTTGATGATGTCATGT
The DNA here is from genome assembly GCF_020745735.1 of Hemiscyllium ocellatum. NCBI lineage: Eukaryota > Metazoa > Chordata > Chondrichthyes > Orectolobiformes > Hemiscylliidae > Hemiscyllium > Hemiscyllium ocellatum. The sequence continues at coordinate 77,236,977 of NC_083402.1, forward strand.
AGTGATACGAGTAACATTGCAATTTCTCTTTCTTTCATTTTCTTGCCTCTTCAGCTCATTAAAAATCCTGACTCTTGCGATCGTTCATTTTCACAGATACTCGTAGCCCTTTAGTAGCTTTCCAAATTGGTCATTCCTCCCTTATGAGCTTAGACAGTGAATGTTGTCAGGTAGTCAACTAAAATGATTCAACTTAGTTGAGGTCGGGGATTCAACTTTTGACTTTGGCTCTCTGAGTTAAAACCAGAAAATACTGGAAATACTCTTCTAGGTCTGACAGCATCTATACAGAGATGAACAGAATTAATGACTGAAATTTAATTAATTTCCTTATATTCCAAAATGCTAATATGCACCATTGAATGGTTTTTACCCCCAGCAAACCACTCATGTCTCTAACAAAATAACAAATTTACATGCAAAGCCATCAGGGGCAGTAAAATGACAACAAAAGTGAGGGAAAGATAGGGAGAGGACTGAATTAAAGTGGAATTAGAGGGGTCAACTGAGATTTACCATAAGTACCGTGAAGTGTGGGTGCATACTTTTTCAAGAGTGACTGATTAACTCACAGATTATCTCCAATTAACCATTTAGGAGATGACCAATGAGTTTCTCAGCAAATTAGGAGACTGGATACTGAAACCCAGTCCCGCAAAGGTGTTGCCCTCCAATCATATGCCAGCGGCTTCTGAGACCTTGAGATTGTCATTGGAGGCCCACGCTTAATGGGTACAAGTTAACTGGGGAGATAATGGTCAAGTGGGGTTGATGACCTTTCCCTTTGCCCCCACCCCTGTCACAAATTGGCTCCAACTGGGGAAAATAGATGGTCCCTCCTGTTGTTTTATGTCTCACAGTCAGTAAGTCAAAGAGTCATAGAGTCATAGAGATGTACAGTCCGGAACTAAGCCATTTGGTCCAACTCAGCTATGCTGACCAGCTATCCCAACCTAATCTAGTCTATTTGCCAGCACCCAGCTCATATCCCTCTAAACCTTTCCTATTCATATAACCATCCAGATGCCTTTTAAATGTTGCAGTTGTACCAGCCTCCACCACTTCCTCTGGCAGCTCATTCCATACACGCACCACCCTCTGCATGAAAAAGTTGCTCCTTAGGTCCCTTTCATATCTTCCCCTCTCACCCTAAAATTATGGCCTCTAGTTCTAGACTGCCCCACCCCAGAGAAAAAAGCTTTGTCTATTTATCCTATCCATGCCCTTCATGATTTTATAAACCTCTAAGAGGTCACCCCCCCGGCCTCTGACACTCCAGGGAAAACAGCCTCAACTTATTCAGCCTCTCCTTATAGCTCAAATCCTCCAACCCTGGCAACATCCTTGTGAATCTTTTAGAGATAATCATGATACCATCAATATATCACAACATGTGATGTGAAGGTATATTGGCCTCATACTCCATCTTGCTAGAGACCACTTATTAGAATGCTGCTGAAAGTATGCTGCTCTGTGTAACTTAAAGCTTAATATTACTCCAGACACTTGTGTACCTGTGAATGCAATGTTCGCCTATAATAGCTCACTGTAAACATGCCTGATGAATTCTACAATTCCAGTTTGTACATGCTCAGTTCTTATGGTACACAGATAATGTAAGCATTCCCATGTCAGGTAAAATGTCGTGTTGAAGGCAAATTACACCAGGGTTATCAACAGGGGCCATCTATTAAAATAAAGACTTCATGGTAGATACTTGGAAAGTAATTGAAGATCAACTGGACATCAGCGTGGGTTGATTAGTTTGGCAGCATCGGTTTCTGTGAGAATCTATGACTTTTGCAATCTGTTGACAGGACACAAACCAGCAAGAAAACAGGCCAAATTTCTTTTGATCTGAATATAAATTCTTATAACATATGAAATATTTCTACGAGTGAATTTACTTAAAAGCAAAATGACTTACTTTATAAGTGGACGCAAAACTAAAGGCTATAGCTAAAGGCCAATTGTTATTTTTACCAAAGTGAAAATCCGATGGCCCGCTGATTTGATTTTAAATGGTTAGTTAACTGTTCCTAAAAGCACAGCTCCAAACCGCACTTGGGGAAAAAAAAGGCTTAAAATGACCAAACAAATGGTTTTCTACACAAAAAAAAATCGTGTCCAGGCCATGGTTGGTTCAGCAATTTCCTTTCAATTGCTGCCTGCATAACAGATATCCAGAGGAGCTGAACAGAACAGGTGCATTAAAGTGCATCTATTGTCGATATTGTATATTTGTATGCTTTGTTAGTTTGAGTACCCAGTAGTTACACACAAATCATATAATTGTCATTGGCCTACCACAATGGCTTTACACTTGCATCCATCCTCAAAGAATGCATCAATGGCAGTGCCTCTTTCCTTTCCATATTGATCCTTCCTGAAGGCTTCAATTGATATAGGAGTAATGACTAGTTCATTGAGTCTGTCTGATAGTTCCTATTCAGATTAGATTAGACTTACAGTGTGGAAACAGGCCCTTCGGCCCAACAAGTCCACACCGACCCACCGAAGCGCAACCCACCCATACCCCTACATTTACCCCTTACCTAACACTACGGGCAATTTAGCTTGGCCAATTCACCTGACCCGCACATCTTTGGACTGTGGGAGGAAACCGGAGCACCCGGAGGAAACCCACGCAGACACGGGGAGAACGTGCAAACTCCACACAGTCAGTCGCCTGAGTCGGGAATTGAACCCGGGTCTACAGGCGCTGTGAGGCAGCAGTGCTAACCACTGTGCCACCGTGCCGCCTCATGAGCTTTCCTGTGGCATCCTCTGACAAGCAGGTGCATGGTCTCATCAATGTAAAGATAAAAATCAATGAGGTAAACCTGGTAAAAACAATGACTGCAGATGCTGGAAACCAGATTCTGGATTAGTGGTGCTGGAAGAGCACAGCAGTTCAGGCAGCATCCAAAGTGCAGTGAAATCGACGTTTCGGGCAAAAGCCTTTCATCAGGAATAAAGGCAGTGAGCCTGAAGTGTGGAGGGATAAGCTAGAGGAGGGTGGGGGTGGGGAGAAAGTAGCATAGAGTACAATGGGTGATTGGGGAGGGGATGAAGGTGATAGGTCAGGGAGGAGACGGTGAAGTGGATAGGTGGAAAAGGTGGTAGGCAGGTAGGACAAGTCTGGACAAGTCATAGGGACAGTGCTGAGCTGGAAGTTTGGAACTAGGGTGAGGTGGGGGAAGGGGAAATGAGGAAACTGTTGTGCTCACCTTCCACCCTACCAACCTTTGCATAAACCAAATCGTCTGCTGACATTTCTGCCACCTCCAAAAGGACCCCATCACCAGGGATATACTTCCCTCCCCACCCCTTTCCGCAAAGACCGTTCCCTCCGTGACTACCTAATCAGGTACACGCCCCCAACCCACCCTCCCATCCTGGCACCTTCCTCTGCCACCACAGGAATTGCAAAACCTGCGCCCACACCTCCTCTGTCACCTCCATCCAAGGCCCTAAAAGAGCCTTCCACATCCATCAAAGTTTTACCTTCACATCCACCAATGTAATTTATTGTATCTGTTCCTCCCGATGTGGTCTCCTCTACATTGGGAAGACTGGACGCCTCGTAGCAGAGTGCTTTAGGGAACATCTCTGGGACACCTGCACCAATCAACCACACCGGCCCATGGCCCAACATTTCAACTCCCCCTCCCACTCAGCTGAGAACATGGAGGTCTTGGGCCTCCTTCACCACCGCTCCCTCACCACCCGACGCCTGGAGGAAGAACGCCTCACCTTCTGCCTCGGAACACTTCAACCCCAGGGCATCAATGTGGACTTTACCAGTTTCCTCATTTCCCCTCCCCCCACCTCAGTCCAGCTCCAAACTTCCAGGTCAGCACCATCCCCATGACCTGTCCTACCTGCCTATCTTCCTTTCCACCTATCCACTCCACCTTCCTCTCTGACCTATCACCTTCAGCCCTATCCCCATCCACCCATTGTACTCTTTGCTACCTTCCCCCACTCTCCTCCCTGACCTATCACCTCCATCCCCACTCCCATTCACCTATTGTACTCTATGCTACTTTCTCACCACCCCCACCCTCCTCTCATTTATTTCTCCACCCTTCAGGCACTCTGCCTGTATTCCTGATGAAGGGCTTTTGCCCGAAACATCAATTTTCCTGCTCCTTGGATGCTGTCTGAACTGCTGTGCTTTTCCAGCACCACTCTAATCCTCCTCCAATCATCAATGTAAAGGAATACCCAAACACAACAGCAAAGTGAAGCAGTGTTTTATTTGCACTTCATTCAATCTAGTATTTCACTCTCGTATTTGCTGCTCACAGTGCAGTTCTCTTTTACATTGGTGAGACCAAATGCAGACTAGGTTACCAGTTTGCAGAACACCTCTGCTTTGTCTGTCTTCTTCCAGTTGCTTGCTATTTCGATGAACCAGCTTGCTTGCATGCTAATATTTTCAAGCTTGGCCTGCAAAGGTGTTCTAATGAAGCTCAATGCATGCTGGAAGAACAATATCCCATTTCCTGCTTCGAAACTTTATAACTTCTAAGTCTCAATATTGAGTTTCACAACTTCGTTGTCTGACCTCTATCATGCATTTTTCTTACATTCCTCACCCTCATGCTTGTTTTGTTGGCTTTTCTCTCAGAACCGACATATTTTCTCCTTTTCACACCTAACATTTGCACCTATTTTACATCCCTCTCACTCCTTTACCACAATTAACCTCTGAGCACCCTCACTATCTGTTCCATTTGCTCTCCTCCCTTTCTGGCAATAACACAAAACTTCCATTTTCCAACCCCTTTCACGTTCAAAGAAGTGTCATACTGGACTCAAAGCATTAACACGGCCTCTCTTCATATATGCTAGCCAACCTGCTGAGTTTCTCCAGCACTTTATGTTTTTACATCAAAACCCTGCACTGGGCAGAGAGTGCAAGTCAGAAATCCAAATACTAATACTTTGATGCTTGTACATGGTTCTAGAATATGCAACCAGCCCAGATCATATGAAGTCATTAATGATCATGGTACCACATTTTGAAGGAACTAAAGCCAACTCAGACTGTGTGAGTTATGCACAGAATAAGGAAGAACATTACAACAATGTTGATTCTGGGGTGATGTTGAGCAACAGCAAAAAGTAGCAAGACAACTAAATTGAACAAAGTGTTGCAAGGAAAAAAAATCCTGCTCCAGACATGTATATGGTAAGTAAATCAAATTGGCTTGTTAAACCTCAACAACATTACATTGAAGTTTGAAAGATCAGTATTTCAAAGTTTATTTTATCTGTTTGTATAGTTATTGAATTGAAAACCTACGTACATGCCATGTAGAACCATTTATATCTGTAGAGGATATGTTTTTATCTTTGGAGAAGAGGGATGTGTTGTGCCTCACAGTGCATATGACAGCATACCTTTAAGAGACACGTTCCTAATTGTATCACTGTACCATAATATGTGGCTTGAGGTATAAATGTCTTATAGACCATCTTTCCAGTGATCATTCGAAACATGACATACTACTGCAAGAATGCTGTTCAACACTACTTTGTGTATCTTCAAAGCTTGATGTTAGCTCAAACTCTTACGTGTCTGCAAATGTAATGATTAGATATAATAGCTAGCTGCAACAAATATCTTTTAGGTTCTTTAGTAATTTGATATCCATGCCTTATTCTTATGTCACAGGAGATAAAATAACACATTGCTGCATCAGGTATTATGATACCAATTGCTGTTATTACCAACAGGTCAGATCCCAGACTGAATCCTGTTTCGATAGTTTTTTAAAATTTTATTGAGCTGGTCTTTCGTTAAACACAAGCACACACTTCTGCAATTGGTTTTAATAATAAAACAATACGTTGTTACTGTATCAGAAAAAATGAAGTTAAAGATGAATTAATACAACTATTTACGTATAAAAACATTTAAAACATTTTGAAGCACAAGGCAAAATGCAATTGCATTAATCCCTATAAAAATATTCCTTTGCAGAAATGACACCTGAAAGTGTTCCTCCTTTATCATATCTGCAGGGGTTTAGCTTAACTCAAGCATAACTTACAGTGTTGAGAATTTGATAGCCTCTTCTCTGAGGGTTCATACAACTTAGCTTAGACTTTCTCAACTTCACATAACATCTCAGGGTTCTGGTCTTGAACTTTCAAATTAACTCCTTAGATTGAGGCAACTTTTTTTAAAAATCAGTTTTAAATTATTTCCTACCTGCAGGGGCAATAGTCTTGCACATTCAGCTTTAGCCAAGACTTCTGCAAACTGCCAGTCTAAACCTAAAAATCTATTCCAAGTTATGCATGCTTCCTCAAAGCTAAAATCCCCACAATGTCCAGAACCTGCTGACTGACGTTGAATGCACTACACTGATTGCTCAGTGCTCACAAAACCTTCCCTGTGTAAACAAATTCTGTGTATGCACTAAGAATGATCTTTCATGAACCTTTCATTCCCAGTATCTTTCTCACACTGTTATTTTTAAAAAGAAACCACCATGTCCACAGAAATACTTACAAGTTAAATCATTAAACCCTTTCATACACACAGAACCCAATATGTCTCTAGTCCAAAACTGAAAAATCCAAAATATATGATATTAAAATACAGTTAAATCACATTCCTGATATCATATATGTGGGACGAAAATAACATCACACTCAATCCAGCTGGAAAGGCGGTCACCTGCTGGGAATGTAGACAATTGGCTCAGTGACAGGATGAGCCCTTGACGATTTCCAGGCCTTAGTTGATGGCAAGTTGTTGAAACTGCCTCTGCTCACAACACATCTCTTAACTTTATGGTGCTGCGGAGTCTGTGGATCATGTGTATATTGCTTGGAAGTGACTGCACTCCGTTTTGGTATTTTGTCAAGTCTTTTGTTGTGCTTTCTGTTGCAGTTAAAACCTACCCTCCTAATTTTTGTGCATCAGGTATGGAGAGATGTGGACAAATCGGAGGACCTCCTCTTGGATCTGCTCCTCGGCCTGGCCAAGTTGGCCAATGACAAACCCAGGCAATGGGTCGTGGACAGGGTCATATTTTCCAATTGCCTGGCTCACTTTTGCGGCTACATTTGTGCCCGGGTATCATTTCAGATTGAGTACGTGATGTCTGTTGATACTCTCGATGCATTTTAAGAAAGGTGGGCACCACCGTCGGTAGAGTACCTTTTCTCCCCTTTGAACTCCATTTTAATTGAGCTCTCTCCCTTTCTCCCTGACTTTGGTATTATTGCAATTCCCCCAAAGGGCTCTGCGTGTATATTGAACAATTGGAAACACAGTGATTTACTGGTGGTGGTGAATAGATGAAAATTGGCACAGGTGACTTGATGGTGGGGAAAGCATTTGACAGTGTGATAGCTCTTCTGGAATTAAAAAAAAATAGAAATTAAATAAATACACTGTCTCTGGACCTCTTCACTCAATACATCATTGAAGTGTCAAGATGGGAAAGAATATATCTTCAGAGTCGGCTAACCCAATTATTGCCAACTTGTCACCTTCTTCACCATCTCCAGGGAGGGAAAAGCATGCTCAATCCTGCTGCTGACAGTGAGCTGTTGGTTGATGGCCACTCACACCAAGCTGCTAAAGCCATAAGTGTTGTTAGCCCCTTGAGGACAGGTTGGGAAAAGGAAAGGCTGGTAAGATGGCATAGAAAGATATTGGGCAGTACACAGTGTTTTCTTGTTACCATATAGATTTTCCAACAGTGTAAGGAGTGATGCATGGATTGCCAATCTGGTGCTCAATTGAGCCAATTAAATACTCACTCACCGTCCCACCTCTGTGAGGTCTTTGACGTCCCTTTTGAGATGTAAACAATTGATCCCTTGTTCTGGATCAGTGGTGCTGGAAGAGCACAGCAGTTCAGGCAGCATCCAACGAGCAGCCTGATGAAGGGCTTTTGCCCGAAACATCAATTTCGCTGCTCGTTGAATGCTGCTTGAACTGCTGTGCTCTTCCAGCACCACTGATCCAGAATCTGGTTTCCAGCATCTGCAGTCATTGTTTTTACCTAATTGATCCCTTGTGCCCTCCCAATGGAGTGATGGCAGCCTCATTTTTTTTGTCTTCACTTTGGCTCACTGAGGGGCTCCTCCCTAACTTGCTGGCAAAGGCTGTACCTGGAGCAACAGTGCTATCTGGCTGTTGGCTGTGATCCCATAACACCCCTTCTGTCACTGTGATCTGGGCTGCTGGTCTCAGTACTCCCTGGGCTTGACTGAGGAGTCTTTGAGGGCACAGGCCACCAATGTACCTTCTGCTGTAGGCGCAGCCCAGAAATAGGCACCACCAGCAGCAGTGGAACTGCTCAGGCTGTTCAGCTGTCACCCTCAGATTTGACCAGCAGCTGATGTGGTAGGCCCATTGTCCTTCATTTAATTTGCTGGCCCAGTGGCAGTGGTTGCCTCCATCTTCCTGTTCCTAACCCAGTAATGGCAGGTCTGCTACAAAGGTAAAACTCTGCATCATTGAGAAGAGCAACTAAGTTGCGTGTAAGACCAAAATTTATCTTCTCATTAAAAAAAAGTCCGAATTTCACACGACATCCATTTGAGGACAACAATCTAAACCCAGTAAATTTCTAAAAATGTTTTAAATTCTGAAAGAAGCCTTAAGCCTCAGGGCCCTGTGATTTTAACCTGTGAGGAAGAGTTGAAATGGCGATTAACACCATTTCCCAACATGTTCACAATTTTAAATCGTTGGCTTCTGAAAGTATTGACATCTACTACACATGGAAGAATGTTAAAATGACATGATCTGGTGATATATTTCAATTTATAATGGGATTGTTATTGGCTCACTGGGTGTTTGGCCTGCCAGTGAAATCGAACTGCAGGTCAAAGGTAGTCACTTGCCTAAAAGACTTTTGAATGATTTGAAGTTTCTTTGGCAACCAGAATAAGAAGGAGTATTCCTGTGAGCTGTATAGAGTCACTGAGTTATAGAGATGTACAACATGGAAACAGACCCTTCAGTCCAACCCGTCCATGCTGACCAGATATCCCAACCCAATCTAGTCCCACCTGCCAGCACCCGGCCCATATCCCTCCAAACCCTTCCTATTCATACACCCATCTAAATGCCTCTGATATGTTTCAATTGCACCAGCGTCCACCACATCCCCTGGCAGCTCATTCCATACACGTATCACCGTCTGCATGAAGAAGTTTCCCCTTAGGTCTCTTTTATATCTTTCACCTCTCATCCTAAACCTATGCCCTCTAGTTCTGGACTCCCAATCCCCAGGGAAAAGACTTTGTCCATTTATCCTATCCATTCCCCTCATAATTTTGTAAAGCTCTATGAGGTCACCCCTCAGCCCCTGACGCTCCAGGGAAAACAGTCCTAGCCTATTCAGCCTCTCCTTATATCTCAAATCTTCCAACCCTGGCAACATCCTTGTAAGTCTTTTCTGAACCCTTTCACGTTTCACAACATCTTTCCAATAAGAAGGAGACCAGAATTGCAGGCAAAATTCTAACAGTGGCCTAACCAATGTCCTGTACAGCCTCAACATGATCTCCCAACTCCTGTACTCAATACTCTGACCAATAAAGGAAGGCATACCAAACGCCTTCTTCACTATCCTATCCACCTGTAACTCCACTTTCAAGGAGCTATGAACCTGCACTCCAAGGTCTCTTTGTTCACCAACACTCCCGAGGACCTTACCATTAAGTGTACAAGTCCTGCTAAGATTTGCTTTCCCAAAATGCAGCACCTCGCATTTATCAGAATTAAACTCCATCTGCCATTTGTCAGCCCATTGACCCATCTGATCAAGATCCTGTTGTCATCTGAGGTAACCTTCTTTGTTGTCCACTACACCTCTAATTTTGGCGTCATTTACAAACTTACTAACTATACCTGTTATGCTCACGTCCAAACCATTGATGTAAATGCCAAAAAGTAGAGGGCCCAGCACCGATCCTTGTGGCACTCCACTGGTCACAGGCCTCCAGTCTGCAAAACAACCCTCCACCACCACCCTCTGTCTTCTACCTTTGAGCCAGTTCTGTATCCAAATGGCTAGTTCTCTCTGTACCGTGAGATCTAACCTTGCTAATCAGTCTCCCATGGGGAACCTTGTCAAACGCCTTACTGAAATCTATATCGATCTCATCTATTGCTTTGCCCTCATCAATCCTCTTTGTTACTTCTTCAAAACTCAATCAGGTTTGTGAGACATGCTTTCCCATGCACAAAGCCATGCTGACTATCCCTAATCAGTCCTTTCCTTTCCAAATACATTTACATCCTGTCCCTCAGGATTCCCTCCAACAACTTGCCCACCACTGATGTCAGGCTCACTGGTCTATAGTTCCCTGGCTTGTCTTTACCGCCCTTCTTAAATAGTGGCACCATGTTTGCCAACCTCCAGTCTTCCGGCACCTCACCAGTGACTATCGATGATACAAATAACTCAGCAAGAGGCCCAACAATCACTTCCCTAGCTTCCCACAGAGTTCTCGGGAACACCTGATCAAGTCCTGGGGATTTATCCACATTTATGCGTTTTAAGATGTCCAGCATTTCTTCCTCTGTAATATCGGCATTTTTCAAGATGTCACCATCTATTTCCTTACATTCTCTATCTTCCAAGACCTTTTCCATAGTAAACACTGAAGCAAAATACTCATTTAGTATCGCCCCCATTTTCTGTGGATCCACACAAAGGCTGCCTTGCTGATCTTTGAGGGGCTCTATTCTCTCCCTAGTTACCCTTTTGTCCTTAATGTATTTGTAAAAACCCTTTGGATTCTTCTTAATTCTATTTGCCAAAGCTATCTCATGTCCCCTTTTGCCCTCCTGATTTCTCTCTTAAGTATACTCCTACTGCCTTTATACTCTGCTAAAGATTCACTCGATCTATCCTATTTATACCTGACATATGCTTCCTTCTTTTTCTTAACCAAACCCTCAATTTCTTTAGTAATCCAGCATTCCCTATACCTCCCAGCCTTTCCTTTCACCCTGACAGGAATATACTTTCTCTGGATCCTTGTTATCTCATTTTTGAAGGTTTCCGATTTTCCAGCCGTCCTTTTACCTGCGAACATCTGCCCCAATCAGCTTTTGAACGTTCTTGCTTAATACCATCAAAATTGGTCTTTCTCCAATTTAGAAATTCAACTTTTAGATCTCGCCCATTCTTTTCCATCACTACCTGCACTAGCTGCTCACCTCTCTTACCTTTTCTGAGTTAATCCATCTATGTGACTGTATCTGAGACTTCTCCCCTTCCTATAACTGCCATCCATTACATACCATTGCTGTTCAGGTTGTCCCTGCCTGTAACCTTTATCCTCTCTCCTTCTGCAATCATGATAATCTCAGGAGACCAGTCAAACCTAACTTATGCTGAGCTGTTCCCTTAGGTTTCTAATGGGTTCCTGTTGCCTCAAATCCATGTTCTTTACTGCTGGTGTGCTCATAATTGCTGCAGATTTAGGCAGGAGCTTTCTGTTGGACACTTAAATAAGGTGTGACTTTAAAGTAGTCCAAATTTCAAGACCAAGCTATGTTGGCTGCAACCCAACTCTGCCACTGAACTTTTTTTCACAAGTTAACATTAGGTTATGTTTCTGATTTCACTATTTAGAGTCATAGAGATGTATAGCATGGAAACAGACCCTTCATCCAACTCATCCATGCCGACCAGATATCCTAAAGTAATCTAGTCCCATTTGCCAGCACTTGGCCCATATTCCTCAAAACCCTTCCTATTCATATATCCATCCAGATGCCTTTTAAATGTTGTAGTTGTACTAGCCTTCACCACTTCCTCTGGCAGCTCATTCCATATATGCATCATCTGCTGAGTGAAAACGTTGGTCCTTTTTAAATTTTTTCCTTCTCAGAGTGTAGGTTTGCTCGCTGAGCTGTAGGTTTGCTCACTGAGCTGTAGGTTTGATATCCAGACATTTCATTACCTGGCTAGGTAACATCATCAGTGGCGACCTCCAAGTGAAGCAAAGCTGTTGTCTCCTGCTTTCTATTTATATCTTTCTCCTTGATGGGGTTCTTGGGGTTTGTGGTGATGTCATTTCCTGTTCGTTTTCTGAGGGGTTGATAGATGACATCTAGATCTATTTGCTTGTTTATGGCGTTGTGGTTGGAGTGCCAGGCCTCTAGGAATTCTCTGGCATGCCTTTGCCAGAATGACATCACCATAGACCCCAGGAACATAGTAAAACCTTTCAAGTCACTTCACAGGAATGATTTTCAAACAGAATTTGATTTTCCTGTTCTCTCTAATTGGCATAGAAAGTGAAGGATAGATTCACATTCAATGTGTTCTGAGCACATGTGAAAGGAAAACTGAATGAAAGGGAAAATTGAAAGAAAGATTTCCATGAGATCAGAGGTCAGAGGTCATGAATCCATAATTAGCTTGTCACAGCTACAAGAGCCAAAAAGACCAATTGGTAAAGCTGTTTACAGCATTCATGTACAATAAAGCATGCAATTTTGAAAGCAAGAACAAAAGATGTGTATTTGTATTTCTTTATCTCTGAATTGTGATTATAAGGGTTATTGTATCACAAATAATTCTTAAACATGTACTCTCACCTTCAGTGTATTTTATTCTTTCTTTGGGAGAGAACATGTGAATGAATTCCATCTGAAAACAATAATATTTGTACTGCAGTTTTTGCCCTTTGTGAAGTACTGCAATTTCTCCTGGTCATTTGTAGAAAGATGTCTGCTTTCACTGGCCTTTGCTATCCTACACACTACTCAGCAGTGAGGTGAGCACTTCTAAAGGAACACACTTCAAAGACTGAAGATACATAGGATACCTCTTTGCGCTGAATATCAGTTATCAGGAATTGTTGCTGACACATAGATTATTTTAGCAGTTAACCAATGCCTCACTTTTAAATGTTTCATTTTTGTTTTGTAATCCTTCCTTGACTCTCCCAAACTCTGTAATCATCACCAGCCAGACAACCTACTGGAATTTTCATGATCCTCCACTTCTGACCGCTTCAGCGTCCTTCATTTTACTTACTTCACCTTTGACAGCAGTGCCTTCAGACTTAAAGGCCCTAAGATCTGTGATTGTCAGCCTAACTCTCCTCAGCTCATTGCTGTTCTTCTTCAAGAGGCTTCTTATAGTTGACCTTCTCATCCAAGGATTTTGTGATCTGTCTTAATATCTATGCAGCTCAGCATCCCAACGTGATTGCTATCATTCCCGCAAAGTGCTTTGAGATGTTTTACCCATGCAATATAAATGGAAGTTGCTATTATATCTGTTTACATAATTTGTAAGTTCCTTAACAACATACGCCACCAAATTTAAAATGAATGGATCATATCACATATTGTCTTTAATACACAATGCAGCTTTAGACATTGAGTTTTAATTTGCTCACGCTAATTGTATTTAATATTATACTGAGTTGCAATAAATGTTTGCCACTTCCTGTTGTCGCACTAAGTCATAAAGGACTAATGAAAATAAACAAAACCTTGCCAGATTCTGGAAAACAGCACTACTGTTTTAACATTCCAAACCAATACTCCGGGTGAGTTCTGACAGTAGATTTTAAGACATTACAGGTAACATTGTTTAAAACGAATTCATGGAAACTACTGCATTCACTACTCATTGGTCTGAATACCCATGGCAACAGCTCAAGAGCACATTTGTAATTTACCCTCTGATGTTTTATGTATGATTGTTCTATTTAATTTTGACAATTTTTGTACTTGTTCAATATCAGGTTTTGAACAGCAAAGATTTAATATATTTGCACATCTGCTATGTTATCTTCAAGGACAAAGTTGTTTCCTAGCTCTGGAACTTTAAGTGCACATGTGTTCACTTAAAGTTCCATAGCTGGGAAACAACTTTGTCCTTGTAGATAATATAACAGATGTGCAAATATATTAAATCTACATAGTTTAGGTGGATAGGATATCCTTTCATGACAGTGTATAATGATATTAGAGGTGATCAGATTAAATTTCCTGTTTGTGTCCTCAGCAAAATCACAAATGTTTCTATAGATTAGTATGGAAACAGGCCCTTGGCCCAACAAGTCCACATTGACTCGCCGAAGCACTACCCACCCAGACCCATTCCCCCCTTCACCTAACATGGCCAATTCATCTAACCTGCACATTTTTGGACTGTGGGAGGAAACCAGAGCACCCGGAGGGAACCCACGCAGAATGTACAAACTCCACACAGTCAGTCACCTGAGGCAGGAATTGAACCTGGGTCTCTGGCAGTGTGAGGTAGCACTGTGCTACCGTGCAGCCCACAAAGTGCTTTCTTTCAAAACTGTATTTCAGTTTCATCTCAGCTAGTTACCTGAGTAGGCATGGCAAAGAAATTCTGACTTATTCACTGGATCTTGTACCACAGATTCTTTTAGAAAATAAAACATATTTTAGTGAAAACTTGAATGAAAGTGTGTAAATCAGCTAAAGCTGAACTATCTAACCTGGGACAAGTGGTGTTTGATTTGAACCCCAAAGTAACCCTAAGTAGGATCCAAATACATTTGTATTTGTATTTCTGTTCTTTTCAATATACTTAAAACTTGTACATTCTGCGCAATTTGCAGCTACCCTCATTGCAATGCATCAAATCATAGAATCCTTACAGTGTAGAATGCCTACATGCTGATCTTATTTCAATTGATTGCTAAATTTTGATTACTTTCTTTTTTTCCATATTTGTAATCAGCCCCTGGATATGTGATATAATAGTAGGATTCTTGCTCTGGAGTCGTAGAGATGTACAGCACAGAAACAGACTCTATGGTCCAACATGTTCATGACAAGAATTATCCTAAATTAATTTAGCCCCATTTGCTAGCACTTGGCCAATATTCCTGTAAGCCCTTCCTAAACACATACCCATCCAGATCCTTTTAAATGTTATAATTATACCAGCCTCCACCACTTCCTCTGGCAGCTCATTCCATACACACACCATCTTCTGTGTGAAAAAAGTTGCCCCTTGGGTCCCTTTTAAATCTTTCCCCATTCACTCTAAACCTATCTCCTTTAGTCTGGACTCCCCCATCCCAGGGAAAAGATATTGTCTATTTACACTATCCATGCCCTTCCTGATTTTATAAACCTCTGTAAGGCCACTCCTCAGCCTTTTCAGACACATAAGTGAATAATGGTTGTTAGATGAGATATTATAGTTGGGGGTACAAGTTAGATGTCTGATAAAACTCTGCATAACATTCTCTCTGTTTTTCTGAAGGTTATGATATTATTCTTATTGATATTAATAATATTATGTGGAAATTTGTGTTTCAAAGTGGATTGAACCATGTACAGTTTTGAGTTGGATTTGTATTTCTATATTGTGTGTTATGAAGTGGGGTGAGCTTGGTTTCATTTCTCAAAATGATAAGAAGTAGTATGATTTATTGTAATTTATTTACATGCAGGTAAAAGAGGTTTCTAAAAGTCTCTGAAATGAATAGATCAGTTCTTTAGAAAACAAGGAATGCTAAGACAATTGGATTGATTCTGAGTAAGTGTCAAGTGTGTGGTGCTGGAATTCTGATGAAGGGCTTATGCCCGAAGCAGCGATTCTCCTGCTCCTCGGATGCTGCCTGACCTGCTGTGCTTTTCCAGCACCACACTCTCAACTCTGATCTCCAGCCTCTGCAGTCCTCACTTTTCTTCTAGTTAATCATGATTAACAAGCTGTCCTAACAGAGACAGACACAGTTTCCCTTTTGAAAGGAATAACTTGCCAAAAGGTCAGTGCTCTTCGGAGGGTCAGTGTGGACTTGTTGGGCCAAAGGGCCTGTTTCCACACTGTAAGTAATCTAAAAAAAAGAATAGGGGTTTCCTTCAGATGGCCATAAGTGGGGACAAGCCTGAAAGGGGAGCAATTGCGGTTAAGCTCAGGACAATATAGAGAAGTCCCCACCATGGTTTAATGTTATTGAGAGAATGCTCCAGAAACAAAAGGCAGTGGGAGAGCAGTTTAAGGAATTCATGTTAAGAAATGGCGAGACATTAATTAAAAAGGCTAGTATTGAATGGATGTTGATGTTTGCTGGAAAGAATCCAGCCAAGCCAGCCGGAAAAGTAACTTTAAAGGCATATAAGATGACCTTTCCCAGAGATTTTTCATGGGCTATTGTCACAGGTAAAAGAATTGAATCTTTAGATGCTTATTTGTAAGATTGTTTCAACTAATTTTCAACTAATTGTACAGTTTGTAACACAGTTTGTGCCACTTCCTTTCATGTGGGCAAGTTTTGATGTTCTTTTGCTAAAGATATATTGACAGCCTCTTGTAAAAAGTTCAGTGACAAACTGCCATGTTAAAGAAATAGGGGAGTTAAACTCGTGATCTGTGAAGTCAGGTTTCATTCTGGAATCTGACATGTTCTGAGGTCATGACACTGTTATGTAGCGGGATCAATGCTGCAGTGTCAGAAAAGGCCAATTTCAGTATCTGAAAAAAAAAATTCCCTGAAGGGAGCAGCGGTGTGCTGTTATTAGGTTTTGATTTAAATAGAGGTTAATTCTATGGGCTATTACAGAGGGAATGGAAGGCCCTCATTATAATGTTGCCATTCATACATTAACTTTGTAGCATTGCTACTGCTGTCTCAAGACCCATTGCCACTTCTCCCCAGCTGCCCACAGGATTGGTAGAAACTAGGGGGTATTTCCTTCAAAGTTCCCTCTGCATGTACATATGGTGGATGCTGAAGGAATAACTTGTGGCTGTACTGAGAGAGGGGATTTTCTGCAGGACACTTACTGTCCAGTTTTGCCCCATCTCCTAGCAAAGTTCCGTAAGGTAGCAGAGAACATTCCAGCCTGTGGTTTAAATTCAGATTTTTGATTGAAGGTGTAAATTTAGAAAAGCCCATGCTTGTATATGCTTAATGTGCCAACAAAGGTATAAACCCAGACAGAAGATTGGAATTCAAAACTGGAATGTAAATAACTAAGGAGGAGAAAGTGAGGTCTGCAGATGCTGGAGATCAGAGCTGAAAATGTGTTGCTGGAAAAGCGCAGCAGGTCAGGCAGCGTCCAAGGAACAGGAAATTCGTCGTTTCGGGCATAAGCCCTTCATCAGGAATCGTCAAAATTCCTGTTCCTTGGATGCTGCCTGACCTGCTGCGCTTTTCCAGCAACACATTTTCAGCTGTAAATAACTAAGGCTTGCTGAAATTAAAATCTCAGTTTTTATGCTACATTGTAGCTTGTCTCTATCCCTGACTTGTCTTTGCAGTTATCAATCACACACACACAACTTTCCTTCAGTAACTGTACATGGCAGTCTCAAAAGATTAATTCAGTGTGTGATAATACCATTGACATAATCTTCTGTCTCAGATTATCTGCACAATGTCCTCTGGTTTCCTGGGACCTTGGGTCCAGACCTTTGGCAATATTTATAAAATATCTAATGATGACAGGGCTTCAAAGATGTATTATTTTATTTCTGTTGTGCAACAGAAGACTGACTGTAGGTCACTTTCTCAGCAGCAAATAGAATCAGATTAGTAACAGGCAAAGGAACAGGCCTGAGCTCCAAAGATATCAGAATAATGTTTGGATCATGTCATATAAGATACATTCCTTGAAGACAATCTTTTAAAACTGTGAGGATAAGGGAGCTGGAAGTCTCTGAAGCCAAACATTCAGTGTAAAGGTCTGAATGTGACCTCCACTGATTCCTGTTACTGACCCCGTGAAAGCACTTTGAATTGGGAGAAAAACCTTGGTTTAAATATTCTGCCGTCTGCCAGCAGTCACCGTGAGCTGCAACTTGGGCAGGTCAATGTTTTCTCTACTGAAGAGTCACCTAGACTTGAAATGTTATCTTGCTCTCTCTCCAAAGATGCTGCCTTACCCACTGTGATTTCCAGTGCTTGTTGTTTTCAGTCAACATTATCTCATGAATGTAATGACTTACCTTCAGTAGTCACTGACCCAAATCTGTTGTCACAGGATTTGACAGGCTGGATGATAATCTTGCCACTGCCCTGATAGAGGCTTTCATTTCCAGTAGAACAACCATCAGGATGGCTTGCACATTAAGTATTGCTTACAAGAAGCATACCCAGCACTTCAGGCACAACGGACGAAACAGCTTTCTCTCACAATGTGCTCATATCCAGCCATTATGACCAGATTAAAAAAAAACAAAACAATGCAGAGGCTGGAAATCAGGAATAAAGACAGCAATTGCTGGAAAGTCTCAGCAGGTCTAGTTACATCTGTGGGGAGAAATCATAGTTAACCTTTTGGGTCCAGTGACCCTCAATGGTAGCTACCATCAATTCTGAGGAAAGGTCACTGGACCCGAAATGTTAACTCTGATTTCTCTCCACAGGTGCTGCTAGACATGCTGAGGTTTTCCAGCAATTTCTGTTTTTGTTTCATGGTGACCAGAGTCTCAACAGATACAGAGGAAAGCAAATAAGACAGCGCTTGTCGCCATGGAGTTTCCAACATATTCCAGCTGTTGGAGGCCAATCTTACAGCAGCAATCCCATGGATTCAATGTCATTAGCAGGGCCTCACTACCATACAGCAGTCTGCCATTCACTGCCACTCAGAGTAGGCCGACAGAAGACTGGTAGAACACAACAAGCCAGGCAGTATCACTGGGTGGAGAAGTCAACATTTTGAGTATAACCCTTCTTCAGGACTAGATGTGGGGTAGAGAGAGATACAGATAAAGAGCGAGGGGCTGGGATAGTGAGAGTAGCAGAATGGTGAGATTTTGATAGGTGATAGGCTCCTACAGGTGATAGGCTCCTAAAGGTAGTTCATGTATGACTTGCAACACCTCCAACCTATCCAACCAGATTGCACCCAGTACCTGAGCACAGGTACTGGGTATGACCTGGCTGGTCGATGAGAAGGATTTATCCAGTTGGTGGCTGATAGGAAGGGTCAGTGGGTGGAATGGAAGGCAGGAGGAGGGGCTGGAAAGGGAGTCGGGGATGGGTGAGAAGGTTATTTGAAATTGGGGAACTCAGTGTTGAGTCCTCCAGGTTGTAGGATGGACATGTTGGAGAGGAAGTGGGAGACGAGGGGTCCTCTTCTCCGAGCATCTCCAGCAGGCCCAAAAAGGCCAGACTGACATCCCGGTCACTGCCCACTTCAATTGTCCCTCTCACTCCCTCTCCAATATGTCCACCCTCGCTCTCCTCCATTGCTACAGTGAATCAGACTGCAAATTGAAGGAACAACACTTCATCTTCCGCCAGGGCAGCCTACAGCCCGGAAGACTCAACATTGAGATCTCCAATTTCAAGTAACCTTCGCACCCATCCTGCTGGATCCCTTTCCAGACATGCCTCCTCCCTTCTATTCCACATAGCAATCTTTCCTTCCAGCCACCAACCAGATTCATTCCTCCAATTCCATTTCTCCACAGATTGTACCCACTATCTGTGTTCACCCATCACCACTCCACCATTCTGATATTCTCTCCACTCCACCCCACCCCACCTTTCTCTCTTTATCTGGAGCTCCCCCTACCCCCACATCCAGTCCTGAAGAAGGGTTATATATCCGAAATAATTTGGAGGTGCCTGTGTTGAACTGGGATGTACAAAGTTAAAAATCACACAACACCAGGTTATTGTCCAATCTGTGCTGTGTGATTTTTAACTTTATACCTGAAATGTTGACTTCCCTCCCTCCTGATGCTGTCTGGTTTGCTGCGTTCTCCCAGCCTCCTGTTTGCCTACTTTGGGTTCCAGCATCAGCAGTTTTTCTGTCTCTAACCACTGCCACTCAAGCCTCAGCTTGATATAGACGTTGCATTTGCAGTAGAATAAGTACACTCTTTTACAGACAGCATGGGGGAACATTTATGGGATTTAATTCATAACAATATTGAAAAATAAGGTGCAGTGCTTTTATTTCTCTGAGATGCATTTCTCTGAAATGGCTCCAAAAATCCATAAGATGCATTTCGCAGTTAGACGAGATTCATAGTCGCTGACACCTTCCAGTTTTAACCCTATGGCGTTCATGGGGTCAACAAAAGGGCATCTGAGAGCAATTTCCTCTTCCATCAGGGCTGTGAAGCTGCTGGTAACCAATCACTTCACCATTATACAGTGCAATCAATTTTCCTTTCCCAATAAAATCTATACGAAGGAAAATTGGCCTCAGTGTACAGCAGGCTGTTAGTTCACTAACGTTAGTTTTCCGTTCAGACATAAAAGTCGAAATGACTAGCCCTCTAATTTTTGGAGGGTATATGGGCACTAACGGCATTTTACCCACTGCTCCATCAAGTTAGAAAGTCTGACATCTGCAAACAATTGAGAGGAAAGATTTCCCCGCCCTGATATTGAAACCCTCACATGGGAGTACAGGAAATTTCAATGCTATTTTCAGAAATGGAGATCTAGTGGTTGACTTTTATGTATCGTTTCCTTTTATCCTCAATTGCTATATTTGCCAACAGTTGGAAGTATATTAAATTAAAATCTAGGGCCATGGCGACTGCCTGGAAATATAGTAATGAGCTTCATAATCCTGTAATAATGGGCATGAATGACTTAAAAATGACAAAGTGATAGTTTCATGAAGACTACTATGACCAGCTGATGAGCAGGAAATTGGCTCCAGTCTTTTCAACTTCTCCATTTAGTCAGAAGGAAGATCTAAAGATCTTTTTGGCATGCAGATACAACTTATTCCAATTAAAATGTAGTTAACCAGATCCCTAACAAGCCAATTACAAGGTTTCTTGAAGGAAAGAGATAACTTGATATGAAAAACAGATCTGGTCAATTCTGCTTGCAACTTGCTCTGAGTGAATTCTATTTTGCACATGACCAAAGTGTATCTCAGGGTACTATCCATGGGCTCCGGTTGTATATATCCCTTGTCCAGATGGCATCTAGCACCTGGCAACCCATTACAACAATCATGGTAACTCTCTAATATATTGCTAGGTCATTTTTGAGGCACAGACTTGCGTAGCAGGATGCACTTGTTTTTAGCACTGAAAGGCTATAGCCAGGACACCTTGCTTATAAAGGCAGGCGCACAGCTCACGGATTGTTGCATTTCAGGTCTACTTGCTTGCTGGCTTGGCGCTAACTCACTTAATGCCTACCTGCATGACACCCTTTCCATACCTTGTTTGTCTTGCCATGCAGTGTCATGTTTGTTAGTGCATCAGTGATTCCACCAGAGCCAACTGATATTCTAACAAGTTCTTTAGGATAGATACCTAAAAAGACTGCTTGTCTATTGGGATCTGTCTGGAGGATGAGACCGTCTTGATGAAAGCACACCAAAATGTCAATCTAACACTTGCAGCTGCCCGTGAGACAAAGATGGTGAATTCGTTCGACTGTTCGGGTGAAAGGAAAGGCTGGTAGGTATGGAGAATGCTGGATGACTAAAGAAATTGAGGGTTTGGTTAAGAAAAAGAAGGATGCGTATGTCAGGTATAGAGAGGATAGATCGAGTGAATCCTTAGAAGAGAATAAAGGCAGTAGGAGAATACTTAAGAGGGAAATCAGGAGGGCAGAAAGGGGACATGAGATAGCATTGACAAAAAGAGTTAAGGAGAATCCAAAGGGTTTTTACAAATACATTAAGGACAAAAGGGTAACTCGGGAGAGAATAGGGCCCCTCAAAGATCAGTAAGACAGTCTTTGTGTGGACCCGCGGGAGATGGAGGAGATACTAAATGAATATTTTACATCAGTGTGGAAAGGGACATGGAAGATATAGAATGTAGGGAAATAAATGATGACATCTTGAAAAATGTCCATATTACAGAGGAGGAAGTGCTGGATGTCTTGAAACGAGTAAAGGTGGATCAATCCCTAGGACCTGATTGGATGTACCCTAGAATTCTGTGGGAAGTGAGAGGAAATGATTGCTGGGCCCCCTGCTGAGATATTTGTATCATTGATAGTCACAGGTGAGGTGCCTGAAGACTGGAGGTTGGCTAACGTGGTGTCACTGTTTAAGAAAGGTGGTAAGGACAAGCCAGGGAACTATAAACCAGTGAGTCTGACGTCGTCAAGCTGTTGGAGGGAATCGTGAGGGACAGGATGTAAATGTATTCGGAAAGGCAAAGATTGATTAGGGGTGGGAAATCATGCCTCATAAACTTGATAGATTTATTTTTTGAAGAAGTAACAAAGGGGATTGATGTGGGCAGAATTGTGGATGTGATCTACATGGACTTCAGTAAAGCATTTGACAAAGTTCTCCGTGGGATACCGGTTACCAGGGTTAGATCTTATGGAATATATGGAGACCTAACCATTTGGATACAGAACAGGCTCTAACGTAGAAGACAGAGGATGGTGGTGGAGGATTGTTTTTCAGACTGAAGGCCTGTGACCAGTGGAGTGCCACAAGGATCGGTATTGGGTCCACTACTTTTCATCATTTATATAAATGATTTGGATATGAGCATAAGTGGTGTAGTTTGCAGATGACACCAAAATTGGAGGTGGAGTGGAGAGCAAAGAAGGTTACCTCAGATTACAACAGGATCTTGATCAGATGGGCCAATGGGCTGAGAATTGGCAGATGGAGTTTAATTAAGAAAAATGTGAGATGCTGCATCTTGGGAAAGCAAATTTTACCAGGACGTATTCACTTAATGGTAAGACCATAGGGAGTGTTGCTGAACAAAGAGATCTTGGAGTGCAGGTTCATATCTCCTTGAAAGTGGAATCGCAGGTAGATAGGATAGTGAAGAAGACATTTGGTATGCTTTCCTTTATTGGTTAGAATATTGAGTACAGGAATTGGGAAGTCATTTTGCGTCTGTACAGGACATTGGTTAGGCCACTGTTGGAATATTGCATGCAACTCTGGTCTCCTTCTTATTGGAAAAATGTTGTGAAACTTGAAAGGGTTCAGAAAAGATTTACAAGGATGTTGCCAGGGTTGGAAGGTTTGAGCTATAGGGAGAGGTTGAACAGGCTGGGGCTGTTTTCCCTGGAGTGTCGGAGGCTGAGGGATGACCTTATAGAGGTTTACAAAATCATGAGGGGCATGGATAGGGTAAATAGACAAAGTCTCTTCCCTGGTATGGGGGTTTGGGGTGTGGGTCCAGAACTAGAGTGCATAGAGAGGGGAAAGATATAAAAGAGACCTAAAGAGCAACTTTTCCTGCAGAGGGTGGTGGAGGCAGGTACAATTGCAACATTTAAAAGGCATCTGGATGGGTATATGAATAGGAAGGGTTTAGAGGGATAATGACCAGCTGCTGGCAGGTGAGACTAGATTGGGTTGGGATATCTGGTCGGCATGGACAATTTGGAGCAATGCTCTGTTTCTGCACTGTACATCTCTCTGACTCTGTGACTTTAATTAGTTGGATACTGCTAGAGGCCAGTTTGAGCCGGGGGTTCTGCTGTTCCATCAATAAGGGACACAGTCCTCACACAGTCCAGGGCCTTCTTAATAGTTAGTTATCTGTTTGGGCCTCACACAGTCTGGACAGTATTCATGCTGTCGGACGATTGCCCCAGCAATTATTAACTAATTAACAATCAGGGAGCTGCAAAGACACCAGTCTGAGCTCTGGTCAGTCATTTCCAGAGGCTGCTTGTCTAAGTCAGGCATCGAAGGTGAACTCAGCCCTCTGTGTCCATCCATTAACCTTTCAAGAGGTTTTGAAGGGTAAGGGGTGCCCATAGGGATTTCTCTGCCAACAAAGGATGGGGGAGTCAAGACTGGAGCAGACAGCAGAAGCTTTTGTCGAGTTGTGGATAAGGACAGAAATGGAGGAAACCTCAAGGTGAGTCAGGGGTATGAGGAACACAATCAGAGGGCATGGTAACTTGTGGGAGGAGGGATTTTCACAGGGGAGAATAAAGTTGCTGTTTGGGCGTTATTCAGGTGTAATGTGAGGGTCAGGGGCCAGGGAGGACAATTGGAGGTGAAGTTCAATGTGGTGAGTCTCCACATGGGGAGGACGGGTGGAAATGGGCTATCGGGGTTGTGCAAGGTAATAAGGGACATGGGGAAGTTGGGGAGGGAAGGGAAGCTGTGGAAAGCCTTGCACCCAGTTGGGGCCTGACGTAAAGTGCTACTAGATAACAGCTGGAACAACGCCAAGGTTGGGCTGTTTGACAGGCAAAAACACGGCATTCACTTCTGCAGAACACTGGGACATTTATATCAATAAATGAAACTTCAATTTGCATGTCCCAGCTACATTTCATTTGCAATCATTTTGTCATTAAGCTGTAATGCATACAGAGTGCAAGTGCTTTGAGGTCAGATGCGGGTCGAAGGTGATTTGCAACATGCCATTTGTGCTTGCCAATTGGTCCTGGCCATCTCAGTAATGCGGGAGTTAGCAGCAATGACATTACAAAAGGTCAATGTGAGCTGTGGGGGGAAATATTATTCAGCCAGTTTCCAAGCATACTGTGTGAACCAAACATCCTGTCCTCACCAATTGTTTTTCTGCATTCACTTGTGCGGTGTGGCCATTGCTGGCTGGTCAGTATTTATTGCCTGTCCTTAGTTGCCTTTGAGAAGGTGGAGGTGAGCTGTCTTCTTGAACTGCTACAGTCCACCTACTAAAAGTGCACCCATAACGCCATTAGGGAAGGAATTTCAGGATTTCCATCTGGCAACAGTGAAGGAACATTAATGTATTTCCAGGCTCTGTATTGTGACTTGCTTGGAGGGCAAGTCCCATGTATCTGCTGTACTTGTCATTCTGGATGGAAGTAGTCATGGGTTTAGAAGATGCTGTCTAAGAATTCTTGGTGAATTTCTTCAGTTTATCCTGTAGATAGTACACACTGCTGCTCCTGACCATCAGCGGTGGAGGGAGTGGATGCTTGTGGATGTGGTGCCAATCAAGTGGGTTGCTTTGAAATAGATAGTGTCAGGCTTCTTGAGTTTTCTGGGAGTTGCACCCATCCAGGCAAGTGGAGAGTATTCCATCTCAACCCTGACTTATGCTTTGTAGATGGTGGACAGGCTTTGGGGAGTCAGGAGGTGAGACATTTTCTCGAGTACTCCTAGCCTCTGAACTGCTCTTGTAGCCACTGTGTTTACATGGTGAGACCAGTTGAGATTCTGGTCAATGGTAACCCCAAGGATGTTGATGGTGGGGCATTCATTGCTGGTAACAACATTGAATGTCAAGGGGTGGTGGTTTGAATGTTTTTATTAGTGATGGTCATTGCCTGACATTTGGCTGGCACGAATGTTACTTGCCACTTGTTTGTCCAAGCCTGGATATTGTCCAGATCTTATTGCAATTGAATTTGGACTGCTTCAGTATCTGAGGAGTTGTGAATGGGACTGAACATTGTGCAATCATCTGCTAACATCCCACTTCTGACCTTATGATGGAGGGAAGGTCATTGATGAAGCAGCTGAAGATAGTTGGGCCTAGGACTCTACCCTGAGGAACTCCTGCGGAGATGTCCTGGAGCTGAGATGATTGACCTCCAACAACCAGAACTATCTTCCTATGTGTCAGGAATGACTCTAACCAGCGGAGAATTGCTCCCTCATACCCATTGATTCTAGTTTTGCTCAGGCTCCATGATGCCACGCTCGGCTGAATTTGGCCTTGATATTAAGAAATGTCACTGTCATTTCACCTCCGGAATTCAACTGTATTGTCCTTGTTTGAACTAAGGCTGAAATGAGGTCAGGAGCTGAGTGGCTCTGGCAGAACCCAAACTAGGCATCACTGAGCAGGTTATTGCTGAGCAGGTGCTGCTTGATAGCATTGTTTAATATCATCTTTCCTGTAACAAGGAGTCTAGAATTGAATGTAGTATTCCAAAAGTAGGCTTTTGTACAGTCCTGTACAGTCACAACATGACCTCTCAATTCCTATCCTCAATGCACTGATCAATAAAGGCAAACATACCAATACCTTCTTCACTGCCCTATCGAGGGCAGAGATGAGGAGAAACCTCTTCACCCAGAGAGTGGTGGCTGTGTGGAATGCTCTGCCCCAGAGGGCAGTGGAGGCCCAGTCTCTAGATTCATTTAAGAAAGAGTTGGATAGAGCTCTCAAGGATAATGAAATCAAGGGTTATGGAGATAAGGCAGGAACAGGATACTGATTAAGAATGATCAGCCATGATCATATTGAATGGTGGTACAGGCTTGAAGGGCAGAATGGCCTACTCCTGCACCTATTGTCTATTGTCTACCTGTGACTCCACTTTCAAGAAACTATGAACCTGTACCCTAAGGACTCTTTGTTTAGCAACTCTCCCCAGGATCTTACCATTGAGTGTATAAGTCCTGCCGTGATTGTCTTTCCAAAATGCAGCACCTTACATTTATCTAAATTAAACTCCATCTGCTAATTCTCGGCCAATTGGCCTGTTGGTTTTACAATCAATTGTCACAACTCCTACATCTGGAGCACTCTCATGTACCTGGTGGGGGATTTGAACATCCAAGAACCTTGCAAGGCTGTTACTGGGTACCACGCCTACACATGGTGACCATGGCTAATGATATCATTGCATAACCACCTGACTGATACAGAGCACAGATTCCATGTTGCCCAACATTTAATCAGGGCCCTGTGGAGTAGATGATGGGGCTGCTTATGATGTGCTTCTTCTGTTTGGATCGGCCTGAGGGGGCTTTCAGTATAGTTTGGACAAAGTGTGTGACATAATCCTGTTGTGTTGTGCTCTATACAATTGGAGCAAGAATTGAGGTGATGTGCTGGATGCTGAGGAACTGGGAATGGGAGCAGACTTCCAAAATGAAGGACAGTGGGAAGGAGGAAGCTGTCATTTTTTCATGGCAGGACTTAACCGTTTTCAAGGTGCCAAAAGCCAGACTCTATGACTTTATACATGAAATTATTATCTGAATGAACTTCAGCCCTCTATTTGACTCTGATTGTGTTTCTCTTTGCTTTCTGTAAATCAGAGCTGGTGTTTGTATTTGTCCACTTGCTTGACTGTATGTGATGTTCCCCTCCTGTACAATGGCAATCTTGCATGTCTACGATGTGTGTTGTGCTGGTTTAGAGGGTACGCAAACATGGTGGATCGGTACTGTGTGTGGTGTGGTGGTTGAACTGTGATGAGGGTGACAGAATGAGAGTGTATGTGTGAGATAGAGTCAGACATGCTGACTATGTGCTGTAGATAGTTTAGCTTTGTATTTGCTGTGGCATGCCAAAGCCAGTGCAGGGACTTGCCGGATTGCCAACACTTGTCGAGTTACACAACAGCCTTTCAAATGGCACAGGCACAAGCAGATATCTGCTGAGTAGCGAGTTGTTTTGGGGAAAGGTGTGTGGTAAAATGGGGTCAGAATCTGGTGTGAGAGATGCTGTAGGGCCATGGCAGATAATTAATTTGTCATGTTTAACAAGATAGGACAATCAAATTCCTTAGGCCTTGGGGCCTGATGCAGTTCAGACTTGGTCAAAAAGTGTGGTGCTGGAAAATCACAGCCAATCAGGCAGCGTCTGAGGAGTAGGAGAGTTGACGTTTTGAGCATAAGCTCTTCATCAGGAACCCTCTTGCTCCTCAGATGCTGTCTGATTGGCTGTGCTTTTCCAGCACCACACTTTTTGACTCTGATCTCCAGCATCTGAAGTCTTCACTTTTGCTGTCTTTTCAGACTTAGCCAAAATAAAACCTAAGGTTCGATCCAATGTATTTCCTTCATAAAACTGTTTCAGTCTATGTAAGTTCCAGGCATTAAAACTGGATTATGGACTTTTAACATTGATAATCCCCATTTCATCACTATCGTGAAAGTAATGTATATTATATTCAAGAACCTGTGAGGTGATCTATGTTTTTGGCACATTAGAGAATACTGTGATTAGGAACAGTGTGGACCTTCGAATGTTTTTCCCACATTGTTGGTTATCCATTCAAAAAAATGGCGTGACTGTTCCATCTAGTGAAGGAAACTTTAGTCCCTTGTTTGATACATGTAGGTGTTGCAGCTTGACAGATGTTACTGATATTCCACTTAATCACCTGAGAATGAACATGAGCCATAAATGCTAAACATAATACAGTATGGCATTTGCAGTACTGACATGCCTGTGGAGGAGTTTCACAAACCTAAATACAGAGCTTATTAAGCAGTTGTTATCAGTAGAATGTCAAATACTACAGTCAAATAAATGTAGAGTGAAACATCCACAACATTTTCAGTAAGATATTTCCTCAATCATTGTTAACTCTTCATGCTGAAACTATGCATTCTGATCCGACATTTTCCCATGAAGGGAAACATCCTTTGGCAAGGAGAGTTTAGAGTCGTTACATTGCTTAGATCATCAGTTATTGGGAGAAGCTGATTAAACAGTCATACTGGCCAGAATCAATGAGAGGCATGGGGGAAAGCAAAGCAAGGTCTTTCTTGATGTCAGGAGCAACAAGTCACACTCTCCAACTGGATATCAAGATGAGATTCTCGATAGTGAGTGGTGAGAGGTCTGTTCATGGGGATTAACAGTCATTACAGTCCTCATTATTATTTAACGTTGTCTCATTAATGTGCAGTTTCCCTTCTTACCATACGCTAGGAGAGAAACTAGGTACCAAGATATCTCCACATGAAAATCAGAGTGGGTACCTGGCAACTCCAATTCACCTCTTTTTCCTCCCTCATAGACATCCAGTACCAACTTCTCAGGTTAGTATCCATGTAGCCCAAGTCTATTCAGCCTCTGCCTACAGCTCAAACCTTCTAACCCTGGCAACATCCCTATTAATCTTTTCTGAACCCTTTCAAATTTCAAAACATCCTCCCTAAAGCAGAGAGATCAGAATTGAACACAGTATTCCAAAAGTGGCCTAACCAATGTCCTGTACAGCCATAACATGACCTCCCAACACCCATACTCAATGCACTCATCAATAAAGTGTCCCAAATGCCTTCTTTACTATCTTACGTAACTGTGACTCCACTGTCAAAGAATTATGAACTTGTACTCCAAGGTCTCTTTGTTCAGCAACACTCCCCAGGATGTTATCATTAAGTGTATAAGTCCTGCTCTGATTTGCCTTTCCAAAATGCAACACCTCACGTTTATCTAGAGGAAATTCAAAGCCTATGGGGTTGGTAGAGAGGGATACTGGGAAGGAGTTGCTTATTGCCAAACATACCCAATCCAAAGGGCGGGCATTGTTTCCTTCCGTTGTGCATAAGTGGAGATGGAGATGTCAGCAACCACACTTGAAGTGGGCAGGGTAAGGTCAGTGAAGGAGAGGGTTTCAATTTCAATGATGTAAAATCCTTCATAGGTGTTAGCATTACACAGACTCCTATATGCTGAATCCCACCTATGGGCACCACATGCTTTGTGAACCTACTGTATGCAGTCCAAGGCACCCCTGACAAACACACTGGTGATGAATTCCAGTTATGCCTGCGATGCAACAACAATTGCTGTTTACTGGGGAAGATATAGCCTAGCTGCCAAGGCTATATCTTGGCACCCATGGTGCACAAGCTGAATATGAAAATGATGGCACCATGGAGTGGCCACTCCTGCCCGGGTCTGGGTTGGTATCTTGTCTCCTGAAGTGCTTTGAGTGCCAGCTAGTGGGGCCTTTTCTTCCTCAGGCAGCTGCAAATGTGGCAACAGAGTGGTCACCAGGAGGTGCTCCTGACGTTCATTTCAATAAAATACCCACCAAAGTGTTGGCATCTGAGCTGGGAGGGGGTTCAAGAGGCAACCTTACCAATGCTTCCTCTGAGGCATCCATGGTCTCTTCCTCAGATGAGAAGCAGGGGCATATCTTGCCTCTTAACAAAGAAGTCCACGAACATTCTATTCATTTCTGCAGGAGACAAAAGAGAGAAGGTTGCAACCAAGAAGTAAACATTTTGGCATGTTCACATTAAATTTGCAGTGGGGAAAGTGGGAGAGTAACATAGAAACAAACAACATCTCCCAACTGATTGCTGGAACATGGATATTTCTGCACCCAGTCCCAGTCTTCATTGTCCAGTGCCAGATCCTCTTCTTATAGTGGGCGAAGAGACAAATATTCTCTACTCCACCGACCACTCCTTACCCTTTTGTTTTGGCTGTTTTCTCCTGGAATAAGGGTGGCACGGTGGCTCAGTGGTTAGCACTGCTGCCTCACAGCACCAGGGTCCCGGGTTCGATTCCAGCTTCGGGAAACTGTCTGTGTGGAGTTTGCACATTCTCCCCGTGTCTGTGTGGGCTTCCTCTGGGTGCTCCGGTTTCCTCCCACAGTCCAAAGATGTGCAGGTTAAGTGAATTGGCCCTGCTAAATTGCCCGTAGTGTTAGGTGCATCAGTCAGGGGTAAATGGGTCTGGGTGGGTTGCTGTTCAGAGGGTCGGCGTGGATCTGTTTCCACCCTATAGGGAATCTAATCTAATCTAATTGAATGAGGTGAAACTGTGGCGACAGCTGTTAGCACATAGGGGACATCTATTGAGGTGACCTGAGTGAGTATGGCTTATTAGCGTGGGGTGTTCAGGTGGCAAGAGAGAGGGAAGATGTTGGAGACAACAGTGAGAATGGCAGGAGATGGGTACATCAGCAGAAATATAGTCAGCGTGATCTAGCATCACAGCACTTAACCCAGATGGAAGGGAGATGTTTCTTGACCTGCATCCTGTACTTTGGACTATGGATACTGCACAAATCTGAATGGACATGATCTCTGACCAGACTGGCAGTCTGATGGCCATCCTGATGGAAGAGAACATCCTTCCTCTGCACCATCCCAGCCACGATGACCTTGAAAGCCCTGTCCTCAAAGTGGAGTGATAATTTTCCTTTCTCAGTCATGCTCAGTGCAAATATTAGCAAATGTACAGGGTATCCCTGGAGCGCCAGCACGTGAACACATGTACAATGATCTTATAAACATGTTGCCAGAAATAGTAAGGCCAGAGAATATTCAGGTACTGGCGGGTTCTTCCAGCTACAGCAGATGGATTGGACAGGAAGGGAACTGTAGGGAGGTAATAAGTAGTTAATGAAGTGGGCTCGAAAGAATCTTGTGTGAAAATGTGCTAGAACTTGCAGGGAGAAACCTTCCATGAAACTTGACAAATCTGAGAAAAATATATCGAATATTCAGCTCGCTGTTAGTAATTTTGACTTGAGGCCAAAGTGTAAAATGTCACCGATTAAACATCTCACCTGATTTACATTTCGAGTGAAGTTTGTTTGGGAGAGATGCTGAATGGGTGGGCAAGTTAATTTTTAAGATTTTACACCATGGAATGTTAAAATTCCGATCTTCTGAATTTTGTCTGGCTTTGAAAGAATCACAACACCGAATAAACCTGACATTATTTAATTCAATGTATTAAGTATATTGAAATCAAAGAATGCTTCACTGTCAAGGCGTGGAAAGAAAGATGAAGATGATTTATCATTGTGCAGACTGTCTGCAAAAAGAATCAATCTATGCTTCAATCTAGTAGTGATTAGTCAGGCCAGACTGTCCTGTGAGTCTATAATAAACTTTTGTTCAGCTTATCATTGGAATATTGTTATCATTATTGAATATACAAAGAACAGAGTAAATAAAAATGCTCACAGCCCAGAGCACACAGAAGACAGCCTGGAGTAATAAATAGTGACTTACAGATTTAGCATTAGCACACCTCAAGTAGTTTTGAAACCATTGTCACATCTCAGGATGAAAGAACAACATCCAAAAGTCACAGATTTAACTTTCTGATCAAGTTAACAAAGCTTGAATTGTGGCTTCTTATTGGTGTGATCTTTTGGACCTTATACTCTCACATTATGTGACTTTCTATGTAATACAAAGTGTTCCTTTTCAGTTACTCAGCCTTGCATCTTATAGTATCTAATTGTCAAGCCCTCACGGAAAATCAGTCATCAAGACATCCCTCCCATATCGTACTTATCAGAGGTACTTAAGTTTTGCCTGCTTGGTGTATATAGGTTAGACTTCCTGATGAAGGGCTTATGCTCAAAACGTCGAATTCCCTATTCCTGAGATGCTGCCTGGCCTGCTGTGCTTTGACCAGCAACACATTTTCAGCTGTGATCTCCAGCATCTGCAGACCTCATTTTTTACTCCATCCCTCACTAAACATACTGTAAAAGATTTTACAAACAAATTATGACTGGTATATTTCATGCACTTCTATCTCCACTACCATCACCCCCACCCCACCTAAACTTGACCTCGCTCCATCAGCAATAGGTTCCCCTTGTCCTCACTTTCAACCTTATCAGTCTCTGAATTCAAAAGATCATTTTCTGCCATAAAGTGCATTCCTCCCAGCGGGTGGTTAAGAGTCAGCCCCATTGCTGTGCGTCTGGAGTCACATGTAAGCCATACTAGATAAGGATCACAGGGCGGCACAGTGGCTCAGTGGTTAGCACTGCTGCTTCACAGCGCCAGGGGTCTGGGTTCAATTTCCATCTCAGGCAACTGTCTGTGTGGAGTTTGTATATTCTACCTGTGTCTGTGTGAGTTTCCTTCGGGTGCTCCGGTTTCCTCCCACAGTCCAAAGATGTGCAGGTTAGGTGAATTGGCCATTCTAAATTGCCCGCAGTGTTTGGTGCAAGGATAAATGCAGAGGAATGCGACTGGGTGGGTTGCACTTTGGAGGGTCGGTTTGGACTTGTTGGGCCGAAGAGCCTGTTTCCACACTGTAGCAAATCTAATCTGATCACAGATTCCTTCCCTAATGACACTAAATGGGTTTTCCCTGACAACAAGCAATGGATTCATGGCCATCATCAGACTCTTAATTCCAGATTTAATTTAAGTGAATCCAAATTCTATCATTGGCCATGGCAAGATTTGAACCAGTCTCCCGAGATCATTACCTGGATTACTGAATAAATAATTTTTGTATAACAGCACAAATCTGTATCTGGAAGAATAAATACGATCTAATGACTCATTCAAACTCAACACTGAACAGGTCTGCATGGAATCGTTTGCATGTCCACATCAATTGTGGATTTTTTCTTCATCCGAGAAAAGTCTGCCCAACTATGCAATTATTCTCCTGCATATAACATGCATTGACACCAACACTGATCCTAATCCTACTGTATTAGCACCTGCATCTTACATTTGGATCAAAGTATCAGAAAGTTCAAATACTTTTCAAGGTGCCTTTCAAAGGTTTGAATGCAGCTTTCTGTTTCTCATCAAATTTAAATTGTCCATTCGCTCTGGCCAATTTCCTCAATAGATTTGCTCCATAATGGTCCACAAGCCCCAGAAAGTTTCTTACTTTGTTGGCATTTTGTGGTTAGCTTGTCTCTGCTGTTGCTTCAATCTTGTCTTTAGTTGGATTGATTCTGTCGCATATGAGTTTATTTCCCATGGATATTGGTTCTGTTATGTCTAGGAAGCTCTGTATTTACCACAAGTCCTATTGACTGCAATCTAAACAATATTAATCTTGTTTCTCATCCAGATCCTTTCCAAGAATCTGAATGGAATGCTGGCTGTTATATGTAGAGGATTGGATCAAGGGCTACAGTTATGCTACAGTTATACAAAACCCTGGTATACTAAGAGTCATGTGAGCAAATTTGGGCATCACATCTTGGGAAGAATTGATTGGCATTGGAGGGAGGACAATGTATGTTTACAAGAATAATGCTAGGACTTAAAGTGTTATACAAATTAGGCGTATTTCTCTAGAATTCAGAAAGTTAAGATGTGATTTGATTGAACTTTTCATGATATTAACAGGAAAAGATAAAAATAAATTATTTCCATTGGTTGGAGATTCCAGAAGTAGGGAGCATAGTCTAAAAGTTTGGGCCAGACCATTCAGGAGAAATGTTATGAAGCACACTCACGCACAAAGGTTAGTGGGGGTTTGAAACTCTCTTCCACAAATGGCAGCTAATGCTGTATCAGTTTTTCATTTTAAAGCTGAGATGGATAATTCACTGTCAATCCATCACTGTCTGGTGAATCTGTCTGGTACATCTTCTCTGTTGGAAACCTTTTTCATAAAATGCTATTTAATTCCTACTGCAAACAAAGAAAATGTATCAACGATTGCTGTTTGAGTCCTCACTGCGTCTTTTTTATGCCATCTTACTGTTGTGCTACTTTCATCTCTTTCCTTTACATGGTTTGTCAAGCTTCCCTCTCAATTCAGTTTTGTTTCCGTGTTTCTTGGTGAAATTGACTACACAGTTCCTGCATGATTTCCTTTGACAGAGCAGCCAGCAACGCTTTTATAGTGCTCCAAGTTTCCACATCTGAAACACTGTCTTTCAGACCGCTGCTCAGACCCTTTCTATTTACAAGTACCTGGATCCCCACGTGCCTTTTGGTTGATCTTTGCAGAGAGGTTGCAGGATATTCTCAAAGGGAGTGGGACCAGCAGGCGGTCATTGTACACAATGGAACTGAAGACATAGGAAGTGAAAAGGATGAGATTCTGAGGAGAAGATATAGAAAGTTCGGCAGAAATGTAGAAAGTAGGTCCTTGAGGGTAGTAATATCTGGATCACTCCCAGTGCCACGAGTAAGTGAGGGGAGGGAATAGGAGGATAGAGCAGATGAATGCTTGGCGAAGGGGGAGAAGGATTCACATTTTTGAATCAGTGAAACGTCTTCTGGGGTAGAAGTGACTTGTATAGAAGTGAGTTGTATGAGAAGGACAGATTGTAGAGGTAGGAGATTTGTTAGAGCTGCGTGGAAGGATTTAAACTATTATCAACAAGGTGGCCTTTGTGTAGAGCTGCAGAAAATGGGGGAGATACTAATTGAGTATTTTGCATCAGTATTTACTGTGGAAAAGGATATGGAAGATATAGAAAGTAGCGAAATACATGGTGACACCTTGTAAAATGCCCATATTACAGAGGAGGAAGTGCTGGATGTCTTGAAATGCATAAAGGTGGATAAATTCCCAGGACCTGATCAGGTGTACCCTAGAACTCTGTGAAAAGCGATAGAAGTGATTGCTGGGCCTCTTGCTGAGATATTTGTAACATCGATAGTCACAGGTGAGGTGCCAGAAGACTGGAGGTTGGCTAACGTGGTGCCACTGTTTAAGAAGGATGATAAGGACAAGCCAGGGAACTATAGACCAGTGAGCCTGACGTCGGTGGTGGGCAAGTTATTGGAGGGAATCCTGAGGGACAGGATGTACATGTATTTGGAAAGGCATGGATAGATTAGGGATAGTCAACATGGCTTTGTGCGTGGGAAATCATGTCTCACAAACTTGATTGAGTTTTTTGAAGAAGTAACAAAGAGGATTGATGAGGGCAGAGTGGTAGATGTGATCTATATGGACTTCAGTAAAGCGTTCGACAAGGTTCCCCATGGGAGACTCGTTAGCAAGGTTAGATCTCACCGAATACAGGGAGAACTAGCCATTTGGATACAGAACTGGCTCAAAGGTAGAAGACAGAGGGTGGGGGTGGAAGGTTGTTTTACAGGCTGGAGGCCTGCGACCAGTGGAGTGCCACAAGGATTGGTGCTGGGTCATCTATGTTTTGACATTTACATAAATGATTTGGATGCGAGCATAAGAGGTACAGTTAGTAAGTTTGCAGATGACACCAAAATTAGAGGTGTACTGGACAGTGAAGAGGGTTACCTCAAATTACAATGGGATGGACCAATGGGCTGAGAAGTGGCAGATGGAGTTTAATCCAGATAAATGCGAAGTGCTGCATTTTGGGAAAGCAAATCTTAGCAGGACGTAGATACTTCATGGTAAGGTCCGAGGGTGTGTTGCTGAACAAAGAGACCTTGCAGGTCAGGCAGCATCCAAAGAGCAGGAAAATTGACATTTCAGGCATAAGCCCTTCTTCAGGAAGGCTTATGCCCGAAACATCGATTGTCCTGCTCCTTGGATGCTGCCTTACCTGCTGCACTTTTCCAGCAACACATTTTTCAGCTCTGATCTCCAGCATCTGCAGTCCTCACTTTCTCCAAAGAGACTTTGGAGTACAGGTTCTTAGCTCCTTGAAAGTGGAGTCGCATGTAGATAGGATAGTGAAGAAGGTGTTTGGTATGCTTTCTTTTATTGGTCAGAGTATTGAGTACAGGAGTTGGGAGGTCATGTTGCAGCTGTACAGGATATTGGTTAGGATACTGTTGGGATATTGTGTGCAATTCTGGTCTCCTTCCTATCGGAAAGATGTTGTGAAACTTGAAAAGGTTCAGAAAAGATTTACAAGGATGTTGCCAGGGTTGGAGGATTTGAGCTATAGGGAGAGGGTGAATAGGCTAGGGCTGTTTTCCCTGGAGGGTTGGAGGCTGAGGGGTGTCCTTATAGAGGTTTACAAAATAATGAGGGGCATGGATAGGGTAAATAGGCAAAGTCTTTTCTCTGAGGTTGGGGAGTCCAGAACTAGGGGGGTTAGGTTTAGGGTGAGAAGGGAAAGATATAAAAGAGACCTAAGGGGCAACTTTTCACACAGAGGGTGGTATGTGTATGGAACGAGATGCCAGAGAAAGTGGTGGAGGTGGGTACATTTCAGAAGCTTTTGGATGGGTATATGAATAGGAAAGGTTTGGAGGGAAATTGGCAGGCTGCTGGTAGGTGGGACTAGATTGGGTTGGGATATCTGGTCGGCATGGACGGGTTGGACCATGCTGTTTCCATGCTGTACATCTCTTTGACTCAATGACTCTCGTAAGGGGGCTTGGGACCCACAGAGATAGAGAGTAAAGTGATCAGTCTGAGGCTGGGACAGTTGGGAAAAAGCGTAAGTCAAACAGATAGGACAGACAGGAACAAACTAGAGAATGAGATAGGACTAATAAATTAAACTGCATTTATTTCAATGCAAGAGGCCTAACAAGTAAGGCAGATGAACTCAGGGCATGGGTAGGAGCATGAGACTGGGATATAGCAATTACAGAGAAGTGGCTCAGTGATAGACAGGACTGGCAGTTTAAATGTTCCAGCATACAAATGCTACAGGAAGGATCAAAAGAGGGGAAAGAGATGAGGAGGGAGTGGTATTTTTGATTAGGGATAATATTACATGTATATTCAGGGAGGGCATTCCTGTGAATACACCCTGGAATGTTATTTGGTTGGAACTGAAAAATAAGCAAGGGATAATCACCTCATTGATATTGTGCTATAGACCGCCCAATGATCAGCAGGAAATTGAGAGACAATTTTTCAGGTAGATCTGTAAGAATGATTGGGTGGTTATGGCAGGGGATTTTAACTTTCTCAACATAGATTGGGATTTCCATAGTGTTATGGGTTTAGATGGAGAGGAATTTGTGAAGTTTGTCCAAGAAAGTTTTCTGATTCAGTTTGTGGATGTACCTACTAGAGAAGGTGCAAAACTTGACCTACTCTTGGGAAATAAGGCAGGGCAGGTGACTGAGGTGTAAGTGGTGGAGCACTTTGGGGTCAGTGACCATAATTCTATTACTTTGAAAATAGTGATGGAAATGGGTAGACTGGATCTAAAAATTGAAATTCTAAATTGGAGGAAGGCCAATTTGGACAGTATTAGGCAAGAACTTTCAAAAGTTGACTTGGGGGGGAGGGGTGGTGGTGGGGTTTATTGGTGGGGGTCGGATGCTTGCAGGTAAAAGGACCACTGGAAAATGGGAAGTCTCCAAAAATGAGATTCCGGGGGATCCAAGATGGCGGTATTCCATGAGGATGGCAGAGCTCAGCGCCGCAGAAAAAGCGGGACAAACTTCTAACCTGCCCAACCTGGACAATTGTGATATCCTGGGATTCTGGAAAGAGATGCCGAAGAAAGGAAGAGGAGAGTCCAAGACCGGGCCCATAGCCCAGCCTGCAGGATTCTCGGTCTTGATTACCTAACAGGCCATGGTGATGGATCTCGCAAAATCTCATGAGATGTTGGGTAAGTAGATAGAGGAGAAGGCCTTTATCTCTCTCATGCTATAGAAGCATGAACAGCAGCTGAGAGACCTGGGAAAGAGGATGGATGAGGTTGAACACAGTGTCAAGCGGTGGAAGCTGATAACAGTTCCTCCAAGGATAGGATCCAAGCCCTGGTTCGTAATTTGCATGTCCAAGTGGGTGATCTTGAGAACAAGGATAGGAGAAAAAATATTCAGATCGTCGGTCTGCCAGAGGCTAGGCAAGGTGAGTAGCCGGCAGAATTTATTGAGGATTGGTTGCCAAAATTCCTTAACTTGGAGGCTGGAATGTGAGGCTTGAAGATCGAGAGGGCTCACTGGGCCACGGCGTGGCGATCAGGTCTGGGTCAACATCCTCGTTCTTTCTTGGACCAGTTTCATCACTATAGAGATAAGGAAAGAATCTTGGAAGCTTCCAGGACCCAGGGGAAGGATCCAATAGCCCTAATTTACGAGGGCTCTAAGATCATGTTCTTCCAGGACTTCCCAGCGCGGTGATCCAGTAAAGAAAACTCTATGACGGTGTCAAGAGAAGACTGAGGGAGCTTGGGATCCAGTACTCTCTGAGGTATCAGGTGGTGCTTTGGATCACCTTATGTGAATCCGTGCATCTCTTTGACTTGTTGGAGAAGGCAAGAGACTTTGTGGACAAATTAACCTAATCTGAACATTTTAGTACATACAAATAGTAGTGTTGTTTGGGTTTTTTTTGTTTTTGGAAAAAACAGAGGAAGTCTGGTTGAGGCTTTCTTTTCCTATAATTTTTATTGGTAATAACCTGATCTAAACTATGTTTGGCAGCTTTCGGAGTGACGCTCCTTCATCAGGTGATAGTGGAGGGCTCAATCCTAACACAGAATTTATAGCAAAAATTTTTGCTATAAATTCTGTGTTAGGATTGAGCCCTCCACTATCACCTGATGAAGGAGCGTCGCTCCGAAAGCTAGTGTGCTTCCAATTAAATCTGTTGGACTATAACCTGGTGTTGTGTGATTTTTAACTTTGTTCACCCCAGTCCAACACCGGCATCTCCAAATCATGTTTGGCAGCAGTTGAGATGTGTACTTTCAATTTTGTAAGTTACATTATACCAAAGGATGAGTGGGATGCTTACTCCTCTTTTCTTTAAAAAAATGTTCTTTATTCGCATTGCTAATCCATGATGTAATTTATTTTCTGCTTGCGTTTGCGGTGTGGCTGTAGCTAGGATGAGGGAAAATGGTTTGGATTGTGAGATGCCTACTTATGGGCAGTTTATACCCAGTTCAGGTATTTATATGCCTGGGTTGCAGTCTTGGCAGTGGAATGGGAAATTGGGTTTTAGAATGGGCAGGGGGTAAGTTCCCCTATTCAGCGCTGTTGGCACTTTATATGTTGGTTTGTTTTTTGGCTTTTGTTATATATAATCTTTGATAGCTTTGTAGGTTTGTTAAATGTAGCGATTTTAATTTATGTAGTTTTTATGTTCAATGGATCTTCTGACACTAAGGCTCAATGATTTGTGGTTCGCTTTCCACCTCTCTGGAAGTTAAATGTTACTACAGAAGATTAATGTTAAATGTTACTCCACACACAGATCCACTAATTGTTTAGTTTGTAGAGAGGGTATAGAGGGTCCTTTGGGCAACCTATCTACTGTGGGATCCATGAGACAATTAAAAGCTCAATAAGCAAATATTCAGGAGGCTGAACAGCTGGTTCAGCTCCTTTATTTGGCATTGTAAGCGGCCCCTCAATAAATTAGCTAAATTGCAATTGCCTCACAGATTGGTGGGAGTGAATTTTCTGGACATTAAAAGCTACCAACTAAGCTAAGTTAACTAAGTGGGCGGCACTGTGGCTCAGTGGTTAGCACTGCTGCCTCACAGCATCAGGGTCCCAGGTTCTATTCTGGCCTTGGGTGACTGTCTGTGTGGAGTTTGCAGGTTCTCCCTGTGTCTGCGTGGGTTTCCTCTGGGTGCTCCGGTTTCCTCCCATCATCTAAAGATGAGCATGTCAAGTGAATTGGCCATGCTAAATTGCCCACAGTGATAGGTGCATTAGTCAGAGGGAAATGGGTCTGGGTAGTTTACTCTTCAGAGGGTCGGTGTGGACTGGTTGGGCCGCAGGGCCTGTTTCCACACTGTAGGGAATCTGGGGGTCTGTGAGGACCCTCTTTCAATATGGTTAGATATTGAAACCTCCCAGGTAAGGTGCCTCCTTACTAGCTTGCTGGTTTTGGGCAAAATAAGGACAATTAGGGAATATTGCCATAACCCAATAGTTATCAATCCTGTTAAAGCATAGATGGCAATTCGGCAGAGGGAAGGCAATATTGGCAAAACATCTTCTCTTACACCTACAGTGTAAGGTTTGCTGGGGTTTCAACTGGGGATGATAGATTCAGGATTCAAACATTTGGCAGCTAGGGGTGTGACTTGTATGGGCGATTTATTTGAGGGAGACCCAATGATATCCTTTGATCAGTTAGCACAGAAATATGAGCGATCTAACAGGGACCTTGTTTTTTTTTCAAGTTAGGGATTTTATTCAAATTTTTTACTGATCCTTATAAACCTGACATAGCTCTCTGAGGGTGCTCAGTGCTAAGAATACACTCTCTGAAAGCACTTCATAGCATCAATTGGGGGACAGCCCCTCAGATGAGTTCAATCGACTCTGCAGGTTGTGGGAGAGAGAGCTAGGTGTTGAGATCTCCTCAGAAGCATGGGAAGATATTTGGGAAAAAAGCAAGAAACATATCAATTTGCAATAGCACCCATGCTTTACAGTTGAAGATTCTCCATAGGATCCACTTGGC
Organism: Hemiscyllium ocellatum; assembly: GCF_020745735.1. Lineage (NCBI taxonomy): Eukaryota > Metazoa > Chordata > Chondrichthyes > Orectolobiformes > Hemiscylliidae > Hemiscyllium > Hemiscyllium ocellatum. Next base: position 77,277,623 of record NC_083402.1, read on the forward strand.
TCTGGATTGTTTGTGAAAACTTAAACCAGGGGTATCTTCACCAGTGTAAAATTCGTACAGGCACTCTTACCCATTGTCTCTGGTCCTGTGGTAGGTTTCAAACATACTGGAGTGCTGTGGCGGGTGCACTGGAGAGGATTTTTGGTGTAAAGGTGGAGAAGGACCTGATCTTTCTTCTTCTTGGCCTGCCCAGAGTGTTCCCTGCAGACACGCATAAGAAAAAAACTTTTCAACTTCCTCAATTTCTACGCAAGAAAGAATATCTTGCAAGGTTGGGTATCCGAAACCCCTCCTGGCCTATAGGGTTGACAGAAGATTGTTATGGAGGATATCCTCTTGGGTTTTCTCACAGGTATGGTACACAACAAGATCGAGAATGTTTATACGACATGGAAGCCCTCTTCGGAATACCTGGACACAGATTTATCTGCCACACTAACAAGGGTTTTTATATAACCGTATCGATTGTGTTTACGAGTCCAATATCCAAGGAGGAGGAACTGCGAATGTGTGAATGTCTTGTTTGGTTGAGTCGAGTTATTACTATTTATTAGTTTGTTGTTGGTTATTATTTATTTAGTTAAATAGTTAAACTTTTTTAAAATTATATATTCTTCTATATATATATATATATATATATTTATACATTTATACAAGGGGGAGGGTTGAGTTTATTAAAACCTTTTTTGGGTTCTTTGTATTGTTTTGGATTGTATTATTTTGTATTTGTTATAATATTTAAAAAGTCTATTTTTTCAATAAAAATATATTTTTTAAAAAATGAGGTAACAAGTCCAGAGACAGTATATTCCTGTTCGAATGAAGAGCAAGGCTGGAAGGTATGGGAATGCTGAATGACTAGAGAAATAATTGTCCTTATTTTGGTCAAGAATAAGAATCGAGTATATGTCAGGTATAGACAGGAGGGATCGAGTGATTCCTAAAAAGTGTAGGAGGAGGAGGCAGTAGGAGTATACTTAAGAGGGAAATCAGGAGGGCAAAAGGAGGACATGAGATAGCTTTGGCAAATAGGGTTAATGAGAATCTAAAGGGATTCTACAAATACATTGAAGATAAAAGGATGACTAGTGGGTGAATAGGGCCCCTCAAAGATCAACAAGGAAGTCTATGTGTGGAGCCACAGGAGATGGAGGAGATACTAAATTAGTATTTTGCATCAGTGTTTACAATGGAAAAGAATATGGAAGATAGAGAACTTGGAGAAATAGGCAGCAACATCTTGAAAAATGTTCATACGACAAAAGAGGAAGTTCTGGAAGTCTTAAAACACATAAAGGTGGATTAATCCCCAGGTCCTGATCAGGTGTTCCTTGGAAGTCTGTGGGAAACTAGGGAAATGATTGCTGGGCCCCTTGCTGCGATACTTGGACCATTGATAGCCACAGGCAAGATGCCGAAGACTGGAAGTGGGCTATAGTGGTGCCACTTTTAAAAAAAAGAGGTGGTAAGGAAATGCGAGGGAACTATAGACAGGTGAGCCTGTCATCATGATTGTTGGAGGGAATTCTGAGGGCTAGGATTTACACGTATGTGGAAAGGCAAAGATTGATTAAGGATAGCCAACATGGTTTTGCTTGTCTCACAAACTTGATTGGGTTTTTTGAAGAAGTAACAAAGAGGATTGATGAGGGCAGAGCGATGAATGTGATTTATATGAGCTTCAGTAAGGTGTTTGACAAGGTTCTTATGATAAACTCGTGAGCAAGGTTGGAGCACTCGGAATGGGGAGGACTAGCCATTTGGATACAGAACTGGCTTGAAGTTAGAAGACAGAGGGTGGTGGTGGAGGGTTGCTTTTCAGAATGGAGGCCTGTGACCAGTGGTGTATGTAAGCTTCAGTGCCATGTCCACTGCTTTTTGTCATTTATATAAATGATTTGGATGTGAACATAGGAGCTATGGTTAGTAGGGTTGCAGATGACACCAAAATTGGAAGTGTAGTGAATAGCGAAGAAGGTTACCTTAGAGTACAAAGGGATCTTGATCAAATGGGCCAATGGGCTGAGGATTGGCAGTTGGAGTTTGATTTAGATAAGTATGAGGTGCTGCATTTTGGAAAGGCAAATCTGGGTAGAACTTACACACTTAATGATGAGGTCCTAGGGAGTGTTGCTGAACAAAGAGATCTTGGAGTGCAGATTCATAGCTCCTTGAAAGTGAGGTCACAGGCAGATAAGATAGTGAAGAAGGCATTTTCTTGCTTTTATTGGTCAGAGTATTGAGCATAGGAAGACATTGGTTAGGGGGCAATTGCAATACTGTGTGCAGTCCTGGTCTACCTGCTTTCGAAAGGACGATGTGAAACTTGAAATGGTTCAGAAAAGATCTTCAAGGATGCTGATAGGGTTAGAAGGTTTGAGCTATAGGGAGAGGCTGACTAAGCTATGCTTATTTTCTTTGGAGTGTCAGAGACTGAGGGGGTGACCTTATAGAGGTCTATAAAATCATGAGGGGTATGGATATAATAAATAGACAAGGTCTTTTCCCTGGGGTGGTGGAGTCCAAAATTGAAGGAAATTGTTTAGGGGGAGAAGGGAAAGACTTAAAAGGGATTTAAGGGGATCACAGGATGGTGCGTGTATGAAATGAGCTGCCAGAGAAAGTGGTGGAGGCTGGTGCAATTACAACATTTACAAGGCATCTGGATGGGTATATGAATAGGAACAGTTTGAAGGGATATGGGCCAAGTGCTGGCAAATGCGACTAGATTAATTTAGGATATCTGGTCGGCATAGTCGAGTGAACCAAAGGTTTGTTTCCGTGCTTTATCACCATGAGTCTATGACTCTATCTGCCACATGCTGTAAAACTTACATAGATAAATTATAATGGGAGCCTGTGGCACTGCGATCCCCAGCTTCCTGCTTTAACATATTTCAAGAATTCATTTTAAAATTGGCCAAGACAAAATAAGAAGTTTTTGAAGATCAAGAGCAGAGAGAGTCTCTGTAAGAATGGGCAGAATATAATGTCACACTTGGGAGCTGGCTGGAAGTCAGTGGCACCGTTGAACCAGGTGGGTAGGAGGATGTGGAATGCACTGCTGCTCTTCAGATGAGCAAAAGCAAGGGCAGATCTTCAGAAGAAACAGTAAAGTTCAGGGAAACAGGAGGAGGGAATACCTGAGCTCCAGAACGTCGTAGACAGTGAAGAGGCTAACCCCACCTTAAGTCAAATTGATATGGTCAACGAACCCCTGCTCAAGAAAGCCAAGAACCACAATATCCTCAAAGAGGAACTCATTGGAAAGGCTTCTCCACAAGGAACAGTCCAAACCCCAATGCTTTCATCAATTCACTGATGCTTACAAGTGAGAAGATTTATATGGGCTTGCAGTAGTAGAACCAAAAATTGGAATTCAAAAAAGCAATTGCAAAGTAACAAAACTTTTTACAATGGAAATTAAAATCACTTCCATTAATGTATGTGGTGTTAACTAAACAAACTGATGTGTTTCAACCTTACCAAGACCAAGGTTAAAGCTGACCTGCTGTCTCTGCAGGGGTGCGTGCTACTTCACCTCAGCTCATATTGACAACGATTACAAATGTTGTTCTGTTTGCTTCTTTCAATTTGGTATGAAGGAAAAGACTCACATTATCCCTTGCCCCATGGCTTTTCCTGTGGTCAGCAAGCTCACATTCAGCTTCCATGTCTCCTTTCAACCATTTTTATCTTCCTGAGGTGACAGTCAGTCAGCGACAGCAGGAGACAGTGTTCCGAGTAGAGCACTGGGTGTACACCAATGGATCTCACCTTGATCATATAGGACAGAAATAGGATGTCAATCCTGGGATGGACAGACCTGTCTTGCCTGATCAGGTGTACCCAGATGGTGCTCCATCTACAGCATTGTTGAAGAAGCTGCACAACTTGGAATCTTCTTGTATTTCCGTTAGGATTCCGGATGTGACACCTAATTTACTGATGGCCATACCAAAGTGATCCAGCTGATCGATGAAGCAGTTAAAGTCACGATGCCAAAAGATGAATTCGAACATAGTCTGAAAGACAGCCAGCCATTCGCCGTGCTGAACTGATGCATCCATGTTAGTTAGTTAGAGAGAGCATTTCTGTGCTTTACATCTGCTACAAGGAAGAAACTGGTCACTATCTCCTAAATAATGGAGATGGTGATGTTGTCTGTTGCAACAGAATAATGTTCTTCTCTGACACCTGCCCCTTGCCAGTCGAATGTCACCTTCACGAAGACCATGGTTGCTGCAGGAGGATGTGGAAGCATAAGATGAGTTTGCTGACCTCAGGAAACTTTGAGAAACTTATACAGGATGACAAACATTGGAGTAATCTTTCGGTCTCTGATGCTTCGTGGGAATCAATCAAAGGAAACATCAATAGGTTCTTCGTCCTCAAAGGTGTTCAAAGGCAAGAGAAAGGCCAACAGAAATGTCCTGACTCAGGAAACTCCTGCAGAATATAATCCTACTGTACTTAATGAGGGTCAATCTAAACAAGATGAGGAGCTAGCACGATCTTAGATGATAGTCTGCAGGAAATTCTGGACGAATCGCTAATTCTGGATGAGCTGATTAAGGCCCTGTGTCCTTTGAGAAGAGTAAAATTCCCAGAGGCCCCATCTTACTAGCCAAGTTGTATTTGAATCAGCCCAGAGCCACTGGAGTTGGGCAAGATCAATGACTGGGATCATTTCAATATCCATGAGGGATGTCTTTATCAGCTTCACCAGTACCTGGCAGGAAGGCAGAAAGAACTTGAAGAGCCTCAATCTACTCAGGATTAGGGTCAATTCTGTATAAGATAGGTGTTGTGTCGGGGGAGGAAGATTCATGCCTCATTAGCCTTTGACTGAATATTGCACACGATGGGATGGATGTGCTCTACAAAGTGGGGTTGGGGGAGGGAATCTGTAACAGGATCTGTACAAATATCAATAGCACTATTACAGTAGAGCATATGAACTTGGAGCAGGAAGAGGCAATTCAGCCCCTCAAGTCTGCTCCTCCAATCATGGCCGATCTCACCTCAGCCTCAACTCCCCTTTCCTCCCCACTCTCCAAGACCCTTCAACTCATTACTAATTAAAGGTCTGCCTATCTCTGCCTTAAAAATATACCATGTCCCAGCATCTGTCATTGTCGGGTATAGCGAATGCTATGGATTTATGACTTTTTGAGAAATGTTTTAAATCTGTTAGCCCTTAACCTAAAGCGATGACCTCTCACTCTGACTTAGCCCACATCAACATTGTCAAGTCCTTTTAATATCTGATATCCCTCAATTAAACCTCCACTTATTCTTCTAAACTCCAGAGTATAGGTCTAAACTGCTCAATCTCTCTTAATGAGGCAAGCCCCCCCCCACCTTTCTCTGGAACCAATCTTGTGAGCCTCCTCTGAACTGCTTCCAATACAAATGCATCTCTTCTCAGGTAAGGGGACCGAAATTATGGACAATACTTCAGGTGTGGTCTCACTCATGTTTTATAAGTTGCAGCAATACAACCCCTACTTACACAGTAAATGCCAAAATTCTATTTGCCATCTTTGTCACCAGCTGTACCTGCATAGTAGTTTTCTGCATTCAAGCACGGGGTCACCCAAATCCCTCTGCAATGAAGCACTGTGAAGTTTCTCTCCATTTAGATAATAAGACAACTTTGTCTTTCTCCAATCAAAATAGATATCCTCATACTTAGCTACATTAAACTTCATCTGCAAAATTTTGGTCCATTCACCCAACTTATCCATATTTATTTGTAAATGTCTTATTTCCTCATTGCAACATACTCATTTCAGTGTCACCTGCAATCAAATGGATGGGGAATAGGAACATTTCTGTTTCGATCTGGAGTGGACTGTCCTCTTTGGGCGTAAGAGGGGTGATTATCCCATGTAGAGGGTATTTTTTGGTCACAACGGCCCTTTACATCACCATTTTTGGTCAGATTCACTGTCTGTGTGCAGATTGGCTCCAGAGAAATGGGGCTTGTCTTATGAAGAGAGCTTGAGCATTCCATTTTAGAAGAATGAGAGTTTCTACAACCAGGTAGAATGGTCCTCAAGAACCAAGTAAATCATGGCAAGAGAAAGGCTCAAAGGTAGAAGACAGAGGGTGGTGGAGGAGGGTTGTCTTTCAATCTAGTGGCCTGTGACCACCACAAGGGTCAATGCTGAATCCACTACTTTTCGTCATTTATAGACATGATTTGGATATGAGCTTAAGAGGTATAGTTAGTAAGTTTGCAGATGACACCAAAATTGGAGGTGTAGTGAATAGCAAAGAAGGTTACCTCAGATTACAATGGGATCTTAATCAAATGGGCCAATGGACTGAGGAGTGGCAGTTGGAATTTAATTCAGATTAATGCAAGGTGCTGCATTTTGGGAAAGCAAATCTTAGCAGGACTTATACACTTAATGGTAAGGTCCTCGGGAGTGTTGCTGAACAAAGAGACCTTGGAGTACAGGTTCATAGCTCCTTGAAAGTGGAGTCACAGGTAGATAGGATAGTGAAGAAGGCATTTGTATGCTTTCCTTTATTGGTCAGAGTATTGAGTTCAGGACTTGGGAGGTCATGTTGTGGCTATACAGGACATTAGTTAGGCCACTTTTGGAATATTGCGTGCAATTCTGGTCTCCTTTCTATCGGAAGGATGTTGTGAAACTTGATAAGGTTCAGAAAAGACTTACAAGGATGTTGCCAGGGTTGGAGGATTTGAGCTAAAAGGAGAGGTTGAATCAACTGGGGCTGTTTTCCCTGGAGCATCGAAGGCTGAGGCGTGACCTTATAGAGGTTTAGAAAATTATAAGGATGGACAGGATAAATAGATAAGGTCTTTTCCCGGGGGTCGGGGAATCCAGAACTAGAGGGAATAGGTTTAGGGTGAGGGGGAAAGATATAAAAGAGACCTAAGGGGCAACTTTTTCACACAGAGGGTGGTACATGTATGGAATGAGCTGCTAGAGGAAGTGGTGGACGTTAGTACAATTGCAACATTTAAAAGGCATCTGGATGGGTATATGAACAGGAAGAGTTTGGAGGGATATGGGCCAGGTGCTGGCAGGTGGGACTAGATTGGGTTGGGATATCTGGTCAGCATGGACGGGTTGGACTGAAGGGTTTGTTTCTGTGCTGTACATCTCTATGACTCCATAACTCTAAATCCACATTCTTGAGAAGATTTGTAGCTCAGGTTGATGATAAGTATCTAAGTTAGCTTGCTGAGCTAGAAGATTTGTTTTCAGACATTTTGTCACCATGACTAGATAACATCATCAGTGAGAGTCTCCAGTGAAGTGCTGGTGGCATGTCCTGCCTCTCTATTTATAGGTCTTGGTTTCTTAAGGTGGGTGATGTCCTTTCTGGTTCTTTTTTTCAAGGGAAGTTAGATGGGATCTAAACCGATGTGTTTATTGATGGAGTTCTGGTTAGAATGCCATCCCTCTAAGAATTCTCATGCGTGTCTTTGACCTGTCCTAGGAGGTGTGTGTTGTCCCAGTCAAAGTGGTGTCCTTCTTTGTCTGTATATGTGGAAATTAGTGACAGTGGGTCATGTCTTTTGGCAGTACATGTTGTTCGTGCATCCTGGTGACAAATTTCCTGTTTGTTTGTCTGACATTCTTTATGAACTGGGCTGACTGACTTTTTAACCCCTTCAGACTAGATTACGTAAAGATTCTCTAATTGGTTTGGAAGGGCCCAGGGCATGTGTTAAATGCTAGAGGGAGCTGTGGTGAAACAAATAAAAACTGGACATGTGGAAGTGATGCTCCATCTCTATTGCAGCTCAGAACCCAGGTGTGTCTGAGAGAGGGAGTGTGTGCAAGTGAGAGTGTGTGTCTGTGAGTGAGAGATACAGAGAGAGAGAGAGAGAGAGTATGATGCCTCCTGTTTGATGTTTGGGCCTAGGATGGTTATAGCCTCCTATTTTACATAGGGCTGAGGGTGGATAGTGCTCCCTATTTTACATTATAAGGAAGGAGAAAAAGGATGCATTCACAGGAACACAATGCACAAAGCTCGAGATAGAGGCAGGAGAAATGTACCCAATATCCTGATGAACACCTATGTGTGCTGTGCCTCACACTGTGCGTAGACCCTGAGATGCAGGCACCAATGTTACTGTCTGGTGAAGTTTCACCTTTCCCAGTGTTGTGAAGAATGGATTTAGTGACATTTCTGCAAGGAATTGGACCATACCATGCCACTTGTTCCTTGTGGAGAGGTTTTGTAAATAACAACAATTTTAGCACTCTTTTGGTGCAGTGGTAGTGTCCCTACCTCTGAGCCAAGAGGTCCAGGTTCTGGTCTAACCTGCTTCAGAGGTGCACCATAACGTCTCTGAACAGGTTGATTAGAAAATATCCAGATAAACACTTTGTACCACAATTCCATGAGGCAGTGGTCAACATGTTTCATCAGGGCAGACTTGTGAATCTGAGTCTGTAAATTTGTGGGATCGTCTATTTTTGATTAGTTCATGAAGTTTGGGTCTTTCTTTCGAGGCCAGCATCAATTGGTTTTCAGTAAATGACCTTGACAGATGGAGGCCTGCCTTCTGGAACCATTGCAGTCTATTCAGCATGGGGACACTGAACGTGTTGGGTGGAAGGGAGTTCAGGATTTTGACCCAATAAGTTGCTGCCTGTGTGTGGTCTCTGTTTGGCTGCATTTACCCATGGCTGCTTTCGTAGTCATGCATGAAACATGAAATCAAGTGAACTGTATTAACTCCATATCAAATAAAGGTTAATAGCTTTCATGTGGTGGGCATTGATTGTGGACTCCCTTGGGCTGAAAGTGTAGTTCTTGGTTGGAGATGCATGAAATGCTGCACATGTCTCTTTAAATAAAAGCTTGTAAGTGGAAACAGAAGAGGCTACAGGGCTCCAACTTCTTTAGCTAATTATCTAAGTTCTACCTACATTAGTATCACACACTGTTTAACTTTGTTGCTACTTCCCAGCTATTTGGCTACTGCTTCAATCTTCGCTCAAACCTTAACTGGCATGTGCACCAACACATAACTCTCATTTTACATGGGGCTCAAACCATTCACTATTCCAGGTGTAAGATTTTATCCAGGAAGTTCTCAGTTAATTATTTCTCTAAACTATCAATGTACGCAATTTTCTTGCTATTTCTATGAAAAGACACATCTGGTTGAAGCTTTTCATCTTGTGCTCTTCAAGGCAATTTGCAAGAATACTAATTTGAAGAAAAACCCAAAAGTTATACTGTATGAGAGATGGTCCGGACTGGTTGGAAAGTGGATTCTGATTTGTACAGATATCGTCATGGAGAATGCACAGCTTTCTTTAAAATTTAAAACAGGCAGGTTAACTCTGATTGGTCTGACAAATGAACCAGCAAACAACTGTCACTTACTTTGTTGAGTTGGAACGGAGCATGATCTTACTGTCTGCAAAGAACATCAACCTATTCATTATGATGGGTGGCACGATGGCTCAGTGGTTAGTAGTGCTACCTCACAGCACCAGGTTCCCAGGTTCGATTCCAGCCTTGGGTGACTGTGTGTGTGGAATTTGCACATTCTCCCCGTGTCTGTGTGGGTTTCCTCTGGGTGCTCTGGTTTCCTCCCACAGTCCAAAGATGTGCAGGTCAGGTGAATTGGCCCCGCTAAATTACCCATAGTGTTAGGTACATTAGTCAGAGTGACATGGGTCTGGGTGGGTTACTCTTCGGAGGGTCAGTGTGGACTGGTCGAGCCGAAGGGCCTGTTTCCACATTGTAGAGAATCTAATCTAGTCTAACATGAATATATGCAGGGGTGTCATACTACAAGCCAGATTTACAATCCTTAATCGAGTGAATCCTTAGAAGAGTATAAAGAAAGTAGGAGTATACTTAAGAAGGAAATCAGGAGGGCAAAACGGGGACATGAAATAGCTTTGACAAATAGAATTAAGGAGAATCCAAAGGGGTTTTACAAATATATTAAGGACAAAAGAGTAACTAGGGAGAGAATAGGACCCCTCAAAGATCAGCAAGGCGGCCTTTGTGTGGATCCACAGAAAATGGGGGAGATACTAAAAGAATATTTTGCATCAGTATTTACTGTGGAAAAGGATATGGAAGATATAGACGGTAGGGAAATAGATGGTGACATCTTGCAAAATGTCCAGATTACAGAGGAGGAAGTGCTGGATGTCTTGAAACGGCTAAAGGTGGATAAATCCCCAGGACCTGATCAGGTGTACCCGAGAACTCTGTGGGAAGCTAGAGAAGTGATTGCTGGGTCTCTTGCTGAGATATTTGTATCATCAATAGTCACAGGTGAGGTACCAGAAGACTGGAGGTTGGCAAACGTGGTGCCACTGTTTAAGAAGGATGGTAAGGACAATCCAGGGATCTATAAACAAGTGGACTTGACCTCGGTGGTGGGCAAGTTGTTGGAGGGAATCCTGAGGGACAGGACGTACAGCATGTCAAATCTGTGAGGAAAGATATCATCACATGCATCAGACAGCACAGAGGCATAGAGTCATAGAGATGTACAGCAAGGAAACAGACCCTTTGGTCCAATTCATCCATGCCAACTGTGAGACGTAAAAAGTCAGCTCAAGACAAATTCAGGAAAACAAAGTTTATTAGCAATTAGCAAGTCTGCAGAGTTGGGTACCCCTCAAAGAAAGGGACCCTGATCGTTACAAAGCATCCCCTGATATACCCTTAAACTCCACCCCCTGTTGAGTCAGGTGATTCTCAATCTTGAGTAACCGGTACTTTTCCATTACTTGTTTCAAGCGCAGCTGGACACATTCCCCCCTCAAGTGTTTACCATCTTCCCAGGCAGCTGACAACCGCCCATTGTCCACCTCAAGTTGTTTCTCAACGGTTGTCCTTCGTTATCAGTCACGAGGTTCGTTTCTGACATAAATGTCGGCCTTGTGGTTTTGCTGCCTGGACTTGTTTTTGCTATGTGTAAAGTCGCCCATTGTCTGGTTTGTTATCTGTCTGACCTTGTGGTCCAGCTGCAACTTGTTTACCACTTCTGCTGCTATAGCTAAGTTACTCAAATTCATATGTCGGCCATTTTCTTTTGGTCACCTTCTTGCCCCTTATGCTTATGCACATCTTGAATCATTACTCCAACTCTCACACCAACCAGGTATCCTAAATTAATCTACTCCTATTTGCCAGCATTTGTCCTATATTCCTCAAAACCCTCCCTAATCATATACTCATCCAGATGCCTTTTAAATATTGTAATTGTACCAATCTTCACCATTTCCTTTGACAGCTTATTCCATACATTCATCACCCTCTGTGTGAAAAAGTTGCCCCTTAGGTCCCTTTTAAATCTTTCCCCTCTCACCTTAAACTTATGTTGTCTAGCTTTAGACTCCCCTGCCCTGGGGAAACGACCTTGGTTATTCACTCTAACTTTGCCTCTCATGATCTTATAAACTATAAGGTCACCCCATAGCCTCCAAAGCTCCAGGGAAAACAGCCCCAGCCTATTCAGCCTCTCCTTATAACTCAAACCCTCTAATCCTAGCAACATGCTTGTAAATCTTTTCTAAATCCTTTCAAGTTTGACAACATCCTTCCTATAACAGGGAGACCAGAACTGAATGCAGTATTCATAAGCTAATGCCCTGTACAGCTGCAACATGATCTCCCAATTCCTATACTCAATGCTCTGTCCAATAAAGGAAAGCATACCAAATACTTTCTTCACGATCCTGTTTACCTGCAACTCCACTTTCAAGGATCTATAAACTTGCACTCCAAGGTCCCTTTGTTCAGCAACACTCGCAGGACTATATCATTATGTGTTTAAGTCCTGCCCTGATTTGTCTTTCCAAAATGCAGTACCTCACATTTATCAAAATTAAACTCCATCTGCTACTTTTTGGCTCATTGACCCATGTGATAAAGGTCCCTTTGTACTCTGAGGAAACCTTCTTCGCTGTCCACGACCCACCAATTTTGGTGTCATCTGCAAGATACCTTCTATGTTCACATCCAAACCATTTATATAAATGACAAAAAGCAGTGGAGCCACCACCAATTTTTGCAGCACATCACTGGTCACAGGTTTCCAGTCTGAAAAGCAACCCCCCAACTCCACTATCTGTCTGTTATCTTCAAGTCAGCTCTGGATTCCAAATGGCTAGTTCTCCCTTTCTTCCATGTGATCTAATCCTGAGCAGATTGGGAAAGGTGAAGACATTCGAAATTGACAGTCACTTTTACTGCTTAAGATGAACAACAAAATTCAATTCAAGGTCATCACTGATTGTATCAAGTCTGCTCTCAAGTTGATGATCCAATCTGACCAGACCCATCCTATAACCAGCAGGAAGATCTTTGATAGCCTCATACTACTCAGGAATGTGATTGCCTGCATGGATGGACCTGTTATAAGTGAACATTAAGTGTTATTGCATGGTGATGGTCTAACTGGCCCTGGTTTTACAAAGGTTGAGTTTGGCCACATAGATGCAGGACGTTGCATAGATTGAATTGTATGGCGATGGTGGAGCCTGATTGATGATTTGCTGAGCAAATTGACGAAGTCCCTTGTTTGAATGTTGAATTGTCAGAACTTTCAAACAAGCATCAAGACATGGGGCTTGGATGGTGGTGAATTGGGCTGTACCTGTCATTTCCTTTCTGCACACCTGTAGTCTCAGTGCCATCATGGACTATCCTTGAGACACCTGCAGTAGGGAAGAGACTGCAGTTCACCTACTTCAGGAACCTTTCGAAATATCTGGAAATAAATACAATGGCTTTCACTGAGATTAATCCAATGTAGCCACATAACACAAGATTCAGTTTTCCATTGGCTGTTTCGAGGGATGCATGATAAGGTGAATATCAATTGCAGCTAGAGGAACATCAACTCAGTGGAAAACTCTCTCTGGTCTGCCAGAAACGTGCTGGTATCCATAAAAAAAAAACTGATGAGTGAATGTTGCAGACTGGCAATTTCTAAGGACAACATAATGTGGGATGTATGATAGCATTGGACAACCACCACAAAGGCTCAATAACGAAAGGTCATCCTCTCAAAGACCTGTCTCAATAGTATGTTGAGGGGCGATGAAATTGCATAAAACCTCTCAGGCTGTTGAGCACTACAGAATGCTTAGCATGAATTGTGCAGGGATATGAGGTGAGGGTAACTGGTAGCACAATACAAATTGTTCTTTAGGAATTCTAGCACAGGCACAATCGCTTGAATGGCCTTCATCTGTGGTGTAACAATTCAATGATCTTTTCAAATATAATTTGAAACTTAATTTGCAATATCAAATGTGGCTAATACTGCATTTAAGACAAAATGTATTGCACTTCATATGATGTCAAATTTGAATTTTGGGTGTGCATTTTACAAATTTCATGAATACAGTATATTTTTAGAAGACAAAAGTTTAATTGTGAATAAGATTCGATGTCAAGATCCTTTGGCAGACCAGAGAGAGTTTTCCACTGAGTTGATGTTCCTCTAGCTGCAATTGAAATTCACCTTATCATGCATCCCTCGAAACAGCCCATGGAGAACTGAATCTTGTGTTATGTGGCTGTATTGGGTTAATCTCAGTGAAAGCCATTGTATTTCTTTCCAGATATTTTGAAAGGTTCCTGAAGTAGGTGAACACAATCTCTTCCCCACTGTCTCTTGAATTGATGGAACAATAAATAAGCTAACTCTCATTGCACAAACCAAAATCTAATAGAAAAGATTTCTTTCTTTGTTTTTCTTTGCACTTTAACATAACATACTTGGGTATCAGGACCAATGAGATTTCTCCTGAAGGCCATGAAAAACTCACATCTTTTAATACATTATTCATGGGATGTCAGCCTCACTGTCTGGGTCAGCATTTATTGTGCATTCCTCCTTGCCCTTGAGAAGGTGGTAGTGAGCTGCCTTCTTGAACCACTGCAGTTCATTGGGTGTAGGTAGATCCACAGTGCTGTTAGGCAGGAGTTCGAAGATTTAGGAGGAATGACGATATGGTTCCAAGTCTGCAACTGAGTGGTCTGGAGGGAAACTTGCAGGTGGTCATGTACCAATATATCTGTTGCTCCCCTCTTCTTCCAGATGGAAGTGGTTGTGGATTTGGAAGCTGCTGCCTAGGAAGTCTTGGTGTATTTCTGCAGTGAATCTTGTACGCACTGCTGCTACCGAGAATTGGTGATGGGGGGGGGGGGGAGTGGATGCTTGTGGATGTGGTGCCAATCAAGCAGGTTGCTTTGTCTTGGATGGTGTCAAACTACTTGAGTGTCTTTGGAGCTATTCTCATCCTGACAATTGAATTTTCCATCACACCCCTTCTTTCTGGTCAATGGAAACTCCTAGACTCGGTATTCAGAGATGGTAATACCATTGATTGTCCACGGGTGATGGTTAGTTTGCCTCTTGTTGGGAATATCCATTGCCTGACACTTGTGATGTAAAAGCTACTTGCCATTTTCAGCCCAAGTCTGGATATTGTCCAGATTTTGATGCATTTGAACAAGGATTGCGTCAGTAGGTAACAGAGTAGCAAATTGTACTAACCATTGTGTGATTATTAATTAACATTTTCATTTTTGACTTTATGATGAGGGGTAGGCCATCAATACAGTAGCTGAAGATGGTTGGATATGGGATACTACCGAAAGGAACCCCTGTAGAGATGTCCTGAGCAATGATGAGTGATCTCCAACAATCACAGCCATCTTCCAATATGCCAGTTATGACTCCAACAGTAGAACAACATCCCCCTGATTTCATTGAGACCATACTTGCTAAAGCTCTACGAAAGTAATTTAAGAGCAGAATCTTTCTAGTTCCTGAAGAATGTGGGGACATAGCAAGAAAATTGGTGATACTAGATGAGATGTCTGGCAAGGACATTTCAATATCTAGCCCAAAAGTCAATTTTCTAAACAAATGAGATTCTTGTTAGTGAGCAGTGAGATGCCCACTAGATGGAATAATCATTCATTATCATCGTCATTACTACCTAATCCCAACTCATTAAATACATATTCTCATTCTCCCATATGTCAAATAGAAACTGGGTGCTGAGAAATCCTGACATGAAAGCTGAAGGGGTTACCTGGTGACACCAGCTGGCCACTTACTCCTCCAGGTCTCTATCTTGGTACCCAGCATCAGCATTCGGGGCACACTCAATGCATGCACTCCACATCCATGAATCTTAGCATCTGACATGTATGAGTCTCAGATATTGTCATGACACTTTGCTGATCCACTTCTGATCCACAGGTACTTCTGCATTTCAATGCTATATTTGGAATGCACCAGTACATATCATTGTAATGTTGCTGCTAGGTACCCATCTCTTAGGTTAGAACACGTGCATCTCAGGGCACCTCGCTTGCTCTCTTGGTGCTAACTCACTTTGCAACTGTGTGAACACTGACAACGTCTTTGTTTTGCCTTGCCTCGTCTTTTTTGTGAAACAAACAGAAACTCAGCGAGTTTGGCAGGATCTGTGGTGAGAAAGAACAGTCATTGTTTTGGATTGAAAGATTGTTCTTTAGAACCTGTCTTTTTGTGCTTTGACTCCTTGGACAAAACCTAAAGGCTAATGCAACTTCTGTCTTGCTTTGTCTTTAGCATAGACAGAAAGCTGAGAAGCTTGTAGGATTGTCAGCTGTCATCAGTTAAGGGGTGGACACGGGCTATATGGCACAGTGCCAATGTGCCAATTATAATTTAGGCACCAAAAATCTCAGGAAGTCCTGGCAGTGGTAAGTACATTCACATGCAGTGAATAGGTAAATATGATGAGCGGGGCACTATAGAGGTGGGATACATGGTTAATGAGATAAATTTGAGATGGAGAGTGAGAGAACACTTTGGGCCTCACAAGAGAAATACATGAAACACAGCAGATATGATACTTTGCTAATTTTTGGTAAGATTCAATTCTAAGATATACAAATGAATATTAAGTATAAAAAGACTTAACAATATAAGAGCCAGTTCATTATAAACATCAAAATGTTTTTCTGAGCCAATGTTGCATGCAACACTGGGAGTGCGACAAGTTTGTTCGATGGAATTTCAGCACACAAACAACTTCTGATGTCTAGGCAAAGAAGAGGATGCCAGGGAACAAATAGCACTTTGACCCTGATGCTCATGACCTAACTGATTCAAGTGCCAGGAAACCCATGAATGGATTAGCACCCTGACAATATGTATTTATTTCCTAAGGGAATCTAAAGCCAGCAGGCATCAGTCTCAGGATCAGGAGTCACGCAAGTAAGTCAAAGATAAGGAATATCTTCTCTTAGAGCATCTTGAATTATTGTAAAACTCTATCCCAGAGAGCTGAGCGAATATATTCAAGGCTGAACTGGAGAGATTTTTGAACAAAAAGGGAGCCAGGAATTATGGAGAGGAGGCACAAAAATGGAGTTTTAACCAAGAACAGATTGGTCACAATCTTATTGAATGATGGAGAAGGTTCAACAGGCCATTAGCTCATATTTCTCACGTTTTCATATTCTTAAGTATTGGACACAAGTGTCCTACATCAGTCGCTGAAGCACATGTGCAATATTCAGGTAAAAAATGGGAAGTGGGTACTTTGGATTAACAGCCTGTTTTTATCAGTTGATGAGCAGCTTAGGTATCTGCTCAAGAAATAGTCCAGAAATCTTGGGAATGTAGAGAATATTGGTAGAGCCACAAAGAGCAGTTCCCTTTAAAGTACTCTGCCTGCTACCACCGTGTACTTGCAGAGGTCCCACTGAATCTACCACTCCCTTACATGTGGAATAGGCTCTACCCTCCCAAGGCCAACATATAAATAAAGCTTTTTATAGAAGCCAAGGAATTTTCTACATATTTTCCTAATTAACCTGTTCAGAGACATTATTACACTTTGCTGGAGTCTGGAGGACATGAACCCAGGTTTCCTGATTCGGAGGTAGGGTGCCACAGGAGCCCTGAGCAATTTGCTAGATACTTTCCATCAACCTATAGAAACATGCTATGAAACACCTCTGGAAACTTGAACTGAGGCCTTCTGACCTAAGCCCAGGGATTCTGCCACAGTACCAGCTAAACAATTTCCTAATATTACCTAATCAACCTGTTATGACATGTTGTTAAACATTGCCAGAGGAGGTGGGACTCTATCACTGCACCACAAAAGCCCTTAAACAATTTCCTACCTTTCTACAACTGACCTGCTACAGTTGGGCACCCAGTTATGGCCTGCATATTGCTCATAACAGGCACGAACCCTCAAACAATTCTGACCTCTGTATACTGTGTTTGGTTAAATGACACAGCAGCCCCTAAAGCGATGAATGTGTCATGGACGGTTCCACTAATGAAATGAAATAGCATTTGATGATATAATGCAGGCCTAAAGTGTGCTTTCCCATTATTTTTCATAAGCCTCAGTAAGAACCAGGTTGCTAATGTTTTAAACACCACCCAGTTAACTCTTCAGTTTCGCCTGAAACAAATTCTTCCTGACATATCTATCAAAGTTGACCAATGAATCTGTTCCTAATTGTAATCAGAAAAAGTGAGAGATGATTTGAAAGTGTTGAAGCCTAACACTTCATGGAGTGGAGCAAAGATTCAGTTATTTGTGATCTTAGTAACAGACTTCTGTGAATGTGACAGAAATGTGTTTGCTATAGAATCACAGTTGAATAAGACTATTATTTTTACCAGTGCTGATCTAACTGTATTGTCCACAAATAACTTCAGGGCTAACTATTTGCATCCCAAACATCCTGGTTTAAGTAATGCTTTATCCAGCTTTATAAAGACACTAAATTTGCCTGCAGCCACAGAAAACTGTACAGCCAAGGAGAAAGGATTAGCTGTGTTAGAATATAGAATAGAATTCACTGAATGAATAATCAGAGCACAAGTGCACTGCTGAGAAACAGCATGGCTTTAGAAAGCTTGACGTAATTGTTATTCCTTCTTTGTGTTAGTATGAACGCTATCTCCAGGCACTAATAGTTTCAAGCAACCACAAAAGCTGCTCTTCCACTTATCCACAAAAGCATAATGGAACTCAAATTTGCTTCTTTACCTACATACATAACACACACTTTCATTTTAATATTTAAACACTATAGCAGGAAGGACAGGTCCTTATAAATTGCAACTTTCTTTTCTGGCTCCTACTTCAGCCTCTATTAGTCATCTGTCGAGTTTTATGTATGTGATTACATTATGCTCCTTGGGCTGTGAGATGCTGGCGTGAATTAGGTTTTTAAAAACATTAATGCTGGAAGATCTTTCTTGAACCAGCGAGATAATCTTAAATGTACTTGTACCCGTTTTACACTCATTAACTCAATCCCATTCTGCAGTTAACAGACTGCTTACTGTGATACCCAGAGAAAGGCAATCCCATTTTGTAGATTGTTTCATTATCACACCCAGCTATTAAAAGCAGGCCAGGGTAAGCTTTATGCCAGGCAGCTGCAATGTAGCATTTACAAGACGAGTAAAATAAAATAAAATTAATAAAAATGGCACATAAAGAATAAAACAGGATTCTAATTTGATGAAACTGCCAACAGCTTCTGTAAGAGTTTATGGTTTTATTCACAAAACGTTGGAAATACACTTTTCATATAAATGAAATTTTAGAAATCTTAATGATAAACTGAAAACAAATGACTCATGTTTGCTGTTTATATAAACTGGGAGGACAATTTCTAGTACCAGTGGGTAATCCCCTTCCAGCACTTTTTCATGTACTGCCCTTCAGTAGAAAGTCTCCATCATATGAAATTACCGAACCTATTCATTATGGATGTAGTCCAGGCAGCACTCCAGGATAGGTCACTCTACTCAACTGCTTTATGTCTCTTTATCAATATAAAATAGAAAACTAAGTGTTTCATGGAATCCTTACTGAGTGCAAACAGGCCATTTGGCCCAACAAGTCCACACCAACCCTCCAAAGGGTAACCCACCTAGACCCATTCCCCCTAACCTATTAATCTACATTTTCCCCTGACTAATGCACCTAACCTGCACATCCCTGGAGACCATGGGCAATTTAGCATGGCCGATTCACATAACCTGCACATCTTTGGATCATGGGAGGAAACCCACGCAGACACAAGGAGAATGTACAAACTCCACACAGACAATTGCCCGAGGCTGGAATTGAACTCGGGTCCCTGGTGCTGTGAGGCAGCAGTGCTAACCACTGAGCAGCCATGCCGTTCCACTGGGGACTGCAATGGTACGATGCTTTTAAGAGAGACATGTTCTGTGCTGTTTCTCTTCCAGAGAAATTTGATTCCTTACAGTATGGAAACAGGCCCATTGGCCCAAAAAGTACACATTGAACCTCCAAAGAGTAACCCATCTGGACCCATTCCTGTACCCTATATTTGTCCCTGACTAATGCACTTAACACTATGGGCAATTTAGCATGGCCAATTCATCTGACCTGTACATCTTTGGATTTTGGGACAAAACCGGAGCACCTGGAGGAAACCCACGCAAACACGGGGAGAATGTGCAAACTCCACACAGACAGTCGCCCAAGGCAGGAATCGAACCCTGTCCATGGCGCTGTGAGGCAGCAGTGCTAACCACTGAGTCACCGTGCCACCCCTATTGATATTTATAAGACATTTTTGTAAAGTTCTAAACTAATCACTGAACCTTTATTCAATTATCTACGATGTGTGTGGAGGTACAGGTGAACTTGTGGCGGATATGGAAGGATCCCTTGGGGCCTTGGAGGGAAGTGAGTGTGGAGGTGTGGGCGCAAGTTTTACATTTCCTGCGGTTGCAGGGGAAGGTGCCGGGGGTGGAGGTTGGGTTGGTGGGGGGTGTGGATCTGACAAGGGAGTCACGAAGGGAGTGGTCCTTGCGGAACGCTGATAGGGGAGGGGAGGGAAATATATCCTTGGTGGTGGGGTCCGTTTGGAGGTGGCGGAAATGGCGGCGGATAATACGTTGTATGCGCAGGTTGGTGGGGTGGTAGGTGAGAACCAGTGGGGTTCTGTCTTGGTGGCGGTTGGAGGAGCGGGGCTCAAGGGCGGAGGAGCGGGAAGTGGAGGAGATGCGGTGGAGGGCATCGTCGATCACGTCTGGGGGGAATCTGCGGTCCTTGAAGAAGGAGGCCATCTGGGTTGTGCGGTGTTGGAATTGGTCCTCCTGGGAGCAGATGCGGCGGAGACGAAGGAATTGGGAATATGGGATGGCGTTTTTACAGGGGGCAGGGTGGGAGGAGGTGTAGTCCAGGTAGCTGTGGGAGTCAGTCGGTTTATAATAGATGTCTCAGACTCCTCCCTCCCCTTCCTAGACCTTTCCATTTCTATCTCGGGCGACCGACTCAACACAGACATCTATTATAAACCGACTGACTCCCACAGCTACCTGGACTACACCTCCTCCCACCCTGCCCCCTGTAAAAACGCCATCCCATATTCCCAATTCCTTCGTCTCCGCCGCATCTGCTCCCAGGAGGACCAATTCCAACACCGCACAACCCAGATGGCCTCCTTCTTCAAGGACCGCAGATTCCCCCCAGACGTGATCGACGATGCCCTCCACCGCATCTCCTCCACTTCCCGCTCCTCCGCCCTTGAGCCCCGCTCCTCCAACCGCCACCAAGACAGAACCCCACTGGTTCTCACCTACCACCCCACCAACCTGCGCATACAACGTATTATCCGCCGCCATTTCCGCCACCTCCAAACGGACCCCACCACCAAGGATATATTTCCCTCCCCTCCCCTATCAGCGTTCCGCAAGGACCACTCCCTTCGTGACTCCCTTGTCAGATCCACACCCCCCACCAACCCAACCTCCACCCCCGGCACCTTCCCCTGCAACCGCAGGAAATGTAAAACTTGCGCCCACACCTCCACACTCACTTCCCTCCAAGGCCCCAAGGGATCCTTCCATATCCGCCACAAGTTCACCTGTACCTCCACACACATCATCTATTGCATCCGCTGCACCCGATGTGGCCTCCTCTATATTGGTGAGACAGGCCGCTTACTTGCGGAACGCTTCAGAGAACACCTCTGGGCCGCCCGAACCAACCAACCCAATCACCCCGTGGCTCAACACTTTAACTCCCCCTCCCACTCCACCGAGGACATGCAGGTCCTTGGACTCCTCCACCGGCAGAACACAACTACACGACGGCTGGAGGAGGAGCGCCTCATCTTCCGCCTGGGAACCCTCCAACCACAAGGTATGAATTCAGATTTCTCCAGCTTCCTCATTTCCCCTCCCCCCACCTTGTCTCAGTCGGTTCCCTCAACTCAGCACCGCCCTCCTAACCTGCAATCCTCTTCCTGACCTCTCCGCCCCCACCCCACTCCGGCCTATCACCCTCACCTTGACCTCCTTCCACCTATCCCACCTCCATCGCCCCTCCCCCTAGTCCCTCCTCCCTACCTTTTATCTCAGCCTGCTTGGCTCTCTCTCTCTTATTCCTGATGAAGGGCTTATGCTCGAAACATCGAATTCTCTATTCCTGAGATGCTGCCTAACCTGCTGTGCTTTGACCAGCAACACATTTGCAGCTGTGATCTCCAGCATCTGCAGACCTCATTTTTTACTCAATTATCTACACATCACTACATCCATAAATTATCATGGTAACGCATGATTAACCCAAGACCTTATGAAGAAAACTCACACACCTCTACTCCAAAATCCTTGGCGAGAATCTTATAGGAGGTTGAAATGACGTGGACTATGGTGAGATGCATGGCAGAATTATATGAGAAGGAAGGTGAAGTCAATCTTAAGCTTGAGACCAATTTGTGTAATCTTATATGCTGTTCACAAGCGATGTGGTGAATTTCTTGCTAAACAGCAGCAAGTTGCCAACTCTCCACATTAATATTCAGCCTTCTATCTTAGCAAACTTAGCGAGCAAGCTGGACATCAAGGAAACATGACATGGAACCCCACATACGTACCAGGCCAATTTAACTTGCCGCTTGCTCAGAAGGAACTCCATATTAGACACAGGACACCTACATGTGGGGACACACTCCATGTGCACCTAGCCAGATGTCCAATTTCTGCCAAACTCACAGAATCAACTTGGCACATCTCTGATCAGGATGTTTTTTCACATCATTGCTCTGGCTTGAGCTGTGCGAATAACTGCCACTCTAATGCAGTTGTAAAGGATATTGCGTCCAGGGACAATGCACCCCACTCCTGTACTTGACCAGGCTGCATCTCTGTGCTCTTTGCACACTCATTCTGAATCTACCTAGATGCTCAACTTTCCTGTTTCACATTGTTGTGTCGTACATTTTTGTGCTTTGTCCCTCAGCCAGAGGTATGAAGCTCATTCAATGTCTGTGTGCCTTACCGTTTAATGCAGACATAAAGGAAAGAAGCTTGACCTGATTGTGAACTGAACTCTGTCAAGTCAAGGGGAGAGCTTTTGCTGAGGACGCACCAAAACAATCTGTCAAAGGCAGTCTCTGATACCAGCCCAGGGATTTGGACACAGTCAGTCAACCGCTTGGGGCTGTCAGTCAGGATCCTCTCTGCATAAGGGATAAGGA
The DNA here is from genome assembly GCF_020745735.1 of Hemiscyllium ocellatum. NCBI lineage: Eukaryota > Metazoa > Chordata > Chondrichthyes > Orectolobiformes > Hemiscylliidae > Hemiscyllium > Hemiscyllium ocellatum. The sequence continues at coordinate 77,300,168 of NC_083402.1, forward strand.
GCTGAATGTCAGGCGGCCCACCATCTGTACTGACTCTTTCTGCCTGTTGGGGGGCTGTTTTCCTGTTGGAATGAGAGTATCAGGTACTAAGCGAGATGAAAGTGAGTGGCACAGAGGTATTTTTGTTGCAAGAGGGAGATTTCCCGAGAGTGTGTGTCATCAATGCAGAGAGTTTGCAGGATTAGTGCTGTAAGGTGTTAGGGTGAGCAACAATGAATGAGGCATATGTTGCAGATAATAGCGAGAGTGGCAGAGCATACACCTTGGTGGGAGGTAGACACTTTAGCAGACTTACCGTGAGCGTAAGGTATTGGAGAGGAGATGGTTGGATATATATTGGTGGAGTAGAGAAAGTTGTTGACTTTCTTCTTAAAATGCTGGCGATTCCTCTAGATAGGTGAAAGCACTTTTGACCCAGTGGCAATCTCAGACCGGACTGACATGGCCTGGCTTTGTGGCCTTGACTACTACTCCTGAGGAGTGAGGAAGTCATAGAGTCATAGAGATGTACAGCATGGAAACAGACTCTTCGGTCCAACCCGTCCATGCCGACCAGGTATCCTAACCCAATCTAGTCCCACCTGCTAGCACCTGGCCCATATCCCTCCAAACCCTTTCTATTCATATACCCATCCAAATGCCTCTTAAATGTTGTAATTGTGTCAGCCTCCACCACTTCCTCTGGCAGCTCATTCCATACCCGTACCACCCTCTGTGTGAAAGAGTTGCCCCTTAGGTCCCTTTTATATCTTTCCCCTCTGACCCTAATCCTATGCCCTCCAGTGCTGGACTCCCTGGCCCCAGGGAAAAGACTTTGCCTAGTTACTCTATCCATGCCCCTCATAAGTTTGTAAACCTCTATAAGGTCAGCCCTGCCTGCATAATACCCCATTCCACAGGACTTCCAGGATCCTGCCTAAAAAGCAAAATCTTGGAAGTCTGCGGTGTCTAGAGCGAATGTCTGGAAGGTTGCAGGACAGCTCTGGATTGACAGTGCTTACCTGGTTGCACAACAGACACCTAAAAATGGCACGGCAGCAAGAGGTGCTGGTGAACTCTGGGAATCCAGTGAATGGTGTGCAGTTCAGAGAATGACACACGGAAGATGCAACTGGAGTCAGACATGATGGCTACCATAGGGGCATGGTCGATAGTTAATTAACCAAATTTGTTAAAATATGTAGGAGAGCTTGCTAGGCCATGTAGCGAAAAAAAAACACTCCAAAAAAACTCAGTGTAAGTTGGGCTTTATCAAAATAATATAACATTCAACCCAGTGTTTCTGAAACTGAACATTGATTCTTGCAGCATGAAGACAACACAGAGTCGGAATTGATGATGAAGGTTATATTGCACTCTTATGGAAGGCCTGAACAATTCACTTGTGTTACCATCTCTCATGAATTATTGTCTCTTCAATATAACCTGTACAACCTCAATCCCTTTTGAGTTGCTTATTTCATGTAAGCCCAGATAAACAATAAAATATTTACCTCTTTGTTTTCTTTTATTATTAAAATGTAATACATTTTAACACAAAACACTAGCTGTGTAGTTTTTTGATATTTATATTCCTTTTAATGTATCTGCAGCAGGCCGATGTTGAAGTATTTCAAGATAGCAGAGAGAAATCAAGGAACAATCCAATGACCTTTTACTGCCTGATACCTTCTGGTTTGACTGATAATCAAAAGACTGAATGGTGCAAAACCCAGAAATTGTGTTCAGTCACTTCCAGCAATTACTGCATCTTATTGATAACTTGCAGCTCTATTCACCAAATGACATCAGTGGAACAAAACCTGTCACAGATCAGGCCAAATCCATTAAATGGGCTGGTTAAAACATCCCAGACTGCACATTGAAAACCTTCTGCATAAAATGTGTGACCTGCTGCTGGACAGTTTCACTGAGCATGCACTCCAAGGCTTTTATTTGAGAATGGAGATGGATGACTTTTCATTTAATGACTAAATTAACTAAAAAATGCTATTAAAATTATTTATGATGTGGGGGTGCTGTTGTTGGACCCTCTGACAATGCAGCACCCCCTCAGCACTGACCCTCCAACAGTGCGGCACTCCCTCGGCACTGACACTGATCCTCCGATACTGGGATGTTGGACAAAGTTCAAAATCACTCAACCCCAGGTTATAGTCCAACAGATTTATTTGAAAGCACAAGCTTTTGGAGTCCTGCTTCTTTGTCAGATAGTTAGTGTCTTACTTAGTGCAAAAGTGACAAACTGTAGTGTCCTTCATAGAATTTCTACAGTGCAGAAAGAGGCTATTTGGCCCATTGAATTTGCACTGACTCTCTGAAAAGTCCCCATTACCCTGCATTTCCACCTAGCCTGCACATTATGGGGCAATTTACCACAGCTAACCCACCTAACTTGCATGTATTTGGACTGTGGAAGGGAAGTGGAGTACTCAGCAGAAACCTACACAGACACAGAGGGAATATACAAACTCCACACAGTCACCCAGTGTTGGGATTGAACCCAGGTCCATCATCCTGTGAGGCAGTCAGCTAACCATTGAGCCACTATGCCATCCTTAAATGTCTTTATACATATGTTGGTCAAATCCATGGAAAGATTCAATTTTTTTCAGTGTGGGGAAGCTGACAAATGCTGTAGCTATCACATCATCGCATGGACGGAATTTAGCTGATCCACTTATTTATGCAAGCCTCACTTTCTCCAAAACCCAGTGGATGTCTATTCATAAGTAGCTGCATAGCCAAGTGACAGAATAACATAGAATTCTCCTGCACAGTCACAGTAAATAAGGTAAGAGGAAATCTTAGTAGCCCTGCTCTGGAAAGATAGAACTCTGACAGGGTGAATGAAGAACAACTACCAGGGTCCTCAAATTTGAATAATGAAGGCAATCATTTGATCGTGGTGGAAAGTGATTTATTCTCACTCACAATCACTTAGAAGGCAAGCTGTCATATTTCAGGTTTTCTGATGAGCCACTTCTACTACAGATCCTGAAAGGCAGAACTGAACTTATAACAATTTTGCTGCAGCTACCTTGGACCCTAAGTTAAACTTCTGATGAAGACTCATTCAAGATATTTCAATTTCGAAAGTGACTAGGACAGAAAGAGCCCTGACTACAAATGCCAATCAGTTCAAAGGAACTGAAATCTCACCCTTAGAACTGGAAAAAAAGTTGAGAAAGCAAGAAGTTCAGGTAAAGAAGCAAGGGTTTCAGTTGAAAGACCAAATGCCTGAGCTCTTAACTAATGAAGGAGCAGTGCTCCAAAAGCTAGTGCTTCCAATTAAACCTGTTGGACTATAACCTGGTGTTGTATGATTTTAAACTTTGTAAACTTTTAAATCTTCCATTGAATATGTAGGCCATGTCATTGATCTAAAAGACTACACAAGTCATCTTCAAAAGTAAATGACGTAATTGATGCACCTGCACCGAAAAACGTAAGCCAATTACAATCATTTTTAGGTTTGCTAAATTGCTACGGCAGGTTTGTCTCAAATCTTGTAACCATTCTCAAGCCATTATGTGATGTATTATGCCAAAACAAGAATTGAAAGTGGGAAGATTAATGTGCAAGAACTTTTAAACAAGCCAATGAAGTTTTATTAAATTCAGAACTCCTGACCCATTTTGATCCAAAGTTACTGTTGCAATTAGCACGTGGTGTACTAGCGAATGGAGTGCGGACAGTCACATATTGTCCAATGGTAAACAGAAGCCAATAATATTTGCATCAAGATTATTAAACAAAGCAGAACTGAGAAATTAGAGTTAGAGAAACAGGATCTAGGAATCAGTTTTAGCATTAAGAAATCCATCAATACCTTTATGGCTAGGAATTTACCCTACTAATAGACTACAGACCACTGATCATAATATTTGACAGTCATACAGAGATACCTTCTCAAAAAGTGAACTGTATACTGAGTTCGATGTTGTTACTATCAGCTCATACTTGTACAATTAAGTATCGAGTAAAAAATGAGGTCTGCAGATGCTGGAGATCACAGCTGCAAATGTGTTGCTGGTCAAAGCACAGCAGGTTAGGCAGCATCTCAGGAATAGAGAATTCGACGTTTCGAGCATAAGCCCTTCATCAGGAATAAGAGAGAGAGAGCCAAGCCGGCTGAGATAAAAGGTAGGGAGGAGGGACTAGGGGGAGGGGCGATGGAGGTGGGATAGGTGGAAGGAGGTCAAGGTGAGGGTGATAGGCCGGAGTGGGGTGGGGGCGGAGAGGTCAGGAAGAGGATTGCAGGTTAGGAGGGCGGTGCTGAGTTGAGGGAACCGACTGAGACAAGGTGGGGGGAGGGGAAATGAGGAAGCTGGAGAAATCTGAATTCATACCTTGTGGTTGGAGGGTTCCCAGGCGGAAGATGAGGCGCTCCTCCTCCAGCCGTCGTGTAGTTGTGTTCTGCCGGTGGAGGAGTCCAAGGACCTGCATGTCCTCGGTGGAGTGGGAGGGGGAGTTAAAGTGTTGAGCCACGGGGTGATTGGGTTGGTTGGTTCGGGCGGCCCAGAGGTGTTCTCTGAAGCGTTCCGCAAGTAAGCGGCCTGTCTCACCAATATAGAGGAGGCCACATCGGGTGCAGCGGATGCAATAGATGATGTGTGTGGAGGTACAGGTGAACTTGTGGCGGATATGGAAGGATCCCTTGGGGCCTTGGAGGGAAGTGAGTGTGGAGGTGTGGGCGCAAGTTTTACATTTCCTGCGGTTGCAGGGGAAGGTGCCGGGGGTGGAGGTTGGGTTGGTGGGGGGTGTGGATCTGACAAGGGAGTCACGAAGGGAGTGGTCCTTGCGGAACGCTGATAGGGGAGGGGAGGGAAATATATCCTTGGTGGTGGGGTCCGTTTGGAGGTGGCGGAAATGGCGGCGGATAATACGTTGTATGCGCAGGTTGGTGGGGTGGTAGGTGAGAACCAGTGGGGTTCTGTCTTGGTGGCGGTTGGAGGAGCGGGGCTCAAGGGCGGAGGAGCGGGAAGTGGAGGAGATGCGGTGGAGGGCATCGTCGATCACGTCTGGGGGGAATCTGCGGTCCTTGAAGAAGGAGGCCATCTGGGTTGTGCGGTGTTGGAATTGGTCCTCCTGGGAGCAGATGCGGCGGAGACGAAGGAATTGGGAATATGGGATGGCGTTTTTACAGGGGGCAGGGTGGGAGGAGGTGTAGTCCAGGTAGCTGTGGGAGTCAGTCGGTTTATAATAGATGTCTGTGTTGAGTCGGTCGCCCGAGATAGAAATGGAAAGGTCTAGGAAGGGGAGGGAGGAGTCTGAGACAGTCCAGGTGAATTTCAGGTCGGGATGGAAGGTGTTAGTAAAGTTGATGAACTGTTCAACCTCCTCGTGGGAGCACGAGGCAGCGCCGATACAGTCATCGATGTAGCGGAGGAAAAGGTGGGGGGTGGTGCCAGTGTAGTTGCGGAAGATGGACTGTTCCACATATCCTACGAAGAGGCAGGCATAGCTGGGGCCCATGCGGGTGCCCATGGCAACTCCTTTAGTTTGGAGGAAGTGGGAGGATTGAAAAGAGAAGTTATTCAGGGTGAGGACCAGTTCAGTCAGTCGAAGGAGGGTGTCAGTGGAAGGGTACTGGTTAGTGCGGCGGGAAAGGAAGAAGCGGAGGGCTTTGAGTCCTTCGTGATGGGGGATGGAGGTGTACAGGGACTGGATGTCCATAGTGAAAATAAGGCGTTGGGGACCGGGGAAGCGAAAATCCTGGAGGAGGTGGAGGGCGTGGGTGGTGTCCCGAACGTAGGTGGGGAGTTCTTGGACTAAAGGGGACAGGACCGTGTCGAGGTATTGGGAGATGAGTTCGGTGGGGCAGGAGCAGGCTGAGACAATGGGTCGGCCGGGGCAGGCAGGTTTGTGGATTTTGGGCAGGAGGTAGAAACGGGCGGTGCGGGGTTGTGGGACTATGAGGTTGGAGGCGGTGGATGGGAGATCCCCTGAGGTGATGAGGTCCTGGATGGTCTGGGAGATGATGGTTTGGTGGTGGGAGGTGGGGTCGTGGTCAAGGGGGCGATAAGAGGAGGCGTCCGCGAGCTGGCGTTTGGCTTCAGCGGTGTACAGGTCAGTGCGCCAAACTACCACCGCGCCTCCCTTGTCTGCGGGTTTGATGGTGAGGTTGGGATTGGAGCGGAGGGAGTGGAGGGCTGCACGTTCTGAGGGTGAGAGGTTGGAGTGGGTGAGAGGGGTGGACAGGTTGAGTCGGTTGATGTCACGGCGGCAGTTGGCTATAAAGAGGTCGAGGGCGGGTAGGAGGCCTGCACGGGGTGTCCAGGTGGATGGGGTGTGTTGGAGGCGGGAGAAGGGGTCGTCAGAGGGTGGGCGGGAGTCTTGGTTGTGAAAGTAGGCACGGAGGCGAAGGCGGCGGAAGAATTGTTCAATATCTCGCCGCGTGTTGAACTCATTAATCCGAGGGCGTAGGGGAACGAAGGTGATTAAGTATCAGCAATCCAAGTTACATGGCAATGCTGATATGCTCTTGAGGTTTACTTTGTCAAATGAATTGATGACAAACAGTTCTTACATAGTCATTTTCTGCTTTGAACAAGTAAAGCACACTATGATAAAAATAATTTTTATTCAATCATGAGACATGGGCACCATTGGTTGGGCTAGCATTTAGTGCCCATTCTTAGTTGCCCTTGAGAAGATTGTTGTGAACTGTCTCTATGAACTGTGGAAGTATGTGTTTTGTAGGTAGATGCACAATGTTGTTAGGGAGGGAATTCCAAGATTTTAACCCTGTGACAGTGAAGGCACAGCAAGTTTCTTCAGTGCTTCCTGTAGATAGTACATACTGCTGCATACTGAGTGCTGATGGTGGAAGGAGTGGCTGTTTGTGGATGTGGTGCCAATCAAGTGGGCTGCTTTGTCCTGGATGGTGTCAAACTTCTTGAGTGTTGTTAGAGCTGCCCCCATCCAGGTAAGTGGGGAGTATTCCATCACACTCCTGATTGTGCCTTGGAGATGGTGCCCAGGGTTTAGGGACTCAATAGGTGTGTTACATGCCACAGTATTTCTAGCCTTTGACCTGATCTTGTAGCCACTGTATTTGCATGATGAGTCTAGTTGAGTTTTCGGCCAATGTTAACCTCAAGGATGTTGATAGTAGGGCTTTCAGTGACAGTAACACCATTGAATGTCAATGGGTAAAGGATGGATTGTCTATTGTTGGAGACGATAGTTAATGGTAGGTTTCTTTTCCGTGAGATAGTGGATTTCAAGACTAGGGAGCATATTTTTAAGGTGTGAGGAGAGAGATACTTAAAAAAGATATGAGGGGCAATTTTTTCACACAGAGGGTAGTTCATGAATAGAGTGAATTACCTGAAGAAATGATGGATATGGACACAGTTACATTTAAAAGACAATAAGATAACTACATGAATAAGACAGGTTTGAGGGATATGGGCTAGGACAGGCAGGTGAGATTAGTTTACTTTGGGATTAAGTTTGGCAATGACTTGTTGGACCGAAGGGTCTGTTTCTGTGCTGTATGACTCTACACCTTTATGATCAGTTCCTGGTGTTAGGTGGCAAAGTTAAGACGGAAATGAAAAATGATCCACTACCAGCAAAAGTGATGAACATGATACTTAGGATCACAGGAACAGTCCTAGATATGAAGCCATTTGTCACACTGAAGCTAGAACCATCAGTACAAGCAAGATGCCTCCTATGGTCATCATTCCACCACAACTAAGCAAATGTATGTTAAATCAACGACATGAACATCACTGCGGATTGCCAAAATGAAGAAGATAGCCAGAAGCTATTTTTGATGGCCAGGGGGCTGACTCCAAAATTGAGAAGAGGATAGGAATATGTGCAACTTGCGCAAAGTTTGCAACCTACCTCCATTAGTGTCATTGCATCCATGAGAATGGCATGAAAATCCATGGTAAATAATCCATATTGACTATGCCAGACCTTTTGGAGGGCAGGTCAGAAGCTTAGTCAAATATCTTCAAGATCAAGTGAGAGAAGCAGATTGGTGTTATTAACCAGGACAGGGAGCTTTAGATGTCCTTGACTAATTTGCACTTTGGTGTCTTGCCTGCTAGACTTTGAAAGAATGACCAGCATTATGTAGCCATTTATGTTCCTATATCTAAAAAGACTCATGGGGTTATGGTGGTTTTGACCAAAGTGTGACAAAAGACATTTGTTCATGCTCCGTATAACAGGCTTATCGACAAAGTTGAAGCTGATAAAGGGTCAATGGCTGAAATAAAAGCAGAATCCAAGATAGAGGAAGGGAAAAAATTATGGCTGTAAGAACTGCTCCTTTTTTGTGGTATTTTCCGTGTTGGAGCTGATTCTAGGAGGAGTAATTGCTGTTTTGTAAGCTATTGCATTGATTTGGAACTTTTTAAATCAAAACAATGGCTCTTTAAAAAAGGAGGAAGACAGACAAAGGCAATGACCACATCAGCAGTGATTCAAACAGAGAAAGAAACTGACACTACTGTCTGACCCAGCAGTAACCTGCACAGCTGCTGCAGTGCTGTCTGTTTTTAAGGGTCTCTGGACATCAGAGTTCATTATAAGAGAAAAAAAACTAACAGCAAAATTCCCAGCTGACCTTGGAGAAACCTGTGTGTGGGAGCTCACAGCAGGGAAGCAGCTAAGTGGCTTTTTAAAGTGTAACCTTATTGTTTTTAATCTATCATAGTGAGCAGACTGGGTTTCTTCTATTATATGTTTTTATTGAGATCTGTCTCTTGATTAAACTTTAAAAATATAAAATATGGATACAATGTTAGCCTGGAGCAGTGTTTTTAGAGCAGTAAGACTGTTATTTTCTGGATCTGCAGTTTGTTAAGGTGCAAAGATAATGAGGAATGTGATCAGTCGGAGATTGGGACAGTTGGGAAAAAGAGTAAGTCAAACAGATAGGGCAGGCAGGAACAGAGTAGACAAGGACTGATGAATTAATTTGAATTTATTTCAATGCAAGAGGCCTAACAGGGAAGGCAGATAAACACAGGGCATGGTTAGGAACATGGGACTGGGCTATCAAAGCAATTACAGAGATGTGGCTCAGAGGTAGACAGGGCTGGCAGCTTAATGTTCTACGGGATAGATGCTATAGGGAGGATAGAAATGGGGGTGAGGGGAGGAGGAGTGGTGTCTTTGATTCAGGATAACATTATGGCTGTTTTTAGAGAGGATATTCCTGGGAATATATCCAAGCTCATTAGTTAGGTGGGAGAGAGAAATAAGGAAAGGATGATCACATTTTTGGGATTGTAATGTAGATCCCTTAATAGTCAATGGGAAATTGAGAAACAGATTTGTGAGGAGAAATCAGTTATCTGTATGAATAATAGGGTGGTTATGGTAGGGGTTTTTAACTTTTCAAATAGACTGGCACTGACATAGTGTTAAGGGCTTGAATGACATGGAATTTGTTAAGGATGTACAAGAAAAGTTTCTGATTCAGTATGTGGATGTACCTACTGGAGAAAGTGCAAAACCTGACCTACACTTAGGAAATAAGGCAGGGTAGGTGACTGAGGTGTCAGTGGGGGAGCACTTTGGGGCCAGTGACCATAATTCTATTAGATTTAAAATAGTGATGGAAAAGGATAGACCAGGTCTAAAAACTGAAGTTCTAATTTGGAGGAAGGCCTATTTTGACAGTATTAGGCAAGAACTTTCAGAAGCTGATTGGGGGCAGATGTTTGCAGGTAAAGGAACAGCTAAAATTTGGGAAGTCTTCAAAAATGAGATAACAAGTGTCCAGAGGCAGTAGGTTCCTGTTAGGGTGAAAGGCAAGGCTGGAAGGTGTAGGGAATCAAGGTTTTGATCAAGAAAAAGAAAAAGAAGGAATCATATGTCAGGTATAGACAGCAGAAATCAAGTGATTCCCTAGACGAGTGGAAAAGCAGGAGGAGTACACTTAAGAGGGAAATCAGGAGGGCAAAAAGGGGACATAACATAACTTTGGCAAATAGAGTTAAGGAGAATCCAAAGGGATTCTATAAATACATTGAGGACAAAAGAGTAACAAGGGAGAGAATAGGGCCCCTTAGAGATCAGCAAAGTTGCCTGTAGAACATAGCACATTACAATGCAGTAAAAGTCCTTCAGCCCTCGGTGTTGTGCCACCTTGTCATACTAATCTGAAGCCCATCCCACCTACACTATTCCATGAATGTCCATATTCCTGTCCAATGACGACTTAAATGCACTTAAACTTGGCGAATCTAATACCGATGTAGGCAAAGCCATTCATACCCTTACTACTGTCTGAGTAAAGAAACTACCTCTGACATCTGTCTTATAACTATCTCCCCTCACTTTAAAGTTGTGTCCCCTTGTGTTTGCCGTCCCCATACTTGGAAAAAGGCTCTCGCTCTGATTAACGCCTTACTGAAGTCTGTATAGATCATATCTACCATTCTGCCCTCATCAATCCTCTTTGTTACTTCCTCAAAAAAGTCAATCAAGTTTGTGAGACATGATTTCCCATGCACAAAGCCATGTTGACTATCCCGAATCACTCCTTGCGTTTCCAAATACATGTACATCCTGTCCCTCAGGATTCCCTCCAATAATTTGCCCACCACCGACGTCAGGCTCACTGGTCTATAGTTCCCTGGCTTGTCCTTACCACCCTTCTTAAACAGTGGCACCACATTAGCAAACCTCCAGTTTTCTGGCACCTCACTTGTGACTAGCGATGATACAAATATTTCAGCAAGAGACCCAGCAATCACTTCTCTAGCTTCCCACAGAGTTCTAGGGTTCACCTGATCAGGTCCTGGGGATTTATCCACCTTTAACCGTTTCAAGACATCCAGCACTTCCTCCTCTGTAATCTGGACATTTTGCAAGATGTCCCCATCTATTTCCCTACAGTCTATATCTTCCATATCCCTTTGCACAGTAAATACTGATGCAAAATATTCATTTAGTAGCTCCCTCATTTTCTGCAGCTCCACACAAAGGTTGCCTTGCTGATCTTTGAGGGGTCCTATTCTCTCCCTAGTTACCCTTTTGTCCTTTATGTATTTGTAAAAACTCTTTGGATTCTCCTCAGCTCTATTTGCCAAAGCTATCTCATGTCCTCTTTTTGCCCTCCTGATTTCCCTCTTAAGTATACTCGTACCAGGTTAATTTAGGATAGCTGGTCGGCATGGATAAGTAGGACCAAAATGTTTGTTTCCATGCTGTACATCTCTATCACTCTATGAAATGTGTTTACAATGATGAGGTCTGAGTAGCATCAGTAGGGAGATATTGTTCCCCTTGGGTGAAGGACTAAGAAGGAAATGACACTGACTTAAAGTGATGTGTAAAAGAAGCAATGGCAAACAGAAATAACATTGATTATATAGTGAATGGTTTGGATCTAGTGTCCTGCCCAAGAGTGTGGTGGAAGCAAATCCAACCATTACTTTCAAACAGAAGAGGATAAATAATTGAGCAGAAATAATTTGCAGCACCACGGACCAAGGCCAGGGTAATAGGACCTGAGTGAGTAGCTCTTGCAGTGTGTTAGCACTCATTTAAAAGGGCTGAATGGCTTCTTTCCATTTTGCTCAATTTTATGCTGCTCTGGTTCTTCGAAACCAAAACCGATGGATCAAGACAAAGATTGCAAATTTTTAAAAATTAATTGGGTTCGACCTATGCATGAACTGTTCTGAATTTTATAAGTTCATTTTTTTGATTTGAAGTTTTGGACCAGAAATATGAATTCATAAAATGACTACTTATATTTATATGAAAGAACAAACAATTACATAACTAATGTCAAACTTAATACAGCATTTGCAGTCCAGTTATTTATACATGTAATTTATAAAGAATCTGTCATTCTATTACTGAGGACTTTGGAAAAAATTTTATGCAATATTGTTCTTATTATTACAGGCAAGAAATTGAAGGTTATATTTACCCAACGGATCAATGTTTAATTTATTTTTTTCCCAACGTAGTATCTTTTGGTAGTTGAGGGAACTGTGTGGAGCCCTTGATGAGGTTTTGTTTATATATTGATTTATATGTGGACACTTGTTTTAAGTCACTACTTGTTTTCATGAAACATTCAGTGTTTTTCAGCACTTTAGTTGAAAGGACTAAGAGGAAGGTATCTATGTTTGTTGATTATACAAAAGCTAGGTGGGAAAATACACTGTGGTATGAGTGCAAAGAGGTAAGGAATAGAAACAATTAAGTGAGTGTGCAACAAGATGGAATATAAATGTGGGAAATTGAGGGTTGTTGAATTTGGAAGAAAAAAAATAGAAAAACAGTTTTTTTTCAGAAAAAGCTGGCAATGAAAGACTGGGAAATGTCAATATTTTCAGGGATTTGCATGCCCTGGTTCATGAATCACAGAAGATTAACATGCCGGCAGAGCAGGCAATTTGGAAGGCAAATGATATATTGGCATTTATTACAAATGGCTTGCAATATGAGTGATGTCTCATCACACTAGTACAGTCCTTGGTGAGTCTGCACTTTGAGCACTGTGGGCAATTTTCGTATTCCAAGCTAAGGAAGAATATTATTGCACCGAAATAAATGCTACAAAATTTCACTAGAGCAATTGCTAGAACGTGACTGTCCTATTGAGGTGAGATTGAGTAGAACAAGCCTATATAGCCCAGAATTCTGAAGGATAAGTGGGATATCACTGAAACATATAAAATTCTTCAGGGTATTAACAGGGTGCATACTTGGAGGATGTTTTGCATGACTTGGGAGTCTAGAACTAGGAGCCACAGTCTCAGAATAAAAAGTGAGTCATTTATGACTGGAGTGATATCAAACCTCTATATTCAAAGAGTTGTGGATCCTTGGAATTCCCTACTCCGGAAGACTGTGGATGCTCATTCATAGGGTGTATTTCAGACAGAGATGAATGTGTGGATAGCACAACAAAGTGGAATCGAAGATGACCCAAGATCATACTGGATGGTGTACAACCTCTAGAATGAATTGTCCTATTTCTACAGCTGTCTCTTTAGAAACCTGGCACTTTATAACAATATCATCAAGATCTGTTTGTGGAATTTTGCTGGATAATACCTACAAACCAAAGATATTTAATTAGTTAAAAATTGCTTTGAAAGATTCCGAAGATACATTCTTTGTTGTCTGGGGTTTTTGATTATTGCCAGTTATGTACATTGTCATGTTGATATAAACAGAAAGTTTGGGATAGATTTTTAATAATGAAGTAAACAGTTGATACCTCACCACCAATCCCTGTGGCACACAACTGAGTGTGTCCTGTATACCAACAAAAGATCTATTTATGCTTATTCCCTGCTTTCTGAGAGCCAACCAGTCTTCTATTCATGCCAATATGCTGACCCCTAATCATGACATGTTACTTTCCACAATAACTTTTGATGTGGTATTTTATTAAATGCCTTGTGGAAATCTGAGTGCAGTGCATCCACAAGTTTCCCTTTATCCATCGCTTATGTTACTTCCTCGAAGAGTTCTATAAACTGGTTAAATATTATTCCCTTTTCATCATAGCAAGTTGATTCTGATTATCCATGTGTTTTGCTATAACTTATTTAACAATAGATTCCAACATTTTTAATGACAAATATTCAACCAACAGACCTGTAGTTTCCGATTTTCTGTCTCATTCCTTTATCGACTATTTGAATTACATTTGCTAACCTACAATCTAATGGTGCCCGCTATAAATCTGGGGACTTTTGCAGGAGTAAAATCAATGTAACAAATATCTTACTTGTTTCTTCTCTTAAGATCTGAAGATGAAGTCCATTAAGACTGTCATCCCGCAGCTCCAACATTTGACTCAATAGTCCATGGTGATTGTAATTTTCTGAGTTCATCTCTCCCTTCGATATCTTAATTTAAAACTACTACTGGAATATTACTTGTATCTACTATATTAAAGACTGATAGGATCATAGAGCCATGGAGATGTACACCACGGAAACAGAACAATCAGTTCACCTCGTCCATGCCGACCAGATAGCCCAACCTAATTTTTGGCCCATGTCCTTCCAAACTCTACCTATTCATATACCCATTCAGATACCTTTTAAATGTTGCAATTATACCAGCCTCCAGCACTTCCTCTGGCAGGTCATTCCATACTCGTACCACACTCTGTGTGAAAAAGTTGCCCTTTACGTCTTTTTTATACCTTTACACTGTCACCCTAAACCTATGCCCTCTAGTTCTGGACTCCCCCACCCCAGGGAAAAGACCTTGTCTATTTATCCTATCCATGCCCGTCATGATTTTATAAACCTCTATAATGTCACTGCTCAGACACTCCAGGTAAAATAACTATTCATTTCATCTCTTTATTTCCATTATTACTTTTCCAGCCTCACTTTCTACAGAAAGAACACTCATTTGGTGAAGTCTTTCCTTTTTAAAAATATTTATAGAAAAACTACAATTTTTATACTTCTGCTTCCTTTTTCACAAACTTGTTAATCTTTTTAGTAATTATTAATCTTTTCATAATTGTTTGATTTATTTTATTGGATCCAGTGTACTAATATCACTGCACAATTAATCCTGTCATCTGTACAAGCCAACATTTCCATTATACAGTGCAAGACATTAGCTCTACTCTTGGCATTATACAGTTTCATACATGCCTAGTTGGCAAGAGATTTTCCATTGAGACATATCACAAGCCACTTGAATAGATCTGCCACAAATTGTTAACAAGTACGCAACTGCATTTGCAGCATTTAGTTAAAGAGCAAGGATATGACTTTGAAATGAAATATAAACCAGGTGTCAAGATCATGATTGACATGCTGAACAGATCAAATCCAGTTACAGTGCAGTGGGAAGATCGCATCCTTGTGATGGGCTACTTCTCCAATTTTGAAAAATGTGATGCTGGAAAGATACAGCAGACCAGGCAGCATCCGAGGAGCAGGAGAATTGACATTTCGAGCATAAGCCCTTCTTCAGGAATGAGCTTCTCCAATTTTGAGACCAGGGTGCTGGAATAGCATAGCAGGTCAGGCAGCATCCTTCATAAGGGCTTATACCTAAAATATCGATTCACCTATTCCTTTTCCAGCATCACACTCTCGACTCTATCTCCAGCATCTGAGTCCTCACTTTCTCCTATTTCTCTAATTCACCTTTCTTTGATAATTTAGCAACTTATTGAGCATGACTGTCATAGATATGGTGACCACATTCTCGGTTCTTTCGTATCCTGGTCAGATAGTATCTGCTAGTGGACTGTAGCTCACCAGCAAACCATTTCAAGGCACATGTACTGAAGTGATGAATGACGCACTTTACATAATCAGCCCATATTAGTACCCATGCTCACGTGGACTAGTGGAACATATGACACCCCATGTCAAATCAGTGATCAATAAGTGTTGAGCAACAAAACAAGATTATTGCTTACCTTGCCACATTTTCGTGCAACACCAATGGACAATGATGTACCCCACGGCTTATGCTGGAGACAACTGCAAGCAACTTTTGTCTCAACTTTCTGAAATACAAAACTTATTTCAGGGGAGAGTGAGAAATACATGGTGAACAAGGAACTGGGGAACTATACCAGCAAAAGTTTCTGAAATATGCAACCAGCCCAGATCCTACAAAGTCACCGCAGATCACCACCAGATTCTATGGTACTAAATTTTCCATGTCTAATTTCTTATTTTACATGGGATAACCTGAACATGACCAAACCAGTTGTAGATATCTTGTGGGAGGCAAAACCCACATCATGAATCCCTTGTCTCCCAAGAGCTAATTATTGAGGTCAAGAGATACAAGGAAACACCCATAGAATTTGAGATTGCTGAAGTCAATGATGTATCTTTGGATGCCTGTTATATACAGGAATGAAGCTGTTGTGGTAGTCAGGGACCAGCTGCACAATTTACAAATACATTTTGTTGAACTTATGGCACATGAGGGTAAAGTTTACAGCTCACTGTCAACACATAAAATAAAACAAGTCACCAACTTCTCATATTCCCACCCATACCATTGGCTCCCCTCCCCCTATATTATAGGAGATGAGTAAGACATCATGTAAGACATCTGCCTTTCAACCTATAACTGGATAATTAACTGTCACTTAAAGCCTCAATCTGCCTCCACCACAATATTTTATCTAGCAGTGGAAAGCAGGGCAAAGGTGAACAGCCCATAGCACTGCATGGAGGCTGTTGATAGGCAGGAAGAGAGATAACCAACATTCCCTCTAAGTTGCAGGCCGCACATCCACGTAGCCACTCTGATGTTCCACACATAGGGCCTGGCATGCCGATGCCGAGTGCAATGTTGACTGGTTCCCGAAGTTGCTGCCATGCGCAGCCTCAGAGGTCTGCACAGATGAGAAAAAAATTAGGGATGCACCAGAGACAACAATTTCCAGCAAACTCAGGATGATTGCACCCCCTCAGTATTCCTCTTACTTAGTCTTAAAAGCCCAACTCCCCTAACTCATCATCCCACTTTGCTGATATTCACCTGGCAGGCCCATTCAACATCCTCAGACTTATTTGAGCTCCAGCATCCATGGGGCCTCCTCTTCAAAGATCTCTTGTGGTCAATTACTCAATTCTGGTGTTGCTAGGTTGAAACAGCTGCTGGCCAATTGGATTGAAAGTTAAGTTCAAAAGCTTATACTAATGACCCCATACCATTTCCATGCCTCCAGTGCTTTTCCATTCCAAGGTATTCCTGCTTATTCTCCCACTCACATCCCACAAATCCTTCTGTCTCCTGTATTAATTCATGCCAACTATTGCCCCTTCAATATCCAATTGTCCAGTTTACCTCATGCACAGAACTAATGAGCCCTATTTAACAAAGACACATAAGCAACTACTCAGAAAAACACGCACATTCACAAATCTTCCTTTAAAAATAAACGTTGGTGTTCTTGTAACCCCATAGGAATTAATCAGACAGACAATTAGCATATCAAACCCTTAAACCTTGAACAAACAAACATTGAGATATTGAGAAAAGATACCACAGAAAGAACAGTTTATTATAATAAAATAAAAATGCCAATCAAAGTCAACAATTCATTTCAGTTGCTGAAATAAACTCCTCTAAAGAGATACGTCTGCAATGAATCTGGACTCTCAGCCAAGCTTAGATAACAAGCACTGTTCTAAGAAATTATTGAGGTTTAGAAGATTGAAAGGTGATCTTAAGGTTCTAAGGGGCCTTAACAGAGAGCAGACATTGAGAAGATGTTTCCCCACTGGGGGAGTATGGAACTAGGTCACACAGTTTCAGCCTAAAGGGCAAAAGCTTCATCAGCACAAGGAGAAAGATTTGGCTGCATGAATAGCCACACATACATTTTGGAGGAAATCTGATTTTATTTTGTGCTTCAGATCTGCATAAATCTCCTCTGGCCTTTCTATAGGTTTGGGAAAATATTGTCTGTGAAATGCATTCCACCAGCTGCCTCTGTTGGCATCAGGATCAGGTTGGCACAGTGGTTCAATGGTTAGCTCTGCTGCCTCACAACGCCAGGGACTTGGGTTCAATTCTGCCCTTGGGTGACTGTATGCCTGGAATTTGCACATTCTCCTCACATCTACATGGGTTTCCTGTGGGTGCTCTGGTTTCCTTTCACACTCCAAAGATGTTAGGTGGATTGGCCATGCTAAGTTGTCCATAGTGTCCAGAGATGTGTCGGCTAAGTGGATTAGCCATGGGAAATGCAGAGTGATAGGGTTGGGTTTGGGTGGGATGCTGTCTGGAGGTTTGGTGTGGGCTGAATGGCCTGTTGCTCCCCTGTAGTGATTTAATTTTTGCTCTTTTTAAAATGGGGGAGGGTAATGAAAATTAGATGTTCTCCCCGACATTGCTTTGTTTGGTGGTGTGCACTTTCAGAAGCCCAATAAACCATAGTACTTTCAAGGATTTATGAAAAAAAATTGGAAAGCCAGTTGACAATTCTGGGACTTTCCGAAAGGTAAAAACAATGACTGCAGATGCTGGATTAGTGGTGTTGGAAAAGCACAGCAGCTCAGGCAGCATCTAAGGAGCAGTAAAATTGATGGGCTTTTGCCCGAAGCATCGATTTTACTGCTCCTCAGATGCTGCCTGAACTGCAGTGCTTTTCCAACACCACTAATCCAGAATGGGACTTTCTGAAAGGTAATTGTAGTGGTTCCGAAAGGTAAGGGTAGTGTGTTTCATATATTCAAATAGTACCAGGGTGACAAAAATATAACTTGGGGGTTATACTTGGGGCGGCACAGTGGCTCAGTGGTTAGCACTGCTGCCTCACAGTTCCAGGAGCCCTGGTTTGTTTCCAGCCTTGGGTGACTGTGTGGAGTTTGCATATTCTCCCCGTGTCTGCGTAGGTTTCCTCCGGGTGATTCGGTTCCTCCCACAATCCAAAGATGTGCAGGTCAGGTGAGTTGGCCATGCAAAATTGCCCGTAATGTTCAGAGATTGTGTAGGTTAGGTGCATTGGGCGGAGGTAAATATAGGATAGGGGAATGGTTCTGGGTGGGTTCTTCAGAGGGTCAGTGTGGACTTGTTGGGCTGAAGGGCCTGTTTCCACACTACAGGGATTCTGTGATAACTTCAGTGGACTAGTAAACCAGAGGTCTCCGCTAAAGATCAAGGAACGAGCTCAAATTCTACTATGGCAGCTGGTAGAATTTAAGTTCAGTTAATAAATCTCACCTCAGTAATGGTGGTAACAGACTTAACTGATTGTTTTTAAAACTCATCTGATTCACTAATATCCTCCAGGGAAGGAAATGCACCACCCTCACCTTGCCTGGACAATGTATGACTCCAAAGCCACCTTAATGTAATGAACTCTTAACTGCCTTCTGAAATTATAGAATCCCTACAGTGTGAAAGCAGGACATTCAGCCCATCAAGTTCACATTGACCCTCTGACCCAACCAGACCTACTCCCCTATCCTATCCCTGAAACCATACATTTCCCATGGCTAATTCACCAAGCCTGCTCATCCCTGGACACCATGGGCAATTTAGCATGGCCAATGCACCTAACCTGCACATCTTTGGACTGTGGGAGGAAACCAGAACACCTGGAGGAAATCCACAAAGAGAATGTGCAAACGCTACATAGTCACCTGGGCCTGGAATTGAACCCAGGTCCCCAGCACTATGAGGCAGCAGTGCTAACCCTGAAGATGGCCTGGCAATCCAAAGTTCAAGGGAAATAGGCACTGGTAATATATTATAGTCCTGCCTATGACATCAACATCCTATGAAAGCATACAGAACTATTAGGTATTGTACCGAAATGCAGATGCGTGTTTTACTACGATAATTCATTATAATGCACTGCACTTTAAAGGTATAATTTGACCTGTATATTGATCAGCCTTGTTTATTTGGTTTCATGCATTACAATGCTTTTCTAGTAGAAAACAAAACATTAGAATGCAATAAAAAATATATCAAAACATCCTGTTAGTCTATTCTGTTATCATTTCTATTAAAAATCACACAACACCAGGTTATATTCTTTTATCCTTCATCCTCCATGCCAGTCCATCACCGGCACCTCCACATCTTTACTATTGTGATTTCAATGGCTCTGGTTGAATACCAAAGAGCAGTAGAGATGCGCTATTGAATACGTACAAAGCTGACCTGTACAAAGTTTTCATCAAACAGGGAGTTAATGGAGACAAACAGGAGAGCTGCATTAAGGCCACAATCAGATCAGCCATGATCTTGTTGAACAGCAGAGTAAGTTTCATGGAACAAATGATCTATAGTGTTCCAACTTGTCATGAGATTATGTTCTTATTAGATGCATTCAATAGGCCCTTATAAAATATTTGACCACCAAGCACACAATAAGATACCAAAGATTATTTAAAGCACATGGGAGTGAAGGATGATAGAGAATTGACTTTTAAATTTGATCAGAAGAGAAGAAACAAGAGTTTTCTCAAAGCATAATCATAGGACAGCATAATGTAATTATACTCCTTATCCACTCGGGACTGTGGGGCCAAATGATACCCCAGCTCTGTTTACAAGTTTGCTGACAACACCACCATTGCAGGTCGGATCTCAAACAATGATGAGACAGTATACAGGAAAGATATTGAGTGCTACGCAGTATGATGTAATGACAACAATCTATCCATCAACGTCAGCAAAACAAAGGATCTGGTCATCGATTTCAGGAAACAGAACAGAAGGCATGTCCCTGTCTGCATCAATGGTGCTGAGGTGGAGATGGCTGAGAGCATCAAGTTCTGGGGAATGAGGATCATCAACAATCTGTCCTGGTCCATCCTTGGCAATACAATGTTCAAGAAAGCACAACAATGTCTCTATGTCCTCTAGAGTCTAAGGAAATGTGACATGTTCACAAGGACTCTTACCAACTTTTATAGAAGGCATTCTGTAAAAGTTGTGATGCATCACAATGTGCTATTGCAACTGCTCTTCCCAAGAACACAAGAAAACGCAGAGTCATAAACACAGCCTAGTGCATCACGTAAACCAGCCTTCTATCCACTGACTAAATCAATAATTCCCACTGCCTCAGGAAAGCAAGCAACATAATCAAAACACCTCCCGTGTCAGTTATATTCTCTTCAACCCTCTTCTCTCAGGCAGAAGATATAAAAGTTTGAATACATGTATGAATAGGTTCAAGAACAGATTCTTTCCTGCTGTTATCAGATTTTAGATTGGACCTCTCAAATTTAAATCTGATCTCTCTCTCTCTCTCTCTCTCTGTATCTTCTCAGTAGCTGGATTCTGCACTCTGTTCTGCTAACCAGATGAGCTTTGTATGGTACAATCTTCCTGTATAGCACACAAACAACACTTTTCACTGTATCTCAGTACATGTGACAATAATAAATCAATCAGTTGGAATCTGGCAGAAGTATCTCTGAGCATTTTGTTCTGCAACAACTTCTGTGTATTATGTAAATCAAAAATATTTGAGTAGTTTTATGGCAACTGGTCTCATTAGTTTCAGGCATGTTACAATTTAGACTAAATTTCAGGTATAAAGTGGATGCCTAAGCTTCACATGTGACAAGGAACATATATAAATATGTAATCTAAAGAAATAAATTGACAGATTTACGTTCAGGTAAAAAATGAGGTCTGCAGATGCTGGAGATCACAGTTGAAAATGTGTTGCTGGTTAAAGCACAGCAGGTTAGGCAGCATCCAAGGAATAGGAAATTCGACGTTTCGGGCATAAGCCCTTCATCCCATTCCTGATGAAGGGCTTATGCCCGAAACGTCGAATTTTCTATTCCTCGGATGCTGCCTAACCTGCTGTGCTTTAACCAGCAGCACATTTTCAACCCAGATTTACGTTCAGCTTAACCAGCAGACCACCAACAAGAAGATAAGTTTTACAAGAATGCAAGACTGAATTCTAGTATTCTTATTCATTGATATAGAACGCCAAAGGGTAGCCAAGGGGACAGCACGGTGGCGCAGTGGCACAGCACCAGGTTCGATTCCAGCCTCAGGCCACTGTCTGTGTGGAGTTTGCACATTCTGTCCACATCTGCGTAGGTTTCCTCCGGGTGCTCCAGTTTCCTCCCAAAATCCAAGGATGTGCAGGTTAGGGGAATTGACTGTGCTAAATTGCCCATTGTGTTCGGGGATGTATAGGTTAGGTGCATTGGTCGGGGTAAATGTAGGGCAATAGGTCTGGGTGGGTTACCCGTTGGACTTGTTGGGCCGAAGGGCCTGCTTCCGCACAATAGGGATTCTAATTCTGAATATAATGGGTCATAGTTCGAAATGAGCACTGGCAAAGCAGTAACTCATTTTCTAGCTTACCCAATTATCTTTAATAATGCAAAAGAAAACTGAACTTTATTGACAATTTTTGCAACTTTTCCAGAGCGAATTTTGTAGCATTCTCCAGAATCAATTATACCGCCTGCCCAATACTTCCTTAATATTCTCTGCTCTACTAAGCTTAAAAATAAATCCCGAAGAGGTGTGCAGTAACATCTCTGATCAGGTTGATTTGAAAATATTTTAAAAATATCTACTGAACACAGGAATTGTCCTTGGAACCTTTTAATCTTCTAGAAATGCTAAAAAAGATCTTACAGAAGGATTGAAAAAAAAATTAATGATAAGTACACTCAAAGTCTCGCGTAATTGAACAAGGATTAGTGGATAACAATCAGGAACTGGATCCCTTGATGATTTTTCTCTACCTTAATCCAGGGACAGGAAGAGCATTTCTAACTCTTTCATTGCTGCTGCTGCAGAAATAAATAATTCTTTAACCGTAAGCAATGGCTAATTTTCAGTCTGTTCACAAATCTGCAGTTATAATAGGGCCAAGTATCAGTAACTAATTGACACCACTTTAAGTGATATTTCTGGTCATTATACATGGGATGAATTCAATTTCAGTTATGGCTACTATATTTACAGCACAGCTTAATCAGAATGTTTTATCTTAAATGCAGCCAAATCATGTAGAGTTGATGATCACTAGGGGCAGACACATTTCTCATTCCACCAATCGGCTTGATGTAAGAGACCAAAGCTTGGTTGTCAAAAAGAATCACAGCAGCACTTGCAGTGGGAAGCCAGCTGCAGCAAATAAGGAAAGAAGTGAATGTAGGGTAAAGCCCCCTATCATTGTGACACCTGCCACTCGTGTACAAATGCTGAACAAATTACAGCATTTGTTGTCAAGCTATCGAGCTGTAGCATGTGTTAGGCACTCGAAAGGGCCATTTAATTGTTTGAGCGCATAACTCTTGTCAAATCTACAATGGTGAACAGAATGTCTGATTAAAAGATATGTTTGTAGTAGAAATAATCGTATGGGCAGCTCAATTATACGGGATTATTCAAGTCCACTTAATTGTTTGACAGCTGAATAGTTCCAAAATATTATAATTCAATGCCATGATTTTAAGATAATTATTACAGTAGTCATTAATGTGCTTGCAGCGATCATTATTTACCAAAGAAAATTAAAAGTAAATGACAAATAAAAATCTTTAATAATCCTGTAAAATATCAGAGAACATTGGTTATCAGAAATTCATTTTCAGAGAAAATAAATGTTCTATTATACGGAATCATAAACAATACTGCACAGAAAGTTATACTATTAGGATGAACTTTTTTTTTGGAAATCATATTTCATTAAATAAATTACTATTAAATAATCTAATAGCATTCATTTCTCATTGAGATTTAATGAAAATTGTAAAATGGAGAGAGTGTAATCACAATTTCTCTCCTGGTTGGATCAAATGGTCAGATTTAGAGATGTTTGTGAGTGGGAAACTACTTTACCATTAATATAGTTATTTGAAATGACAGAGCTAAAACCTACTCTTATCTTGCCTGAGATAAAAAATGAAACCCATTTATTCTTATACCTTTCCACTTAAAAAAAACATTTATCATCCTATTTTAAGCACCAAGCTATTCCATATTTCAATTGTGCATATTTCAGCCTTTTTCATGTTGCAATAGGGCGAGCTTGATTTTTCAGATAATCCAGGTAATAAGACATGCCCACCTTGTCAATGCATGAATTTCTGGCCTATGTGTTAACCTTTCATTGTTTTCACTCCACCTAGACATGATTTTTACCAAAATGATATTCACTTCACTGGAAGTTTTTTCCCCATCTAGTGAGGTCACTGGGAGAGCTGCATTCTATTTAATGAGATATAGATTTTTCCTTCAAGACTCAGAAAGACTACATCAGTCAGAAATACTATTGTGATGGCAGCCTATTTCATAGAAATATAAATTGCCATTTTAAACATTTTACTGCAATTTATTTAGTATTTATTTTTGTCAGGAGGGTTTAAGGAGATTGGAAAATGAGTAATTGCATTATGTTTTTAATTGGGTATTAAATTGCAATCAACAACCATTAGAAAAAATGTAGAAATGGTATGTGAGTGGTAGATAAAGTGCTGCCTTAGTGAGAGGTAGTAATGATGTGCCAGGTCAGGTACTGTATGGCTCTAAAGGGAGGCCCAGCATTAGTCTCATCTGTTGTATCTGCGGAGACACAATGAGAACAAATTATTGAACAGCTGCCTTTGCCAAAAAGCTATTGCAGTA
The DNA here is from genome assembly GCF_020745735.1 of Hemiscyllium ocellatum. Classification (NCBI taxonomy): domain Eukaryota; kingdom Metazoa; phylum Chordata; class Chondrichthyes; order Orectolobiformes; family Hemiscylliidae; genus Hemiscyllium; species Hemiscyllium ocellatum. Next base: position 77,324,246 of record NC_083402.1, read on the forward strand.
GTATGTTGCACAGCAGTTTGCATGCCAGTAATATGAGGCAGTGTAAAGCAAAAATCAGCACTGAAAACCCAGATTTCTTACTTCATCTTTTGAGCCCTGGCTTTGCTCATTCCTCAAACAACCACGTGCAAGCCCTTGGATATCCAAAACAATTTGGACAATTTCACGTTTAGCTTTAATGGTTTTTTTGTGTAATTTTTACAGTTCTCATGCAGTATTGGATACGAAAAGTTATTTTCCCCTGTTTGATCGCTCTAAAAGATTTTGAAAAAAGTTGAGTAATTTGATGTGGTAATTTAGGCCCATTGTACATATGCAAATGGTTGCTTTTAAATTAGATGAGCGATTCAGTTGGTTATTTTTCAGGTTATGTATGATTATTACTATTCCTGTCTGTCAAATGAACAGAACTGATTTTGATTGACTAGCACCTAGTTCTGTTTGAATCATTTGGCATGCAATCAATCCTAAGGGCTGGAGTTTGGCTGTTGAAATGGATAGTTTGAGGCCAGAAATCCCTGACTTGAAGAATCTACCAAAGTGAAAACTTCCAAACTGCAACCTAAGTCTAAGAGGAATGGCGATGGGAGAGCTGTTATAGGATGAAGCTTGCGTTGCTAAACCTGGGACAGAGCACAGGGACCACATAGCAGATAAGTGTCATAGAGGTTGACTACAAAGGGCTCTTTATTTCTCTTCATCCCAGCTTTTTAGAAGCTTTTAGGCCATATTTCCCTCACTATTTCCTACCTTCTCTTTCTTCAATCTATGTTCCTCAGCCCCAAACACTACCATGGCTCGTTATACATTCATGCCAACTCATAATGACACCAAACCTTCATGCAATTTATCCTGTCCATGGCAATTCAATAGTCACTCATCCACAATCCATTATGGTTAGATCAGATTTTCCATGTGGAGATGAAATAAATCAATTCTAAAATCTAATGCCATTCTCACTATAAACACTTGATAGTGAAAACAAACTCCCATTCATGAAAACAAAGATTATAAATCTCCTCAAGTGATTAAGTTGGATACAAACAAACTTATGTTCATATCCCTAAACCTTTATTATCTTTGTTAAAGATATTAACCAAAACATATACTCGGAAACCCATGCTGAGATAATCGAGATTTCAAAAGACTCAGCTAAGCATTCATAATAATCTGCTTGAACATATGTTGCACCAACTAGCCTGTCAATCAAAGCAGGTCAACAAAATTTGTGAGCAGTCATAGATAGCTGCAGCTATTTTGTTTTTAAAATTTGAAGACTGAGGAATTTAAAAAAGAACTGTGGAGTATAGTAGTTAAACAGACTTTATCCACCTTTAAGGGATATTTAGATACATTCCAGAAATCTATGACTCCCACACTGAGTCAAGGCTTTGTAACAACTAATAGGAGCTGTTTGAACTGAACACGAAGTTCAAATCACCCTGCTGAGTTGGAAATCCCTCCCATTTAAATCATACCCTATCCCTTTATCCAACTAACAAAAAGTAGAATCTGTCAGAAATGGAGAGATGACTTACATATTTACATCTTGTCTGCAATGTAGCCTGTTTTTTTTTTAAAAAAATGTCTGTTGCGATCAAGGTTCCATTCTGGTTGCTCCATCTTGTAAAATGGCCCTTACCGAATACCTGCTCAAAGCTCAGCTTTCAGTCATACCTACAGAAGTGTAACAGACAGATCAGCTTGTTTTGGGACCATATTTCCAACATTTTAAAAATTTTGTTCCCAATGAAAACTCATGCAAAAAGCGAAGGGAGCACATGTAAAGCACAGATTTAACATGTCAATTAGTGTGCATTTTTCAGTTTTCTTCATTCATTCATGGATGAGAGCATCACTGGCCAGGCAGCATTTATTGCCCATCCTTAATTTCTCAGAGGGCATTTAAGAGTAAACTACACTGCTGTGGGTCTAGAGTGACATGTAGGCCAGACCAGAAAAGGACAACAGTTTCTTTCCTTCAAGGACGTCGTGAACCAGATGGATTTTTCCTGACAATCAATCATGGATTCGTGGTCATTTCATTGTTTTTAATTGTATTCAAATTAAACCATCTGCTGTAGCAGGATTTGAATCTAGGACCCTAGAACATTATTTGGGTCTCCGGATGAATAGTTCAGCAACAATATCAATATCTCTCCCCAGAGTTGCTCTCTGAAATTTTCTTGGTTGCTTCAATGTTGAACAGTGAAAGCAACTGAGATGAAAGGAAACTGAGAATTTTCCCCAAATTATCCTCAGCCAATGAAAAACTTTTCTCTTTTTGTGTTTATAATCTGAGTAACAGTGCAACACTTTGAAAAGAAACAAAGGGAAATTCACTGCAAACATTAAATCAAAACGATGGACCAGCTAAAGGAGCTGTGTAAAGGCTTCACCTAAACATTCTCCTTAAAAGATTAATAATAACAGCAAGACAGAACAGTATGATACTTAATTGGTGCACCTAACTTTCTGGGAATATCAGAAATTAAGCTATACAGGTCAAGAATTTCAGTCCATTACATTAATGCTCTGAAAATCAGTGGCAACTGTATGTAGTTGTTAAAATGCACTGCAAATGTTCTTTCTCTTTGCTCTCTGCCAGGTGCACAATCACCATTTCTTTAAGTGATTGACATACAGAGTGGTTTTGCCATGCACACATTTGATGACTGCTATAAAGGCATTTAGTACAGGACTCTAATTTTGAACAAAACATAATGAATGACGGGTGGTTGTGATACATTATTAAGCGGTTGCTTGATCAAATATTTCTGGCAATGTCATAAGTGTAAGTGTGAACTTTGGGTTAATTTGATGTGTTTTTAAGCGTATGTGGTCAGGTGGTTCAGGCAAAATAGCATTGGCTAACTCATTAAAGTACCGGGTAAAAACAATGACTGCAGAAGCTGGAAACCAGAGTCTAGATTAGAGTGGTGATGGAAAAGGACAGCAGTTCAGGCAGCATCTGAGGAGCAGTAAAATTGATATTTCGGGCAAAAGCCCTTCATCAGGAATATAGTCTGCCGTAGTTAGAGAGACAATGGTGACGAGTTTAACCTGAGGGCCACCAGGCCTCATGCATGGGGAAGTAAGGATGAGAAACTAGGACCTTCAGGGTGGCCATTTCAGGAAGTGAACCCATCTCTAGGTATCACTCTGCATTACTAAGCAGTTATCCAGTCAACTGAGCTAACAGACCCCTAGTGAAGGAGATATGACAGAATGGATTGGATAAGACAGTTGACTATAATGTAGTGCCTGAGGCTAGATGCAAATCAAGAGACGTCACAATCTTTAGCTGCTGTGTTGCAAAAATGTAGTATCAGGATTGTTTTTACAATTAATTAATGGTGTCTTAATTTTTTTCGTTTGTTTTCCCAAATATTTTTCCCTTTTTATCTTGAAAGTCATTCTTATTTCACACTTGCAATTCAGGTCTAGTTTAATAGTTACGCAAACAAATGTAAATGCATTAGGAAAGTCAACGTGGGATTTTGAGGGCAAGTCATGTTTATATAAATTGTTTGAGGTTTTGACGAGGTAACAAAAATCCTCTAAGGGTCATGGAGTTGGTGTGATGTGTACGGACTTCCAGAGGGTACTTGCTAAAATGCCATACAGCTGGCTTGGGAGCAAAGTAACTCTATCAATTTGGAATAAACTAAGTAAACTTAGGTATAAATCGCAGAACTTCAAGATTTGAATGTGACACAAAGTTTGAAAATATTGTGAGGAGTATAGTGAGAGACCTGCTGAGGACAGAGAGGATAGACAAATGGTGGACAAAATTAAATGCATACAAGTGTGAATTTCTTTTTGTTAGGTGAATTTGGAAACATAATTCAAAATAAAGCATACAATTTTAAAAGGAGTACAGGACCAAAATGACCTCAAATCATTTAAAGGTTGAGAAAGTCGGTAATAAGGGATCCTGAGTGTAATAAATAGAACACAGAGTAAATTCAATAATAAACATTATAATCAACCTGTATGAAATATTGGTTTCACTTCCAGCAGAGTCTGAGCAAAATTCAGTAAAGTGGATAGCTTGAAGCAGCTGGAACTCTGCTCTGTAGAACAGAGATTTGATGAGGGTAATTACAATTGAGGGGTCTGGACAGAGTAGATAGGGAGAAGAATGAAGAACTGAATTATATCTCATTTAAGGCAATTAGCAAAGGAGCCAATAACAACTTCAGGAAAAATATTTTTTATGTGGTGGCTGGTTAGAGTCTGGGATGTATTGCCTGAGAGTGTGATAAAGACAAGGTCAATCAAAGTTTTGAAAATAATATTGTATAATTTTCTAGAGAGAAAATGTTTTCAAAGAGATGGAGAAAAAAATGAGGGGAATAGCACATTGGTTGAGAGTTGCAATGGACCTAACAGACCAAGTAGCTTACATCAGTATTATAACCATTCCATAAATCTTTGATTCTAATTCTGTACCTGGCGAATGAGTATTATATTCTTGGTTCCAGTATACATGCACAATTAAAAGGTTTTATAGTGCTATGTGTGCCTGATGTCCAGATGTGACAGGAACACAAATGGTTCAAAGCATTGCTTAATTGTGCAAGTATATGAATGTGATTGAATCAGTCTGCCCTCAGCACCTTCTGTATAAGGCCTGCCATAGGTCAAAGGGTATCTGGTTACTGGGCTGTGGTGTAGGGGAAGAGAGGAGTGAATGAAACAGAAGAAATTAAAATAATTCAAAATATAAAGAAAGACTTTTTTTTAAAACGTAAATGGTAATAGAGTGTTGTTTTCAATAAAATTCAGTGAATCTTTTTTGGATAAAAAGTGTAAATTCATTGTAGATTCTAGAACAGTCCTAGAAAATGCCTAAAAGTCCAAAAATCCCATCATTTTCTGGACAGAATGTGACCCTAGATCCTCTAAATACATTTTACACTTCAATATTTGACTTTCCTTCTTTTATATATTTATATTTTTGCCCTGTCTAGGAAATAGCGAGAGATTGTAGATATTCCTGCAGCTTAAGCCACAACCTTGTGTAACTGCATGTTTCACATGTCCTAGGGTTATAATCATCTTCATTATTGGGTTGTCAGTGTTTTGTGGTGTGACAGTGTTTTTGAAGCCATTACTTGGCTTTTGCTGAATGTTTAGCTTGGCACATTGCATGTACTTAAAATTATATACCAAATGTCAATAACAACTTCATAGAAAACTTTCAAAACTAAGGAAACATGAAAATTGAAGCAGCTAATAGGGCATTTAGTGAGTCAGAGTTATCCTTAGCTCTCCATTTCAGTAGCTCGCCTCTCTATGGATGCTGCCACACGTTACACATTCCAGAGCCAGCATAGTGCCAATGACATTATGGTTTCCTTCATTCTTCAATCCAGTTCCCTGAGTGCTTCTGGGAAACCTGCCCGCTGTTCCTTTGCCTGTCTACAAATTCATTAGTGGTTGAGACCATGGCATCACCTTTTGTCTGGGGCTGAGAAGGTGCCTGGTCTCTGGTAGTCCCATAAATGACAATAATATAACACATTTCTTCCTCAACCAATTATGAAATCATGTTTGTGATATGCACACCAGATTGTGCCCCTGATTCTAATCTGGACAGAGAATAACTGAGGGGAAACTCTCTGAGTTAGTGAGGACTGCAGCTAAAAGCCAAGACAGTGCATTATCCGAGGGTTCAGTGCCTTCCTCCTGGAGGTGGAGTTGGAGTTGAGCCTCTCTGGCACTGCCCTTTTAATGGATGATTACTGGGTGTCATTCACATTTGCATAAAGTAAGAGACGGAATTAGTTGCATAAAAGAGATTTGTACAGATTAAGAGTGCAGTTGTACTGCATTTTGGCTGCAGGTTGGCTGTATCAGGTGGTGGTCCTTAAGAGAAGGGAAGGCCCTGCTCTCTATTACCATAGACCCAGCACCTCCAGGCCCGACTGTGCAGCCAGGAGCTAGCTTTCATTTCTTCTGAGTCACAATAGTGGAGCGCCAGAATGTGAGGGCCAATTTGTGGCCTGAAGCAGGTATGGTGGTTGATGCAAGTGATCCTGGAAGTGCTGAGCACTACCTGCTATGCAATTCCTCGAGGAGAGGACTGAAGAACTCAGTTACATAATTGATGAGGTGAAGAATAAATGATTGTATGAGAAACATCACTCCAAGCCTTGGCAAAATGGTTGCCATGGATCCTCCTGATTCTGCCTGACTTGCTATGTTCTTCCAGCCTCCTGCATGTCTATCATGCATCTCTCTTGACAAAACACATTAACTAAAAATGAGAAGATTCCATCCATAGAGGGGGCAAAGCAGTTTAGGGAGAGAATTCCAGAGATGAGAGGGCCTTGAGAACAGATAACCAGGCTGCTAATAGTGGAATGATCAACAAGGCACAAGAAGCCATTTTTGGAGAAACAAGGATAACATGGAGGGTGAATGTCTCCTTAGACATTGACAAATCCTTGGATGAGCTCAGGTTTATAGCCAATGGGAGCCTGGCCATGAGAGCAATAGAACATTCAGGCAGAGTGTGAGTCAATGACATGAAAACTGTAATCTTACAATCCATGTATTCAATTTTGCCAACAGCACCGAGAGGCTCCTGCATCCAGAAACCCAAAATATATTCACTGAAGTACTTGTAGATTTTCAGCAATCTCACAATTATTACGACAACATAAATCTATAATAGGATGAAATCTACATTTGTTTGTCACTTAACAATCTCATCAAAATATGACAACTAATTTTTAAAAATGTCCAACACCAGACACAACATTTGAAGTAGGACTTTGCATAATTTCAATAACTTGGTTTAATTGTCCCATCTACTCAACAGAGACAATACAAAGTGATTCCATTATATACTGTGACTGAAATCTATTCTACTGGAACTGGAACAAGAAAGTCAGTTTAGGTTGAGCACTGGATTTCTATTTGAAAATCACTCAGTGTGATAGGTCTGTTTTACTGGAAAATAGAACACTCTTCTTTGCATAATTAATAGCTGTTAGTCAAATGTGGGAACCTGTGAAAAGTTTAATTTCTGAGAATGTGGTCTGGTTAGCAAGCAGTTAGCTGACATCTGTTTTTCATTAAAGTAAGATTTCACATCCTTGGATGCTTTGAAGACAGGAGAGAATAAACTGCTTTCAACCATGTGGAGAAAATCTGATTTTACAACATGTTAAAATATCATTAGGATAACAAAAGAACTTTCCTCTGCATGCTTGGTGTGTAATGAGCAAATCAATTTCCCCTGTGGTAATATCACTGGCTGGAGGTTGTCACATGTGCCTTCAGGCAAAAAGTTTATTGTTATGTGTGAGTGTCAATTTGCCATTCAACTAGGTTAAATCAAAGTTGTGGAATGGTAAACACTGAATAATGATACTTCTTATCCACTTGTGTTCATCAAATATGTTTGAGCTATAGGGACAGGCTGAATAGGCTGTTTTTTTCTCTCTGGAGCATCAGAGGCTGAGGGGTGACCTTACAGAAGTTTATAAAAACATGAGGGGCATGGATCGGGTGAATAGCCAAGGGTGAGGGAGTCCAAAACTAGAGGGCATAGATTTAAGGTGGGAGGGGAAAGATTTAAAAGGGACCAGAGGGGTAATGTTTTCATGCAGAGGGTGGAGCATGTATGGAATGAACTGCCAGAAGAAGTGGTTGAGGCGAGTACATTTGCAACATTTAAAAGGCATCTGGATGGCTATATGAATAGGAAAGGTTTAGAGAGATATGGGCCAAATGCTGGCAAATTGGACTAGGTCTGATTGGGATGTCGAAAGAGTACAGCACAGAACCACACGCTTCAGCCCAACCTGTCCTTGCTGACCCAATATCTTAAATTAATCTAGTCCCATTTGCCAGCATTTGCCATTGGCCCACATCCCTCTAAATCCTTCCTATCCATGTACCCATCCAGATGTCTTTTAAATGTTATCATTGTACCAGCCTCCACCACTTCCTTTGGCAACTGATTCCATACACACACCACTCTTTGCGTGAAAAGGTTGTCCCTTAGGTCCCTTTTAAAACTTTCCCCTCTCACTCTAAACTGATGGTCTCTAGTTCTCGATTCTCCTAAACCAGGGGAATTGAATTGGCGCAGACAAGTGGATGAAAAGGTCTGTTTCTGTGCTGTATGATTCTATGACCCAATCTACATTTCAAATGTCATTTTCAAGTCAGTGGTTGCCAATAAGTGAGAAGGATGGGGGGTTCAAGCTCTAGTTTAGGGCTGGGCTGGCATTTCAGTGCAATGATGGGGTGTTGCATATTTGGCAATGTGCCCTCAGGTATCGTGAAATTGTTCATGGATGTTCATCACATGTAATCATCCTTATTATATTTATAGATCTATGTTGTCCTCATTATGGTATGATCACTCAAAGTTAAACTCAGGTGTTTCTTCAAGTAGACAATGCAACATCCTATGACAAAATTTGGAGAAGAGCAGAGGGCTTTTCTCAATGTATTCCCAATATTTATCTCACAGTCAACATATAAAAATACATGATCTGGTGATTTATTTTATTGGTGTTTGTGGGTCCTTGCTGTTCTGTAAATTGTCTGCTATGTTTCTTACATTATAAGAATGATTGAAAAATGTTTTAGAACATTCTTGACTTCTTTGAAGTCACTGTGCAAAGAGAACGTCTTTATTTTTTACGTTATATTTATATACATCAAAGTTGATACTAAAGTTCTAATGCAGAATATGTGAAATTAACTAACTGTAATGTACAGACAATCTGACCAATTTCTTGAATGGACTTATAGTTTACTATGGTAATTTTATTCTAATGGAACAAATTCCTAGAGGGAAATGAGAACACATGAGTCCATTACTTAGAAAAAAAAGTGTCACTATTAATAAGTAAGTGATTGTGCTTTAAGAACAATGGCATAATTTTACATATTAAGAAATATTATGTTACAAATAAAATGTTGAAATCCAATTCAGCAGTTTTTATTCCCCTAGGATGCTGACACATTAATGCACATGGGCATAAAGCAATATTACAGAATTCACTCAGAATGCAAGTACTGTACCACGTTTCTATTGTTTTGTAATCTCATTTTTTCATTGAAAATCAATACAGTTTATGAACTATCATGTATGTTTTTACTGGAGACATTTTAATTTTAAATATGTGACAGAGCATAAAATACCACAGCTGCTTTTTAACTGGTACACTTTGTAATCTCTTACATCTTTGCTGCATACAACATCTTGTTCTTTGTTATACAAATGCATGAATCTAAGAATTGTGACCATGATTTTGTCAGGTGTTGATAAATCCACAACCTCATAATCACGTTCATCATTTTATTCATTTTTGCAGCAGGCTGGACTGTGGACCTTGTTCTTAATGGTTAATGTGTGCAGGGAGGGAATGGAAGGGGGAAAGGTCTGGCGATTGGAACAAACAATCAATTACAGAACAGGTTACAATGCATTAGGACAGGCAAACATGTGCTTAACAACATTATCTCATCAGGGAACAGCACGCATCAAAGAACCTTTAGAGAAAATATGTAGAAACATACATCTTCTCCACAGGGATTCCAACAGAGGTTATTTTCGAATGATTAATTAAAGGGAATCAATCTTCATTTCATTGATACTGACATGAAAAGTACTATGGCTCTACTATAATCACATACAATTATTCAACTAACCTTCACCAAGGACATCATATTACTAGAAAATGTTAGACTGATTTTGGCAATTGAATGAGGATGCAGTCTGCATGTGCCTACTTGAATATGCAGATCTTTCCACTTATCTGAATATAAGATCACAATTTTCTCCGAGAGACAAGAGTATTAGTTTGTTTCTTGAAATTATCTAACTGTAGGATCAAATTGCAAGCATCTTTCCTTGCACCATAATTACTTGAAACAGAAAATGAACTAATGATTTATATATTGCATTTATATATTTGCAGCGAGCGGTCTTCTACAGAAAAGGCGATATTTCTGTGCACTGCTATGCATATCTAATAGACTCAATATATTATGTACAAGATTACTGTATCAGGGGAACAGAGCAGATTTTTAATACACTTTAATACAGCTTTGAAAGATGAGAGGCATTTATTATTTTTCGTGTTTTGGACAAAAATGAAGTTCTGGAAGACAGAAGATGTCTTCACTTCTTTGGATTGAAATTCTTGCAACAATATGTTTCATTTTCTGTTCGATTAGGCAACATTTTAGATCTACTGGGGACCATTTCATAGACGGTGAATATATTTTAGCTAAAGAAAGTAGGTAATGAGAAAACTACAATTTGAAGGAACTTCTGTATTTTTTATTTGGAACAAAAGTTTAACTCCATCTTCATATTTCTACTTACAATTTCAATCCAAGCTATTCCATCATTTAGTTTATTATAGAGTCACCATCGGGACTCTCTTTCAAATTCAAATTCAACCTCTAAAGCATGTTTAAACTTGACAATGTGGATCTTTTTAGACTTTTAAAAGGAATCCTGGTACTGCTAGCAATTGATTAACAACACTGATGGACTTTTTGTAGCAGGTTATTGCCCTGTTATTAGAGGCAACACATTTTTTGTTTCTTTTCATTTATTTCCAATTTCCCTCCACTTTTCCCCTAGACGCTATATTTTTCCGTGTTACGGTTTAGTGGCTGCCCTCTGGTACCTGATCAAAGGGGCCATTCTTCATCACAGACTCTGATATAGACTGTTCTGCCTTTGCTGCTGAGATCAGATGACTCAGCACAGAACTGGTTTTCAGATTTGGAACCATCTAGTCTCTATGCCTCTAACAATTGAGCCATGGAGAATCACCCAAACCATTCATAGTAGCCACACGTAACAAATTTCAGCCTCTTGCACATCCACAATATTAATTGCTCAACCACTGGTGATTATGCTTTCAGCTGTCCAGGTGCTAAGCTTTGGAACTCCTTCCTCCTCACCGCTTATTATTGTTAAAGGTGTTATACAAATATGTATTGCTGTTAAAAATAAGAAGAGATAACTCTATACTCAAATAAATTGCAGTTGGACCATGCAGTCCCCAAAAATGAATTTTAGAGAATATTGTAGGAAAATGATCTTTGATCTGATAAATCTTTGGCATTCGCCTGAAAGCAATCTTGGCTGTGCTCATGAATTCAGTATGGTATTGCAAAATAATAATCCAACCAGGAGTCCTACATCACAGAATCACCCTGAATACACATTGACCTGAGTACTGTGATGAAATGAGAACTTAAATGTAACTCAGTAAACAAATACAAGCATTGGAGTACATAGGGCATGCAAGTAAATAGACATATAATTGATATTTGCTGAAGGTCTCTTTTGAATTTTCTATCTTTTCAAAAAAATTCAAATGGACTCTAACTGCATGCTACACTGTTTTCTTAATTGTCCAAATTATTTATTTTCCTTATTGATACATGACAACATCTGTTCCTTCAAATTATTATCTATTTTCCATTTCACTTATTTTGTTGTATTGATTTTTAGTGGATTTTTAAACTGTCATTTTTGCTTTTCTTATCATTAAGTAAACGATCTATGTGGCACAATTAACCCATGTCTATGGTTACATTGTTTCTTGAGTGAATCTGCCGCAAGCTTCCTTTTTAAACTGTTTGGATTGTCTATTAATCTTTCACAGAGCTATCATCTTATCTGCTATCCAGTGTTTGACACAGATATCTGTTTGTGATAAAGTTTGAATTTTGTGCTTCACAACTATGAAGAAATTACATTTCATTATTTCCATTAAATTGACTACTTTATTCTTTGGAATTTTTTTTTTGATAATCAATTCCAGCTAGTCAAAATTATATTTGTCGAGGAGACCGAGAGAAATATATTGGCATAAAATAGATGTTAACTGCAAAGCAATTAATATTTCTAAACATGTACCAAATTGTTTGGCTGTGAGCTGAATAGGTAAATTTGTCTGTGGACACTGAATAAATATTGCAGTTTTCTAATTACCATTGATCTTAGCAAGACCTGATAAAAGAAGACAACATTAACGGGAAGTTCCTTACTAATGAAAGTAAACACAAAGCATAAATGAATGTGTCACATGGTGAAATGGCTGCTGTGATGCTCTGTTGTTTTCTGTTTGCTTTCTGCAGTGTGTTTTTTTTTTGTCCTCTCAAATTAGAAACATATGTACAATAATCAGTTAAGTAGATTTTTGAGAAGCTCATTGTTATTCATTACTGATGATCAAGCCAACTGCAAGAGGAAATTGTTGCATTAAGACCCAAATTGTTTTCTGAATAAGATCACAGACCATATGATCATTGCTAACAATTGGAATCATCATATTGTGGTGTGGCATCTTTTCCAGTAATCAACCGCAAAAAGAAAAGCATGTTTTATTACAATATCAGTTATGTGATGCTGTAATTCTGCAGATTCAAAGTCATGCATCTTTATTATGCTTCCCTTCATTATGCAGGCTCCACTGAGCTCAGAATACTCGCCGGAAAATGCTAAAAAGAAATTGGGGGCGGGGAATGAATTTTACTTTAATATCTAATATAAGCCATATATTGTAAGGAATAGCAAATATCTGTCAGTGGGTGTAAGGCTGTAATCAATCACAACTAAATCTCTGCTTTGCAATTTACTGCCAAAGCATTTGCCATTCATTATTATATCTTCTATAGGCTTACAATGATAACTTTTACACTTTTCCCACTGCTATGTCTTTCTACTAAGCATAGTAAATAAAAAAAATGCTGGTATAGTTCTTTGGTAACAAGGATGGAACGAATGTCAAATTTAAAAGAACATAGCATTAATGTCCTGTATGTTTGATTGAATCCTTTTGCTCTTGTGCTTTATTGCAACATTATATTTGATATGAGAAAATGATCAAAGATTGACCAGTTACTAGTCAACATGACCTCACCACATGTGCCCTTTTATATAATTATACATGTAAAAGCCAACAGCTCCGCATATACGAGCTCAACTGAAAGAAACCAACACAGACTCTGTTGTTTCGCCACGCAAACTGTTATAACAACACTTGTCTAATTCTGATGCTATTCCCAAGTCCATCTCATGTGCTTGGAAATCATATCAATGCCAGTTTAATCAGTCACGGCATCCACACAACACATCATTTTACTGTGTTTGTATTTGTTTATGTTTGTGTTTGGATGTTGCCTGACCTGCTGCGCTTTTCCCGCAACACATTTTTCAGCTGTGTTTGTATGAGCCTCAAACAATACAAATTGGGTGATATAATGGTCTGGCTTTGCATTGAATCACAGAATTGTTATGGTGCACAAAGAGGCCACGTGGCCCATCGTGTTTATGCAGGTTCTATTACATAGTGACCCTTGTGTTACTCGTAACTCAATTTATATTTGAGTATTGAAAATCCCCTTTGTAAGTACTCTGTAATGTTGGCATTACTCTGCAACTTCCTTGCAAATTTGTTCCTCTATTAACTTTCCACTAGTTGATGGTCTATTGACTGCAATAAGCAGTCCACAACTTTTCATTCCATAGCTCTAGCCAAATTGTTCTTGACCCCTCTGGGACACCTGCTTTCTCTGGCACTGCAATTACCTCTGTAACCAATACTGCCACCCCTCCCCCTTCCCTTCTTTTTCTCTATTTACTGAGCAACTTATACTAAGGAATATTTAATGCTCAGCTTTATACTTCCTGTCGCTGTTACCACCACATTATATTACCACATTGCAATCCACGTCTGTAACTCCCGAATCTTATTTATTAAACCCAATTTATTCATATACATGCGCATTAACTCTGCTTTGGGCTTCATTTCTTTTTCTTCTTTAGTCTGACTTCACCTATTAACTTGCTATTCTCTATGGTGGTACCAGCCGTATCCCCAAGTATTTTGTGAACCCTACTGTTCTCCCTTGGTTCCTATGTCCCTATCAAGTTAATTTAAAGATCTCTCAACAGCATTGCCTATGATTTGGAAGAGCTGGTGTTGGACCTGGGTGTACAAAGTTAAAAATCACACAACACCAGCACTACCTAAATGCTGTGCAAAAAACTCAGTCATAGTTCTGTTCAGGTGCAATCTACCTTTCCCAAAACCAGTCCCACAATCTAGTCCCCTCCTTGCTGCCCCATGTTTCAAGACATGCATGCATTTTTATTTCTTTTTCTGTACTTAATGGCACATGGCAAAGGGAATAATCTGGACATTACTTCATTGACAATGACAGAGGGGCTATCATTGCTAACCGTTGATATGGGGTAAAGTGAACACCAACCTTTCTATCCAAACATGCACAGAGAAACAAACTTTCATTTCTAAAGCCTGCAAAAATTTTGTGGGTATATATAAATGAGCGTATGTAAGTGAACATACCTCAGTGAACATATGTAAGTGAGCATATGTAAGTGGGCATATGTAAGTGGCATACGTAAGTGGGTATATGAAAGTGAACATACCTCAGTGAGCATATGTAAGTGAGCATATGTAAGTGGGCATATGTAAGTGGGTATATGTAAGTGGGCATGCGTAAGTGGGTATATGTAAGTGGACATATGGAAGTGGGTATATGTAAGTGAGCATATGTAAGTGAGCATATACAAGTGAACATACCTCAGTGAGCATATGTAAGTGGGCATATGTAAGTGGGTATATGTAAGTGGATATATGTAAGTGAGCATTTGTAAGTGGTCATACGTAAGGGGGCATATGTAAGTGGGTATATGTAAGTGGGTATATGTAAGTGGGTATATGTAAGTGAGCATATGTAAGCGGGTATATGTAATCGAGCATATGTAAGTAGGTATATTTAAGTGGATATATGTAAGTGGGCATATGTTAGTGGGTATATGTAAGTGGATATATGTAAGTGAGCATCTGTAAGTGGTCATACGTAAGTGGGTATATGTAAGTGGGCATATGTAAGTGAGCATATGTAAGTGAGCATATGTAAGTGGGTATACGTCAGTAAGCATACGTGAGTGGGCATATGTAAGTGAATATATATAAGTGGGTATATGTCAGTGGGCAAGTGAGCATGAGAGAGACCCTGCACAGTTACCACCTTTGCTGTTGAATTCATGTCTCGCTGGACATCAGTGAGCATCTGGAAAATTCACAACTGATCTTGGAGGAACTGTTGGGCGAAGTTCACAGCACAGAATCAGATAAGTTAATTGTTGTTTTAAGTCTGTCCAGCAGAAAGGCTGCAGTAGTGAGTATAGTGGATTCTTTCTTGATTATATGTTTTTGGAGATAAGTCTCTTAATTAAACTTAAAATATAAGCCATAGCTATTAATTTAACCTGGGGCATGTTTGTAGAGGAATAAGACGGTGTTATTTTCTGGGTCTGTAGATTGTGAAGGAGCAAAAATGGCCTTAGCAGTGAGATGTACTTCTTGTCAGATGTGGAAGTTTAAAGAGAGTTTAAGGGTTACTGTGGATTATATCTGCCATAAATGCTGCTGGATGCGAATCTTATCAGATTGAGTGGATCGGTTGGAGAGACAGATAGAAGCGATGAGGAATTTGCAACAGCAACAGAATGTGATGAATAGCAGTTATAGGAAGGGGGTAAGTCTCAAATACAGTCGCATAGATGAGATAATGAGGAAAGAGATCGATCTGAGATGGGTACAGCTGAGAACAGAAACAATTCAAACAGTCAGCGCAGGCAGGAACAAGGTAGGACTAATAAATTAAACTGCATTTATTTCAATGCAAAGGGCCTAACAGGGAAAGCAGATGAACTCAGGGCATGGTTAGGAAAATGGACATGGGATATCATAGCAATTATGGAAACATGGCTCATGGATGGGCAGGACTAGCAGTTTAATGTTCCAGGATACAAAAGCTACAGGAAGGATAGAAAGGGAGGCAAGAGAGGAGGGAGGAGTGGCATTTTTGATAAGGGATAGCATTACAGCTGTGCTGAGGGAGGATATTCCCAGAAATACTTCCAGGGAAGTTATTTGGGTGGAACTGAGAAATAAGAAAGGGATTGTATTATAGACACCCTAATAGTGAGAGGGAAATTGAGAAACAAACTTGGAAGGAGATCTCAGCTATCTGTAAGAATAATAGGGTAGTTATGGTAGGGGATTTTAATTTTCCAAACATCAACTGGGACTGCCATAGTATTAAGAGTTTAGATGGAGACGAATTTCTTAAGTGTGTACAAGACAATTTTCTGATTCAGTATGTGAATATACCTACTAGAGAAGGTTCAAAACTTGACCTACTCTTGGGAAATAAGGCAGGGCAGGTGACTGAGGTGTTGGTGGGGGAGCACTTTGGGGCCAGTGACCATAATTCTATTAATTTTAAAATAATGATGAAAAAGGATGGAGCAGATCTAAAAGTTGAAGTTCTAAATTGGGGAAAGGCCAATTTTGACGGTATTAGGCAAGAACTTTCGAATGCTGATTGGGGGTAGATGTTCGCAGGTAACGGGACAGCTGGAAAATGGGAAGCCTTCAGAAATGTGATAGCAAGAATCCAGAGAAAGTATATTCCAGTTAGGGTGAAAGAGAAGGCTGGTAGCTATAGGAATGCTGGATGACTAAAGAAATTGAGGGTTTGGTTAAGAAAAAGAAGGAAGCATATGTCAGGTACAGAAAGGATAGATCGAGTGGAAACTTAGAAGAGTACAAAGAAAGTAGGAGTATACTTAAGAGGGAAATCAGAAGGGCAAAAAGGGGACATGAGATAGCTTTGGCAAATAGGATTAAGGAGAATCCAAAGGGTTTTTACAAATATATTAAGGACAAAAGGGTAACTTGGGAGAGAATAGGGCCTCTCAAAGATCAGCAAGGCGGCCTTTGTGTGGGACCACAGAAAATGGGGGAGATATAAATGAGTATTTTGCATCAGTATTTACTGTGGAAAAGGATATGGAAGACATGGACTGTAGGGAAATAGATGGTGACATCTTGCAAAATGTCCAGATTACAGAGGAGGAAGTGCTGGATGTCTTGAAACGCATAAAGGTGGATAAATCCCCAGGACCTGATCAGGTGTACCCGAGGACTCTGTGGGAAGCTAGCAAAGTGATTGCTGGGCCTCTTGCTGAGATATTTGTATCATCGATAGGCACAGGTGAGGTGCCGGAAGACTGGAGTTGGCAAACATGATGTCACTGTTTAAGAAGGATAGTAAGGACAAGCCAGGGGACTATAGACCAGTGAGCCTGACCTCAGTGGTGGGCAAGTTATTGGAGGGAATCCTGAGGGACAAGATGTACATGTATTTGGAAAGGCAAGGACTGATTAGGGATAGTCAACATGGCTTTGTGCGTGGGAAATCATGTCTCACAAACTTGATTGAGTTTTTTGATGAAGTAGCAAAGAAGATTGATGAAGACGGAGCAGTAGATGTGATATATATGGACTTCAGTAAGGCGTTCGACAAGGTTCCCCATGGGAGACTGATTAGCAAGGTTGGATCTGATGGAATACAGGGAGAACTAACCATTTGGTACAGAACTAGCTTAAAGGTAGAAGAGAGAGGGTGGTGGTGGGAGGGTTGTTTTTCAGACTGGAGGCCTGTGACCAGTGGAGTGCCACAAGGATAAGTGCTGGGCCCTCAATTATTTGACATTTACATAAATGATTTGGATGTGAGCATAAGAGATACAGTTAGTAAGTTTGGAGATGACACCAAAATTGGAGGTGTAGTGGACAGCAAAGAGGGTTACCTCAGATTACAACAGGATCTTGACCAGATGGGCCAATGGGCTGAGAACTGGCAGATGGAGTTTAATTCAGATAAATGCGAAGTGCTATACTTTGGGAAAGAAAATCTTAGCAGGACGTATACACTTAATGGTAAGGTCCTAGGGAGTGTTGCTGAACAAAGAGACCTTGGAGTGCAGGTTCTTAGCTCTTTGAAAGTGGAGTCGCAGGTAGATAGGATAGTGAAGAAGGCTTTTGGTATGCTTTCCTTTAATGGTCAGAGTATTGAGTACAGGAGTTGGGAGGTCATGTTGCGGCTCTACAGGCCATTGGTTCGGCCACAGTTGGAATACCGCATGCAATTCTGGTCTCCTTCCTATCAGAAAGATGTCATGAAACTTGAAAGGGTTCAGAAAATATTTACAAGGATGTTGCCAGGGTTGGAGGATCTGAGTTACAGCGAGAGGCTGAACAGGCTGGAGTTGTTTTCCCTGGAGCATCGGAGGCTGAGGGGTTTTGTAAGCCTTATAGAGGTTTACAAAATTATGAAGGCCATGTTTAGGATAAATTGACAAAATCTTTTCACTGGGGTTGGGGAGTCCAGAACTAGGGGGCATAGGTTTAGGGTGAGACCTAAGAGGCACCTTTTTCATGCAGAGAGTGGTACATATATGGAATGAGCTGCCAGAGGAAGTGGTGGAGGCTGGTACAATTGCAACATTTAAGAGGCATCTGGATGGGTATATGAATAGAGAGGGTTTGGAGGGATATGGACTGGGTGCTGGCAGACGGGACTTGTTTGGGTTGGGATATCTAGTCGGCATGGAGGGGTTGGACTGAAGGGTCTGTTTCCATGCTGTACATCTCTATGACTCAATGACTCTAAGTGGGTATATGTAAGTGAGCATATGTAAGTGGTATACGTAAGTCGGCATACGTAAGTGGGTATATTTAAATGAGCAGATGTAATTTGGTAAATGTAACTGGGTAAATGTAACTGGGTGTATGAAAGTGAGCATATGTAAGTGGGCATAGGTGAGTGGGTATATGTAAGTGGGCATATTTAAGTGGGCATACGTATGTTGGTATATGTAAGTTGGTATATGTAAGTAGGCATGTGTAAGTGAGCCTATATAAGTGAGTATATGTAAGTGGGTATATGTATGTGAGCATATGTAAGTGGGTATATGTAAGTGGGTATATATAAGTGAGCATATGTAAGTGAGTATATGTAAGTTGGTATATGTATGTGAGCATATGTAAGTGGGCATATGTAGTAGGCATATGTAAGTGAGCATATGTAAGTGGGTATATGTAAGTGAGTATATATAAGTGGGCATATGTAAGTGGGCATATGTAAGTGAGTATATATAAGTGGGCATATATAAGTGGGCATATGTAAGTGGGCATATGTAAGTGGGCAGATGTAAGTGAACATATGTAAGTGGGTATATGTAATTAGGCATATGTAAGTGAGCCTATGTAGGTGGGTATATGTGTGTGAGAATATGTAAGAGGGCATATGTAAGTAGGCATATGTAAGTGAGCATATGTAAGTGGGCATATGTAAGTGGGCATATGTAAGGGGGTATATGTACTGCCCCATCCCCATTGTTGATCATGGAAAGCAGACTCTTGCATTTAACAATGCATGATATTATAGTCTGTAAAACAGTTGGAGAATAACAAATAATTTCCATGAAAAATGTTTGTCTAAGCTTGTTTCCAGCAAAGAAAATCCAACTTATTTTTGGATTTGTTCCCCATAAGCAAAATGTTTTGTGAGCTATTTTGTAAGGTCTGGAGGGGAAGCAGAGCTTGCGTCTAAAATGGAAAGGCTTCTTTTGATCTGCAGTTTAATCATAATGAACATACATGCACTGTTTCTGGTTATGGGATTGTGGGTTGGGGTTCAAGCATTTGTTGATCCAGTCCAGACTTTCATAAAATTGTCTCTTTTAAATCATCGTGCCTTCAGCAGCCACTGTGGGTATTGTACAGTTTTTGCTCAGGCTGACGCCTGATGAAGTCTATTTTCTTAGGCAGAATGCGTTTCTAAATCACTTAGGAACAAAAAAAAATTACATTGAATTCAGCTGAAGTGGTTCCCATCACAGATATGCTGCACCAGAGCCTCCTGTCATCCTACTTTGTCCAACAGTATTAACATATTTTTTAAAAATCAGAACTTTCTGCTTGCTATTTCAATCACTATTTGATTAGCTCTTCTACAGCTTGCAAAAATTGTTTTCCGGTCTTTTTTTTGACACAAAAATTTACATCATTCCCTGCTGGAAAGTGTTTGTTAATGTGAAACCATAATTAACAAAGTTAATCGAGTTCTGATGTAAATCCTGGGGCTTTTTTTAAAAGAGATCTGAAGCAAATTATCAGAACTTTATATAGCTGCTTGATAGGACTACACTTCAAATATTGCATGTAGATTTGGGCAGATTACCTCAAAATACATTGGAAAACAAGGGTCAACGACCTTCTGTGACATGTTAAAACATTCCAGTTTCATCCTTAGTAGTTCCAAGTATAAGAGGATCACATTCCATCGAAAAAAACGTTGATCTTTGGCTATCCAGGCTAATTTCCTGTCTTGCATTCACAAGGTGGTCCCCACATTGCTGATAAAGTAGCTATTATGCACAGAAAACTGAGGGAAAAGCCTGCTTCAATTCATGAAATAATCAGCATGAGATGATGCAGATTTAATGTAACTGACAAAAGAAACAAACGTGATTTAGTTTCTTTCACACATTGAATGACTAATGTCTGGAATGTACTGCTTTAACATATGGTGGAGGCAGGTTTAGCCAAGGCATTCAAAAGAGAATTAGATGGTCATTTGAAAAGGAAGAATGTAGACGATTACTGGGAGAAGGTGAGAAAATGGCATTAAGTTCATTGTTCATTTAGACAGCTAGTGCAGACAAAGTGGGCTGAATGACCTATTCCTGCACTGGAATGATTATGTGGTTCTGTGCTGTCTCTCCTCAGTGGGTGCACTAGCTTTCAAAGATTCTCAAACATTTGGATTCGCCAGATAGAGAATTGTCAAACCCAATTCTCCCTCCTTCAAAGCACCTACAGTAAAAAGCCTCGGAGTCATTTCACTTGAGATGATTAGGCATACCTAAGATGGAGATCTAATTGTGTTGTGAGTCTAATTGTAGCTGTAATGCTACCGGTACTGTTTTCTGGTTTTCTTTAAATAATAAGAAACCATTTTGTGAATATGTTTGCTATTATGCTCACAAAATTGCATTTGGACAATTTATTATGTTTGCATGGTCCAAACCAGCTGTAATGCTGAGCAAAGGCGTGATAGCTCTATCTTTAAATATTTGACGGTAGTTCTAAAGACACAGTGAAATGAAAATTATCATTAAGCTAAAGTGAAAAAGTGAATTCTAATTATCTAAACCTCAATCTGGAGTTTAGTTTCTACACTATTAATTAGGATATTTCAGCAATATTTACTGATCTATGAGAATTATTAGGCACTATCTGTAATACAGAGATATAAAGTCTGGCGGACAGAAGTTCAAGACTAGCTTCACTACAAACAGCTCGTTATTGGTGTATTTATAATGTAGACAGCATTTCATAACTAAGAATTAAATTTACAAGATAATTCAATCTATTTTTAATTCATTTATTTCAAGCAAACATCCCATATCTTGTATCCTGAACACTGGAAAGAGTTACCAGGTTAAATGTTTTTAGTTGAAATGTTAATTCTGTGCGGTAAATAAATTATGACTGAAGCAAAATTGCTATTCCACTTGAATGAACAAATGTTTCAGAAAAGGAACAAGAAAGAAAGCTTGTCTGTTTCAGCATCTGTCCCCAGTCATTAGTGCTAATCTCTGTGTTCCAGCCCATATTTATTCATCATTCATATGGCATTTCTCAATGACTTAACAGACCTAGTTTCTTCCTAAATTAATTTGTGAATAAATCACATCTACACTATTGTAAATCAACATACCAACTGACTAAGACATGCAACAGTTGAATAAAACATTGTTTTTTAGAAGGTTATCTGTTGCTTTCGGGGGGTGTTCGATATGTAATATTGTACTATTGTTAAACATATTGCCATTAACGCCTTGGTAGATGTTAAAACAAATCCTTCTAACATTTGCGTGCTCCTAGATAGAAAATATTGATCTTGGAGGAATGGTGTGATATGTTTTAAAGTATCATACTGCAGCTGTAGAGTACATTTTTGAGGCCACTTTTAGAATACTGCGTACAATTCTGGTCGCCCTTCTATTGGAAGAATATTGTTAAACTTGAGAGGATGCAGAAAAGATTTACAAGAAAGTTGCTAGGGTTGAAGGGTTTGAGCTATACGGAAAGACTGAATAGGCTCTGGCTGCTTTCCCTGGAACAGAGGCTGAGGAGTGACCTGACAGAGGTTGTAAAGTTATGAGGGCCATGGATGGGGTGAAGAGCCAATGTCTTTTTCCTCGGGTGAGGGAGTCCAAAACTAGAGGGCATAGGTTTACGGTGAGAGGGGAAAGATTTAAAAAGGACTTGAGTGCTAATTTTTTCACGCAGAGGGTGGTACATATATGAAACGAGCTGACAGAGGAAGTGGTGGATGCTGGTACAATTACAGCATTTGAAAGGCATCTAGATTAATATATGAATAGGTAGGGCTTGGAGGGATGCGGGCCAATTGCTGGCAAAAGGTCAGATTGCGATGTCTGGTCAGTGTGGACAAGTTGGACCAAAGGATCTGTTTCTGTGCTGTATAACTCCATGACTCTACTAGATAGAAAGTTGCCACTTTTCTGAAACATTAATCTGGAGTAGAATATATTGAAAGTTGGGGAAACTTCAAAGTCAAAGTTTCTCCCGAAGTCTTACAATATTAACTGCAAATTGCATTATTGCTTTAAGCTTCTTGTCTGATAATCAGCTGTAAAGTACACTGCCAGCCTGTTGGGTAGGACAACTTGCAGAAGAAGGAAGTAGCAGACTGAGTGTATTGGTCTAATGGTTAGGTTGGGGAAACTGATCACTTAGCAAAGAGTTAGCTGGAGAGGACATGTAATGGTTAAAAAGAAGGTGAAGTGGTGCCCATAACATATCTTCTCATGCATGGGTATGATTGCAAGAGGCAAAAAGAGCAGGAGAGTTGACGTAAGGGACGTGGAACAGTCCATCTTCCGTAGTTATAGCAGCACCATTCCCCACCTTTTCCTCCGCTACATCAATGACTGTATTGACACTGCCTTGTCGTACCATAATGAAGTTGAATGGTTCAGCAATTTCAGTAACACCTTCCATCCTGACTCAAGTTCACATGGACCATCTCCAACACCTCCTTTCCCTTTCCTGGACCTCTCCGTCTCCACCTCCAGTGACTGACTCAACACGGACATCTATTTCAAAGATACCGACTCCCACAGCTACCTTGATTACACTTCCTCCCAACCCCCTTCCTGTAAAAATGTTATCGCTTACTCGCAACTCCTCCGCCTCTGCTGCACTTTCTCCCAGGAGAAGCAATTCCACTGCAGAACATCCCTAATGGCCTCCTATTTCAGGGACTGCAATTTCCTCTCCCACGTGGTCAACAATGCCCTCTAGCGCATCTCTTCCACTTCCGCCACCTCAGCCCTTGAACCCCATCCCTCCAATTGCAACAAGGATAGAACCCTCTGGTGCTCACTTTTCACCACACCAATCTCCAGATACAGTGTATTATCCTCCATCATTTCTGCCACCTGCAGACAGACCGCCCCACCAGAGATATATTTCCCTCCCTATCAGCATTCCACAGAGACCATTACCTGCAACTCCCTTGTTAGGTCCACGCCCCCAACCAAGCCATCCTCTCCACCCAACACCTTCCCTTGCTACTGTAGGAGGTGTAAAACCTGCTCCCACACCTCCCCCATCACCTCCATCCTAGGCCCCAAAGGATCTTTTCAAATCCAGCAGAGATCTTCCTGCACATCCACACACCTCATCTACTATTAAACTCCAATTAGCACTTCTCAGCCCAGCCCTGCATCTTATCTATGTCCTCTGTAACCCACAACATCCTTCGACACTATCCACAACTCTGCTTATCTTAGTGTCATCCGCAAATTTATTAACCTATCCTTCTAAGCCCATCTCCAGATCATTTATAAAAATGACAAACAGCGGTGGCCTCAAAACAGATCCTTGTGGGACACTAGTTGTAACTGAGCTCCAGGATGAACATTTCTCATCAAACACCACCTTCTATCTTCTTTCAGCTCACCAATTTTTGATCCAAACCGCTAGATCACCTTCAATCCCAAAACTCTGTATTTTGTGCAATAGTCTACCAAATGGAACCTTACCAAACTCCTTACTGAAGTCCATAAACGCCACATCAACTGCCTTACCTTCATCCACCTGCTTTGTCACCTTCTTGAAGAACTCAATAAGATTAGTGAGGCACGACTTACCCTTTATAAAACCACGTTGACTATCCCAAATCAAATTATTCCTTTCCAGATGATTATAATTCCTATCTCTTATAACATTTTTCAACATCTTACCCACAACTGAAGTAAGGCTCACTGGCCTATAATTACCAGGGTTGTCACGACTCCCTTTCTTAAACAAGGGAACAGCATTTGCTATCCTACAGTCTTCTGGCACTACTCCTGTCGATAATGATGACATAAAGATCGAAGCCAAAGGCTCTGCAGTCTCCTCCCTGGCTTCCCAGAGAATCCAAGGATAAATCCCATCCGGCCCAGGGGTCTTATCTATTTTCAGATCTTCCAAAATTGCATCTTTGTCAACCTCAATCCCATCTAATGTTGTAGCTTGTATCTCTGCATTCACAGTAACATTGGCCTTCTCCAAATCCAGTAACCCAATTGAAATAGATATTCTGTGAAGTAGATATTCAGTTCGGAATCAGAAAGCAGATCAATTTCAACACCTCAATCTTTAGTGTTCACGTGGTGTGCCAGGAGTTAACACATCCATGAACAATGTTGAAATATTGAATTGTTTCCCTTGCTAATCCACCATATTTCTGGCTAAAGAACTGCAAACTGCCAACAAGAGAACAGCAGCAGCAAAAATAGCACCACTTTTCTTGGATTTCTGTGGCTTTTTTTATTGAAGTTATGGCAGAAAAAAACAAGAAGCGTCCCACAGATATTCACAGCCAGCAATTTTATAGCCTCTGTGGAATGTCTAACTTTTTAGGAGTTGAATTGCGGTTCATAAACTTTTTAACTTCATTGCTTCCTGCCACTGACCTTTGAGCACACTGGAGATAGATGTATCTTGTACAAAGTTGAGTTTATTTTAGACTATGATACCATTGGAAGAATCATATTAAAGTAAAATATCATTCAGGGAAATTTATGGCATTTACATAAGATATATTTTGTGAGTGATTTTGACACCACATTTTGATCAATTTAGAAATAAATAGAAAAGAAACCAAACTTTGAATCTGACTTCAAGCCTCCTCAGGGTTGGTTTTGATCTGTAACATGATTAAAGGAGTAACATGGGACTGGTTTCATCAATGCTGCATATAATTGGGTTTGTGCCATTTTGTGGCATCTTAAAATGGCAGCCAGGGCAACAAACAGAAACAGATGGCAACCACAAGTGCCTTTACTCATTCGGGCTGTGTCTGACTCTGGATGGGATGTTTTCTTCCTGCATGAAATGGTCAGCAATGTTTGGGCATGGGAGCCTGTATGTTTGTGTCCTATGTACTGACTGGATCTATGTATTGTGTTGGCCCCCCTTAAAGGGCTTCATTGTGTTGGGTTTTTCAGCTCCTTTCCTCACAGGTAGAGGTATGGAACCTGCACACTTCAGGTGTAGTTGTGGCCATCTTACTTCCTGTTGCACAGTTGCAATTTCCCAGATGATTGAAGGCATGTTGTTCCTTGGAAGGTAAATACTGTATTCTTTCCACGGCCTCTGTGTACAAAAGTGTTGGTGTCTGTAGCTGGGAAATGCAAATCAAATAGGGAACCAAAGCATTAGAATGGCCAGCAAATAGCAATCCTGTAGATAGTGTCCTGACAACTGCATAGGTCTGTATGTAATGTTCATTTCCTTTTGTGACCAAATAGTCAATGGCCTAAGCAACTAGGTCCAACATAAGCTTGGAATGCAGAGTGGCCAAGGTTACCACATGTCAAATGTGAACAAGGACCAGGCCAGATTGCACAGAGGTGGTTAACATTAACAACAGGAGAGTCATTATAAGCCATGCAGCAGGAGCTGGTTGTTCTTGTGCACCAGTTGTTGACGGTAAGTATGCAGACACAGCAGGCAGTAAAGAAGGCAAATGGTATCTTGGCCTTTAATGCAAGAGGTTTTGAGTATGCGAGCAAGGATGTCTTATTGCAGTTATACAGGGCCTTAGTGAGGCCACACCTAGAATATTGTGTGCAGTTTTGGTCTCCTTTTCAGAGGAAGGATGCTCTTGCTCTCGAGGGAGTGCAGCAAAGGTTTACCAGGCTGATTCCGGGGCTGGCAGGACTGATGAATGAGGAGAGGTTGACCATGTTAGGATTATTTCCACTGAAGTTCAGATGAATGGGGCGGGGAGACCTCATTGAAACTTATAAAATTCGAACAGGACTAGACAGGTTGGATGCAGGGAGGATGTTCCCAATGGTGGGTGTGTTTCAGAATCAGGGGTCACAGTCTGAGGATTTGGGGTCGATCATTTAGGACGGAGACATTTCTTCACCCAAAAAGTGGTGGGCCTGTGGAATTCATTACCACAGGAAATAGTTGATGTCAAAACATTGAAAGTATTCAAGAGATGGCTAGATATAGCACTTGGGGCAAATGGGATCAAAGGTTATGGGGGGAAAACAGGGTTAGGTTATTGAGCAGGACAATCAGCCATGACCATGATGAATGACAGAGCAGGCTCAAAGGGTCGAATGGCCTCCTCCTGCTCCTATCTTCTATATTTCTATGTTTCTATGAAACTCAATAAGCAGTGCTCAACCAGAACAATTGGGAGAGACATGGTGTTTGTATACTCCCCAGTTTCACCCAGATACCTTGGCACCATGGAAAAATCATATCATGGAACAGGGATGGGTACAGCTGGGATCACCTGGCCTAACCTCATTGGGCACTGTGACCTCTGTCCGTCGACCTCATTGATTGAAGTCAGAGAATACTTCAGAAGGGCCCAGGAAGTGGGACAAGAGGGGACACCTGGTGGCCATTCCCTCAGCAAGGATTCTGTGTGAGACCCACCTTTGTATCATGAATTGAATCCAACAGCCCAATCTAGTTCACCAGCGTGAGTAGTATTTTCAGGCAGTCAGCTTAATTGGGGAAAAGTTAAGTTAATTTGTCCGTTTCTTTCACTTACAAGTGTTTCAATAAAAATAAGTATGAATTGTAGTCCTTTGCTTGTCCCAAATAGTAAAAGTAGTGGGTAACTGTATGTTATGGGTAATAAACAGTTTCAAGGGTCTCTATAGAATGTTTCACAGGAAACACTTTAAAGAACCTCACAGTGATGGGCTCTGCAGACCCTTCACTCATAGACTGAAAAACCATTTTCTTTTCCATCATGTATTTTTGATCTCCAGCGCAATGTGTTGATGAGGCCCCTTTCTTGATAGTCCTTCACATGAATCCTGATGTGTAGGTTCCGAGCTTTCTTCCTGCGACAGCGCACCACTCCCCTTTTTCTCTTAGTTTCTGTGAATGGACCGAATGGTCTAACATTACTCCTTAATAGGGCAGCCCCAGACAAGAAACATCCAGATCACTGACTGATGTCTGTACATCTTCGTGACCACATAATCCATACACCACACCCAACCCTATTCCCCACCCACTTCAGCAACCAAGTCCTTCTGGAGTGACTGTTATGGAGTCACAGAACTGACCATGATTCATTCACTCAGAACATCTCAGCTGGACTATTTCCTGGAATGGTTTCATGGTCTGCTCTTGATTTGCTGTGCCAGGACCTGCTGACTGACGAGCACCTCCATGGACTTCAGTGAGAACTATTTCCCTCAGAGTTTGAGGCATGGTCCGTGCACGTGCATGTGCAGTGTCTTTGCTGCATAGACTGCTGACACATGGTGTGGGGATGAAACTGTGTAGAGCAAGGCATCCATCTATTTGACTGAGATATGCTGACCAGCAAAGTAATCTGCCTTTTGTTCAACTGTTCTAATTAGGCATGGCAAGGAATATTGGGAGTATGTGGGTAGGTGCTAAGTGAACAGGCAAGCAGTGCTGAGATGCACAGTGGTCCAATCTGTTGGCTGGGTGTCTGTCCGTGCACAAACTGACAAAGCAGCGGCCTTTCAATACTGGTTGCCAATGCACCCTGCAATGCAGCTCTGTGGCCGGCAAGTGGATAACAGAAGTGAGGGTTTGGCAAATGCCAAGTGTTGGTGTCCATAGACAAAGAAACTGTATGTGTGTGTGCGTGTGTGTGTGCGTGTCTGTGTGTGGGGGTCTGTGTATGGGGGCCTGTGTTTGTGTATGTGTGTGTGTGTGTGTGTGAGAGAGAGTGTGTGTGTGTTTGTGTGTGTGTATGTGTTGTGAGTGTGTGTGTCTGTGTGTGTGAGGGTTTGTGTGTAAGTGTGTATGAGTGTCTGTGCTTGAGAGTATATGTCTGTGTGTGTCTGAGTGCCTCTGTGTTTCTGTGAGTGTGTGTGTGTGTCTGTGTCTGTGTGAGTGAGTGTGTCTGTGTGTGTGTGTGTGTCTGTGTGTGTGCGTGTATCCTTGTGTGTGTGTGTGTGTTTGTGTGAGTGTCTATGTATGTGTGTGTATGTGTGAGAGAGTGTGTGTATGTGTGTGTGTGCGCATGTCCCTGTGTGTGTCCCTCTGTGTGTGTGTTTGTGTGTCTATGTATGTGTGTGTGTGTGTGTGAGTGTGTGTGTGTGTGTGCATGTGTGCATATGAGTAAGTGTCTGTGTGCGTGTCCCTATGTGTATGTTTGTGTGTGCATGTGTTTGTGTGAGTGTCTGTGTGTGTGTATGTGTGAGAGAGTGTGTGTGAGTGTGTGCATGTGCGTGTGTGCGTATGAGTGAGTGTCTGTGTGTGTGTGCATCCCTGTATGTATGCGCGTGTGTGTGAGTGTGTGTGTATCCCTGTATGTGTGTGTGGGGGGGTCTGTGTTCATGTATATGTTGTGTCTGTGTGTATGTGTGTGTGCATGTGTGTGTGAGTGTGTGTGTTTGTGCGTGTGTGTGAGAGTGTGTGTCCCTGTGTGTGTCTATGTGTGTGAGTGTGGTGTGTATGTGAGTGTGTGAGTGTGTATGTGTCTGTGAGTGTGTATATGTCTGTGTGTGTGCCTGTGTGTGAATGTGTGTGTGTCTCTGTGAGTGTGTATGTATGTGCGTGAAAGAATATGTGTGTCTGTGTATGTGTGTGAGTGTATGTGTGTGTGTTTGTGTATATGTGTGTGTGGGTCTGTGTGTGTGTAAGTATGTGGGTGTGTATGTATGTGTCTGTGTGTGTTTGTGCATGTGTGAGAGCCTGTGTGCGCGTGCCTGTGTGTGTGTATGTGTCCCTCTGTATGTGTATGTGTCCTGTGTGTGTGTTTGTGTGTGTGTGTGTGTGTCTGTGTGTGTCTGTGTCTGTGTGATTATGTGTGTGTATTTACGTGTGCGTATGTGCGTGTGTGTCTATGTATCTGTGTATGTGTGAGAGAGTATGTGTGTGTGTGTATGAGTGAGTGTGTGCATGTCCCTGTGTATGTATGTTTGTGTGTGCTTGTGTTTGTGTGAGTGTCTATGTATGTGTGTGTATATGTGTGAGAGAGTATGTGCGAGTGTGAGAGACTATGTGTGTCAGTGTCTATGTATGTGCGTGAGCGTATGTGTGTGCGTCTGTGTATGTGTGTGAGTGTGTGTGTGTAAGTGTGTGTGTGCGCATGTATGTGTCTGTGTGTGTTTGTGCGTGTGAGTGCCTGTGTGCGTGTGTCCTGTGTGTGATTCTGTATATGTGTGCGTGTCTGTGTGTGTGTAAGTGTGTGTATGTGTGTGTGAGTCTGTGTGTGCCTGTTATGAGTGTATGTGCATATGTGAGTGTGTGTGTGAGTGTGTATATGTATATGTCTATGTGTGTGTCTGTGTGTGTGTGTGCGTGTGTATGTGTCTGTGTGTGTTTGTGTGTGTGTGAGTGCCTGTGTGTATGTGTGTCTGTGTGTGTGTGTGAGTGTCTGTGTGTATGTGAGTGTGTGTGTCCATGTGTGTGCATGTGTGAGAAAGCATGTGTGTGTGTGTGTGTGTGTGTGTGTGTGTGTGTATATATCGGTGTATGTGTGTAAGTGTTTGCATGTGTGAGTATGTGTCTGTGTGTGTGTGAGAGAGAGAGTGTGTGAGTGTATGTGTGTTTGTGTGAGTGTGTATCCGCCTTTGTGTGTGTATGAGTGTCCCTATGTGTATGAGTGTCTGTCCCTATATGTGTGAGTGTCTGTCCCTATATGTGTGAGTGTGTGTGTACCTGTGTGTATATGTATGTGTGTGTATGTGTGTGCGTGTATGTTTGCGTCTGTGTGTGAGTGTCTGTGTGTGAGTGCGTGTGTCTGTGTATGAGTGACTTTGTGTGTGTGTGTATGTGTGCGTGTGTGTATGTGTGTGTGAGTGTGTGGGTGTCTGTGTGTGTAAGTTTATGTGTGCGTATGAGTGAGTGTCTGTGTGTGTCCCCTGTATGTGTGAGTGTCTGTGTGTCCCTGTGTGTGTCTGTATGTGTGTGTGTATATGTGCGAGTGTGTGTGTGTATCTGTGAGTGTGTGCATGTGCGTGTGTGTTAATGTGTTTGTGTGTGTGCGTGTGCGTGTATGTGTATGTGTAAGTGTGTGTTTCTGTGAGTGAGTGACTCTGTATGTGTGTGTAGGTGTCCGTGTGTGTATGTGTGTGTAGGTGTCCGTGTGTGTATGTGCGTGTGAGAGTGTTTGTGTGTCCCTGTGTGTCTGTGTGTGTTTGTGTGTGGGTGTGAGTGTCTGTGTGTGTGAATATGTGTGTGTCTGTGTATGTGTGTGATGTTCTGTGTATGTGTATGTGTGCAAGTATGTGTGTATGTGTGTGTATGCATTTGTGTGTGTATCTGTGAGTATGCATGTGCGCGAGTATGTTAATATGTGTGTGTATGTGTATGTGTGTGCGTGTGCCCCTGTGTGTGTGTCTGTGTGTCTGTGTGTGTCTGTCGATGTGTGTCCGTCTGTCGATGTGTGTCCGTTTATGTGTGTGTGAGTGACTCTGTGTGTGTCTGTGTATGTGAAAGTGTGTAAGTGTGTGTGTGAGTGTCTGTGTGTGAGTATGTGTGTGTGTGTGTGAGAGAGAATGTGGTGTATGTGTGTTTGTGTAAGTGTGTCCCTATGTGTGTGTATGTGTGTGTGTGTGTGTATGTGTGTAAGTGTGTGTGTGAGTGTTTGTGTGTGAGTATGTGTCTGTGTGTGTGAGAGAGTGTGGATATGAGTATGTGTATTTGTGCGAGTATGTGTGTCACTATGTGTGTGTGTGTATGTGTGTGTGTGTATGTGTGTAAGTATGTGTGTGAGTATTTGTGTGTGAGTATGTGTCTGTGTGTGTGAGAGAGAGACAGTGTGGATGTGAGTATGTGTATTTGTGTGAGTATGTGTGTCCTTATGTGTGTGTGTATGTGTGTGTGTGTGGCCCATGTGTGTGTGTGTGTGTGAATATCTGTGTGTGTGTGAGGGTGTGTGTATATATGTGTGAGAGAGCCTGTATGTGTATGTGTGTATCTGTGCATAAGTGTATGCGTGTGTGAGTATGTGCCTGTGTGTGCGTGTGAGAAGTGTGTGTGTGTGAGTGTATGTGTGTGTGTCCCTGTGTGTGTGAATGTGTACGAGTGTGTGTGTGAGTCAGTGTGTGTGTGTGTGTGTGTGTGTGTGTATGTGTGTGTATATGTGTGTGTATGTGTGTGTGTCTGTGTTTGTGTGTGCGTGTATGTGTGCGTGTGTGTATGTGTCTGTGTGTGTGCATGTGAGTGTGTGTGCGTATGTGTGAGTGTGCGTGTGTCTGTGTGTGTGAGTATGCGCGCGTGTGAGTGTGTGTCTCTGTGTATATGTGTGTGTATGTGTGAGAGAGTGTCTGTGTGTGTGTATATGTGTGTGTGTGTATGTGTATAAGTGTGTGTGAGTATGTGTCTGTGTGTGTGAGAGACAGTGTGGATGTGAGTATGTGTATTTGTGTGAGTATGTGTGTCCTTATGTGTGTGTGTATGTGTGTGTGTATGTGTGTGGCCCATGTGTGTGTGTATGTGTGTGTGTGTGTGTGTGTGTGTGGACCATGTGTGTGTGTGTGTGTGAATGTCTGTGTGTGTGTGAGGGTGTGTGTATATATGTGTGAGAGAGCCTGTATGTGTATGTGTGTATCTGTGTATAAGTGTATGCGTGTGTGAGTATGTGCCTGTGTGCGTGTGAGAAGTGTGAGTGTGTGTGAGTGTATGTGTGTGTGTCCCTGTGTGTGCGAATGTGTACGAGTGAGTGTGTGTGTGAGTCAGTGTGTGTGTGTGTGTGTGTATATGTGTGTGTATATGTGTGTATGTGTGTGTGTCTGTGTTTGTGTGTGCGTGTATGTGTGCGTGTGTGTATGTGTCTGTGTGTGTGCATGTGAGTGTGTGTGCATATGTGTGAGTGTGCGTGTGTCTGTGTGTGTGAGTATGCGTGTGTGTGTGAGTGTGTGTCTCTGTGTATATGTGTGTGTATGTGTGAGAGAGTGTCTGTGTGTGTGTATATGTGTGTTTGTATGTGTATAAGTGTGTGTGAGTGTTTGTGTGTGAGTATGTGTCTGTGTGTGTGAGAGACAGTGTGGATGTGAGTATGTGTATTTGTGTGAGTATGTGTGTCCTTATGTGTGTGTGTATGTGTGTGTGTGTGTGTGTGGCCCATGTGTGTGTGTGTGTGTGAATGTCTGTGTGTGTGTGAGGGTGTGTGTATATATGTGTGAGAGAGCCTGTATGTGTATGTGTGTATCTGTGTATAAGTGTATGCGTGTGTGAGTATGTGCCTGTGTGTGCGTGTGAGAAGTGTGAGTGTGTGTGAGTGTATGTGTGTGTGTCCCTGTGTGTGTGTGAATGTGTACGAGTGAGTGTGTGTGAGTCAGTGTGTGTGTGTGTGTGTGTATATGTGTGTGTATATGTGTATGTGTGTGTGTCTGTGTTTGTGTGTGCGTGTATGTGTGCGTGTGTGTATGTGTCTGTGTGTGTGCATGTGAGTGTGTGTGCGTATGTGTGAGTGTGCGTGTGTCTGTGTGTGTGAGTATGCATGTGTGTGTGAGTGTGTGTCTCTGTGTATATGTGTGTGTATGTGTGAGAGAGTGTCTGTGTGTGTGTATGTGTGTGTGTGTGTATGTGTATAAGTGTGTGTGAGTATGTGTCTGTGTGTGTGAGAGAGAGTGTGCATGTGAGTATGTGTATTTGTGCGAGTATGTGTGTCACTATGTGTGTGTATGTGTGTGTGTATGTGTGTAAGTGTGTGTGTGAGTGTTTGTGTGTGAGTTTGTGTCTGTGTGTGTGAGAGAGAGACAGTGTGGATGTGAGTATGTGTATTTGTGTGAGTATGTGTGTCCTTATGTGTGTGTGTATGTGTGTATGCGTGTGCGAGAGTGTGTGTGTGCCCCGTATGTGTGTGTCTGTGTATGTGTGTGTGAGTGACTCTGTGTCTTTGTGTGTATGTGTGTGTGTCTATGTGTGTGTAAGTGTGCATGTGCCCCTGTGTGTGCGTGTGTGTCTGTCTGTGTGTGTGAAAGTGTGTGTGTGTGTGTATGTGTGAGAGTGTGTGTGTGTGTCCATGTATGTCTGTGCCTGAGGGTCTGTGTGTGTGTATGTGTGTAAGTGTGTGTGTGTGAGTGTCTATGTGTGAGTATGTGTCTGTGTGTGTGAGAGAGAGATATGGGTGTGAGTATGTGTGTTTGTGTGAGTATGTGTGTCCCTATGTGTGTGTGTATGTGTGTGTGTATGTGTGTGTGTGTGTGTGTGTGTGGACCATGTGTGTGTGTGTGTGTGAATGTCTGTGTGTGTGTGAGAGTGTGTGTATATATGTGTGAGAGAGCCTGTATGTGTATGTGTGTATCTGTGTATAAGTGTATGCGTATGTGAGTATGTGCCTGTGTGTGCGTGTGAGAAGTGTGTGTGTGAGTGTATGTGTGAGTGTGTGTCCCTGTGTGTGTGTGTATGTGTACGAGTGAGTGTGTGTGTGAGTCAGTGTGTGTGTATGTGTCTGTGTGTATATGTGTGTGTGTCTGTGTTTGTGTGTGCCCCTGTGTGCGTGTGTGTATGTGTGTGTGTGTGTGCATGTGAGTGTGTGTGCATATGTGTGAGTGTGCGTGTGTCTGTGTGTGTGAGTATGCATGTGTGTGTGAGTGTGTGTCTCTGTGTATATGTGTGTGTATGTGTGAGAGAGTGTCTGTGTGTGTGTATGTGTGTGTGAGTGTGTGTGTGAGTGAGCGTCTGTGTGTATCTATCGAGGTGTATATCTCTGTGTGTGTGTGAGTGACTCTGTGTATGTGTGTGTGTATCTGTGTGTGTGAGTGTCTGTGTGTGTATGTGCGCGCATGTGTGTGTGCATGTGTTTCTGTGTGTGTCTGGGTGCATGTTTGTGTGTGTGCGTGTGTGTGAGAGTGTGTGTGTGTGTATGTGTGAGAGAGAATGTGTGTGTCCATGTATGTCTGTGTGTGAGGGTCTGTGTGTGTGTGTGTGTGTGTGTGTGTGTGTGTTTGTGTGTGTATATGTGTCCGTGTGTGTGTGAGCGTGTGTATGTGTGAGTGTCTGTGTGTTTGTGAGTGCATTTGCAGTGTTAGGAAGTTGTTGAACAAACAATAATGCTTTTAAACACTGACACTCCACAGCCTAGGCCAGAAACATGCCTCCCCACTCAGCATTACAGAAAAGATGCAACAGGTTGCTCCCACCATTGAGATAGTTTCCATTGTGAGATTTTGCCACAAATTCTATCATAGCCCACATCACTCAGATCCCTTTAAAGTTCTGCTGACATTATTGTTTCATACACCAAATTGAATGTTGCATTTGACTTAAATACCACAACTTTTGCAGAGGTACATTGAGACCAAAAGTGCCAAATTTGCATTATTTCTGACAAAATCTATTAATCAGGTAATCTGTTTCAGTGCTGGATGTAGGTATGCTCGCTGAGCTGGAAGGTTCATTTTCAGATGTTTCATCGCCATAGTAGGTAACATCATTAGTGAGCCTCTGAATGAAGTACTGTTGGTATGGCCTGCTTTCTATTTATGTGTTTGGGTTTCCTTGAGTTGATGATGTCATTTCCTGTGGTGACATCATTTCATGTGGTGATGTCATTTCTTGTTCTTTTTCTCAGAAGGGTTAAATGGGATCCAAGTCAATGTGTTTGTTGATAGAATACCGGTTGGAATGCCATGCTTCTAGGAATTGTCATGCATGTCTCTGTTTGTCTTGTCCTAGGATGGATGTGTTGTCCCATTTGTAGTGGTGTCCTTCCTATAGGAATTCTATATTCCTAGAATTCCAACCAGAACTCTATCAACAAACATATTGACTTGGATCCCATTTACCACTCCCTGAGAAAAATATAGAAAATGACATCACCACCAGAAATGGCATCACCAACCCAAGGAAACCCAAACACATATCACCAGTGCTTTATCCGGAGGTTCATTGATAATATTACCTAGTATGGTGACGAAATGTCTGAAAATGAACCTTCCAGGTGAGTGAGCAAACCTGCATCCAGATCCTCAAGCTGAGCTACAAATTTTCTAAAAACTCACTAGTTTTGCGCTGCACAGTTCCAGGATAAGAGCTGGAGATAGCAGAGTTCTTCTGAATTCAAACTACACAGCTCAAGACCAAGGCAGTAAATTGTTGCTTGTATGTTGGCACATTTGTCTTCATTGGACAGAACATTGAGTATAGGAGTTGAGGTATCATGTTGCAGCTGTACAGGATAATGGTGAGACCACTTTTAGAATACTGTGTACATTTCTGGCCACACTTCTGCAGGAAGGATGTTGTTAAATTTGAGAGAGTGCAGAAAAGATTTACAAGGATGTTGTTGGGATTGGAGGGTTAGAGTTATAGGTTGGGGCTTCTTTCCCTGGAGTGTCGAAGGCTGAGGAGTCACTTTTTAGAGATTAATAAAACCGTGAGAGGCGTGGATTGGGTGAATAGCCAAGATCTTTTTCCTAGAGTTGGGGTGTCCAAAACTAGAGGACACAGGTTTAAATTGAATGGTAAGATTTGAAAAGGATCTGAGAAGTAACCATTTTTACACAGAGGATGTGCATGTATGGAATGAACTGCCAGAGGAAGAGGTGGAGGTGGGTACAATTACAGCATTTAAAAGGCACCTGGATCAGTAAATGAAAAGGAAAGGTTTCAAGAGATATGGGCCAAATGCTGGCAAATGGGGCTAGGTCAGATTGCGATGTCTCATTGGCGCAGATGAGTTAATTCAAAGGGTGCTGCATAACTCTATGACTCTATCTGGCATAACATGTGTTGAGTGCACTTGTGCAAGTATTTTCATACTTAGTGAAAACTGGAGTAGCACGACCATAGGCTACTGTGACAATGCTGTGGAAAGATTATTCACTGAATTTCACTTGCAGCGTTCTCTGATTATAACAACAAGCATAAAGAAGCACGAATCAGTTAAAATTAATGAGGAATAAATGAAAGTGAAATAGCATGCTCAGTCTTTTATGTTCGACAACAGATATTCATTTGCAGTTTAAAGCATAAGAAAATTAAGTTATTGTGAAAATTAAGAGAAGTTCTGTTTTCTTTAGAACTATATTAAAGAACTCAGGCAATGCTAATGACATTCACCTCCTAAGTGTTTTTTTTTACATTGGTTTCAATCTTTTTTGGAAATTGCTAAATACAAACATAAATTGGTGAATATAGTTATTTTAAGAACACAGCGAATGCTTTGAGAAATCTATTTTCTATTTATTGTTTAATGGAAGAAATATTTTGTGAGTTTACCTCTATGCTAATATTGCAAAAAAGAGAAAATTTAATTATGGACATAAATTTGAATTCAGTTGATAAGAAGATCACCACAGGCATACAAATTAATTTGTTATTAGAATGCTAATTTAATGATAGGATTAGCTTGGCTGCTTCAAAGATGGAATGTGTAATATTAAATTGGGAGAAGGTTTTATATGGAATAGAAAGATTTGAGATGATGCTGCGTAAATGGAAATAAACAGGCATAAATGTCAAAAATAGTGAGGCCTTTGCATGAACAAAATAAGTGCTAGTGCAGTTCATTCACTACCTTCACTGGAATTGTCAAGT
This sequence comes from Hemiscyllium ocellatum, assembly GCF_020745735.1. Classification (NCBI taxonomy): domain Eukaryota; kingdom Metazoa; phylum Chordata; class Chondrichthyes; order Orectolobiformes; family Hemiscylliidae; genus Hemiscyllium; species Hemiscyllium ocellatum. The sequence continues at coordinate 77,361,226 of NC_083402.1, forward strand.
CACATCAGACCTAGAATTGAAATTAAAAATTAGCCTGCAGCTAGATATTGATTATGGAGTTTTCAGTTATCTATCCTAAGGTGCTGATGATGCTATGAGTTGGAGGAATGATAACTTTTTTGAGTTCTGAAGGAGGAAAGGGGCCAGTTAAGTAATAAGACAAGACCTAGAATCTTCAGTGAAGGTAGAAAGGCAAAAGATTATTGGGTGACCAGACTGTGCTGCTGTGGATTCTTATTGTTAAAAAAAATGTGGGTTGGAATTCCAATTGCCTGACTCAGCATGGCAGGAGAGCAGGATTTGAATCCATCAATTCCAAAGGATGTCAACTTCATTCAAAACTGCAGACATGAAATTATTAGTGTGTTCCGAGAGAGTACAATGTGCTTAGCAGAATGGATCAGCAGCACATCCACTGATGGAAGTTTAGTGTAGAGTATCTGGTAAAGACCTCACAGAAAAATAACTCCTGCAACTCTTCAGATTCCAAAAGGAACTATCAGGAAATCAATGCAAAGTGATTAATTCTCTCCAGGATTGGCTGCATTTTGTAAGGTACTTTGGGATCTGTGGAGGAGTCATAACCGCTGGCCTCTTGGGCATTTAGAAGATGGGTGATGATAATTCATGTAGTAATTCAGATAATCATGGAAAGAGCACTGAGGGACAAGATTCAGCATATAACACCTCTGCACCATTGGTCTTATAATTTACCTGCATTTTGACATCAGTTGAAATTGAAATAAAAATATTACAGTTTATGATATTCAGAATTCTGCTGATTTAAGTGACCTCATCGCAACTTGGTCAGTTGTCTCTGAGGCACTGTTACCTACTTTTCTTGTTTTCAGTGGTAGCTTCTTTGTTGATGATGAAGATCTCTCTGGACCCCCACTCTGCATGTATATTATACTAGCAGCCAGAAGACAGCAGTTAGGGGACTTGTCATGACTATCTCAGCTGAAGGAGGGATACCTAGCCCAGTAACTCCAGCTAGGTATCTTGTATAAGTGTCTATACTTTCTGTATGAGCTTAGTGTGTCAAAATGCTACTTAACTATAGGGTGTTGTCAAAAATGAGACTTATTCTTTTGTCACCTAGGAACACATCCTGCATTGCTAACTGGATAGTGAATTGGAGTGGGAATTGTGATAAATGATCACTCCATTAACCAGGGCTGTTGAAGATAATTATAGCACCTCTACCAATGCTAAAAAAGGGAAGGAACTTTCCATTTATCTTTAATATTTATAATTATGTCTCTCAGTTCTTCCATCCCTTTCTGGCCCAAGCAATAGAGAATCAATTTGTTTAATCATTAGCCATCATCATATTTTGAAGAAATATGGGTATGAAGGCATTTTGTTCAGACTGCCAGAATGAAGAAGTTCAGCTGCATTTAGACAGGTCTACAGTGAGACCACACTTGGAAAATTAAGGTTACAAGAAAAAATATCATTACGTTAGAGAGTGGGGTGGTTTGGGGTTTGGAGGTGGGGTTATAGGTTTATTGGATTGACTCCTGAGGCCTAAGTGCTTTCCTATGAGACAGGAAAGTACTTTATATACACCGAAGAGCAGAACAATGAGATCAGTGAGGTGTTGCCAAAGTAGATACTCCATAGCTGTTTACCTTGGCTGGAGAGTCCTTTTCTTGGGTAGAGGGGAATGTATCAGGATAATGATCAGTAGCTATGTAGCATTGACATGTGGATAAATTTTATGATTGTTCTCAACCCTGGAGGGCTGTCGATGCTCAGTGATTGAGTGCGCTTAAGGCTGAGAATAATATATGTTTGAGTACTGAGCGAATCAAGGGATATGATGATAGGGTAAGAAAGTTGCATTGGTATAAAAGCCGAGCAATCATGTTACAGAATGCTGAAGTAGGCTGAGAGACAAAATAGACTGCTCCTGCTTCTATTTCTCATGTGCTTACGACAAAGTCTGTGCTTTTTCAATCACCAAGGACCCATTTTACCTCTGCAATCCTTATCACAGAGTCATGAGATTAGGCATCATTTAAGTTACCCATCCCTTACCATGTGAAGTACTCAAAACTAAGAATTGTACTCTAAATAAAACCACACCAAAGCTTGATATAAATGATCTATCCTGCATTGTATTTATAGTTTTGCGTTGAATTTTTCTAGGGATTTGTGCAAACGACTGTTTGATTTTTCTGTGACTTCACAACATGGATAGCAGCTAAATATAAAAGATCTGAAAAGGTCCCTCTCTTGCTGCACAACTTGTAGTATCCAAGTCCATTAAAATGTCTGCAATTGCACCACACTGCATATTTATTGACAGCCCATTCCCCTGGTATATCTAAATCATCCTGGATCCTAATAATTACATTTACATTACTATACCTTGTCCACATTTTTGTGTCGTTAAAAGAAAGAGAACTGTTCCCTTAATTGCTTCATCCAAATCATTGATTAAGTTGACGAAGAGTAATGGTTCACTGAAGATCCCTGTGGGACTGTACTATCGCCTGGACCCAGAGCAGAATTGTATCTGTTATTTACTGAACCTCGTGCATGAATGTGAACAATTAACAATTAGCTTAAAATCCAAACTGGCCTTTGAAGAGACAACACTTTGGTGAAGTGTTCTGAATCTGGTTCTGAGAAGCAGGGAAATTATCTGCAAATTAAAGCAACTTGCTTGTATGGAACATCAGCATATTTTCTTCCAGCCTTTGTTCTGTTTCCTCTCCAATTTTGCAGGACCTAAGATCTTACTGTCTTATCCCTATTCTACTGATTTACTCTTCATTTGCATAAATGTGTACTTTATTCCCTTTCAGGATCAAATCCTTTTAGTTAATGACTAGTTAGAAGTGCATGAAAATTTAACAGTCTGGTTAAAAAGAATCTACAAAAAGGAGATGGTAATTCATAAATCATTTTTAATGCAAGTCAATATATTCAGAATTATATAATGTAATTTACATTAAAGTATTTCTTATTAACATAATGAAGGAAAATATTAAAACTTATGGGTAAAGGTTATTTTTACATATATTTTCAAGGCCATGTCAAAGTGGATCAATGAACTCATACTTTCACTAAAGTACAAAATTGGAAATTGCCGTTCTGGGGCTAAGCAGGTAGCCCAGTCTTTATTGAAACTAGCCTTTATAGAACTTGCCTTCAACAGAGCCTGTTCTTATGAAAACCACAGTTTATAGTACCTACTCTTTATAAACATGCCATTATAGGACCTATCCTCATTGAACGCACACTTTGTAAACTACACTGTGTACAAAGCATGGCTTTCCCAGAAAGCCTCCTGATAGAATCTGCCCTATTCAAAACCCACCCTTAAAGAACTTTTTTCTTCATAGAATCCTCTTTTATGCAATTTTCATTTAATTAACAGTTCATTTCTTGAACCCACTCTTTAAAGAACACACCTTTACAGAATCCATTACTTTATTGAACATGTCCATTATGCAATATTTTGTTTGTAGAACCTGGCCTTTATAAATCCCTATTTTTACAGAATGTTCTTCATAGTTTGCACCCTTTGTAGAATTCACCCTTTATATAACTCTCCCTTTACAGAACATGCTCTTTACAGAAACCTCCCTTTAGTTTAAAGTGAGCACCAAATTGCTTTCATTGTTGTTCAAGGTGGACAGTCATTAGCAGAATTCCACTGGGATTGTCAAGGGCTATTACCCATATAGAATTCACCATTGCTACAGCATCATTTATCAAATATATCCTTAATGTTAGCGTTCTCTACAAAACCCCCTATTATTAGAACGTACCATTTATAGAACCTTCAACCATTGAATAAAACCTTTGTAGAATAGACCCTTTCTAAAATGCGAAAAGTGGGTTGCTGGAAAAGCGCAACCAGTCAGGTTGAGGAGCAGGAGTATCGATTTTTCGGGCATAAGCCCTTCATCAGGAATGTTAACATTTGCTTTTATTGTACAATGGCAAAAATAAAGAAACAACACAAGGAAAAGCTGCATTTGCTGGAGAAAACAAAACAGGGGCTGTTGACATTTCGAACAACAACAGACTTACAGTCAAAGATTGATGACTTTGCTCAACTCACGTCTATTGGAAGGGGCTGTCAATTAAGTCCTGGCTGGAGGCATTGCATAATGGAGAGATCAGCCTTGGCAGCTCTTAGCTCCCAGTAATCATCCTGGTAAGGCTATCCAGCTCTTGAAATGAAGTAGTAATGTAAGAGTCCAGAAAGGTATTCGCATCATGGCAGCTCCCGGTGTACTTGGTGCAAACCTCTAAGTTGTGGTACCAATAATCACAAATGTCTTGTATATTTACTGAAGAGATCAGATGAACATTGATGAGCTACACCATGTGATGCAATGCAATGTCTGCACAGTATACAATGCTTTGCAAATATTTACATGTTACCAGAGCCTCCTGCCTGAGCTGCAGTACTGACATAATCAGAAGGAAATGAGAGAAAATGGTGTGATCTGGCACAAATTTCATCACTGATAGCCTTGATGTATTTGTGAGTTGAAGTTTGTGAGATCCTTCATAGATGGATACTTGGGAGCAGCCAGTTGCACAAGAAAGTAGTACAACTGTCACTTTGAAATCCATTGAGATAGATGGCCACTCACCCCTTCAGGTCACAAGTCCTGCTTCTAGTTCTGTCATAGTGTCTCAAAACATCTGCAGCTGGTGGTGGCAATGCGTTTCAGTCAGCTGGACTAAAAGGCACTGAGGATGATAGACGCTGCATCTCTGGAAATGCTCTACACATGCTGAAGGCACGTTCTGCTGCAAAGCCTTCATATAGAGCCTGTACAGCAGTCATTGCAGCTGGCTCAGGTTCTGGGCTTGTTGACATATTTGTTTCTCCTCAGTTTCTCTGTGCCTTTGTTATATCACAGCCTCAGTGATCGTCATCCCTGATCATGGTTCCAGTGAATCTGTGTGAGGAAAATCAGAAACAAGTCAGGCTCTGAGTAATGTTAACAGTCAGCATTTGGAGCCCACACATAGATGACTGTTTTAGCATAGTCCTCAATGCATGGAGGATTCTGACAAGGAGGTATGTGGAATAGTACACATGGACAGAATGGAACTTATTCTGGTGTAGGAAGCTCATGTCATGTCACACAAATGCAGTAGGAAATTGTAAATGACATAGAGTTATTGAAACCTTGACCCCTCACCCCCACAATACCCAAGAAAGGCGGTATTACAGAGATGAGCATGCTGTCAAATATTTATATCTCAAAGTGAGAGGAATTCTTCTCCAAGCCCTTGTGTAGCCGATGAAACATTAAATTGTCTTTGTGAATTGTGACCTAATGTGACATTTTAAAGGTATTCTGTTCCTCCTGTTTCACAGAAATGATTGTGATCGATTTGTAATGATGAATGACACGGTTAAGATTGCATATGACCTAGACTTGTATTCAACATAGTTGTTCACTGTGAGCATTTCACATGCAGAATTCTAGATATTTTTAATCAACCTGTTCAGAGATATTATTACACACCTCTGGGGTAAGAAGGACTGGTTCAAAAACAGGGACATTACCATTGTTCCCCAAGACCCATCATGCAGAATTCTCTGTTTGCAGATACGTTAAACCTGGCTGTGTAAGGGTCTGGTTCATATGATTGCCCTTGAAAGGCCTTGTAGTGATTGTAACGAGGTCAGCCAAGTGGACATCAGAAAATATGTGTTCCCTTACTGGTGCTGTTAATCTGGCTATTAAAAAGAGCAGTGTCAGGCATTCTGGCACTCTGAGAGCTGGCTCTGAGGGAGCTGGACCTGTGTCAAGCACTTTCCACGGAGAAATAAAAGGTGACTTGGTAGCGGGATATCGGCCTCTGTGGAGTTATTTCAGGCCTCACATCACTCACAAGTAGATACCACTTCCTCTGACAGAAAGTAAATCTTAGTCCAACCATTCTGGATGTGATGGCAGTCATATTTTAATTCCATGTGCATTTGTGATTCACATGAGGATAAAAGGCAAGACTTAACAACCCTGCCCACCAAAGTAGTGGCTTCTGATAATCCCTTGGCATTCAATGATCAGCAACCCCACCCCCCGCAACCCAGGATTGACCGTAACCCACTGTAATTCCTGTCTACCTACATCACTGACTGGATTAGAATTGTGCTGGAAAAGCACAGCAGTTCAGGCAGCATCTGAGGAGCAGTAAAATCGACGTTTCAGGCAAAAGCCCTTCATCAAGAATACAGGCAGAGAGCCTGAAGGGTGGAGAGATATCTCCTCAGATGCTGCCTGACCTGCTGTGCTTTTCCAGCACCATTCCAATCTAGACTCTGGTTTCCAGCATCTGCAGTCATTGTTTGTACCTCCACCACTGACTGTCATAGAAGGGCAGCCCATGATTAAAGACCATACCATGACTGATCTATGTGCAGCTCCCTGACAGACATTCCACTAATTACTGGACTGATTGCACTAGACTGTCTATGATCCACTTTCAAATTCTAATGATATGGAACTTCTGACCATGATTTTCAGAAGCAGCTGACTGTGTCCAAACACCTGGATTGGTATTGAATGATGTTCTTTACTGAATGTGGCAGGGCCCTTGATGGTAGTTGATGATATTTGCCCTAAACTTGCCTGAGGGCTACTCCACTTAGACCAGCTACAGGGCATAAGTCAGGAGTGCAATGGAATACTCCTCACTCCCCCGGGAGTGTGCAGCTCCAACAACACTCAAGCAGTTTGACAGCATCCAGAACAAAGCAGCTCACTTGATTAATGTCACAGCCATAAACATTCATTCCCTTTACCATCGACTTACTAGCAGCAGTGTTTGCCATCTGCAAGACATCTGCAATGATTCACTGAAGACCCTTAGATAGTGTCCAAACCCAAAACCACTGTTTAAATGAGAAACTGCTCTCTAGCAGGATAAGAGCAGCAGATATATGGGAACAAGACCACTTGTAAGTTCCCCTCCAAGCATCTCACCATCGTTACTTGGAAATACATTGTTATTTCCTTACTGTCGCTGGGTCAAAATCCTGGAACAGCCTCCTCAATAGCATTGTGGATCAATCTACAGCAGATGAACTGCAGCAGCTGAAGGAGGCAGCTCATCACCACCTTCTCAAGGGCAACTAGGGACAGGCAATAAATGTTGGCCAGTGATACCCACATCCCGTGAGTGAATAAACAAAATGACATGGAGACGTAGCTATTTAATTGAAGCACATTCAGTGTACTGTACCATAAGCTTAGAGTCATTGAGTCAAAGAGATGTACAACATGGAAACAGACCCTTCGGTCCAACCTGTCCACACCAACCAGATATCCCAACCCAATCTAGTCCCACCTGCCAACACCCGGCCCATATCCCTCCAAACCCTTCCTATTCATATATCCATCCAAAAGCCTCTGAAATGCTGCAATTGTACCAGCCTCCACCACTTCCTCTGGCAGTTCATTCCACACACGTACCACCCTTTGCGTGATAAAGTTGTCTCTTAGGTCTCTTTTATATCTTTCACCTCTCACCCTAAACCTACACCCTCTAGTTCTGGACCCCCCGATCCCAGGGAAAAGACTTTGTCTATTTATCCTATCCATGCCCCTCATAATTTTGTAAACCTCTATAAGGTCACCCCTCAGCCTCTGACACTCCAGGGAAAACAGCCCCAGCCTGTTCAGCCTCTCCCTATAGCTCAAATCCTCCAACCCTGGCAACATCCTTGTAAATCTTTTCCGAACCCTTTTAAGTTTCACAACTTTAGTCACTTATGTAGCTGGATCCTCCAGGTCGCCTCAAAGATTTTCATGTCAGAATAGTCACCATTGATTTTCTCTCTACTGCCTAGGAAATAGCAAACAGTTATTATATGAATGAAATGAGATTATATAATAATGAAATGTTAGTGCATGAAAATGGACTTCTCTGCACTCACCAGTGACATTCTCATCATGTCATCAAATACTTGGGTGTCACATTGGATATTTTTCCTCAACCCTGAGAAATTCAATTTTCTGTTTTGGTGAAATTTTCTGAACTACTGGGTCCATTGGTTCGTCATTTATATAAATGATTTGGATGTGAGAAAAGGAGGTATGGTTAGTAAGTCTGCAGATGACACTAAAATTAGTGACATAGTGGACAGTGATGAAAATTACCTCAGAGTGCAATGGGATCTTGATCAGATTGGTAAGGGCCAAGGAGTGGCAGATGGAGGTTAATTTAGATAAATGTGAGGTGCTGCATTTTGGAAAGGCAAATCAGGGCAGGACTTATACATTTAATGGTAAGATCCTGAGAAGCGTTGCTGAAGAAAGAGACCTAGGAGTGTCGGTTCATAGCTCCTTGAAGGTAGAGTCACAGGTAGATAGGATAGTAAATAAGGTGTTTGGTACACTTTATTGGTCAGTGCATTGAGTATAGGAGTTGGGAGATCATGTTGCGGGTTGTACAGGATATTGGTCAGCCATTTTGGAATACTGCATGCAATTTCACTCTCCCTACTATAGGAAGGATGTCAGAGACAAAACTGCAGATGCTGGAATCCAAAGTAGACAATCAGGAGCCTGGAACAACACAGCAAGCCAGGCAGCATCAGGAGTTGGAGAAATCAATCAAGGTCATAACGCTTCTTCAGGACTGGGACTGGGGGTGAGGGGAGCTGTAGATAAAGGGGTGATGAGGAAGGAGTGGGGACAGGGATGGAGGGGTGAAGGAGAGGTAGATGAACAGAGGCAGAGGGTAAGGCCTAGTTGGTCGGTGGGATGAACGAATCCGGTTGGTGGCTGGAAGAAAGGGTCGGTAAGTGGAATGTAAGGGAGGGGGAGGTACTGGAAAGGGAGTCAGGGGATAGGAAGGGAGGGTGGGTCCTCAGGGCTATGGGCTTCCCAGGCAGAAGATGAGATGTTGTTCCTCCAATTTGCAATCTGATTCACTGTGGCAATGGAGAAGGCTGAGGATGGTCATGTTGGAGAAGGAATGAGAAGCAGAATCAAAATGGGTGGTGACTGGGAGGTCAGGTCAGCCCTTACGCGCCCAGCTGAGATGCTAGGTGAAACGTGCTCTGAGTTTACACATGTAGAGAAGACCACTTCATGAGCACCGGAAACATTAAACTGGATTGGAGGGGAGGCAGGTGAACCTCTGTTTCATCTGAAAGGACTGTTTGGGGCCCTGGATGGGGGTGAGGGGGTAGTGTGCTGGCTGGTTTTGTCTCTTTTCCGGTTGCAGGGCAAGGTACCTGGGGTTTCGGTGGGGAGAGTGGCATGAACCAAGGATTGTCGAAGGCAATAGTCCTTGTGCAAGGCAGTAAGGAGGTGGTGGGGGGGGGTGGGGGTGGGAGATATTCTTAGTGGTGGGGTCTAGTTAGAGTTGGCAGAAGTCTTTAAGGATGATATGTTAGACGTGAGACTGGTGGGATGGAAAGTGAAGATGGGGGGACCCTATCTTTATTGCATTTGGAGGGGGAGTGGATTTAGAGCAAGGGAGCAGGGAATAGAGGAGGTGTGGTGGAGGACTGTCTGGATGACAGAGGGGGAGCAATGTTGTGAAACTTGAAAGGATTTACAAAGATATTTCTTGGGTTGAAGGGTTTAAGCTACAGGGAGAGGGTCAATAGGCCGAGGCTGTTTTCCCTCGAGCATCAGAGGCTGAGGGGTGACCTTGTAGAGGTTTATATAATCATTAGCAGCATGGATAGGATAAATCGACAACCTCTTTTCCCTGGGATTGGGGAAGTCCAAAACTAGAGGGCATAGACTTAAAGTGAGTGGGGAAAGGTTTAAAAGGGACCCAATGGGTCCTTTTCATGCAGAGGTTGAATGGAATGAGCTTCCAGAGGAAATGGTGGAGGCTGGTACAATTACAACATTTAAAAAGCATCCGGATGGGTATATGAATAGGAAGAGTTTAGAGGGATATAGGCCAAGTGCTGGCAAATGGGACTAGATTTATCTAGGATATCTGATCATCATGAATGAGTTGGACCTAAGGATCTGTTTGCATGTCGGACATCTCTATGACTTTCTGACTTGGCATTGACCATGTCCTCCAGGGGCTGGGACAATTCTGTTAGTAGTGCGGGATAAGGAGCATAATGCAGAAAGAGTTACTAAAGAGATGTAGCTGCAGGAGGTCTAGTTGTCCAAAGCCCCGGAGATATCATTTTGGACTGTTAATCCAGAGAGCAGGTAATGTTCTGAGGACCTGTATTCAACTCCTGCCACAGCCGATGATGGAATTTGAATTCAATGAACATCTGGAATTAGGATTCTAATGGTCATGAATCCATTGTCGATTGTTGGAAAATATCCATCTGCTTCACTAATGTCCTTGAGGGATAGAAATCTGCCTTCCTAACTGGGTCTGGCATACATGTACTTCAGACCCACAGCAATGTGCTTGACCCTTAACTGGTCTCTGGGCAATTAGGGATGAGCAATAAGCCCTGACCTAGCCAGCGATGCTGACATCCTGTGAATAAATTTTTAAAAACTCATAAAATATTCAGTACATTTTCATCCCATTCATTGGACTCAGTGTCGATTAAAATCAGATGGAGGAGTAATTCTGCCAGTTTACCACTCAGCCATTGAAGATAAAAAAATTTCATTGCTTACACACGAGATAAACACAGATTTCATTGTCAAGAAGCATTATGCTTTAATATTAAAATAGATTAATTAGATTTTTAATAACTATTCTGTAACATTAAAGTATTTGGCTTTCTTCTTTTACACTTAATGAAAGTAATGTTCAGCTAAACCCTACTAAATGCGTTTTTCTAAATTAAAAATCAAAGTAATTCTAACTGGCTGCATTAGGTTTATGGTGCCTGACTCAGTACAGCTACAACACAGATAAATAAGCCACAAAGTGTATCCTTACCAAATATGTTCTATCTACAAAAATCAGACAACTCCAATCCTCACAATTACTACCCCATCAGCCTATTCTTAATCATCTATTAACTGTTGGTAAGTATTATTGATGGCACTATAAAGTGGCACTTACTCACCAATAACCTGCACATCTATGTTCAGTTCAAGCTCAGGGAGAGTAATTCAGCTCTCAACCATCTTATAACCTGGTTCAACTATGGATAGAAGTGCTGTACTCAAAAAATAAGGACAGAGTGACTATCCTTAACATCTAGGCAGCAGTTGATTGAATGTAGCACCTAAGAGCTTGAGCAAAATTGAAATCAATGGGAAACAGGGGGAAATCACTTTATTAGCAGGGATCAAACAAACACAAATGTTATAATGCTGGAAGCCAGTTGTGCCAGCAACATGACATAGCTGCAGGAGTTCCTCAAAGTAGAGCCTTAGGCCCAAAATCTTCAGCGATTTCATCAATGAGCTTCCCTCCCTCATAACGACAGAAGTGAGAATGTTCACTGATGATTGTCCAGTGTTCCACATATTTAGAATTTCTCAAATACTGAAGCAGCCCATGTCTGTCTGCAGCAAGACTTGGATACTATTCAGTCTAGGGCTCACACCATAAAATCAAGCAATGACAATATCCAAAAAACGGAAAGATGAACAACCACCTTTTGACATAGAATAGATGCATCATTGTCAAATCATCATTCAACATTCAGGGAATGACAAATGACAGGATATTAAACTGAACCAGATAAGTAAGTATTTTGACTACAACAGCAAGTGAGATGTTAGTTTTTCTGTGGTGAGTGATTCATCTTAAAAAAAAACTGTCCATTATCAGGTAGTTTGATGCCACACTGAGTTTGTGTTCAAGATAGACTGGTGAAGGAGAAGTGAAAATCAAGACCTATCTACAGACTTAGAACTCAAAGTAATGATATTTATTTATTATATTTCAATCTGAAATACTGCTTTACACGTTAATCATAGAAGTATCTGACCCTGGACTACAGTTACATAAAGTAAGGAATAATCTATCTTCTTTCTGTGTGCATGCCCATGTGCTACTAAAATTCTCTCAAATTCTAGTATAATACCATAGTCTGGCTTATTCTTCAGGTGTGCTCATTTTGTTCTGTTTACATTCAGTGATGTGCATCTCTATGACATCGTTGCAAGGTTGTTTTAGAAGCCCTAACAAAACAAACTATTCTCCTGGCACCCTGTGGGCGGCACGGTGGCACAGTGGTTAGCCCTGCTGCAGTGCCAGAAACTCGGGTTCAATTCCTACCTCAGACGACTGACTGTGTGGAGTTTTCAGGTTCTCTGCATAGGTTTCCTCTGGGTGCTCTGGTTTCCTCCCACTGTCCAAAAATGTGCAGGTTAGGTGAATTGGCCATGCTAAATTGCCTGTAGTGTTAGGGGAAATGGGTGGGTTGCGCTTTGGCGGGTTGGTGTGGACTTGTTGGGCCGAAGGGCCTGTTTCCACACTGTAAGAATCTATCATAAAGATTAATTAATAAATATTTTAGACTGAAAGATGTCACTCAGATTACTTAGTTTTATTACATTTACTTTATATGCTTTCCTTGTCTCCCTTACCCTTCCCTAAGTCATTGACTTGATGTACCTGCTTCGGTTATTGGATGAGGAAAATCTATGAGTTGGTATTGAAGCACATGTGGTAAAGTCATTGATCTTGCTTGTTTTCTGCTGGCTTCCTATAGATCAGAGATTCAAACAATCTGGATGAAGGAACTGAGCAGTGATGTAACTACAGGAGTACATGAGAATTATGAGATGGTTATATGTCTTCCGCTCCATTATTTGTTGTTAATTTCACTAAGAACAAATAAAGGAATTCATCCATGCATTGTTGCTCTTCATTTGAATAAGTTTGTTCCCTTACAGTATTGAGGTTTTCTTTTCAATGATGTTAATATACATATTAGGTTAGGAACAAGTTAACTTGTTATGTTTTCCAGACTATAGTGTAACTTTGATAAGTTACTTCTTTTCCAAGTATGATACATTATTGGTGGATGATTGAATGATTTGCCTTTACTGATGTGGGGTTTGGAGTTACACCATACATGCTACTGTAGTCAATGTTCCCTTTGAGAACACACAGCTGCTCTAGGATTCCTTTGAGGTTCTGTGCAAATCGATTGACATGCCAACACCTTGACTACAGGTTTCACCCTTTTTGAATAACAATCCTGTATTAGCTGTCCTCCAGTCATCTGGCATCTCTCCTGTGTCCAGAGAGGGTTTGGAAATTAATATCAGAGCCTCCGCAATCTCCTTTCTTGCCTCCCACATTGAGGCCTGGGCACCTATCCAATTTTAAGCCTTCAAAGGTTGCTAATACCTAATCTATCTCAATTGTAATATATTCACATGTACCACAATCCTTTTGTTGACTTTATTCACATTGTTCTTCTCTATTGTGAATACAGGCATGTATTTATTTAAAATTTCATCTCCATCTTCCAGCTCCATCCACAGTTTGCCACTTAGGTCCCCAATAAACTCACTATTTCCCTGGTTACTCCCTTGCCCTTTAGATAATTCTAAGATGCCTTTCGATTTTCCCTTATTTCATTGGGCAGTGATTTTTCATGTTGCCCCCCCCCCCCCCCCCCTTAGTTTTCCTAATTTCTTTTTCAAGTAACCACCTGCACCTTCTAGACACCTCTAGGGCTTCCATTGCTCTAGGCCCTCAGTATCGATAATAAGTTTTTATTTTTAAATTTATCTAATCCTGCACATTCCTCGATATTTCAAATACGTTTTTTTTTGTTATGTTTTTTAAAATATTGTGGATTGAAATGAGAAAGAACTGTTTTAAAACCAGGGGTTTACAAGGATTGTTGTATGTTTTGAAAAGCAAATAACCTGATGCTCATATGAACACTGGAACTAGGAGCAGGAATACGCACTTCTGTTCCTTGACCCTGCTCCACCATTCAATACGATCATGACTCATCTCATCTCAACCTCAACGCCACTTTCCTGCCTCCTCCTTAAATGTATTCAATGTCTCAGCATCAACCACACACTAGGGAATGAAATCCACAGATTCATGACCCTCGAAAGAAGTCATTCTTTCTCAACTCTTTTTAAAATCTGCTACCCTATATTCTGAAACTATAACTGCTTGCTCTAGATTGCTGCTTTCTCCCCACCCCCACCCTCCTCCAGCTTATCTCTCCACACTTCAGGCTCTCTGCCTTTATTCCTGATGAAGGGCTTTTGCCCGAAATGTCGATTTTACTGCTCCTTGGATGCTGCCTGAACTGCTGTGCTCTTCCAGCATCACTAATCCAGTACATGAGGAAATGCCTACTTTGTCAATCTCTTTGGCAGAAAGTCATAGAGTCATGTACAGCATGGAAACAGACCCTTCAGTCCAACCTGTCCATCCCGACCACATATCCCAACCCAATCTAGTACCACCTGCCAGCACCCGGCCCATATCCCTCCAAACCCTTCCTATTCATATACCCATCCAAATGCCTCTTAAATGTTGCAATTGTACCAGCCTCCACCACTTCCTCTGGCAGTTCATTCCATACACCTACCACCCTCTGCATGAAAAATTTGCCCCTTAGGTCTCTTTTATATCTTTTTCCTCTCACCCTAAACCTATGCCCTCTAGTTCTGGACTCCCTGATCCCAGGGAAAAGACTTTGTCTATTTACCCTATCCATGCCCCTCATAATTTCGTAAACCGCTATAAGGTCACCCCTCAGCCTCCGACACTCCAGGGAAAACAGCCCCAACTTGTTCAGTCTCTTCCTATAGCTCCAATCCTCCAACCCTGGCAACATCCTTGTAAATCTTTTCTGCATCTTAAATGTCTCAAATCAGTCTCCTTTCATACTTTTAAATTCCACAAAGTACAGGCATAAACTGCTCAACCTTTCTTCGTAAGACAAACTCCTTATTTCTGGCACCAATCTTGTGAACCTCCTCTGACCTATCTCCAATGTAACTGTAATCCTCTTCAAGTAATCAGACAAAATTGTATACAATACTCTAGTTGTGATCTCACTGAAGACTTGTACAGTTGCAGTAACACTTTCCTACTTTTACACGCTATCCTGTGAGCAACAAATGCCATATTAGGAGGCATTGCTTAAACAGATATTTGGACAATGAATAACTGAAATATTTACTGAGGAAATAGAACTGAATGATTGGTTAAAGATAGAGCATATCTTGGCAACAATAGATTGATTGGTTTAGAGATTATTGACCAGTTATCAATGACCAAAGCTTTTTGCAGGCTGGGAATAAAATGCAGACAGAAGTGATCAGATCTCCATCAGCCAGGAGTTCTATCTCCATTCTCTGCAATAAATTGCTTTAAGCTTGCAGAAAACTAATTTATCTTCCCTTCAGCAATTGCTGTAAACTGTAACTTCACCTGATTATTCAGAGACCTTGGAAAAAGAGTCACCCTATGCCTCTTGCAAACTCCTGGAAGCATTTGGGAAAGGAAGGCTAAGAAGATATCTTCTGCTTGGAAATTTGGTGGAGCAAGGTTCATCTGAGATAATCAAGAGGGCTTTGGATGATTATTCCGATAGAAATAGTGTGCAAAGATCTGGGGAAAAAGGAGGAGATTGGCACTAGGTCATGACGCTCTTTGAAGAGCTGTTATAGATATGATGGACTAAATGAGCTTCTTCTACTTATACTGAAACAAGTCTGTGATTCTGTGATCAGCAAAAAATATCTACGCAACAGATCCCAACTAGCAAAATGCTTTGGTCATTGATAATTGGTCAATAGTTTCTAAACCAATCAATCTATTGTTGCCAACAAATGCTTTATCTTTAAACAATCGTTCAGTTCTATTTCCTCGGCAAACATTTCAGTTATTCATTGTTTAAACCATTTTCCCAGTTTTCCTCCTTTTGTGATTTTTTTTTCCCTGTCTACTTTATTGAAACGTTTTGGATTCACAAGGGGCTTGATAAGGTCAATGCTGAGAGGATGTTTCCTCTCGCCGGAGAGTCTAGGACCTGAAGACATTGTCTCAGAATAAAGGGGCACAAATTTAAGACTGAAGTGAAGAACAATTACCTCTATCAGAGGATTGTGAGTCTTTGGAATTCCTTGCCACAAAGAGCTTCAGTGGAAGAGGATATTTATGCTTGAGGTAGATCTGTAGGGCAACCAAGAGTTACGGGGAAATGGCAGGAAAGCGGACATGAAGAATATCTGATCAGCCATGGTGGCGAAAGTTTGAGGGGATGAATGGCCTACTCCTGTTTCTATTTCTTATGGTTTTATGGTGTTATCACCATTCCAACTGGGAACTACGTCAGTGTAGATTTACCATTACTGTGTCAAAATCCTGGAGCTACATCCTTAACATACTTTCATAGCTCCTTGAAAATGGAGTTGCAGGTAGATAGGATAGTGAAGAAGGCATTTGGTATGCTTTCCTTTATTGGTCAGAGTATTGAGTACAGGAGTTGGGAGGACATGTTGTGGCTGTACAGGACATTGGTTTGGCTACTGTTGGAATATTGTGTGCAGTTCTGGTCTCCTTCCTATTGGAAAGATGTTGTGAAACTTGAAAGGGTTCAGAAAAGATTTACAAGGATATTGCCAGGGTTGAAGGATTTGAGCTATAGGGAGAGGCTGAACAGGCTGGGGTTGTTTTCCATTGAGCATCGGAGGCTGAGGGGTGACCTTATAGAGGTTTACAAAATTATGTGGGGCATGGATAAATGACAAAATCTTTTCCCTGGGGCGGGAGACTCTAGAACTAGAGGGCATAGGTTTACAGTGAGAGGGGAAAGATATAAAACAGACCTAAGGGACAACTTTTTCATGCAGAGGGTGGTACGTGTATAGAATGAGCTGCCAGAGGAAGTGGTGGAGGCTGGTACAATTGCAACATTTAAAAGGCATTTGGATGGGTATATGAATAGGAAGGGTTTGGAGGAATATGGGCGGGGTGCAGGCAGGTGGGACTAGATTGGGTTGGGATATCTGGTCGGCATCTGGTTGGAGCGAAGGATCTGTTTCTATGTTGTACATCTCTATGACTCTATGCCTCTATAGCTGCTGTGGTTCAAGAAGGTGGTTCAGCATCACCTTCTCAAATGCAATCAAAGATGGGCAATAAATACCTGTTTCACCAGCGGTGCCCACATCCCATGACTTATTTAAAAATTTCTACCTTTTGTCCATCTAATCAAATCAGATCAAATTAGATGTTGGGAAAATTGATAAACATTATACAAACTAAGAAAAGATCTTAAAATTTAGTAAAATAACCTAATCAAGAAATTTATTATAATTATTTGAAATATTTATATACAATCCAGGTGGAAAGGAATTTGGACAAAGGTATTTCTCTGTGTGCATTCTTTCCCAAGCAGCTCTAATGATTGCAGTTTTAATTGATTTTTCTTTGCTCAATTCAATGTGAGATGGTGGTGTTTCCAATGAATAAAGTTGAGAGATTGTGTGTCTGTGTGTGTATGTGTGAGACAGTGTCTGTGTGTGTGTCTGTGTGCGTGTGTGTCTGCGTGTGTGTATGCGTAAAAGAGTGTGTGTGTGTGTGTGTGTGTGTGTGTGTGTGTGTGTGTGTGTGTGCGTGCGCGCAGCCAGCATTTGACTTTAAGCCAATATTACACCAGTTTGAGCGAAACTGTTGCTTTTTTCTTGGAAGCCTTATTTATGTTAATGAAACCTTTATGGGAAGAGAGATGTTAAAAAGTGATTAAAAAATTAAAACAAAGGCATTTAATTATAAAGAACATAACCAGTGAAGTATGAAACAACTACCACTGCTGTTTGAAATATTAGGACCATTATTGTCAATTTTTTTGGCTTAATGTTTTAAAATTGCTCTATAATACTTGAATTCTAGTTGTCACATTCAATGGTTATTCTGGCATATGAAATTTGAATTGCTCCAAAACACACAAAGTTCTGTTTTTTTTGGTGCTCCATATAATCTGCATGAATTGTTGCTGCTGAACTGATTTCAAATATAAATTGTTACCATTTCCTTTATTACACATAGGCACCAACTGGATAAGTGCCAGTGATGTGTGTCAATGGACTGAACAGCCAGTCACTCCATTATGCCTGCTGTACCACATCTCAGTAACATCCCATATGTCTACTGCTTTCGACAAATGTGTTTGTGATATCATACCCAATGATCTGCCACTTGTATGAGTGATCATAAGACCATAAGACCTGAGAGCAGAAGTAGGCCATTCAGCCCATTGAGACAGCTCCACCATTTAATGAGATCGTGGTTGATCTGATAACCCTCAATTTCATTCTTTTTCCCATAGACTAGAACTAATTCCCCTTCAATTATTCGGGTCTAATGTCATTGGAAATTCCAGGGCCAGCTCATTTCAGTCTTGCTGGAGGGGGCACAGACACATTGTCACCTGGCACCTGGCAATGTGATGTCAACAAATGAAGAATTTACGGCTGCAGAATCCTATATTCGCATGCTCACTTCTCTCAGAGTGGTACCAGCAATCAGGAAGCCAAAATCTGAATCAAAATCTGCAAGGAAGATGGGAGTAAAGTATTTTTCAAGTAAAGATATAAATATAGTTCTGACTGAAATTAGGCACAGGCAGATCTTTGTAATAGTGAGTGTACAAAATGAGGACCCTGCCAATAAAACAACAATAAGGACCATTTGGATGAAGGCAACATAAATAATGAGCAGCAAGATCCCAGAAATTATTTCAATACAAGTCAGGTGTGGGACCATCTTGGCATCTTGGGACAGTGGTGATCAGGAACTATTTAGAGATGGTCTACCAGCGTCAATTCAGACAGCCATCTGAACCTGTTCTCAAACAACCATTTGCAAAGCCACATGCCTGAAACAGCTACCATTTCTGTGGAAGAAATCCCCTTCTACCCTAATAGCCTTAACAATGTTGTGTTGTCATTTTCCAAAGTTTCACTCATCAATCCACGAGTAATTCAGTTTTGATAAGCTCTTGCTCCCTGCCACAGCGTTGCCTACTTCATCGATTGGGGTTCCGAGTCATACAATGTTGCGGGGACTCTCATTGCATCTCCTGCATCATGATTCTTCCACACCATCATTAGGTGGATGGCAAATCCAGATGTGGCCTGATATCTGGCTAAATTCTATATGGACACAACACCATCTGAACAGCAGACACCAGTAGTGTCAGGGCTCAGAAAAAACGCCTTACTGAAGTCCATATAGATCATGTCAACCACTCTACCTTCGTCAATCCTCTGTTACTTTTTCAAAAAACTCAATCAAGTCTGTGAGACATGATTTCCCACGCACAGAGCCATGTTGATGAACCCTAATCAGTCCTTGCCTTTCCAAATACCTGTAAATCCTGTCCCTCAGGATTCCCTCCAACAACTTGCCCACCACCAACGTCAGGCTCACTGGTCCATAGTTCCCTGGCTTATCCTTACCCCTTTCTTCAAAAATGGTACCACATTAGCCAACCTCCAGACTTCTAACACCTCACCTGTCGATGATACAAATATCTCAGCAAGAGGCCCAGCAATCACTTTGCTAGCTTCCCACAGAGTTCTAGGGTACATCTGATCAGGTCCTGGGGATTTATTCACTTTCATTTGTTTCAAGGTATCCAGCACATCCTCCTCTGTAATATGAAAATCCTGCCTGCCTGAAGGTATATCGCAAGGACTTACAGGTTGTTAACTAAGTGGTTTGATCAAATGTGAAACCGCATTCTGTGGCCATCAAATTCTAGATTTCGGCTCAGTAGCGGGTACACTACCCACACCACCACATGACCTCCCACAGCATCTACACATCAAGATATATTAAATAAACACATGCAACTTTCAGCAATTCATTCATGTCCATCACAGCCTCACTATTACTGTAGGAACTCTACTATGAAAGGAATACAAACTGGAAAATAATTGTCAATTAAAACACCGGCAACTGACAATACAAGTATCCATTTGTCGATCTTGAAAAGATTGTCCACCATTCCCAAGGATGACCAGCTACAGCAGGAAGGATAATGGTTGAATAAATCCTACAAACTCACCCAGCTAATGTGTAAAGGATGGAGTCATGAGAGGACTTGATGTGACAGATGCTTTGTGCTGACTGAATGCCGTTGGTTAAAAATCTAAGCTGGTTATTCTTATACAAGATGCAAACTCTGAGGAGACAATTACTGGAGCAGATCAGGAAAGAAAACAACAGATAGCAGAAAACATCTTGTTGTTCTTATTCTCATCACTAAAGTAATCAGAATCAAGAAACATATTGGAGAGTGAGACAGGTCAATGGCAGAACATTTACCCATTCTGCCATAACCCATAACCACTTGGATCAGCCCAGATCCAGTCAGATACAGATACAGTCTCGATGATGAATTGACATAGGTTGGATAGTGAAGTACCTAAATGGAAGCTTAAAGATGTCAGGGCTCAGCTGTTGAATATTCAGATAATAATCCCAGAGATCCTGCTATTTTCAGATTCATGTTGAGTTCAGAGATATAAGATAAGCACAGTACCACCATTACTGACTGATTCTATTCCTTAAGGACAGATCTGTCAGACTAGGAGTTTGGCAGGTGGTGAGGAAACCAACAAGGAGAAAAATCTATTTGACCCTGCTCTCCCCAATCTGCTTATCACACATGCATCAGTCTATATCAGTATTGATGAAAGTGCACATTGCACAGTCCTCATGGAGTCAAAGTGCCATCTTCACACTGAGGATACTGTGTATTGTGATGTATTACGTTATTATCTGGATAAATGAAAGAGTCAGAACAGAGCTCAGTTCAAAACTAGGCATCCATGAGGAGCTGTGAGCTATCAACACATGGACTGCAGTTGTTCAAGAAGGCACACTCATACCACCTTCTCAAGTGCAATAATGGATGGGTTGCACATGCTGGCTTGAACAACAATGCCCATATTCCATGAATTTCTTTTTTTAAAAACGGGAACAATGCTGAGGCTTCGGAAATTCCAGCCCTCTGATTAAGCTGATTACATCGGGGGTCTGCCCCACTTCTCAGAACGGAACAGCAGCCCCATGGATAGCCAATTAGGATCCTGTCTGAGGTCAAGTTGCTGAACAGATCTTGCTGCTGGCAAGTGAAGTCTCAGGATCAGCTCATTATCCCTTAGGGTCCCAAGTCTTCTTGTAAAATTCAGCCCATTCTGTTTTACTAATGCTCCACAGGATCATTAACTTACTGTGATTCATTTGGAATGACATTTGTTCGATGCATTATTAATATATAGCTTATGATGAATAGAAGTGTTTATTTTAAAGTGTTAAACTAGAATAAATCTTTGTTGACATGATGCTCAAGCTTCCACTTTGGTTCTTATTTTCTGCAGTAATGGATCTATAAATAATGCCATTTTTGATATGCATCTAAAATAAACAGAGATGAAATGAGAACTTAATGACTACTCTGACCATTATTCTCCAGAATTTAATTTGATACAGCTCTACACAGCTCTACATGGTCTACAAGGAGTAGAAGAAATTTCACAAAGACTTTGCTATCTTTTATAAAAAGGATAAATAAATTAAAATGCTTCACATACTTGAGTTTTGATGATTTTTGCCAAGTAAAGTTATATCTCAGACTGCTTCATTGTGGGGATGGGGAAAGTAATACAATTAATATACTGTATTAAAACCCTGGGCAATCATTATATGTTTCTTTGATGTTTTCAATTTTTTTCTCCAATTTTCTCTGCATGGCTATGGCTTGGATATTGGCCTGGATCTTGCCTTTCCCTCTGATACGAAAAGCGCAGCAGATTCCAGCAACACATTTTCAGCTCTGATCTCCAGCATCTGCAGTCCTCACCTTCCCTCTGATACGTTAACAAAGTCTTCAAGAATAAGCTAAAAATAAGCTAAATCATCAATGACTGACTGTGAAGACATCATGACCAAATATAGTTGTGCTTTGAGATAACATCCTGCTATTCACTCTTTTCAGCAATGGTTATGAATTCAAATCAAGGTATTTTTCATTTCATCCCAAAGGTTCTGAAATATAGTAGAGACAAACAGGAAGACAGCTAACAACCCGCATCCATGAACACCAACTAGCCATGAAACGACACGACCAGCTATCCCTAGTAGCCATACACTCAGATGCCAAACAACACGAATTCGATTGGGACAACACCACTATTATAGGGCAGACCAAACAGAGAACAGCCAGGGAATTCCTAGAGGCATGGCACTCATCCACAAATTCTATGAACAGACACATTGAACTAGACCCTATACTGCAGCGGACAGCAACTGACAACCGGAAGCGGCAGATTCAAACCAGTATAAATGCTGGAGGAATCAGCACAGAAGCGCTTCACAGGAGGCTCCCAAGCACTGAAGATGTCACCTAGAAAGGGGATGAAACATTTGCAACAAAAACTCCCAGCTCGGCGAACAGAACCACGACAACGAGCACCCGAGCTACAAATCTTCTCACAAACTTTTGAATATATTAGAGACCTTTCTATTATCCTAGTAGACAATCTGTTAACACAGATTGGTGATCTAACAAATGTCTTTCTGACTCTGCACTTGTCAATGCCACATCAGATAACTTCTGACAACTGAACTACTTGAGAACAAATTAAACTAATTGCAAATATTGTAAAAGGAATTCACAGATGAAACTATGGGTATTTGTTGTTTGTTTGCTCAGTTATCCTTCTGAGTAGTGAAAACATAATTCGTTCATGATAAATAAGATTTGTTGTCTATATTTTCTATCATGCTTGTTCCATTGGCAAAATGGCAACTGAACGGTCAACAATGGCACATTCTAGACCATAGCATTGTTTTCAGTACAAGCTTGTTATTTTGAATGTTTGAAATATTTATTATGAGAAAAACAAATCACTAGATATAAAAATAAATAAGCACACGAAGTAAATATTATTTCAATGTACAAGACCTGTCAACATATTTTTGACCTTGAGGTAATTTTCTCTGAGTAGAGACAACAGCAAAATAAATCTACACAGATCTAATGAAAAATGGGTTTTGTCAGCAACACAAGAGAGAGATATCTCTGAAGAATAACTTCACTCTTTAAATAAAACATCACTGAAACTATTTTCTCTTGCTCTGCTCAATTTAATGATGACCTCTATAAATTTTGTAGAGCAGCGGGCCTCTGCAGCTGCTTAGAAAGTGCAACTATAGCACAATACCAGAGTAGTAATTAAAAACAGGATTCTTGCAGAAAATTACTCAGCCAGCTGCATGGCACTTCTCGCTGTTGGTTGCCTTTGTAAAATAAAACCATTTTGATTGTAATAATGACATGCAACAACTGTGAATGAACCAATCTTTCTGGCTTTGTGAAATGGTGGACTATTGCAGCAGAATTCAATAACATTACTGAGCCTTAATAATGGCAACAACATAAGATGCTTGAGCAGTATTACAGACAGTTCAGATGGTAGATCAATAGTGCTGCCAGACAACAAAGTCACTGCTTTGTAACATAAGAAAAACACAAGGCTGTATATGATTTCTGTCTGTGATGACCCTAAAACATATGCAATTGAATGTTGAACCAAATAATATAGCATTAAGAGTAATGTATTATCATTTATTATTGAGAATATAATGTACAATTTATGGATTATATTAATCACATTAGTTACTTCATTGACAAATTTCTGCTACTCCTGATATAAACCCAATATTACTTTGACCTGTTATATTCAAATATACATCAAGATCAATGTCACTCAGTATGTATTTTGTTCAAAACATATTATGCCTTTTATACCTGGTAATGTGTTAATTTAATGACTGTTGGTTAGAATTTTGTGCAGTTAAATCAATGGTAACAATAACTGATTTATCAATATTAACAGCTAAAGGTGCATCCAATTACATCAAGCTATAAATGAATAAACATATTATCAAGATTAAAATCAATTCATGTAAAAAAAGAATGTTGAGCACAATGGATTTCTTTAAAGCAAGCCAGTTCAGTGAACCTTGTAAAAAAACTCTACGAAGGGTCAGCAATCCCTTCTTACACTGAACATCAGGAGGCTTGCACATCCTTACACAAAGCTAACAGCAGCAGCTGTGACCTTTAATATGCAATGTTATTGTCGTACTGTTTTATAGGTTAGAGTAGCAATAAAAATGTTGGCTTAAAAAAGGAAAGCAAAACAATAGAAAGAAGATACTGGTATATACTCAGAAATATTATCAAAGTGAATATTTTAGCTGTTATTTTTCATCATGCTCTTAACTTGCTGATATTGGGAAAAGAGGTTGTAGTCTATCTCCAGTATCAGTGCTTTCCACCTATCTTTGTCTCCTCTGAGATTCTAAGTGCACGGTTGTGATGATATTGCCTTATGCTGCTGGTTGTGTCTTCTTAATGCATAACAGTTATTACTTCTGGTTTGAACAGGTAGCACTTTACTAGGACTTTTCTTTACCCACTATTGGTATGCTGTATGTCTGTATTGAAAGTATTAAACTATCATATGATTATTTTATGGCAGATTTGTATGAGTGTGAGGGCTCAGACAGAAGAATTTAATAAACCTCATTTAATCTGCATTAAAGGAGTTAAACTTATCTTGAGCACAAAGTAGTGATTAGCAAATCTGCTATAGCTTTACATTCTGCCTGTCTCTGTTCGTGGACAAGAAAATAGGAAACTGTGTAAAATAGGCTGTTAGTTCACTATTACATATTTTATACTTCTGCCTGAGACAGGCATCATCAGAGCTAACCAGTTAACCTAACGTGTCAAATACATTCATGAATCAGCTTTTCACAACAACCCTTAGTGTGAAAGCCTTAGGATTGTGGCACATTTGTATATATGAGTCAACATATCATTCTAAGTTAGCTTTCATTGCTTTTTGATAGGCTTTTTTAAAAATAGAATCCCCACAGTGTGGAAACAGGCTATTCAGCCCAACAGGTCCACACCAACCCTCTGAAGAGTAACCCACTCAGACCCATCCATATCCTCTATCCCTGCATTTCCCATGGCTAATGCACCTAACCTACACATCCCTGAACACCACAAGTAAATTTAGCATGGCCAATCCACCTAACGTACACATCTTTGGACTGTGACAGGAAGCCAGAGCACCTGGCAGAAACCCACACAGACAGGGAGAACATGCACACTCCACACAGCCTAAGGTCCCTGCCACTGGGAGGCAGCAGTGCTAATCTCTGCTGCTCTTCATTTAATGCTAATCATCTGGTACATGCAAATATGTATATGGCCGAAGTTTCCACATTTTTTGCAAAATTTCATTTTCTGTAAGATGGATGGCAGATGACTCATGTTGATGCTTCTCGTGCAATCTTCTGCTCCTCAATTCATTAATTAAGCAACCAGACTTGTTGGCACACACATTATGCTATCATATGGAAGAAGTGAGACAAGTGTTTGCCAATGCCAATTAGTTGTGACATTCATGTCGCTATTGCCACATTTTAGCCCCAGCTCCACAGCACTGAAGATGCTGTAAGCCAGGGTCTGGCCTTCACCCCCTGTGCTCCACCACTGCAAACCATCCACAAAGGGAGCTGCCACCTCGTTTCTCGAACAGGTCCTGGTGGACAAAATAGTTAAGAGGAAGGATGTTCTAATTCCTCTTGACCATTAAATGAGGCAACTCCAGCAGACCCTTTCAGTCTAGGTGGAGATAGCCACGCAGTCAGTGCTGTCTCCGGGGTGAAAAGAAATGCTCCACACTTCTGCAAGAAGGTTTTGCACCTCACAAGGGTAAATGCTACCATCTTCATTCTGCTACCTCACATTTGCAGGGCCACCCCTCACTAACTCTGCCATTGCACACACCTCCCACTAAGGCTTTTAGATTTCAACTCTCAGTATTGCATGCGGGTTGTCCACTCAGTGGCTCTCACCCATCTCATTCTTCCAAGCTACTAACTCTTCATGCCCTCTGTGCTTCCTACTCACTTGCTAGGGACCCCTCACTACTCTCCTGCCCCGGCCTTGCCAGTAATAACATTCCCATCCACTTCCTTCATTCTCAGTCTTGCCCAGAAGGCCCCAGCCTCACAGATGCTGGCCTTCAGCCAAATCAAATCACTCCAGGTGATATCTAGAAATGACTGGATGCATTGGATACTGAAAAAGCTGTTGGCTGTGACAATAGCAATGTTGAAGACAATGTGCTCCAGAACTTGATGCACACCTGATCAAACAGATCTAGACCAGCTACAACACCAACAATTACCTGACAACATGGATGATTGCTTACTATCTCCTGTACACAAAACGCTGGACAAACCCAACTCAGCCAATTATTGCTCCATCAGTGTATTATCAATTATCGGTAAAAGGTGTTGTCTACAGTGCTATCCGGCACCACTTACTGCGAAATAACTTGCTCAGTGCCACCCAGTTTGGGTTCTGCCAGGGCCATTCAGCTCCTGACCTCATTGCAGCCTTGGTTCAAACATGGACAAAAGGAGCTGAATCCTGGAGGTGAGGTGACAGAGTCTGCCCATGATATCAAGACAACTGTTGACTGAATGTGGCATCGAGAAGCTTTAGCAAAACTGAAATTGACTGGCACACAGGAAGATGGTTGTAGTTGTTGGAGGTCAGTCATCTCAGCTCCAAGACATCACTGCAAGATTTCCTCAGAGTAATGTCCTCAGCCCAAACATCTCTAGCTGCTTGATCAATGAGTTTCCCTCCATTATAAGTTCAAAAGAGGGGATGTTCACTGATGGTTGCACAATGTTTAGCATCAATCACATTTCCTCAGATCCTGGTGCAGTCTCGAATGCAGCAAAACCTGGACAATATCAGGCTTGGGCTGAAAAATGGCAAATATCATTCATGCCGCACAAGTGCTCCTTGACAACCAATGGCATTACCATCACTGAATCCAAACTCACCACATTTTGGGGGTTATCACTGAATTCAGAAACTGAACTGGAATACGTTGGGATGACAAGTAGCAAATAGCATTTGCACCACACGAATATCAGGGAATGACCATTTCCAGGGCAAGAGAGATTCAAAACATTGTCCCTTTACATCCAATAGTAATACCATCACGAGCTATATAAATGCTGTGCCTACAAGAATAATTCAGTGGCGAGGAGTTTGCAATGAGTAACTCATCTTCTGATTCCCCAGAGCCTATCCATCATCTACAACGCACAATCAGGAGTGTGATGTACTAGTCTGGGTAGGTGAAGCTCTAACAACACTCAAGAAATTTGACACCAACCAGGACAAAGCAGTCTGCTTGAACGGCATCACATCCATCAACACACAGTCCTTCCACCACTAACATACAGGAGCAGCAGTTTATGCTGTCTACAAGATACACAAAAGAATTCAT
The DNA here is from genome assembly GCF_020745735.1 of Hemiscyllium ocellatum. NCBI lineage: Eukaryota > Metazoa > Chordata > Chondrichthyes > Orectolobiformes > Hemiscylliidae > Hemiscyllium > Hemiscyllium ocellatum. Next base: position 77,388,516 of record NC_083402.1, read on the forward strand.
CAAGAGTATTCAGATTATACCTTCCAAACCCATGATCACTAGCATCTGGAAGGACAAGGGCAAGAGATACATGGGAGCATCACAACCTGCAAGTTCCCCTCCAAGCCACTCGCCATCCTGACTTGGAAATATATCGCCATTCATTCAGTGTCATTGGGTAAAAACGTGGTGTTGTGGGTCTACCTACCGCACATGAGCTGCAGCAGTTCAAGAAAACAGCTCACTACTTTCCTCTGCAAGGCAAACTAGAGACTGACAATAAATGCTAGCCAGCCAGTAACACCAATATCCCACGAATGAATAAAACCACCTTAATCGCTCCCTTTACTTCATTGCACGAAAAATGTCATACAACCGAATTGAGGGAGTCAAGACTGCTGAGAGTCATAGAGTCATAGAGATGTACAGCATGGAAACAGACTCTTCGATCCAACCCGTCCATGCCAACCAGATATCCCAACCCAATCTAGTCCCACCTGCCAGCACCCAGCCCATATCCCTCCAAACTCTTCCTATTCATACACCCATCCAACTGTCTCTTAAATGTTGCAATTGTACCAGCCTCTACTACTTCCTCTGACAGCTTATTCCATACATTTACCACCCTCTGTGTGAAAAAGTTGCCCCTTAGGTGTCTTTTATATCTTTCCCCTCTCACCCTAAACCTATGCCCTCTAGTTCTGGACACCATGACCTCAGGGAAAAGCTGGTGAACGTAATGTTTCTCATTCTGGAAGAGGAAAGCTGCTGGATTGGCTGAGGAAGAGGATGACTATATGGGAATGTCATGTGCCCCACAAGCAATAAACCAATTATATTTCATTGTGCGATTCATGCCAGAAATAATTCATTTTTCATCATAACAGACACTTATCCCTTTCTCACAACTAATTCCCTTCATTTCTTGTATGCAAAGGAGGCAAGATCCTGGCAGTGTTATCACTAGATTGTTAATTCAGAAACCTGCATGATTTTCTGGGGACCTGAGTTTAACTCTGGAATTAAGTTTAATGACACCTATGAAAGATTGCCGATTATTATGAAAACCCATTTGGTTCACCCATGTCTTTTAGGGGAGGAAATAGCCATCTTTACCTGGCCTGACCTTCATGTGGCTCCAACAGCAATGTTGTTGACTTTTAACTGCCCTCGAGAAGATTAGGGGTGGGTGATAAATGCAGACCAAGTCAGGGACACCCACACAGAAAAATAACAAAAAACTGATTAAAGCAAGGCACAGGTGGGAGGCAGAAATCTGGAAAAGAAGAAGGGAGCACTGGAGACCTTCAGCTCCAACTCCACTCAGCAGTGGGCATTGCCCTAACCTCAGAGGATGCAATGGCAGGGCTTTCACCTGCACCTTCAGAGGGCAGAGACTCCCACCTTGGATAGTATTGCTTTGAAATTAGATTCGGGAGTGTGATCTGGTGAACATGTCTCCACAGCTTTTCAAAGAAAAAGTACCCAGCTCGCTGGCACTCAGAGAATTGTCAGAAACCAGGCACCCACTGAACCCTATGGATTTGGCCATTAATGACTTCAATGAAATTCGCAGAGATGGTCAGGAACAGCAGTCAGAGTTGTCAGAGACAGTTGGTAAACTGAATCATGTGTTGCAGGAATACACCACTGGAACAGGATCTACATTGGCTCTGGCATTATGTGCCTGGCTGCCTCTAGGTGGAGGCTGGCTTTTGCCATGGAGAGCCAGGCCTAGTACGCTCAGTGTTTGCTGGATATCTGCATGGGCATGCACACTGTCACTATGGCCATTGGTCTCATTGAGGAGGGAGGAGGGTATTGCAAGGGATTTTAATCTCAATTCATCTGCTCCTTCCTCTGAAGGAGACCTGGTGATGCCAACAGGCACCTAAACAAAGGAGGAGCCACTCCCAGGACTCTTAGATGCTTCCTTTCATGACAATCAGGAGGACCGTCCACCTTTCCCCGACTTGTGATACAGGAACCTATGGGCAACGTATCAGTCACCAGAATGAGGTGAATCAACTGTATTACTGTCATTCAAAATTGTAAGATATGCAATAAGAACTTCAAATCTCCATTCCCTCTCATAGCTCAGTGGCGTGCTAAGAAAAGCTGCACAAAGCACTGCCTCTCTGAGGTTAAATGTTCTCCAACAAGAGGTCCAAACATTTCAGCAACATTTACCAATCTTTGCAAACTCTAAGTCATTAAAGCTGATGCTTCAGAGATGCTTCATGATTGCTTACAACCTGCTGACCCCATTATGGGGGACATCAGTTGGATTCTATAAGCTGGTCGAAGCCTTAAAAGCAATCTAAGCTCAGTAACGTGTAGCACTGGTGCCAGTCTCACTGACTACTGCTGTCTCCCAAAAAAGTGAGGAGGACCTTTAGCTGCAAATACTTCAAGATGAAATCAACTGAAGATACTACATTTACAATCATAGCAATATATATATATATATATATATAAAAACCTCAACATCAAAGTTCAAGGAGTACAAAAGTAATCAGGTGCACATGTATTGTGGACTGGCCATGAGCTACTTGCCATATCAGGCAGTTACGCAATGAAAGGATGTCCAAACTTAGCACCTTCCTTCCAGATATAGACCTCAATGAGGTTCTATCTGGCTTTTACTTGACAGTGCATAGTTCTATCAAGATCTCTTAGATGTCCCTCCAGGTCATTGTCCTCTCCTCATCTGCAGAGGATTACTCTCAATTCTCCATTTTGTCTGCATCCAAGGCATCCTCTTTTTACTGGCTCTAGTCCTGAGGGTCATAGTCTTCAATGATGATATGGCACACCTTTCTAGGAGTATTACACAGCCCATCAGTGTGGTCCAGGGTTTCAAACCCCATCCTGAGGAGGCCTGTGTCCAGTGGAGTGCCACAAGGATTGGCGTTGGATCCACTACTTTTAGTCATTTACATAAATGATTTGGATGTGAGCTTAAGAGGTATAGTTAGTAAGTTTGCTGATGACACCAAAATTAGAAGTGTAGTGTACGGCGAAGAATGTTACCTCAGATTACAACAGGATCTTGATAGATGGGCCAATGGGCTGAGGAGTGGCAGATGGAGTTTCATTTAGATAAATGCGAGGTGCTGCATTTTGGGAAAGCAAATCTTAGCAGGACTTGTACACTTAATGGTAAGGTCCTAGGGAGTGTTGCTGAACAAAGAGACTTTGGAGTGCAGGTTTATAGCTCCTTGAAAATGGAGTCACAGGTAGATAGAATAATGAAGAAGGCGTTTGGTATGCTTTCCTTTATTGGTCAGAGCGTTGAGGACAGGAATTGAGAGGTCATGTTGCAGCTGTACAGGACATTGGTTAGGCCACTTTTGGAATATTGCATGCAACTCTGGTCTCCTTCCTAGCGGAAGGATGTTGTGAAACTTGAAAGTGATCAGAACAGATTTACAAGGATGTTGCCAGGGTTGGAGGATTTGAGCTATAGGGAGAGGCTGAACAGGCTGGGGCTGTTTTCTCTGGAGCGTAGGAGGCTGAGGGGTGTCCTTATAGAGGTTTACAAAATCATGTGGGGCATGGATAAGATAAGTGACAAAGTCTTTTCCCTAGGGCAGGGGACTCCAGAACTAGAGGGCATAGGTTTAGGGTGAGAGAGGAAAGATATAAAAGGGACCAAAGTGGTAACTTTTTCACACAGTAGGTGGTACATGTATGGAATGAGCTGGCAGAGGAAGTTGTGGAGACTAGTACAATTGCAACATTTGAAAGGAATCTGGATGGATATATGAATAGGAAGGGTTTGGAGGGATATGGGCCGGGTGCTGGCAGGTTGGGTTGGGATATCTGGTCAGCATGTGTGAGTTGGACTGAACTGTAAATCTGTTTCCGTGCTGTACATCTCTCTGACTCCAGAACTACAGTATGATCCATTATAGCCCTGATGGAACCATGAGCAACATTGTATCATCATTCTGCCTTAATTTGAGAGTTTCATAGAATTATAATCAGCCTTGCTTAAAGGGATAGAACTTGTCTCCCAGCAGCCATCCTTGTATTGTTTGAGAATCCTGAGAGGCATGAACCTGTGTGTTGCCATTATGTACATATCTTGGCAGGGTGTTTGGTGCGCATCTTCTGAATCAACAGTTACAGATGTTATGGAGTAAACCGAACCCCCTCAATGTATATTCAGAAGATAGTCAAGAGCCAAACATTTTCTTATTTTCAAGGTACGTGTCAGATATTGCTTTCCAGATGCAATTGAATTGGTCAAACTACCCAACGTTAAGCAAAACACACTTTATTAATACACTATAGTTAAAATACAACAAAAAGGCAGAAATTGGAATAACATAACTCTGTTGGAAAACTTAACAAAATAAAAAGTTGGTTAACTACTAAACACTAACTGTTCCAATACAGTAATATCCCATAAACACGTCTTTGGCAAAGGCATATGCAATAAAATTGATTGTCTCATAGGCAATTTTCCATTCCAGGAAGAAAAGCAGCAAGAGAAACCTTTGAGAGAATAGCAGGGAGAGGTGTACTGCCGTTTCCAAACCCAGCTAAAAGATCCCAGCTACAACTGCTACTGAGAAATTACAACTAAAAATGCTGGCCCTGGGGGAGCTTGATCCACCCATTCAGGCTGCTTCTACTGTTCGACTCTTCAAAAAAACTGCAAGGTCTCACAAGCTGTTTACTTTACTGGATTCACATAGACAGCTCATCGCTTCTATCTTAAAACCTCTCTTAGAAAAAAGGACAAAGTACACCTCTTAAAGCCATAGTACTGCCACACAGATAAGATGCATGTTGATGGAGTGGGAGCCTTTTCAGTTGATGAACGCTGCAGCTTGGTGATAGAGCTTAGGGACAGCTGCTTGGGTACAGTTTCTTGTGCCCTGTGTCTGAGAAAACCAACGATGTTGGAGAATCGCAGAGCCTGAGCTGCTTGACTTTCCTTGTCATGGGGGAAGATGATAATCTGGTGAAATATGGATAGAACAGCATCAGTGGCTTTCCAGCTCCATTTGCAGAGTGAGGATTAATAGATGCTGCATAGGTCCTCAGATGCTTCTTGGATTAAAATTCAGGGCATCAGGATAGGAGGACCACCCTTTCCTTTCTGAGCTTAGGTCCTGCTCTAACAGAGAGTATAGGCCTGTAGCGATGGTCCCAGATGTCCTGAGTCTGCACCTACATTGTGTTTCTCAGAGCTACAGGTAATGATAAAGAGGTCAGGAGTGCTTCTCACCCATTGTTGAGTCTTCAGCTGCATGTTCTCCCTCTGGAAGCTGTGTGGCAACCTTTGTTCTTGTTGGGCTTGCTGATAATGCTCCAACTGCTGCCTTTTTTAATGTCCATTGGTCAGCAACAGCAATAGATTTTCTCCAACTGGTCCCATCTCAGATGAGTGATCAGATAATTTAGGAGGATTGTTGGAAATAAAGCATGAGTAATTGTACCCAGGAGCCCCCCATGTTCATCACAATTAAACCGAATGTTATGGCATCATATATCATCTCATGGATGCTTCACATTCACAAGGAAGCTAACATCATGTTTCAATAAAGAGCTTGGAGCTTTGTAATCTTATGCAATCGTATGTTGTTGAGCCACAGTGTCAATGTGACATTGGATAACCTAAATGCAGACACTTTTCCATTGTGATACCAACTCTATCAAAACATTACCACCCATCCATGTCATAGAACATGTAGTTGCAGTTAACGATGAGAACCTGAAGCATTGTCTTTAAGCATAAAGAATAAAAAACGTTGCAGAATTGGCCAAGCCAGGTAAGAAATTTAAGTTTGCACTTGCATAGCTTTGCATCTGATTTGACAAAGGGTCAATTGATTCAACATATGTAATATTCATAACTTATAGAGGTCATAATTTGTAATGGTCATTGTTACCATGATCTTTCAAAGGAATCCATTTGATGACAGAACAGTGGATACCTCCTGATTGAATTTGTTTGAAGAAGTGACAAAGAAAATTTGTGAAGGCAGAACTGTAGATGTTGGAGTCATCATTGCCTCCAGCAACAGACCTCCCTCCGGATCCTCCAGGTCTCCAGCATCTGCAGTCCTCGCTTTCTCCTAGTTGATCTTAACCTACTGCGAATCCTCTTGAAAGCTTGCCTACCTTGAAGAAGCTCTCCACCTCCCTCTACAAGGATCTCAGTGAGTCCCTCTCTCAATGCACCCCCCAGGTCATCTCCTCTGTCCTGAAGCTCTTCAGCCACGTCCTGAAACAGACTCACTACCACAGCCGCATCTTTTTCCTCAGCACCTGCCTACGGAACCGACCGACCCCGCATGGACTCCAGACTACATTTAGACCAACACAATTTGGACCCAACCAGGACAACCAGTACCTGCAACAAATCCAAAGCCTCCAGTAACGGACTTCCCTTCAGATCCTCCATTCCTGAAGAAGGCTTATGCCCGAAACGTCGATTCTCCTGCTCCTCGGATGCTGCCTGGCCTGCTGTGTTTTTCCAGCACCACATTTTTCAGAATTGTAGATGTTGTCTATGTGGTCTTCAGCACAGTGTTTGACAAGGTTCTGCATGGTAGACTGGTTAACAAGGTTAGATCACATGGAATCCGGGAGAACTAGCCAATTGGAAATGAAATTAGCTTGAAGGTAGGAGACAGAGGTTGGTGGTAGAGGATTGTTTCTCATACTGGAGACCTGTGACCAGTGGTGTACCACAAGGATTAGTGCCGGGTACACTGCTTGTTGTCATTTGCATAAATGATTTGGATGTTAATATAGAAGGTGTGGTGAGTAAGTTTGCAGAAGACAGCAAAATTGATGGTGTAATAGACAGAGAAAAAGATTATCTCAGAGTACAACAGGATTTTGATCAGATGGGTCAATGGGCTAAGGAGTTACAGATGGAATTTAATTTAGATAAATTAGAGGTGCTACATTTTGGAAAGGAAAATCAGTGTAGGACTTATACACTTAACAGTATTAACTGGAGAGTATTGTTGAACAAGGAGACTGAGGATTGCAGGTTCATATTCCTTGAAAGTGGAGCCGCAAGTAGAGACGAAGAAGGCATTTGGCACTGTTGCTTTCATTGGTCAGCGCATTGAGTATAGGAGTCGGGAGGCCATGTTGCAGCTGTACCAGAGTTTGGTGAGGCCACTTTTGGAATATTACATTCAATTCTGGTCTCCCTGCTTTAGGAAAGATGCTGTTAAATTTGGAAGGGCTCAGAAAAGATTTACAAGGGCATTGTTGGGAATGGAGGGTTTGAGCTATAGGGACTGGCTGAAAAGGCTGAGGGGTAACCTTTTAGAAGTTTATACAATCATGAGGGGCACAGATAAAATGAGTAGCCAAGGCCATTCTCGCAGGATGGGGAAGTTCAAAGCTAGAGGGCATAGGTTTAAGGTTAAGAGAGGAAAGATTTAAAAGTGACCTGAAGGGCAACATTTTCAGGCAGAGGACGGTGCGTCTATGGAATGAGCTACCTGAGGAGTTGTTGGAGGCTGGTAGAATTACAAAATTACAAAAAGAATCTGAAGATAAACATGGGTAGGAAGGGTTTGGAGGGATACAGGCCTAATGGAACTATATCAGCTTCAGATATTTGGTCGGCATGGACAAGTTGGACCAGAGGGTCTGTTTCCATGCTGTACAACTCTATGTATCTATGACATGATTAATACAATTGCTCCTAGCAGGGCCTCATGTGAAAATCATTTCAATCTGCCCCTGAAGAGAAAAGAATAGCAACTTACATGTCAAGCACTATATATGAAGTGGAAGCCATCTTGTCTCCTGATTGCCCAATTGAGTTTAATGTGCAGATGGCAATTTTTCAGCTTCAGCTCTGCCTACACCTAATGATGATATCCACATCCTTTATGATCCTTTATCTATCTCTCATGAGCCTTCAGCCTCCCCTGTTTCCCATCAGTCCCCCTATATCATGTTCCACACTGAGCCTCCAAGCCCTTGGCTTTGTGAATTACCACGCACTTGCTGTCCATTAACTCTCCTCATATTGAGAATAGAATAATAGTAAATTGTGGAAAATTCACTTCAAATCATGCCATAACTCCCCTTCTTCACCAAAACTGTATGTGATTCCCCCCATGCAACCTGACATTTTCCCGTTTCATTGTCCTTATTTCCTCAGCTATTCAGTCTACTGAACTCCGATCTCACTCTTGAGTATCCCATTTTCCCCAGGACTGCACAGACATCCCCAAATAATGAGTTGCCCTTAGACTGACTTTGGACGACAGCCCCACCTGAGCACGGATGAGAGTCACATTAGCAACCCAACAAATGAATCTGTGAATTCTGGACTAGTTGAACTCAACTTGCAAAAATGTCAGTGGCCCAATTCCTAGGCTGCAATAGCATTGATGTTAGTCAAGAGTGTGGTGCTGGAAAAGCATAGCAGGTCAGGCAGCATCTGAGGAGCAAGAAAATCGACGTTTCAGACAAAAGCCCTTCATCAGGATTGAGGCTGGGGGCGAGGGGGCTGGGGGGGAGGTGGGGCTGAGAGAAGCGCTCTGCCAGTAAGTGTCCTGTCTCCCCAGTGTAGAGGAGACCACATCGGAAGCAATGGATACAGTAGCGCAGAGCACTTCAGAGAACATCTCTGGGACACCCGCACCAACCAACCCCCACCACCCTGTGGCCGAAAACGCAACTCTCCCTCCCACTCTGCAGAAGACATGCAGGTTCTGGGCCTCCTCCAACGCCATTCCCTTACCACTCAATGTCTGGAGGAAGTATGCCTCTTCTTCCTTCTTGGAATCCTCCAACCCCAGGGCGTCAATGTGGACTTCACCAGTTTCCTCATTTCCCCTCCCCCCACATTACCCTAGTTCCAACCTTCCAGCTCTCTCAGCACCATCCTCATGACCAGTCCCATCTGTCAATTTTCCTTGCCACCCATCTGCACCACATCCCTCTTCGACCTATCACCTTTACCCCCACCTCATCCACCTACTATGCTCTCAGCTACCTTCCCCCCTGCCCCACCCTCGTCCCATTTATCTCTCCACCTTGAGGCTCCCAGCCTCAATCCTGATGAAGGGCTTTTGCCTGAAACGTCGGTTTTCCTGCTCCTCCGATGCTGCCTGACCTGCTGTGCTTTTCCAGCATCACACTCTTGACTCTAATCTCCAGCATCTACAATCCACACTTTCGCCCTCCAATGACGTTGATCCTGGGAGCCATCAGGCCAAATGCCTGACTGATTATAGTCAATTCCCACACTGAGATCAAATGAGTTCCTTGACTAAGTGTAGTGGCAAAACATTACTGACCATAGACCCCTTCACTCCACTAAAGATGGTCCCCTTTGACTTTTAGACATAACTATTTGGTTGAAGTACATGCAGTGTGTTTGCTGTGTGAACTGTTGGCACATGCTGTACATGAGCCACTGATGTAGGTCATATAGCAAAATGCTTATCTCCTTAAATATTCAGTGCTCTGGACGGTGACGACCTATTTAACAAACTGAATGGGCTTATCCTACTTATGGATCTATTTTCTCTACCTAACTAGGATTAATTGTTAATTTTGGCATTTCTTCTCTCCAATCTAGGACATTATTATTTCACAGAAGCATGGGGCAGACATTTCCCAGCCTTGGAATGATGTGGGCATTGAGTGGCAAGGGAACTATTTGCATGTATTAACATTTCGTTATTATCTAACCTTGCTTCATTCATATGTAAGTTGCTCTTTTCCCAGGAACCAGAGAGAAACTAGACAGCACCAATTCCCAACATAAACCCATGGGTGGTTACCTGATGGCTGCGGCTTGCAAGTACCTTTTTGGGAGATCAGTATTGGTCAGTATTCCCAACTACCTCCCGGGACATGGGCAGCAAACATCTTCACTGTCTGTTCGTGAAGATTGGTGTTGGCGAAGCATCATTCTCACCATACTGTCATGGGAAATCTTGGACTAATGTATAATATAATTCAGCAATTCCATACTGCACTTTGGAACTTATCAATGTCTTTCATTGTAATGCTGTTGCCAGGCCATTTGCACAAAGGGACAAGCTCTCATCTCGGGCATCAAAATAGGGTGTACCTTCAGCCTTTTGGCTTGCTTACATAGGGCGAACTCGGTGCTAAGTTTGATGCTCATGTCATCTCTGCCTTGACTTGCCCTGTATTTTAACACAGACAGAAAGCTGGGCAGTCTGTCATATTTGCCAACAATGAATGATTCAAGGGGTGGATTTGTTATGTATGGGATCCTACTTTAATACCACACTTCCGGCATTTGGCAGCACCCTACACAGCAACACTCTTTATTGGCCTCAAGCAAATCAATGATTGAAGTGGCCACGCCTGAAAGTCTGAGAAGAGCATTTCTTAGTCAAGTCAAGGCAGAGCATGTCAGTTAGGGGATTGGTCCATTCTCGGGTTTCCCAAATAAGTAAGTAAGAAATCCAGAAGGCAGAAGGGTTAGATGGGATGAGTCAGAGCTTTGAGGGAAGATGATCCATGCAATATTGAAAGTTGCAGTCCATGAGTCTTAGTGAGATACATGTGCAGTGGCAGAATTAGAGCTAATCAGAGAATTAGGTGGCCCGATGAGTTTGAGGAATCAGAGAGAAGTGGCACTTACCTTTGAGGAGCACAGAAGATCACTGACCTTCTTCCTTCACTGCTGTTTTTTACCCAGGATACAACACTGACCTGGAGAGCCATCTCAATTCAGGCTTGTTGAGACTAGTGGCCTGGCCTTCTTTGGTGATCAGTGATATAAAGCACAACCCTTCTCCCTGTCGTCCCATCCCAACAGCACTGCCAGGTCCCTGACAACTAAGCTATTTCCCTTGATGGGCCATGTCCTCAGTGATAAAAGTCGAGCCCCTCTCTGCGAAGGGTAGGTTTTGAAGTGGTTCACAGCCAGGCTTGAAGTACAGCCCCAGCACCTGAACACCTTGGCAGTGATGTGCACTTCCACCTCTCCTGCCATGTGATTCATGAGAGGAATGTTCAATTAATTAATGAGGTGAAGAGTGAAAGATTATGAGAGACAAGTTGTCATGAGCCATGATGGACTAAGTGCCATGAAAAAGTGCTGCTCCAAATGGGAATATTCTGCTCATAGATTTTTATTCCTGAAAGCAAGAGAACTGCAGAGAACAAATGAAAGCAAGTTCCTAATTCTCATTATAAATTAAATTGTTACCTTGACTATACTCAGTTTTCTGCAAAATGTCAGCCTTAATGTACATGCAGCTCCAACCTGGTGCAGAAAATTGTTCAAATATTCACCTTCATCACATGCCACCTCACTCCCTGGTGTGTTGTAACCTGAAATAAACATTCTCATTCATTATTGCCTAATTAGACAAGTGCTTGTTTTTGCATCCTGAACCCAGGTCGGTGAGACAGGTTAGCTCATGAAGCCACTTAGAAATTCCGATGAGATGGCCTTATTGCCATTCTTCCCAGAATTCATTCTAATACTTTGATCATTAATCACTATCACAACACACCAACTGTGTGGATAAAAGAGAAAAATGAATAAAAATCAAAATACCGATGAGATAAATTTATAGAGGCATGTACATGTAACGGTATGGAGTAACGCACTGCAGATTTGATGCACTATTCACTAAAATTCAGTTATATTTAGCTGATCCATGTTTAGCAAGCAGATAATCAAAGCATAGCAGAGTACTGTTCAGTCTTCATCCGTAATTTTTACAGTGAAATGAAGACAAAATGAAAATGCCATGGTTTGTGGAGATTACCTTATCTAGTCTTTGATCTTGCCAGTTTAAGGACAAACTGTTTAAATAGCATGTTTGTCAAAAATAAATTAACAAGGGCAAGGCATAACTAACATCTTTCCTGCTGTGAAGAATTTAACTTTTACTAGTGTTGACAAATAAAATGCAGTAAATTATACCACCACCACAAATCAGAGAACTTCAATACTGCGATGCTCTGATTGTGTAATTAACCAGACAATAAAAAACTGCTTTTTGCATTTCCTCTGCATCCAAGACGACCCCCTTTGTCGACTCCAGGTGCAAAATCTACAACTTGACAAGATGTTGTGGTAGGTCAGGCAGCATCCAAGGAGCAGGAGAATCGACGTTTCGGGCATGAGCCCTTCTTCAGGAATGAGGAAAGTGTGTCCAGCAGGCTAAGATAAAAGGTAGGGAGGAGGGACTCGGGGAAGGGGTGTTGGAAATGCGATAGGTGGAAGGAGGTCAAGGTGAGGATGATAGGCCGGAGCGGGCGGACAGGTCAGGAAGAAGATTGCAGGTTAGGAAGGCAGTGCTGAGTTCGAGGGATTTGACTGAGACAAGGTGGGGGGAGGGGAAATGAGGAAACTGGAGAAATCTGAGTTCATCCCTTGTGGTTGGAGGGTTCCTAGGCAAAAGATGAGGTGCTCTTCCTCCAGCTGTTGTGTTGCTATGGTCTGGCAATGGAGGAGTCCAAGGACCTGCATGTCCTTGGTGGAGTGGGAGGGGGAGTTGAAGTGTTCAGCCACGGGGTGGTTGGGTTGGTTGGTCCGGGTGTCCCAGAGATGTTCTCTGAAACGTTCCACAAGTAGGCGGCCTGTCTCCCCAGTATAGAGGAGGCCACATCAGGTGCAGCGGATGCAGTAAATGATGTGTGTGGAGGTACAGGTGAATTTGTGATGGATATGGAAGGATCGGTGCAGGTGAATTTGTGGTGGATATGGAAGGATCAGTGCAGGTGAATTTGTCACTTTAACCCAACCACCCCGTGGCTCAACACTTCAACCCAACCACCCCGTGGCTCAACACTTCAACTCCCCCTCCCACTCCACCAAGGACATGCAGGTCCTTGGACTCCTCCATCGCCAGACCATAGCAACACAACAGCTGGAGGAAGAGCGCCTCATCTTCCGCCTAGGAATCCTCCAACCACAAGAGATGAACTCAGATTTCTCCAGTTTCATAATTTCCCCTCCCCCCACCTTGTCTCAGTCAAATCCCTCGAACTCAGCACCACCTTCCTAACCTGCAATTTCCTTCCTGACCTCTCCACCCCCACCCCCACTCCGGCCTATCACCCTCACCTTGACCTCCTTACACCTATCGCATTTCCAACGCCCCTCCCCCAAGTCCCTCCTCCCTACCTTTTATCTTAGCCTGCTGAACACACTTTCCTCATTTCAGAAGAAGGGCTCATGCCCGAAACGTCGATTCTCCTGCTCCTTGGATGCTGCCTCACCTGCTGCGCCTTTCCAGCAACACATTTTCAGCTCTGATCTCCAGCATTTGCAGTCCTCACTTTCTGCTCGAAAATGTTGTGATACACCCTTTCTGGGCTACACTGCACAGATCTGCTGGAGTGTTCCAGGTATCAAAACCTCATCGTAAGGAGGCCATTGGTCTGTTCCAGATGGCCTTGTAAAAGCTTTGGCAGCATTCTAACTTCCTTCTGCATTGGTCAAAATATAATGAACCATCTTTGTCAAACTATAGTCAGTGTCTACCTACAGTCATTGCTATATATGTCGAGGACATTGGAAAGGAGCAGAAAACTGTATGTCCCAGTATGTATCCATCATTGCAGCTCTTAGGATATCTTTCTCAAATTTCCAAAATCTTACATCGGTGCTCAGAGATAAGTTAAACATTAATGAACTGGAAGCCTTAATTTACATTGGATGTCAATAAGAAGCTTTGAGGTATGTAATCTCATCTGGATGAATGTTGCAGAATCAAAGTGCTAATGCTACAACGGGCGCGTGAAATTCTGGTATTAATCCAAAATGACAGACCCCTCCTGGAAAATGCTACCCTTACAAATCCTAGACCATGTCCTTGCATCCTTACAGTTCAGTCTGTGAATGGAGCAGAACTACCTTCCAGCATCAGGTATGGAACATGGTTGAGAAATGGTAAAATGTGGTAAGTTAGCACCTGATTACAGTTTCTCATCTGACGTGCCAAGGATGCAATTAGTACACATTATGCAATATTCATGATTGCTTAAGGATGTAGTTTTAAGTATTCATTCTTGCAGAAAGAATGACCCATCAATGAATTGCAATTTAATAGCAAGTGGGTGGGGGTCGAGGGAGGGGGGCGGGGGAAGTCCTGAATCAGTGAATGAATAATTAATGCAATTGTCCGTGACAGGTCTTCAAATTCAAAATATTATACATTACTCTTGAAGAGAAAAGTAATGACTGACTTTATCCTCTCTACTTGACATGGTGACCAATTTGGCTCAATATTATGCAGCTGACTTTGGATCAAAGACGGTAACATTTCAACCGACTTGGTAAAGTAGCCCAACTGAGAATCGCTCACCCCTGAAGGTGATGCTTCTCGTATTGTATTCCCAGGATTGGTTGCATTGCCCAGTTGGAAAAGATGCAAAATCCATGAGAAACAAGTGCTAATTGAGTCGCCAAATCTCTCGATTGAAATCAAGTGACCAACTAACTGCCAGTGATGACATGATCTGAGTGACCTCACTGAAGTCTAATCCCCTTTAATTTTCAGATGTGATCATTTACTTGAAGCACATGCCACATAAGCTTCTGGAACATACTGTTAGGGTGACAATGATGTAACATGGTGCTGTACAATCACTCATCCAACCTTTTGACTGTTCTGTGTTTTGAACAATGGCAAGCTGCTTCCCACTCACTAAAAAGTAATGCAAGCCAGAAATACTGACAAGCTTGTAACTTAGCCATGATGAGCTTATGTGCTGAAAAGTGATGGATACCACAGACCTGGCAGCATCCAAATAAGTGCAAAGTGGATGAGCTGTAACAGAGTAAGCTAGAAGTCATAAGATGCATCATCTGTAGATACAGGAGATATGAGGGTATTCCTATGGACAAAGTGGCCGAGCATTTGTATGCATGTGCTAAGTGTCGCTGTGCTGTGGTATGAAATCCTGAAGGGCTGAAATGATGTGAGAGTTTTCAGAAGCAGCGATCTCAATGTGGTGAGGCTGGTGTTGACTTGCGAAGGCAAGGGGTGGATGAAGCTGGCACTGATGGAGTCTGCAAGGACATTGTGGTGCCGAAGAGAAGGAAGCAGTGAGCTGCTGTTACCAGGTAATCACTCTGATTTTCATATCGGAATTTACTGCTCTATGGGCATGGACGTGTGAATGCGGCGAAAAAGAACAATGAGATTTGCAATGTCCAATTTCCCCCTTCAGGTTAAAAATCAGCAAGTTCAGAATTTCACTAATGATTGGCAACTGCTTTACTTCCATGCAGTTGCATCTCATTATTAGCTAAATTCACCTCATTCCTCTGTAGCTCCCAATGTCTCCTTCCTGAGAAAATGGACAACACCAATTCTAACATGTCATCACGGCTGCTTTCAGACCAACTCCTCACCACCTCAATCCTTCAGAACTTCACTTTGGAGCTCAGAAACACCTGTGACTTAAATATTTCAACCAGGTTACTTTGCATACGGACAGACACACATCTACTACAACTATATAGGATACCTGTGTACAAACATCAAAACATGCATCTTTCGGCTCTAAGCTTGTTTCCTTACTGCTCACCCACTTTACCGTTTAGCCGGAGGCTCTGATCATTTTATATTTCTTTTTGAGCACACGGGGTTGTTGGTGCTCAGTTACAGACTGGCTGCCTTTGTGGCTTGCATTGCTTTCCAGCCCTGTGGCAACATGTGATAGTGGGGAACACTGACCTTTCAATTTTTTAGTCATGAGCTCTTTTATGTTGCTGTGCTACATCAATGTCAGACCTGCAGCGTTGCCAGCAGTGTACATGGCAACACACTGCAGGCACTTGAAGTGAATGTGATGTGTGAAAGTCAAAGGAACCAATCCTTTGTGAGGTGAAGGGTGTCTGCAGTCAGTTGGGAGTGGGGTTCTGCCACAGTCACTCAAGAGGTTCATCTAATGGCAATATGAGAGTTGACCATGGTCAGTCAAGTAGGAGAAAGTGAGGACTGCAGATGCTGGAGATCAGAGCTGAAAATGTGTTGCTGGAAAAGTGCAGCAGGTCAGGCAGCATCCAAGGAGCAGAAGAATCGATGTTTCATGCATTTGTATGCATATGTTAAGTGTCTCTGTGCCGTGGTATGAAGTCCTGAAGGGCTGAAATGATGTGAGAGTTTTCAAAAGCAGCGATCCCAATGTGGTAAGGCTGGTGCTGATTTGTGAAGGTAAAGGGTGGATGAGGCTGAAGAAGGGCTTATGCCTGAAACGTCGATTCTCCTGCTCCTTGGATGCTGCCTGATCTGCTGCGCTTTTCCAGCAGCACATTTTTCAGCCATGATCAGTCAAGTACTTGGTTCTGCCCATGTTTGGGGATCCATGACTAAGGAATAGGAGATCTAGATAGGACATATTAAGAATTTTGTAAAGGGGCTTAACTAAAAGGGGATGAGGCTGAAAGATCATAGGGGCCACAGGGACAGCAATAGAAGAGGGAACATGAAGATATGCAGAGATCCTTGGACCACAGGTAAAGCCTGCAAGTCATTTGCAGTGTGATAAAGTTGGAATCTTGCCATATGAGATCAGAAAGGTAAAAACAATGTATTCCTGATGAAGGGCTTTTGCCCGAAATGTCGATTTTACTGCTCCTCGGATACTGCCTAAACTGCCATGCTTTTCCAGCACCACGAATCCAGAATATGAGATCAGAAGTTAACTGTGCCACAACTTCACAAAATGGCTGGGAGCACATACAAAGTGAGTGCAGTAAATTACCATGTTTTTTTTCCACTGTGTGTAATTTTGGATTTTAAGGCAATTTCTGAGACCATGCATCCAGATTCGTGATGCCAACCATCTGACTTTAAGTGCCTTGTATTGGCAGATCATTCATTGTCCAAGAACTCAAGTTAAATATTAGGATGATTTGGATTGAAATGCAATCGCGAACAAATTTCCTTCCTTGTCCTTCATAGTCATGTGATCTCTTCATGAGGGACACATGCTGCAGGTAGGCATCCTAAGAGCGCTTCAAGAAGGGCATCAAATTGACCAGATTGTTTGAACACAGAACAATGATGTCAAGTTACCATGAGCATTATATTGGAGCTGAATGTCTCTGGCGCTGACCTGTGTGCAGAGGTTTGCTTGGTACTTCCATTGCTTGCATGAAAGCAGAGAGGAATTAATTGTAGCAGATGGACAAGAACTTCTGCATCTTAAGAATGTGTTAATACTAATGTTAATGGAGAGCAATTCAGTACAGCCCAGTACAATGAAGCTTACTGGGTTTGTTGGTCACTGATGTTTCTCCATCCCACTTGAGTGGTGTTGTTCTTCTCCAATCAGATCCAAGACTTCCTTAGAGTCATAGAGTCATAGAGATGTACAGCATGGAAACAGACCCTTTAGTCCAACCCATCCATGCCAATAAGATATCCCAACCTAATCTAGTCCCACCTGCCAGCACCTGGTCCATATCCCTCCAAACCCTTCCTATTCATATACCCATCCAAATGCCTCTTAAATGTTGCAATTGGAGCAGCCTCCACCACATCCTCTGGCAGCTCATTCCATACATGTACCACCCTCTGCGTGAAAATGTTGCCCCTTAGGTCTCTTTTATATCTTTCCCCTCTACCCCTAAACTATGCCCTCTAGTTCTGGACTCCCCAACCCCAGGGAAAAGACTTTGCCTATTTATCCTATCCATGCCCCTCATAATTTTGTAAACCTCTATAAGGTCACACTTCAGCCTTCGACACTCCTGGGAAAACAGCCCCACCCAGTTTAGCCTCTCCCTGTAGCTCAGATCACCCAACCCTGGCAACATCCTTGTAAATCTTTTCTGAACCCTTTCAAGTTTCGCAACATCTTTCCGATAGGAAGGAGACCAGAATTGCAAGCGATATTCCAACAGGGCCTAACCAATGTCCTGTACAGCTGCAACATGACCTCCCAACTCCTGTACTCAATACTCTGACCAATAAAGGAAAGCATACCAAACGCCTTCTGCACTATCCTATCTACCTGTGACTACACTTTCAAGGAACTATGAGCCTGCACTCCAAGGTCTCTATGTTCAGTAACACTCCCTAGGACCTTACCATTAAGTGTATAAGTCCAGCTAAGATTTGCTTTCCAAAAATGCAGCACCTTGCGTTTATCTAAATTAAATTCCATCTGCCACTTCTCAGCCTATTGGCCCATCTGGTCCAGATCCTGTTGTAATCTGAGGTAACCTCTTCGCTGTCCACTACACCTCCAATTTTGGTGTCATCTGCAAACTTACTAACTGTACCTCTTATGCTCGCATCCAAATCATTTATGTAAATGACAAAAAGTAGAGGACCCAGCAACGATCCTCGTGGCACTCCACTGGTTACAAGCCTCCAGTCTGAAAAACAACCCTCCACCACCACCTTCTGTCTTCTACCTTTGAGCCAGTTCTGTATCCAAATGGCTAGTTCTCCCTGTATTCCATGAGATCTAACCTTGCTAATCAGTCTCCCATGGAGAACCTTGTCGAATGCCTTACTGAAGTCCATATAGATCACATCTACTGCTCTGCCCTTATCAATCTTCTTTGTTACTTCATCAAAAAACTCAATCAAGTTTGTGAGACATGATTTCCCACGCACAAAGCCATGTTGACTATCCCTAATCAGTCCTTGCCTTTCCAAATACATGCACATCCTGTCCCTCAGGATTCCCTCCAACAACTTGCCCACCACCGACGTCAGGCTCACTGGTCAATAGTTCCCTGTCTTGTCCTTACCACACTTCTTAAACAGTGGTACCACGTTTGCCAAACTCCAGTCTTCCGGCACCTCACCTGTGCCTATTGATGATACAAATATCTCAGCAAGAGGCCCAGCAATCACTTCTCTAGCATCCCACAGAGTTCTCAGGTACACCTGATCAGGTCGTGGGGATTTATCCCCCTTTAACTATTTCAAGACATCCAGCACTTCCTCTTCTGTAATCTGGACATTTTGCAAGATGTCACCACCTATTTTCCTACAGTCTATGTCTTCCATATCCTTTTCCACAGTAAATACTGATGCAAAATATTCATTTATATCTTCCCCATTTTCTATGGCTCTACACAAAGGCCGCCTTGCTGATCTTCGAGGGGCCCTATTCTCTCCCAAGTTACCCTTTTGTCCTTAATATATTTGTAAAACTCCTTTGGATTCTCCTTAATTCTATTTGCCAAAACTATCTCCTGTCCCTGTTTTGCCCTCCCGATATCCTTCTTAAGTATACTCCTACTGCCTTTATACTCTTCTAAGGATTCACTCGATCTATCCGTCTGTACCTGACATATGCTTCTTTCTCTTTCTTAACTAAACCCTCAATTTCTTTAGTCATCCAGCATTCCCTATAGCTATCAGCCTTCCCTTTCACCCTGACAGGAATATCCTTTCTCTGGATTCTTGTTATCTCATTTCTGAAGGCTTCCCATTTTCCAGCCATCCCTTTACCTGCGAAAATCTGTCTCCAATCAGCTTTTGAAAGTTCTTACCGAATATCTTTGTCCAATTTAGAACTTCAACTTTTAGATCTGGCCTATCCTTTTACATCACTATATTAAAACGAATAGAATTATGATCGCTGGCCCCAAAGTGCTCCCCCACTGACACCTCAGTCACCTGCCCTGCCTTAGTTCCCAAGAGTAGGTCAAGTTTTGCACCTTCTCTAGTAGGTACATCCACATACTGAATCAGAAAATTGTCTTGTACACATTTAAGGAATTCCTCTCCTTCTAAACCTTCAACACTCTGGCAGTCCCAGTCAATGTTGGAAAGTTACCATAACCACCCTATTATTCTTACAGACAGCTGAGATCTCCTTACAAGTTTGTTTCTCAATTTCCCTCCGACTATTGGGGGGGGTCTATAATACAATCCTAATAAGGTGATCATCCCTTTTTTATTTCTCAGTTCCACCCAACTAACTTCCCTGGATGTGTTTCCACGAATATCCTCCCTTAGCATAGCTGTAATACTATCCCTGATCAAAAATGCCACACCCCCTCCTCTTTTGCCTCCCTTTCTATCCCTCCTGTAGTAGTTGTATCCTGGAACATTAAGCTGCCAGTCCTGCCCGTCCCTGAGCCTTGTTTCTGTAATTGCTATGATATCCCAGTCCCATTTTCCTAACCATACCCTGAGTTCATCTGCCTTCCCTGTTAGGCCCCTTGCATTGAAATAAATGCAGTTTAATTTATTAGTCCTCCCTTGTCCCTGCCTGCCCTGACTGTTTGACTCACTTCTGTTCTCAGCTGTACCCTTCTCAGATTCATCTCTTTCCTCACTATCTCCTTGAGTCCCCCCCCCCCCCCCACCTTACTAGTTTAAATCCTCCCAAGCAGTTGTAGCAAATTTCCCTGTGACTATATTAGTCCCCTTCTAATTTAGGTGCAATCCATCTTTCTTGTACAGGTCACTTCTACCCCAAAAGAGATTCCAATGGTCCAAAAATGTGAATCCTTCTCCCATACACCAGCTCCTCAGCCATGTATTCATCTGCTCTATCCTCTTATTCCCACCCTCATTAGCTCATAGCAGTGGGAGTAATCCAGGTATTATTACCTTTGAGGACCTCCTTTTGTAATTTTTCATTCATGGGATGTGAACATTGCTGGCTGGGCAACATTTATTGCCTGCCCCCTATTGCCTTTGAGAATGTGGCATGAGCTCCTTTCTTGAACGCTGCAGGTTCATGTCATGTAGCTCAGCCTCAGTCCTGCTAGAGAGATTGGAGTTAGGGGCCTGATGTCTGTCATTACCCTTCCTCCACTTCCTCTGCTGTCAGGCATGACTTTCTCAGCCTGGTGATGAGCTAATTTCTTCTGCCATGAAACAGAGGGAGGGATTGAGTCTGATGGAAGCTGATGACTGAGCAGTTCGTGGTGATCTACAAGCAAGAGAGATGGTGAGGTGTTGCCATTGAATGTAAAGGAAGGGCAGGGAACAGATAAGGATAAAAATTTGGAAAATGAGATGGTTGACTCCTTTTAAATGGGCATCATGTATGCAGCATTGGAAGCTGTAGTCCATAAGTCTCGGTAAGAGACATATGTGCACTGTAATGGAGGTTGAGCAGTGGTTACCCTGTGAGTGTGAGGTAAAGGTTTGTTGTCTCGGATGGTTTGTTGCCTCCCGGGTGCCAGGGTCCAAGACGTCTCGGACCGTGTCTTCAGAATCCTTAAGGGGGAGGGTGTGCAGTTGAAGTTGTGGTGCACATTGGCACCAATGACATAGATAGGAAGAGGGGTGGGGAGGTCATTCAGGAGCTCAGGGAGTTAGGCTGGAAGCTAAAAGCTAGGACGGACAGAGTCGTCATCTCTGGGTTGTTGCCGGTGTCACGTGACAGTGAGGCAAGGAATAGGGAGAGAGTGCAGTTGAACACTTGGCTGCAAGGATGGTGTCGGAGGGAGGGCTTCAGGCATTTGGACAATTGGACTGCATTCTGGGGAAGGTGGGACCTGTACAAACAGGACGGGTTGCACCTGAACCAGAAAGGCATCAATATCCTAGGAGGTAGGTTTGCTAGCACTCTTCGGGTGGAGGGGGGGGGGTTAAACTAATTTGGCAGGGGGATGGGATCCGGACTTATAGTCCAGCAAGTAGGTTAGATGTTTTTCAGGATGTCCAAGCATGTAGGGAGGCTGTGGAGAAGATAGCACTGACAGGGAATACTTGCGGACACAGAGATGGGCTCAAATGTGTATACTTCAACGCAAGGAGTATCAGAAATAAGGTGGGTGAACTTAAGGCGTGGATCGGTACTTGGGACTACGATGTTGTGATCATCATGGAAACGTGGATAGAAGAGGGACAGGAATGGTTGTTGGAGGTTCCTGGTTACAGATGTTTCAGTAAGATTAGGGGGTTGGTAAAAAAGGAGGGGGGGTGGCGTTGCTAATTAGAAATGGTATAATGGCTGCAGAAAGGCAGTTTGAGGGGATCTGCCTTTGGAGGTAGTATGGGCTGAAGTCAGAAATAGGAAAGGAGCAGTCACCTTGTTGGGTGTTTACTATAGGCCCCCCAATAGCAGCAGAGATGTGAAGAAACAGATTGGGAAACAGATTTTGGAAAGGTGCAGAAGCCACAGTCGATTTCAACTTCCCAAATATTGATCGGAAGGTCTTTAGATCAAGTAGATTGGACGGGGCGGTGTTTGTGCAGTGTGTCCTGGAAGCTTTTCTAACTCAGTATATAGATTGTCCGACCAGAGGGGAGGCCATATTGGATTTGGTACTCGGTAATGAACCGGGACAAGTGATGGGCTTGTTAGTGGGTGAGCATTTTGGTGATGGTGACCACAATTCTGTGACTTTCACCTTGGTTATGGAGAGAGATAGGTGCATGCAACAGGGCAGGTTTTACAATTGGGGGAAGGGTAAATACAATGCTGCAAGACAGGATCTGAGGAGCATAAATTGGGAGCACAAGGCTGTCAGGGAAGGATGTCGTTGAAATGTGGAACTTTTTCAAGGAACAGATATGACGTGTACTTGATATGTATGTACCTGTCAGGCAGGAAAGAGATGGTCATGTGAGGGTACCTTGGTTGACGAGGGAGGTTGAATGTCTTGTAAAGAGGAAGAAGGAGGCTTACATAAGGTTGAGGAAACAAGGTTCAGGCAGAGCGTTGGAGGGATACAGGATAGCTAAGAGGGAGCTGAAGAAAGGGATAAGGAGAGCTAAGAGAGGGCATGAAAAATCTTTGGTGGGTAGGATCAGGGATAACCCCAAGGCCTTTTATGCGTATGTGAGAAACATGAGAATGACGAGAACGAGGGTAGGTACTATCAAGGACAGTAGTGGGAGACTGTGTATTGAGTTGGAAGAGATAGGAGAGGTCTTGAATGAGTACTTTTCTTCGGTATTTACAAATGAGAGGGACCGTATTATTGAAGAGGAGAGTATGAAACGGACTGGTAAGCTAGAGGAGATACTTGTTAGGAAGGAAGATGTGTTGGGCATTTTGGAAAACTTGAGGATAGACAAGTCCCCTGGGCCTGATGGGATATATCCTAGGATTATGTGGGAAGCAAGAGAGGAAATTGCAGAATCGTTGTCAATGATCTTTTCATCTTCACTGTCAATGTGGGTGGTTCCAGGGGACTGGAGAGTAGCGAATGTTATGCCCCTGTTCAAAAAAGGGAATAGGGATAAGCCTGGAAATTACAGGCCAGTTAGTCTTACTTCGGTGGTAGGCAAAGTAATGGAAAGGGTACTGAGGGATAGGATTTATGAGTATCTGGAAAGACATTGCTTGATTAGGGATAGCCAGCACAGAGTTGTGAGGGGTAGGTTTTGCCTTACAAGTCTTATTGAATTCTTTGAGGAGGTGACCAAGCATGGGTAAAGCAGTGGATGTAGTGTACATAGATTTTAGTAAGGCATTTGATAAGGTTCCACATGGTAGGCTTATGCGGAAAGTCAGGAGGCATGGGATAGTGGGATGTTTGGCCAGTTAGATAGAGAACTGGATAACTGGTCGAAATCAGTGGTAGATGGTAAATATTCAGCCTGGAGCCCAGTTACAAGTGGAGTTCCGCATTGATCAGTTCTGGGTCCTCTGCTGTTTGTAATTTTTATTAATGACTTGGAAGAGGGAGTCGAAGGGTAGGTCAATAAATTTGCAGGCGATACGAAGATTGGTGGAGTTGTGAATAGTGAGGAGGGCAGTTGTCGGCTGCAAAGGGACTTAGATATGATGCAGAGCTGGGCTGAGGAGTGGCAGATGGAGTTCAACTCTGTCAAGTGTGAGGTTGTCCATTTTGGAAGGGCAAATAATGCGGAATACAGTGTTAACGGTAGGGTTCTTAGTAAGGTGGAGGAGCAGAGGGATCTTGGGGTCTATGTTCATAGATCTTTGAAAGTTGCCACTCAGGTGGATAGAGCTTGTAAGAAGGCCTATGGTGTAATAGCATTAATTAGCAGAGGGATTGAATTCAAGAGTCGTGAGGTGATGTTGCAGCTGTATAGGACTTGATAAGGCCACATTTGGAGTACTGTGTGCAGTTCTGGTCGCCTCATTTTAGGAAAGATGTGGAAGCTTTGGAGATGGTGCAGAGGAGATTTACCAGGATGTTGCCTGGAATGGAGAATAGGTCATACGAGGATAGGTTGAGAATGCTAGGCCCTTTCTCATTGGAACGGCGAAGGATGAGGGGTGACTTGATAGAGGTTTATAAGATGATCAGGGGAATAGATAGAATAGACAGTCAGAGACTTTTTCCCCGGGTACAACAGAGTGTTACAAGGGGACGTAAATTTAAGGTGAAGGATGGAAGGTATAGGGGGGATGTCAGGGCTAGGTTCTTTACCCAGAGAGTGGTGGTGGCATGGAATGCGCTGTCTGTGGGAGTGGCAGAGTCAGCATCATTGGTGACCTTTAAGCGGCAATTGGATAGGTACATGGATAGGTGCTTAAACTAGGACAAATGTTCGGCACAATATCGTGGGCCGAAGGGCCTGTTCTGTGCTGTATTGCTCTCATCTAATCTAAGCTAAAAAAAAGGAAGGGAAACAGTGGCACTTGCCCTTAAGAAGTACAGAAGAGTTTTGACCTTCTTCCTTCATCGTTGGACATCCTGCTTCACTTAGGACACAATGTCAATTCTGACTGCAATCTGCATCTAGGATGCCTATGCCTGGTGATGCAGTGTGCTGCTAAAAGGATGAGTCTCCTCTTCACCACCTTGTCCACCAAAACCTCCAGCAACCTGCCCATGAAGCTGGGAGTGAGCTTTTCTTTCCCTACAGTCATTTGTTTGGTCATAATGATCAAGGGTTGCAGTGTGAGGGCTCCTTACTTGCAGCACCTGATATGGTCTTCGGTTTGACATTAAATATGACACCATTTGCAGAAAGTTCTGGCAGTGGCAAACATATTCCTCGAGAGAAAAGTCACTCCCAGCCATGACGGATCAGATGGCATAAATCTCACTTGAAATAAGACTTTAACTGCATATAGGAATGCTCCTCACCAGATTATCAAATTCCTGCAGAAATCACTCTTTAATGTGTATCATTATGTTGGTTTGTAAAGCGTGTGTTACGATTACACCTCCAATCCTAAAAGATCATTTTGGCAGCATACTGTTTACACTTTATTCTACTAATTAATTCTCCCTGTTTCATGTTCCCTTTCATACTGCATCCAAGAGATACTTAGTGCTGCAAGAGACCAGCACAAATCTTTCCAAGGGGCTATATTTTCCACCCTAGTGATAATTTTAACAAAGAATATCACAGGGGTGAAAAGGGGGTACAGTAACGTTGGAAAGCTCCAACAGAATGCATGCGAATGTTTATCAATTCCTGTCCTAGTCAATCCTTTTCAAAAATGAGTTCAGCAAATGAGCAAATAATGAAAAGACTTCTTATTTTTTGAATGAAAGTACAGCAAATATGTTAGATTTAAGCACAAGAGCTTTGAGGACAAGCTCCTTTTGAGAGGAGAGGCTGTCTGTGTTGAATAAATAACAGTTCAGGAGAGACATTATTGAGATTGTCAGTGTTCTAAAAGAATGGATAGATATAACATAACTATTTCAGCGCTGAGTAGGAAGTGTGCATGGTTAATCTAAATTGAACTATTTTAAGGAAAGAGGTATAAGTGTAAGGAATACAATGTGTGGAGACAGTGTAGTGAATGGTGTTAACAAATAATCATTGGCACAAGCAACAGTTAAGGGTTATAGAAATTGAAGCAGTGCAAGGATTTGATTTACATTTGTGGGATCAGTCAGCCAGGTTATATAGTCCCTTCATGTTCTGTACACTCCAGTGTTTAAGCTCAGCAAAGAAACTGTATTCTGATGTTGTCATCTAATTCATGAACACGTAAGGAGGATCATCTTTTTGTCAAGAAGTAGAGAAAGCCATTTCTTCCATCCACTTTTATGCTGTGGAATATTACAGGAAATGACAGCTTTGTCCTGCACTGTATGTTAAAAAGGAAACTAATGTTTTACTTCACCGTTCTTATCTTGTCCTGACCACCAGCAGCTATAGCAACTATGTATGTGCATTTTATTGGCTTCTTCAGGCCTCAGGATTGTACTTATGCAGCCATCTGTGCACCTACCAACAATACTGCGAAGCACCTAAATATGAAGGGCTACTATTCCACCAATGCAAAAATGGATTGACCCTCCGATCAAAATATGATGAACTTTTCTTGAGGATTACAGATAATAGTTCTATGGTAATCAACTGTAGCACAGATCATTGTGGAACAAACATTGATGCTGTTTTTAAATTCAAAATAGCAAAAGACCTCACAGTATGAATCCTAGAGTGTAAAGGAAATCAGGGCAGATTGTGCTGAACGAACAATAGTCAATGTAATATTGCTGCTCGAGAAGGCAGACAAGATAATTACAAAACAGAAAATCTAGAATTGGTACAAGGAATGTTTCTTGATCTTTGGTAAAATTAATTATGACTTTATTAAGGACAATAACCATTGTAAATGATAAGTTATGTCTGCTAAGTCTGATCACATTCTTCATAAAGTTGCAGAATTGATTAAATAAATGAAATGCTGGGACTGTTGAAAACATGAGCTTTCCCGTTGTATTAAATAAGGTGTTGTCTAGGGATATTAGATGAAATGAAGGTGTTACACTTATGAAGATATGGCAGCATGGGCAGGAAACAGAATAAAGAAAAATGACAAAAAGACCTGAGAAATGTAAATAGCAACATCACCAGACATTCACAGGACTATTGTTGTCAATGTGCATCAATAACCTAGACTGGGGTGGAGATATGTCACCAACATGTGCAGACTTCACAAAAATAAATGTTTTAATTCTGAAGAAGATTTCAAGAAACATGATCAGATTAGTAGATTAAGGTGGTTGCTGCATTTCAGTTTGAATAAATGTGTGGTAATGCAATTTAGAAGAATCAGAGATAAATTAAACACTCAGTAGCTAAACTTTAAAAGAAGAAAACACAGGTTTAAGTGGTTCACTAAATGCATCTCGGAACGAATGGAAAAGCACAGGGCTTTCTTACAAATGTCTAGTCCTGCTCAATCCATTTTCCTTTATGCACATGATTTAATAAATTCAAGTTTAGGACCATCAAGTCTGCCCAGTTATTAAGCTGCAGAGAAAAAGCACCTATTCTCAAAAGATACAAAGCAATGCTGACGCAGACAGAACTCATCCTGGATATAGAGAGGCTGGAAATATACTATAATGGACAAAGAGCACACATTCAACTGCTATTTCTATGTACTTAGTACCTCTGTTTTGCTGCAAGTTACCATCTTACTCTATCAAAAAGGTGCTGTAAGAATTATAATTCACTAGTCTATGAAAGGTATTTTTGCACCTGGCCTCAACAATTTGTCAAATATATTGAACAATGTTTAACCACATTAATATATTGCCATCTATGCTCATTCATTAGTAATATAAATGCTTAATCTGGGTTTTGCTGCATGGTTGATTCTTTTGTAATGTGCCAGCAATGAAATTCCATTGGTCGAAGCGCCCTGATTCAAAATGATGTTTGCCCATTGTCACTGATATTGCTTGAGTATGGCCAGGTGGACCCCACCAGAAGTTCACTCCTTAGATCATCCTACCTCCAACAGAGCAGAAAGAGAAGCACAGCTGTAGAGTTGGTTGCTAATGTCAGGGCATTAGCATCCTGTTGTACAACAGGAGACAAGATCTTTCTAACCTTAAAGTCCTAGAGACCCTCTCCAAAACAAAAAAAAGTGCCACTTAACATGTTAGCAATCCTCAATTCCCAATTCAAGCTTCTTCTACTTGAGAATGGCTTAAGCACAGTGCCCACAACAAACTACTTAGATTGCTTTTGTCATGTACTAATATTAAGTGCTTTGTTTTATTTGCCCAGGATCACATTATTTGCATGTGGCTGTATGTACTTTCCTATCCTCCAAGTGATTGTTTACAAGCTTTTGTGCATTTAAAAATTTTAAGTATTATTTTTTCTCCTCACACACTTGCCCTGGACCTTAATTAAACTGATGCCTCACTCACTCGACTCAGTATATACAAAATTGTATGTGGAATGGAGATAAAGTAGTAATTATAAAAACAGAACTTAACTCAGTTTCTATCTCATTATCGGCCTGATGTTTCTTAGTTGAGTTGATAAGATTTCCGGGGCGAGGGTTTTCAAGGCTGTGAAAGATATTTAGTTGATCTGCCTGGAGGTGGATGTCTCAAGTGATTTGAAAGTGGAACAGGTTAGTTACTTGGCTGCCTAGCTGTCTACTTGGCAATTTTTTTACAGGACTCTCTCTTTCCGTCACTCTCTGTAATGGAACTCTTGTCTTAAAGCCCTCATAGCTTATTACCATGTCAATACCAGAATTATGGATGTGAGAATTTCTAGGGGTCAGAACTTTAAGCAGAGGTGCTTGAACTGTCAGGAATGAATTCATATTTGCATGCAATGGAAGTGCTCACCTGATTTTATAGCTCTGAGACTGTCAATTGCCTCAGACCATGGTTTCCACCTCCACCTAGAAGGAAGTTTGGTCACTGAGGATTACTGGCTAATCATATGATTAACGGTTTATCAGTTCAAGTAGTGTGTTTGAGGGTGACTGAATGAAAATGCTTCAGGTAATAGTGAGAATGGTGGAACATGAGTTTTGGTGAGAGGTAAGGCAGAGATAGGTGAGTGTGAAGTAACAGTGAAGAAAATGATAGCACTTGCCTCGGTGGAGAGGTCATTGTCCTCCTTCCCGCGCTGCTGGGTATTTCTTTGTATTATGGAAAGCACGCTGACCAAGATGATAACCTCAGGCTTATCTGGCAGGGTCTGGTATTGTAGCCTACTCTTCTGGTGCTGAGAGAGGAGGGTTTACCAGGATTTACCAGGACTTCCTGCATTCTTTCCTCAAAACATGGACCAATTTTGCCTTGTCTACCATATCTGGCTCAAGTGTCACCAACAGTGATGGCCTTTCAAATACCGCACTAACACTAGGGATATTGAAATATCCTGGCAGTGGCAAATACTTCCATCTACAGCAGGTAGGAGAATTGGGATAACCTTGGATGAGATGCGTGCCAAAGGAACACAGTGTATAGTTAATGAGGTGAGTTTGAGATGATCCTGTGAGAAGGCCTTGCATAGAGAGACCCTCCAAGAAACTTGAAGAAAATGACACTGAGGCAAAAGTAGACATTGAGCCGTTCCAAATTGATGCAGAATGGCTAGTGCTGGGAGATAAGGAAATAGCTGAAGAACTTAATAAGTACTTTGCGTCAGTCTTCACAATGGAAGACATGAGTAATATCCCAACAATTAAGGAGAGTCAGGGGGCAGAATTGAGTATGGTAACCATTACAAAAGAGAAAGTGCTAGAAAAGCTAAAAGGTCTAAAAATTGATAAATCTCCTGGCCCCAATGGGCTACGTCCTAGAGTTCTGAGGGAGGTGGCTGAGGAAATAGCAGAGGCATTAGTTGTGATCTTTCAAAAATCACTGGAGTCAGGAAAAGTCCCAGAAGATTGAGAAATCACTGTTGAAACCCCCTTGTTCAAGAAAGGATCAAGACAAAAGATGGAAAATTATAGGCCGATTAGCCTAATCTCGATTGTTGGTAAAATTCTAGAACCCGACGTTAAGGATGAGATTTCTAAATTCTTGGAAGAACAGGGTTGGATTAGAACAAGGTAGCGTGGATTTAAGGTCATGCCTGACATATCTGTTAGAATTCTTTGAAGATGTAACAAGGAGGTTAGACCAGGGAAACCCAGTGGATGTTACCTATCTAGATTTCCAAAAGACCTTTGATAAGGTGATTCACGGGAGGCTGCTGAGTAAGGTGAGGGCTCATGGTATTTGAGGTGAGCTATTGGCTTGGATTGAGGATTGACTATCTGACAGAAGGCAAAGAGTTGGGATAAAAGGTTTTTTTTTCGGAATGGCAGCCGGTGACAAGTGGTGTCCCGCAGGGTTCAGTCTTGGGGTCGCAGATGTTCACTTTATATATTAATGAAGGATGAAGGAACTGGGGGTATTCTTGCTAAGTTCGCTGAGGATACAAAGTTAGGTGGACAGGCAGGTAGTACTGAGGAGGTGGGGAGGCTGCAGAAAGATTGAGACAGTTTAGGAGAGTGGTCCAGGAAATGGCTGATGAAATTCAACGCTGCAAATGCGAGGTCATGCACTTTGGACAAAAAAATATAGGCATGGACTATTTTCTAAATGGTGAGGAAATTTGTGAGGCAAAAGTACAAAGGGATCTGGGAGTGCTAGTACAGGATTCTCTAAATGTTAACTTGCAGGTTGAGTCTGTGATTAAGAAAGTGAATGTAATGTTGTCAATTATCTCAAGAAGGTTGGAATATAAAAACAGCAAAGTGCTTCTGAGATTTTATAAACCTCTAGTTAGGCCCCATTTAGAATAATGTGTCCAATGTTGAGCCCTACACCTCAGGAAGGACATACTGGCATTGGAGAGTGTCCAGTGGAGATTCAACAGATGATCCCTGGAATGGTAGGCCTACCATATAATGAACGGCAGAGGATTCTGGGATTGTATTCATTAGAGTTTACAAGGTTGAGGGGAATCTAATAGAAACTTACAAGATAATGCGTGGCTTAGAAAGGGTGGACGCTGTGAAGTTGTTTGTGTTAGATGGGGAGACTAGGACCTGTGGGCACACCCTTAGAATTAGAGGGGTCAATTTAGAATGAAAATGAGGAGGCATTTCTTCAGCCAGAAAGTGGCGGGCCTTTGGAATTCATTGCCATAGAGCACATTGGATGCTAGGACGTTAAATGTCTTCAAGGCAGAGATTAACAAATTCTTGATCTCACAAGGACTTAAGGGATACAGGGAGAGTGCGGGTAAGTGGAGTTGAAATACCTATCAGCCATGAAGAGGACTCAATGAGCTGAATGGTCTTACTTCCAATCCTATGCCTTATGACCTTATGGACACTTTGTCAATTTCTGGTAAGATTTAAAGTTTTTGTTCAGACAGATGTCTTGGATTTTATTAACAACACTATTTACATTGATATAATGTCACAGACTTACATATAGTCTGTATTCAATGTTTATTAAACATAGAAACAGACTTGGCCATTCAACCAATAGCTGAGATAATCTTGGTGCCATGGATTTGTCTCTGACTGCACTTCCCTGATGAACCATTACCATCACTAGTTTGCAAAGTGGAACACCGATTGTCCAACATGATAGACTCAGGGGAGTCCTTTCTTATCTGCCTGGCTTTCTTGGACTTCCTGATAGTCATCCATTCCTTTTCTGCCTGTAGGCTTCTCGTCTGTGATGTGACCACCTTCTTTACATGCTTTCCACAAACTGATCTGCCTCATTGATGCACAAGAATGACTTCAGCTATTGCTAAAATTCAGAAACCTGGAGCTCAAACATGTGGAGGTGACATTTCCTACAAATGTGGTTGCCTGGGACACATGGTATATCCATGAATTCACACGTACCACAGGATGTACACTCCACTTTCCCCAGTTGATCTGTTACCCTTTAACTCTGAAAACACTTTCTTACGCTTAGATTATGTATTAAGTTACTATAAAGCCTTACTAGCAACAATTTAAATTAATTTGAGTTAACTTTATTTTCCTTGGTTTACTTTAGTGTTATTTTACTTTGACTTGATTTAATTTTATTTCATTTGTGCTGGCATTCATTACTGAAACCTAAGTAGCTATTTCTTCTTATAGATTACTTGTTTTTCTAGTTCTGATCTTTTTAAGGTCAGCCCCTAATTGCAGCATCTTGCTAACCAATATTCTGTGGCACCATTCTTGTTTTTTTGTTTTCCTCACTCAGCCCAAGTAAAAGTGTTTCCCACAGTTTGCCTGCCTCAACTCCCAGAGAGAGTGAAGACCCCAACCCTGGGTCCTCTCTGTCCACTCCCTGAGTAAAAGTGTCTCCTACAGGTCTGGTTCTCTTTGTTCCCAGGAGGTAAGTGATGCAGATTTTTTTTAATTTCAAAAATATACTTTATTCATAAAATATTCATAAAATAATTTGATACACTGTACTTTAGGTAATGCCATACATATTTCCACATTTACATACACAGCTCAGAATTTTCATTATTACATACAGATCTGTGCATTTCTCACTCATATATTGAGCTGAGGCGTCAGCAGAGCCCAAATGACTGCATGGGCCCCCTGATCTTCTTTAGACAGGCAGATGTTAAACGGTGGTCTTTCCCCACCGCGCCTTGGCGGCAGCTGCCCCAAGCTTCAGCGCGTCCCTCAACACGTAGTCCTGGACCTTGGAATGTGCCAGTCTGCAACACTCAGTTGGGGTCAACTCCTTCAGCTGGAAGATCAACAGGTTTCGGACCACCCAGAGAGCGTCCTTCACCGAGTTGATGATCTTCCAGGCGCAGTTGATATTCGTCTCGGTGTGCGTCCCGGGGAACAGGCCGTCGAGCACGGAGTCCCGCGTCACGGCGCTGCTCGGGACGAACCTCGACAAATACCACTGCATTCCTCTCCAGACTTCCTCTGCATAGGCACATTCCAGAAGGAGGTGTGTGACAGTCTCGTCCCCCCCGCAGCCGCTTCGAGGGCAGCGTACGGTGCGGCTGAGTCCGGGTGTGCATAAATAATCTCACAGGTAGAGCCCTTCTCACCACCAGCCAAGCCATGTCTTGGTGCTTGTTGGAAAGTTCTGGCGATGAGGTATTCTGCCAAATTGCTTTGACAGTCTGCTCAGGGAACCACTCGACAGGATCTGCCCTCTCCTTTTCCTGAAGGGTCTCAAGGATGCTATGTGCTGACCACTTCCTGATGGACTTGTGGTCAAAGGTGTTTTTCTTCAAAAATTTCTCCACGAAGGACAGGTGGTACGGAACGGTCCAACTACTCGGAGCGTTCCGCGGCAGCGAGGCCAGGCCGATCCTTCGCAACACCGGGGACAGGTAGAACCTCAGTACGTAGTGACACTTGGTGTTTGCGTACCGGGGATCCACGCACAGCTTGATGCAGCCACACACGAAGGTGGCCATCAGGGTGAGGGTGGCAGTGGGTGTATAACTGACTGCACTACATAGACTCCGTTGCTCTGAGAGAATGACTGGATGTGAGGAGGTTGCCTTTATATTTGAACGTTACTTGTTGTGATGTCATGCAGCCACCTTGAATAAATATTCCATTGTATTATTCTGCATTATGTATTCTTTTAATAAAAATGAGAGGTTTTGTTTAATATAAAATAAGTATTTGAATATAAATGCCAAGGGATTTTTGCTTAGGTTTAATAGAGTTTATAATATGCAAAGTGGTACCATATGCCTTTAGTTAATCCAAGTCATCTTGAAACTCTCAGCTCTACATGCTATGTCTTTCAGGCAAAAATTAAGACACCAATAATAATATCAATTTTCACCTGTATCTGAAACAACAAACAGGAATAATAGGCAGCCAACTTTGTGGATGATTTAATAAATGATAAATGAAGTGTAGTGGAACACCTGAATGTCTCATACCTGTGACAGGACCCAGGAAAGTAAAACGCGTTCTATCCATTGTATTTTTTGTGAATTATTTCATGTGGCAGGATTTATCAAAAGGAATGCTGTGTCAATTCAAAGCACGTTAACATGTTGCAGAATAAAACATCCAGAAGTATATATCTGCAGTAGCCAACATGAGTTATGAGAAACATGTCCACAAGTCAGGCTGACCAGATAAGATATGAGTGACAACCTTATTATTAGGTTTTAGCTAGCTTCACAAATGGAAGAAGTAATCATTATCTCACTGAAAGCCAAAGTGTACTCTGTTTGTAATACTTGTATGTCTATAGAATTAAGAAATAATTTTAGCTATCACGTTTATATTTATTGTAGTCCATGAAACTCAGTTGTGCACTTAATCAGTATAGTGTCATCTTTGTAAAATTATGATTGTTTTAACCATTGCCATTTCTCTACACAAGAGTTATAAATTGCATTAGATTCATCTTACTAACATAATCACTACTGAACAGCCTTGTCCTGTTTTTCAATTGCCTCATGGCCATACTGGGTAATTAATTACACTGAGAACTGGGAATCTCAGAAATTCACTTATAAATTATATTACCTTCAAAAAGGCCTTGCTTTAGTATAAGGGTCACTGCAGAAATTGGGTGCAGTGAAATAAGTATTTAAAACACAGAAAGTAATATATTTTGCAATCAGAAAGGTGAGGAATAAGTACATTTATTTCCCCAAAATAAAAGAATAAAATTGATAGTAGAACAGAAAACCTTTGTGATATTTCGCCGAAATTTTAATAACATTTTCTGGAAGTGATAAGCTCAAAACAAAACAGTGAAATGCTACAGCAAATAATTAGTCAGCAATTATAGAGTGATGCTGTAAATTAACTGTTCAGGTTCCATCGTTAGAGCAGGAAAGAATTACTGATGAACAACATTTATAAGAATCAGAATAGTGCACAGTGCTCTTATGACACAGTCATAGAGTCCCACCCTGTGAGACAGGAGACCTGGGTTCAAGTTCCAGAAATATATAATAACATCCAAAAATATGTAATAACATCTCTGAAAAGATTGAGTAGAAAATATCTGTACAAAGGGGAGAGGGAAAAAAACACAGGTATACACATGTATGTACATACACACATGAACAAGGAATGAGAATGATCGTAAAGGTGCTTAAATGGAACAGTAAAAATAACTTATAAAATTTGCAGACATAGTGAAGCTGTTTAGAAAAGTGATCATCTGAATTGTATTTGATCTGCTCATGGAAAAAAGGAGTGCACCATGACAGTCGGTACAAAATATGACAGCAGGACTTGTGAAATGCAAGTTGTGTTGCCTTTCAGCAATAATATTGTCTTTGCAAGGGGGTTTCAGTATAACGTTGAATTAGACCTGACAATGCAAAGGCTTAAAAGAAGATAAATGAACGGGGGAAAAGAGAGTACAAGTTGCCACGACCGATAGTCTCAGCAAAAACATCAGGACAACATAGACATTCTGGGGACAACTGCAATTTAATTGGGATCAAGAAGAGTGTCAGACATGAGGGAGGATGTTACCTGGCCAAAAGGTAGACATGAAAGTGCTGGAATCTGTTATGTTCAGTAAAAATCAAAATTACTTATGGCCTACAGGATTTAGTTTATTGTTATTAATCACGTGCACTTGCTTAACCGCGCAGAGAGCAACGAGTGTTGCGTTGAAAGCATACATGTTGATTGAAATGACAATGTTTGAAAACATCTTTCCTACTCATATCAGAAGAAATCTGCAAACCGTAGCTTGGCTCTTTATTACTGCTTCCATTATTTGCTCAGACCAGGTGACAAGAAATCAAAATGTCACTTAGCTAAGGTCAAAGGTGATGCTGCTACTGCCCTAACACCTCATTCAACCACAACAGTTACTAATGCGTATCTTACTGCTGGCTAGTAATTATCTTGAGCATGTGTGATAAACCCATGTTAATCAGATCAGTCTGCCAGAATTTGGAATTCAGTCCCCAATGAAGTAAAATCTGATAAGGGGGAGAAGTAAAACTAAATTTGCAGTGTTAAATGTGAGAAACCAATGCTGTCATTCAGGTATAAAAGGTTTTCAAGCCACTGTCTGATTCTTACATACTTCTATGAACTACTTATATGCGCAATGTTTTATTCAGCATGTCAAGAAAATGAAATGAATGGTTTGAATCAGCAGAAAGATGAGAGGTGGACAGCATGAGCAAGAGAAAGACAGATTGAGAGAGCATAAATGAGCAGGGAGGAGAAGACCAGATTAAAAAATGAAACACTTACTGGTTGCAGTCATCCTCACAGCAAATTACTCAGTGAAATTCTTTTAACTTTATGACTTATTCATAAACATTTGCTGAACAAATTCAGGAAAGTTGACTGCATTCTGTAGGTTATGCAGTAAAAACATTAATTTGTACTACCCTATTGTATCTCCTTTTTATAAATTGCAGTTTGATTTTGTTAATGTACAAAACCCCTAGTTCTGCTCCCTTCCAGTCGTAAATAGCATAGCATTTACTACTCCTTTAATGGTCAAAAAAATGCTCTGTAGATTGATGATAGAATGCTGTTTCTTCCCAAGAATTACTGCGATGAATATTCAAATATTGAGTAATGCACTTGACAGAACCAGCTCCCCAGAAGTTTGGCAAATGTTCAAACATGTGTGTAAATATCGCTGCAATGTTAAGCTTTGTATTTTGTTCCTGAATTTTAGCTCTGCTCAAACCTAAATAAGATTGTCAAAGCTGTAGAGGCAAATGTCATTGAAACAAAACTCTGTGATGTTAACATTAATTTTTCTGGAAAATTCTGAGGGATTTATGACCTTAACAAGAGTTACTAATTGTGTTTATTTTCTTAGACCAGCAGCATCATCGATACAATTACAGACGTGCAGAAAGAAGTTTACATATTTTTGGATGAATCATTGAGGTAATTATTATGAGCTGACATGATGGAATAGTGAAACAGAACAAAACTACAAATTGCTACAAATATGCAACAGAGCTATCAACCTTCCAACCAAGAAACAACAGACTAATGATTTGGGGAGACAAGCTATAGATTAAACATTCCAAATCCTTTCTGTTTGCAATTTTCACTGAAACTTTTCTTCCCAATATCCTTTCCACATTAATCTCATACACTGCTCCAACACAATGTTCAGACTGATGATAATGATTCTGTTAGTCAATTGCTTACAAGGGATAGTTATCAGAAAAAAAACATTGGTTGCAGTTATTCTCAGTTTCTTGCAAGAACCATTTTCTGTTAGGGATTCAGACTTGAAAAGTCATGTCATGTTTCATGGCATATCACATTGCATCACAGTTTAAATCATTTCACAGTTACAACACTGTCAATGGTGCAGCGCATCTCTCAGTGTGATATGTACTATATCACATCCTACATTTTATTGCAGTTTGTTCTATGTTAAGTTTAAAATGTATCATGACATGCATTGCATCACTGCATCATTGCATGTTTTAGGTGCTGCCACACTATGCAATGTCATGTTTTCTGCAATAATGCATTATGTCAATGCACACTACACATCATGTCAAAGTTCTTGTCATGTTTGACATTTCAAGTCTTGCTTTACACCACATCATATTTCATATCATCATTTTTCACATTGTGCCACCTTTCAAATCGTAACACATTTGAAAACATGATGCATTAAATATAATTTCAAATTGCACATTTTTACATTTCACGTCATACATCAATTCCTACATCATATTATGTTCTAAATTTTCTTGCCTTGCTTTATGTAATGTCATGTTTATACTATGTCATATTTCACATCTCATCATATATGATTGAATAACGGAGTGGACTTGATGGGCTGAATGGCCTTACTTCCACTCCTATGTCTTATGGTCTTATAGTTTAATCATGTCATATTTTCTGGCACATTACACTTCACATTGTGTTTTGTCTTATTGTTGCAGATTTCACATCAGATTTTAATTCCTGACCTATTTCCTCCAGGTTACATTAAATCATGCCTCATTTTACATCATGACATGTTATTTGCTGTTACAGTTTATGTGTTATCAGTTTTATAAACTGCCATGATTTATGCCACACCATGAAAATCACGTTTTACACTATGCCAACTACTATGTCACATCATGTTTCATGCCATGTTCCACATTATGTCAAGTTTCATGTCATATCATATTTCATCATCCTTGAAGCATGACAACCTTCTACATCCATATTAGGTGGAGTTTGCCCTTTCTTGTAAAGGTGTGGGGGCAAACATGTAATGTGGCAAAAAACATGGCACCTCCAGCCCCAACAAAACTTATCCAATCAGCTGCCAGTCAGCACACTAAGAGCTGATGGGTGAGTATAGGCATCTTTCTGGGCCTATCACAAGCCTCAACACTGGTGCCCTGGATTGCCAGAACCTGCTGGCCAACCAAACACTGGCATTTTCTGGGTCTTGAAGTCCAATGGTCCGTGCCTAACCCTCAGGAGATTCAGCAGGAAGAAAGTCAATACGTTTTATACTCTTATTGCTAGGTAAGTGTCATGGGTGTCAGATACATTTTAGTTCTCAGATATCAAACAACCTTTACAAGCTGATGCCAGGGGTTCAGCTGAGATGGCAGAGGGCAGAATACTGTGCAATACAGTCAAGAGCAGTCATGTTTTGAACTGAGTCTTGGTTGATGAGATCCTCAAAATGCTCTTTCTATTGAGCTCTGATTGCTTTTTGTTTTTGATGACCATCACTCCATTCTTAGCTCTTACTGGAGTGGGTTTTTTGGTGGTTGTGCTGTTGGTGATCTTGACAACACTGAAGCATCCATACATATTATTGCTGTCAGTTCTTGTGATTTTTCTGTGGACCATCTGTTATCTAGGTAACAGTTTTGTTTTTCTTGTGTGCATTGGTTTTTATTTGCCTGCAGACCTGCTTTCTTTCCTTTAGGTTTGAGTTGTGTTTCCAGTTCAGGAACACCTTGCAATTGTGATTTAGTAGCTGCATGACAACATTTCTGTCTGAGCATTGGACTACATGAATGTTTGTATCACCTGCCCTATGACAAGAGCTGACCAATCACTGCCCATCAGTCTGGCCCAAAAACAGCAGAAGCACTGTCTCTGGGAATTCAATGTCAATAGACTCCAGGACCATGTAGAGAAACACTGATTGAAGGTGCATGGTCCACCCTCAAATCCGTTAGTAGATTCTAGATCTCCGGGTCATTCCCATCAATCAGTCTTGATATTGAATCTCCTTGCAAGCTTAGGGATGGATTTGAGGGGTTTCTTTTACATCAGATTAGATTACTTACAGTGTGGAAACAGGTCCTTTGGCCCAACAAGTCCATGCCAACCCGCTGAAGCGCAACCCACCCAGACCCATTTGCTTACATTTACCCCCTCGCCTAACACTACGGGCAATTTAGCATGGCCAATTCATCTAACCTGCACTTTTTGGACTGTGGGAGGAAACCAGAGCACCTGAAGGAAACCCACGCAGACATGGGGAGAATGTGCAAACTCCACACAATCAGTCGCCTGAGGCAGTTGACCAGGCACTGTGGACAATCTGTGGTTTCTGGTCATTAAACGTTGCCACGTTAACGGTGCGACACTGATTGAATCAGTGTTTTTCTACATTGTCCTCGACATTGAATTCCCAGAGACAGTCCTTCTGCTGTTTCTGGGCCAGGCTGATGGAGATAATGTGTAGATTGGGCACTGATTGGTCAGGTCCTGTCATAGTCCAGGTGATATGAACATTCCTGCAGTCCAATGCTCAGACAGCAATGTAGTCAAGCGGCTACTAATGTTAGCATGAGGGTGCTGCCATGAGGTCTTGTCCATCTGATGATTGCATGTGTTTTATATGACCAGACCATGCTCCAGACATTTGATTAGAATGGTGTCTGTTTCCTTTCCTTATGCCATCCTTGCCAATTATGCTTTTCCAAAGTTTTGTGTCCTCCTCAATTCTGGCATTTAAATCACTAAGGAGAATAAATATGTCTCCCCTTATGACATTGGACAACAGATCCAGACAGGAGTAGAATTCTCTTTGGCCTCATCTACTGCGTCCTGTATTGAGGTGTATGCACTAATGACTGTATGTACCGTGAGTTAGGTTAAGCTGATTAGTCATGAGGTTGTTTATCCCAAGAGGGGTTTATTGAGATGTTAATTGGCCTGTGGTTTAAGGCTAAGCTAAGTCATAGAAGCTCTTTGTGATGTTTCAAGTCCATTGACCCGTCACCAGATTTTGGATTACCAGACTCAAAGCAATTTTATCTCCACAGATAATACCAAACATGCTAATGTTCTCCAGTATTTTCTGTTTTAGTTTCAGATCTCCAGCATCCTCACTTCTTTGTTTTATCATACAAACATTTAGCCTTTGAGCCTGCTCCACCATTCAAAATGATCAAGGCTGAACATCCAACTCAGTACCCTGTTACTGCTTTCTTCCGAGTCCCTTTCATCCCAATAGTCCTAAGAACCATAGCTGATTCCTTCTGGAAAATGTTGGATGTTTGACCTCAACGGCCTTTGGTGGCAGATGATCACCACTCTTTGGGTGAAGAAATTTCTCCTCATCTCAGTTCTATATGAGCTATGCTGTATCACAAAACTGTGACTCCTGACTTTGGATTCCCTGGTCTTCGGAAACATCATTCTTGTGTTTACCATGTATGTCCAGTTAGAATTTTATAGGTTTCTAAGAGATCCCTCCCATTCTTCTAAACTGGATGAATATAATCCTAACTGATCCGATGTCTCTTCATATTTGAGTCCTGCCATCTCAGGAATGAGTCTAGCAAATCTTCATTGCACTCTCCATTGCCTGGATACACTTCCTCAGAAAAAGAGACCTAACTATAAAAAAAACTCCAGCTGTGGTCTTACAAAGGCAATACATAATAGCAGAAGACATTCTCACTCCTATACTCAAAACCTTGCATACAAATGCCAATTTGCCATTTGCCTTCTTCATCTGCATGCTTACTTTCAGTCAAGAAAGAGGGTAAAGAAAAATTGGAGGACTATAGACCAGTGAACCTGACATCAGTAGTGGGTAAGTTGTAGGTGGGCATTCTGACGGACAGGATCTACATGTATTGAAAAAGCAAGGACTGATTGAAGATAGTCATAAGGCTTTGTGTGTGGGAAATTGTGTCTCAATAACATTACTGAGTTTTGGAAGAAATGACAAAGAAAATTGGTGAAGGCAGAGCAGCAAGTATTGACTATATGGACTTCAGCAAAGTGTTCAACAAGGTTTTGCATGGGAAACTGGTTAGCAAGGTTAGATCACATGGAATCCAGGGCGACGCGGTGGCACAGTGGTAAGTACTGCTGCCTCACGGCACCAGAGACCTGGGTTGAATTCCCGCCTCAGGCAAATATCTGTGTGGAGTTTGCACATTCTTCCCGTGTCTTTGTGGGTTTCCTCTGGGTGTTCCAGTTTCCTTCCACAGTCCAAAGATGTGCAGGTTAGGAGAATTGGCCATGCTAAATTGTCCATTGTGTTAGGTGAGGGGGTAAATGTAGGGGTCTGGGTTGCTCTTCGGAGGGTCCATGTGGACTTGTTGGGCCAAAGGGCCTGTTTCCACACTGCAAGTAATCTAAAAAAAACCTAGCCATTTGGAAACAAAATTGGCTTTAAGTTAGGAGACAGAGGATGGTGGTGGAAGGTTGTTTTTTGGACTGAA
The DNA here is from genome assembly GCF_020745735.1 of Hemiscyllium ocellatum. Classification (NCBI taxonomy): domain Eukaryota; kingdom Metazoa; phylum Chordata; class Chondrichthyes; order Orectolobiformes; family Hemiscylliidae; genus Hemiscyllium; species Hemiscyllium ocellatum. The sequence goes on from NC_083402.1 coordinate 77,429,693, forward strand.
GACCTGTGTCGCAAGGTTCAGTGCTGAATCTATTGCTTTTTGTCATTTATATCAGTTGTTCAGATGTGAATAAAGGAGGAATGGTTAGTACGGTTGCATATGATACCAAAATTGGTAATGTAGTCAACAGTGAAGGATGCTATCTCAGAGTAAAATAGGACTTTGATCAGATGGTTCAGTGGGCTGAGGAGCTGTAGATGGAGTTTAATTTAGATAAATGTGAGGTGTTGCATTTTGCTAAGGCAAATCAGGGCGTGACTTATACAGTTAGTGGTAGGGTCCTGGGGTGTGTTGTTGCACAAAGAAACCTTGGAGTACAGGTTCATAGTTCCTTGAACTTGGAGTTGCAGGTAGACAGGATAGTGAAGAAGGCATTTGGTATGCTTGCCTTTGTTGGTCAGTGCATTGCGAATAGATGCCATGTTGCAGCTGTACATGACTTTGGTTGGGCCACTTTTGGAGTACTGCATTTAATTCTGGTCTCCTGCTGCAGGAAAGGTGTTAATAAAACTTGAAAGAGTGCAGAAAAGATTTACAAGGAAGTGGCCAGGTTTGGAGGGTTTGAGCTATTGGGAGAGTCTGATAGTCTGGGGCTATTTTCCCTGGAGCATTGGAGGTTGAGGGGTGATCTCATAGAGGTTTTTAAAATCATGAGGGGCGTGGATAGGGTGAATAGACAAGGTCTTTTTCCCAGAGTAGAAGAGCCCAAAACTAGAAGACATGGGCTTAAGGTGAGAGGGGAACCTTTTAAAAGGGACCTGAGGGGCAATGTTTTCAAGCAGAAGGTGGTGCATGTATGGAATGAGCTGGCAGAGTAAGTGGTGGAGGCAGGTACAGTTACAACATTTAAAAGATACCTTAATAGGTACATGAATAGGAAGGGTTTTAAGGGATATGTGCCAAGTGCTGGCAAATGGGACTAGATTAATTTAGGATATTTGGTCGGCATGGAGGCGAGTTGGACAGAAGGGTCAGTTTCCATGCTTTATAATTCTATGACTCTGACTCAATGATTGGAGTACTCTATGTTGGCATCTCACTGGAGGAGATGGAACAGTGGCTTATGATCCTTTGAATGCGGATGCTGTGAAGAGTAAAGAGAAGACCAGGGCACCCTATCGGTGTTATGGGACAGAAGAGAAGGGGTGATGGCAGAAGTGTGGGAAGTGAGTCTAATATGGCTAAGAGTGAGAAGTTGGTGGATACAGCATTCCTGAATGTATTTTTAAGGAACAGGTCGACAGATTCTTGTTCAGCAAGAGGGTGAAAGATCATTGGGTAGGCAGCAATGTGGATTTGAAGTTTCAATCAGATCAGTCACAATCTTTTTCAGTGATGGAGCAAGGGGCAATGAAGGGCTGAATGACCTACTCCTAGTCCATATTTCCAAGTGTTCGAATGATTGGTGGCAGTATAACTACCCAAAGGATATCCGAGCAGAAAATAGGATTAGCTGCGGGCAGCTCTTACATTTACATTCACTTCACAGCTTACTTGTCAACCTACCTTTATGGCATCAGCAAATTAGCGACTGTACTTTTGGTCCCTTCGTCCAAGTCATTCATATTACATTACCTTTACAGAACACTGGCGATCCCTTTCACTTGGTATCAGATTCAAATCCATGTCATAAATAGGCCATCGAAGTCACAGCAAGTCCTGGATCATGGTAAGTGGCTTGCTTTATGGTCTGACATAGCATTGCTGCTTTGAAACTAAGTTGAAGTGTGGCACTGGGACAGCACAGCAGGTCAGGCAGCATCCAAGGAACAGGAGAGTCGATGTTTTGGACATAAGCTCTTCTTCAGGAATGTGGAGAGGGAAAGGGGCTGAGAGATAAATGAGGGCAAGGAGGGGTGGGGCTTGGGGGAAGGTAGGTGGGATGGTGTTAGGTAGGTAAAGATAGGAGGTTATGGCAATAGGTTGATGGGAAATGTGGAGAGGATAGGTGGGAGGGAAGATGGACAGATAGGTCAGATCAAGAGTGCGGATCTGAGTCAGAGAGTTGGACTTGGGATGGGGTGGAGGGAGAGAAGATTTGGAAACTGGTGAATTCAATATTCGTGCTGTGTGGTTATAGGCTCCCGAAGTAGAAGATAAGGTGTTCCTCCTCCATTATGTGGGTGGCGTTCTGTAGGTGGGGGTGGAGGAGGCCCAGAATGGGTATGTCCTTGAAATAGATGGCCACAGGCTGGTGGGGTTGGTTTGTGCATACAGACCAGAGATGTTTTCTGAACTGTTCCCCGAGTTTTGGTCTCTCTGATGTAGGGGGAACCACATCGAGAGCGCTGGATGCAATAAATGAGGTTGGAGAAAGTACAAATAAATCTCTGCCAGATTTGGAATGACCCTTTGGGGACTTGGACTGAGGTGAAGAGGGAGGTGTGGGTGCAGGCTTTACACCTCTTACAGCAGCAGGGAACAGTGCCAGTTGTAGAGGGGGTATTAGTGGGAGAGTGGACCAAAAGAGGGAGTTGGGGAGGGAGCAGTCCTTACAGAATACAGAAGCATGGGATTGATGGTGATTTAGCGGTTTGGATCAGAAATGGCTAGCTGAAAGAAGACAGAGGGTAGAGGTTGATGGGAAATGTTCATCCTGGAGTTCAGTTACTATTGGTGTTATGCAAGGATCTGTATTGGGGCCACTGCTGTTTGTCATTTTTATAAATGACCAAGATGAGGGCATAGAAAGATGGATTGGTAAATTTGCGGATGACACAAAGGTCTGTGGAATTCTGGATAGTGCAGAATGATGTTGCAGGTTACAGAGGGACATAGACAAGTTGCACAGTTGGGCTGAGAGGTGGCAAATGGAGTTTAATATGGAAAAGTGTGAGGTGATTCATTTTGGAAGAAGTAACAGGAATAAATGTACTGGACTAATGGTAAGATTCTTTGCAATGTAGAAGAGCAGAGAGATCTCGGTGTCCATGTGAATAGAGCCCTGAAAGTTGCCACTCACGTTGATAAGTTTGTTAAGAAGGCATATAGTATGTTAGCTTTTAATGGTAAAGGAATTGAGTTTCGGAGAAACGAGGTCATGCTGAAGCTGTGCAAAGCTCTGTGGAGGCCGCACTTGGAATATCACGTACAATTCTGGTCACCACATCATAGGAAGGATGTGGAAGCTATGGAAAGGGTTCAGAGGAGATTTACTAGGATGTTGCTTGGTATGGAGGGAAGGTCTTATGAGGAAAGGTTGAGGGACTTGAGGCTGTTTGCGTCAGAGAGAAGGTTAAGAGGTGACTTATTTGAGACATATAAGATCACCAGAGGGTTTCATAGGGTGACAGTGAGAGCCTTTTTCCTTGGATGGTTATGGCTAGCACGAGGGGACATGACTATAAATTGAGGGGTGATAACTATAGGACAGCTGTCAAAGATAGTCATTACTCAGAGAGTAGTAGGGGCGTGGAATGCACTGTCTGCAACAGTAGTAGAATTTCCAACTTTAAGGGCATTTACATGGTCATTGGATAAACATATGGATGAAAATGGAATAGTGTAGGATAGATAGGCTTCAGATTGGTTCCACAGGTTGGTGCAACACCGAGGGCTGAAGAGCCTGTACTGTGCTGAAATGTTCTGTGTTCTATGTTTTATAGAATGCAGATAGGGTTAGGGAAGGAAACATATTTTTAGTGATGGGGTCTGACTGTAGGTGGCGAAAGTGACAGAAGATGGACTTGGAGATTGGTAGGGTGGAATGTGAGGACTTGGTGGAGGTGGGGTGGTGGGGATTCTAACGTTGTGATTTTTGAGAAGATTTGTAGCTCAGGTTGGGGTTCAGGTTATAAGTTTGCTCACTGAGCTAATAAGTTTGTTCTCACACATTTCGTCACCATGCTAGGTAACATCATCAGTGAGCCTCCGATGAAGTGTTGGCATTCTGTCCTGCTTTCTAGTTAAGTGTCTTGGTCTGTTAAGGTGGGTGATCATTTTTCTCAGAGGTTGCTAAATGGGGTCCAAATCAATGTGTTTATTGACGGAGTTCTGGTTTTAATGCCAGGCCTCCAGGAATTCCCGTGCGTGTCTTTGGTTAGCCTGTCCTTGGATGGATGTGTTGTCCTAGTTGTAGTGATGTCCTTCTTTGTCTGTGTGTAAGGGTATTAGTGATAACTGGTCATGGCTTTTGGTGGCTAGTTGGTGCTCATGTATCCTGGTGTCTGATGTAGTATTTGTTACAGTCTTTGCAGGGTATTTTGTAAAGGACATTCAATTTATTTGTTGGAGTTGGGGTTTGAGTGCAGTGGTGTGGGAAATGGAGGAGACACGATTGAGGGCACCTTTGAGAGCGAAAATTATGCTTCTTGAAGTAGGTGGACATCTGGGATGTCCTGGAGTGAAATCATTCATCCTGAGAGCAGACACAGCAGAGGCGGAGGAATTTGGAGTAGGGGATTGTGCTTTTTCAGGAAGGTGAGGTGGGAGGAGGTAGGGTCAAGTCAGCTGTGTGAGTCAGTCAGTTTGGAGTAGATGTCAGTGTGGAGTCTGTCACCAGAGATGGAGATGGAGTAGTCCAAGAAGGGAAGGGAGCTGTCAGAGATGGTCCTGGTGAATTTGACGTTGGGGTGGGAGGTGTCGGCGTAGTGAACGAACTGTTGAAGCTCCTCGTGGGAGCACTGATACAGACATCGATGTACCAAAGGAAAAGGTGGGGGATGGATCCAGTGTAGCAGTGCACAAGAGACTGTTCTATGTATCCTACAAAGAGGCAGACATAGCTGGGACCCATACAAGTGCCCATAGCCACCCCTTTGGTTTGTAGGAAGTGGGAGGATTGAAAGGAGAAATTGTTGAGGGTAAGGACCAGTTCTGCCAATCAAATGAGAATGTCGGTGGAAGAGGGCTAGCTGGGCTGGTGGGAAAGAAAGAAACAGAGGGTTTTGGGCCTTCCTTGTGGGGGATGCAGGTTTAGAAGGATTGGATGTCCACATCCCATCTAAACTTTCCCCTAACTTCACTCTCTTCAATTTATCTCTCAGCACCCTCCCTCCTCCCCAGTCCTAAAAAAGAGTTATGCCTGTAACGTCGACTCTCCTGCTGCTCAGATGCTGCCTGACCGACCTGCTGTGCTTTTTCTAGTGCCATGCTTTATCCACTCTGACTCTCCAGCATCTGCAGGCCTCACTTTCTCCTAGTTGCTTTGAAACAGTCCAAGATATATGAACCTTTGCACTAGAAACTTGCTGATGAAATTCAACTGAATCTCAATATTAAAAATACTCAATGCACTCAGTTAATATAACCCCCCTTCATCAGATTGATGTTTATCATACCAGAGAGAACTAATGCTCATTCATTATCTAGAAAATGTAGAACACATCATGTTTCATAAGTGACATTGACTGTTTAATCAGACTTTATTGGATTCCTTAAATCCTCATTGTCTGCTCCACTCAGAAATCTCAAAATACCAGATATCAAAAGCTTTTTACCAATTCAAAAAGAACATGTGGATAGAGATAGGCATAACAACAAATTTTAACTATATTATCTGGCAATAGACCTTCAATTTAATAACAATGCATTTGGGTATTGAACTACATATGCTATTAATTATGATAGGAACACAAATGATTTTTAATATATAAATATTTGAATATATTTGAAAAAAATGCCTTGACTTTGACTACTGCAAGCAAGATTTTGTTGAAAGTCTGTTAGCAATGTAACCAATTATGCCTTATGCAATATGCATTATTCTTTTAAAGGAGTATACTTTTATAAAGATGTAACAGTATAGAAAATCACACTAAAATACAGATGAGATGTTAGAGCTATCTACATAAAAATGTGTCAATTTGTGTAACTTGTAAACTGGCAAGGTCTTTAACTATATTGCCAAACAATACATTCAGGCTCCAAATAGTGTAAAAGATATAGAGGACCTAAAATTCTAAAAATGTATTCAGAAGAACTTTTTGTTCTTCTTCATTTGTTACCATAAGACCATAAGACATAGGAGCAGAAATTAGGCCATTCAGCCCATCGAGTCTGTTCCACCATTCAATCATGGCTGATAAGTTTCTCTCCTGCTTTTTCCCCATAATTCTTGATCCCTTTGATACTCAAGAATCTATCTATCTCAGTCTTCGATATACTCAATGACCTGGCCCCCACAGCCTTCTGTGGCAGTGAATTCCATAGATTCACCACTCTCTGTTGAAGAAGTTTCTCCTTATCTACGTTCTAAAAGGTCTTCCCTTTACTCCAAGGCTATACCCTTGGGTCCTAGTCTCTCCTACCAATGGAACAATCTTCCCAACATCTACTCTGTCCAGGCCATTCAGTTTTCTGTATGTTTCAATTAGATGCCCCCTCATCCTTCTAACCTCCATCGAGTATAGAATGAACTCTATCAATCTTTCACCCCTTTCATACCTATGACACCCAGGTTACATGCTTGTGATATTTGAATCTGCAGTTGCATCAAATAATTTATTTGCACAGCTTAATAAACTTAATCTTGCAATCAAAGGTACAAATGAAATGGAACAATCAAATGATCTCTCTTCCCTCAATGTGTTAAATGAGAAATAGTTTCTCCACTGCTATCTCCTGAAAATGTACTCTTGTTGGTCAATGCATGTGATGAGATTCCTGTAATGTCATGCACCACAAGGCCAACCTTACTGCCACTCCTAGCCATCTGCTGATGTCATATGCTTGATGCTCAGATAGAATATATCAAATCTATCCTGCCTGATAATGGCTATCTGATCAAATCATGACTTGCTGTATGTGGCACAAACTCATGAAAAAGTCTGCAGCCACCATGTTTGACTTTAAATGGTGCTCAGCCTACCTCACATTACTCAGGAGAAGAAGGTATTTTAAAAATCTGAACATCAGTGAAGGGAACTGTCTCATGTTGCTACTTTGCAGTAAATGCAAATGGGCTTCTTCACTAACCGGATGCTGCTATCAAGCTAAAATGATATTTTGTCTCCAACACAAAGGAATAATGTGGTATGAGTTTCAGTGCCAATGTGGTGTAAGCTTTGTCGGACATACATTCTAACAACAGGCAGATTGTATTACACAGCCCATCTATTTGATCATTCACAGTGGACTACATTCTGATTGAGGGCAAGCAGCCCATGCATGCAGATCTCAGAATACCATGTCCAATATTAGACATGATTTCACTATTAGACAGAATTTACTGTACAATCATAACTGTGCCAAGAATTACATCAGAAACCAATTGAAGATTATCAGCCAGGTTTACAGTGAGATCTATTTGCAGGCACTCCAAGCTACTTGTATAACTTAGAAGACCCTATTCTTTAAAAGTGAAAGGCATTCATTTCTACATTGTGACTATTTAATTGAGGAAAGAATCTAGGAGACTGCCTGTTGCATTCCTCTTGTCAAAACACTGATTAATCAGAGTCTATCTGCATGGTCTCATTTTTTTCAGCTAGTATTGACAGTTAACTAGATCTGTCGCATGTCCACACCACCCACAGTCCAAGCAATATGCACCTTTTTTACAATTTGTATAAATGGTATTTCCTTTCCAGGTGTGGTTTCTGGGGCAACAGCTCCAATAACAGTAAGACAAAAGTCTTTGACTTTCCCATGAAATTACTGGGAGAGGTAAAATATCAAAAGGCTTAAAAAAGAAGTTTTTCAGGGCTGTAGAGATTATTCATACATACATACTATTAAACACTCATGCCCACCATATTCAACCAGGTTTTACTTTCTCAAAGATGTCTATAACAGAACTAATAGTGTAAAAATATAAGTTTAGATTAATTAATGTGAACTCCTAGATTTCCACCTGCAAGGGACTTCATTAGCTTGCACCATGGAAGAGCAGGAAATCACTAATAGCTAGTTCTGTAATTCCCATGTTTGCCTGTGCATTGATGGATGGCAGAAGTTGCTGTCAGCTTCATATTTTTACTGGTCTATCTGCTCAAATCTCTGCTCACAAAAGTTAAATGTTTACAAATTAGTTTTATTCCCCTGAAAGCTAGGATAGTATTCTATCAGATCTTGGAGACAAGAAACAGAATGCAGAAGCAACAAACTGTGGAATAGAATGATTTAAGCAAACAAAGTGCGAGAACTCCAAGATTAACAAGATCAATGAAGCAATTTTGTAAGGCACGCAAACAATGGTATGAATGAAAGTTCTGTTTTTCTTGCCTATTACTTCTCATGACACTCAAACAATCTCGATGTATATGCATTGGCAGTCTTCCAGTACTTTGATCAAATTGGCATCTTTCATGAATGAATTTAGGCAGACTATTGTTGATGTGTTTCCTTTATTCTTTTCATATGTTTCTCAAAACAAACGCATATATTTTGTGGTGCAATGTACTTTATCGTCAGTTTTTACATAGAGATAAACTTATAACAGCACAATAAGGACAAAACATGTTCATTTTGATTTTTCACTGGGATTTGTGGATGAAAGTATATCATAATCCCAGCCCTCCATCCTTTCATTCCTCAACTGACCAATTGTCAGACTCACTCCCCTCACTTTGCAGATCCTCCACCACCAGAGTTCATTAACTGTCAGACTCTTGACCAATAATAACTTGTTAACTCAATGCTAAGAATTCACCACCTCTCACTGACTTTGCACTGTCATAAGCCCAGGATCTGTCCAAAACAAAAACAGCAAACCTGTCGATTCAACAGTTTTTATGATTCCCAAGATGTTTCCAAGTGCCATTAATTATTGCAGTTAATTAAGCATTTTACAGTTACACCTGTAGTGTAGACAATATATTTTCTGCAACCAAAATGCACATAGCAAGATACCACACAGTGGCACAGTGGTTAGCACTGCTGCCTCACAGCGCCTGAGACCCGGGTTCAATTCCCGACTCAGGCGACCGACTGTGTGGAGTTTGCACACTCTCCCCGTGTCTGCGTGGGTTTCCTCCGGGTGCTCCGGTTTCCTCCCACAGTCCAAAGATGTGCGGGTCAGGTGAATTGGCCATGCTAAATTGCCCATAGTGTTAGGTAAGGGGCAAATATAGGGGTATGGGTGGGTTGCGCTTTGGCGGGTCGGTGTGGACTTGTTGGGCCGAAGGGCCTGTTTCTACACTGTAAGTAATCTAATCACAATTAGCCTGTGATAAAGATCAGATAAATCAGATTTATAGACCAGAACACCAGGAAAAGCTCCTCTGCTCAGCAAAAGTGAGGACTGAAGATGCTGGAAACAGGAGTTTAGATGAGAGTGGTGCTGGAAAAGCTCAGCAGGTCAGGCAGCATCCGAGAAGCAGGAAAATCAACGTTTCAGACAAAAGCCCTTCATCAGGCCATTCCTTTTTCTGCTCCTCAGATGCTGCCTGACCTGCTGTGCTTTTCCAGCACCACTCTAATCATAGCTTCTCTGATTCCCTTTGAAATAACAGAGGCAGTCACCACTTCACTTTAGTGACTCATTCAAATGCTGACTCCCAATAACCCTCCATCAGCACTGTACTGGGATTATCATCTTAGGCTTGTGGTCAAACCTCTGAAGCAGGAGTTGAGCCCACACCTTTCTGACTTGGAGGTGATAATTGTGCTCTCTGTGCCATGGACCCAGCACACAATTGAGTTAGATTACTTACAGTGTGGAAACAGGCCCTTCGGCCCAACAAGTCCACACCGACCCGCCGAAGCGCAACCCACCCGTACCCCTACATATACCCCTTACCTAACACTACGGGCAATTTAGCATGGCCAATTCACCTGACCCGCACATCTTTGGACTGTGGGAGGAAACCGGAGCACCCAGAGGAAACCCACGCAGACACGGGGAGAACGTGCAAACTCCACACAGTCAGTCGCCTGAGGCGGGAATTGAACCCAGGTCCCTGGCGCTGTGAGGCAGCAGTGCTAACCACTGTGCCACCGTGCCGCCCGAGTTCTAACTGAATTCTGAACAGACTTCTTTCTTAATCTCTGAGACAAGAAAAGGCTTATTGTTTGTTTAGGGATCTTTCTTTCAGTTCCAGCCTCTTCCTTCCTCTGAGGTAAAGCCTTGGTATCAAAGGTGACTTGCTTCCACTTTGGTTTAATGCTTTCTGAGATAGCTAACAAGCCTAAAGTATGACTCCAAGCTCCCACACTTCACCTCTCTCCCTAGCCCTTTCTGTATTTCATTGAAATGTGTTAATATTTATTTGAGCTCCTTTATTCTTTCTATGCTGCAAATTCCTCATCCCTGCATATACTTCCTCCTCACAGCATCCTAACCGAGGGGACTTGACACAAATCTTAATAAGATCAAAGGTAGAGGTACAGTACATGTTTTCATAAGAAGGTGAAATAAGAGCTATGGGTCATAAACTTAAGATAGCTACAAATAAATCCAGTACTGAATTTAGAAGAAATGTTTTTACTGAGATCATGTCTCCCTGACCTCATGCTAATTATTCTCTGGAGATTAAAAGTGCCATAGTGAGTCCCTGGAACATTGTTTATGGAAATAGCAAAGAGCACATTGTGGTTTTCAAAGAAATGAAACCTTTTCATGATGAAACCTGTACTTGACAGAAGTCCCACATGGGAATTGGTAAAGAAAGCAAAATCTTGTGGGATCCAGGATGACATGGCAGATTGGATCCAAAATTGGCAGGCGAGAGCAGGCAGTGGGAGAAGGCTAAGTGTGTGACTGAAGCCTGGTGTCCAGTGTTGTACCACAGGTATCAGTCTGGGTGATTGATTGAGATATTCATAAATAATGAAGATGAGAATGTGGGGGGATGATAAGTAAGCCTGCAAATGCCACACAGACTGGCTGAATGGTTGACAGTGAATAGGAAGGTTCAACGTTGCAGGAAGATAGATACTGGTTGGTCAGATAGACAAAACAGTGACAGTAATTCTGATAAATGGAACAAGGAACAAGACATGGGAGCACTCACTGAATGGCAGGGCACTAAGTAGCTAAAAGGAACAGAAGAATCCTGGAATGCTTGTCCTTAGATCCCTTAGGTGACTGGACAGGCTAATAAGGCATACAGCTGCAAATGTGTTGCTGGTCAAAGCACAGCAGGCCAGGCAGATGCTGCCTGGCCTGCTGTGCTTTGACCAGCAACACATTTGCAGCTGTGATCTCCAGCATCTGCAGACCTCATTTTTTACTTAAAAAGGCATACGGAATGCTTGCCTTTATCAGTTGAGGCTCAGATTAGAAGAGTAGGGAGGTTATGTTAGAGCAGTATAAAACAGTGTTTAGGCATCAGCTGGAATACTGTGTGCAGTTCTGGCCATCACACCATTGCATTGGAGGGTGTGCCCAGCAAATTCACCAGGATGTTGACTGGAATGGAGCAGTTCAGCTGTGAAGAAAGACTAGATATCTTTGGAGCAGGGAAAAAAAAAATTAGGGGAGATCTGACACACATGTAAAAGGATGTGAGAGCATGGACTAGGTGAATAGAAAGCAGCTGTTCCCTCTAACCAAAGAGTCAAGAACGGGGGGGAGGCACACTTTCAAAGTGAATGACAGGAGATTTAGAGGGGATTTGTGAAAAAACATTTTCACCCAGAGGATGAGGGGGGTATGGAATGCACTACCTGAGGGAGTAGTTGAGGTGCATAACCTCACAATCTCTAATGAGCACTCGAAGTGTTATAACATCAAGATTATAGGCTCACTGCCGGACTTGGGACTAGAAAAGGAAGCAGTATATTTTTGGCAGTACAGACTTGATGGGCTGAAGGACCTCTTCTGTATTGTATGATTTTATGATTCTATGATCCTGAAATGCTTGCATTGGTTCCTCTTCTCTCGTTGGCCTGAGATCATATCCCTAACATGTGAAGATTGGAACAGAGCAAATTACAACCTTAATTCCATAATCTACATTCAAAAGAGAGCCTTAATTCTATATTCAACATTCAAACAGTAGCCTTAATTCCATGTTCTACACAATGGGATGGACATAAAGGTATATCAACAGTTGCCCACTGGGAGTTGATGCCAGTGAACACAATGGAAGAGTTCCCCATTCCAACCTTTATCTATCTCACACCACTAAAAGACCAAAGAGTGAGGGAAATAGGAAAGTAGGCTAATATGTTCAGCATGTGGAAAGTCTGTGTGGTACAGAAAGATAATCATGGATAGGTTTTCCAAAAAGGGTTAGAAGACAATTATACAAGAGCAATTCAATTGTAAACCGATGATCCTACTTTGGGAATCATAGCTTGCTTGAAAGAACATTTTTACTTTGGTCTAATGTTATTTCCAGCTGTTTTATTTTCATGTTGCAATCTTATCATAAATCTGTCATTAGAACACTATGATTTAATATTCATTTTAAACTGCATGTTTTGAGTACATGGTGACCCTTGTAACAATGGTGAGGTTCGTAAGATTATTATGTTTTGGGACTGTCTTTTATGTTGAAGTGAAGAGTTATGTAATCTGTGCTGAAATCTATTAGCAAATCTGGTTGGTTTGATTATTAACAGTTAGAGGGGTTGAAACTGTTTTGCTGAAAAGGTGCTTGGAGACAAATAGAAACAACCTGTCTACTGACATGGAGACTTATTTCTGCAAAGATTGTTCTGGAAAAATGTTGTAAACTGCTATACTTTAAACGATCATCTTAGTTCCAAAATGCAAGAGAGTTGAATATGTAAAAATATTAAATCCTGACATAGCAGCCTTTCAACTAATAACTGGAAATTTGAATTTCTTTTTAACAGTTATTGGTGTCTGCAGTGATGAGCTTGATCTGTAATGTTTGATTTTAAGACTTATAAAAATTATAAATCTTAATCTGTTTTGGGGAACTTTTAATAGTGAATAGGTGAGGCCTTTTTTTATTTTACTGAGATCTGACTCTTGCTTAAATTTTTAAGTTAAAAGATAGGCATTAAGTTATCTTTAAGCAGTGTTTTTAAGCAGTAAGACTTTGTTAAATGCTAAATTTTTGAGAAAGTGTGCTTTTTTGGTTTATTTTAGGTCTGCAGATTATTTAAGGTGCAGAGATGATCTTTAGTAGAGTGATATGCTCTTCCTGTTGGACGTGGGAGTTAGGGAGAATTTCAATATTTCTGGAAATTATGTCTGCAGGAAATGTGTTTGGTTATGAATCCTGTTGGATCACATGAATCAATTGGAATGACTGTTAGAGAAAAGAAAACCAAGATCAATCGTCAAGACAAGCAAGAGCAAGGCAGAGAACAAGGTAAGGCTGATAAATTAAACTGCATTCATTTCAAAGCAATAAGTTTGACTGGTACTGAAAACAGCAAATGCTAGAGATCACAGTGATTCAGGGAACATCCATTGAGAGAGAGCAAACTAACATTTCAAGTCCAGATGATCCTTCATCAGTACAGATGGGGCGGCACGGTGGCACAGTGGTTAGCACTGCTGCCTCACAGCGCCAGGGACCTGGGTTCAATTCCCGCCTCAGGCGACTGACTGTGTGGAGTTTGCACATTCTCCCCGTGTCTGCGTGGGTTTCCTCCGGGTGCTCCGGTTTCCTCCCACAGTCCAAAGATGTGCGGGTCAGGTGAATTGGCCATGCTAAATTGCCCGTAGTGTTAGGTAAGGGGTATATGTAGGGGTATGGGTGGGTTGCGCTTCGGCGGGTCGGTGTGGACTTGTTGGGCCGAAGGGCCTGTTTCCACACTGTAAGTAATCTAAAAAAAAAGATGCTAGCATCTGCAGTAATGTGCTCCCAGTCTATTAGGTAAGGCAAATGAACTCAGAGCATGGTCAGGATCTTGGGACTGGGATATCATAGAGATTTCAGAAATATGGTTCAGGGAGGGGTAGGACTGGCAGCTTAATATTCCATGGTATAGATGCTATAAGAAGGGCGGGGAGGGGCTCAGGAGGTGAAGGGGAATGGCATTTTTGGTTAAAGATCATATTACAGCCATACGGATACTCCTGAGAGAACATCCAGTGAAGTTATACAGGTGGAACTGAGAAAAAAGAAAGGGATGATCACCTTATTGGAATTATGTTTCAGGTCCCGAATAGTCAGTGGGAAATTGAGAAGTAAATATGTAAGGAGACCTTAGATATCTGAGAGAATAATAAGGTTGTAATGGTAGGGGATTTTCATTTTCCAGTCATAGACTGGGACTGCCATCATGTTAAGAGCTTGAATGGAGTAGTGTTTGTAAAATATATGCAAGAAAAAAATTCTTATTCAGTATGTGGATGTACCTACTAGAGAAGAAGAAAAACTTGACTTTCTCTTGGGAAATAAGGCAGGGCAGGTGACTGAGGTGTCAGTGGGGGAGCACTTTGGGGCCAGCGACCATAATTCTATTAGTTTTAAAATAGTTATAGAAATGGGTCTATAAAATAGTTATAGAAATAGAATCTAAAAGTTAAAATTCTAATTTGGAGTAAGTCCAATTTTGGCAGTTTTAGGCAAGAATTTTCAAAAGTTGATTGGGAGAGGCTATTCATAGGTAAGGGAATGGATGGAAAGTGGGGAACCTTCAAAAATGAGATAACGAGAGTTCAAGGACAGTATACTCCTGTCAGTGCAAAGGGCATGGTTGGTAGGTGTAGAGAATGCTGGATGACAAAAGAAATTGAGGCTCTTTTCAAGAAAAAGAAGGACACTTATGGGAGACAGCTGAGATCATGTGAATCCCCAGAGGAATATGTGGGCATTAGGAGTATACTTAAGAGGAAAACCTGGAGGGCGGAAAGGGGACATGAGATAGCTTTGGCAAATAGAGTTAAGGAGAATCCAAAGAGATTCTACAAATACATTAAGGACAAAAGGGTAACTAGAGAGCGAATTTGGCCCCTGAAGATCAACAACATTGTCTGTGTGTGAAACCATAGGAGATGGATAAGATATTAAATGAGTATTTCCCACCAGTATTTATGGTGGAGAAGAATATGGAGCAAGAGAACTAGGAGAAATAAGTAATGATATCTTGAAACATATCCTTATTACAGAGGAGGATGAGGCACTGAATGACTTAAAACCCATTAAGGTGGATAAATCTCCAGGACTGGATCGGGTGTATCCCAGAACGTTATGGGGAAGTTAGGGAAGTGATTGCTGGACCTCTTGCAGAGATATTTATATAATTGATTGCCTTGATTGAGGTGTTGGAAGACTGGAGGCTGACTAATGTGGTGCCATAACCTAAGAAAGGTGGGATGGAAAAGCCAGGAACAATTGACTAGTGAGCCTGATGTCAGTGGTGGGTAAGATGTTGGAGTGGTTTCTGAGGGACAGGATTTACATGCATTTGGAAAGACAAGGACTAATTAGGGATAGTCAATACAGCTTTGTGAATGGAATGTCATGTCTCATTACATGATTGCATTTTTCGATGGACATCAGCTTGGTGTTAGACAAGGTCACTTGGTAGACTGGTTAGTAAGGTTAGATCACATGGAATCTAGGGAGAGCTAGCCATTTGGATATGAAACTGGCTTGAAAGTAGGAGACAGAAGGAAGTGATGGACATTTTTTTTTCAGATTTGAGGACTGTGATCGGTGGTGTGCCACAAGGATCAGTGCTGCGTCTATTGCTTTTTGTAATTTATACCATTTGTATGTGAATATAGGAGCTATGGTTAGCAAGCTTGCAGGTGACACCAAAATTGGTGGTGCAGTGGACAGTGAAGAAGGTTATCTCAGAGTTAAACAGGATCTTGATCAGATGGCCAAATGGACCTGGGAAGGGCAGATGGGGTTTAATTTAGAGATGTTATATTTTGGTCAGGCAAATCAGGGCAGGACCTATACCATTAATAATTGGGCCCTCGGGAGTGTTGCCAAACAGAAAGATCTAGGGGTGCAGGCATACAGTTCCTTTAAAGTGGAGTCACAGGTAGACATGGTGGTGAAGAAGACTTGTGGCACATTTTCTTGTGGCTTCATTGGTCAGCGTATTGAGTATAGGAGTTGTGAGGTCATGTTGCAGCTGTACTGAACATTGGTGAGGCCACTTATAGAATACTGCATTTACTTCTGGTCTTTTTGCTATCAGAAAGATGTTTTAGATGAAAAAGATGAAAATGTGCAGAAAAGATTTCCAAGGATATTGCCAGGATTGGAGGATTTGAGCTGTAGGGAAATGCTGAATAGACTGTGGCTATTTTCCATGGAGTGTCGGAGGCAGAGGGGTGACGTTATAGAGATTCATAAAATCATGAGGGACATGGGTAGGGTGAATAGCCAAGTTCTTTATCACAGGATAGGGGAGTCCAAAACTAGAGGGCATACGTTTAAGGTGAGAGGGGAAATGAACCGGGAAGACAACATTTTCATACCAATGGTGGTGCATGTATGGAACAAGCTGCCAGAGGAGATGGTGGGGGTGGGTATAATTACAACATTTAGAAGGCACCTCGATGTGTACATGAATAGCAAGAGTTTAGAGAGATATGAGCCAAATATTGGCAAATGGTACTAGATCAGATTAGGATATCTAGTAGGCATGGATGAGTTGGACCGCAGGGTCTGTTTCTGTGCTGTACAACTCTATGCCTCTATGCCTCCACATCTGTTATGAAGTGCAACACTTTCTATACTAGTGAGTTTTTTTAATATGTTGTTCAGGAATCCAAAGTATTTTTAATCTAATTTTCAAATGGTGAGACTTTTAAAGCTGTTTGTCTTTATGCAATGATAATGATAGCCATTGCACCCATACGATTCTTTGCTTCCATCTTTTTCTTACATTACCAATTTGATTCCTTTGTGTCTGTTTTATTGCGTGAAATTCAGTGCTCCTTTCAGAGACAGGCTGAGAGACAGGGGATGCCATTTAATGGAGAGGAACACTTGTTGACAAGAGCACATTGGTTTCCTGACTGCCTCACTCCAAGTTAATCCTGTGGCAGCAAGAATCAAAAATGGCGTTCCCACTTCTGGGACAATTGAAGTCTTTATGGTCCTTGTCTACAGCCATTCATGTCAGGATATGGACTTTTGGGAAGTCACACCTTTATTCTTTACAGTGAATCTCCTACTCTCATCACTGAGGCTCCTTGATAGGCCTCCATGGCCCAGCCCCACTTAGCTGTATTCCTGGTTACAATCCTCAGTTTCAGCCGAAAGGCACTTTTGGCAGTAGCCACTTCCCTGTGGTGCTAACGGCACTGCTGAGCCTATCAGCGGCAGCTCTTGCAGGTGGGACATCAGTCCTAGGAAACACTCCTTTAAGAAATTCTCCCTGCAGCAACAGAGAGCCCTTTCAGCAGCCAATGCGCTGCCTGACTGGGGTGATGTGGCTCCTGAAATGACCACACCAGCTTTCCAGCCAGTAGACAGACCTTCAACTATAACTGTTAAATTTCATCCAGGGTGCAGACAACATTCTGCTTTGCATGTCAGTAAATGGCAAGACCATGTTTTGTTTCTATAAATGCATATCATTTTCTGGACACTGATGTGAAAGAGCGACTGCGTGACTGAAGTGGAACAGTGAAGTGGCATTCAAATAGGATAATTGTGCTAAAGATGTTGGATTGTTGAAAAGCAATGATAACTTTGCAACAATGCAAACTTTGCAGTATGCACTAAGCAGATAAATTAGTGTGAGGACAGGGTTCAGTTTCAGATGTGAGACAACCTCAGGAGGTAATGTCACACTAGGTTCCCTTCACACTGTTCAGATCTATGGAAATGCAACCATTTAAGACTGAATCGCCTTCATTATTTATGTATTTACATTACGAATGTTAATGAAGGGGCAGTCAGTTCTTTTCATATTCCCTACTTTTCCAATGCTGATTAAGAGAATTCTCACATGCAACACAGAAGTACATATGTGTACAGCTATGCTCGATCTGATCTGAAAATAGTTAGAGAACTGGCCATGTAGCTAGGTACTGTCAGCAAGCACTACAATAAATGTAGATACTGTGCCTGCGGGAAAAGACTTATCACTTATATTAGAATACCACATGTTGCTATTCTGTTATGAGTACAGTAGGTGGTAATGAGTTATGATCATCTTTCTCACAAGAGAAAGAACAGCACGCCATCACTGAGTGAGATATTTTTATTCATTCTGTGGGCACTGTTGGGCTGAACTGTACAATTATTCTGGAACACTGCACATAGTAGCATTCATTACATGATATTTCGCATTCTGTAATGTTTCTTTTATTTTTGCTGCTGTGAAATATCACGATCAGTGACTGAGAAAATTACAGCAGTGCCCATGGCAGAAAATACATTTTGAACTGCACAGATTGGATGCTGTGTTTAAGGTGCTAGTTTTACATCTTCATGGCAAAAGGTTAAGAGATTTGGGCTACCTAAAACTCAAAGGAAGCAGAGACACGTGGTAGGTCTGTCAGATTTCAACTGAGGCACAGACTTAGCAGAAATGGATCTTGTTATCTCAGATGAACAAAGCTGACACAGTATGTTTCACTTTATGGTGGTGAGAGTGTATTGGTGTTGCTGATAGGCTTTATAGAAACCTGCCACATCTAAAATATGTTTTGCTTCAGCATTGTTCTTATTTTTGAACATACAATGAGACTTCCTTATTATACAATATCTTGCAATATAACACACAGTGTTAGCAGACAATTACTGGATGAAGCTAACATATCAAACTCCTGCTGGCATCTGCTTTAATTCACCATTCATAAAAAATGATTGGCAGAAAGACGAAACATATTGTAGAAGAATAACACTGACAAGCAAAATGCAAACGTGGACATGAGAAAGGGAATAAAAGACCCAAAGAGCAAAGATGGCAGAGGGTGGAAACAATCGTCTGGGGAGACAATGGCAATTGGAACAGACAGAAAGCGGAAAGATCAGTCCTGGCACCAAGGAGGCTGCAGAGACCAAAATTGGCGAGGTTAATGCTGACAAGTAGATGGAGAAGGAGTGGCAGACGTAAAACACAATCATAATAGAATTTCACAAAGAAATGCCTTAGCTGGATTGAACAAAGGTTAAAGGAATTCGGATTCCTTGATTCTTCCTGACAAATTGAGTTGCAGTGTAGCTGATCGAGGTGTGGCGTTGGGACTGCAACTCATGCTTAGTTGTTCCATATTGATGAAATTTCATAACTAACTGTCAAGATGACAGAGAAATAAACCATTTACCTTAAATAGTCATACCTTAATGTATTGTGTTACTTTGAATCATTTTTTAAATTAAGCAATTTAAAGTCTGTGCTCTCATGGTATCCCTGTGATTGTTTTTTAGCATGGAATGCATTTTAACATTTTAACATGGAAAGTCTCCAGGAGGTTTATATCAAAGCAAGACATCACAATTAACTGAAATTCATTTCCAAAATATTTAATGTTTGAGAAGAATTTCAACTAAAGAAAGCAGTCCCTGATAACCATAACCCACACATACACAATCAATTTAAGCACTTCACATAGCTTGTAAATGGCATGAACTCAGATATTTTAGTTTTTTAAAATATATCTTCCTTGCAAGTAATACCTTTTAGAAAAAAAAACTGTCTGTACCAATATTTGTCTCGGAGTGTGACTGCAATTTATTAACACATTATAATTGGGAATGATTCAGATACAATGTGGATTTTGATGATAACCTATTGCAGAACAATTTTTATCTCCCAGCATCTATTGTCCATTTTTGTTTTGCTTCTATTTCTTTATGTATTATCTTCATTCTTCTCTTCCTTTTTCCATCTTTACACTGTGTCATGTTAGAATAAATAGGAATTGTGCACAGTTGATACAACAAATGTGGCCAATATTTCATGGATTTAATTTTTTTTATCTAACCCTTTTTTTATTATCCTTTCATTCTTTCCTGTCCTTTTTGCTACCACAAAAGCATAAAACTAATAAAACTGATGCTTAGGTGTCAGAATCATTGAATTCTTTCTTTGACATTCTTTCCTTTGATTTCATCTTGACACAGAAAATGTCTTTACTTCTTTTTATATCCATTGACAGATTTGAATAATTCAAGAATAGCTCCCACAAGAGACCTGCCAATGTCTGATTCATGCTCATCTAACCATTTATATTTGACCCCGTCACAGCCATGTAACTACATCATGTAAAAATATAAGACACCAGTACATCGAATATCTGGCTGATTGTTTTCTATTAATATTACATTTCCAGCTGAGCTGCAGAAACCAAAAATATTGATTTACCCACGAGGAAAGGACACTAGTGTTAGCCTGTATCTTATTAAGTGCACAGGGGCACTTAAAGGCCAAAATCAATTGGATCAATAATGGCAACACATTATCTGTGCATCAGAAATTAATTGCTTGCTAAATATTTTCATCTTTTTGTGATCTTGCAATAAATCGCAACATTAAAGCATCATCAAACCACCAGTGAAGCCCATCTTTCACATAATTTAAAATAAAGTTGCATTACATTTTCAAGTTTCAGTTCAGAGGAAACCCAAACAATTCTCGTTGTATTTGTATACATCTGCCAGCGTCTGTGTACATGAAGCAAGGCTGTAATGAGAGGGCGAAGTGCTTCAGTATTATGCAAATTGTGGTTGTCAGATCAAAACTAAGTACACTTGCTGAAATTTGGTTGATAAAATTTCAAATCAGCCCATCTGTGCCAGACCTCTTTTTGTCATTCAGCTGTTGTATACCAAGATCTGTAATATCAACAAGAACAGGCAGACCAGTATGTATTATTCAGGGTGAAAACAATTACGCTATGTTAGCTAGTCTTCAGCAGGAGTGTGTTAGAGCTCATCCCACTGATAGGAAACAAAAGCATTACTCTATCTTCATGAATTTCAAATGAGTCCCTGCTGCTGGGAGTAGTGAAGCTGATACTTGATCTAACCTCACAGTGGCTGGCTGCAGATTCAGCAGAGTCTCTAGTTAGCAATGAACCTGAAGCTTGCCACTGCCACCCCACACTATCTTTAATTTTCTTGTTGCTTTGTTTGCGGAGTCTGTTTCATCTAAATCACTCAGCTCAAGTTGGTTTGGGATTTTGTTCCTATGGAAGGAAGCATAACTTGTCACTTCTCAGAGAATGAAAGCAATAATTAATTCAAATATAAATTTAAAAGAATCCACTCAAGTGAATCATCAGTTAGCAGCTTCTGTTCATGTGTAACATTCTGCAGTGGGATTTAAATGGTAATTCCACACAGAACATAGCGAGAAGGTAGCAAGAACTGACAGCAGCAATAACTAAAAAAAAGTAATAAAAAAACATTCAATGCAATGAAACTGCTGATGTTTTCCTCCAGTCACTGCAGTGCATAAATATGGCTTCTGACAGCTACTGGAATGATATGATTTTTTTCACAACCAACAATCCGACATGAGTGACATGTTCAGAAGCCTGTTCTAATAGTAGGATTGGTAACCACAAAAACACAGTTTCAACCAATTCCATACAACGCAATGGCACATATTGTATTCTTTAGTATTGTGTTGCTTATGAGCAATTTTTTTTTACCATACATTTTAATAAATATATTGTTGGTACTTGATTCCATCAATGAAAAGCTTGACCCAGCACAGTTCATTGTAGTGGTCTGATGCACACCATTGCTATAGTATAGTATTACATTTCACTAGGCCCCACGAGACTTGGAATCTCACTGGTCACAGTGATAATTCTTTTGTATAATAAATAATAGATATCTAGGAGTGAGTTACAAAGCTGTCACTCAATCTCAGTATTCTGATGACATCATGAAAGCACAAGAGATTAAATGTCATTGGAACTTGAGAGCTTTAATATTGTCCTATAGGTCTCTGAAAATTTGACAATGTAGGGCCTAACAAGAGGTTGTTTACCTTTACAGGCATCCTCTAATTTTTCACAAAGCAATTCTTCTGACTGATACTGAGAGAAAAATAACATAGAACAGACTTGCAACATGTGTAGAATATGCTGAAATATTATTTGATTTAAGGATGAGTGCTGATGTTGTTTTAAAATTGTTTGATTTTCCATTTTAGTGAGAATGTAAATGCAAAATGTGTAAATGACATCTGTCAACTTTGGCTCAACAGTAATATTCTAGCCTCACGTCAGACGCCTGATAAGGCAAACTAGTCTAACACTGCAGATCAGTGCTGAGGGGGAGTTGTACTGTTCAAAGTGCTGTTTTACAAAAGGTGTGCTGTCTACCTTCGCAGGTGGATGCAAATAATCCCAACGACAACACAATTCTTCTAGTGACCTGGAACGTATTTATCCGTAAAGCAACATCATCAAACAAAGACAGATTATTTAGTTATCACTTTCATATTTGTAGCACCTTGCTTACAAAAATTAGGTGCTATGTTTGCATGTACAGCAAGGGTGACCACTCTTCAAATCATACCTTGCTGCCTGTGAAACATTTTGGAATATCTAGAGGACATGAATGGCATGATACAAATGCCAGTTTTTTTTCATTTTAAAATTAGTAGAATGATTAGAGTAAACTAAAAATATGTAAGAGAAATGTCACTTTATTCAATAACTGCTATCCCACATAAACCTTTTGAGGTTGTTCCTAAAGTGTTTATGAATCTCTTCAGTTTATGTATGAGTTTCAGAATGAGATATTTTCTGGATATGTCAAAAAGAAAATTGAAAGCTAGAATTAAAATACAAAGATTAATTAGATCAATTAAGCTAACGTTGTTTTAAAAAAATGATCAAATTCTGAGCCAGTGCAAAGGATTTTGTAAGACAGGCTGATTTTCTTTTACAAATTTTCAGTAATATATGCTTAATGAGAAATTTTTTGATATTTGATATTCTGGCCAAATAAAAATGCTCACTTAACATCTTCAATGTAAGCATTCAGATGTTCTCTTGTGCAGAGATGTATTCATATATACAGGTTATTTTTTGAATTCCTCCATAAGAGTAGTATTGTGTCTGTATCAGTAACAAATGCAGTTTATTAGGCTACCCAAAGTGTACCTAGAGAGTCACACGCTCTTCAAGTCATACAGGTCTCCTTCAGGCAATGTGACATTTTGAGAAGAAGCAAGCTTCAATACTGTACAATGCCTTTTTTCTCTGGAAGTACTCTGATGTTGACAATGATGTGAAATTTAAACACCAACATCCAGAAGTGCAGCAGGCACAATAAACAATAAAGCTGGGATCAGTTGCCTGTAACAAAATCTTCCTTTTGAACATTAACAATAGTCTTTTCATTATAAACAGTGGTTTTTAAAAGATTCATTATAAACTCCTAAGTTTGTGAGCAATCACCAAACAGAGACACCTTCGGTGACTCAGAATGAAACAGTTGCATACCCAAGGCCTTTCCATGTGGTGGGGTTACTGGGGCCAAACAAACAGTAGAATCCCCAAAATTCTGCTACAAGGATGCTTATAATCATGACATAAAAAGACCTGGACTAGTTTGGGGCAACTTCTGTGGTATGATTGGCACCATCATGAAACCATTGTCAATTGTCTGACAAAAGATGCCAACATAAAAACAGCAGCCACAACACTTGGAAGTTACATATGCAGAACCTATGGCAGAGCCTGTCTGTCAAGTACTGGCCTCTTTAGGCATCTACTAAGGTGTACCATATATAAAAAGTCTCGACTGAAATGAATTATTTGCTGCATCTCTGTTATCATTCATGGATGAAAAATGCCGAAGTTTGATGATGCAAACTCTGTACTAAACCGCACTTTGTTTTAACAATTTTGTTTTCTCTTGTTTATATTTTTTGCCAACATATTAATAGGTATTAAATATGTTTATCTCCTGCAGTTGCTGCAAATCTGAAATAAAAGAAACAAAATGCTTCAGACGATCAGTGGGTCAGCAGGAGCATCGATGAAAAGAGGAAGATAGAAGAAGTGGGTTTGTGATTAGAAAGGAAACAGAAGGCGATTAACTTACAGAAGTGACAACGTTATGATAGAAGTAATGAAGACTGTGTCATTGAATTTATTCAAGACAGAATGGAGGAGGTGATGACCTAGTGGTATTATCGCTGGAGTGTTAATGCAGAGACCCACATAATGTCCTGGGATCACAGGTTTGAATCTCACAATGGCAGATGGTGGAATTTGAATTCAATAAAAATCTGGAATTAAGAGTCTAATGACAACCATGAAACCATTGTCAATTGTCAGGACAGACCAATCTGGCTCACTAATGTCCTCTAGGGAAGGAAATCTGCCATCCTTACCTGGTCTGACCTACATGTGACCTCTCTGGGATGAGCAATAAATGCTAGCCTAGCCAGAAATGCCCTGATCCTGTGATTGTATTTGAAGTATTAGTCTCATTTATGATAGACAAGTGAGTCAAAGGCAATGGGAAGGTAGAGGGAAGAATAGGAAAGTAGGGTTGAGACCACAGCCAGATCAGCCAAGGTCTTATTGAATGGTGTAGCAGGCTGGAAGGAGTGAATGGGTTAATCATGTGCCTAAGACTCATACTCTTATGTTTTTCTCTAAGTGAAACCCAGGGTCAGTGTATCAAGGATATGATAACAGGAATGGAGATTGCCCCATAAGCTGTCTCCCTAGGAATTCAGGAAAACAGCTTGCTACACCATTCAATTCTGGCTGATTGGTGTCAAAAAAAAAATTAGATCACAGGCTGTGTTCTTTCTTGAAACTAGATTCACCACTGTTTTATTTTCTCTCATGCCACTTTTCTACTGTTAGTTCCTGATGTCACTCCAGGCTTGGAGGGTGTCGAAAACCTGCACAGAAATGATGTACGATCAAGCTATGCCTTTTTGCATGCCACATAGACAGCCTTCATGCTGCTGTTTGCTCATTTGACTGACTGCTCATTTGAATGAATGTAACCAGCTCTCAGTTTGTTGTTGATTTACAGCAGACATCAACAAGAAGCCTTAATTAGACTTACTAATATGATTTACATCCAGACAGCATTGCTGATAGCTAGCCTGAATCTCTTGAACAGGAGGCATGCTGGAGTTGGAGCTGGAACTGGGAAACCCATGGCAGCTAAATGTGATATTGGAAAGACAAGAGAATAGCTAAACAATGGAGAAAACCAATACCTGGGGCAGAACATCACCCTTCGAGCACAGGACCATTCTTTGCAATCACTGATCAAATATCCAGCATGATAACATTGGCTCGTGTTGTTGATGGGTGGGAGGCCCTTGAAATCTGGAATCTGCCTATCATTTTCAAAATTCTTTTTGTCTTTATTCATACGTGGAATGAGGGTTTCACTGGCTAGGCAGCATGTATTGCCCATCCCTAGTTGGGCGGCACAGTGGCTCAGTGGTTTAGCACAGCTGCCTCGTAGCACCAGGGTCCCAGGTTCAATTCCAGCCTCGGGCGACTGTCTGTCTGGAGTTTGCACATTCTCCCCATGTCTGTGTGGGCTTCCTCCAGGGCTCCAGTTTCCTCCCACAGTCCAAAAATATGCAGGTCAGGTGAATTGACCACACTAAATTGCTCATAGTGTTAGGTGCACTAGTCAGAGTGAAATGGGTCTGTGTGGGTTACTCTTCGGAGGGTCAGTGTGGACTGGTTGAGCCAAAGGGCCTGTTTCTACACTGTAGGGAATCTAATCTAACCTCTACTCTAATTGCCTAGAGGGCAGTTAACAATCAACTTCATTACTGTGGGTATGGAGTTACATGTAGGCCAGAACAGTCTGGTAAAGTGAGGATATTCAGGATATTATTGACTGCATGCATATCATTACCTTAGCTGCCAGGTAAGGATGGCAGTTTCCTTCCCTAATAGTGAACCAGATGGTTTTTCTGACAATCAACAATGGATTCATTGTCATCATTCCAGTCTGAATTCCAGTTATTTTAACTGAATTCATATTCTGCCATCTGCTGTGTTGGGATTCAATCCTGGGTCCCACAACATTATGTGGGTTTCTGGATTATAGTCCAGCAATAATATCAGTGGCCATTGCCTCCTCATTTGAGATTAAAGACTTTTCACATTCATTAAGAACCAAATTGATCAAACAAAATATGACATGTGCTAATAGTGTTGCCTATGGGTGTGAAGAATGCCAGATAAGGAACTTGATTTTTGATCATTTCTTTGTCAGGGTGGTTTTAAGTGTAGCAGCTGGATTCAGGCCTCAGTAGTCTCTCTTTCTGGTAGGGGTGAGTAATTCTGAGTGGAAGCTTTGCATTTGTTGATACTTGTATGAGGATTGGTCACCTACAAGTGACGTATATATTTGTGAAAGTGCTGCCTTGTCAACACTTTGGCCTGTGTTTTCATAGGAAAATGGTGATAGTGGTCTTCATGGGAGAAACAGCATCCAGTGTGGAGGAGGATGAGAGGATGAGAGGAGGGAAATGAGAACGACAGGAAGAAGAGCTGGGGTTTGGGTGCAGGAGCCTTCTGAAATTATAGAAGTTACTGTAAATGCACAGGATGAAGAGGGAGCATGGGTAGGATGATGGACCCTTAGAAATATGCCACAAAACAATATGTAGCCAGGCAAATTTACTGAGTCGGAATGACTCACTTACAATTGCCTGAGGCATGTGCTGAAGGAGAGTGGTGCTCTCCAACTTAGCATCTCTTTCTAACATGCAGCCTGGGGAGATGGCTTTCAACACTTGTGGGACATTGACATCTGCTGTCAATGGTTCTAATGGTGACAGTGACCCTGAAATATTTTGCTTGCTGACCCTTTCAAGCTGCCTGTGGAGAGACCCAGCCTGCAGTTCATCATTGCTTTAAGGTTCTCTCTGAGGCAATGTCCCATTGAAGTGAACATTTCATTTAGTTTTAATGGACCGCAGCAGCTAGTCAGGAAGAATCAAAGGTTCACCAAAACAGCAGAGTTTCCAAGGGTATAGGATGTTAGTTACTGCATGCACATCATTATCAAACACCATCAGACCATCCATGCATATTCATCAACCGAAAGGGTTTTCACACGATAAATGATCAATTGGGTGCAGCCATAAGTAACAAATCCTCCAGGTATGTGTCAGAAATCTAGGCAGCAGTCACAGTTCTTACATCTTGAGGAACTGTCAGGTGCCAGTCTTGTTTAAGAGACATGTTGAATTGAGAGGATGGCTGCTGGTGACAAAGGCTATCGCTTGAGGAAATGGTCACTGATACTGACACAGCTTAACTAGGATGGAAGCAATGTGAACCTACAATGGCAGTCATGGCACAGCAAGGGCTATTACTGAACAGACTATCAGTCTGCTGAAGATGAGATCTCAGTGCCCGGTCACAAGGAGTTCTGCAGGATGTTCCATAGAGAACTCTCTGATGGTAGTTGTGTACTGAACCTTACGCAACTGAGTTTCACAGGAAGGGGATGTCTTAGAGGAAGAGCAGATGTAAAATAACATTGAATCCTCTGCAGAATTCTGCCTGAGAATGCGGACAGACCATCACACGGAGAAGTCTAGGTCTCTGCAAGGCAATGCCTTGATGGCAGTGAGACATGTGGGGCATAATAAATGCATATGTTGTAATAGGACAGTGAGTTATTCTGAGCTGTCTGTCAGCAATCTATATTCCCAAAATGCACCTCCCCAGCAAAGTACATCCACAATATTGTTCACCAGAGTACCAAATCTATCACCCTGTTAACATGTTGATTGAACTGCACAAATAATATGGGCTTTATAAGTCTTCTGTTTCTCTAAGTATAAATATTGCATTGAACACAAACATGATGTTAATGCAACAAAGGGTTGCATCATATATTTCCCCTAACACTTTGTGGAGGCCAAACAGAAAATGAAAAGCAAACTTAATTTTGACTGCTATAGTGTTATTTTCAATCATCTCTGGGAACTGCACTGTCCACTTGCATTCAGCTGCAGCGGAAAGAGACAACTGAAAGATTTCCTCTGGATGACTTTGACACGTGTCCTCCAGGTGACTTTGGCTGTGAGGAACTAATAATGGAAGATGTCTCTTGTGAAATTACAGGATTACCTTCCATCATAGCAGCACGAGATAATAACAGTGGCAATGACAAGTGGTAGAAAGAAAGCTGCTCCCATCAGAAATGCTTCAAGCGGAGCTGTATGCTGATAACCGATGCTCAACCTTACAATGAGGTCTGTTTAAGTCTCCCTGCTTTACAGAGAGGGATAAGGAATGGACTGTGTGTTCAGACTCCAGTTCCCTTTTTCAGCTTTATTCTGCACCCTGAGCACAAAGTCAAGGGAATGGAGTACAAACCAGAGCACATCCCCATAAGTGCTTTTGCAATTGGCTGCCCCTCCAAGACAGTCACCAGCCTATCCAGGCAGATGCAGAGTGCCCCAGAGACAGGCTGACCATAATCTGGTTGGACATGTCCAAAGCCTTGTCGGACCATTCGTCCCTTCTGGGACTTCTGCTGTATCTCCAGGGACATCTTGCTGGATATCCAGTATTTATTGCCCTATTGCCAACCCAGATCCTCATTATCAGACTGGGACTCAGCATTGGGATTGTCCAGCAAACCTCCCACTGCCAGAATCTTACGCCAACTCTCCATCTCCAACAGCTGCACAAGGAAATTGTAAAGTGTTCTCACTAGCCTGTGTGCCTCATTGCACTGAGTCGTGAAACGTGACCAAGGTTTCTTTGTAGGTGTTAGTGTTGTGAAAGGATGTGACACTGTATTCTTTGAGGTTTCCTCTTTTGCCTCAGAGATTAGCTATGGTCCCATCTTGGGACTGGCTGCTGGGGCATTTAGCAGTCTACTTCTGTAGAGGATTGAGGCCACATGCTAAGCTTAAGGTGATTGTGAGTGCATTATATTCTGGAAAAGCAACATTTGAAATCACAATCAGATCTCTCTCTAAGAGTTTACATTCTCCAAGTTGCATTATGTGTACACTCTTACATCCACAATACATGAGAGCTATTTACATCAGGAATGAAACAAGAGTGGTCCACACCACCACAGTAGTAATCATATATCCTTCCCTATAGCTGTTTAGCAGATGACTCTGTCAGCAGTACCTTATGTGCAAACTAACCACTCCATCATTATCCTCTAGTTTCCCTGAGTTAGTGGTGTGTCTCAAACTGCAACGAGCTTAAGCATTTCCTATTCTATAGATGGGAAGAAAGCCAGCTCAGCCATTCTGCCTCCTGTCTACCATTTTTCTCATGCATTGTGGACTCTCTATATCCTGTTATAAAGTGGTCAATTCTGATCAGGTAGAATTTTAGAGACACTCATTCTGCTACAGTGACATGAGAACTCAACATCGTGGCAGATATTGGGCAGTGCACCATCCAACTCACATCTTCCACCAAAAGTACACCTGCATCTGACTCTAGTTCATATCCATTGCTTAGTGAGGATTTTCTCTCCTTGCACTGTTAGGAGCCAAACAAGACAGTGACCTTCAAAACACCCAGATGGTGTTTTTCCATTTCATTCCATCTGCACCCAGCTTCACTTGTGCTATTTTTGAAGGTCATTGTCACTTCTGGCACTGGATCCATGTATGAAGGAAGATCAAAGGCTACTCAACTCCTTTATTACTTTTATCCAGGCTGCTGTCATGAGACTGAGTTAAAAATCACACAACACCAGGTTATAGTCCAACAGGTTTAATTGGAAGCACACTAGCTTCCAGTTAAACATGTTGGACTATAACCTGGTGTGTGTGATTTTTAACTTTGTACACCCCAGTCCAACACTGACATCTCCAAGCCATGAGGCTGGGTGGTCTCCTTTCACTTTTAGCGGATATGAGAATTTTCTGCCTAGAGGAGAGCTCACAGGGAATTGTCATTGAAGCTTGGGGTCATTTTTGTCCTATTTCCCACCCTCTAGCCGTGCTGCCTGCTCTCAGCCAACTATGGAGGCATAAATACACATCTTATGCAACTGCAATATTTTCATTATTTTCATCATTGTTTTAGCTCTAAAGGATCTGTCTTGCCTGACAGAAGTTCTAAATCATTTTTATTACCTTACGGTTACAAATTTACTTCAGTATTTGCCTCCAGTAATGCGCCCCAAAATCCTGCAATGTTCATATTCCTACTTGTTGATCTCTTCAACTTGTGAATGCTGGGTAATGCATCTGACACAGACTAGGGCAAACCACCCTTTAAATATCTGATCATTGCAGTTAGTTCAGAACAACCAGTTCTGTGCCTGGATGCCCACACTTTCAATGCTATTGGGCAAGCAGTCCACTCTACCACACTGGTATGGGCTGAGAAGCCACATAATGCCTGTTATTTGGTTATTGACATTATATGGCATGGGCAGGATCAGCAGAGATAGGAGTCAGCAAAGCATTCATTTCTAAGTCAGTCTTCCACCTACTGCCATGGCCAATTTTATACAGCCCACTCCCCATAATTATTCTCATGAAATTCTGTCAGTCATAATGGAGGAGATGATTAGGAGGAGAAATATCCTATTCACTGGTAGCCACAATGACACCTACTCAGAGGATGATGGGCGCAGACAGCTATGAAGGTTAATGACAGGAATTTAACCTGAGAATATGAATGCAATGCTACAGATGTTCAATGACTTTACACAAGTGCTCAGGGTCTGGGAAAATCTTTTCAAATGCTATGTTCTACCAAATGCATCACTAGTCTCAGCCGCTGCTTAAATTACCACACCTTCATCACACTTATCTACTCGTGGTTTAAAATCACATGGTTAATATACCAAGGCTTTAGCTCACTCTCACACATATAGCACAGTCGCAAACCTCCCACTCATATCTCACAGCTTTCACACATTGCCAGCCATCCTCTCATGACAAGAACATTATACATATTACACACCACTCACAAACACAAATAGCTCTCTTTCATTGGACAAGGTGATGGATGGTCGAAGGCAGCAGATGCTTCTAAATACTCTAATTGTACTGGTCATTGTGAATACGCCCATTGTGGAGACAATGATCAGTAGTGGGACTAGAATCAATGAAGATAACAGATATTCCAAGTGCTAGCAAATATTCTAGATTTATTTAGGATATCTGGTCGGCATGGACGAGTTGGACCGAAGGGTCTGTGTCCATGCTGTACATCTCTATGACTCTACAGCTCCATTCATATCCCACTTCATTCTCATTCCATAATCTTCTACTTTACATGTGGCAATTGGTGTAAAGCATTCATTTATTCATTATACCCCTCCTGTCACGATTTTTTTTTTGTATCCATTTCTTTTTAAATAATTAAGGAGTGAAACCTGGCCATCAGAGAAGAAACATTGAGTCATAGAGTTAGATAGCATGGTTAGACAGCTAGTTCGCGGGAACCATGTTCTCAAACTAAAATAGTCCCACTTGCCTGCATTTGGCCCACATCCTTCCAAACCTTTCCAATTCATGTACTCATCCAAACGCCTTCTAAATATTGTAACTGCATCGACCCCTTCCTCTGGCAGGGGACCAGAACAGCACACCGTATTCCAGAAGAGGCCTCACCTGTGTCATGTACAACTTCAACATGATGTCCTGACTCTTATACTCAAAGGTTAGTTGCCTAATAACATCCATCAGCTCAGATTATGACATTGTGCGTAACTTAGAAAATAGATTGGAGTAGGATCTCCCAAATGGTGAAGTATTGGGCACAAATAAAATGTGTCCACAGGAGGGAGTAAAGGAAGAACAGTATTCGCTTGCCAGAGGGTAAGTCTGTTCAAGAGTTCTGCAGAGGATTCAGAACTCTTGAATGGGGCTGGGTCTCACTACAGAAGGCTAGTGGGTACAGGCAATAAATTCTTTGGTTTATAGGGGAGCCTGGGTATAATGTCAAGGAGAATAGAGACTGTCTTAGCAGAAAGTTTTGTGCAGGATATGCTGTTTCCAACATGGAAAAGATGGCTGACCCCACTAGCACATCCTTTGATCCAATAGCTGATGTCCAATGCATCAACCTCCACATTTGTGCACAAACATATCATAGAATCTGACATGGTGCAGAACCCATTTCGCCCTTTAGCTCATTTAGCCCATTGAGTTGGCACTAGATCATTAAACAAGAATCAATTTCTAGTGTTACTCTCCTGTTTTCCAGCTATCCTTACACATTGTTATATTGCAAATAATAATTGAATGCCCTCTTAAATGTCTAACTGAATCTGTCTCCAGGCAGCACATTTCATGCACTAACTACTGACTGAGTGAAAAGTTGCTCCACATTTCATCTTTGTTTCTTTTGCAGATCACCTTAAATCTATGCCCTCTTTTTCTTGCTCCTTTCATAAGGAGGAACAGTTTCTTCTTATCTACTCTATCCAAACCATTCTTGATTTTGAAAACCTCTAAAAGATCTCTTTTTGGCCTTTTTATCTCAAAGAAGAACAATCTCAACTTCTTAATTCTATCCCGACAGCTGAAATTCCTCATTCCTGGAAATATTCATATAATTTGCTTCGCCATTTTCTCCAATGCAATCATTCCTTTACTGTAGTGCACAGAACTACACACAACTTACAACTTTTCTTTAATAGGCCATAATATGTACACACGCACATCAACCTAATCCCAGAGTCTAGGAAAGACTGAAAAATTATAGCTACTATCCCTGCTCTGTCTAATCTCACTTCCTTCAAAATTCTTGACTGCATCTCATCTGGTCCTGGTACCTTGCCAACTTTAAGAATCCAACACTTGTTCCTTATCACTTTTGAACCCATCTAGTGACTGGGTTCCCTGCTCTGTCACTGTGGCCTTGGTAGCATCTCTCCCTTTGGTAAAGACAGATGCTAAATATTCATTTAATATGTCAGCCATGTCCTCTGCCTCCAGGTGTAAATCATGTTTTTGCTCCTTAATTGCATTACTCCACTCTCTGCCAATTGATTTTTCTCTCTGTGCTTTTTTGCTGGTCATTCTTCATCATGATCCTGAACCTTATGATACAATGATCATTGTCTCCTAATTGTGTTTTCCAACTAACACTTGATCCATTTGGCCCAAGAACCAAGACCAGCAGTGCAGCCTTTCTTATCAGACTGAAAATATGGTCCTGCCAGAAGATCCCCCAAATGCAATCCAGAAACACCAGCCCCTTACTGCCATATACATTACAATTATCCCACTCTATGCTTGGTTAATTGATGACTCCCATTATGACTCCTCTATAATCTCACGGTAATTTCCCTGCAGAATTGTTCTTCTACATCCTTTCTGCTAGTTGAATGTCTATAGACTACACCTAGCGACGTACAGTAATTGTATCCTTTTTGTTCCTTAGTTACAACCAAATTGATTTGACTGAGACATCCTATTTCTGCAGCACTGTAATGCCCTCCTTAATTATTACAGCTACCCATCATCTGCCTCTTCCTTTTGCATCTTTTCTGAATATTGGTATCCAGGAATATTTAACACCCCATGTTGATCTTCCTTGAACTGGCTGTCTGTTCTTCCCACTCCATCAAAATCTGAGGCTATAACTCTCAATCTTATGTACTATGTTCCGTGTATTTACTTACATGCATTATAACCCTGACTTAGATTTCATATTTCTTCCTTACTCTGATTTCACCTATTAACTTTCAACTGTCTATACAAGTGCCAGTTGCTTCGTTAAGTATTTTGTGAACCCTGGTCTTTACTACTCTCTTTAACTTCCAAAACCCCAACCAAGTGATTCACTGCCTTTCCAATACCACAAGCAAAACTGTCTGCAAAGAACCCAGTCCCAATTCTGTTTGGGTATAATTAATCCAGGTAGTATAGGTGCCTCCTTCTCAGAGTCAGCTCCAGTGTCTCATGAATCCAAGCCCTCCCGTCTGCACCAACTTTCCAGTCATACATTCGATTAGATTACTTACAGTGTGTAAACAGGCCCTTCAGCCCAACAAGTCCACACCGACCCACAGAAGCGCAACCCACCCATACCCCTACATTTTACCCCTTACCTAACACTACGAGCAATTTAGCATGGCCAATTCACCTGACCCGCACATCTTTGGACTGTGGGAGGAAACCAGAGCACCCGGAGGAAACCCACGCAGACACGGGGAGAACGTGCAAACTCCACACAGTCAGTCGCCTGAGTCGGGAATTGAACCCGGGTTTCAGGCGCTGTGAGGTAGCAGTGCTAACCACTGTGCCACCGTGCCGCTCACAAATATTCATCTGCCATATCCTCCTGTTTCAGTACTTACTTGCATATGTCATTGGGAGTAATCGAGAGATTACTATATTTGTGGTTCTTTTTGCAACTTTCTACCTAGCTTCCTAAATTGTGATTTCAGGATCAAACCTGCTTCCTACCTAAACCATTGTTACCAACTTGGACCACGACCTTTGGCTGTTCACCCTTATCGAGAACAATATCCTGCAGCCACTTTGCAACATCCTGGACCAGGGAGGCAACATACCACCCTGGAGTCATATCTGCAGCCAGAGCAATGCCTGACTGCTCCCCTAACTATTGAATCCCGTTCCCCTATTTCTCTTCCTGTCTTCTTCCTTTTGTCCAGTGGAGCTACTTTCAATCATTGCACCCTGCTGGGGAATCAGCACCCTCATCCGTTTCCAAAATGGAAGACCAATTTGTGAGCAGGATATCCTGGGACTCCCTACACTACCTGTCTGTTTCAATTGGACTGCCAGATAGTCACACATTCCCCTCCTTCCTCCAGGTTCTTATGCTGCAGTGTGTGACAACATCTCTGAACATGCTATTCATGTAACTCTCAGTCTCAAACACCTTTTTTTAAAGTCTGAGTGGTGCAATGGAAGCATAGGCTGAAGACATGCAAACTCATACCACTGCCATGAAAGCTCAAATTGATGCCTTAAGTTAATGCTATGAATACCAGTGTTCAAATAAACTTTTCATAGCAATCAGAGAAGTAGTAATGGATCTGTGAAGCATGATTTTAATTTTTTCCTACAGTATTGATCCTACCACCCCTGCCAATCAGCAATGATCTTGCTGTTGCTATCAACCAGACTACTGCAAGATCTTACAGCTTGAAAGCTGATCTTCTAGGCCCAGAACATCTTGCATTTGTCTAAAGACCATCTGCAAGCTTGCTCACGAAGAGCCAAAGACCTTCCACTCATCATGTTGTGGTCACTGTGGTGGCATGCACAGCGACACTAGGAAAAGGCATCTTGAAGACAGGTACTAAGGGGAGGGACCCAACTGATTAGTACATATTTGCACACAACATGGAATAATTCCATTTCTTAAGTTTGGCTTTGAATGCTTATTTTATAGCTTTTACTTTTACACTGGCCAAGTGGAATCTTCAGTATAACCAAATGGGCCACAGCTGACAGTCGAGTGGATTTTAGGCTTTCTACAGAACCATGATTAGATTAGATTCCCAACAGTGTGGGAACAGGCCCTTCGGCCCAACCAGTCCACACCAACCCTCCAAAGAGCAACCCACCCAGACCCATTTCCTTCTGACTGATGCACCTAACAGTATTGGCAATTCATTTGACCTGCACATCTTTGTGACTGTGGGAGGAAACCAGAGCACCCGGAGGAAACCCACACAGACACGGGGAGAACATGCAAACTCCACACAGACTGTCACCCGAGGCTGGAATCGAACCTGGGATCCTGGTGTTGTGAGGCTGCAGTGCTAACCACTGAGCCACCATGCCACCCATATTTAAATGTTCAGCTTTGATGATTGAACCTTATTAATGGCTGTTGAAAGGGTATTTTCACAGTGAAGAGAGTAGCACATCTTTGCTTGACCTGATCCTCATTCAGCATCCACATGGCTGTGCCCAGCATGATAATGCTATGTAATAGGAATACTCACTCATTTTAACCTCACTAATGCAGTCATGTAAGGATTTACAACATCCCCAGAACGAGGTAGGTCTGACAAATTAAACTGCATTTATTTCGATGCAAAAGGCCTAATAGGGAAGGCAGATGAACTCGGGACATGGTTCGGAGCGTAGGACTGGGATATCACAGCAATTACAGAGCTGTGGCTCAGGGATGGACAGGACTGGCAGTTTAATGTTCCAGAATACATTTGCTACAGGGAGGATAGAAAAGGAAGCAAGAGAGGAGGAGGAGGAGTGGCATTTTTGATAAGGGATAGCATTACAGCAGTACTTAAGGAGGATATTCCTGGGAATACATCCAGGGAGGTTATTTGGGTGGAAATGAGAAATAAGAAAGAGATGATCACTTTTTGGGATTATACTACACACCCTCCAATTGTCAGCAGGAAATGGAGAAACAAATTTGTAAGGAGATTTCAGTTATCTGTTAGAATAATAAGGTGGTTACGGTAGGAGATTTTAAACTTTCCAAACATAGATTGGGACTGCCACACTGTTAAGTTAGAGAGGAATTTGTGAAGTGTGTATAAGAAATTCTTCTGATTCAGTATGTGGATGTACCTACTAGAGAAGGTGCAAAACATGACCTACTCTTGGGAAATAAGGCAGGGCAGGTGACTGAGGTGTCAGTGGGGGATCACTTTGGGGCTAGCGACCATAATTCTATTAGTATTAAAATAAAGTGAAAAATCACACAACACCAGGTTATAGTCCAACAGGTTTAATTGGAAGTACAAGCTTTCGGAGCACTAGTCCTTCATCAGGACAACCACCTGATGAAGGAGCTGATTTTTAACCTTGTCCACCCCAATCTAACCTGCATTAATCCATTTCCCCTGCCACCGCAGGAATTATAAAACCTGCAATTAATCCAAGTCATGGTAAATTGATTGAATTTTTTGAAGAAATAACAAAGAGGATTAATGAGGGCAGAGAAAAGGATGTGATCTATAGGTACTTCAGCATGACGTTCAAAAAAGTTCCTCATGGTAGACTGGTTAACAAGCTTACTTCACCAACACATTTACCTGGACCATCTCTGTCACCTTCCTCCCCTTCCTGGACTTCTCCATCTCCATTAATGACGACCGATTTGATACCGACATTTTTTACAAACCCACCGACTCCCACAGCTACCAGGATTACACCTCTTCCCACCCTACCTCCTGAAATAATGTCATCCCGTATTCCCAATTCCTCCACCTCCGCTGTATCTGCTCCCAGGAGGACCAGTTCCACCACAGAACACACCAGATGGCCTCCTTCTTTAGAGACCGCAATTTCCCTTCCCACATGGTTAAAGATGCCCTCCAACGCATCTTGTCCACATCCTGCACCTCCGCCCTCAGACCTCACCCCTCCAACCGTAACAAGGCCAGAACACCCCTGGTGCTCACCTTCCACCCTACCAACCTTCGCATAAACCAAATCATCCACCGACATTTCTGTCACCTCCAAACAGACCCCACCAGCAGGGATATATTTCCATCCTCACCCCTTCCTGCCTTCCGCAAAGACCGTTCCCTCCATGACTACCTGGTCAGGTACATGGCCCCCAACAACTCACCCTCTCCTGGCACCTTCCCCTGCCACTGCAGGAATTGCAAAACCTGCGCCCACACCTCCTCCCTCACCTCTATCCAAGGCTCTAATGGCGCCTTCCACATCCATCAAAGTTTTGCCTGCACATCTACTAATATCATTTATTGTATCCGTTGCTCCCGATGCAGTCTCCTCTACATTGGGGAGACTGGATGCCTCCTAGCAGAGCACTTTAGGGAACATCTCCAGGACACCCACACCAATCAACCACACCACCTTGTGGCCCAACATTTCAACTCTCCCTCCCACTCTGCCGAGGACATGGAGGTCCTGGGCCTTCTTCACCGCTGCTCCCTCATCACCAGACGTCTGGAAGAAGAACACCTCATCTTCCGCCTTGGAACACTTCAACCCCAGGGCATCAATGTGGACTTCAACAGTTTCCTCATTTCCCCTTCCCCCACTTCACGCCAATTCCAAACTTCCAGCTCAGCACTGTCCCCATGACTTGTCCTACCTGCCTATCTTCTTTTCTATCTATCCACTCCACCCTCCCCCCCACGACCTATCACCTTCATCCCTTCCCCCACTCACCTATTGTACTCTATGCTATTTCCACCCCACCCCCACCCTCCTCTCACATATCTCTTCACCCTTCAGGCTCTCTGCCTGTATTCCTGATGAAAGGCTTTTGCCCGAAACGTCGATTTTACTGCTCCTCGGATGCTACCTGAACTGCTGTGCTCTTCCAGCACCACTAATCCAGAATCTGGTTAGCAAGCTTGGATCATGTAGAATACAAGGAGAACCAGCCACTTGGATACAGAACTGGCTCAAAGGTAGAAGATAGAGGGTGGTGGTGGAGGATTGCCTTTCAGACTGGAGGCCTGAGACCAGTGGTGTACCACAAGGATCGATGCTGAGTCCACTGCTTTTCGTTATTTATATAAATGATTTGGGTGTGAACATAGAAGGTATGGTTAGTAAGTTTGCAAATCACACCACAATTGGTGGTGTATTGGACAGAAAGAAAGGTTACCTCAGAGTACAACGGGATCTTGATCAGATTGACCAATGGGCCGAGTAGTGGCAGATAGAGTTTTATTTAGATAAATGTGAGTTGCTGCATCTAGAAAGGCAAATCAGGGCAGGACATATACACTTCATGGTAATGTCCTGGGGAGTGTTGCAGGTCATGTGTTGCTGGTTAAAGCACAGCAGGTTAGGCAGCATCCAAGGAACAGGAAATTCAACGTTTCGGGCATAAGCCCTTCATCAGGGCTTTGATGAAACGTCGAATTTCCTGTTCCTTGGATGCTGCCTAACCTGCTGTACTTTAACCAGCAACACATTTTCAGCTGTGATCTCCAGCATCTGCAGACCTCATTTTTTACCCGAGTGTTGCAGGTCCACAGTTTCTTGAAATTGGAGTCATAGATAGATATGAAAGTGAAGAAGGCGCTTGGTATGCTTTCCTTTAATGGTCAGAGCATTGAGTACAGGAGTTGGGAGGTCATGTTGTAGGTGTACAGGACATTGGTTAGACCACTTTTGGAATAATGTGTGCAATTCTGCTCTCCCTGCTATTGGAAGGATGTTATGAAACTTGAAAAAAGGTTCAGAAAAGATTTACAAGGATGAA
This sequence comes from Hemiscyllium ocellatum, assembly GCF_020745735.1. Taxonomy (NCBI): domain Eukaryota; kingdom Metazoa; phylum Chordata; class Chondrichthyes; order Orectolobiformes; family Hemiscylliidae; genus Hemiscyllium; species Hemiscyllium ocellatum. Next base: position 77,468,535 of record NC_083402.1, read on the forward strand.
ACTAGGTTTGGAAGGTTTAAGCTATAGGGAGAGTCTGACTGGGCTGGAGCTATTTTCACTGAAGCATTGGAAGCTGAGGGATGACCTTACAGAGGTTTAAAAATCATGAGGAGCATGGATAGGCTAAATAGACAAGGTGTTTTCCCTGGCCTGGGGGAGTCCAGAATTAGAGGGCATAGGTTTAGGATGAGAGGAGAACAGTTTAAAAGAGACCTAAGGGGCAACCTTATTCACACAGAGAGTGGTGTGTGTATGGAATGAACTGTCAGAGGAAGTGGTGGAGACTGGTACAATTACAACATTTAAAAGGCATCTGGATGGGGAAAATGACTGGGAAGGACTTTAGAAGGATATGGGCCAAGCACTGGCAAATGGGACTAGATTAGTTTTGGATGTCTGGTTGGCATGGATGAGTTGGACTGAAGAGTCTGTTTCTGTGCTATACATCTCTATGACTCTACAATTCTATAAACCCTTGTAGGTCAGGAGAATCGACGTTTTGGGCATGAGCCCTTCTTCAGGAATGAGGAGAGCGTGCGAAGTAGACGAAGATAAAAGATAGGGAGGAGGGACTTGGGGGAGGGGCGTTGGAAATGTGATAGGTGGAAGGAGGTTAAGGTGAGGGTGATAGGCCGGAGTGGGGGTGGGGGCGAAGAGGTCATGAAGAAGATTGCAGGTTAGGAAGGTGGTGCTGAGTTCGAGGGTTGGGACTGAGACAAGGTGGGAGAAGGGGAAATGAGGAAATTGAAGAAATCTGAGTTCATCCCTTGTGGTTGGAGGGTTCCTAGGTGGAAGATGAGGCGCTCTTCCTCCAGCCATCGTGTTGCTATGGTCTGGCGATGAAGGAGTCCAAGGGCCTGCATGTCCTTGGTGGAGTGGGAGGGGGAGTTGAAGTGTTGAGCCACGGGGCGGTTGGGTTGGTTGGTCCGGGTGTCCCAAAGCTGTTCTCTGAAACGTTACACAAGTAGGCGGCCTGTCTCCCCGATATAGAGGAGGCCACATCGGGTGCAGCGGATGCAGTAAATGATGTGTGTGGAAGTGCAAGTGAATTTGTGTCGGATATGGAAGGATCCCTTGGGGCCTTGGAGGGAAGTAAGAGGGAAGGTGTGGGCGCAAGTTTTGCATTTCTTGCGGTTGCAGGGGAAGGTGCCGGGAGTGGAGGTTGGGTTGGTGAGGGGTGTGGACGTGACAAGGGAGTCACGGAGGGAGCGGTCTTCTTGGAACGCTGATAGAGGAGGGGAGGGAAATATATCCCTGGTGGTGTGGTCCTTTTGGAGGTGGCGGAAATGACGACAGATGATATGATGTATATGGAGGTTGGTGGGGTGTTAGGTGAGGACCAGTGGGGTTCTGTCTTGGTGGTGATTGGAGGGGCGGGGCTCAAGGGTGGAGGAGCAGGAAGTGGAGGGGCTCCTTCCCACCAACCCAACTTCCACTCCCGGCACCTTCCCCTGCAACCGCAAGAAATGCAAAACTTGCGCCCACACCTTCCCCCCTTACTTCCCTCCAAGGCCCCAAGGGATCCTTCCATATCCGACACAAATTCACTTGCACCTCCACACGCATCATTTACTGCATCCGCTGCACCCAATGTGGCCTCCTCTATATCGGGGAGACAGGCCGCCTACTTGTGTAACATTTCAGAGAACAGCTCTGGGACGCCCGGACCAACCAACCCAACCACCCCGTGGCTCAACACTTCAACTCCCACCCCCACTCCACCAAGGACATGCAGGTCCTTGGACTCCTCTATCGTCAGACCATAGAAACATGACGGCTAGAGGAAGAGCGCCTCATCTTCTGCCTAGGATCCCTCCAACCACAAAGGATAAACTCAGATTTCTCCAGTTTCCTCATTTCCCCTCACCCCACCTTGTCTCAGTCCCAACCCTCGAACTCAGCACCACCTTCCTAACCTGCAATCTTCTTCCTGACCTCTCCGCACCCCCCATTCCCACTCTGGCCTATCACCCTCGCCTAAACCTCCTTCCACCTATCGCATTTCCAACGCCCCTCACCCAAGGCCCTCCTCCCTACCTTTTATCTTAACCTGCTGGACACACTTTCCTCATTCCTGAGGAAGGGCTCATGCCCGAAACGTTGACTCTCCTGATCCTTGGATGCTGGCTGACCTGCTGCGCTTTTCCAGCAACACATTTTCAGCTCTGATCTCCAGCATCTGCATCCTCACTTTCTCCTATATACCCTTGTAGTTGCTTTGGTTGAGATGTGCTTATTCAACCAAGACAGATCAAAGATCAGACCCCTGACCCTCTTGGCATGTATATTTCAGATAGCCTTTGGATAAGTTTGGTTTGAATTTTTAAAGGTTTAGATGCTAATGTTAAGAAATTACTGATTTACAAGTTGTAAAATGCAGGCAATGTCCTCATGGTATTATCACTGGCCTGTTAATCCAGGGACCGAGGTAGTGCTTTGGACACATTGGCTTGAATCCTACTGTGGCTGTTAGTGGAGGTTTGAAATCAATAAAAATCCGGAATTGAAAGTCAAATGATGAGCATCAATTCTTTGCCAATTGTTGGAAGAACCCATTTGGTTCAGTCATGCCCTTTAGGGAAGGAAAATGCCATCCTTGCCTGGTCTAGCCTACATGTGATCCCAGGCAAAAGTGAGGACTGCAGATGCTGGAAACCAGAGTTTAGATCAGAGTGATGCTGGAAAAGCACAGCAGGTCAAGCAGCATCCGAGGAGCAGGAAAATCTATGTTTCGGGCAAAAGCCCTTCATCAGGAATGGAGGCAGGGAGCCTCCAGGATGGAGAGATCAATGGGGGTGGGTGGTGGGGCTGGGGAGAAGGTAGCAAAGAGTACAATAGGTGAATGGGGGTGGGGTTGGAAGTGATAGGTCAGAGAGGAGGGTGGGGGAAGGTAACAAAGAGTACAATAGGTGAATGGGGATGGGGATGGAGGTGATAGATCAGCGGAGCGGTGGAGTGGATAGGTGGGAAGGAAGATTGGCAGGTAGGACAAGTGCTGAGCCAAAAGTTTGGAACTGGGGTAAGGTGGGGGGAGGCGAAACGAGGAAAGTGGTGAAGTCCACATTGAATTTGTTATTGAATCCTTCACCCTGGGAAAAGGCTTATTTCTATCCACCTTGTCTACATCCTTCATGATTTTGTAGACCTCAATCAAGTCCCCCCTCAATCTCCTTTTTTCTAATGAAAACAATCCTAACCTACTCAACCTCTCTTCATAGCTAGCACCTTCCATATCAGGCAACATCCTTGTAAACCTTCTCTGCACCCTCTCCAAAGCGTGCACATCTTTTTGGTCATGTGGAGACCAGAACTGTCCACAGTATTCTGAATGCAGCCAAACCAATGTCTTGTGCAATGTTAATATGACTTGCCAACTCTTATACTCAATACCCCTTCCAATGAAGGCAGGCAAAACATAGGCCTTCTTGACTACTCTATCCAGCTGTGCAGCAACCTTCAGGGTGCAATGGACCTGAACTCCAGATGTCTCTGCTCATCAACCTTTCCCAAGGCTCTTCTGTTAACTGTATAACTCGCTCTAGAATTAGACTTCCTAAAATGCATTACCTCACATTTACCTGAATTGAAATCTATCTGACACTTCTCCACCTAACTCTTCAATCTATCTATATTCTCCTGTATTCTTTGACAGTCCCGTATGCTGTCTGCTTCTTAACCAATCTTCGTGTCATCGGCAAACTTACTGATCATACTGACAATGGCCTCTTCCAGATCATTTATGTATATCACAAACAACAGTGGTCCCAGCACTGATCCCTATGGTACACCTTTCTCCATTTTGAGAAATTCCCTTCAACTACTACTCTCTGTCTCCTGTTGCTCAACCAGTCCTTTATCCAACTGGTTTTTATCCAACCCTGCGCACCATGTGGCTTCACTTTCTCCATTAATTTACCATGGGAAACCTTATCAAATGCCTTACTAAAGTCCATGTATATGACATCTACAGCCCTTCCTTCATCTATCAACTTGGTCAATTCCTCAAAGAACTCTATTAAGTTGATAAGGCACGATCTCCCCTACACAAAATCAAGTTGCCTATTCCTGATAAGCCCATTCTTTTCCAAATAGATTTTATCCCTCAGTACCTTCTCCAGCAACTTTCCAACCACTGGCATCAGGCTCACTGGTCTGTAGTTAACTGGAATATCCATACTACCCTTCTTGTACAGGGGGACAATATGAGCAATCCTCCAGTCCTCTGGCACCTCACCTGTGTTTAAGAATGCCACAAAGATATCTGTCAGGTCGCCTCCTTTAGCAAACTGGGATAGATTCCATCTGGTCCTGGGGATTTGTCCACCTTAATAACCTCTAGCCTACCCAACACATCTTCCCTACTTATGTCCAGAGTAATCAAACTTCTACCTCTAATCTCAACATTCATCATGTCCCTCTCCACAGTGAACACTGATGCAAAGTAATCATTCAGAATCTCACCCATTTTCTCAGGTTTGACACACAGCCTTCCTTCGTTATCTTTTAGTGGACCAACCTTTTCTCTAGTTACCCGCTTGCTTCCTATATAAGAATAAAAGGCTTTGGGATTCTCCTTAATTCTGCTTGCTAAAGCTATTTCATGACCCCTTTAAGCCCACTTGATTCCTACTCTCCCGATATTCCTTCAGGGCCCATTCTGTTCTTAGCTGCCTGGACCTTATGTGTACTTCCCTTTACCTTTTGGCTAGTCGTACGATTTCTCCTGTCATCCACAGTTCACGAGTCTTGCCTTTCCTATCCTTTGTTTTCAATGGGACAGTATATCCTGCACTATAGTGTCCTCCTTTAGCACAGCCATGGTATCATCCTTGACCAGCAATGTAATTCCCCCGCCCCCACTCCCCCATCCCCCACTCCCAACCTTTTACATCTCTCCCTGTCCTAGAACATTTAGTTGCCAATCATGCCTTTCCTTCAATCAAGTCTCTGTGTTTGCAATAATGTCATATTTCCAGACACCAATCCAAGCCCTAAGTTCATCTGCCTTACCCACTATACTCCTTGCATTAAAGTATATGCACTTCAGGTCACCAGTTCTTTTGCATTCATCTGCTCTTTGCCTACTCCTCCCCTTAATAATGCTAACTTCATGATTCTTACAGAATCCAGTTTCCACCTCACTGTCTACTTGTCTTCTCATCTGGTTCCCAGGCCCCTGCCACATTAGTTTAAAACCTCCCCAACAGCAGTCAGCAAAAACTCCCCCAAGGACATTAGTTCCAGTCTGGTTCAGGTGTAGACCGTCCAATTTGTAATAATCTCACCTTCCCCAGGATCGGTCCCAATACGCAACAAATCTGAACCCCTCTCTCCTACACCATCTCTCAAGCCACATGTTCATCCTGCCTATTCTTTCATTTCTATTCTGGCTAGCACGTGGCACTGGTAGTAATCCCAAAATCACTACCTTTGAGGTTGTCCTTTTTAACTTCTCTCCTAGCTCCCTGAATTCTGCTTTCAGGACCTCATCTCGTTTTTTTACTTATAACGTTGGTGCCTATATGCACCAAGACAACTGGCTGTTCAGCCTCCCCTTTTAGAATGCTCTGCAGCCAATCAGTGACATCCCTGACCCGAGCACTTGGGAGGTAACATACCATCCGGGAGTCCCGTTTTTGGCCACAGACCCGCCTACCTACTCCCCTCATAATAGAATCCCCCATGAGAATGGCCCTCCGAGTCTTTTTCCCTCCCTTCTGAACAGCAGTGCCCATCATGGTACTGTGATCTTGGTAACTGCTGCCCTCCTCTGGTGAGCCATCTCCCCCAACAGTATACCTATTTTGGAGGGAGATGACCACAGCGGACACTTGCACTGCCTTCCTACTCTTTTTCTGCCTTTCGGTCAGCATTCACTGTCTCCTTCAGTAATTCTAACCTGTAGTGTGACCAGTTCACTAAACGTGCTATCCATGAACTCCTCAGCATTGCGGATGCTCCACTGTGAGCCCATCCGCAGCTCCAGAGCCGTCATGCTGTCAAACAAGAGCTGCAGCTGGACACATTTCTTGCAAGTGTAAGAGTCAGGGACGTTAGCCACATCCCTGAGCTCCCACATCAAGTAAAAGGCAAATGCCACAGGTCTGAGGTCTCCTGCTATTGTAAGCCTTAGCTTTACATCAACTAACTAAAACCAAACAATAAACTTACATATATGAAAGAAAAGAAAGAGAAAATTTAAAAACCTTACTTTACAGAATCTTTTTCTTCTGGTTAGAGGAGGGGGTGCAGGAGGGAGGGGGTACAGGAGGGAGATACTACAGGTGCAGTGTCTTGGGTTTAGCTGCTGCCCAAATATATACTAAGTCCTTACCTACCCGGCACCCTCCTGGTCTCCACGTCACCTCCGCTCTGCCTCCCATTACTTCCGGCCAGGAAGAGTAGTTTTTATTTGTAAGATCTGTAAAAATTACAACAGGTAGCATTATTTAAAGGGAAACTGAAATAAATTATAATCATGCAGACTTTGAGATAATGTCAGATTACTTTGAACAAATCACAGTCATCGTATTGATTGCAGTTTGTGGATGGTAGTTATGAAATGTGTTTTTCACCTTTCGTTCTCAATTATTGATATAGCTGTTTGATATGAACATGCATACATTCTAAATGACTTGGAGATGCTGGAAGTGGACAAATCATACAACATCAGGTTATAGTCCAACAGGTTTATCTGGAAGCACACTAGCTTTTGGAGCGCTTCTCCTTCATTAGGTGTTTGTGGAGGTTAAGACCAGGCTCATAAATTTATAGCCAAATGAGTCTAGTGTCATAGAGTTCTGATACAGTAAACAATCTTAAATTAAAACTTTCATCTTTTGTGATGGGATATGCTGATTTCTGTTCTTTGGTATGTAAATCCTAGAACTTCTTTTAAATTACATTCTCAAGATAGCTTAGGCTTTTAAGCAAAAGATGTGAAGCCTGTCTGTGTCACAATGCTATGTCAGACTGACTAACCCTCTGGATAGTTTCACAGAGTTTTACATGGATTCATGCAGCAAAATAAAATTAATTCTGCAAAAACAAATTCACCCCATAAGCCTATATGTGCATGTGTTAGGGTGACAGATTGAGTCTGTATGTGAGGGTGTGCATGTGAATGTGAGTGCACGTGATAGAATGCGTGTGTATATGTGTGTGTGTGTGTATGCGCATGTGAGTGTGATGGAGTATGTGTGAGGGGATGTGTGCTGGTATGAGTGCTGGGGATGTAGGTGTGTGCATATGAGAGACAGCTTGTGTATGAGGGAGGGTCTGCGTGGGTATGTGAGTGTGTAAGAGTGTGTGTGTGTGTGTGTGTGTGTGCGCGCGCGCGCGTGTGTGTTCTAACCAGAACTCCATCAATAAACACAAAAATTTAGATCCTATCTACCAGTCCTTGAGAAAAAAAAGAACCACAAATGACATCACCCAACTAAGAAACTAAGATGTATAAATAGAGAAGTGGGACATACCACCAGTACTTCACCGGGGACTCTCACTGATGATGTTACCTAGTATGGTGACGAAATGTCTGAAAACAAACCTCCCAGCTCAGCAAGCAAACTTACAGACTTATCATCAACCTGAGCTGCAAATCTTTTCAAAAATCAAATCATGATCTGTTTAAAGGTGACTTTTAACTACAACTGGTTAAAAGCATTCTAAATGAGGGGAGTAGAAAGAATATTCGAACTAAGTAGATTCAGTCGAATTGAATTGGTTTTTACATTCTTAGTTTGACAAAAAGCATCTTTAAAACAATGAACTAGGAATTTCAAAGCTGACCTGAAAAAAATCAATTGCGGCTCCAACAGATGTGTTGAAGCCATCAGACTGCATGATCAGTATTTCACTAGCTGAATACACATAAAACTGAGTGAGCATTTAATGCATAATTTACTGCTGCTGTCAGAAAGTGGTTTACGTGGTGCCCTTTACATTGTATAGCCACAGATCCAGCAAGAAATTGATTTCTCAGTGTGAGAGAAAGCTACCAATGAGATTAAGCACTCGTCTGTTTGCTTAATCGGTCTCCTTTAAAAAAGCTTGCATTTGCTTATCTGAATCAAATGGAGCCAAATGTTATCACAGTAAAGACAGGAACGCTGTTAGCAAGTACACTTTGGATTTTAAAAATGCTCTTGTTTATTAATTTACTCCTCAATAGCCTCTTTATAGCCCGCCGGCTCCCATGCGCATTTTTATAAGACCAACTCAAGGAGATCAAAGTGAACGTGCTCCTGGTCTCAGACTGTATGTTCATTTTACTGCAGATGGAGTGACCAAGAGAGTCAGGGAATGCTATTCACGTGGCCAGTACGTTGTTGTGGAATGGAAAACCTTGGAATGTGCTATCTTGTGTATTTAATTTTAAGTTGTAAAGCTGCATATTAATTATTCATTTGCAGAACACATTTTGAGTAAGAAACCCTCAGAGGTCGTATTAGATTAGCATATGCCAGCATTTGACTGGGGGAAAAAAACTCACAATTGGTTTAAATATTCTAATGCATTCAGCCCTTAAGGGCTGAAAGCAACACACAGAAAGCAATTTTGATGTATCAAGCCACTAGTGTCTCTTTTGGTAGATCTGATATTCAGTAATAGCCGAGAAACATCAAAAGGATAACTGAATAGTTACGTATTTTTGTCCAAGTAGTGTTTGACCTTTTGGCTGGCTCAGATTATTTAGAAGAACAAGAGAGACAAAGAGAAATCCGAATGCCTGAGAAAATAAAACTGAAGGTTGATTTTGTTCCTTCATCCTGTTACGATCAGTTGAGGAGGGGTGAATTGGCTCCACTCTGCTTAAATACCTCAGTCGGGAACAACAAAAATTTTAAATGCTTGTAAGCATGCAGCCATGTCCCAATCTAATAAAATTGTTGTTCACTAATTGACCAGAAGCAAATTGAAAGCCAATTCTGATGTTTTCTTTACTGAAAGAGAAAGTAATTTTATTATTTACTAAGCACAAGAAAGAGTAATAAAAATGTGGCATTAAACACATACACAAATACAGACATAACATTTAGAAAGGAGGGGGTGTCTAATACTAAACAGAATCAGGAATGTGCAATTTAAATGTCCTTAGAGCCTTGAGAACATCATTGCTTCATTGGTGATTTGTATCCCCATCAGCAGAAAAATCTTGGTGGATGGATGTTTCTCAAATTAGCTTCATCACTGAACACTGTTTATCTGAGAGAGACTGAGAGAAAAAGGGGAGTAAAGAGATGTGTCCAGTTTTTTCTCCCACAAATCCATTTTCTTCTTTCTCCGCTCTGCCTCAGAAGTTGCTCCTTGAAATGCAGTTTTTTTTTCACAAACTGCAGATGACTTTCATCCCAATATGTGCAACTTCCAGAAAAGTGAAAATCGAAGAGGGGATACACATCTAAGTGTCCATCTTCATTTATTTTGTGACATTAGTCTAATTTCCGAATGGGTCTTGTTTATTCAAGGTTTCACCTGCTTGGCTCAACCTGATATGGTAACCATGGTAGCCATCTCAAATCAGCATTTTCCCTTTTTTAAAACCATTTTAGCCCATGAAAGGTTCCAGGTATTAAGATCAGATATTGGAAGTTGGAAATTGATAGCCCATTTTTGCCACTATCCGAACAGTTCTTCATTGTCATAAACACTTGGGTAAAATTCACAACTAGACTCAGATTCGTTAGGTTCCACACATCACATTCTGCAAGAATGTGTATTCTATGCATGCAGGAAAGAGTTAATTTCTAAATGAAACTTTTTTACATACATGCTTCAGCAACCAACACTTAATTCAGCAAGTTTATGAACAACGTCTTCTTCACAAGTATCCAAATGTTTACTCGTGCTGGATTAAGTGCTAATTACATGATCATATGATTAAATAATAATATTTTGGGTTTGAAAGTTCAGAAGGGAGTCTCACCTGTTGGCAGGGGATATTATGAATTTAGACATGCAGCACCCAAGATTTCCTCATCATCGTCTTAATAGCTGGAAAATTATCTTAATTTGTGCTGTGTGAAACATGAGCAAATGTGTCTAGTGGCAGGACAAACTATTCTTTATTCACTCATGGGATGTAGGCATTACTGGATGGCCAGCAATTTTTTATTGCCAATCCATAGTGCCCCTGAGAAAGTGGTTGTGAGCTGCCTTCTTAAACTGCTGCAGTCCACCTGCTATAGGTTGACTCACCACAGGAATTCTTGGGAGGCATTTCCAGGATTTTGACTCTATGACATTGAATGAACAGCAATATATTTCATTGTGGTGAGTTTCATGGAAGTGAACTTGCAGGTGGTTCCATTCCTGTATAACTGCTGCCCTTGCCCTTCTAGATGGATGTAGTTGTGAATTTGGAAGGTACTGAGTAAGGATACCTGGTGAAATTCTACATCTGGTACACGCTACTGCTACTGAGAGTCCGTGGTGGATGGAGTGGCTGCAAGTGGATGTGGTGCTAATCAAGCAGACTGCTTTGTTCTGAATTGTATCAAGCTTCTTGAGCTCCAGTGTTGTTGGAGTTGCACCCACCCAGGCAAGTGGTGAGTATTCCATCACAATCCTGCCTTGTGCCTTGTAGATGGTGGACAGGTTTTGGGAAGTTACTCAGTGAATTAGTCACCTCTAATCTGTTCTTGTAGCCACTGTGTTCAGGTGATAAATCCAGTTTAGTTTCTGGTCATTGGTAACCCCAAGGATCTTGATAGTAGGGGATTCAGTAACACCACTGAATGCTAAAGGGCAGTGATTAGATTGTCTCTTGTTGAAGATTGTCACTGCTGGGTGAAAGTGTGGTGTGAACGTTACTTGCCATATTTCAGCCCATGCTTGGATACTTTTCAAATCTTGGTGCATTTGAACATGGACTGCGTCAGTATCTGACGAGTCACAAATGAAAGAGTCATAGAGCCATCGATATGTACAACACAGAAACAGACCCTTTGGTCCAACTCATCCATGCCAGCCAGATATCTTAACCTAACCTAGTCCCATTTGCTAGCACTTGGCCCATATCCCTCGAAACCCTTCCTATTCATATACCCATCCAGATGCCTGTTAATTGTTGTAATTGTAACAGCCTCCACCACTTTCTCTGGCAGCTCATTCCATACATGCACCATCCTTTGCATAAAAAAGCTGCCCCTTAGGTTCCTTTTAAATCTTTCTCCTTTCACCCTAAACCTACACCATATAGTTCAGGACTCCCTCATTCCAATGAAAACACCTTGCCTATTTACCCTATCCATGCCCCTCATGATTTTATAAACCTCTATAAGGTCACCCCTCAGCCTCCAATGCTCCAGGGAAAACAGCCCCAGCCTATTCAGCCTTTCCCTATTGCTCAAACCCTCCCACCCTGGCAACATCCTTGTAAATGTTTTTTGAACCCTTTCAAGTTTCACAACATTGTTCCTATAGGAGGGAGACCAGAATTGCACACGATATTCCAAAAGTGACTTAACCAAGATGCTGAATATTGTGCAATCATCAATGAACAAACCCACCTTTGAGCTTATGATGGAGGGAAGGTTGTTGATGAAACAGCTGAAGATGGTTGTGCCTTACACTATTCTGCGGGAACTCCTGCAGGGATGGCCTGGAGTTGAGATGACTGACCTCCAACAACCACAAACATCTTCCTAGGTGCCAGATAAGCCTTCAACGAGCAGTGAGTTTGCTCATAGATACCCATCGATTCTAGTTTTGCTAGGCCTCCTTGATGCCACATTCAGTTGAATGTGACCTTGATATCTAATGCTGTTACTCTCACCTCACCTTATGATGTTAGTTCTTAATTATGATGCCTCTGCCTAATTTGGCGGTCCTTCACATACGTACACTAGTATGTCTCCGTCTAGATTTACAGCCTCCATGCCTTCAGAAATTAATACTGTGTCTCCACAAGCATTCCTCACAGCCCCCTCCCAGCAAGTATATCCAAAATAATGAGAAACCAATGGAATGCCATGGACTAGCTGAATGTAAATGTAGCTTAGCAAATATTCAGCAACGTCAGATTCCAGTTGCAGTAGGCTGGCAATTTTGGCAGAATTTAATGTTGACGATGAGGGTTGATAGGGGTCTTGTGCAGCCTCGGTTGGTGAAGTTTTGCAGGTATTTGTTTGCCCTTCAAGCACTTAAATTACCAGGCTTGTCCCTTCCCCTGGATCAAGGATTCAGTGGATGGAAATCCCACCTCTGAAGTTGCAACCACCAGTAACGTATTAAATGGGCCAGAGGTGAGGCAGACTAGAAGTTATGGGGGAAAGAGGATTTGGAAGGTAAGGCAGGAACTGACTCTCAGCAGTCCTGTCCATGACCCAATTCTGGCTGTCTCATCAAGCATTGAGAGCATTTATATGAGGATTTCTCCCACCTAGGCCTCATCAGCCCCAGATGCTTAGCAGCAAACTGGAAAGGAATTTCATTTTTCAGGCTCACATGGAGTGTTCGCTGCCCACTTACTGGTTGATGGCTATCAGCGGTGGGATTTAGCCCTGAAGTGGGCATTAAAATGGGCAATCAAAGACTTCATTAGCATTCAGGCAGGAAAGCCACAAGCCCTGGACTTAATTGGAGGGAGACGGCAAGAAGAGGGGATGCCAGACCACATCCTTCCATACTAATAAATGTTCATGCATCTCCAAACATGCTGCAAATGCTTCATATTTGTAATATCAAGTTACTAAATTGTGTTGGAGTTCTATTAATCTTTTAACAGAAAACTGATTTGTTTGGTCTGTAGTTGCGAGCAGGGAGAGACATCAGTTGAATGCTGCAATCTATGCAATAAGCAACATCTTCTTTAATTATTTTCTATAGTTTGAGGGTTTTTTTCATTTCAGATGGGATGTGTAATTTTTTTCTTGGATCTCCTCCATGAGTAACTAGGTTATGTGATATGAGCATTGCTTGTAAGTCTGACATTGCTTGAGAAGGTCATACTGAGCTGTTTTCTTTAATTGGCGTAATTCATGTGATGTGGATGGTGCTTTCTGGAGTGAGTTCCAGGATTTTGAAAAGCTAGGGTGTTGTGTGAATTGGATGGAAAATTCCAGGTAGTAGTGTTCTCTTCTACCTGCTGGCCTTGTTCTTCTACGTGCTAGCCGTTGCAGGTTTTTGTTGGAGACTACTTTCTAAATGGGGAAAGCCTTCAAAAGTCCAAGCACAAAGGGACTGTTGTCCTAGTTCAGGGTTCTGTTAAAGTCAACATGCAGGTTCAGCTGGCAATATTAGCATTCATTTTGAGAGGGCTAGAATACGTGAGCAGGGATGTACTGCTGAGGTTGTATGAGGCTCTCATCAGGCCATATTTGCAATAATATGAGCAGTTTTGGGCTCAGTATCTAAGGAAGTATGTGCTGGCCTTGGAGGGGTTCCAGAAGAGGTCTACCAGAATGATCCTGGGGATTAAGAGCTTGTCTCACGAGGTGTGGTCAAAGATTCTAGGCCTGTACTCAATTGAGTTTAGAAGGATGAGGGGGGAATCTCATTGAAACTTACAGAATACTGCGAGGTCTGGATAGAGTGGACATGGAGATGACTAAGAGCCAAGGGCATCAGCCTTAGAATGAAGGAACAACCCTTCACAACTGAAATGAGGAGAAATTTCTTTAGCCAAAGAATGGTGAGTCTGCAGAAAGCTATTGAGGAAAGTCATTGAGTGTATTCAAAACAGAAATAGTTAGGTTCTTGATTAGCAAGGAGATCAAGAGTCATGGGGAGGAGGTTGGAGAATGGAGCTGAGAAATATCCGTCATAATCGAATGGTGGCGTTGTGGGCTAAATGGCCTTATTCTGCTCCCATATCTTATGGTCTTACAGTTTGGATGGTGCTGTTGAAGGAGCCTTGGTGAGTTGCTGCAGTACATCTTACAGATGGTAAACATTGCTAACACTGTGCACTGCTGGCAGAAGGAGTGAATATTTAGTGTGATAGATGAGGTGCTGTTGAAATGGATTGTTTTGTCCTAGATCACAACAAGCTTCGTGAGTGCTTTAAGAGTTGTACTCATTCAGATAAGTGGAGGGCATTCCATCACACACCTGACTAAGTCCTTGTAAATGATGGACAGCTTTTATAGAGTTGAGTTACTCGCCATAGAAATCATCAAATACCTTAGGGTTTACTGCTATTTTAAGATTATCCAGGCTGAGATAGCTAGATTTTTGATCAGTAAAGGGAATCAAGGCTGTGGAAACTAAGGAGAAAAGTCCCTGCCTTGGGAAAGAAATGGAGAGGGTGAGGACTGCAGATGCTGGAGATCAGAGTCGAGACTGTGGTGCTGGAAAAGCACAGCAGGTCAGGCAGCATCCGAGCAGCAATATTTCAGCCAAAAGCCCTTCCTTGGGAAGGGAATGGCTGAGTGGCAAAAATAAAAAGTAAAGTCAGCACAGCCTTAACAGGCTAAAAGTCTGCTTTCTCTTTGGACAGTGACGCCTGTTGGTGGTTTAACACGAGGGTTACCATGCTTCATGTTAAAAAAGGAGAATTCTTCATGGTAACCTCAGGAATTACCCACATATGTCAGGCCCTTCATTCCAGGATCATCTCTGGACCCTTTCCAAGGGCAGCACATCCTTCCTTAGACACGGTGACCAAAACTGCTCACAATATTTCCAAATGCTGACTGATCAGACCCTTATACAACCTCAGCAGTAATTCCATGCTCCCATATTCAAGCCCAGTCAAATGAATGCTAACATTGCATTTGCACTTTAGAGAAGTTATTGTTGGCAGATCAGCCAAGCTAAACAACTAATGGTATTATCATTGAACTATTAATCCAGAGATCCAAGCAATGTACTGGGAAAGCAGGTCTGAATCCCACCATTAGAAATGGTGGAATTTGAAATCAGTACAAAATGTGAAATTAAGAGTCTATTGATGACTATGAAACCACTGTCAATTGCCAGAAAAACCTACTTGGTTCACCAATGCCCTTTAAGGAGTGAAACTGCTGCCCTTACCTGGACTGACCTACATATAGCTCCAGACACACAACAGTGTGATTGACTTTTATCTAACAGCTAGACGATGAGTGAGGCCCTCATTCCCGTCAATGAATATAAACAAGTGTTGAGGATGATCAGATTCGCCATGATTTCATTGAATGGCAGAGCAGAATCAGTGGGCTGAATTACCTACTGTTTTTTACATTGTACGGTTGTATTATTGATTATTCTTAGCTCTGTCTGTGTTTAGTGATTTCCATTAGTATTTAATGTTGGTGATTTCAATAGAGAGTGAGTTGGATAAAGGCTTTGATTCTCAGTTTAAGGGTTTTGCACAGGCTCTTACTCCCAATCATATACGCCAAAGCCTCTATCCTCTTTGGCCTCCATAATGACAGGAAGTGACTGAGACAACACAGAAGAAGAAAAGCTCCTTGAAGAAAAATGAGAAAGAGGGGGAAAGGATTCTCAGCAAATGGTTATATTAGTCCAGATTCTTCAAGGAGCATTTCTCTGAGCATAATTTTGGTGTCTCAACATAAATTCGGAAAAAATGTGTAAAACTTTCACTTCACTTAAAAGGTGCACACTGGAACCTACCATTTCTTGCAGAATCTGTAGATCCCAAAATGGCAACACTAACACAGACAGTGGCGTTGCTGTGGTGATGAACAGAAGGAGGAAATGGAGGAGAAAACCAAGATATCCCCGTTCTATCCAACTGTCAATGGTCAAACCATGTTATCGCATTCCAGTGATTTCACCTACAATTCCCCATTCAACATTCCTGTTGTTAAGGGTGCTCACAATGCCCTTCATCACGATGCTGAAATCAAAGAGTGCCACACAGTAAACATTCCACAATAATTCTTTCAAACAAACCATGAATGTTCAATCTAAGGTCAATTTTTTTAAAAATTCAAAAATATACTTTATTCATAAAAATATTTTGATGATCTGTACAATTGGTCATGCCATACATACGTAAACATTCCATTTCTTTGCATACAGAGATTCAGAAATCATTCATATATACAGGTCTGTACATTTACTATCCATACATTTAGCTGAGGCATCAGTGGAGCCCCCTTACTGCGTGGTCCCCCTGTTCTTTGGCAGGCAGACGTTACATGGTGGTCTTTCCCCACCACGCCTTGGCGGCAGCTGCCCTAAGCTTCAGCGCATCCCTCAACACTTAGTCCTGGACCTTGGAATGTGCCAGTTTGCAACACTCAGTCGGGGTCAGCTCCTTCAGCTGGAAGATCAACAGATTTCGGACAGACCAAAGAGCGTCTTTCACTGAGTTGATGATCCTCCAGGCATAATTGATATTCGTCTCAGTGTGCGTCCCGGAGAACAGACCATAGAGCATGGAGTCCCGCGTCACAGAGCTGCTTGGGATGAACCTTGACAAACACCACTGCATTTGTCTCCAGACTTACTGTGCATAGGCACATTCCAGAAGGAGGTGTGTGACAGTCTCATCCCCTCCACAGCCGCTTCGAGGGCAGCGTGTGGTGCGACAGAGAGTCCGGGCATGCATAAAGGATCTCACAGGCAGAGCCCTTCTCACCACCAGCCAAGCCATGTCTTAGTGCTTGTTGGAAAGTTCTGGCGATGAGGCATTCTGCCAAATGGCTTTGACAGTCTGCTCAGGGAACCGCTCGATAGGATCTGCCCTCTCCTTTTCCCGAAGGGTCTCAAGGAGACTACGTGCTGACCACTTCCTGATGGACTTGTGGTCAAAGATGTTTTTCTTCATAAATTTCTCTATGAAGGACAGGTGGTACGGAACGGTCCAACTACTTGGAGCATTCCGCGGCAGCGAGGCCAGGCCCATCCTTCGCAATGCCAGGGACAGGTAGAACCTCAATATGTGGTGACACGTTTTGTTTGCGTACTGGGGATCCACGCACAGCTTGATGCAGCCACAAACAAAGGTGGCCATCAGGGTGAGGGTGGCATTTGGTGTGTTTTGCCCCCCTTGCCCAGAGCTTTGTACATCGAGTCCCTTTGGACCCTGGCCATCTTTGATCTCCATACAAAATGGCAGATGGTCCGGGTGACTGCGACAGCACAGGTTCTGGGAATAGGCCAGACCTGTGCCACATATAACAACACTGACAGTGCCTCACACCTGATGACCAGGCTTTTACCCGCGATGGAGAGCGACCATAGCTTCCAACTGCTCAGTTTCTGCTTCATCTTCTTGATACGCTCCTCCCAAGACTTGGCACACGCCCCAGCCCCTCCGAACCAAATACCTAGCACCTTCAGGTGGTCAGTCCTGATGGTGAAGGGGATGAAGGATTGGTGTTCAATCTAAGGTCAATTAATCACTCTTGTGTATTCCCTCAGTACCTGTCTCCTCCACAGTGCTAGATCATAGCTGCAGTATCACAAGTGAAAGGCAGCAATGTTTCAGTGGGGATGACTGCATATTTTGCAGGACAACCTCATGCAGGCCTGGGTGAACTAGCTTTGATGACAACAATTCGGCCTGGCTCACTGATGGGCAACATCAAGGGAATATTCGGAGTTGCATTGGTAGATATTTGAATGTTTAAACTTCAGAGATTGCATTTTCCATGGAGCCACTGCTCACCTAAGGTGATACCTTAATGATCCTGGTAATTTGCTGTGACTCCCTGTAAATACTGGTATCCACAATCACGACGGCAGTATTCCGAGCCTGTCTGGCAACAAGCTGAGCGTGCATGACTTAAATCAGAGCTTCCACTGCAGCATTTAGACACAATGGCATTGGGTTGGGTTGCAATGGAAGCTGACATGTATGATGCCACAACAGGGTTGAGTTGATTAGTGTTCCTATGGAGTTAGCCACAACTTCCACAGTGAAGGGACTAACTCCAAGCATTTCACAAAATCTATGCCACAATGAAGCCTGACTTCTCCATGATCTTACTGGGTCTCGGATAGGCCTGCCAATGTGTCGAGCATTTCTGCATGTATATCCCTCACTACTTTTCTGTACACTTACCCACAGAAGTCCTTATTTGAGTCTATTATAACATAACTCGTGTATGATCCCCACCATCTGGCCAAATGCTTCCTGTAGTAGTGCTTGCCCTGCTCTGTCTGCGTACCGTTTGTGGCCTCGACTCTCTCTCTCCTCAGTTGTTGCCAGAACAGCAGAGAATTTCCAATATATTTTTATCTTTACTCCAGTTCTCATGATGTTCAGTTGTGGAAAACAGGTAGGAAAATGTGATGTTTAAGAAATGGGTTTTTATTGTAAATTTTGACAAAAATGAAACCTTGATATATCTAAAACCTTTAGCTCCACATATACCCCAGTTTTAATAAAAATAAAACACAGATTTAGCAAGATGGAATCTGACACTGCATACACACTTGTCCAGGCCTGTTTTGTTAAATTTACATTTTCAATTTTCAGAGCTTTCAGACTTACAAAGAATAAAGGTTCAATGAACATGGGGCTGTTATAATGCAGATGTGCACTTTGTGCAGCATGTTGTAGTGATCAGAACAATCTCATCAGTGACAGTTTACTTGAGCAGATGAGGCAAATGAATAGCCATTATTGTGTCCACTATATGGATTCTTATTAGAACAATAATTAACTTAAACTAAATGGGGTCTGTGATAATGAGTATCTGAGTTCAAGAAGAGCTAAAGTGACCTAATCTGTCCAGATTGTCATTAGTTTACCATTACTAATTTACAGAGATGCAATTATACTGATCTCAGTCAGAGCACTTTACACTGTATAGGGATAATAAGAGACTGATTCCTGCAAAACAGTTCAGTCATTTTTTTTTAGTTTATATGATTTTCACAAAAGTGGAAATTGGAGAAAACTATTCCACCAATATTTTTCATAGATTGCACTGTTTATAGCATGTTCAAATAATTGGACAATAAATAGACATGGGGAAGTTTTAAACAGTGACTAACATTAGGAATGGAAAAGTTTCAGATTTGGTATGCAATGTTTACAGACAATCAATTAATTTAATTATTTAACCTAGTTGTACTTTCTGACATGTCAAACTATATAATTGAAGAGTCTATTGGACTGATCAAACAACTGATGACAACATGCTTCCTTTTGCAACATAACTATTATTAAATCCTAAAACATATTGAATTAATTTGGTAACTAATTTAATAATAGCTCAGTTAAGCTCTTCAGTTATATAGTTTGATATGTCAGAAAGTATAACAAGTTTAAATAATTAAATTAGTCATGATTTGGAGATGCCGGTGTTGGACTGGGGTGTACAAAGTTAAAAGTCACACAACACTAGGTTATAGTCCAACAGGTTTAATTGGAAGTACACTAGCTTTCGGAGCTTCGCTCCTTCATCAGGGGGTGCCACCTGACGAAGGAGCGATGCTCCGAAAGCTAGTGCTTCCAATTAAACCTGTTGAACTATAACCTGGTGTTGTGTGATTTTTAAATTAGTCATAATCACATAAAAAAAGACTTGCTTTGAACTAATTGTTGATGGTTAAAAATTAGTTTTTAGAAAATACATTTGTATTTTATGAATCTTCTTGAATTTTGGGATCTCAAACATTTTCTCATGGGAGGATTTAAGTATGATTTATGTTGGAGTTCACAAAGGGGTCAAATTCAGCTAACAGTTCTACAGTAACTACTACAATTGTTAGTCTTAACTGTTTGGGCCAAACTTAGGAATTAGCAGAAATATTAGTAGTATCACTTATAAAACTGCTTCTTTGTTTATGACAGATTGGGTAGCCCTTAACTGCATGTCGAAAACCAAAATGAACCAGAACCAAAGTTTCTTTTTCAAATGCAGCCTCATGTCAATTTCCATAGGAAATCTGTGATCCGAACACACCTAAACCACATGAACCAACTCTGACCTGTTTCTGCTGCTAGTTCTGCTTCAAGCAGTTCTCCTTCATAACCATAAGAAAATGTACCCAAACTCTGTTGGGGTGATCATTGTCAGAGGATGAGGGGGCAAGTTGATCACTGTCAGGGGTAGGGACTAATCACTGTGGGATTTGGGGCTGATCACTGTCAGCTTTGGAGAGGGCTACCTTCTCCTGTACCTGGTAAGTTTCAAACCAAAAATTAATAAGCTCTCAGAGAGACATTTTGTTTGACATTTCTGTGCTAAATTTTCGATGGGTTGAAATCAGCACTCATCTGGTCAACTCGCTCAATGTAATCTGATGAAAATACTACCTCGGGTAAACACCAACTTTATCTGAAAATCAAAATATCCAAATCCTGATATGCAATTGGTCAAGAGATTTTCATAACAAAGGATCCCCGATTTGGATTGTGTAAATAGATAGAAGATAAATAAGGAAATTATTCCGTTACAAAATACTTCACTCTCTTCTGACATCACAATCCATCTTGCTCAATCCTAATAGACTGTTGTCTACCTTTCTTCCTAAGGACAATCACATTACTGCAAAATGGAGCTTCTTTGCAGAGTAAATCATTGAAATTATAATTCAATTTAATAATGTTTAGCCAAAATGACTGCACACATTACATTTATTGATTGGCTTATCATTTCCAATTAAACTGCCATGAATAAACTATGATTTGGAGGTGCTGGTGTTGGACTGGGGTGAACAAAGTTAAAAATCACAAGACGCCAGGTTATAATCCAACAGGTTTATTTGGAAGCACTAGCTTTCGGAGCGCTGCTCCTTCATCAGGTGGTTGTGAAGTATAAGATCATAAGGCACAGAATTTATAGTAAAAGTATGCAGTGTGATGTAACTGAAACTATATATTGAAAAAGACCTAGATTTCTTGTTAAGTCTCTCATTTTTTAGAATGAAAATGTTGGTTTCACTTCTTTCATATATAAATCACAGAACTTCTTTATACTTACATTCTCAAATGAGCTTTAACAATTTGTGTCATATCGGCCCAGATAATGCATTGAAGTGTGAGGTGCCTTGTGTGAGACAATGTTCGGATTGATTCTAATCTAAAAAACAGATTACAGAATCTTACAGGGATTCATGCAGATTTTGAGAAAATAAAATGTAATTCTACAAGTACAAATTTAACCCACAAATTTATGTCTGTGTGTGTGTGCATGTGTGGGGGGAGGTTATGAGTGTCTGTGAGAGAGTGTGTGTATGTGTGTGAGTGCGCGTGTAAAGGGGTATAAGTCTGTGATAGGGTTGCGTGTGAGTGTGGGAGTGTATGTGTGAGCATATGAGACACAGCTTGTGTATGACAGAAGGTCTGTGAGTGTGTGTCTAGGAGAAAGTGAGAACTGCAAATGCAGGAGATCAGAGTCGAGAGTGTAGTGCTGGAAGAGCACAGCAGGTCAGGCTGCATTTGAGGAGCAGGAGAATCAATGTTTCGGACATAAGACCATCATCAGGAATGAGGCTTGTGGGTCAGGGCTGAAAGATAAATAGGAGGGGGGTGGGGTTGGGGGGAAGGTAGCTGGGAAAGTGATAGGTAGATGAAGGCAAGGGAGAAGGTGATAGGTCAGACAGGGGAGTCATGGACAGGTCTGGAGGGCGGTGCCAAGTTGGAGGCTTGGGACTGGGATAATATGGAAGGAGGGGAAATGAGGAAGCTGTTGAAATCCACATTTATCCTGTGTGGTTGCAGGGTCCCAAGGCAGAATATGAGGCGTTCCTTCTCCAGGTGTTGGGTGGTAATGGTTTGGCGGTGGTGGAGGCCCAGAACCTACATGTACTTGACGGAGTGGGAGGGGGAGTTGAAGTGTTCAGCCATGGGGCGATGGAGTTGGTGAGTGCGGGTGTCCAAGAGATGTTCTCTGAAACGATCTGCAAGAAGGCGTCCTGTTTCCCCGATGTAGAGGAGACCACACTGGCTGCAACAGATGCAGTAGATGACATTGGTAGAGGTACAGGTAAATTTCTGTTGGATGTGGAAGGATTCCTTGGGGCTTTGGAGAGAGGTGGGGAGTAGTGTGGGCACAGGTTTTGCACTTCCTGTGGTGGCAAGGAAAGGTGCCAGGAGTGGGGTGTAGGCTGGTGGGGATTGTGGACCTGATGAGGGAGTCGCGGAGGGAATGGTGTTTTTGGATAGGAGTGGGGAGGGAAATATATCTCTGGTAGTGGGGTCTGTTTGAAGGTGGCAGAATTGGCGGAGGACGATGAGTTGTATGTGGAGGTTGGTGAGGTGGAAGGTAAGGATCGGAGGTGAGAAGGTCTGTTGTTATTCCGTTGGGAGGGATGGGGTTCAAGGACAGTGGTGCATGAAGTGGAGGAAATGCACTGAAGAGTATCATCAACCACATGGAAGGGAAGTTGCAATTGTGGAAGAAGGAGGCCATCTGGGACTTTCTGAGGTGGAATTGGTCATCCTGGAAACAGATGCGGTGGAGGCGGAGGAATTGGGAATAAGGGATGGCATTTTTACAGCAGGTGGGGTGGGTGAAGGTGTAGTTACAATCGCTTTGGGAGTCGGTGGGCTCATAGTATATGTCTGTGGTTAGTCAGTTGCCAGAAACAGTGATGGAGAGGTCCAGAAGGGGGAGAGAGGTTTCCGAGATGGTCCAGGTGAATTTGAGGTCGGGGTGGAAGGTGTTAGTAAAGTTGATGAACTATTCAACTTCCTCGTGGTACCAGGGTGATCTTGGCTACTGCTGATGGTGATGCCAAGTTTCTCCAGTTTCTATTTCTTGGTGTGCATGTACGTGGTGTAGTTTTGTCTGTTTGGCAATGTCCTGTAACTGTACTGCTGCAGTGCAGGCTGAGAATGTGGACTCCATCTTAGTTTCAAGGTTGTGACACCTGTTGTAGAATTGATGCACCAATTGTTAAAGTTCACTTGAGAATGTAACTTTAAAAGAGTTCTGCAATTTTTATATGAAAGAACTGAAACCAACAGGTTCATTCTAAAAGATGAGAGACTTAACAGACAATCCAGGTCTTTTTCAATGCATAATTTCAGTTACATCACACTGTAAACTTTTGCTATAAATTCTGTGTCCTACAATCTTATACTCCACAACCACCTGTTGAAAGAGCAGCATTCTGAAAGCTAGTGCTTCCAAATAAATCTGTTGGACTATAACCTGGTGTTATGTGTTTTTTAACTATGAATAAACTAATAATTGCTGATGTGGTCTGTGAGATACCAAATCAGGTTTTGTTTCAAATTTCTTTGTTGTCGTTTGCTGTGTATTAGGCAATGATGAGGAATATCAATTATCTTGTGAATTACTTGCATCGAACCCTCTGTTGAAATAAAATACTACTGACATTTCAAGCATAAGACATAAATATGATACATGTGATAAAAGCAAATTACTGCAGATGCTGGAATCTTTGACAAAAGGTCAGTTAGACTCGAAACGTCAGCTCTTTTCTCTCCTTACAGATGCTGCCAGACTTGCTGAGATTTTCCAGCATTTTCTCTTTTTTGGTAATATGAAGTAAATTTTATCTAACTTTAAAAAATATTCATTTTTGACTTTCAAATTCTAAATATATTTTCTAATGTCTGTGATTCAGTTCATACGGTGCCAAGGAGGTTATGTGTTCAAGTCACACTCCAGAGAGTAGGGGATGGATTTTCTCAAAATCTATATTGGATGATACCCAAAGCTGGATTCTTACCTCCATTCCTGGTACTGACATGTTTCAGTGGCAAGAGATAAAGGGACAGGTGGGAACCCACATACTGATATTACAACTTTACCAGCACATTTACAGAAATCAGTATTTTTAAGTTTTTTTTTAGATTTTAGATTTTATGGTTACGTCTACTCAAGTACAGCAGTACAGGAGTACAGTGAAAAGTGTATAATGTCACCACACATGGTGCCATCTTAGGTACCAGGGGAACTAGTGACAAAAAATGCTTGGGTACAAGGTAGTAACAGAAACAAGAGTTAATAAGTTAAGCATTACTTTATAGAATAGTAGAAAAATAAAGAAGTAGGTAATAGTTTACATTAAAGTCTTCCTTAGTTTAACCTCAGAAAATAAATGAATAAGTTAGCAGTTCAACAGTTTTTGATGAGTTCTCCGCTGATGTTGCCTTGCTGTCTGTTGATGCCACCACAGATACCATTGCGTCTCTGGAGCTGCCACTCCTCTGGTCGCTCCTGTAGCCTCAGGAACACGACCAGGCAGGATCCATTCACGCACCGAGTGAAGACTCAGCCATGAGCCACTGAGAAACCAGCCGACATACCGCCAAGAGACCAGGCTGAGAGACACTGAGAGATCAGGCCTGGGCTCACCAAAAGCTGCAGGGAGACCAGGTCTGGGCTCACCATGAGCCTCTGAGAGACCACGCCAGGGCTCACCACCAGCTGCTGGGAGACCAATGCAGGGCTCACCACTAGCTGCTGAAAGACCACGCCTGGGCTCACTATGAGCCGCTGAGAGACCAGGCCAGGGCTCACCACCAGCTGCTGGGAGACCAGTGCAGGGCTCACCACTAGCTGCTGAAAGACGACGCCTGGGCTCACCATGAGCCGCTGAGAGACTAGGCCAGAGCTCACCATGAGCTGTTGAGAGACCAGGCCGGTGCTCACCATGTGTCACCGAGAAACTAGGCCGGGGCTCACCCAGAGCCACTGAGAGACCAGGCCGGGGCTCACCATGAGCTGCTGAAAGAAGTGGCCTGGACTCACAACGAGCCACCAAGAGGCCAGGCCAGGGCTCACCACAAGCTGCTGATGGACCAGGTCTGGGCTCACCACGAGCCACTGCAACAACAAATTTGGAGAAAAATAGAGGAGGAAATAGAAGGAGCAGAGGATCTCCAATTGGAGCGTCCTACTCCGCCACCATCATGACCACATTTCAGATGTTCTGCAATCTCTGTGGAATAGGACTTCTTTTCTAAGGCAACATTATTCAAATGTTCCATTATTTCAGCAACCCAGGGATATCCCGAACAAAGGAGAATCGTGACATGTTGTTAGGAATTGTATGAAATGGTGCAAATTTCACATGTAAGAATGAAGTGCTGTATCATAAGACATATTTTTCTTTAATGCAGTGAGTGGTAAGAGTGAGTGTTTCAAGAAAGTAAGTGACAATAAATAGTTTGGTTGCAAGATCATCACTTCTGACATCTGGCAGGCAGTCAAGGAATTGAATAGCACCATGAAAGTGGAAATGTCTTATTTCAAGTACAAGATTTATGTGATTTTTATGTTTTAGGACTATATCTTTTTGTTTATAACATTTCCATAATTTGGTTCTGTATCATTAAACGTGTGTTAAACTAAGGAATCACGAGACCTGTGCTGGGGTTTATCTGGCATTAAACCTGGGTGTTTTAATTGCTGAGGTTCAAATAGGAGGCTCAGATTGTTACATTAAAGTGAGGTGCCAAATATTTCTAAAGTAAAACAAATGACTGCGGATACTGGAAATCTAAAGAACAGCAATTTCTGCTTTTGTGCAAAAATATTTTTTTCCCTGAGAGTAATGGCGACTATTTCCAAGTCACAATGAGAATACCTTATGTTTCTAAAACCCAGGAAAGTGTGACCAATATCAAGTCATCTATGTATTCTGGAAATTGTCCCTTTGTAACTAAGCTGATCAGTGATAGCTGATTAACATTTCTACTGGGATAGAAGGCTAACACGTATCTTGCTGTCATGGACAAGGGGTTGGGGATGCCATTTTAAGATGAGGTACAGGTGTCCCTCCAGACAGAGAAATATTATTGACAGAAGGTAGTTGTGGTTTTTGGACTTCTGTGACCAGCTATCCACTGAGAGGACAAGAGAGAAAATATTGATGTTAACCAGACCTTTCCTCAAATAGAGAAAATACCGAATCCACCAATCGCCATGGGAATTATGGATGAGATTGTATACTCACTTCAAAAACCTAATTTGTGAATAGTTAAACATGTTTGGTGGATTTGACTAACTGGAGCTGCAGAGAAGATCCCCAGGAGAAGTGTCATAGTGGGAAATAGTATTGGAAAAGGAAATGAACAGAAATTAATACTTCAGTTCCAGGAGAGTTGTATGTCTTTTATAGTGTAATAAAGTCTAAGTTGCCGACAAAAAGGAAAGAGGACTTAGTTAATAATATTACTTTGACATTTGTCACAGTGAAAATACAAAACATAAAATCTTGTCTGGTATCCTTTTCCCAGCAAATACTGAAAGTTCATATTTCTCTTTACAAGATGGTCGTATGCTTGGAGATAGAAACAAATTGCACTGAGTAATGTGTTCTGTGAAAGAGTGAAATTTAGAATTGATTATATAAAATGTGTCCAAAGCTTTGTTTTATTTTCCCTCTTGAAATACAATGCAGTGATCTGGCTGC
This sequence comes from Hemiscyllium ocellatum, assembly GCF_020745735.1. Classification (NCBI taxonomy): domain Eukaryota; kingdom Metazoa; phylum Chordata; class Chondrichthyes; order Orectolobiformes; family Hemiscylliidae; genus Hemiscyllium; species Hemiscyllium ocellatum. The sequence goes on from NC_083402.1 coordinate 77,494,782, forward strand.
TTCATAACATAGAGAAATGGTGGATATCTTCAAAGGATTTATGGATTCCACTTGGCAGGGTTTGTTGACACAGTTGATCAATGTTTGGCTGTCTTTCAAAAAACATAATAGGAACTATTTTATAGACCCTAAAAAAGGAAGGAAACATAAGGCTGAACCTTAGATGTTTTTTCAGCTTCATGCTGGTCACTGTGGGTTTTTTTTTGCTGCAAGGCTTTGAAAGATTTCTGGTACAAAAATCACCTCCTTAACTACCTATCCCATGGTATGGTATCCCTCTCATCTGATTCTAGTCCCTATTTATCACATGCTGTTCTTAGAAAAACTCACCACTTAGTTGAAATCTGCCAAATGATCATGATTTGGAGACGCCGGTGTTGGACTGGAGTGTACAAAGTTAAAAATCACACAACACCAGGTTATTGTCCAACAGGTTTAATTGGGAGCACTAGCTTTCAGAGCACTGCTCCTTCATCAGGTAGTTGTGCTGACCTCAAGGTGGCCACAACCACCTGATGAAGGAACAGTGCTTTGAAAGCTAGTACTTCCAAATAAACCTGTTGGACTATGATCTGGTGTTGTATGATTTTTAACTTTTCCAAAAGATCAGCATTCCTTGAGCCTGTGCTATTATTAAAAGGCCATTGTGCCCTAGAGAAGCATAGGCAATGGTAATATTACGGCATAGTAGTCAAAGATCTATGCTGTTCACGGCATAAAGCTAACATAGAAATGTTTTTAAAAAGAACAGGCCATTCAGCCCTTCAAACCAGCTTTACAATTCAATATGATCATGGTTTATCATCCAACTCAGTAACCTGTTCCCACTTTTCCCATCCTTTGATCCCTTTAGCTTAAAACTGTATTTAACTCTTTCTTGAAACCCTCAACTACTCAACTACTTCCTGTGGCAGAGAATTCCACAGGCTCATCACCCCGAGTGAAGAACTCTCTCCTCATCTCAGTCCTAAATGGGTAGCCTCCATAGCATGCTGCACAGACTATGACCCCTGATTCTGGACTCCCCAATTACTAGGGATATTCTTCCCTAAGGTGTCTAGTCCTGTTAGAATTTTATAGGTTTCTATGAGACTCCCCCCTCAATCTTCTAAATTCCCAGTGAATATAGCCCCAACCTCTTCAGTCACTCTTCATTCATCAGTCCTGTCATCCCAATCAAAACCACAGACAATCCTCCAGATGTGGTTTCACCAAGTTCCCACAAAATTGCAGCAAGATATCCCTGAATCCTCTCAAAATGAAGGCTATTTGCTTTTTTCAATACCTGCTGCAGCTGTTTGCTTATTTTCATTGGTTGATACCCAAGTCTCATTGCATCTCCCCCTTTCTCAATCTATTGCCATTCAGGTAATAATCTGCCTTTCTATTTTTGATACCCAAGTGGATAATCTCACATTGATCCACATCATATTTCATCTCTTATGCATTTATTTACTCAATTAACTTGTCCAAACTGCAGTGAAGCATCTCTATCTCCATCTTCCTCGCAGCTCACCAACCCACCCTGTTTTGTACCATCTGCAAACATGGAGGTATTGGCTGACATGGAGACCATGGCTGACATTCTTGTATATACATCCTCATTGTGTCACCACCAGGCCACACAGATTATCCATCCTTAGCTGCATTCCATCAAGACACCCTAAGTTAACGCTACTCTGCCCTCAATGGTTATTGGGCACCAAATCTTGTCATTGTCCAGTTGAGGCACATCACACACTGGTAAACAATTGGATGATTCAAAACATGAGCTTTTATTTACAGCACCAAAATAAACACAAACATAATAAATACAAACCGCTATCCACTTTCATAATGCAAACCGGATCCTGGCATCATGACCAATGACTATTCTGTAGTCCATAATGGTCTACTGCAACTAGTTCTCACCAGCCGTCAATCAGTCCTGTATAGTTGGTAGCGCCTGACACAGCTGAGCTTTCTCATAGATAAGGAGAGCTTTCTCCTCCCCAGTGTCCCCATCCTTCTCTTCAGAACACTGCTCCCATTCATCCCATCTCATCCCTTCACAGCTCTTTTACTGCCTTGTTGTCTTTACCAATAATGCCAAACGCAACATGCCAGAATGGTGTGGCACAATCTGTCCAGATTATCCTGGCACTCCCCTCCCCAGACCAGTTCAAACAGCACAATTTCTTCAGGAGCTTTATCATTTGCACAACCACGTGTGTGGACTGTGCCTATGACTGACAGTACTGAGATCCCTTGAAGTCACTGCTCTCCTTTGACTACTAACAAGCATGATAATTATTGGCCCAAAGAACATGTCTTTACTGCAGCGTTAATAGCCTTAGCCTCTGACTAAATTGCCAATGTGCTAACAGGCATGGTCTGGCAAGGCAAGATAAGTGATGGAGACAGCATTCATGCAGATAGTTGTTAAGTGAGAAAGTGCCTAAGGAGCAAATGAGCAATCCTAGTATGCAGTCTGGTCTAATCTGTGAACTGGGTGCCTGTCCCTATATGGAAACATCCTTGCAGCCGGCTTTCCATGCTAATTGTTGGTACACCCCGCAATGCAGGTCTGAACTTTCTAAATATCTTACAGATGATCAGAGAGGTGTCATGTGATTCATGAGGAGTTCCAAATATCAGATGACAATGATCTTGAACAAGGAGTGTCTATATTTGCTGCCCATGAGTTGCTGTTGCATGTTGAACAACATGGAGGCTCTTTGCAGATAACTAAAATTGCTGGATACTTCCCTGATGGGAAGTCCAGCCTATTCTCTGTATTTGGTAAGATAGGAAACTGAAATAACAATGAGGTGAGTTGAAGTGTTCATAAGATGTTTAACGAGGCATAATGCCCCTTTATTCGCAAATCACTGCTGCCTAATGAGAATCTCATCTTGATGCTCATCAACTGAATGGAAGATGTAGTGAGTTGTTCCTGATGTCAAGATACAGGGCTCTCCATTTTCTTGAGCAATTCTGCCACTAATCCCATTTTCGTCCACATTGTTCAGGCCCATTTATAATTCCACCCCATAGACATAATTAAGCTGAAAGTGAAATTTCAATTTCCTGATCTGATCTGAAATACAAAGATAAACTGAGCAGTGAGCTTGAAACCCACCTCAGGGACTCATAGAGTCATAGAGATGTACAGCATGGAAACAGGCCCTTCGGTCCAATCCGTCCATGCCAACCAGATATCCCAATCCAATCTGGTCTCACCTGCCAGCACCTGGTCCATGTCCCTCAAACCCTTCCTATTCATATACCCATCCAGATGCCTTTTAAATGTTGCAATTGTACCAGCCTCCACCACTTCCTCTGGCAGCTTATTCTATACACGTACCACCCTCTGTGTGAAAAAGTTGCCCCTTACGTCTCTTTTATATCTTTCCCCTCTCACCCTAAAACTATACCATCTAGTTCTGAACTCCCCCACCCCAGGGAAAAGGCTTTGTCTATTCTCCTATCCATGCCCCACATGATTTTATAAACCTCCATAAGGTCACCCCTCAGTCTCCGATGCTCCAGGGAAAATAGCCCTAGCCTATTCAACCTCCCCCTATAGCTCAAATCTTCCAACCCTGGCAACATCCTTGTAAATCTTTTCTGAACCCTTTCAACTTTCACAACATCCTTCCTGTAGGAGGGAGACCAGAATTGCACACAATATTCCAAAAGTGGCCAAACGATGTGCTGTACTGCACTGGATTTGAATGAGTGTATGAATAAGAAGGGTTTAGATGGGTAAGGGCTAAGTGCTGGTAAGTGGGTCTGGATTAATTTAGGATATGTGGTTGGCATAGATGAGTTGGACCGAAGGGTCTGTTTCCATGTTGAACAGCCGTTTGACTCTATGACTCCATGAAGGCTCAAGACTGGCAATGGTGAATATTGGTGGCAGGTGTTGTACATTGAGGAGCACAGAGGATTGGAGTCGGAATATGGGGAAAGGCGGAAGGTAGGGTCAGGACATGAAGAAAATAGGGAGGGATGGAGAACTAAAGAATGATGTCAGAATTGTCTAAATGTATGTTAATCTCAGAATATTGCTTTGCAGATTTCTGACAGAGCTCTGAGCTCACATGTAGCATATCCATCACCCTCCCATTGAGATTGCCAACTGAATGCAGCCAGTACCACAGTAACCATTAACAAGAGCATTCAGTGAAGAATGCATACAAAACACATTGTTTCGTCCAAGAATAAAGGAAATGCACGAACACACACGTAATCATGAATGTGCAGTAACTGTCACAAAGATGTGTTATGTTTAATATTGCCTCTTTTTCTAACAGAGTTCCAGATATCAAGATGAGATTCTTGCTTGTGAGCAGTAGGAGGCCCATTGACAACAATTATCACTCACTATCTTTCTTATTATCACTGATTCTTGCCTCATTGATATGCAGAGTCAAAGATTGTGGTGTTGGAAAAGCACAGCCGGTAGGCAGCATCGGAGGAGCAGGAGAATCGATGGTTCAAGCATCAGCAATTCCTGATCTCCAGCATCGGCAGTCCTCACTTTCTCCTCATTAATATGCAAGTTGTTATTTAAACATAGCAATTAGAAGTAGATACTGGATAGAAACCAGATGTCAAGAATTCCCAACCTGAAAGACAGAGTGAGTACCTGGCAACTCCAATTCTCCTGTTGTTCCTCTGGTCCACCAGCCTGGGCACCCGGACCCAGCATCCATAGGGATTGCCCATACACAGTGGCTGCATACACAGACAATGGAATCCGACAAGTGCCCATCTCACTGCATCATCGTGCCACATTTCCAATCCCTTTACAGCACATTTCTATCCTTTAATGCTGCACTTCAGGTGCACTGGCAATGTTGGCTAAAATGTTACTGCAAATATGCTTTGTACACAGTGACAAGGACCAGGCTTGGACCATGCTGCATCTCAGGGCTCCTCGTTTGCTGATTTAGTTTGTACACATCTAGCATCTATCTGGATGTTCATAACATCCCTGTTTTTCCTTTGAGCTTTTTCCACCTCAGCCAGAGCTAATAGATATACAACACTTCTGTCCTGATCTGCAATTTAATGCAGACACAAAGAAGTAGAATGTTTATCAACAGTTATTAGTCAAGGGGGGTGGATAACCTAGAGTCATAGAGATCTGTCGTACAGAAAAGGGTTCTTTGGTTTGACCTATCTGCACTGGTCAAAAACAATTACTTATCTACAGAGGAACCTCGATTATCCGAATTTCGGATTATCCGAACAAGATCGCAAGGTACCAGTGCTTGGCTAAAATGTGTTATCCGGCATTCGATTATCTGGCATTCAATTATCGGAACAAATACTCCCTTCCCATGTCGTTTGAATAATTGAGGTTCCTCTGTATTCTGTTCCTAATTTCCAGCCCTTGGCCTTGTATACCCTGGCATTGCAAGTGCACATCCATATACTTCTTAAATGTAAAGAGGTTTCCATCTCTACTGCCCTTTCAGACAATGAGTTTCAGATTCCCCCACCTTCTGGTTGAAAAAGTTTTTTTCTTATCGTCTTGAAATCTTCTGCTTCTTACATTAAATCTACATTCTTGGTCATTGCTCTCTTTATCAAGAAGAAAGCTTTCTTCCTGTCTATCCTATCTCTGACCCCCATAATTTTATGTATCTCAGTCATGTCCCTCTGAGTCCACACTGCTCCAAGGAAAATAATTCCAGTTTGTCCAATCTCTCTTCTTCACTGAAATTCTCCAATCCAGGCAACATCCTCTGCACTTTCTCCACAGCTGTCACATCCCCTTATAATGTGGATTCCAGAATAGCATACAATACTCTAGCTGTGACTTAACCAACATTTTATACAGTTCCAGCTTAACCTCCCTGCTCTTGAACTCAATGTTTTAGCTAATAAATGCAAGTATCTGATATGCCTTTTTTAATTAGATTACTTACAGTGTGGAAATAGGCCCTTCGGCCCAACAAGTCCACACCTGCCCGCCGAAGCGAAACCCACCCATACCCCTACATTTGCCCCTTACCTAACACTACGGGCAATTTAGCATGGCCAATTCACCTGACCTGCATATCTTTGGACTGTGGGAGGAAACCGGAGTACCCAGAGGAAACCCATGCAGATATGGGGAGAACGTGCAAACTCCACACAGTCAGTCACCTGAGGCGAGAACTGAACCTGGGCCTCTGGCGTTGTGAGGCAGCAGTGCTAACCACTGTGCCACCGTGGCGCCCACCGTCTTCTTGTCCATCTGTTCTGATACCATAAGGGGTCATGTACATGCACACCAAGGTCATTCTGATCCTTGGTGCTTCCCAGGGTCCTACTGTTAATTAGGTATTCCTTTGTTGTACAGCTCATTGCTAAGTCATCTGCATCATGTGCCAGCAACTTACTCGGCAAATGGTCTACGTGGGCAGCAAGAAATGCTCAAGTCTCGAAGTCTATGATAAGTAGTTGTCACTTTAAGGTTAGAATCCCACCCCAGTAAATCAAGGCTAACTTCCGAAGTCAGTCAAGGGTTGGGCACAGTCAGGCATCTGATCGTGATGGTCACAGACATGGGAGGGGGTTCACACCTCTTCAGGATACAGCTCATACTCAGTCCAGTGGATCCAGTGCAGCCAACCCAAGATTTGGGAAACTCTACAGACCAGAAGTCTGGTCACCAATTGTTCAGGGATGTCCAACTAAATCCCTCATGGGGTTGGGCCATGCTGAGCCCACGGGTCCATCCACAAAATGTTGAGGGGGTATTATTGGGGGGTTAATGCCACGGGAGGGAGGCTGGGGAACTTAGCTGTGAGTATTGGAGTCAGATCAGATTACATTATTTAAGATAAGGGGACGCAACTAAATACATAAGGAGGGGACATAACACAGTATGGGTGGGAAAAGGTCATGTGGGAGAGGAGGATGTCAATGGTGTGCAGCACCCTGGCTTCCAGGGGGGTGCAATGCACTACCACATCTGACATTTTACCTCATATTCATGGGACTGGGGGGATGGTATGGGTGGATGGGGAAGCCTAAATTGGGCAAATGTTGACTCTGGGAGATAGATTGGGTGGGGACTTGGGTAAGTGTGATACTATGGGCTTGTCAAGGAGGGCCACCAGGAAGGGTATTTCACCAACTCAGAGAGCCAGAATTGGAACTCCCAGTCTGAGGTGTGACCTCTGTTGCCTCATCGTGCTGTCAATCAAAGGTGCAGAGTGGATGTGAAAATGGCTGTGACTGCACCCAGAGCCGGTGGGGTTATTATATCCCTGTGAGGGATGTGTCTGCAAATTTAAACAATGTGAGGTCCTTCAAAGGCAACATCATTAGACGCACACCCACATACTGAAGGAAAGGACATCTGTGACAACCGCATACCTTGGGACCCTGAGATATTAACCTACTGTGCACTGACCAACTCCTTGGCATAAACACTCCTGATCATTTCATGCAAGATAAAGGTTAAACCCTGCTAATCATGTGATGCAATACAATGTCAATTTATCTGGGAAGATGGTATTTACCCATGGCCTGTACATGGTACAGCAGCTGTTCACTTCACACCTTGTTCTATGGAACATCATGTAAGACTAGGATGGGTGGTGTCAGTACCTGCAGGGTTGCATTTGGAGTTAGACAGTGACTCATACACACACTGACAATGCTGAGATCAGCACACATATATTGTATTATCTTATTCACAGTAACCTTGCATGTGTGCCACCAATTTACTTTTAGAGGTTTTTCTCTTTTCTTTCCCTATGATAAATATCACAGAGCAGACCTGGGGGTCTGCAGTCAGGGAGGGAGTTTGCCCTGCAGTGCAGCCTGTTTGTCCTTGTTGTTTGGTCACCAGGTCCCAGGGTACTTTTGTTGAGGGTACCTGTATATGCTGAATAACCAGAGAAAAGTGTAGCCACTTTGACTTAGACTCATACAGATGTACAGCATGGACCCATCAGGTCCAACTCATCCACACCGACCAGATATCCTAACTAATCTCGTCCCATTTGCCAGCATTTGGACCATATCCCTCTAAACTCCTTCTATTCATGTACCTGCTGGATGCCTTTTAAACATTGTAATTATACCAGCCTCCACCACTTCCTCTGGCAGCTCATTGCATACACACATCACCTTCTGTGTGAAAAAGTTGCCCTTTAGATTCCTTTTAATCTTTCTCCTCTTGCCATAAACCTTTGCCCTTCAGTTTTGGACTCCGCTACCCAGGGCAAAGACCTTGACTATTTACCCTATCCATGCTCCTCATGATTTTATAAACCTTTACAAGGTCACCCCCTGGCCTCCTACACTCCAGGGAAAATGGCTCCAGCCTATTCAGCTTCTCCTTATAGCTCAACCCCTCCAACCCTGGTAACATGCTTGTAAATCTTTTCTGAATCCTTTCAAGTTTCACAACATTCTTCCTATAAAAGGGTGACCAGAATTGAACACAGCACTCCAAAAGTGGCTTAACCAATTTCCTGTACAGCCACATCATGACCTCCGAACTCCGATACACAATGCACTGACCAATAAAGGCAAGAATACTAAACGCCCTCTTCACTGTCCTATCTACCTACTTTCAAGGAACTATGAACCTGCACTCCAAGGCCTCTTTTTTCAGCAACATGCCACATGACATTACCATTAAGTGTATAAGTCCTTCTCAGATTTGCCTTTCCAAAATGCAGCACCTCGGATTTATTTAAATTAAATTCCATCTGCCACTCTTCAGACCATTGGCCCATCTGATCAAGGTTTCATTGTACTCTGAGATAACCTTCTTTACTGTCCATGACACCACTAATTTGCAAACTTACTAACCATACCTCCTATGTTCAGATCCAAACCATTTACATAAATGACAAAAATCAGTGGTCCCAGCATGGATCTGTGGTACACCATCGGTCACAGGCCTCCAGTCCAAAAAGCAAACCTCATCACCACATTCTGTCTCCTATCTTTGAGCCAGTTCTGTATCCAGATGGCTAGTTCTCCCTGTATTGCATGTGCTCTAATTTTGTTAACAGCCTACCGTGACGAAACTTGTTGGAAGCCGTACTGAAGTCCATTTAGATCACATTCACTGCTCTGCCTTCATCAATTCTCATTGCCACTTCTTCAAAGATCTCAATCAGATTAGTGAGACATTTCCCTCACACAGAGCAAAATTGACAATTGCTGATCAATCCTTGCCTTTCATACTACCGGTAAATCCTATCCCTCAGAATCCCCTCCGACAACTTGCCCCCAGTGATGTCAGTCTCACTGGTCTGTAATTCCCTGAACACCAACAAAGAAAAGTTGTGGCCACCTCTGAAGTGGCTTGAGGGGAGATCTATCGGGCTCCTCTGTGTGATTGTCTCTCCTAATACATGTCTACTGGTCCCTCTCCTGGTAAGGAAGGGACAGCTGGAGTAAAGTCAAGGTGCCTTGAACCTCTGTTGACTTGCCATTGGTGGTGGGGACCAATTGCTGAAGCCATGGAGTGCAGGTCAATTTGCATATCCAGCAAATACTGAGAGTGCTGGACTTGACTTCCCACGGCAGCCTCGAATGTATCCATGGAGACAGCCAGACATTCTCATGCCTGTGGCAACATATTGCTGGAGTCCTGCAGCTTAAGCAGCCACTTACCCATTGTTTTCTACAAACCTCCTGCTCCTGTGTCTGCTGGCTGTATGAAGGTTGTAATTGCTGACAACTTCTGGGGTCCTCTCCTGCCGGGGACCGAAGATTACCTGGTCTCCAAAAGTCCTCAGAGAGCCAGTGACCTGGGCAGTTTCTTCTTCTGCCTCTGTAGAGATGTGGCAATGATATGCTCCCCATGCACAGAGTCAGTATCTGAGCTGGACGGCATGAAGGAAGTAGCCTTATCAATGCATTCTTTGAGATAAATATGGGCTCTCTTCCCGATGGCACATGTGCATTGCCTCCCCCTTCATTGCAGCCACAGTGGATATGCCTGTTGTACCTGCAAGATGCAAAAGAAAGGGGGTATAAGTTGTGGCAGGTTAAGAAGACATTCTGAGTACACCACAATGTATATATTAAGAATACACAATGCAGGTAAAGGGATTCAAGCTGATAGTGCCAAGTGGCCAAACCTTTGACAGAGCGCAGCTTAACAAGTATCTAAAAAAGAAGGAAAACATCTAAAGAGATTGATATGAGTTAGGTCGTTGTAAATGACCCCTGAGGTAAAAACAATGACAGCAGATGCTGGAAACCAGATTCTGGATTAGTGGTGCTGGAAGAGCACAGCAGTTCAGGCAGCATCCAAAGTGCAGCGAAATCGACGTTTCGGGCAAAGGCTCTATCGCTTAGCATAGAATCTCTAGCGCTGTGGCAAAGCTTCCTAAATTAAGCACTGAACTGCAGAGTGATTTAACACAGTGAATTTCAACAGCAGCTAAAATTCCATTTGTTGTTATCAGCAACTAAATATTGGGAACACAGATACTATTGTTTTCAATTGCTGCTTCAAACAATGACCCCTAGCTACGTTCCCTAGTTACTGACTCCACTTTGTTCCTGGCAACAATCTAAACTTGTCAAAGAAACTTTAGTTATCTGGCTCAAAATGTTAATTCAGTTTTTCTCTCTCCAGAGATGCTGCCAAACCTGCTGACTTTCTCCAGCATGGTCTGCATTTCATTCAGATTTTCAGCATACACAGGATTGTGCTTTCATAAGATTAAACAATTCTGTTTGCAATCATAGGGTCATGTTTGACCCCAAGATGAAACTCTGACTTCATATGCATGCCATCACTAAGACCTTTTATTACCACCTCTGTAACATGGCCTGGCTTCAGCCTTGTCTCAGTACATATGATGCTGAAATTCTCATTCATAAATGCTTCCCTAAGGCTTGGCTCATGCATTCCCATATGTAATTCTGTATAATCTTGACCTATGCCATAATTCTGTTGCCTGAGTTAAAATTTACATCCAGTCCTATCTCCACTACCGCCCCTGTGCTCGCTGAACTACAATCATGCCGGCAAGTAAAGTCTTCCCTTCCTTATTTCCACAACGCTCAATTGTCACACCCTTCCCTCTCTCTTCCATATTCTCCAGCTTCCAACCTTCCATGATATCTATGTTTCTGATGTCTTGGATATCCCCAATTTTAATCATCGTTGGCTGTGCCTTTAGTTTCTGAGCTCTGGAATATCCTCCCTATACCTCTCTGCCTCCCTATATCACTTTCCTCCTTTAAGATAAATAACCTAGCTCAAGTTTATAATTATCTAACTAACAGGGGCTATTTTCTCTGGAGCATTGGAGGCTGAGGGGTGACGTTGTAGAGCTTTATTAAATCATGAAAGACATAAACAGGATTTGTTTTTACTCATTCATGGGATGAGAACCTCACCGGCTAGGCCAGCATTTATTGTCCATCCCTAGTTACCCAGAAGGCAGTTAAGAGTCAACCACATCACTATGGGTTTGGAGTCACATGTCAGTCAAACCAGGTAAGGATGCTTCCTTCCCTGAAGGGCATTAGTGAATCAGGTGGGGTTTTCCCAACAATGGATTCATGGCCATCGTTAGACCCTTAATTCCAGACATTTGTTGAATTTAAGTTCCACCATCTGCCATGGCAGGATTCAAAGCTGATCCCCAGAACATAACGTGGGTCTCTGGGTTGAAGTCCAGCGATAATACCACTAGACCATCACTTCCCCAGGGTGAATAGGTAAGGTCTTTTCCTGGGTTGTGGGAGTCCAAAACTTGAAGGTATAGGTTTAAGGTGAGAGGGGAAAGATACAAAAGGGACCTAAAGGGCAACTTTTTCAAGCAGAGAATGGTGTTTGTATGGAGTGAGCTGCCAGATGAAGTGGTGGAGTTGGTACAATTATAACGTTTAAAAGTCATCTGGAGGGATATATAAATAGGAAGAGTTTAGAGGGATATGGACCAAATGCTGGAAAATGAGATGAGATTTATGAAGGATCAAGTCAGCAAGGAAGAGTTGGACCAAATGATCTGTTTCTATGTTGTATATCTCTATGACAATGACTCTATTTGGATGTTGTCGTATTTTATTTAGAAATGTTTCTGCGAAGCATCTTGGGGTCCTTCAGTCATAAAAATAGAACTTGTTATTTTGACCCATATTTTGAGTGAAATGTACAATTTCATTGTTGTCTTCTAGCATTTAGAATGACTAGGGCAGCTCATATATTGAAGCACCACCAAGATCTCTTCCAAGCTACTCACAATCCTAACTTAGAAATATATCGCTGTTTATTCAATGTCACTGGATCAAAACCCTGATTTCCCACCAGAATATCACAACACCAAACGGACTACAGTATCTAAGATTGCAACTCACCAACAACTTCTCTGCCACATAGAGTTCCTCGATGTAAAATATTGTTAAAATTACTAAGCAACAGGCTTTTGTTGATGAGGTAGTGGTTTAGTGCTTCTGTCACTGGATGAGCAATCTAGAAACCCAGACTACTGCTTTAGTGACATGGGTTCAAAGTCCCAGAGATGGCAGAGGATGAAATTTGAATTCAATTCATAAATTTGGAATTAAAAGTGAGTCTAGTGGTGAAATTCACCCCTGTGCTCGCTGATCTACTATCTTGCTGTCAAGCAACGTCTTGACTGTAACACTCTTTTCCTTACTTCCAATATGCTCAATTGTCATGCTCTTTCCTTTCTCTTCCATCTTCTGCAGCATAGACCGTCTATGGTATCTCTGGAATTTTGTAAACTTTCATTGGGTTCACTAATAACTGTACGGAAAAAATGTCAGTCACCCACTAAAATCTGATAAAAGAAATGAAATTGGATGGAATACTTTGTATAAACCAATACATTGGAAATGACAACGAAACCCATAACCATATTGACACTGGTTAAATACAGTAAGGATAAAGACATCCTTACAAACACTTAGGGGTTTGTGCCAACATTTGGAGAGCTGTCAAGTTAAGCACCAGCCTGACATATTCATTCTCACAGAATCAGAGGTTACAATGCTTCTGACATCACTATCCCTGGGTCTATCTGGTCACTGGGTGGAATAGTCGAGAGGGAATTTCTAAGGGAGTGCTCAACATTGATTCTGAACCCTTGGTCTCTCATGACATCAGGTCAAATATGGACAAGGAAACTTTCTTCTGACTCCCACCTCCCAACTCCTGTCCCTTCAGGTGATGAGCAGTACCCATTCATGTTGAGCACCACACTGAAGAGGCATTGAGGGAATTGCCCACCATCTGAAGTTTATCACTGACTAGAAACCGAACTGGACCAGCCATAAAAATACTGTGGTTACAAAAACAGATCAGAGGCTAGGAATCTATCAGGAAGTGACTCACTGCCTAGCATTCCAAAGCCTGCCATGTATCTATGAGGCAATGTTCAGATGTATAATGGAATATGGCCCACTTGCCTGGATGAGTGCAATTCCAATATTCAAGAACCATGACACCATTCAGGACAGAGTCAAAGAATGTGGTGCTGGAAAAGCACAGCCAGTCAGGCAGCATCCGAGGAACAGGAGAATTGATGTTTTAAATATAAGCCCTTCATCAGGAATGAGGTTTTTGGTCAAAGGGGGCTGAGAGATAAATGGGAGGGGATTGGGTCTGGGGGTATGTAGCTGAAAATGCCGGGTGGATGAATGTCAGGGTGAAAATTCAGGACAGAACAATCACAAGAGTTTGCTTAACTGACGTCACAACTTCTCACATTCACTCTCCACCACAGACTCTCAGTAGCAGCAGTATGTACCAAAAAGCATTGCAGATTTTCACCAAGTACGTTTTAAACCCATGACCATGATCATTTAGAATGACAAGGGCAGCTCAGACATTGAAACATCACCAAGCTCCTTTCTAAGCCACTCACAATCTTGACTTGAAAATATATCACTGTTTCTTCAATGTCACTGGGTCAACATCCTGGAATTCCCACCCTAATATCACATCACCATTAGACTATAATAATTCAAGATTGTAACTCACCAGCAGCTTCTTAAGTGCAACTAAGGATGTGCATTAAATGCTGGTCCATCCAGTGAGGTCTACTTCTTCTGAATAACTTTTTTTCAAAGAAAGCAAGGGTGCAGTATGTGCTCAATTTTGGTCACCAATACTGCGTTTGTAGCACCACTATTGAATGGTTTGGCCAAGTCCAAAATGACTTAGACCTGTGACAGGTAGTGAGGAAAGCAACATTACAGAAAAGCCTACTTGACCTCATCCTCACCAATCTAACTCTAGCAGATACTTCTGTCTCTGATGTTTTGGGCAGGACTGACCACTACACAGTCCTTGTAGAGATGAAGTCCATCTTCACAATGATGATATCCTCCATTGTGTTATGTAGCACAACCATTATGCTGAATGGGAAAGATTTCAAACAAACTGAGCATCCAAGAGACATTGTCAACCACTGAATTGTATTCAACCACAACCTGTCATCCTATGCCTCTAACTTCTCTACTGTTCCATTGCCATTAAGCCAGGAGATCAACCCTAATTTAAAGAAGAGTGCAGGGTTGTATGCCAAAAGTAACATGGGCCACACATATTGATGTAGTGACAATATGGTGAACTTACAACAAAAGAATTGTTTGCGTACCACCCAACATGCGCAGAATGCAATAGATGAAACCTAACAATCCAATAACAGCTGATCAGATTTAACCTCTGCTGCCGTGCAATGCAATCCAGCATAATACAAGGCCGAAGCACTTGCAACTATTTTCAGCTAAACATGAAGAGTGCTAAGTGATCTATCCAGAATGATCTGCTCCTGAAGTCCTCAGCAATGACAGATGTGAGCTTTTAACCAATCCAATTCAGTCCACTGAGGGACAAACGTAACCCAACCAATACTGCCCCATTGGACTCCTCTTGATCATCAGTAAAGTGATGGAAGGACTCCTCAATGGTGCTATCAAGCTGCAATTGTTTAACAATAGCCTGCTAACTAATGGTCAGTTGAATTCCACTCAGCTCCTGACCTCATTACAGCCTTGGTCCAAACGTAGAAAAAACAGCTAAACTCAAGAAGGGAAGAAGGTATTTGACAACAAGTCACCATATGACTAAGTGTGATAACAATTAGCCTACCAAAGCTGGAGTCAGTGGCAACTGGGGGAAAATTCTTCATTAGTTAAGATCATACACATAGGAAGGTGATTGATGATGTCAGAGGTCAATCATCTCAGCCACAGGACATTTCTGCAGGGGTTTCTCAGGGTAGTGTCCTCAGCTGTTTCATCAGTGCCTCTCACCCATCAAAATATCTGGAGTGAGATATCCATTGATGAATGAACAATGTTCAGCACCATTCTCAACTCATCGATACAGAAGTAATCCATGCCCAAATGCAGCAAGACCTGGACAACATTCAGCTTTGGATAGTAAGCGATGAGAAATATTGACAATTAATGACTATCTCCAGCAAACACCTCTTGACATTTAATGGCATTACTATTACTGAAACATCCATTAACAACACTCTGAAGTTACTGCTGATCAAAGACTGAACTGGACCAGATCTATATATGCCATGACTACAGAAGCAAGTCACAGGCTAGGAATTCAGCAACAGGTAACTCTCATCCTGACTCCTCAAAGCCACCACCATCTACAAGGTCAGGAGTGTGATCATATATTTTCCATTTTACCAGGATGAGCGGAGCTACCATAGCATGCAAGAACATTGCACCAAACAGGACAAAACCACCTGCTTGACTGGCACCCCATCTAACAACTTCTAGGAGAAAGTGAGGACTGCAGATGCTGGAGATCAGAGCTGAAAATGTGTTGCTGGAAAAGCACATCAGGTCAGCCAGCATCCAAGGAGCAGGAGAATCAACGATTCAGGCATGAGCCCTTCTTCAGGAATTTTGGGCTCATGCCCGAAAAGTCGATTCTCCTGCTCCTTGGATGCTGCCTGACATGCTGCGCTTTTCCAGCAACACATTTTCAGCTCTGATCTCCAGCATCTGCAGTCCTCACTTTCCCCCCAGAAGATTTTAACCTACTGTGAATCCTCTTACAAGGATGCCTTCCTTGAAGAAGCTCTCTTCCTCCCTGATTCCTGAAGAAGGGTTCATGCCCAAAACGTCGATTCTCCTGCTTTTTGGATGCTGCCTGACCTGCTGCGCTTTTCCAGCAACACATTTTTGACCCCATCTAACAACCTCAACCTTCACTTCATCACCACATGAGGTGAAGCAGTATGCACTATTAATGAGATACACTTCAATAACTCACCGATGCTCTTTATACAACACGTTCCAAACAAAGGAAAGCAGGAGCAAGTGCAGTCCATTCAACATTGTAAATGTAATCTGTCATTCAATTTGATCATGGCTGATTATCTCCTCAATGCCACTTTCTCAAACTATCTGCATATCCCATGATGTGATTAGTCTTCAGAAATCTATTGATTTCTGTCTTGAAAATGCTCAATGATTGAGCTTCCACAGCCATCAGGGGTAGAGAATTCCAAAGATCCACCTCTCTGAGTAAAGATATTCCCCCATATCTACTCTTACCACACTTATCTATTATTAAGAGATGTTGTCACCCCTGTTGTAACCTCCAAGCAAGGGATAACATTTTGTCCACATCACCATGTCATGCCTACAAAATGTTAATACAATTCCCAGGGTTACATCTCATTCCTTGAGACTTAATCTGCTCAGTCTTTCTTCATAAAACAAATCTGCCACCCCAGAGATTTGTGTACCTTTGCTATACTCCCTCAGTGGTAACTACACCCCTTTATAGATGAGAGGACAATAACAGTGCACAATACTCCAGGTGATGTCACACAACTGCAGGAAAACATTTTTACTTCAATGCTCAAATCCCCTTGCAATGAATGCCAATTTGCCATTTGCCTTCTTAATTGCTTGCTGCAACTGCATGTTTATTTCTATTTTCTCATGAGCAAACATGTTCAAATCCCCTTGGGCACCCACACTTTCCACCTTCTCATCATTTAAGAAATAATCCATCTTCTGTTATTTCTATCAAAGGGAACACGTAGCCTATTCAAGCCCTCTTGAATCTTGCTGTATCCCCTCAGAACTTGCATTTCCACCCAGTTTCATGTCATCCACAAAAAAGACATTTGCAATTTGTCCCCATATCCACATTATTTACATAGATTATGAACAGTTATTATTTGCTAATTATTATCTCCTAATCTTCTCTGCGGGACCAAATCAAAAGCTTTCTGAAAATCCAAATACACATCAACTAGTTTGTACTCAATGCTGAAAGTAATATTCTCAAAACAGCAAATTGACTCTGCCTAATTTTACTATTCTTCTCTAAGTGTCCAATTATTACATCCAACTTAATAGATTTAAACTTCTTTCTCAGCACTAAATCAGGCTGACAGATCCATAGGTCTCCATTCTCCCTCTTCTTCCCTTCTCAAATAGTGACTTATATTTGCTACTTTCTAGTCTGTTGGAATTGTTCTAGAATCTATAGAGTTTAGAATTATGACTACCAATGCATCCAATTTTTCTCTAGCCACCTCCTTCAAAACTCTGTAATGTGGTTTATCTGGTCCAGGGGCTTTTCTCAATCTTTGATTCAGTTAAATTTTCAAGTACTTTCCTAATACTAATTTCTTCCAGTTCCCCAATTTTACAAGATCCGTTATCTCTTAATATTTTTTGTATCATCTTCCAGGCAACAAACATTGTTTACTTTCTATGCCAGTTCCTTGTTCTCCCATATAAATGACCATGTTTCTGCCCCCACCTGTGATGGCCCCATATTGATCTGAGCTAATCGTTCCCTTTTAAGAAGTTTCTACAAGTTCCTTGCGTGTTTGCATTCATATTCTCTTTTCCCTTTCTTAATGAGCTTCATGGCCCTCCTTTGCTGGACTCCAAATGCATGCAATCCTTCAGTTTATGACTTGATCTAGAATCTTTATAAGTCAATTTCTTTGAGCTCTTTACATTTTTGTGCCTTAGAGGAATGCATGTCTGTTGTAAAATGTGTTGCATTTCTTTATATACTAGCCATTGCCTGATTATTGTTTACTCTTTCAGTGTATCTTTTCAATCCTTCAGAATTAATGCGATAATTTGGAGATGCTGCTGTTGGACTGGGGTGTACAAAGTTAAGCACCTGATGAAGGAGCAGCACTTTGAAAGCTAGTGCTTCCAAATAAACCTGTTGGACTATAACCTGGTGTTGTGTGATTTTAACATAATAAATGTGTCCCTCACACTTTCATAACTTCATTCTTCAGATATAAGGCCCAGGTTTCAGAATGATTCAATACACAGTGTTAAACCCTATCATATTATTGTCAATATTTCTCAAAGTCTCCTTTACAGCAATGTTATTAGCTTTATTTCATTACACAAAAATAAATCCAAAACCTGTGGCTTGTACCACTTCGAATAATAGGAGCAGATACATGACAGCACCATCACCTGTAAGTTTGCCTGTAAGCCACAGATCATTCTGACTTGAAATCATGCTGCCATTCCTTCACTGCTGCTGGATTGAAATCCTGGAACTCCCTCCAAAGCAGCACTGTGTGTGCACATATCCCACATGGATTGCAGCAGTTAAAGAATAAATGGATTGCCAATATATGTAAATGTCACCAATGCCCAGATACATCAGTAACCACAACATCAGTTCCCAGTCACTGCTGCAGGCCAGCCAGTATGTAGCAGTGCCAGTCCCCAGCTTGGGGAGATTCGTGGCAGGATGAGCATCTGAATATAAGACAACCTGCCAAAACTAAAATGAAGGTTGTTGTGAAGAAGTGAGTAGATAGTAATGCGGCAAGCACCATGTAATATGATAAAAGCTGAAAGAGAAATGAAGGAAGGAAGGATAGAATATCAGGTGGGCTCTGGTACACAGTTATGATTCATGCCACCAAATTTCTTCTCTTGCCTCCAGTCCGAGGTAAGTTATTTAAATACTCAATAGCAAAATGAGAAAATCTGGATCAGTTGAATTTAATTGAATAGTTGCTGTAAACTGAAGAAGAGTCACATTAATTATTTTGAAATGCAAACAAATGTTAACAAGAATAGTTTGCTAAAATCAGAGTGCACAACCCTTCTGCAAACTGATTAAGTCATCATTTGTAAAGTACATCAAAGCTTAATTAATTGTGTTTTTTTACGTTCAAATTATTTGTAGTGCAAAACAAAATGTCTTTCAGATTGTCTATTGCCAATATCAGTTGGAGAATCTCTGACCTTCTCTGTTTAGAAAGAATTTAATTTTCTGTCAGCTAACTTGATGTGACTTGAGTTCTGATGAATTGGAAGAGAACTATCAGAACCGTCAATACTAATATCTGCATAATAGTCTTCAATATGAACATAAATAAACATAGCCTTGATAGACTCTTGAACTAAAGTTAATATACACATCTCTGCTGAATTGAAGAAAATGAGAACAATGAGTAATGTGACACTGTAATGAATGAAAAGCAATGTCGGCAGTTCTAAAATTACATTTTGACACGATGAAACTAGTTCAATGCCTTTTTTTTGGTTTAGAAATGAGCATTGAACCAAGGTGGAATTTTGAACAGATCCAAACAAGATTGTAAAAGATTACAATCTAAATCAACATATTTTTAAAAAATGTTGTTTAGCTTTAGATGTTTGAATAATCTTTGAAACATTTCTGGCAAGGGTCTGTGCATGTTGTAATCACTCAGTATAGGTGCGATCACTGGTGTTTTTGGTCTTGTACACATTTTCAAAGAAATAAAACTAGGGATAATCGTTATGTTGTTAGCTCAGTCATGCAGTCTGGTGATCTGAATGACTGTAAGAACATATACAATATGCGTTGTCTTTTAAATACCTGTCAGCCATTTGCAAACAGTTTCTCTTTATGAAAGCCAGTATGACATATCTATTTTTCTTACTGCTCTTTTTTTCTCTAAAATGATTATGTGACATTTTTTTCTCCTTAGCACATTAATGCAAACACTTTGAGCTGGCACAATGCTACCTTTCACACTGGATGTTTCTAACACATTTCTGTTTGTGCTTTCTGTCCTATATCTTCACATTGACATGCTGGTGGTAACCTATATTACTCAAGTATTCAAGGAAGTCAATACTTTAATTCAAGATTGCTGTTATTAATAATGCTGGCTGAGATACCTCAGCTAATCAATAGTAAATCACAGCATTATATCAGCCAGCATGAAGCATATATCAGTGATGCTAAGAAAAAAAAATAACTGTGATGCTAAAACTATCTACAACATTAAATCAAACTCTTAAATATTCAAAGATATTTTGACCAGATCAGGTTGGGTTGTGAACATGTGATTATAGTTTTCAACTCTCCAACAATTATGTGCATCAGCCCTTTCAGTTGGCTTTATATCATTCTGCTCCTCTGAAGTCTTATTGCTCCAAGCACCAATATAACTCAAAGTGCCAATGATATCCTTTGTCATTATGTCCACGTCATGCTAGTTTTCTTTGTCCTCTCTGGCATCTCATTGATGCTTAACGTAGCTGCACAGTCTACCTTTCTCCCCTGCTCCTCCTCGATGGCCCATCCCTGCAGGATTGAATTTATATGTGCCACTCGAATTCAGAAAATGTAAGGAAATATTAATGGGTTAACATTGATCTGGGTAATAAATGCACAGTACTGTGACCATGGAAATCTTGGTACTCCTGAATTTTCTGGAGGGTTTCATAAGATTAAAGTTAGTAGACTTTGTGACCGAAAAGTGACGCAGTTAATAGGAGACAGAATTAAGGAAGTACAGTGGAATCTGAGGTTCTCACAGAGAGGAAATAATTTGCCAGTGACTTTTGATAGTTTTTTGAGCTGACCTTGGCTGCCTTTGTCCTAGCTAATAGACCTTACTAGGTTGAATGGTGCCAACAAAAGAGTCTTTGTGGGTTCCTGCTGCAGTGAATCTTTGCAGATGATACACACTGGCACCATTGTACATCGATGACGGAAGTTGAAGGTGATGGATGGGGTACCGATCAAGCAAGTTGTTTTCTCCTGAATGGTGTTCAACCTCTTGTGCATTGCTGAAGCTGCACTCATTCAAGCAAGTGAAGAGCATTCCATCACACTCCCAGCTTTGTGGATGATGGTCAGGATTTGTGATGCTCACTGCAGAATTCCCAGCTTAATAATTAGGTGATTTTGTTTAGCTAGTATAGAAATTAACCGAGAATTTATTGGACAGCTACCATTCTTGGTTTAATAAGAAAAACTCTGCTGAGGCCGAGAGCTGGATCAGATGAGATTTGGGAGCATTTATTCTGACAATACATTAAAGCAGCTATGTTAATTACATTTAAACTGTGTATTTAAAATGTAATGCTTTGTAATCATTTCAACACTTGTTAACATTTTATTAGTAATTATTGAATTCAACTATAATATTGAGAAACAATGGGAAATAGCTGAAAAGTAAAGCTCAGCTTGTGGTTGATCCTTGTTAGTTTTTTTTTCATTTTAATGTTTGGATATAAAACATATTCACTTGGTGTCAATGACTGACATCACAGTAACACAGGCACATAGCACTGACACAAGATCAGCTTTTCATAATCTATCTCCTGATCCAAGAACCAGTGTGTACTGACCTGGGAATTAACGGGGAATATTAAGATGATCTAGAGACATAAAGGAAACTCAGAGGATTGAAAATAAAATCAAATTTTACCACATGGGTGAGAAAACTGGGGGCATACAGTAATCGTAATGGACTGAACGGCTCCTTTGAGAAAAGGTGTATTGGATGTGGCAATGATTCAATGTATCTGAATGTTTCAAATTATTCCCTCACATGGGAACACTGCTGAATTATTGTACTGCAATTTTAAAATGGGGAGTGGTCACTTTTGCGAAGCTGAGTTTTGGCAAAAGATAAACTGGAAACAGCTACTTGGTGGTAAGCTGGTTATAGAACAGTGAGAAGTATTCAAGGAAACGACAGAGTGTTCAAATGAAATATGTTACCGCAGCACTCTCCCAGATGACCGTTCCTGGTCATGAGGGTATTTGCCACCTCTACCTAGGTATGATATTGGATAAAGTTTTGTTTGAGGTAGCTCACTGCCACCAGTTCTACTGTGTCCTTGCTTTGTCATGCACTATTAACTTGTGGTAGATAATATACCCCTCAGGAGTATCCACTGAATGTTCTTAGATAACAAGAAGATTCATGTTCGGATAGCAATAAGTGCAACTACATTTATTCAGACATAATTTCAAGGGCAGAAACAGAAAATGCTTGCAAAATAGCAGGTCTGACAGCATCTGTTGGGGATGAACTCAAGATGGTGGCTCAGTGGTTAGCACTGCTATCTTGTAGCACCAGGGTCCCAGGTTCAATTCCAGCCTCGGGTGACTGTCTGTGTGGAGTTTGTGCAGTCACCCCATGTCTGTATGGCTTTGCTCTGGTTTCCTCCCACAGTCCAAAGATGTGTAGGTCAGGTGAATTAGCCATGTTAAATTGCCCATAGTGCTTGGTGCATTAATGAGAGGGGAATGGCTCTGGGTGGATTACTCTTTGGAGGGTTGGTGTGGGCCTGTAGAAAACCTAATCTTATGTTTCAACTCCAGTGGCCATACATTAAGTCCCCACAGATGGTGCTGGACTTGTTGAGTTTCACCATGAATTTCTGTTTTTGCTTCAGATCTCCAACATTATTGTAATTACTAGGAACTTGGGAAGTGATTACAAATGCTTCGTCTCCCTCCAAAAGATAGAAAAGCTCTTTGAATTGTATAAAATTCAGGCAGGGCTGGGCAGGCTTGAGGCAGAGATGGTATTTCTCCTGGATTGAGATCTAGAACAAGTGATCATCATCTCAGGATACAGGCCAGGCCATTTTGGACTGAGGGGAAGGGAAATTTCTTCAGTCAAAGGCTGGTGAATTCTTGCTCTGCCAAAGAAGGTGTGGAGACCTGGTCAATGAATATGTTTAAGAAAGAAATAGATAGATTCCTAAAGACTAAAGGTCTGAAGAAGTGTGGCGTTTAGATAGAGGGTTAGTCATGATCTTGTTGGATTGTGAAGTGGGCTCAGTGGCCTTAAACCTGCAGCGACTCTCAATGTCTCTGTGGTGGAACCTTAAAGGAGTTGGAGTGACGAGGGCTTTTCCAAGGTGTGCAGCAGCCTTAGCTGACAAGTCCACTGAGGCCCATCTCAACTTCAGGAGCAGCTTGCACCATCTTTTATGGTTTTCACAAATGGCGTGGTGAGATTCTCATGAGGCTGTGGCAAATTGTCAATTCACAGGGATTAATGCCTGTTGAATGCCTTTCAAGCACCACAACTTGCCTCACTAATATGCAGACTTTAACCTTACCAACCTCGCCAAGTCAGCTAGACGCCTGGAAAACCTGGCACAGCCCAAGGTCCCAAATCAAAGTATAGATGCTGGCTCTGGCTGAGGTCTTCTGCGTCAGCAGTGGAGGAGCCTGGAACCAGGACCACTGTGGCCGATGACCGGCAACAGTGTCTGAAGGAGTGTTGGAGGGGGAGCAGGAGGAATAAGACCAAGCCCATGGCTCCAGCTGGGACGCGGCAGTTCTGGGAATGGTGCTGATGGCGGAGAGGGGCCTGTGACTAATGTCCCAGAGCTCGTTGCAGAGACACGGCCATTGTCAAACAGTGAACAGAGGAGTAGCAGAGGGTAACAAGAAGAAGAGGGAAAGATCGCAGTGCAAGCTTGCATTATATACAACAACAAATTTCAAGGTGGCACCAGATTTTGGCAACACTTTGCGTTTTGCACGTGACAAAACATTTTGCACTGTACTTTTATATGCAAGTGACAATAATTCTAAATCTAATCTGAGAAGCAATCCTGGACCATGAGGGTTCTTAGAGGATGGTACATTTCAGATGCCAATGTCTGTGTGCATGAGGTGTTTGTGGCTGGATTGTGCTATGAGATGGTAGTGCCTGGTTTCCCACAGGGAGATCATTCAGAGCAGGGGCACGCTGAATCACCAGGTGCTTAATCTGGTTTCCCTATCAACTTTTCTCAACGTCTACCTTGTTCAGTGCATTTGGTAAGGTAGCAAGCTGAATATTAATGAATTAACTTAGGCTGTTTAAAAAGTGTTTCAGAAGGAGTAATCTTCTTTCATGGGGAAATTTTCACCTCCTAGTGAGAAACTTTCCACATCGCTTGTGAAAAACATGAAAAATGAAGCAAGCTGCTCCCAAAGTTAAGATCAGCTTCATGGCTTTCTCATGTGATCCTTCTACAAATCTCACCAGTGTCCACAGCACTCAGTCTGCTGTAAGATTTCATCACGTCCCATTACAATGTACACTATAATCTCACTTGAGTTTGTTTTCAGTTGCAAACAGTATTTTAGCTATATAGCAATATTTGATTTCCATTCCAGTTTATAGTGCAAAAATGAAAAATATGTGCTCCCTTATACCAAATAAAAACTGAAAAAACAGCGGATGCTATAAATCAGAAGCAAAAACAGGAATTACTGGAAAAGTTCAGCAGGTCATGCAGCATCTGTGGAGACCAATCAGAGTTAACTCATTCTGAGGTAGGATTACTGGATCCAGAATGTTAATTCTTCTTTTGTGGTTCTGTTTTTGTTTCTGCTTCCTTATGCTGTTTTTCTATGCTTGGATCAAGACAGTTAGGGGATCTGGAACTGGGGACCTTGGTGAAATTGAAAAGTGCCATTGTTGAACTGAACATTGCTGAGTAAGTGCTATGTGATATTATTGTCAACAACTCCTCCCATCACTTAGTGATAATCAGATTCCACCGAGAGGACTGTAATTGACCAGGTGGAATTGGTTCTGTTTGTTGTGGATAGGCTGCCCTCAGGAGCCAACAGAAGCAGCACAATGTTTCAAATATAGTTGCACGCGCATACATATATATATTATATATATATATAGTATAAAAGGGTTAAACAAAGTAGAAATTATTTTTAACATTTAAAAATTGACTTTGTATTGAGCATGTTCATGCATATGTGTCTGAAAAAACAAGACATGAGCATGTATAGTTAACAGTCAACCTAGGATTGTTGGTGTTGGCCGATATATCAAGGGCATACCTGGACAATTTTTCTATTCAATGCCAGTTTTGTAGCTGTACTGGAAACATTTGGTTAGCAAGCACTGTTTATTCTGGAGATCAGGGATTCAGTACTATTGTCTAAGTTGTCATAGCTCATGAGCTTTGCATTTTCCGATGCAGTTACAGATACTATAGATTTAAAGAAGAAGCTTATAAGCTTGGAAAAAATTATAGCAAGCCTAAGAATTGTGAGAGCTTTAGAAGGAGAAAGTGAGGACTACAGATGCTGGAGAGTCGAGAGTGTGTTGCTGGGGAAGCACAACAGGTCAGACAGCATCCAAGGAACAGGGGAATCGACATTTCGGGCATAAGTCCTTCATCAGGGACCCAGCAACACACTCTCGACTGAGAGCTTTAGAAGCCAGTAATGGGTAGCAAAAAGTTCATGACACGGAAAAGATGCAACATGAGAGCATGCCAGCCAAGAATATTACAACAGATTGAAAGTGTTTCAATGTAATGGAAGAGAGTAGTTAAAATAAACATTGATCGATTAAAAACAGAGAAAGGCTAACATAAAGAAATAAGGAAACTTAGGACACATCAAACAGATATTTTTGAATCTGTCTGCACACTCAAATACTATTTTGCAAAGTAGAATAGATAAATCATGATAAAAATATGAAAAGACTTTTATATATATATAGAGCCATAGAGATGTACAGCATGGAAACAGACCCTTCGGTCCAACCTGTCCGTGCCGACCAGATATCCCAACTCAATCTAGTCCCACATGCCAGCACCTGGCCCATATCCCTCCAAACCCTTCCTATTCATATACCCATCCAAATGCCTCTTAAATGTTGCAATTGTACCAGCCTCCACCACATCCTCTGTTCATTCCATACACGTACCACCCTCTGCATGAAATATTTGCCCCTTAGGTCTGTTTTATATCTTTCCCTTCTCACTCTAAACCTATGCCCTCTAGTTCTGGACTCCCCCACCCAAGGGAAAAGACTTTGCCTATTTATCCTATCCATGCCCCACATAATTTTGTAAACCTCTAGAAGGTCACTCCTCAGCCCCCGATGCTCCAGGGAAAACAGCCCCAGCCTGTTCATCCTCTCCCTGTAGCTCTGATCCTCCAACCCTGGCAACATCCTTGTAAATCTTTTCTGAATCCTTTCAAGTTTCACAACATCTTTCCGATAGGGAGGAGACCAGAAATGCACACAAAATTCCAACAGTGGCCTAACCAATGCCCTGTGCAGCCACAACATGGCCTCTGAACTCCTGTACTCAATACTCTTGACCAATAAAGGAAAGCATACCAAACTCCTTCTTCACTAACCTATCTACCTGGGACTCCACTTTCAAGGAGCTATGAACGTGCACTCCAAGGTCTCTTTGTTCAGCAACACTCCCTAGGACCTTACCATTAAGTGTATAAGTCCTGCTAAGATTTGCTTTCCCAAAATGCAGCACCTCCCATTTATCTGAATTAAACTCCATCTGCCACTTCTAAGCCCATTGGCCCATCTGGTCAAGATCCTGTTGTAATCTGAGGTAACCCTATTTGCTGTCCACTACACTTCCAATTTTGGTGTCATGTGCAAACTTCCTAACTGTACCTCTTATGCTCACATCCAAATCATTTATGTAAATGACAAAAAGTAGAGGACCCAGCACCGATCCTTGTGGCACTCCACTGGTCACAGGCATCCAGTCTGAAAAACAACCCTCCACCTACCCTCTGTCATCTACCTTTGAGTCAGTTCTGTATCCAATTGGCTAGTTCTCCCTGTATTCCATGAGATCTAACCTTGCTAATCACTCTCCCATGGGGAATCTTGTCAAACGCCTTACTGAAGTCCATTTGGATCACATCTACCACTTTGCCCTCATCAATCTTCTTTGTTACTTGTTCAAAAAACTCAATCAAGTTTGTGAGACATGATTTCCCCCACACAAAGCCATGTTGACTATCCCTAATCAGTCCTTGCCTTTCCAAATACATGTACATCCTGTCCCTCAGGATTCCCTCCAACAACTTGCCCACCACCGAGGTCAGGCTCACTGGTCTATAGTTCCCTGGCTTGTCCTTACCACCCTTCTTAAACAGTGGCACCACGTTTGCCAACCTCCAGTCTTCCAGCACCTCACCGGTGACTATCGATGATACAAATATCTCAGCAAAAACCTATGCCCTCTCGTTCTGGACTGACCGACCCCAGGGGAAAGATATAAAAGAGACTTAAGGGGCAAATGTTTCACGCAGAGGGATGTACGTGTATGGAATGTGCTGCCAGAGGATGTGGTGGAGACTGGTACAATTGCAACATTTAAGAGGCATTTGGATGGGTATATGAATAGGAAGGGTTTGGAAGGATATGGGCCGGGTGCTGGCAGGTGGGACTAGATTGGGTTGGGATATCTGATCAGCATGGATGGGTTGGACCGAAGGGTCTGTTTCCATCATGTACATCTCTATGACTTTCTGACCCTATTAGACTTTCATAAATAGAATCCCTACAGTGTGGAAGTAGACCATTCAACCCATTGAATACACACTGACCTTCCAAAGCATCCCACCCAGACCCTATAAACCTGAATCTCCCGCGGCTAATCTATCTAGAATGTACATCCCTGGACAATTTAGTATGGCCAGTTCACTAAACCTGCATGTCTTTGGACTGTGAGAGGAAAATGAAGCATGTGAAGGAAACCCACACAGACACAGGGAGAATGTACAGATTCCACATAGACAGTTGCCTGAGGCTGAAATCGAACCCAGATCCCTAGTATTATGAGGCAGCAGCGTTATCCATTGAGTCACTGTGCCACCCTGACTGAAGGTTTTCGGACAAAAGGTTT
Source organism: Hemiscyllium ocellatum (assembly GCF_020745735.1). Lineage (NCBI taxonomy): Eukaryota > Metazoa > Chordata > Chondrichthyes > Orectolobiformes > Hemiscylliidae > Hemiscyllium > Hemiscyllium ocellatum. The sequence continues at coordinate 77,522,694 of NC_083402.1, forward strand.
TAGAATTTTTAGACACCAATGGCTAGGAGAAAAAGAACGCTTTTTAAATTTCATTTTGCCACCATTTTCCAGAACTCTTGTCTGGAGCTGAATGTATGAACTATTGCTCCTGAGAAAGGGAGGTAGTTTAGCACTGTTAAGAAATGGATTACTTCAGTGTGAATTCCACTTTAAAATTCCAGACCAGAAATACCTAGTTATAACCTTGATGGAATTATTTAAAACTCAGTTCTATGAAGATTCCCAACATGGGAAATTGAAGTTTGGATAGATTAAAGCTGATTGACATTAAAGAAAAGGAAATCCTCTCTGGTATGAGTAGTGCAAAGGAGCGTCTTTGGGTTTAATGGATTGTATTTTACCATGTGTTTTGAAATGTTTAAATTTGTATTATATTCAGTAAATAATTCAGTGTATTCATTTCACCTTCATTCCTTCAGCATAATAAACTTCAGTTTAATTTTTAGCCCCAATTTGATGCATTGCTCCTTACGTTTAGTGAAAAATGAAATAAAACAAGAAAAAGTATGATCTATCAAGACACAATTAAATCTAGAATCTGACTTACTTGTAATAACATAAACTTGAATCATAACAGCATTTTGTAATGTAGCAGGATAAGTATTGACATCAGAGTTATGGCAACCATAGGTAACGTTGACCTCAACATGATTGTACATCCAATATGAGAGGGAGAAGATTGGGAATAAGGCTAATGTCTTAAATCTAAATAAGGGAAGCTAGTTTGCCATGAAAGCTGAAGTAGCCGAAGTGAATTAGTGTATTAGACTAGGGGATAGATCAGGTCAGGCAACATCCAAGGAATAGGAAATTTGACGTTTCGAGCCAGAGCTCTTCATCAGGATGAAGGGCTCTGGCCCGAAACGTCGAATTTCCTGTTCCTTGGATGCTGCCTGACCTGATGTGCTTTAACCAGCTACACATTTTCAGCTCTGATCTCCAGCATCTGCAGATCTCACTTTTTACTAGGGGATAGATCAGTCCAGATATAATGGAAGAATTTAAGGGGATATTTCAGAAAGTTTAGGATACGTATATTACAACCGCAAAGAAAAAAACGCTAAAGGAAGAGGCTTACCATTCATGGTGAGTTAAAGAATTTAGAGAAAGCATCAATGTTAAGGAAAAAGTATTTAACTGCACAAAGACGAGTGGCTGGTCAGATGATTGGTCAGAATACAAAGAACAGCAGATAATGGCTAAACTGTAAAGGGGAGGAAGAATCACTGAAAATAAGAGCAGGATTGGGCCATTCTGCTCTTTGAGCCTGCTCTGCAAGTCTCAAAAAAGTTACAGTTTAATAGGAAGCTAACTAGGCATTTAAACATAGACAGTTAGAGTTTCTACAGGTAGGTAAAAAAAAAGAAATGAATAAGTAAAATACATGTTGATTCTCTGGAAATTAAGAGTGGAGAATTAGTATTAAATAATAAGGTAATGGAAGATGGAATTAATAAATATTTACTTCTATCTTCATAATAGAAGATCCAAAAGGTAATAGCTATAAATTATGAGATGGAAGAGGAGAGCAGAATCTGGCAAAATTTCAATCACGAAGCACGTGATACGAAACAAACTGATGGAGGTGTGGGCTGACAAGTCTCTGAATTCAAATGGGCTTCATTCTGGAGTTCTAAAGGGCTGGATGGCAGTAAACAGAGAATGTACATACATGAGCCTTTGTCTAATTAGCTGGACTAGAATTAGTGTGGAAACAGGACCTTTGGCTCAACAAGTCCACACCGACCCTCCGAAGAGTAACCCACCCACACCCATTCCCCCAAATGATGCACCTAACCTACACATCCCTGAGCACGATAGGCAATTTAACGTGGCCAGTTCACCTGATCTGTACATCTTTGGACTATGGGAGGAAACCAGAACACTTGGAGGAAACCCACACAGACAGGGTGAGAATGTGCAAACTACACGTAGATAGTCGCCCAAGGCTGGAATCAAACCCACATCTCTGGTGCTATGAAGGAGCAGAGCTAACCACTGAGCCATCGTACTCCCTGAATGTAATGAGTGCAGTCTCACAGGAATCTATGCTGGGGAATAACTTTATTATAATTACATCAGTGACTTTGATGAAGAGCATAAACACATGGAAGGTAAATTTGCAGGTGCGAGCATAAGAGATACAGTTCGTAAGTTTACAGATGACACCAAAATTAGAGGTGTGGTGGACAGCGAAGAAGGTTGCCTCAGATTTTACAACAGGATCTTGACCAGATGGACCAATGGGCTGAATAGTGGGAGATAGAGTTTAATTCAGATAAATGCGAGGTGCTGCATTTTGGGAAAGCAAATCTTAGCATGATTTATGCACTTAAGGGTATGGTCCTAGGAAGTGTTGCTGAACAAAGAGACCTTGGAGTGCAGTTTCATAGTTCCTTGAAAGTGTAGTTGCAGGTAGATAGGATAATGATAAAGGTGTTTGGTATGCTTTCCTTTATTGGTCAGAGTATTGAGTACAGGATTTAGGAGGTCAGCGTCGGAGGCTGAAGGGTGACCTTATAGAGGTTTAGGAAATTATGAGGGACAGGGATAGGATAAATAGAGAAGTCTTTTCCCTGGGGTCGGGGAGTCCAGAACTAGATGGCATAGGCTTAGGATGAGAAGGGAAAGATATAAAAGAGACCTAAGGGGCAACCTTTTCACACAGAGGGTGGTATGTGTAAGGAATGAGCTGTCAGAGGAAGTGGTAGTGGCTGGTACAATTGCAACATTTAAGAAGCATTTGGATGGGTATATGGATAGGAAGGGTTTGGAGGGATATGGATTGGGTGCTGGCAGGTGGGACTAGATTGGGCTGGGATATCTGATCGGCATGGACGGGTTGGACTGAAGGGATTGTTTCCATGCTGTACATCTCTATGGCTCTATGACTCTAAATAATGATGTGAAGAAGGCATATAAATAAAGAGGCAGATGGCCTTAAATGGATTGAGTTTATGGGCAAAAATCTTGATGTATAATGTGAACATGTGTATTTGTTTACTTTGGCAAGAAGAATATAGAACAGTGTATTGTTTAAATTGAGAAAAACTGCAGAATTATAAGGTGCAAAGGAATTTAGGTTTTCTGGTGCATGAATCACAAAAAAAGTTTATCTACACATAGTACATAATTATAAAGGTTAATGGGATGCTACATTTTATTGCAAGAGAAATTGAACATAAATGTAAGGATGTCACACTTCAGTTATATAGATTATTAATGTGACCACATTTGAATACTGTGTGTAGTTTTGGTCGTCTTATTTAAGGAACAATGTAAGTACATTGGAGATCATTCAGAAGTGGTTCACTAGATTGATACCTGGATGACAAGGTATCCTTGTGAGAAAAGATTAGGTCAGCTGGGTCTATTTCCTTGATTGTAGTGTACAAGATCTTGAAAGAGTTTGGCAAGGAGAACATTAAAAGGATATATAGAGGAACCTTGATTCTGCAAAGGACATGGACAAGAAGTTTTTCTCTCGGTAAATCGAATTCCGGATAATCGAATATCGGATAACATAGTTTAGCCGAGCATCGGGACACTGTGATCTTGCCGGATAATCCAACATTCAGATAATCACATGGCAAATAATCCAAGTTCCTCTGTATTCACTTGTATATAAGTAGATTGGGAGACATTATTTTTAGATTAGGGTCACCCTTTAAGAGCAGGAGGAGAAGTTTTTTTTTGTCCGAGGTGTTGTGTGACTGAAGTTCTCTACCTCAGAAGACAGCAGAGGTGGATTATGGAATTCTTTTTAAAACAGAGTCTTATTTTGAAGAAGTGCCATTGAACTTGTAAAGTTAACCAGGCTCCTCTCTCTACACATTTGCTGCCAGACCTGCTGAGCTTCTCCAGCAATTTCTGTTTTGGAAAGATTCTTGTTAGGCAGGGGAATTGACAGTTATTATTATGGTTCCTCTTGATGTCTAGCATTTGGTAAGATAGGAACTGCATATTAATGAGACAAGATGTGCTGTTAATACTGTATTAAACAAGCAAAATTTTCCTTAATTGGCAATTCACTGCTGCTTAACGAGAAACTTGTCACGACCCGAGCAGTTACATGAAAGTTGATTCTAATGCCAAGTTAGGCCATGCTAAGCTTCTCACATGATTCTCCCATTCTTCTGCCATTGCTTATGTCATTCAGGCACCTATAAGATTCCTCCTGAGGAGTCTGCATTGGGATTATAGATAGATTAAGTGAGTGGCAAATAGGTTAAGCTGTTGGAGTACAATGTGTGAAAATGTGAACTTGACCACTTTAGTGGAGAAAATAAAATTCAGCATATTATTTAAATGGGGAAAGACTATGGAACTCTGAGGTACAAAAGGACTTGTATCTTCTATTATATGAAAAGCAAAACATTAATACAGTCAGTTCTGATATAATGCAATAGTTCTGTTCCTGTGCAACCCTGCATGATAAGAAAATCACATAATAGCAGCACCTTTTAAACTAATGGGGCTGGAATCACATTATAGCCAATACAGGTAAGGAAATTTTGTGATCTACAAATAATGGCAAAATTCTTCAATCACAATATAGCCAATTTGCATTGAAGAAACGCGCTTTAAAGCAGAACTGACTGTAAGTAGTCGCAGCATGTGATCAGGGAAGCAAGTGGTATATTGTCACTTAGTGCAAGGAAAATGGAATAAACAAGTTGAGATGTTTTGCTACAGTTGCTTAGGATATTGGTGAGACTATATCTGATATGCTGTGTACAGTTTTTATCTCTTTATTTAGAGAGAACATAGTTGCAGCAGTATCAAGAAGGTTCATTTGACTGATTCCTGGGATAAGGAGGCTTATCCTGTGAGGAGGGTTTTGCCAAAAGAATTTGGATGAATCTGAGACAATCTTCCTGAAATATAAAAGCTCCTGAGGGAGCTTGACAAGATAGCCACTGAAAGGATATTTCCCCTTGTGGGAGAGTCTAGAACTACAGGTCGCAGATTCAATATAAGGGATCACCCTTCTGAGATGGAAATGAGGAGAATCTTTTTCACTTCGAGCATTGTAAATCTGTAGAAATCTCTTCCCCAGAGATCAATGGAGGAAGATCATTGAATATTTTTATGGCAGCAGTGGATAGATTCTTGGGTAACAAGCAAGTGAAAGGCTATTAAGATAGGCAGCAAATGGAGTTGAAGCCACTATCAAATCAGCCATTATCGTAATGAATGGTGGAACAGGCTCAAAGGGCTGAATGGTCTACTTCTGTTCCTAATTTGTGATGATTTGAGAACAAGAATAGAGAGTTTTGGCTGCAATTATGCAGAGACCTCAAAGGAATATTGTGCACCATTTGGGTCTCCATATGTAAGGAAGGCTATACAGCAAAGATTCACAACACGGTCGCTGGGGTGAGAGTGATACCCTAGATTGAGAAGTTGAATAAGTTTGGCCTGTATTCTCTGAAGTTCAGAAGAATGATATGTGATCTCATTCAAACATACAAGATTCTGAAAGAGCTGGACAAAATAGACACTAACAAGTTGTATAGCTGGGGAATCTAAAATATGGCAGCATAGTCTCAGGTAAGGGATTGATCATTTAGGATTAAGAGAAGCAGAAATTAATTTATTCAGTGGGTAGTAAATCTTTGGAATTCTTGAACTCAGAGAATCATGAACTCCCCATCATTAAATTAAAGACCTGGGATATACATATTTTTCGCCTCTTAGGGAATCAAGAGCAAGTGGAGAAATAAAGGCGAAGCCCAAGAGCATCCATGATAGTAATGAATAACAGAGTAGGCTTGACAGGCTGTATAATCAATAAGGCTGCATCCGAGGAGCTGGAGAATGGATGTTTTGAGCAAGAGCCCATCATCAGGAATAAAGCTTGTGATCCGATGGGGTAGAGAGATAAATGGGAGGGGGGGTGGGGGGTTGAGAGTGTCATAGGTGGATGGAGGTGGAATAATGCTGATAGCTCGGAGAGGAGGGTGGAACGGAAAACTGGGGAGGAAGATGGACAGGGTATGAAGGCGGTGCTGAATTAGAAGATTGGAGCTGGGTTAAGGTTATTCCTGATGAAGTGCTTATGCCTGGAATGTCGATTCTCCGATGCTGCCTGACCTGCTGTGCTTTTCCAGTACCACATTCTCAACTCTGATCTCCTGCATCTGCAGTCCTCATTTCTTCAGACTATATAATCAACTCTGCTCTGCATTTCTATGCTCTTACCAACACTACATTACCATACTCACATAACTTACAATAAATTATTATATTTCTGACAGCAATTCAAACTAAAATGGTAATCTCCACAGGTCAAAGGCAGGAAATGCTGTAGTAGGTATTTTATGCACTGTCTTCCAATGTGTGTCTATATTCTATATGGCACAAATCAGATGTATGATGAAATACTTGGTTGGATAAGTGCGGTTAATAAATACCTTTGCCAACGCGTGGCAGTGATGAAGGGAGTGAATGTATAAGGTGGCAATCAAGCAGTCTGCTTTGCTTTGGATTTACAATTCCAGCTCAATAACTGGCCATGCAGAATTTCAGGGCCACAGCATCACATTCTAATGTGCTTCAAACCTCTGAAAATAATTTTGAAAGAATCAATAAAATCAGCCTCTGTTTCAGCAGCTCAATAAAGCCTACCGTGTAAATCACATTACAGTGACACATTTGGTGCAATTTGTGCCACGATCATTACAAATGACAGGTCTTAACCCTGATGGGCCAGGAATTATTGTAAAATAATAAATTAAATGAGATCAGGAGTGGCCCCATCTACTCACCACACACAATGCATAACACTCAGCAGTAGCAATTGGAAATATCATTCTGCCATGTGATAAGTTATTCATTTGGGCATTGTTCTATTTCCTGAAACATATGCGCATGCCTTGTTAAATAAATATGCTTGTTTTATCTCAATGTGACGCTGCTGTTCTTTTGCAATATTTGCTGCAAGTACAAAGTGGACAATTTTCCCTAAAGCTGAAAAATAGCAGCACTTCTTGTTCTTGAAATTTGGGAAACGTGTGGAAATGAGGTAAAACAGTTTCATGAGTTGCAGTAAATCCTTAGGTGATTATTTTTTCCCACGATTATAACGTTTTTGCATTAATGTGATTTCTTGATAAGGGGCCTCACATGAAAAATAATTTGGTGAATTCTGATGCACAATGGGGCACTGAGTTGATAGATCTGTGTAAAATGTGTATTTTAATACCGTTGTTAGCTTGTCCAAAATAAAATAAAGAGGCCAGAATCTTTTTAGACTGTGTGCAATTTCAAATAAACTCATTTAAGTGATGCATTGCAGAGGAAAGATAACCTGTAATTGTTTTGTGATTCAATATAAGGGATCACAACCTTCTAACCAATATCATAAAGCAGAGTTGGCTTTTAAATTTTTCATAAACTGTGACCAGAATGTGTCTTCAGTATGAATATTGCAGTACATATGACACAATGAGACAAAAATTGGTTTTCCCAAGAACTTAGACCATAAGATGCAGGTGCAGAAATAGATCTTTCAGGCCACAGAATGTGATTGGCCATTCAGTGAGATCATGGTTACACTGATTATCCTCAACTCCATTTCCTGTCATTTCTTTATAGCTCAGAATTCCTACACTAAACTAAAACATCTGTCTATCTCAGCCTTGAATATTCTTAACAAGCCAGCCTTGACAACTCTCTGTGGAATGTTAGTATTGCCCTCTACTGTGAAGATTAATACAAGCTATTTATTTAGCTCCTCTGTCATTTCCTGAATCCCCATTATTTTTTCTGCTGTCTCATTGTCTAAGGGGTCTATTTCACTTTTAGCTCTATCTTATTTTTGCATTTTTGAAGAAGCCCTTACTGTCCATTTTTGTATTACCTGCCCTCATAATTTATTTAATCCAGTCATTTTTATTGTTTTAGTCATGTTTTGTTGACTTTTAAATATTTCCCAATCCTCTGATGTGCCACTAATCTTTGCTACTTTGTATCTTTTTCTCTTTCAATTTACAAAATAGCCCACGTCACAGTGGCTCAGTGGTTAGCACTGCTGCCTCACAGTGCCAGAGACCCGAGTTCAATTCCCGCCTTAGGAAATTGTGGAGTTCGCACATTCTCCCTGTGTCTGCATGGGTTTCTTCCAGGTGCTTTGGTTTCCTCCCACAGTCCAAAAGTGTGCAGGTTAGGTGAATTAGCTATGCTAAATTGCCCGGAGTGTTAGGTGTGGGGACTGGGTCTGGATGGTTGCTCTTCTGAGGGTTGGTGTGGACTTGTTGGGCTGAAGGGCCTGTTTCCACACTGTAATTAATTTTTAAAAAACTAATCAAGCAAATTTGTCATGACTTGACGAAAGGGAAATCATGTCTGACTAATTTATTAGAGATTTTTGAGGATGTCAAATGGATTGGGGTAACAGTAAATGTGTCATATTTGGATTTGCAGAGGGTGTTTAACAAGGTACCTCAGAAAAGATTAAGTCGTAAGATATGAGTCAAAAAGTGTGGTGCTGGAAAAGCACAGCTGCTCAGGCAGCATCCGAGGAGCAGGAGAGTCAATGTTTCGAGCTTGAGCTCTTCATCAATCACTGTATCCAAATTTGTAGAAAACACAAAAATAGGTGAAAATGCAAGCTGCAAGAAGGATATAAAGAGTTTACAGAGAGATAGCGATAGGTTAGGTAAGTGGGCAAGAAGTTGACAAATGGAGTAGAATGTGGAAAGATGTGAAGTTGTTCATTTTGAAAGGGAGAACCAAACAGCATTATTTAAATGGAGAAAAACTACAGAAAGATGCTACACAAAGGGATTTAGAGTTACTTGTGCCTGAAACATAGAAAGCTAGCACACAGATGCAGTGGGTAATTAGAAAGGCTGATTGAATGTCTGCCCCTATTTCAAGGATTTTGGAGTATAAGAGAAGGGAAATCTTGCTGCAACTATGCAAGTTTCTTATCAGACCACATCTGAGGCATTTCAGAATAGGTACACTTCAATGATCCTCGGTATGAAGGGATTGCCTGAGAAGAATCGGTTTAATAGGTGGGACTTTACTCACTGGCGTCTAGAAGAGTTAGAGATGATCTCATTCAAACATATAAAATTCTTAAGGAGCTTGAGAGGGTAAATGCTAAGAAGATAGTTCCCAGCATGTGAGAGTCTGGGATCAGAAGGCATAGTCCCAGACTCAAGGGGCAATTTAAGATTAAGATGAGGAGGAATTCCTTCTCTCAAAGCATTGTGAGTCTTTGAAACATCTTGCCACAGCCAGCTGTGTATTTTTAAGGCAGATCTTACATCAGAAATAGATATAGATTAGATTCCCTACAGTGTGGAAACGGACCCTTCGGCCCAACAAGTCCACACTGATCCTCCGAAGAGTAACTCACCCATCCCATTTCCCTCTGACTAATGCACCTAATACTATGGGCAATTTAACATAGCCAATTCATCTGACCTACACATCTTTGGACTGTGGGAGGAAACCCACGCAGACACAGGGAGAATGTGCAAACTCCACACAGATAGTTGCCGAGGCTGGAATTGAACCTGGGACCCTAGTGCTGTGAGGGAGAAGTGCTAACCACTGAGCCACCGTGTTTTATTGTCAGGGCTGGAGGAGCACAGTGAAACACATACAAAGTCACCATTCTCCATTTTAGGTATAAAAAAAATCAGAATTAACAAGATAAACCATCTTAGATACAAAATCAAAACAACCATTTTAGTTACAAAAAGCAGAAATACAAGAAATGGAGCCAAGAAGAAAGGGAAACATTGACCTCTTTCAAGTCTTATCTTGCTAAAGTAAGTAGGCCCCCAATTCTTGAAGCTCCACAGATGCATGTTTTATCACTAGGGAAATCCAGGGTTACAAGGAAATTGCAGGAACATGGATGCAAGGAATGTAGTTTCAACCATGATCCTATTGAATGACAGAGCAGGCTCAAGGAGAGAAGTGGCCTACTCTTTGTTCCTAATTCTTGTGAACTTATGCTCTTCTACTATACTCAACTTCCTTGGTTAACAATGGTCAGTTTATTCTCTTCTGAGGCTGTTTTTTCCTCACCAGGATATAATTTTGTTGTGAGTCATGAACCATTTTCTTAAATGTTTGCCAATGTTCATCAATCATCTTTTATGCTAAACCCCCTTCCCGACCCACCTTAGCCAACTCTATCTCATTCCTTTGTAATTATCCTTAGTCAAGTTTCTGACCCCCGTTTCTCACCCTCAAACTAAGCTCTACCATATTATGGTCAATGTTTCTAAGGTGATATTTTCTTTGAAATCATTTATTAAATCTGACTCATTATACATTATCAGAAGAGGCATAGTGTATTGAACACTCTTTCAGGTAAGGACCGGCACTCATATTTCTGAGACGAGGAATTTGTTTAGATCAGTATCTGCATTTCAAATATACAACATTGGTCATTTTTTGGGATGTCCTGAATGCATAAAGATCTTTATGTCATTTAGGTGATTAATATCACTTCAGAAATAACTCAGAATTGGAACAATTTCCCTATCAGCCATTCAGAGGTAAATTTATTGCTAAGTGTGGAATAATTGACACTTGGAAAATTCCAAGTTTGACCTTGATCTATGCTGAGTTAAATATGGCTGTTTTTGATAATAAAAAGAGCACTGATATTACAACAGAATCAAAAATTGCTGGTGAAACTCAACAGATCTAATAGCATAGGAGAAAGTGAGGACTGCAGATGCTGGAGATCAAAGTTGAGAGTGTGGTGCTAGAAAAGCACAGCAGGTCAGGCAGCATCCAAGGAGCAGGACAATCAACGTTTCAGGCATAACCCCTTAACAGGAGAACCAACGTTTTGGGCATGACAGCATCTATGGAGAGAAAACAAAGTTAAAGTTTCAAGTCCAGTGATAGAACATAGAACATAGAACAATACAGCACAGAACAGGCCCTTCGGCCCACGATGTTGTGCCGAACATCTATCCTAGATTAAGCACCCATCCATGTACCTATCCAATTGCCGCTTAAAGGTCGTCTGATGTTTCTTCAGAACAGTGATATTAGAATTGGCCACCAGATCTCAAGGTTGGAATGAGAATTTGGATAGGGTATAAGCAGGCAGGGAAAGAGTTAAGTTTTGGGTTTTGTGAAACAAGCCTCAGATCTGATAAGAATTTACACTTAACAATGAGGTGCTGGAGGCAAGGGTAATGGGTTTACGAGGTGGAAAGCAGTCATTATGTAGAGCCATTTGACAATATTGGAAGCATTCAGTTTGCAAGGTCAGCTAACAAGGGAAAACCATCCATTGTATGAATCCAGTTATCAAGGTTAAGGACATTCATTGTATAACAGTAAAGGGCTTGGTCTCTGCTATTGATAGTCGTCGATTGCAATGGTCACCCAATCAATATGTATGTTGCTTTATCTGGATGCATCCTCCCTGTAAAATGACTATATAATTCATTGAGAAACTGTTGTTTGAGAAGAAACCGGGAACACATATCCCTGCGCATATGGGTGATCGTTCTCTCTCTCTCTCTTCCCCCCCCCCCCCCACCAAGGCTTGGAAAAAAGGAAGGTAAAACCACCGTGTCTCTGAATGTTTTGCTTCGACTGAAGGGGGAATGGGATGACAATATTGGCGTAGTCGGCAGGATCCAAACAAATAGTTACAATTGGACAGTGTCAACAGCCACCAGAACGTCGGTGTCTTGAGGTGGATGGGTCCACAAGGTAAGATTTTAAACCTTGATCGCTCTTGATATTCCTGTGTGCCAGAAACAGTCCCCTCGCTCGATCGTTCTCTATTCTACAGATTCCTCCAACGGTAATTAGTTCAGTTGAGGGACACAGTTTCGCAAGCACGATGGCAAGACAGAGGTTCAGGTCCTCTGTGCAGTACTGGGGTTCCAGTCTACAGGGTGGGTTGAATTGAAGTTCAAGCCCTCTGCACTGTGCTGAGATTCGAGCTTTCTGTGTTTAAGTGAGCTTCGAGTTCTCTGTGGTTAATTGGGGTTTGGGTTTTCTGTGTTTAATTGGAATTCAAGTATTCTGTGTTTAATTGGGGTTCATGTTTTCTGTGTTTAAGTGGGAATCGATTTGTGGGTATCATTGTTAAATTTAAAACAGTTAAAGTACCTTTAAGGAAATGGGACAGACACTTGATAAATCAGGTCTTTCGTCCCCATTCGGAAAAATTTGTCGTGATAATCCGCATGATGAGTTAAATTATCATAGAATGAGCGCCTGACTGAACAAATTTTTGGGAAATGAACAATGACTATTGGGGGAGCTGGGATCTAGTTAAATGTTCAAAAGTGAAGGCAGAGGTGTGGAAGTCTAATATTTTGCAAAAATTGAACGATTTAATTACTAACTGGAGAACAGTGGCCATTCGAATAAATGAAAAATCCCGCCAAATTTCTTGGGGACACACCACTAAACATAAAAATATTCTTAATAATGATGTTAAAGGGAAAACTTGTCATTGGGAGGTTTCGAAGGAATTATGTGAAATGCATGATCTTACATGAAAATCTGCTAAAGATGAAAGTGAGAAAGTATCTCTCAGGCACCACTGGACATGTCTGGACTCCAGGTTTTATTTGATAGTGGGGAAGATTCCGATGAAAATTGTTTACCCCGCAACCCCTCTACAGCACTGATAGCAAACCTTTACCCCCAACCTGAATCACCCCCACCCTACGATCAGTCCCAGACCCTGCAAAACTCTGCCACTAATTTTCCCCAAACTCCTCCCACCCGGCCTTAGAGACTCCACCCAATAATGCTATTACCCCAGTCACATACACTGATCCCGTGTGTTGCCAGACCCACAGTCGTTTTAAATGCGGTAAATCAAAATTGAAGCCTATTCCTAACACCCTCCATGGAAGCCAGAGCGGGTCCCGGCAATCTCAACAAAACATTTATTTGACTGGGTGCCCAGATCTTGATTCCCTGAGAAGTGCACCCAAATCTGACCCTGAGGCTGACTTCCCCATGAGTACTAATGCTACGACTAATCACCCCGATAGCAGGTTCCGCTACCCAGAACCTGAAATATCGCACGAACAGTTTCAGCTGCACCAAGTACCTAATCCAGACCACCGTGCTGTTGCTCAAAGGTCCACAATCCCTATCTATACCCCATGGAACCACAGGAAGTGTGGATGATTATGAATCGTGCCCCAGACAAAAAGGCCCGGCCCAAAGATTTTATTGAACATCTCATGAGTACTATCCGAATCTACCAAGCCACACCCCGGGACCTTTTTAGTCTCTGTTACACGCCACTCACCTCTGGCAAATGTGAAAAATGGCAAGAGTCTTTGGGCAACCGTGTGACTTGGGAGGCCTTTGCTGCTGCCCTCCTGAGAGAAAATGATCAGACAGATGCAATCCGTAATGCCCTACGCCGCACCCTTCAAAAACCTTACTAAAAATCTAAACAGTAAAGCTAAGAAAGATTAAAACGGTCCAGACTCTTACAACAGGTTCTGTCCCACTTCTGCCACCTATGCTGGCAATACCTCCTTTAATGCGGGTAACATTTCCGCCCAGTTCAATGCACTCTTAATGCATTGTCTCCCTGACAAAATAGGTAAATCCATTTAGAGTCATAGTCACAGAGATGTACAGCATGGAAACAGACCCTTCGGTCCAACTCGTCCATGTCGACCAGATATCCCAACTCAATCTAGTTCCTCCTGCCAGCACCCAGACCATATCCCTCCAAACCGTTCCTATTCATATACCCATCCAAATGCCTTTTAAATCTTGCAATTGTACCAACCTCCACCACATCCTCTGGCAGCTCATTCCATACATGTACCACCCTCTGCATGAAAAAGTTGCCCCTAAACCTATGCCCTCTAGTCCTGGATTCCTCCTCCGCAGGGAAAAAAACTTTGTCTACTTATCCTATCCATGCTCCTCATGATTTTATAAACCCCAATAAGATCACCCCTCAGCCTCCAATGCTCCAGCCCCAGCCTATTCAACCTCTTCCTATAGCTCAAATCCTCCAACCCTGGCAACATCCTTGTAAAACTTTTCTGACAGACCCAGGCAGAAGCTGACCGCCGTACCCCTTTCTCCGCCCACAAACCGTTCTCTCACTGACTGGCACTTGACAAACAAGGCCCCTCTCTAGAACGCAGAGATTTTTCCATCCACACCGCCTGTTCTGAGGAGGTGCCCATCCTTTACCTTTGGGTCGAGTCTGCCCACTTACCCTTCCCCTTTGACACCGGTGCTATATCCTCTACATTAGACATCAACTTCTGCTCACAGTACCAATTCCCCTCAACTGATGAAAAACTGCTCCTCTGGGGCCTTTCCTCCCAAGTCTATGAATTCCTCTTGACTTCTAAACTCATGGTTCGTTATGGGCAACAGAGTTCCCTTAATCAGTTTATGGTCACTCCCTCTCTGGGCCTCAAACTTGCTGATGGAGACATTCTTTGCCATGTAAATCTATCAGTCACTTGTGCGGATGGGGGAATTAGTATTTCTAGTATTACTGACCATTGCGCCCTTTGGGTACATAGGCCATCCCAATGGTGGTCCTTGGACATCTCCAACTTTTCCCTGCCTCCTGATGTACCCCCACTCAGTGAAAAATGCAAACCTTATGTTACTGTTGCATACAATCCTTCTAGATATTCTGATATACTAAAGGTCCCGTTTGCTCCCTACTTAGGATGGAACTTCCCCATTACTGCCCTTGTTAATGGCAATGTTGGGTCTGCACTTGACGTTAAAGTGCCTAGTTGCCTTTTGGCACCCATCACCAGGCGTCAGCCCTCACATTACACTACTTGTGTTGGATGGCCATGTGGTCCATGAAATGGGGCCCATGGTTTTTAATGGTCTGGCTAATACTGACCTTGCACTCTGCGGTGGTCCACAATGGATCGGGGGAGGGGGATGGGGAGGGGAATATTTCTACTACACCTCATTAAGTTCGTGTAATAGAACCTTCCATCACTATCAGCCTTCCATATGCTATGCCAGGTCTCCATGCCAAAGGAGGTTCGGACATGCCCACCATTTTACAACTTCAGGGGGATGCCTCTGCTTCAGAAAAGGATAGGTAACAGAAACATTGATGCATACAATCCCCTGTCATCAGTTTCTGGCAGACCCCAGCCGGATAAACATGCATTCCAGAGACCCTTTTACCCTTACTTGTTGACAATCTACACAGACACTCGGGAAAGGAGGGAATGTGCACTCTTATTATGAACATGGTGGAGCCCACACCTAAATAAGGCAGCTGATCAAAGGAGCAGGCATTGTCTTGTATGCCAGAGGGTTAACCCAGAAAAACCGATTCAATGCACCAAAGGAAGAACTCCAATTCCAAATGGCCCTTTCGATACTTTACAGAATTCATAGAATTACGAGTACAATGCTATAAATACTGTTTCATTATCATAGATACATTCAGCAAATGGATAGAGGCTTTCCAACAACCAATAACAAAGCATCTACAGTGACTCAAATTCTCCTGAAAGAAACAATTCCCCACTTTGGTATACCTCAACAACTAACATCTGATAATGGACCACATTTTATTGGAAAGATTAACCAAGAACTGTGTATCATCCTCAACATTGATCAACAGTTCCATTGTGCATATCATCCTAAGGCAGCAGGAAAAGTGGAACGTGTGAATGGAATCCTGTCGGACCAACTTACTAAACTCACTCTAGAAACAGGACTAAATTGGCTAATGGTCCTGCCCCTCACCCTGTATCACATACGTATGACTCCCCAAACTGGTACCAGTCTCACAGCAGCTGAAATAATATACTGTCACCCTGGACGAACTCCATGGGAGAGCAACCAGGCTCCACCACCCCAGGGTGATCTGCATGTAATGGGAGATGAAATGCAACACTATTTTAAACAAGTAACAATATCTCTAAAGTCTCTCTACTCACAAGTGAAGGAAACCACCCCCCCCGACCCCCACCCCCCACCCCCCACTCCCCCCCCCACCAATCGTGACAGCCGACTGGGATGGAGTAGAAACTGGTGAGTGGGTCCTAATCTGAGACTGGGAAAGGCCAAAACTGGGACCCCGCTGGAAAGGACTGTTCCAGGGGTTGCTCCAAACCCCCACCGCAGTGAAGGTTAAAGGAAAGGATCACTGGATTCACCTGCACGACTGTACACAGTGGATGACGGACCAAGAGAAGAAGGAGGAAAATGACTAAGAAGGACTGATTTTAAAAAATACTTTAATCTGTACTTCTGTATTGTGGCCCTGCTATTGATACACTGCATGCCTCTACACTTACCTCCAGGAAGGTAACAGGATGGGGTTGTCAAGGGAGATTAGCATCATGATAGGCTTAGCAGGGACATGTCTTCTTCTCTTCAACTAGGGTACCGAAGGAAGGGTCAGGATTTACAGTCAGGATAGACATAAACAGGTCCATCTTTTGTACCAATAAGCAAGGGAACCCGTTTGAGAGATGGAATGTGACTAAAATCAATTATTGTAATGGACTGCTTGACCAAACAGATCGCAAGTTGATCCTGCACCAAAAGAATCTGTGGCAACTCTTGTGTTGGTATTGGGGCTGCAAGTTTGACTTTATCTGCAGAAGGGACCCCCGGAGGAGAGAGACTATCACCTATTGTATTTCAGGAAGTGTTGCAGGGAAGATAACCCCTCCCTGCAAGAAACATCCCCTCCCCCAAGTCCATGACTCGGTCCCACAGAGCTCTCCCCTATAAGGAACAATCAGGACTGACTAACCAGGAATACACAGTCGGCAATTATTTCAACCAGGTCTATCAACAACTGTCCGGTGATGGCACTTTGCTTGCTTCCCCCGGTCCACCAGAGTGAACTCTCTCTTCTCTATTTCCTCTCAGTGGGGCTGTGGCCTGCAATATCAGTGTGCTCTGGCCAGTTAACAGTTTGCCACGGTCCCAAAGAATAATTCTTCAGCACAAACCTGCTCAGGCCCCCGTGGCAGACTGCACGTATCTTCTCCAACCTTCTGACCTCATTGACAGGGATTGGCTGAAGGGGGATACATGGAGGGAAGGCAAAAGAGGGAAACTCTCCAGTAACCAAGTGGCAACAAAAGATGCTTCACTGCTCATGGATGCGGATGTTCAGAAGTGTTCATCTGCAATGAAAAAACCCCTCGCCTTTACTGATTCTGCCACCATCACAAGTCCGGACCTACCCTGGAGCGATCCAATTGTATCCCCTTCAAAAGAAGGGAACAGCTCCTATGTGGAAAAGTCAATCGAACCCACCTTACAGTGGATGATTGTGTCTTTGCCCTGCCTCAAAAAAGAGGAGTTAAGGAAGCTTTGTGTCCCACTGGTGCCACATTTGCCTGGATTAACCATAATTGCTCTCACGACAAAGGCTATCCAGAAACCCTTTTTACAGACCCAGGCTACTTTTTCTTCTTCAACAGTATGGCCATAAACTTCCTAGAATCTCCTTACCCCCACTCAGTGGCCATTGGCATCCTATTTCCCAAGACTCTACCCGGGCCATTGGGGACCAACACACTGCTGCCAGAAACATGATGTCTCCGAGGACTTTAGCATTGCCTAAAAAGACCTTCCCACCCTTCATGCAGGACAGGCAGCTAGTTACAGTGCAGCAGGCATTTTTTCCCTTGGGGCTTCTGGGGCTAACATGGATGCCCAGAACTGTAACTATTTCGCATGCGGACTTACCACGATGGGCACTCAAGGTCATCACCCAGAACCTGAACCAACTCGGACTTTTCTCCATGCAAAATCGCTATGCATTGGATTACCTCCTCACCTGCCAGGGTGGCATTTGCCCTTTAATACAGGACAAATGTATCATGGGTCAGGATGAAGTCACCACTAATGTTACTCGCTATACCCACAAGATAAATGAACAATTAGGGTTTATAAAGGAGGGCAAGGGATGGATCAGATGTGGAGACTGGGGGCTCAGAGGGTGGAAAGACTGGTTAGTTAACATGCCTATTTACACAGGAGTAATCATAATAGGAATGTTCTGAAATGCATCTTATATTGAATGTTAGACACCATGCGGTCAATATTTCCAATAGGACAGGATTTGATGACCTGATAACCAGCTATTGAGGATTCAAAAGACAACAGCACTGAGGTCAACCCCTATGCTATCATGAAATGATAAAAGGAGAGAATGAGAATGCGTATAGTGTATAAGCGGGTTCGGAAAGATTTATGTTCTGAGTTTTGTGAAACAAGAGGTTCAGCTGAGCATGACTCAGATCAGATAAGAAATTACACTTAACAATGGGATGCTGGAGGCAAGGGTAATGGGTTAACAAGGTGGAAAGCAGTCATTATGTAGAGCCATTTGACAATATTGGAACTATTCAGTATGCAAGGTCAGCTAACAAGGGGAGACCATCCATTGTATGAATCCAGTTAACAAGGTTAAGGACATTCATTGAAGTAAAAAATGAGGTCTGCAGATGCTGGAGATCACAGCTGCAAATGTGTTGCTGGTCAAAGCACAGCAGGCCAGGCAGCATCTCAGGAATAGAGAATTCGACGTTTCGAGCATAAGCCCTTCATCAGGAATAAGAGAGAGAGAGCCAAGCAGGCTAAGATAAAAGGTAGGGAGGAGGGACTAGGGGGAGGGGCGATGGAGGTGGGATAGGTGGAAGGAGGTCAAGGTGAGGGTGATAGGCCGGAGTGGGGTGGGGGCGGAGAGGTCAGGAAGAGGATTGCAGGTTAGGAGGGCGGTGCTGAGTTGAGGGAACCGACGGAGACAAGGTGGGGGGAGGGGAAATGAGGAAACTGGAGAAATCTGAATTCATACCTTGTGGTTGGAGGGTTCCCAGGCGGAAGATGAGGCGCTCCTCCTCCAGCCGTCGTGTAGTTGTGTTCTGCCGGTGGAGGAGTCCAAGGACCTGCATGTCCTCGGTGGAGTGGGAGGGAGAGTTAAAGTGTTGAGCCACGGGGTGATTGGGTTGGTTGGTTCGGGCGGCCCGGAGGTGTTCTCTGAAGCGTTCCGCAAGTAAGCGGCCTGTCTCACCAATATAGAGGAGGCCACATCGGGTGCAGCGGATACAATAGATGATGTGTGTGGAGGTACAGGTGAACTTGTGGCGGATATGGAAGGATCCCTTGGGGCCTTGGAGGGAAGTGAGTGTGGAGGTGTGGGCGCAAGTTTTACATTTCCTGCGGTTGCAGGGGAAGGTGCCGGGGGTGAAGGTTGGGTTGGTGGGGGGTGTGGATCTGACGAGGGAGTCACGAAGGGAGTGGTCCTTGCGGAACGCTGATAGGGGAGGGGAGGGAAATATATCCTTGGTGGTGGGGTCTGTTTGGAGGTGGCGGAAATGGCGGCGGATGATACGTTGTATGCGGAGGTTGGTGGGGTGGTAGGTGAGAACCAGTGGGGTTCTGTCTTGGTGGCGGTTGGAGGAGCGGGGCTCAAGGGCGGAGGAGCGGGAAGTGGAGGAGATGCGGTGGAGGGCATCGTCGATCACGTCTGGGGGGAATCTGCGGTCCTTGAAGAAGGAGGCCATCTGGGCTGTGCGGTGTTGGAATTGGTCCTCCTGGGAGCAGATGCGGCGGAGACAAAGGAATTGGGAATATGGGATGGCGTTTTTACAGGGGGCAGGGTGGGAGGAGGTGTAGTCCAGGTAGCTGTGGGAGTCAGTCGGTTTATAATAGATGTCTGTGTTGAGTCGGTCGCCCGAGATAGAAATGGAAAGGTCTAGGAAGGGGAGGGAGGAGTCTGAGACAGTCCAGGTGAATTTCAGGTCGGGATGGAAGGTGTTAGTAAAGTTGATGAACTGTTCAACCTCCTCGTGGGAGCACGAGGCAGCACCGATACAGTCATCGATGTAGCGGAGGAAAAGGTGGGGGGTGGTGCCAGTGTAGTTGCGGAAGATGGACTGTTCCACATATCCTACGAAGAGGCAGGCATAGCTGGGGCCCATGCGTGTGCCCATGGCAACTCCTTTAGTTTGGAGGAAGTGGGAGGATTGAAAAGAGAAGTTATTCAGGGTGAGGACCAGTTCAGTCAGTCGGAGGAGGGTGTCAGTGGAAGGGTACTGGTTGGTGCGGCGGGAAAGGAAGAAGCGGAGGGCTTTGAGTCCTTCGTGATGGGGGATGGAGGTGTACAGGGACTGGATGTCCATAGTGAAAATAAGGCGTTGGGGACCGGGGAAGCGAAAATCCTGGAGGAGGTGGAGGGCGTGGGTGGTGTCCCGAACGTAGGTGGGGAGTTCTTGGACTAAAGGGGACAGGACCGTGTCGAGGTATTGGGAGATGAGTTCGGTGGGGCAGGAGCAGGCTGAGACAATGGGTCGGCCGGGGCAGGCAGGTTTGTGGATTTTGGGCAGGAGGTAGAAACGGGCGGTGCGGGGTTGTGGGACTATGAGGTTGGAGGCGGTGGATGGGAGATCCCCTGAGGTGATGAGGTCCTGGATGGTCTGGGAGATGATGGTTTGGTGGTGGGAGGTGGGGTCGTGGTCAAGGGGGCGATAAGAGGAGGCGTCCGCGAGCTGGCGTTTGGCTTCAGCGGTATACAGGTCAGTGCGCCAAACTACCACCGCGCCTTGTCCTCCACCGGCAGAACACAACTACACGACGGCTGGAGGAGGAGCGCCTCATCTTCCGCCTGGGAACCCTCCAACCACAAGGTATGAATTCAGATTTCTCCAGTTTCCTCATTTCCCCTCCCCCCACCTTGTCTCAGTCGGTTCCCTCAACTCAGCACCGCCCTCCTAACCTGCAATCCTCTTCCTGACCTCTCCGCCCCCACCCCACTCCGGCCTATCACCCTCACCTTGACCTCCTTCCACCTATCCCACCTCCATCGCCCCTCCCCCTAGTCCCTCCTCCCTACCTTTTATCTTAGCCTGCTTGGCTCTCTCTCTCTTATTCCTGATGAAGGGCATATGCTCGAAACGTCGGATTCTCTATTCCTGAGATGCTGCCTGGCCTGCTGTGCTTTGACCAGCAACACATTTGCAGCTAAGGACATTCATTGTATAACAGTAAAGGGCTTGGTCTCTGCTATTGATACTTGTTGACTGTAATGATCACTCAATTAATATGTATGTTGCTTTACCTGGCTGCTCCTCCCTGTAAAATGACTATATAGTTCATTGAGAAACTGTTCTTTTGAGAGAAGATGGGGAACACATATCCCTGCGCACATGGACGATCGTCCTCTCTCTCTCTCTCTCTCTCTCTCTCCAGGACGTGGAATAAAGGAAAAGAGAACTACTGTGTCTCCGAGCATTTTGCATTTTGAAGGAGAAATGGGATGACAGGAGAACAAATTTGCAACCCTATGCTGTGAGGGTGGGCATTCTCTCTGATGTTGTGGGCAGAGTATATGCCTCAATCCACATCTAAAAATAATTCTTCTGGTCACTATCACTCTGCTGTTTATGGGAATTTGCTGCATGAAAATTAAACTGCCTCCTTTCCTACCCTAAAACAGTGGCTTAACTCCAAGTAAAAATGGAAAAAAAACCGCAGATGCTGTAAATCAGAAACAAAAACAGAAATTGCTGGGAAAGTTCAGAAGATCTGTCAGCATCTGGTTCCAGTCCTGAGGAAGGGTCACTTGACCCAAAATCATCTGACTTCCCTTCACAGATGTTGCCAGACCTGCTGAGCTTTTCCAGCAATTCCTGGACTTAACATCAAATGTCAGATGATGAATCACTGCCCTGTAATATCGGTTTCTCTTTTCACAGGTACTCCCAGACCTACTGAGTATTTTGGTCTTTTGTTTTAATTTCAAATTGTAGTTCATTAACTGTAAAGTGATTAGAAAGATCCTAAGACTGTAAAAACCAATGTATAACCTTTTATTTTCTTTTAACCACTATCCAGTGATCCTTTGCTGATTGGTTGGAGCTGGATATACATGAAGTGAGGACAACATTAGATTTAACTGGGCTACCTCACAGCTCACTAATGTTCATTGTATGTGTGCTCAGTTGAAGAGTTATCATTTAAGCAGTGTTCGAAAGGCAAGTCTGTGATCATGAAACTGCATCTTGACAAAAGCAAGCACTTTAGAGACAGAGTAAAATATTGAAAGAACAAAAATATGCACAAAATTAAGTTAGTTCCTCTAGTCAGTTAACAGCATTCAATCAGATTTTTTTCAGACAAACGTACTTTGTTAAACAAGTATTTTCATGGCTATTAATTGATCAGTGTTAGAGTCTGCAAGGAGGTGTAATCTAATCTGTACTCACAATAGCTTTCTCTAATTGTCTGGAAGCAGATTTCTGAGGCTCCTGTGGAGCCAGCTGTACACACTGGAAACAGAGTTGTCACTCAGCATCTCATTTACACCTAGCAGAGAAAAAAAAACCTGCCATCTCATTCAAAATCAACAGCACAGCCAGAGACTTTTAGAAATCTGCAATTTGAGTAATTTACACATCCTTCCAGTGTAAACATTGTTCAGGCAGAAGAGGAAGAGCCGTGCGCTTAAAAGAAAATGGTAGAATTTTTTTAATAGACTTCCCCCAATCTTTTCGTAAGCAGAGAGCAAAAGAAATTCCCTGAAAGTATCACAACCTCTGACATGAGAAGAAATTAATAAATGGTGCACATATAGAGCATTTCATTATTATGCAGCTCTCCTTCCAGGTTCAAGCTGAGGCATTAGATTGACAGAGTACAGTCACAGCTGTGGATTCAGGTTTCAAATGTCTAGTCTATTTTTTTCTCCAGTCCGAGTATTGATAGATGCATTTTCCATCATCCTGCGATTAGCCTGACAGCTTGGTATCAGGGAAGTGCCTTTCTAAGCTGTAGTAAGAGCATTGGCTGAGCGCTGAAAAACAACCCCTTGGTATTAATAAATGTCATTCTCAGCTCGAGGAGCAGTTGGCCATGAATGCAATAAAGGAGCCAGCATTTTTGATCCATCCGTTGGGACATGGCTTCCTCTGCTTCAGCCTGCAGTACACAATCTGGCATAAGATAAATGTAGAGCATTACATTAATAAAATCTGAAATGTATTAGTACAACTGCTAAAGCTCATTTTTCCCCATTTCCTTCATCAGTCAGTCTCAGGCCATTATACTCTTTTCTCTTAGCTGTTCCTTTCTTTATTCTTTTTTCTCATGTAGACCAAATCCAGATGAAATTTACATTGGTCTTGTGCCATCTTTCTGTTTTCAATAAAGTGAATAGCAGACAAATTGAAGAGATAAATTGCGAATACAGATGGCCATTATGAAGTAAACATTGTTTGGTTCCCTGAAATTACAGTAATGATGCCCCCAGATGATTCCTGAGTCTGTGTTTCCGATGTGACAGATTTATATTGCTATAATTCCCTGCTGGATTTTTGTCAACTCCTATCACACAGCTGCTGGATATACTGGAGAGCTAAGAGGAAAGCTGCATGACTGTCACTGTAAAAAATAGCTGCCGCTGTCTTTATCCTTTCATTAGGGATTGCATGCTAGAGAGGTAGTGCTTTGGAACAATACTATAGTAACATTTTTTTTGACAAAGAACACAAAAACTAATTAGTTATTTATTTTTTTTTGCAAATATAGATATGAAAGAAGGATTTTCCTTCTTTCTCAGCCATGTCCAAGACACTTGAGTGATTTTAATTGCCTGAGAGATTACCACTTAATTTTAGTCCTCAAGTTACATGTGAAATCTTACATTCTGAATTCCTGCCCAGTCAATTAATATCATAGGCAAGCAATCTTTTTCCAATCAGAAGAAAGAATGTGGGAAAAAAAATAAACATTCTAACTATTCCTTCTGATTGTTTATCAGAATAATAATGGCATTATATGATTAAAACAGTAACTGCTCTTTGCTTTGCTTTAGGCTAGTAATGATCTATTTATGGAACATTATCATACCCTAAACTTGTTTTAATTGAGGACATTTTTGAATTTAGTTGAGGAATAAATGACGAAACCTACAATGATTTAAATATTTTCATATGCTCTACCTGCAATATATACTGTCGGAGAAACTCTTTGTGTAATCTCCCGCAATGAGCTTTCCCTATGCATGAGTAATGTCACAAAATGAAACGATCATACCTACATAAAACCAATTTCTGTTTGTTTGCATGTTTATGGAACATTCCCATTCTGCATTTTGCTTGGGTGCCAGAATGTCACAAATAACAGCAAAATGTGGCAGGCTTTATCTAACAGCAATTCCCAGTAGAGCTGGATACTTCACTTGTCATATTCACTATGGATTATAGCAACCACAAGGAGCTAAATGCTGACACCACTTCCCATCATCTGAATCTGGTGCGAAATAAAAGCTAATTTGGCAGACTAGACACTCATTTTTCTTCTGTTGATGTAATTCAGAAACTGGTGTAGATCATTAAGCAAGCATAAGAAGTGTATTGTCCTTGCAATATACTTTAATACATGAAATATGTTTATTTAGCACTGTGACCATGATCACGTCCATGATCTAACTGATTTTAAACCTAGTGGTTTGGAATAATCTCACTGAAACTCAACAGACTGATGTAAGGTTTTGTTCTCACCAGCATATCAGTGGAACTGAACAACAAACAAATACAATAGGTCCTGCAGCCACTTGTGCTGCTAGTGGCTCAGCATTACTTACTACGCTGGAAAAGTGACAAAAATGTTTTACAATAAGTGAGTGCACAATAGGCATGATTTCATGTCCGTGAGTTCTAATCATTCTGATCTCACGCAAATGCATAATTAATGATGCATCATTCTCTCGTGAATGCATTCCCACTAAATTGATAGCGAGCCAACTGCCCTACATCACTTTAACACAAATTGACATTGGATAGGATTCAATGTGACCCGCAAGAATATAACACATGGGAGGTGAGGTGATTCTTTTTTTTAGGTAGGAACCAAAATCTCAGCTTCTGCTTGGTAGGATTAAGAGAGCAGTGTTGCAATAATAGTTTAAGTCTCATGTCATAGAATCCTTGCAGTGTGGAAGCAGGCCATTCTGCCTATCGAATCCATGCCAACCCTCGAGAGAGCATCCCATCCAGACCCACCCCACTATCCTGTACCACTCCCCATGGCTAACCCACCTAGCCTGCACATCCCTGGATACTCTGGGCAATTTAGCAACTCAGTCCACCTAATCTGCGCACATTTGGACTGTGGGAGGAAACAAGAGCACCCGGAGGAAACCCACGCAGACACAAGGAGAATGTGCAGACTCCACATAGACAGTCACCCAAGGCTGGAATTGAACTGGGACCCTTGTGCTGTCAGGCAGCAGTGTTAACCACTGAGCCACCATATCACCATATACGTGATGGCAGCTTCCTAATTTCAATTCATTTCTGTTACCTGCGTTTCATTATCTTAAGACTTTTGCAAATGAAGTCCTATTTTCAAGACTAAGGCAACAACTCTCAGGAGATGTATGACATGGTTTCACAATTGTTTAAAGATGGCACATGTCAGAAAAGCCTATCCATTTTGATCAATATGAGTGTTTTTGTGGAAATCTGTGCCATGTGGCATGGAGCAGACAAGTGTCAACTTGGACTGAGTGCAATGGTGAATCAGGGTAAAGACTTTTTGTTATGAAGGGGAGCAGGAAGTAATCAAGGAGGAGGTTGGGTCATGCCATGACTAGATGCAAGAGGTAGTTGGTGGGTGATATGGGTGTATGTTATAGGAAGGACATGGCATCTTAAGTGTGATTAGGTATAGGTATGTGAGGAATAAAAGAGTTACTAGGGTAGGAATAGGGCCAGTTAAAGACAGAAGTGGGAAGTTGTGTGTGGACTGTGTGGAGATCGGAGAGGTGCTAAAAGAACATTTCTCATTGGTTTTCATGCAAGTAAAGGAGAATATTGTAGAGGAGAAGAATGAGGTCCGAGATATTAGACTAGAAAGAATCGAGGTTAGTTATGAACAGGTGTTATCAATTCTAGAAGGAGTGAAAGTAGACAAGTTCCCTGGGCCGAATGGGATTTATCCGAGGATTCTGTGGGAACCTAGGGAGGAGAGAGCAGAGCTTTTGGCTTTGATATTTGAGTCATCATTGTCTACAGGTTTAGTACCAGAGGACTGGAGGATTGCAAATGTTGTGCCCTTGTTCAAGAAGGGCAGTAGAGATGACCCAGGTAATTATAGACCAGTGAGCCTTACTTCTGTTGTAGGAAAGATTTTGGAAAGGATTATAAGAAATAAGATTTATAATCATCTAGGAAGCAACAATTTGATTTCAGATAGTCAACATGGTTTTGTCAAGGGCAGGTCATGTCTCACAAAACTCATTGAGTTTTTTTGAGAAGGTGACCAAGAATGTAGATGAGTGTAGGGCAGTTGATGTGGTATACATGGACTTCAGTAAAGTCTTTGATAAGGTTCCACATGGTAGGCTGTTGGAGAAAATGCAGAGGCATGGAATTGAGGGTGATTTAACAATTTGGATTAGAAACTGGCTTTCTAAAAGAAGGCAGCATGTGGTGGTTGATGAAAAATATTCAGCCTGGAGTCCGGTTACCAGTGGTATGCCACAAGGATCTATTTTGGGAACTCTTCTATTTGTCATTTTCATAAATGACTTAGACACAGGCATAGGTGGATAGATTAGTAAATTTGCAAATGACATTAAAGTCGGTGGAGTAGTGGACAGTTTGGAAGAATGTTACAGGTTGCAGTGGGACTTGGATAAACTACAGAATTGGGCTGAGATGTAGCAAATGGAGTTCAATGCAGCTAAATGTGAGGTGATGCACTTTGGGAAGAATAACAGGAAGGCCAGTACTGGGTAAATGGAAGTGCATTTGGTAGTGTGGATGTGCAGAGGGATCTTGGACTCCATGTACATAGATCCCTGAAAGTTGCCACCCAGGTTAATAGTGCTGTTAAGAAGGCATATGGTGTGTTAGGTTTCATTTGTAGAGGGATTGAGTTCCGGAGCCGCAATATCATGCTGCAACTATACAAAACGCTAGTGCGGCCACACTTGGAATAATGTGTACAGTTCTGGTCACCATATTTCGGGAAGGAAGTGGAAGCATTGGAAAAGGTGCAGAGGAGATTTACCACGGGGTTGCCTGGTCTGGAGGGAAGGTTTTATGAGGAAAGGCTGAGAGACTTGAACTTGTTCTGATTGGAAAGAAGAAGGCTAAGAGTTGATTTGATAGAGACATACAAGATGATCAGAGGGTTAGATAAGGTAGACAGTGGAAGTCTTTTTCTGAGGATGATGATGTCAGCTTGTATGAGGAGGTATAACTACAAACTGAGGGAAAATAGATTTAAGACAGAAATCAGAGGCAGGTTCTTTACACAGAGAGTGGTAAGGGCATGGAATGCCCTACCTGCTAATGTAGTCAACTCAGCCACATTAGGGAGATTTAAACAATCCTTTGATAAGCACATGGATGGTGATGGGATAGTGTAGGGGAATGAGCTGAGAATAGTTCACAGGTCGGCACAACATGGAGGGCCAAAGGGCCTGTTCTGCGCTATATTGTTCTATGTTCTATTAGGTTGGAAAATCAATCAGGAAATGTGAAAGAGTCTAGACTGTTTCTGTGCAGCCCAAAGTAAGGTTCTGGGTATCCACTGTTGTGATATCACTGGGAACATGCCAATTAGTTCGTAACCAGGATATAGAGCATATGACTAGCAGCTATTACCAGTCTAACCTGCAGTATGCAGTGTGAAAGGATGTTGCTGCGTTTTCCTGTTACAATTGTTGCTGAGCTTCTGTAACAATTCCAATACTGAGCAATCATGTAAAAGATCTTCAAATAAGCAAAAACAAACTACATCCATTGACATATCCTGTTGTGAGATTGGTAAGTTTATAAATAAACACAATACCACATCAACATTAGGGTGTTCTCTAGCATGGGGAGGATTCATGATTATAGGAAAGAGGTCAATGCAGTACGAAAGCAGCTAAATGATAATGGGAGGTTTCAAAAGATAGGTCCAGGGATTGTAAGGACATGTCAAGGATGATAGGAGGAGGATCTAGGATCAGAGCAGGAATATCTATGGTGAGAGGATGTGGTCAATGTGGAGAGATGGCAAGAGTGATGATGGGAGGCTCAAGGGTGACAGAGGGAAAATTTACAGTGATGTTGGGTGTCAAAGGTGAAAGATCTCAAACGCAAAGCTGACAGAGGGACTGTAAAGGGTCATGCACTCCAGGTAGAAGATCATATTTGTTCTGTTGTTGGTCATTGCTGCAAACTGACAGTGAAGCCAGCAGGAGTCCAGAACCAAGCGGTTGGAGGTCACTGCAGAATGGAGACAGTTTTGGATGTGGTCTTTGGGCAGATTTTAAAAATTCAGTGCTCAGCAGCAGTACAGACAAAAGCCATGAAGGTGGGCACAAATGCATCACTGCATCTTCAGGACTCAAATGTCAGGCCATAGCGGAGATAGCTGAGGCTGTCTCAGAAAATGGGGACCGATACATCTGGGACCCTGCACCAAGAGCTGCTAACTTGTGTATTTGGTGGGAACATCATGCCAGAGATTCCTGGTGACCATAGCCAAAGAATCATATATATCTGTGCTCATTTCCCAGGCAGTCCTCATCATGCGAAAGGATAAATTAGATGTGCCTGAGGAGGAGGCCATAACAATGAATAAATGTTTACTAAATGTCAGAAATATGGTGAAACTTACTAGAGAAGCCAAGAAGAATCTCAGCTTGTTTGCCCAAGAATGAGGTGACTGTTCTGAACTGGAACTCTTTTGCCTATTGGAATATCTACAGATCTCTGCTAACCTTCCTCTGGGATATACCTGTGGTAACTGCATCCTCTGCCAAGTTCAAGTTCAAGAGGAGCAAATATTTTTCACACATACTTACCAGTGAATACTGCTCCTGAGAATACCCGTCTCACACCTGAACATACAGCATGACGGAGAATTCAAATATTGCGTCAATGATAGAAAGCCATGAGTTCTATTTTTCTTGTTTAGAGTAATCTTAGATAATTTTTTATTCCCTTTTGCCATAAATGTGTGCCACCCATGGGGTTTGCTAGTACATTTAACTATCTACGACAGTCTGAAGAAATGATACTGATCTACATATGAATAATCTGAAAATAATATAGTATGTAATATTTACACATGAACCATATAAAACATCCATTTCACCCTTCATGTTCTCATAAAGTCTTGGGTTTTCTCTTGCAACCAAGACTTCTCCCACAAAGCCTTTGATAGATCCTAACAGATGAAGGCAGGCTGTTCAATACACTGCAAATCTCTCCATTAATAAATAAATGCAGTCATATGTCTGAGACATGGCTTGCATGGACGACTCCATTGTCCATGAAAAGCTGCGCATGCACTCTGGTAGTTTTGTTCATGGGATGTGGATATCGTTGACTGGGCGAACATGCTAGCCATCCTATATCGGTCTTGGAAAAGGGATGTATGCTGCCTTCTTGGATCACTGCAGTCCTTGGAGTGTAGGAATACTCACATTCTATTGGAAAGGATTCTGATCCAGCAACATAGAAGTAACAGTTGATAGAGTTCCCAATCAGACTGGTGTGTTACTTGAAGTGGGTCTTGCAGGTTTTGGTATTCCCATGCAACTGCTGCTTATGTCCTTCTTTATGCTAGAGGCAGCAGGTTTGGAAGAGGCTGTTGAAGAGGATTTGGTGAATAAATGCAGTGCATCATGGAGATGGTACATACTGTTGCTCCGATACATCAGTGGTGAAGGCAACAAATGGTGAAGATGATGGTTGAGGTGTCAATTATGTGGACTGTTTTATTTTGATATTGAATTTCTTAAATGTTGTTTGAATTACTAACCTAACTACAAGTGGAGAATATTTGATCACACTCCTGAATTGTAACTTGTGGTAAGCATTAGAGAGCCAGGACATGCATTGTTCACTATAGAATTCATAGCTTTTGACCTGCTGTTGTAGTACCAGCATTTAAATAGCTGGTCAAATTCAAGTTCTATTTAATGGTAACCCCATAGGAGATTGATGGTGTGGAGTTCAGGATTGGTTCTGCCATTGAACACCAAGGGTTGATGTTTACATTCTCTCTAGCTGGAGATAGCTATTGCTTGGCACTTGTGCTGCACAATTGTTATTTGTTACTTCTCAGCCAAAGCCTGGATGTTGTCAAGATCTTGCTGAATAGGGACACGGACCTTTTTCCAATATATCAGGATTTGTGAATGGTGCTGAATGCTGTTCAACCATCAATGCCTATCCCCAAATTTGTCCTCATGATGCTGCGAAGGTCATTGATGCAGAAGTTGAAGATGGTTGGACCTAAGACAGTATCCTAATGAACCCCTACAGGTACATCATAGAACTGAGATAATTGACCCCCAGCAACCACAATCACCTTCCTTTGTGCTAGGTATGATTCCAATTACTGTTCAGCTTCTCTGGAGGTCCATCTGGTCAAATGCCACCATGATTAGAAGGACAGTCATTCTCATTTCCCCTCTGGAGTTCAGTTACTTTGACCAAGGCTGTAATGAGGTCAGGAGTTGAGTGACCCTGGTAGATCACACTCTGGTTGTCCATGAGCAGCTTATTGCTAAGTAAGTGTTGCTTGATATAATGATTGACCACATTTCCCATAATGTGTTGATAATTGAGAGTAGGTTTCTAGGTTGGAAGCTGGTGGAGTTAGTTCAGGTGTCTCAGGTAATAGTGGTATGACAGAACAACACTTAGTGATGGATACTGCAGGCTCCACCCAAAGAACATCCTGGGCCTTTGCCAGTTTCAGTGTTTCCTTCAAGTGGTGTTCAAAATGGAGGAGAATGATTCATCAACTGAGACTATTTAGATTTCCTGATGAAGGGCTTATGCCCAAAACGTCGAATTTCTTGTTCCTTGGATGCTGCCTAACCTGCTGTGCTTTAACCAGCAACACATTTTCAACCATCAACTGAGACTGCCCAGTAGGTACTAAGCAGCAGGATTTGTTCCCATGTTTGACATAATGCTATGAGATTTCATGGGGTTTGGCATCAATTTGAGGACTCCCAGGGCAACTTGCATCCAAATGTGTAGCATGTGCTACCACCTCTGCTGGGTCTGTACAGCGTATAGGACATAATATACCCAGGGGTGGTGATAGTGGTGTCTGGGACGTTGTGTATAAGATGTGATTACATGAATATGGCAATGTCAGGCAATTAGTCCATATTACAGCTGTCCCAAGGATGGCACTCACTTTGAACATTACTTTTCAACTGAACTGCATTTGCCAATGTCACTTCTAGCACTTAAGTCAATATTTGGTGATCAATCCAGTTTCATTTCTTTCTTTACACTTTGCAGTTGCTTGATCCAACTAACTGGCTTTCTTGGCCATTTCAGAGGCTAGTTGGATGTCCACTACATTGATGTGAGTATGAAGTCACATGTAGGTCAGACTGGGTAAGGATGGCAGATTTCCTTCCCTAATGAAAAGACTAATCCCCAGCAGCACTCCAAGTGGACCCCAAGAGGGACCACAGCTGTTGCAACCTCAGTAGTCACTGGGTTATGTAAGTGATGTGCTCACTAGTTTGTGCTTTTGATCCCAAATGCATTGCCTCTGTGACCTGTGTAACTGTAATTGCATTGGTAGATCTTGTGGGAGTGGTACATGCTTTGAGTCAGTGCCATCCCAGAAGTGGAGCTTTCAGATTCCTGCAGTTGCTGTGGCCTGGGCTTGGGACTGTAAAGAAGTGGAAGAAGAACCACATTGGCAATCAGCACAGTCTATGTCTTTTGTGTATACTTGTGTGCCCATGTACTTGCACCAAGTTTGATGCATTTTCACTCTAATGCCTGGCCATTCCAGACATTCCTCATCTCTTGCAATCCCTTTTCCTCTTCAAGTTTAAGTAGCCTCATACCTGCCACTCCATTCCACCCCCCCACGCCCACCCCTGACCTTACCCCTCTGCTCTGGGTTTGCTAATGCTGCATGATAATATGCAAATATCATGACATACCATATGTCATCTAACCCACTTGTCTACACACATTTCCATCACACATATGCACATACATGACCCAAATTGCCCCCTCGTTTGACCTCAGTTGCAAAGAGGTATTGAGGCTACCTTCCTTTGGGAATTTTCCAGCATCTTTGGCATTTTGGAAGATAACCACCAATTTATCCATTATCTCTATGGCCACCTTTTTCAACATTCTGGAATCTATTATAGGTACAGGAATTGTAACATTCATGGATGTGCATTCCACTTCCCTCATTGCCCAGAGGACTGTTAAAAATCAACCACATCACTGTGGGTCAGGGGTTAGATGAAAGCCAGAGTGATGAGGATGGCAGATTTTCATCCATAAAGGTTATTAGTGAACAAGACGGCCTTTAACACCACTTAATGGTGGATATATTATTGTCATTATGTTGACATCTTTAAATTAAACTTAACCATCTGCTATGGTGGGGTTTGAATCCATCTCTCTAGAACATTAACCTAGGGATCTAGATTATTAAACCAATGGCATTACCACTATGTCAGCAACTCCCCTCATCTTTATGTCAAATTTCAGTTCAATTAATTTCTCCTTTATTACTTTTTAACAATCTTCATTCCTTCTGTTTTATATTATTTACTAATCTTTTAATTTTTGCATGCCCATTTTATGTTTTATATTACTGTACTTTCTATTTTCACTTTCTTTAAAAGTATCTTGGTCTTCTTTTGTCAATGTTTAGGCGGAATACCTTTTTGCTGAATTTATAAACTTCTCACTTTAATCCAATACAATCTCGAACTTCTGCTGCTTGCCATGTTTGCATCTTCTTTTCCTGTTGGGCTTTTGCGAAACAAAGGAATGGACATTTGTTGGAAAACATGTATTAATTTAAATACTATGTATTTCCAAACTATCATCATACCTTCAATGTAGTTTTCCAATCTGCTACAGCCACTTGTCTTTTATACATTTATAGGTCCTTTATTCAGATTTTGAAATTTGGATGCAGTTTCAGATTGAATGACATTTTCAAACTAAGTATAAAATTCAGACATATTTTGTTCAATTGTCCATAAAGGCTCCTTTACAGTGCACAACATTAAATTTAAAATAGCCCATTCTCTAATTGGTTCTTCAGCATACGCTTTAAGCAAACCATCCTGTATGCATCCCAAGAATTACCCTTCACAATGTTAGTGGTACTTAAGCTTTCACAGACTAACTGCAGATTAAAGTCTCCCATCGCTATGGTATTACCTTTGTGACATGTGCTTCTAATATCCTGGTTAATAATGTGCCCGACAATATGACCACAGTTTAGTGGCCTATAAACAACTCCCACCAATGTTTGCTGCCCCTTGCTGTTTTTTAGTTCCAAACAAATCGATTGTGCATCTCTGTGTTCTGATCTAAGATTTTTCATCACTCAGGCATTGATGTTATTCTTTGGTAACAGCAATGCCTTACCTCCATTCCCCTTTCCTCTATGTTTCCTCAATGTTGGATACTCTTCAATATTTAATTCCCATCCTGGTCACTCTGCAGCCAAATTGTGATATTAGCAATAAGAACATACATAACTACTTTTAATTGTGCCATCAATTCCTTTACTGCACCTTGTTGTAAATGTTATGCATATTCAGATGGAGTACCTTTAATTTTGCATATTTAACATGTTTCTACATTTTGACTCTACTTGATGTGGCCTTTGTTTGTGCTATCTTCCAATTTTGCATTTACTTATCTCCTTGCCATTATGTTTCTCTTCTTTCTGAATTTTCTTTCAGGTTCCCATTGCTACTAAGATGCCTTAAACACTATCCAATAGTTCGGCATATCTCTCTGCAAGGATATTAGTCCTGCTCGTGCTAAGGTAAAATCTCCTTGTATACAGATGCTATCAATCCCAGAACTGGTCCAAATACCTCAACAATCTAAAACTCTTCCTCCTCTACCATCTCAGCCACAGATTTGTTCACTTTATTCTTCTATATCTGTACTCACGAAAATGTGACATTGGGAGTAAGACTGCGATCATTGCATTTGAAGCCTTATTTAGTAATCTATTTCTTACTGCTGTAAAACCTGTTTTCAGGACCTCATCCCTCCTTCAACCGATGCAGTTGACACATGGTGTGAACCATGATCTCAGAGTAAGGTGGACTGAAGAGATTCCTGCAATAGCTGCCTTGTCTTCCTAGAACATGCATTATTTTGACATGCAGGGTAACTACCTCCATAGACGTACTATCCATATAGCTCACATCATCACAGATGTGACTTCAGTTGTTGCTGAAATTCCTGAACTCAGATTTCTGCAGTTGGTGACACTTGTTGAATGTGACTGTCTCGACCACGAAAAGTGTCCACGAATTCCCACATGTCACAGAATGTGAATTCCACACTGCTGAGATACATTGCCATGGTTTAACTTGATTAACAGTCTTTTCAATTATAAACTGGAAACTAGAATGTAGAAAGTAGAATCACCCACCAATTCCTTCCCTGTGCCAATGCCAATTTTGATCTCTGCACCTGTCGGCCATTTGTAATGCCCCTTTCAGCTCATGCAGCTTCCCGTTTCTCTCTAATAGCTAGTTACTTAATGAATTTTTATTCATACCTCCCTCACATCCATTCAATGTACTACTTTAAATGCTAGTAATGCAATATTGTTATGATGAAACATGGCACAATTTTAAACATGGCATTGCTTAAGCTGTGATGACACCTAAATCATGAGAGGATATAACACATGATATGAAATATGTTGTGAAGGAGAATGTGACATGGTGCAAAATGTGTCACATATAAAGCATGTGATGCAGCATGAAAGACGATTTGATGTCAATTGCGGCATGGCATGAAACATGGATAAATATAATACATTGCATGATATCAACCACAATGTGATATAAATTATGGTCATGCAGTCAGAAAACCCAAATGGAGCTTTGAGTTGAGCTCTTTGAGAACTGGTTTGGCACTTCACTAAGATTTCACTCCATGTGATGTCAAACAGAAGTGGTATGAGATGACAACCTCCAGGGAGATTTACTTCATTTTGCTGTGGGTCAGCTCGCCTAGTCTCTGAAATGATACACACATTTTGACATCAATGGTTAAGTTACAGCCTAAGCAGCTTGAATATTCATTTTCAACTCAGAGCCAGCTATTATTCTCACTATGGGAGGACATGTGATACAATTTCCCTGATACTGATGACAATATTATATCTCCAGTAACCGAAATTACTCAGATTCTTTAACAAGAATGAGACAGAATTATAAGAAAATGCAGGAATGAGTAAAATTCCTTTTATATTGCACTCCACTTCACACTGCCAGACGGCCTGGCTGTAATCTGAAAATGAACAGCTGACTTCATAACAGTAATTTCACTTCAAAATTTATGTGCGACCTTAATGTCTGGTTAAAGTGGGGCTCCTGAGCATACAATGTCAGCACTGATAGGGACTCAATTGGCTGCTTCTGAGATCACACTCAAAGTAAGCACAGCAGGCAAGAGATAAATACTACACATCTAATCAGAGGGCAAGTCATTGTAGAGTCTCAGCAGCCCCTCACTGGGAGAGATGGAGCTGCAGAGGGAGGTAAATTGCAGATAGGACACCTTGGAACTTCTTCAGTATGGAGGTACCCTCTGATGGATAAAATTAAATTTTGGAATGGATAGCTGGCAGTCTCTCAGATCAGAAGTAAAACACTGGGCATGCAATTAGATACCTGCCTTTGTGGTGCATAAATCCAAATCAATTCCAGGCAGTCCCTGTGAAATGTACCTGATGACGGATATTCACTGCTGAGCCATTCCAATGTGTCTTCTCCATTGTTTTCCCAGCCTTCCTCCCCCAATCCTGCCACTATGAGGCATAAACAAATTGTGCCCATTGTTTCAGCACAACCCGAGATGGGGATCAGTTGGCTGGCTGGACACCGGTTTTACAATGCACAGTGAGTTGGGTCAATTCCCACACCACCTGAGGTTAATATAAAGAACTCTCCCCCATAACTTCTCAGTCTGCCTGAGGTTTGGTGACCCTCAGGTTGAATTGCCACCATCCAGCTCTCTTTGATGAGAGAGCAGCACTACGCTCTGGTAAAACTATGGCAACTCTCCCTTTTCGAATACAATACACAAATAAGGAACTCTAACAGCACAGTGGTAGATCCCTACTTCTGACCCTGAATTCAAGCCCGAGCTGAATCAGTGGTGTGTACTAATATCTCCTGAGCAGGTTGATTAGAAAATATCTAGAATACACAGATTTCACTGAATGATATTATAGAACTGACATTTCTTTGGCTCGGGGAAGTCCTTTACACCTATGATAGATGAATTGTGTCCCTAGAGAAACATTACTGATAAATTATTAAATTTCACAAGATAAGAACTTTATTTTATCTCATAAGAACTTAAGAATTGAAGGAAAGAATCACTCATGCAGCCAGAGTAAATGTAATGTACTCTACCAATGACTATGTTATGTCTCTGAAAGGTAAGTTCTACACAGATGACCCCTAATTTCCAAAGGTACTCACCTCAAAGAATCATAGACTATACTCGTTTTTCATTCTCTATCAGCATTTAATCATTAAGGCTAATGCAACACTCCAGCATTAACAGCTAGTATTTTCATATGAACTTGCCACATGAGTCACTTTACTGAGGCCTTGAGACAAAAAGATCTTATGAGAGGTGGTGATAACTTCAATCATCAGGAAGGGAGACTGAGATATGGAGGAAGAGGATTTCGGGTAGGAATTCCAAAACATGCTCTCTCTTTTCTCTCAATCACTGAACGAAAATCCTCGAATGGCTGGATAAGATGAAGAAAGCTGCACAGATGTTTGAGTTGGAGGAATTGAGAATTGCAATAGAATTGTGGGGCTTGAACAGCTTACAGATATTGGGAGGGGCTAAGGCATCAAAATATTTTACATGTGCTGAGAACTTTCAGGTGGTGACCCAGGAGCCAATGTAATAACTGACTTTGCCAAAAACAAAATACAATATGTGAGATAAAACATTTCCTACTATAATATGTGGTGCGACACAGATCATGACAGGTCTTAACTCTTAACAGAAACACGTGACTTGATGTAAAGCATGATCCAGCATGGAATGAGACCTGGCAAAAACATAATATGAAATATGATTGAGATGAAATATAAAATAAAGTGAAACATAACCTGATATATGACATGATGTCAAATGTATCATCACATAATAATTGACTAATATGGAAAATGCGAAGTGTCATAAAGGAAGCTGTGACTTGAAATGTGTCATGATGAAAACCATCATGTGATGCAAATGTCTCATTTTGAAAACCATAAAACAGTGTAAAACATGATACTTTATGTAAACATGACAGACCTAAGATGTGACATGGCATTAAATTTGATGTTGGGCAAAATTTAAAAAAAACACAAAAACATGTCATGATATAAATTCTCAACATGTAGAATGTGATGTCAGAAACATGGCATTGCGTAACATGTTTCAGGATGCAAAATATCATTCATTTAAGTTAACATGTACCTTGAAAAGCGATGACACAAAATTTGAATTGATGTGAAATCCATAGTGATGTGACATATGGTGTGGCATAGTCCAAGGCACGATAGTAAACATTGAACGCCATAAAGCATGATAGCTTGTAAAATCTAATGTGAAATGTGGCATAAGAGCATAGGATTTAGGGGTAGAAGTACGTAATTCAGTCCATCAAGTCTACTTTGCTATTCAAGCAATCACAGGTGATCTGATAATCATTATCTCCATTTTCCTGCCTTTTACACATAGCCTTTGATTCCAATACTGAATAAAAATCAGTCGATATCAGCCTTGAATATACTCAATGATCCAACCGCTATAGCCCTCTGCAGAAAAGAATTGTACAGATTCACTACCCTCTGAAAGATAAAATAAAATCCTCCTTATCTCAGTTTATTAGGGACAATATCTTATTCTGAGACTCACCATAGTGGAAATAATCTCTCCACATCAATCATATCAAGTCTCCAACAATCTTATATGTTTCAATAAGGTCACCTCTCATTTTGCTAAACTCCAGTAAATACAGGCCCAAGCTTTCCTCTTAAGACAGATGTTCCATGCTTGGAATCAACTGAGTGAACTTTCTCTGGACTACCTCCAAGTGCCAGTATAGCTTTCCTTAGATAAGGAGAAGAATTGTTCGCTGTATTCCAGTTGTGGTCTAAGTGGCACCTTGCACAATTTTACTAAGACTTCCCTGATTTTGTTCTCTATTCTCTTTGAAATAAAGGGCAACATTTCAGTTACCTTCCATATTACATGCTGAGTTCTATGGTAATTTTCTGTGATTTAAGCACAAGGAACCGCAAAATTCCTCTGTTCTGTAGCTTTCTGCAGTCTTTCCCCATTTAAATAATACTTAATTCCATTATTCTTCCTGTCAAGGTGCGCATTCTTACAATCTGCCAGGTTTTTGCCCAATTGCTTAACCTGTCCAAATCCCTCTGCACACTCTTTGAGTCATCCTCACCATTTACCTATGCATTTTTTTTTGTGTCATCTGCAAATCTGGCTGTCGTACATTCACTTCATCATCCGAGTCATTAACATATATTGTAAATATGTTTAGTGCCATCATTAATTCATCCCATAATCTAAAACATACTCCAAGGTAAAGCATGATATCACATAAGGCACAATGTTGTTTAAAAGTTAAAACATGTCATGACCTAAGTAATGGCATTTTACAAATGTAATGTGCTATAAATGTGATGCACTATAAATCATAATAAGATGTGACACATTAGACGATATAAAATATTGGCAGAATATAGCATGGAGCGTAGTTTACAAGGGTAGAATGAAAAAGACATATCTTCTGTCATTTTTGCAAATTATAATAAGCATCTGCTCTCAATACTATATTAGCTATATACTTGTTCCTTATGTTATGAAGGATAATATAAGCATTGCCACTTCGGGTAACTATGTTCTGCTGAATGCAAAATACACATCATAGTTAGCAGCAGTGGCCATCTATAAAAAAGTCTCCAAGATCTCAGTCTCAGTCTCAGATATCTGGAATCCTAATTGAAGATTAACTATACAACAGCCTGACATCAAGGAGTTCAAACAATTAGCAACGTCAGCATCTATGAGTACAGATTTGTAGATAGAGATTGATTTGCCAGAAGACAGAATTAATTTCTTTTTTATTAAAATCTAATTTCTTTCAAATTATAGACCATATCTTTTAAAAGAAATGTGAGTGCCAGTACACAAACATTTGAAAATAAAGAATAGGAATAAAAGTAGATGATTGGATCATGCAGATAATTTTCTTTTAAAATGGCTGTTAAA
This sequence comes from Hemiscyllium ocellatum, assembly GCF_020745735.1. Taxonomy (NCBI): domain Eukaryota; kingdom Metazoa; phylum Chordata; class Chondrichthyes; order Orectolobiformes; family Hemiscylliidae; genus Hemiscyllium; species Hemiscyllium ocellatum. The sequence goes on from NC_083402.1 coordinate 77,562,029, forward strand.
TACTCTTGATGGCTGAGGGTTTTTTACAGCAGCAATTCTTATTCGTATCTAGAGATTGGTTGATTCCACCATTTTCTTTTTTCAAATTGGCACTGAAGTGGAGGGATAGTTTTTTAAGTTATAAAGATCACAGACTCTTTCTTTATTTGAGCTGAAGGAAGCATACTTTACTCTTTAGCTGATCAGCTTAACGTTAGCTTAGAAGCATATGTGCCCATTAATGCAATATTTAGATATGTTAGTGGGCTGTAATAAATATCTGTGGATCTTACAACACCATGTTACCTGTATCATAGTTGTTTACATTATGAGGGATAAGAAGGACAAGGAGGCTAAAGTGTTAAACAGCAGAAGCTTTGTTAAGGAGGTATTCAGTCTGCAGACAATAGGTTAGATTAAGCTGATTCCTGTCCAATATGGCCAATGATGTAATCATCACATTACCTGATCAGACTCAAAGTAGTATTTAAATAAATACACAACATTGGGGACTTGTCAACTCATAGTTAAAACGATTTACTTCATGCAACATCTTTGTTAATTATTTTCTTGAATTCCTCCATCCATTTCAATTACTGATTTGCATCTATTTCCAGAATAATACCTTGTATCCTTTCTGGTGAAGACCGTTGCAAAACATCTGCTAAATTCAACAGCTATCCTTTTATCCTCCACTAGCCATTCACAAGACTCATTTTCCGTTTGAATAATGTTTAGTTAATTCTTTTGTACTTAAATGTCTGACGAAAACCTTTCCATCTGTTTTTGAATTTTTAGCTAACTTTCTTACATAGGCTGATGCCATAATGCGTTGGTTCAAGAAACTATCCTGAAAACATTCAATCAATTCCTCATCTGATTTTTCCAGTCTATAGGTAGGTTAAAATCTCCCATGATAATTGCTGTCCCTTTTTGACAAGCTTCCATTTTAATTCCTTAACACCTTATCCTAGCCAGAGTTTACTGCTCAAGGGCCTGTACATCACTCCCACAAGTGACCGTATTCAATGGCCTTATCATTCCTCTGCCAGACCCAGACTGCGCTGTACCCTGGTTTACTGAATTTAGGTCCTCCTGTCTATTGTGCCAATATCATCTGTAACATGGGCTCTCCTTCACTCTTTTGTAGCTTTCCATCTTTCTTTCATGCTACATACCCTTAAATAATTAGCTCCCAATTGAGGTCACCTGTAGCTACATCTCAGATGTGGCCACTAATACTTACTTAACTCAAATTATACAACTCATTCATCTGTTTTGTTTTGAATGTATTATGCATTCAAATACAGTGTCTCACATTTAGTTTTTTTCATTACTTTTCTGATTTATATGCATATCTGCTGATTTTATGTTAAATTTGCTTCTCTGTCCCTTCCTGTCTTTGTCTATTTATCATAACTCCTTCCTCTATTGTTTTTTCCCACTCCCTGGATTCACCACAACATCTCAAATTTTGGCCCTTGTTCCCACCGTTAATTTAAAACTTCATTCTACTTCCCTAGCTATACAGTTTGCGAGAACACCGGTCCCAGTACGGTTCAGGAGTTTACCATATCAACAGTATGGATCCCACTTTCCCTAGTGTCTGTGATGCCAGTGTCCTTTGAACCAAAAACTACTTCTCCCACACCAGCTTTTCAGCAATGCATTCAACTCTCTAACTTGGTTTACCCAATACCCAATGTTCTCAGTTGCTCAAGTGATAATCCTGCCTCACTGTGCTACTGTCTGCAGCACACTCTTACTACAATCTTCAGATTTTCAGAGAAACCTTTCATCATCTGAAGAACAGAGTGTGTGTTGACACAGACCTCAACGTCAACATCAAGCTCATGAACTGCAGGCAGCAGAATTACAAACTCTTTAGAAACATTAGAGGCTCGGATAACATATAACTGACTCCTCAAATCCCTTGAGAAATATCACCAGCCAAGCCTCCCACATTCCTCCAAATACATTAATAGGATAGATACTCCATCATCAGTGCCTTCTCTCATGACAAATGTTCTGAGTATCAAGACAATGATTAGGATCAATCAGCTGGTCAGATCACATCATCTGCATGCCTGACACTAAATCTCCAAAATCTCTGCTCCGAGTTTTGCTGCAGAAACTGGTTACCAAGAGAGATGAGGGGAAAGTGAGGACTGCAGATGCTGGAGATCAGAGCTTAAAAATGTGTTGCTGGAAAAGCACAGCAGGTCAGGCAGCATCAAAGGAGCAGGAGAAATGACGTTTCGGGCATAAGCCCTTCTTCAGGAATCTTCTTCAGGATTCCTGAAGAAGGGCTTAGGCCCGAAACGTTGATTCACCTGCTCCTTTGATGCTGCCTAATCTGCTGCGCTTTTCCAGCAATGCATTTTTAAGCATAAACCAAGAGAGATGAAAAAGGTTCAATGATATCGTTGAAGTATTGCTGAAAAGATGAAATATCCCCACCAACTCACAGGAATCTATAATTCAAGACTGCCAAAACTGGAGAAGAGGTGTCTGTGAAGATGTCAACCATTTTGAATATCTCTGACAGGTCTAGATGGCAGTCAAGGGCAAACGGCAGAAAGAGTATCCAAAAAGCTGAGCATCTTACCCACCGCCTCTTCAACACTAACTGTGGCACTTGCAAGATGTTTTGTGGATCTAATATCGAACTATTTAGCCACCTCAGGACTCACAACATGGAAGTTTTCTTTGATGTTGAGGAGCTGCCTAAAAAGGTAGAAGCTAAAACTTCATTAACAAACTGTAAAAAATCTAATTTTCAAAATCATATTAGAGAATATTTGTTTCTCATGAATACAAAATTAGTTTTTCAATGTCAATGATTTTCATTATTAAGTATCAACTGAGTCCATTGTGAAAAATCCAGTTATATTTCTACAAAGGAGGGTAATTTTCAAGCAACGTTAGAGTGGACGTTTCCACCAGCATTACTGGCTCTGCTCTGGAATACCTATCTATTGACTGTTGAGTACCTGTTTTATGTAATATTTTTCATTTCATCTGCCATCTGATTGAGTTTGGATGGGTAGCAATAAGTAAAAATTGTTGGTCCATATTTATGTCCATATTGTGGTGTCTGAAATTTAATATTTCAATTTATATGAGAACAGAATGATTTGAATGAAATGCAATGGTGAAGTCAGTAATTAACGTGTTAATATTACACCATGCACTTTCAATATACGAGAGTTTGACAATCCCAATTGTAGTTGTGTGAATAAATATGAAAGGATTGGAAAATATTCCCAGGAGCCAAGTGAAGATCTAGCTTCCTAATCTTCTGCTGATTCAGGAAGCAGCTTTTTTGTTGTCTATTGCCTTTGCTGAAATGTTGTGGTGATGATGGGGCCAAAGCTGGGGCTGATGGAGTTGGAGATGGCAGGTTGCTGGTAAAGGAACAGTGGATGGTGCAAACCCTCTGATATCCTAAGGGGTGCGATCTATCTCATGTACTCATAAGGTTTTTAATAATTCAAGAAGAACTGGGCAAATTCAGTCAATAAAACACTGGGGTGAATGACATAGTGATTCGCTGTAAAATTAAACACCCACACCAAAACCCTATCCAGTACTGATTTGTCTGGACTTACACATTTAGTAGTAAGGCCCTGGAGAGTGCTGCTGAACAAAGAGATCTTGGAGTGTAGGTTCATAGCTCCTTGAAAGTGGAGTCACAGGAGGATAGTGAAGAAAGCTCTTAGTATGCTTTCCTTTATTGTTCAGAGCATTGAGTATAGGAGTTGGGTGGTCATGTTGCAGCTGCACAGGACGTTGGTTCAGCCACTTTTGGAAAATTGCATGCAATTTTGTTCTCCCTCGTATAGGAAGGATATTGTGAAACTTGACAGGATTCAGAAAAGATTTACAAGAATGTTGCCAGGGTTGGAGTGTTTGAACTACAGGGAGAGGCTGAATAGGCTGGTGTTGTTTTCCCTGGCACTTGGGAGCCTGAGGGGTGACCTTATAGAGGTTTTGCAAAATCATGAGGGGCATGGATAGGATAAATAGACAAAGTCTTTTCCATAGGGTATGGATGTCCGGAACTAGAGGGCATAGGTTTCGGATGAGAGGGGAAAGATATAAAAGGGACTTAATGGGCAACTTTTTCACGCAATGAGTGGTGCATGTCTGGAATGAGCTGCCAGAGGAAGTGGTGAAGGCCAGTACAGTTACAAAATTTAAAAGGCATCTGATTGGGTATATAAATATGATGGTTTTTGAGGGATATGGGCCAAAGGCTGGCAGATGGGATGAGATTAATTTAGGCATGGACAAGTTGGACTGAAGGATCTGTTTCCGTATTGTACATCTTTTGGACTCGTCAGACCTGGTATTTCCTATATGTAGTGTAAATCCAATTTCCACACTGATTATTAATATTTAGTTGCCAGTGTAACCTGGCGCATTGTGTAGCTGAATCAAAGGGAACCATCCTCATTCTGGTTGACTTAATTTCTGTTCAGTGTGACACCAGTTCTAAGATGGTATAACTGTATACTTACATCTTGCAAAATGAATTTGGGTGATTGGCTGAAAAGGGATTTTTGCCTTTGAGTATTTACTGTTGTATGCGTAGAGAAGGCTTTAAAATTTAAAAAAAAGTTTGAATATTGTTTTGGGGGAGAGGGCAATAATAGGTGCATCTCAGGGAAGTGCATAGTTACTGTGACATATATTTAATACATAAGTGGATGCATGTTCTGGAGAACACATAGGACTTGAGTGGAAGGCAGTTTAGATGTTATCATTGAAGTTTTAAGACTAACATTTTGAAGAAGTCTATACTATTAATGACAGAAATGCAACTCCTGTGAACTTAAAAGTGTATGGGTGTTCATGAAGGAAATCAAATAAAATTATGCAGAAAAACATTTTTTTTATATTCCATACCAGTATCATTATTATGGTTTTATAACTTTGCAATAATATCTTTATTACTGAACTTTTTTATTACTAAACAATCATGGCTCATAAACTTTTAATGACTAAAATTCTGGAAACAATTAAATCTTTGTTCATGAATAAGAACTCTTTCATTTGAATTACATTAAAAATAATGTTTACTTGGCTGGATTTGAATGTTTTGTGTAGCTACTCCAATGGTGGTTGAAATATCCATTTAAAACAATACTCAAATCACAAATTTCAACTGAATAACTGATTTATTAACTAGAAATAGTTGTTGACAATGTTAATGTGTGAATATTCATTGCACTCATACCAATTTTTTTTGTCACTATTGTTGTGAAAGTGTTTGTCTATTAAAAGTAAGATGGAAACCTGTATAACAACAGTGACTACACAGTAGGTATTGATGAGCAAGAATTGATGGGTCACAAGTGGACACTTCTACATATAAAACTCCCAAAAAAGCTGTAAGGACACCTGATCATAGTAATCAAAGTTTAACCATCTTCACTGTGTGTAACATAGATTGTTTTTCACTTTGCAGTAACGTTATTTTCTTTATCACTGGGGATTTTGAGCTCTCCGCATTACATTAAAAACAGCAGAATAAAAGGCTAATATAAGTATTTCGGGGAAATTCATTTGGACTAAAATATAAAAATAAGTGCTTTACAGTAAAGAATTTGGACATTATTAAAGGGAGACAAATTCAAAACCTTTTTGTCTGGTACACAGCTGAACAAGGATGTGAGAAATCAGGCTTATAAAAAGTTAACGAACCAAGACAGCATAAGAGGAGGGAGCTGATTGACTGAACCACTGTTAGCATGGCAATGCAGCAGAAACATCAAACTGCCCAATCCCTGTGCGTAAACCAGGCAAGTAGATTCTGGTCAGTTTTCATGGTGGCTTGGAAATGGCGGTGCAGTACTGCCACTGCAATCATTCATTGCAAACCCCAAATTAATGTTCTGGTATCAAAGGTTCAAATCCGGCCATGGCACATAATGAAATTTGAATGAAGAGTCATAGAGCCATCAAGTTGTATTGCAAAAAAACAGACCCTTCAGTCCAATTCATTGATGTCGACCAGATATCCTAAATTAATCTAGCCTCAGTTGTCAACATTTGTCTCTTATCATCTTAACCCATCCTCTTCATATACCCATCCAGATGCATTTTAAATACTGCAATTGTACCAGCCTCCACCACTTCCTCTGGCAACTCATTTCATACATGCATTACCCTCTGTGTGAAAAAGTTGCCTGTTAGATGCCTTTTAAATCTTTCTTTCTCACCTTCAACCTATGCCCTCCTCCACCCCAGGGAAAAGAGCTTGGTGATTTACCCTATCCATGCGGCTCATGATTGTATAAACCTATATAAGGTCACCCCTCAGCCTCTGATTCTCCAGGGAAAATAGCCCCAGCCTATTCTGCCTCTCCCTTTAGCTGAAACCCTCCAACCATGGCAAAATCTTTGTAAATCTTTTCTGAATTTTTAAAAGTTTTACAACACAACAAAAATGTCTAGCATTAAGAGCTCACCAAATAGAACCCATATAATTGATTGCAGTTAATCTCATCAGGCTCATTAATGCCCTTTTGGGAATGAGGTCTGAAATCCTTACCTAGTCTGGATTACACATGATTCCAGACCCACAGCAATGTGATTGAGTCTTTAATTTTTTTAATCAACCTGTTCAGAGTTGCTATTACATACTTCTTGCACCAGTGGGTCTTGAGGCTGGACCTCCTGGAACAGCGGTAGGGACACTACCACTGTGTCACAAGAGCTCTTCTATGGCTGAGCCTTTGCTACCCTCCGAAATAACCCATCATGCCATTCAGATCAAGGGACATTTATGGATGGGCAATAAATGCTGGTCCTGGCCAGTGACACCCATATCCCATGAAAGAATAACAATAAACAAAGACTTTCTGTCTCCATGATCTCCATTTTCCCAATGCAAATGGTACAATATTGTCGTGATTGGAACCATGTAGATCTTATTGACCGTGAGATCCTTGACTGGGGTTGTTAATCAGGGCCAATCAGGGAGCCCTGACTGAGGAATACAAACAGGGGGTTCAGAACCTCCTCACCTCCGAGACTGACTCCCAGCTGGCTAGCCACAGTCAGTATATTGTGTATATATAAATGAAGGGTGACTTCATGATGGGATACCAGCTTCCATGCAGTTATTTCAACTAGATGCACAAAATACTTTGTCCACATTAAACAGGTTCCTGTGTTTTGATATATGTAGCTTCTTACATTCTATTGTAAACTTGGTTGCAAAACTTAAATTGGCTTACAGCGTAATTTTTGCACAATCTGAATTATTTCGTAAATGTTGCTTATTAGCAGATTCACATCTTTGAAATGAAAGTCATATTGGACTCAAAATGTACACGTTGTTTATCTCTCCACAAATGCTGCCAGATCTACTGAGTTTCTCTGGTACTTCCTGTTTTTTTTATTTCAGAATTCTAGCATCTGCAGTACTTTGCTTTTATTCACATTTAATGTTGAACATGGTGTTCTGAGACTTGCTTCCTGCTGCATCTCCACGTTGGCACCAATCTGTCCAATCAGCATCCTCTTCTCATTCTCAATGGGTGCCATTCTTTTCTTAAGTCTTGCATCCTTGTCCTTTTGAGTACAATGCAAAAAGCTTCTATTTCATGTCATCTTTTGCAATGATCAAGATATATAATCTTGCTCCAGCATGATGCAACTCCTATAGTTCAGTGTTATGATGTTGTTTAAAGTGCTTAACCTTATCAGATATGGTGTAACCAGTAGAAAAAGATAACTTTGTCAAAGTATAAACATTTGTCTGCATATGATGTCACGGTCATGTTTCTGCAACATTCACATTCAGTTTTTTTATCCAACTTTTTTTTAATCATACCAGATTTTTTCCTTCCACCATTCTGTCTGGAGCTTTTTTTTTAGATTGAGCACTCATCAGGTATATTTTAATTTTGTACAATAATGCAAAATATTTTGACATTCATTTCCAATATACAATGAGCTATAAACATTAAACACTCTTGCATCAAACCATAATCCACCTGGTGATGTGAAGAATTTCCCATTATCAATGATAAAGTTATCTTTTACTGGTTTTTCCAGTAATCAGTTATCTCTATAATTTTCTTAAGCTCCACAACCCTCAAAATGTCTGTAAAAGTAGATTGCTTACTGTGTGAAAACGGGCCCTTCGGCACAACAAGTCCACACGGACCCTCCGAAGAGCAACCCACCCAGTTGCTCTACATTCCCCTACATTTACCCCTCCACCTAACACCACGGGCAATTTAGCATGGCCAATTCACCTAACCTGCATATTTTTGGACTGTGGGAGGAAACTGGAGCACCCGAAGGAAACTCACGCAGACACAGGGAGAATGTGCAAACTCCACCCAGACAGTTTTCCGAGGCTGGAATTGAACCTGGGTCTCTAGTGCTGTGAGGCAGCAGTGCTAACCACTGAGCCACCATACCGCCTGTGCTTATTTAATTATGGTCTCATAAGAATGTCCATTTTTAATTGCACCAGCATATGTTGCCCTGTCGCCAGTTACCAAAATACTAGAATTATGTCCTTACACCATTCCACGACATCCAATAGAGGATGGCATAGAGACTTCGCTGAGGAGTACAGAGGAGCCTCGATTATCCGAATATCAATGATCCGAAAATCAGATTTTCCGAACAGGATCTGAAGGTTCTGTGAAACGGTTACAACAAAGTGGTGTTACCGACAATGGTGACACCATCCTGTCTGTTGTTAACAGTACAGGGTAAATGAGGGTTGCCTGCATTGAAGATGATGTGCAAATGTTGCATCAAAGAGGTGTTAATGACACTGATGCAACAAGCTTAGTCAGTCAATTGTCGCAGTGTTGAAAGAATTTTAACACATAAAAATGGCTGACATGCCGAGGGATTTAAAATGCATGAAAAATCAGTGGTGTCTTCATTTCCTCTACGACTATTTTCCGAGTTCATATCTGGTCTAACTGATCAAATTTGTTGTACGTACTTACCATGTCTGTGAAGAGAAAGCAGACCGCAGTGACAATTGAACAGAAAAGCGAGATTTTACAGCATCTGGATCGTGGTGAAAAGGCATCAAAGATTGCACAGGAGTACAATATTGGCATAGCGACTGTGTCCAACATTAGGAAAGCAAGATCAGCGATTGAGAAATTCATCAGCCAAAGTGACACTGCAAATGCCCCAAAAAGAAAATCCATAAAGCCAGCAAAGGATGAGCATCTCAACCAAGCTGTACTTTTGTGGTTTTCACAGCAGTGTGAAAAGGGAATTCCCGTACCTGGCCCGAAGTTACTGGAAAAAGCTGCCAATTTCCATGAACGCCTCCACACCGGTGAGTCTGATCGCAGTGTATCATTGGGCTGATTGCAACGCTTCAAACATTGCCACGGCATTAGGCAGCTCAGCGTTCTTGGAGAGCAGAAGTCTGTGGATGACAGCACCGTGGAAGGCTACAGACAGAAACTGCAATCTATCATTCATGAAGGAAAGTATGAACCTGAACAATTGTACAACGCTGATGAAAATGGATTGTTTTGGCGAGCACTGCCAGATAAAACACTTGCATCCACTGCAGAAAAGTAGGTGTCAGGACATAAAATGCAGAAGGATCACATCACAATTTTCCCTTGTGTCAACGCCACCATCACTCATAAATCCACATTACTTCAAGAACTGTGGCAAGAACCCGTTTCCCGTGAAGTACAAAGCACAAAATAAGGCATGGATGACATATCCACTTTTGTCATCCTGGTTCTATGAAGAGTTTGTACCTGCTGTCAAATCACATTTGGCAAGCGCTGGGTTCGAGCAACACACCCTTCTGCTTGTTGACAACATGGGAGCACACACCATGAAAGGCAGCAGTTAGAATCAGCAGAGCTATCAAGTGTTCATTTTTACCACCCAACACCACTTCAAGGTTACAGCCGCTTGGTCAGTGAATCATCGCAATTATGAAACAGCATTATCGCTGTAACATGTTGTGTGCTGTCCTGGGTGAAGACAATGCAGAGAAAGGACTGCAGGAAATTATGAAGGTGTTCACAGTCAAGAATGCTCTGTTCATGATTGCTGAATCTTGGGACCACATTAAGCCATCAACAATCACAGAGTATTGGTACAGTGACTTGCATGTTGGGAGCCATGCCAGTGAAGAGAGCACCCGTCCAGAACAAAGGCTAACCACAGACATCACCAAAAACTGCAGACAGCTGGGTTTAGGAGACTTTGTAGAGACTGAGATTGATGCTTAGGTGAACTCTGACAACAGCTTTGGAACAGAAACACTCAATGATGATCAGATAGTCAACATAGGCATAGAAGAACAGCAGGAAAGTATGGACCATCTGAAAGGTAAGGAAAATCTGATACCGACGCATCCTCCAGTCCGCTTTAATGAAGTTATTGACAATTTATGACTTTTCAGGGAGTGGTATGAAGAACAAGGCCAAGTTGATTCCATTAAGATGATACATCTTTGCCAAATGTTATCATTCGCAAAAAAAAGAGACAGCAGCACCTCAAGCAACAGCAACTGGATACTTTCTTTGGAAATAATAACCAACCTCCACCTCAATGAATTCTATTTACTGTACAGGTACACAAAAATTGATCTGATTTGTAAAATGTCATGAATTTTTAAGAGACATCCAGCGTTTGTACAAATATTAGTGATCGAATGAAATAAAAACTCTTCAAAGTTTGTGAGAAGATTTATAGCTTGGGTGCTTGTTGTTGTGGTTCTGTTTGCCGAGCTGGGAATTTGTGTTGCAGAAGTTTCATCCCCTGTCTAGGTGACATCCTCAGTGCTTGGGAGCCTCCTGTGAAGCGCTTCTGTGATGTTTCCTCCGGCATTTATAGTGGTTTGTCTCTGCCGCTTCCGGTTGTCAGTTCCAGCTGTCCGTTGCAGTTGTCGGTATATTGGGTCCAGGTCGATGTGCTTATTGATTGAATCTGTGGATGAGTGTCATGCCTCTAGGAATTCCCTGGCTGTTCTCTGTTTGGCTTGTCCTACAATAGTAGTGTTGTCCCAGTCGAACTCATGTTGCTTGTCATCTGCGTGTGTGGCTATTAAGGATAGCTGGTCATGTCATTTCGTGGTCAGTAATTGTTGAATTACTACCAGTGCCATGTGCTAGTGAGATAATAAATAGAAAGATAGGAGAGATGAATGCGTGGCTAAGGAGCTGGTGCAAGGGGCAGAGTTTCAGGTTCTTAGATCATTGGGACTTCTGGAGCAGCAATGACCTGTACAAGAGGAACGGATTGCACCCAAACTGGAGGGGAATCAATATCCTCACAGGGATGTTTGTTAGTGCTACCCGGGAGGGTTTAAACTAGAGTGGCATGGGGTTGGGAATCAGGGCAGAAGATCAGCAAGTGGAGGGATTGTGGGGAAGGTACCCATTAGGACCTGTAAGTCTGAAAGGACGCGCAGGGAGAGGCAGGTAAATGAACACAATGCAACTAATGGACTGAAATGTGTCCATTTCATTGCACGGAGTATTATAGATACGGCAGATGAGCTTAGAGCTTGGATGAGATCATGGGACTATGATGTTGTGGCCACTACAGAGACTTAGTTGCGAGAAGGACAGGACTGGTTGCTCAACATTCCAAGGTAACATTGTTTAAGATGAGAGAGAGAGGAAGATAAAAGAGGTGGAGCAGTTGCATTATTAGTCAGGGAGAATGTCACATCTGTGCTCAGAGAGGACACAATGGAAGGCTCATCCACTGAGGCAATATGGGTAGAGCTCAAAAATAAGATGGGTGCAATCTCTCTGATAGGAGTATACTATAGGCCACCCCAACAACCACTGAGACATTGAGGAACAAATATATAGGCAGATGATGGAAAAATGCAATAAAATCAGAGTTGTCATAATGGGTGACTTTAACTTCCCCAATACTGACTGAGACTCCCTAGGAGGATGTGGCTTAGACAGCGCCGAATTTGTTAAGTGCATCTAGGAGGGTTTCTTGAAACAGTATGTAGATAGTTCAACTAGAGGAGGGGCATTACTGGACCTTGTACTGGAAATGAGCCAAGCCACCTTTCAGTGGGAGAGCATTTTGGAAACAGTTATCATAACTCTTAAATTTTAAGATAGCTATGAATAAGGATAAGTCAGGACTAAATTGGAGAAGGATAAATTTAAGTCATGCTAGTCAGGAGCTATGGAGTGTGAATTGGGAGGAGCTGTTATCGGGCAAGTCCATATTTGACAAATGGGAATTGTTTAAAGACCTGCTGATGAGAGTCCAGGACCGACTTGTTCCAGTAAGGAGGTAGATCAAGGACAGCAAAGTAAGGGACCCTTGGTTAATAAGCAAATAGTGAGTTTAGTCATAGAGTCATAGAGATGTACAGCATGGAAACAGACCATTCGGTCCAACCTGGCCATGCCGACCAAATATCCCAACCCAATCTAGTCCCACCTGCCAGCACGCAGCCCATATCCCTCCAAACCCTTCCTATTCATATACCCATCCAAATGCCTCTTAAATGTTGCAATTGTACCAGCCTCCACCACTTCCTCTGGCAGCTCATTCCATACACGTACCACCCTCTGCATGAAAACGTTGCCCCGAAGGTCTCTTTTCTATCTTTCCCCTCTCACCCTAAACCTATGCCCTCTAGTTCTGGACTCCCTGACCCCAGGGAAAAGACTTTGTCTATTTATCCTATCCATGCCCCTCATAATTTTGTAAACCTCTACAAGGTCACCCCTCAGCCTCCGACACTCCAGGGAAAACAGCCCCAGCCTGTTCAGCCTCTCCCTGTAGTTCAGATCCTCAAACCCTGGCAACATCCTTGTAAATCTTTTCTGAACCCTTTCAAGTTTTACAACATCTTTCCGATAGGAAGGAGACCAGAATTGCACGCAATATTCCAAAAGTGGCCTAACCAATGTCCTGTACAGCCACAACATGACCTCCCAACGCCTGTACTCAATACTCTGACTAATAACAGAAAGCATACCAAACACCTTCTTCACTATCCTATCTACCTGTGACTCCACTTTCAAGGAGCTATGAACATGCACTCCAGGGTCTCTTTGTTCAGCAACACTCCCTAGGACCTTACCAGTAAGTGTATAAATCCTGCAAAGATTTGCTTTCCAAAATGGAACATCTCGCATTTATCTAAATTAAACTCCATCTGCTACTTCTCAGCCCATTGGCCCATCTGGTCCAGATCCTGTTGTAAGCTGAGGTAACACTCTTCACTGTCCATTACACCTCCAATTTTGGTGTCATCTGCAAAATTACTAACTGTACCTCTTATGCTCGCATCCAAATCATTTATGTAAATGACAAAATGTAGATGACCCAGCACCGATCCTTGTGGCAGTCTACTGGTCACAGGCCTCCAATCTGAAAAACAACACTCCACCACCATCCTCTGTCTTCTACCTTTGAGCCCGTTCTGTATCCAAATGGCTAGTTCTCCCTGTATTCCATGAGATCTAACCTTGCTAATGTCTCCCATGAGGAACCTTGTTGAATGCCTTACTGAAGTCCATATAGATCACATCTACTGCTCTGCCCTCATCAATTTTCTTTGTTAATTCTTCAAAAAACTCAATCAAGTTTGTGAGACATGATTTCCGACGCACAAAGCCATGTTGACTATCCCGAATCAGTCCTTGCCTTTCCAAATACATGTACATCCTGTCCCTCAGGATTCCCTTCAACAACTTGCCCATCAGTGAGGTCAGGCTCACTGGTCTATAGTTCCCTGGCTTGCCTTTACCGCCCTTCTTCAACAGTGGCACCACGTTAGCCAACCTCCAGTCTTCTGGCACCTCACCTGTGACTATCGATGATACAAATATCTCAGCAAGAAATCCAGCAATCACTTCTCTAGCTTCCCACAGAGTTCTCAAGTAATCTGATCAGGCCCTGGGGATTTATCCACCTTTAACCGTTTCAAGACATCCAGCACTTCCTCCTCTGTAATATGGAGGAAGTGCTGATGTCCCCATCTATTTCGCTCCAGTCTATATCTTCCATATCCTTTTCCACTGTAAATACTGATGCAACATATTCATGTAGTATCACCCCCATTTTCTGTGGCTCCACACAAAGGCTGCCTTGCTGATCTTTGAGGGGCCCAATTGCTTCCCTAGTTACCCTTTTGTCCTTAATATATTTGTAAAAACCTTTTGGATTCTCCTTAATTCTATTTGCCAAAGCTATCGTATGTCCCTGTTTTGCCCACCTGATTTCCCTCTTAAGTATACTCCTACTTCCTTTGTACTCTTCTAAAGATTCACTCGATTTATCCTGTCTATACCTGACATATGCTTCTTTCTTTTTCTTAACCAAACCGTCAATTTCTTTTGTCATCCAGCATTCCCTTTACCTACCAGCCTTCCCTTTCACACTGACAGGAATATACTTTCTCTGGATTCTTGTTATCTCATTTCTGAAGGCTTTCCATTTTCCAGCCGTCCTTTTACCCGTGAACATCTGCCTCCAATCAGCTTTCGAAAGTTCTTGTCTAATACCGTCAAAATTGGCCTTTCTCCAAGTTAGAACTTCAACTCTTAGATCTGGTCTATCCTTTTCCATCACTATTTTAAAATGAATAGAATTATGGTCAAAAGGAAAAAACAAGTATATGTCAGGTTTATGAAGCTGAAATTGGTCAGAACTCACAAAGAATATAAAGAAAGCAGGAAAGAACTCAAGGAGGCAATTAGGAGAACAGGAAGAGGTCATGAAATGACCTTGGCAAGTAGGATTGAAGAGAATCTGAAGGTAATCTCTACATACATTAAAAACAAGAAAATAACTAGAGAGAAGGTAGGATCACTTAGGGTTAAAAGAGAGAACTTGTGCTTGGAAGCAGAGGATGTGGATGAGATCCTAAATGAGTACATTGAATCAATATTCACACATGAGAAGGATATGAAGGATAATAACATTTGTGTGGTGCATGCTAATATGTTCGGGCATTTTGAGATCAAGAGTAAAGTGGTGTTGCATCTCTTGAAGGGTATTAAGGTGGATAATCTCCCAGGGCCTAATGGTATCTTCCCTGGTTATTGAGAGAGGCAAGAGAAGAGATTGCTGGGGCCTTAACCGAGATCTTTGTATCTTCATTAACTACTGGAAAGGTGCCAGAGGAATGGCAAGTAGTTAATGTTGTTCCTGTGTTCAACAAGGGAAATCAGGATAATCTAAGAAACTAAATAATGGTGAGTCTCACATTGGTGATTGGGAAGCAATTGAAGAGAACTCTTAGGGATAGAATGCATGTGCATTTGTAAAAGCATGACCTAATTAGGGCCATGGTTTTGTACAGGGCAGGTCATGTTTTACTAACTTGATTGAATTTTTGAGGAGGTTACAAAGGTGAGGGTAGAGCAGTGGATGGTGTCTATATGGATTTTAGTAAGGCCTTTGACAAAATCACTCACAGTAGGCTCATCAATCATGGCTCATGGTATCCATGGTGATTTGGCCACATGGGTTCAGGATTGGTTTGCCCATATAAGATAGAGGGTAATGGTGGGAGGATGTTTTAGTGGCTGGAGGTCCATGACCAGTAGTGGTCCACAGGAATCTGTACTAGAACCTCTGCTGTTTGTGAAATATATAAATGACTTGGATGCAACTGTAGATGGGTGGGAAGTAAGTTTGCAGATGATGCAATGATCGGTGGAGTTGTGGATAATGTAGAAGTTTGTCAAAGTATACAGTGGGAAATGGATCAGTTGCAGATTTGGGTGGAGAAATAGTAGATGGAGTCTAATCTGGGTATGTGTGAGGTGCTGCACTCTGGGAGATCCAATATTAAGGAAAAGCATACAGTTAATGGGAAGACCTTGAATGGCATTGATGTACAGAAGAATGTTGGGGTTCAAGACCTTAGTTCCCTGATAGGGTGGTAAAGAAGGTGTATGGCATGCTTGATTTTATTGGTCAGGGAATTGAATAAAAGAGCTGAAAATGTGTTGCTGGTTAAAGCACAGCAGGTTAGGCAGCATCCAAGGAACGGGAAATTCGACATTTTGGGCCAGAGCCCTTCATCAGGAATGAGGAGAGGGTGCCAGGCAGGCTAAGATAAAAGGTAGGGAGGAGGGACTTGGGGGAGGGGCGATGGAGATGTGATAGGTGGAAGGAGGTCAAGGTGAGGGTGATTGGCCGGAGTGGGGTGGAGGCGGAGAGGTCAGGAAGAAGATTGCAGGTTAGGAGGGCGGTGCTGAGTACAAGGGAATCGACTGAGACAACGTGGGGGGAGGGGAAATGAGGAAACTGGAGAAATCTGAGTTCATCCCTTGTGGTTGAAGGGTTCCCAGATGGAAGATGAGGCACTCTTCCTCCAACCGTCGTGTTGTTATGTTCTGGCGATGGAGGAGTCCAAGGACCTGCATGTCTTCGGTGGAGTGGGAGGGAGAGTTAAAGTGTTGAGCCACGGGGTGGTTGGGTTGGTTGGTCCGGGCGTCCCAGAGGTGTTCCCTGAAGCGTTCTGCAAGTAGGCGGCCCGTCTCCCCAATATAGAGGAGGCCACATCGGGTGCAGCGGATGCAATAGATGATGTGTGTGGAGGTGCAGGTGAATTTGTGGCGGATATGGAAGGATCCCTTGGGGCCTTGGACAGAAGTAAGGGGGAAGGTGTGAGTGCAAGTTTTGCATTTCCTGCGGTTACAGGGGAAGGTGCCGGGAGTGGAGGTTGGGTTGGTGGGGGGTGTGGACCTGACGAGGGAGTCACGAAGGGAGTGGTCTTTGCAGAACGCTGATAGGGGAGGGGAGGGAAATATATCCCTAGTGGTGGGGTCCGTTTGGAGTTGGCGGAAATGACGGCGGATGATATGCTGTATACGAAAGTTGGTGGGGTGGTAGGTGAGAACCAGTGGGGTTCTGTCTTGGTGGCGGTTGGAGGGGCGGGGCTCAAGGGCGGAGGAGCGGGAAGTGGAGGAGATATGGTGGAGGGCATCGTCGATCACGTCTGGGGGGAGTCTGCGGTCCTTGAAGAAGGAGGCCATCTGGGCTGTACGGTATTGGAACTGGTCCTCCTGGGAGCAGATGCGGCGGAGATGAAGGAATTGGGAATATGGGATGGAGTTTTTACAGGGGGCAGGGTGGGAGGAGGTGTAGTCCAGGTAGCTGTGGGAGTCAGTCGGTTTACAGTAGATGTCTGTGTTGAGTCGGTCGCCCGAGATAGAAATGGAGGGTCTAGGAAGGGGAGGGAGGAGTCTGAGACAGTCCAGGTGAATTTGAGGTCGGGATGGAAGGTGTTGGTAAAGGTGATGAACTGTTCAACCTCCTCGTGGGAGCACGAGGCAGCGCCGATACAGTCATCGATGTAGCGGAAGAAAAGGTGGGGGGTGGTGCCAGTGTAGTTGCGGAAGATGGACTGTTCCACATTTCCTACAAAGAGACAGGCATAGCTGGGGCCCATGCGGGTGCCCATGGCAACTCCTTTAGTTGGGAGGAAGTGGGAGGATTGGAAAGAGAAGTTATTCAGGGTGAGGACCAGTTCAGTCGAAGGAGGGTGTCAGTGGAAGGGTACTGGTTGGTGCGGCGGGAAAGGAAGAAGCGGAGGGCTTTGAGTCCTTCGTGATGGGGGATGGAGGTGTACAGGGACTGGATGTCCATCGTGAAGATAAGGCGTTGGGGACCGGGGAAGCGAAAATCATGGAGGAGGTGGAGGGCGTGGGTGGTGTCCCGAACGTAGGTGGGGAGTTCGTGGACTAAAGGGGACAGAACCGTGTCGAGATACGCGGAGATGAGTTCGGTGGGGCAGGAGCAGGCTGAGACAATGGGTCGGCCGGGGCAGTCAGGTTTGTGGATTTTGGGTAGGAGGTAGAAACGGGCGGTGCGGAGTTGTGGGACTATGAGGTTGGAGGCGGTGGATGGGAGATCCCCTGAGGGGATGAGGTTATGGGTCTTCTGGGAAATGATGGTTTGGTGTTGGGAGGTGGAGTCATGGTCAAGGGGGCAATAGGAGGAGGCGTCCACGAGCTGGCGTTTGGCCTCAGCGGTATAAAGGTCGGTGCGCCAAACTACTACCGCGCCTCCCTTGTCTGCCGGTTTGATGGTGAGGTTGGGGTTGGAGCAGAGGGAGTGGAGGGCTGCACGTTCTGAGGGTGAGAGGTTGGAGTGGGTGAGAGGGGTGGACAGGTCAAGTCGGTTAATGTCGCGGTGGCAGTTGGCTATAAATAGATCGAGGGCGGGTAAGAGGCCAGCACGTGGTGTCCAGGTGGATGGGGTGTGGTGGAGGCGGGAGAAGGGGTCGTCAGAGGGTGGGCGGGAGTCTTGGTGGTAAAAATAGGCACGGAGGCGAAGGCGGCGGAAGAATTGTTCAATGTCTCGCCGCGTGTTGAACTCATTAAACCGAGGGCGTAAGGGAATGAGGGTGAGGCCTCTGCTGAGGACTGATCTTTCATCCTCAGAGAGGGGGAGGTCTGGAGGGATGGTAAAGATCCGGCAAGGTTGGGAGCTAGGACCTGGTGTGGGACTGGAGCTGGAAGTGGGGACGGGGTTAGGGGCGGGGCAGAGATCGACTATAAACCGACTGACTCCCACAGCTACCTGGACTACACCTCCTCCCACCCTGCCCCCTGTAAAAACTCCATCCCATATTCCCAATTCCTTCGTCTCCACCGCATCTGCTCCCAGGAGGACCAGTTCCAATACTGTACAGCCCAGATGGCCTCCTTCTTCAAGGACCGCAGATTCCCCCCAGACGTGATCGACGATGCCCTCCACCATATCTCCTCCACTTCCCGCTCCTCCGCCCTTGAGCCCCGCCCCTCCAACCACCACCAAGACAGAACCCCACTGGTTCTCACCTACCACCCCACCAACCTCGGTATACAGCATATCATCCGCCGTCATTTCCGCCAACTCCAAACGGACCCCACCACCAGGGATATATTTCCCTCCCCTCCCCTATCAGCGTTCCGCAAAGACCACTCCCTTCGTGACTCCTTCGTCAGGTCCACACCCCCCACCAAACCAATCTCCACTCCCGGCACCTTCCCCTGCAACCGCAGGAAATGCAAAACTTGCGCCCACACCTCCTCCCTTACTTCTCTCCAAGGCCCCAAGGGATCCTTCCATATCTGCCACAAATTCACCTGCACCTCCACACACATCATCTATTGCATCCGCTGCACCCGATGTGGCCTCCTCTATATTGGGGAGACGGGCCGCCTACTTGCAGAACGCTTCAGGGAACACCTCTGGGACGCCCGGACCAACCAACCCAACCACCCCGTGGCTCAACACTTTAACTCTCCCTCCCACTCCACCGAAGACATGCAGGTCCTTGGACTCCTCCATCGCCAGAACATAACAACACGACGGTTGGAGGAAGAGCGCCTCATCTTCCGTCTGGGAACCCTCCAACCACAAGGGATGAACTCAGATTTCTCCAGTTTCCTCATTTCCCCTCCCCCCACGTTGTCTCAGTCGATTCCCTTGAACTCAGCACCGCCCTCCTAACCTGCAATCCTCTTCCTGACCTCTCCGCCCCCACCCCACTCCGGCCTATCACCCTCACCTTGACCTCCTTCCACCTATCACATCTCCATCACCCCTCCCCCAAGTCCCTCCTCCCTACCTTTTATCTTAGCCTGCCTGGCACCCTCTCCTCATTCCTGATGAAGGGCTCTGGCCCGAAACGTCGAATTTCCTGTTCCTTGGATGCTGCCTAACCTGCTGTGCTTTAACCAGCAACACATTTTCAGCTCTGATCTCCAGCATCTGCAGACCTCACTTTTTACTAATTGAATAAAAGAGTCAAGATTTCATGTTGCAGCTTTATGAGACTTTAGTTAGGTCACACTTAAGAGTATTGCGCTCAATGCTGGTTGCCACATTACAGAAAAGATATGGAAGAGGGTGCAGTTACAGTTTACCATGATGCTGTTGGATTAGAAGGTCAGAGCTATAAGGAGAGGCTAGAAAAAAACAGGTTTTCTCTGGCGCAGCAGGGTCTAAGGGCAGACTTGATAGAAGTCTATAAAATTATGAGATGCATAGATAGGGTTGATGGTCAGAATCTTTTTCCCAGAGTTGAAATGTCTAAAACTGAAGGGTATGCATTTAAGGTGAGAGGGGGTCAGTTCGAAGGAGATATGGGGGGATGTTTTTTACACAGATAGTGGTAGGAGGGTGAAACATGCTGCCAGGCGTGGTGGTGGAGGCAGATACGATAGGGGCATTTAAGAGACTTTTCGTTAAACACCTGATTATGCAAGGAATGGAGGGATATGGACCAAGCGCATGCATAAGGAATTAATTTAATTTGATGTGATGTTAGCACAACATTGTAGGCTGAAGGGCTTGTACTTGTGCAGTATTGGTCTGTGTTCTATATTCAACACTACCTCTCCTTCCTTTAAAACACTCCTCAAAGCCTACCTCATTGATCCAACTAACCAATTATCTCCTTGTATGGCTTGGTCTCACACTTGATGTTTTATATTTTTTATGATCACCAGAGGAACTTATTTATTTCCACATGTATAGAGCATGATAGTTGCCCATTGGTTGTAAATTGAACATAATGACGTGTTGATAGTTTCCTGACACGCAAAGGATCCATGCATCGGGTTAATTCAAAGCCCCTTTGAGGCTCCGCTGAGGTTGACATTTAGGATTTCCTGTTTATAAGGAAGATATTTTAGCCCATGCACACATTTTATTTATAGTGTTCCTGTGAAACACCATGGGATGTTTTGCTGCATTCAAGGTACTAAATAAATACAAGTTGTTGAAGATGCTGTTGTAGCTTGACTACATGTTCTTTGTTCTGATTCTTAATTCACAGCAATATTCTGGATTACTTTCTTTCTCTCCCCTTTTACATTCTGAGATCACCTTTCAATGCTTCCCCTTCAGATTGCAAAGACCAGGTTTATCTAACCCAGTGTTCAAAATACACGGGAACAGTGGGCAAATCAGCCCTTGAAATTGCCAGTTTAACAGAGTAGATTCATTTACAGGGTTGGCCCATCAGGAAAAACTTGCCTTCATAAATAGAATGGAAGGAAATGGTGAAAAGCATCTCCTCCAGTCACAGGCAGGTTCTGTCCCATGATTGCTTCAGATAGGTTCCCTATGCAGTGAACCCGCCTGTGATTGGAGGAAGGAGGAAGGAGACAGCATTCAGAAAGTCATGTGAAAAGTTGGGGCAGGCTGAAGATATCAATACAAAGAGAGGCTGTAAGTCAGAAAGATTAGGCAAGACATTATTCTTTGTGGTTAATTCTTAAGATAACATCGTCATCTATTTGCTTTTAGCTACAGAGCATCAACAACAGTCAAACGACTTCTGGGAGCAATCTTATAGTTTCTTGGTTTAAAAATGACAAAGTGGCAAAAATGCTTTCTTTATAAGATAAATATTATTATAATTGCATCACTCATAAACATATGTTATGAATAATGTATACTAGATTAGATTCCCTACAGTGTGGAAACAGTCCCTTCAGTCCAACCAACCCTCTGAAGAGTAACCCATTTCCCTCTGACTAATGCACCTAACACTACAGGAAGTTTAACATGGTCAATTCACCTGACCAGCACATCTTTGGACTGTGGGAGGAAACCAGAGAAAACCCACACAGACACAGGGAGAATGCACAAACTCCACACAGACAGTCGCCCGAGGCTGGGATCGGACCTGGGATCCTGTTGCTGTGAGCCACTTAGTGTTAGCCACTGAGCCACCATGCCTACATTGGTTTGCACTTGCAATCACTGTTTATGTGTCTTTAAGAAGGGGATAGTAAGGAAAAATTGGAAAATGAAATATAAGGCTTACTTTGTAAATAAATGATGGATGAAAAAATGTTATTCTTGTTGACATCTTGATGTTACTACATAGAAAATGCAGCATAGGGACACTTTGATGTTTTGTGGAGAATACTGTGCTGAAGGAACAAAATGGATCTTGGAAAATATTAGTGTGTTTACAGATTAGTAGCTTATGCCTTGCACATGCAAACTGCCATTTTATTTTGATAATGATAGATAAATCCTAAAACGGAACTAAACTGACTGCTACTACAAGATTTTAAACATGACGGCTTTTCTCACTCTGTGGTAATTGCCTGGAAATAGGCTTTCTGCCCACTTCTCTTGGGCTAGATCTGATTGACCAGCAGCTCTGTTAGCCCCTTGCACCACCAACAGCAATGGGCAGGACTGGGATTACAAGCAGCTCCAGATTTGAAGCCCTGAGCTTCATGACCATGTAAGGATGGAGTGTGAAGGCATGGACCAGGAAAGTGATAAGAAAGGAGTGGAAACCTTTGATGGAAATTCTGATAATGGGATGTCAGGGAACAGAACACCTGTAGTGAGCCAATCTTTGTGGTGCTGCTGCCTGCTATGGAATGGAGGCCAAAGGAGGGTACCCCTTCCTACTCAATTTCTGAGCAAAGTGACTTGCCAGGCTTCTCCCTGCACCTGAACCTCTCTCACAAGCTTCAGAATTAAGGCTGAAGAGGAGAACAGCCCTGAGAGGTCACTCAAAATGATTTAATGGGCAAAGTTTGGACATTCACAAACAAGTGTACAATATTTCAATTAATGTCCTCTGGAATTATTCACAAAATGCCATGGTTAAAAGAATCATTATACTTCAAAATTAATCACCGTGCTTTGAAATATTTTGGCATGGACTGCTCTTTAAATTTTATATTTTGATTTTATATTACCAGATATTATATAAATTCCCTATCTTTGTCAGTAACAAGTTACAAAGAGGTAAAGATGACCTTTCTGCTATATGTGACCATTTTAAAAATCTGATGCAATTAAAATCTAGTCATCAGAATTTGCTACTTGTGACTTTGTAGAAATACCATTAACGTGCAAAACCACATTCCTATTTTGCATAATATCTCAGTAAATCAAATTGAACCCATATTATGTCAGTAAAATTAATTTGAGCAGAATCTGAATTTCGAAATTTCATGTAACTATAGTACTAATAATATTAATAGCATATAACAATGTCACAAATATCAACAATATTTCCTTATTACAACAATCATTCAAGTACCAGCAAAATTTGCAATTTTGTTAATGTTTGGTTTTTCTGTGTCTATGTAGATTGTACTGGAATCATCAGTGGAGCTTTTTTTGACCAAATGGTTACTACTCTTATATCTGCAGCAACGCTATTTATTGATTAGTTGCCTTGCTGGTTATTCTTGTTCTGACCAAAGGAGAAGGAAGTACTTCTTTTTTTCCAACCCCACTCAATCAGTCTCAACAAATATTTTACAGCATATCGCTGTTATACTTCAGTTAAACTGGGTATGGGTGGCTGCTGCATTTCAAATATAATAACAGTAATTGGGTTGAAGAAGCTTTTACATGAATTCAGGGAAAAACTGGCCTCATAGTTGGTATTTGCCGTCATTATGTTTAAGTCTAGCAGAAGCTTATAGAACCAATGTGAAGTCATCAGAGTCTAGAATTGTTATTTATAAGGCTAACATGAGGGGTTTTGTAGTGTAGTGATAGTGTCCCTAAACCTGGTCAGAAAGCCTAAGTTAAAGACCAAGCTCCAGATGTGGGTCATAATGTATGAAGAAGGGCTCATGCCCGAAACGTCGATTCTCCTGCTCTTTGGATGCTGCCTGACCTGCTGCGCTTTTCCAGCAACACATTTTCAGCTCATAATATATTTGAACAGGTTAATTAGAAATATCCATAATGCTAACTCAGTTAGGTGCAGAGAGACCTGGGAATCTTAACCTAAATTTACTAAGTGCTGACCTTAGAACTATTAGTTTAGGATGAACCATTGAGCTAGACTGTAAATGTTTGTCACAACTTAGGCTAATTGCTACCAATATGTTAATGAACATTGATGCTATGTCGAGCTGAAGGAGCTTTCTAAACAAAGACCAAGGGACAATTGGTGTTTCCTTCTTGCTCTTTAATGCTGTTCTGCTGAAAGCGTAACACCATTCTGCTCTTTGGAGGATTGTCAGGTGAAAATGAACTAATTGTTAAATGTCGCTATGAGAGAAATGGGCCAGTGATAGATTACCACTATCAAAGAGCATGGACTTTGATCAGAAAATGTATATAGGGCAGGACAGAAAGCAGAAACATACTTCAGCACAATGCTCATTGAACTTCTGCTGTGACAGCAGTCAGAGAGGATGGAGAAATAGCCTGGTCAACTGTCTGAAAGAAGAATAAGCAAGTACAGATTGACCACCCAATCCCGTCTCGGGGAAACTAAGCAACAAAACCATGAAGTGAGAAATCATTCATGTGAATATCATTGTTCTGTTTGATTTTGTAGCTACAAATCAATTGACAAAGTGAAGTTGCTTTGGGAAAAGTCTTAAACTTTGGAACATTGAGATTCAGAATATGCTTCCAAACCTAAGTACTAGGAATAGCCAACATTAATTAATATCAGATCAAAAATGAGACAGAGACACTTACAAGGTTTTCTTGAGTGAAAGAGGGTGAACCTTTATCACCTATTTAATTTGAGGAAAAGAAGAAAACACAATATCTGACAAATTAACACAATGCAGATAAAATGGTTTGGAAAAAAAGAGGAGAGGGTTTATACAAGAAGATGCAGGCAGTTGTAGTTTAAAATTACATCTCATCAGAAAAATTGCTCCAATACTATAAAAGAATGTCTTGTTCTAGTTTCCAGAATACAACATCTTCACACATACCTATTGTAAGCTTTGTTTTTGTATGGTCTGGTAGACTCACTTACTTTGTGGGACTCATTTAACACTACTAATGAGACGTGGTTTACCATGACGTCCATATGGCTTTGTGCATGGGAAATCCTGTGTCACGAACTTGACTGAGTGTTTTGAAAATGTAATGAAGAAGATTGATGAAGGCAGGGGGTGAGCATTATCTATATGCACTTCAGTAAGGCTTTAGTATTGCATTTCAGACTGGAGGCCTGTGACCAGCAGTATACCACAAGGATCGATGCTGGGTCCATGCTTTTCATCATTTATGTAAATGATTTGGATGTGAACATAGGAGATATGGTTAGTAAATCTGCAGATGACACCAAAATTAGAATTGTAGTGGACGGCCAAGAAGGTTACCTGAGAGTACAGTAGGATTTTGAGCAGATGGGCCAATGGGCCGAGGAATGGCAGATGGAGCTTAATTTAGATAAATGTAAAGTGCTGCATTTCAGAAATACAAATCAAGGCAGGACTTATACAGTTAATGGTAAGGTCCCAGGGAGTGTTGCGGAATAAAGAGACCTTGGAGTACATGTTCATAGTTCCTTGAAAGTGGAGTCACAGGTAGATAGGATAGTGAAGACAGCGTTTGGTATTCTTGCCTTTATTGGTCAGTGTATTGAATACAGGAGATGGTATGTTATTTTGCAGCTATTCAGGATCTTGGTCAGGCCACGTTTGGAATACTGTGTTCAATTCTGGTCTTCCCAGCCAGAGGAAAGATGTTGTGAAACTTGAAAGGATTCAGAAAAGATTTGCAAGGATATTGCCAGGATTGGAGGGTTTGAGCTGTAGGGAAAGGCTGAATAGGCTGGGGCTGTTTTCCCTGGAGTGTCAGAGGCCAAGGAGTGTCCTTACAGAGGTTTATAAAACCATGAGAGGCATGGATAATGTGAATTGCCAAGGTTTATTCCCCAGCGTGCGAGAGTCCACAATTAGAGAGCATAGTTTTAAGATGAGAGGGGACAGATTTAAAAGGGACCTGAGCTGCAACATTTTCACACAGAGTATAGTGCAGAGATGGAATGAGCTGCTAGAGAAAATGACGGAGGCTGCTACAATTTCAACATTTAAAAGACATCTGGATGGGCACCTCAATAAGAAAGATTGAGAGGGATATGGGCCAGGTGCTGGCAAATGGAACTAGATTAATTTAGGATACCTGGTCAGCATGGACGAGTTGGACCAAAGGGTTTATTTCCATTCTGTACAACTCTATGACAGTATAACTCTACTGCTAAACCACTGTACTCAGAAATGACCTGTATAACTAGTTAAAAGAAGCCAGTCAAATCAGAGGGATCTCACAAAAACTCCAGAGAACATCGGTATCAAGAGGAAGGAACCAGCATTTGTCCCATATTGTGTTAAATATTTCTTTAAACGTCCTCCAGTGTTCCTCAATTATTTTACCCCTTTTCGTCACTTTTCCTAGTTTATTGTGAACACTGTCTGTATCATCCCATTGGAGTCAGCCTTAACTAAATCTAAAGTGCTCATAGTTATTCATGTTTTTTGCTTTCAAACACTACATTGAACTCAATCATGTTATGATCACTATTTGATAAATGTTCAAACACATTTAGTTTACTAACTAAATCCAGCTCATTACTCATTTCTACATCCAGTATTGCTGGTCCTCTTGCTGGCATCCAGGACATATTACTAGATGAAGCAATCCTGGACACACTTCAGAAATTCACTACCTGACCAGTGCTTGTATGCCTCTCCCAATCCATATTAAATTTTAAAAACCACATTAATAACACTGCCTCTGCTGCACACTTGCTTAATTTCAGCATTTATACAATCTAGCACTTCACAGCTGCTATCGGGGATCTGTACACACCCCTATTGGTTTTAGAGTTTTACTGTTCCCCAGTTCCAGCCACACGGTCTCCACTGAACACTTACCCCTCATTATACCCTCACTCACCAGTAAAGTAATTTTATTTCTAATCAATAAACTACTCCATCTGCTTTGCCAATTTCTCTCTCTGTCTTGTAAACCTTATAATCTGCTACCTTTAGTTCCCAATCCCAAGCATCCTACTATATCATTGTCTACTATTTGAATTTGAGCCTACAGCTTATTTAAATTATTCCTTATGCTCTGCATTTGTACATAGAAATCTTATTTGGGCCATACACTGTAATATGTCCCTCAGCACTGATGCTCTATTCACCTGTTTATTATTTCTCTCTTCTGGTTTTATCAATGCATTCATTAAAGTTTTGCCATTATCTCCCATACCTGAAGTAGGTTTCCTAACTGTTTCTTTACCCTTTGTCATGTTACTTGATTCTGAAACTGTAATGAATTCCCCTGAGTTGGCCTCCCATTTACTGGTTTAAAATTCTTGTGACTACCATATTTAACCTTTCCGCTAAGACATTGGTCCCTGAATGGTTCAGGTGGAGCCCGTCCCATTGGCACAGTTTCTTCCTATCCCAATGTTGATGTCAGTTCCCCAAAAAATGGAACCCTCTTTTCCTGCACCACTTCTTTACTTCCTTAATATTCTAATCGCTATGCCATTCTGCACATGGCTCATGTCGCAAGCCAGAGATTATAACCCTTGAGTTCTAGATCTTTGATTTTGTTCCTAACTCCTGATATTTCCCAAATGGGACCTCTTGCCTATTTTGTTGGTCCCAACATGGACCGCGATAACCCTCTCTACTATCCTTTTAAGCTGTTCGAGATGTCCCTTACCTTGGCCCAAGGGCAACACACCGTGTCAGACTCTTGACCCTGCTTACAAAGGATGCTATCTGTACCTCTAATTATAGAATCCATGGTAACTACCTCTTTCTTTTTGCTCCCTCTGCTTCAATTGCCTCCCATACCATGATGCAGCGGCCTGTTTCCCTATCCTCCCCACGGTCCTTTTCCTCATCCACACAATGCCTTACACATGTTGGATAAGGTCAAGAGCTGAGGATCCTCTAATGGTAAATTCAGGATCCCTCCAGCTGCCTCACTGCCCCTGATGACTGGCTAAATTTGAAGCACTTAACCTACAGGGTATGACTGCCTCCTGATACACAGCATCCAGGTTATTCTCCCCCTCTCTAACATGCCACAGTGTTCAAAGCTCAGATTCTCGCGCATCAGCTCTGAGTCAGAGTTCCTGCAGCAATCAACATTTGCTCCAGATGTGGTCACTCTGAACTACAATGATGCCCACCAGCTCCCATTTCATACAGGTACAACATATCACCGGGCCCTGCATCTCTAACTTAACTAATCAGTTTTAAATTTGTATTTTTAAATTTCCTATTGGTCTCTAGTTTTTAATCTGTAAAATATCAATCTAAAATATAATGTATAAAATATCCTGGCGGATCCTCTAACTTAATGCCATATTCCTGCTTTGTCTCAGTTGCCTTTAACGGATAGTCAGTTTTGCTAGTTCTGCTATAACATGGTAGTTCTGTTCCTGTGCAATCCCGCGTTATAAGAAAATCATGTAATGGCAGCACCAGTTAAACTAATGGGGCCAAAGTCATGTTATAACCAACACATGCTTTAAAAGTTCATGCTTTAGAAACAGTGTCCCCAGCTCATGGATTACATTATAGTGAATTTGCATTAACGACATGCGCTTTATAACAGAATGACCTGTTAAAAAAAACTACCTTTTTCTTGAATATACTCAGAGACTTGGCCTCCACAGTCTCCTGTGGTAGGGAGTTCCATGGGCTCATTACCCTTTGAGTGAAGAAACATTTCCTTATCTCAGTTCTAAATGGCCTACCCCATATCCTGAGACTTTCTTCCTGGTCCTAGTCTCCCTAGCTAGAGAAAGCATCCTCCCTGCATCTAATCTGACTAGCTCTGTTAGAATTTAATATTTTTCAGTCAGATGCCTCTCACCATTCTAAAGTCTAGTGAATATACGTCAGTTGAACCAATCTCCTCATAGGACAGTCCTGCCATCCCAGGTATCAGAGCTGTGAACCTCCACTGCACTCCCTCAATGGCACAACACTTTTAGCAAGCTCTGTCAGCTGCTGACCAGCTGCATCAACTCAAAAAGGATCAGCATCAAGCTTGAGGGGCAACTTTTTCACACAGAGGGTGATGCATTTGTAGCACGAGCTGCCAGACCAAGTAGTAGAGATGGGTACAATTACAACACTTTAAAGACATTTGGACAGTTACATGGATAGAAAAGGTTTAGAGGGATATGGATTAGAGTGGTGCGAGAAAGGCACAGCAGGTCAGGCAGCATCTAAGGAATAGGAAAATCGACGTTTCGAGCAAAAGTCCTTCATCAGGAATAGAGGCAGGGAGCCTGCAGGGTGGAGAGATACAGGGATATGGGCCAAACACAGGCAAATGGGACTAGTTCAGTTTAGGAAACCTTGTTGGCTTGGAACAGTTAGGCCAAAGGCTTTATTTCTGTGCTGTATGACTCTGTAACTCTTGACATTTTTTTAATGCAAAGGCAAAGAATGCTGGAGAAACTCAGCAGGTCTGGCAGCATCTGTGAAGAGAGAAACAACATTAATGTTTTGAGGTCGGAATGACCCTTCTTCAGAAATGAAAGGTGTTGGAGAATGGTTTTCTGTACTATGTTTGAGGCGGGGAGGGAAAAAAGGAGTAGGTGGTGTAGACACTGAGAGCAAAAGACTGTTTCGCAATTGTAAACTGAGAAACAAAGGAATTATTAATGGTGGTGAAAGAGGAACAAAAAGCAAATGCTGGAAATTAGGATGCAAAAAGTTGAGAATGGATCCTCTGCACAGAGAGCAAAGTGAAAAAGGCAAACAAGACAAAACTGGGGAGTAGAGGAATATAAGAAAAATGGAGCACAGATATTGTGCAGTCAGGCTCTGGTGTTGTGGAATTCTATATTGAAACCTGGAGCCTATAATATGTCTAAGAGGAAAATAAGATGTTCCTCAAATTTGTGTTGTCCACATTCAATACAAACTTTGGCATTTTATAAGTTCTGGTGTGAACAAGTTGAATAAAAATATTTCATGAGTCTATAGCTTTACAGTGTTTTTAGTTCACATTTGAATCTGTTTTTGACATAGACCACATTTCTCTGTATTTCGGGTTACAGACGTGCATTCATGTGGGAATTGGGCCTCCTTGGCTATCACAAAGCTCCATCTAACACAAATTTGTGAGTGGATCCCTTGAGTTTTAACTCATGGGCTTTACTTTGTAGCAATTCTCACTGGAGTCTGTGAAACAATCCACTGTGTGTGTATCACTTTGCGATGAGACATTTGAATGCACATGTTATTGCTTATTATTGTCAATTCTTTCTCTCACCCTTGCAATAAAACTAAATGGATATTTTTGCTTACATCACCTTATGCTCATAACTGGTTGGCATCCTTCCATCTGTAAGAGGTTACAGGAATAAGACTTTGGAACCATGCTGAGCTCATCACCAAATACCTTCATTCTGTCAATCTGATCACAGTATTTGTTCTTGATAATCGCGTCTCCTCCAGTAACTTTGTTACATCTTCCCTTCCAATGGAGTGGGGGGAGTAGAGAGAATGGAAGAGCTATCTTCTCAAACTAACAGTCAGTTGGCACCGCATCCACCAAAGCTCTGACTGCCCCACAGCAATGTTGGTCAGCAATAAATCTGAATAGATTCAAAGTGGGACAGAATGGCCCTTCCCAAACAAGAAATCCTGCCCTAGACAGCTCTATTCTTGATAAAGGGCTTTTGCCTGAAAGATCGATTTTCCTGCTCCTCGGATGCTGCCTGCCATGCTGTGCTTTTCCTGCACCACTCTGACCTAAACTCTGGTTTCCAGCATCTGCAGTCCTCACTTTTGCCTAGACAGCTGCTGTCCAATCGAATTTGGCAGCTGCAGTGTGGCTTCAGCAGTATTAAAAGAGTATGGTGATTGTTGCTGAGCTTGCCAATACTCCAGGAGGAAGAGAAGATGTCTCCCAGACTTCAGGTAAGGCTCATAATTAATTGGCCACTTAGGTAAGTTTAGTAAGGGAGTGAGGTGCAGCTCTCTGCAACCCAGAGTGTGAGTCTAAAACCCTGTATTCCAGAGAAAAGTAGAATATTGGAGCAGAAGCAGGCCATTCAGCCCTTCAAGCCTGCTCTGAAATTCAACATGGCTGATCATCAGCTCTGTTCCTGCACTTTTTCCATACCCTTTGCTTTATAAACTATCTTTAATTCCTTTTTGAAAACCTCCTATGCTTTGGCCTCAATCGCTTTCTGTGGCAGAACTTCCACATGTTTGCTGCTCTCTGGATGAAGAAATTTGTCCTCAACTCAGTCCTAAATGGCCCGCATCCTTAAATTGTGACTCCTGGTTCTGAAAATCTCTATCATCAGGAATATCCTTTCTTCATTTGCCCTATTTAGTTTTGTTTGAATTTTATAGGTTTTGATGGATACCCCCTCATTGTTCTAAACTGCAGTGAAAAGTTTTAATCATCATATGCTGATCCTGGGATCACAGGAATCAACCCAGAAAACCTGTGTTGTACTCCTTCCATAAGCAGAAAATCTTTCTTCAGATAAGGAAACCAAAACTGCACACAATACTCTAAGTGTGGTCTTACCAAGGTCCTGTACAATTGTAACAATATATCCTCATTCCTGTAGTCAAATCCTCTTGTTATGAAGGCCAACATATACCACTAACCTGCACAGCTCCTGTTGCATGTACATGCTTACTTTCAGTGACTGTTGTACAAGGACACCCAGATCTCACTCTTTCCCAATCACCATTCAGATAATAATCTGCCTTCCTGTACACAAGTAGATAACTTCAGACTTATCTACATTGTACTTTACCTGCTATGCATTGGTCCACTCACTCAAAGTGTTCAAATCACAATAAACATCTGTGCAGTTTCCTCATAGCTCACCCCCACTCCCACCCAGCTTGTCCCATCTAAAAAACTTGAAGATATTACATTTAGTTCTTGCTTCTAAATAATTAATATATATATTGTGAGTAGCTGGGATCCAAACATTGACCTCCATGGTATCCCACTAGTCACTGCCTGCCGTTCTGAAAAAAAAGCTGTTTTTTCCTACTGTTTGATTCCTGTTTGCCAGCCTGTTCTCTATCCATGTCAGTACACAACTCCAGTCCCATGTGCTTGAATTCTGCATGCTAATCTTTTAAGTGGAACCTTATTGAGAGCCTTCTGACTGTCCAATAGTTTCCCCTTATCAATGCTATTAGTTACATCCTCAAAACAGTTCAGTAGATTTGTCAAGAATGATTTCCCTTTCATAAGTTAATTCTGCACCCTAGCATTTTCCCAACTTCTGATGTCTATCTAACCAGTCAATAACTCCTTGTTTTCACTCTACCTCATTTTTATTTTAAATAGTGGGATTGCATTAGCTACCTTCCAATCCATAAGAACTGTTCCGGAGTCTACAGAAAGGGCCACATTTCCCGTTTTATTTTTGTGCTTGATAGGAATGAACAATAAGAGTCATAGAGTTATATAAAACGGGAACAGACCCTTCGGCCCAACCAATCCATGTCGAACCTTATCCCAACCTAAACTAGGAAGTGTGTACTGCAGATGCTGGAGATTAGAGTCAAGATTAGAATGGTACTGGAAAAGCACAGCAGGTCAGACAGCATCCGAGGAACAGGAAAATCAATGTTTTGGGCAAAAGCCCTTTAGTCCCACCTACCTGCTCCTGGCCCATATCCCTCCAAACCTTTTCTATTCATGTATCTGTCCAGATGTCTTTTAAATTGTGATTGTTGTAATTATACACACATCCACCACTTTCTCAGGAAGATCATTCCACATGCGAACCAGCCTCTGTGTGAAAAAAGGTCTCTGCTCTTTTTTAAAAATCTCTCTCCTCTCACCTTAAGTATATGCCCCATAGTATTGAAATCCCCCAACCCAGGGAAAAGACACCTACCATTAACTCTATCTATACCTCTCATTATTTTATAAACTTGTGTCAGATCACCTCTCAACCTCATACACTCCAGTGAATTGTTGCAGTTCTCTCTTAAATGTTCATTATTTTCAATGGTTAGCACTGCTGCCTCACAGTGCCAGGGATCTAGATTTGATTCCAGCCTCAGGCAACTGTATGTGTGGAGTTTGGAAGTTCTTCCCATGTCTGCATGGGTTTCCTCCAGGTGCTCTGGTTTCCTCCCACAATCCAAAGATGGGCAGGTTAGGTGTATTAGCGATGTTAAATTGCCATAGTGGCCAGGGGTGTGCAGGCTAGGTGGATTATTCATGGGAAATGAAGGATTACCAGAATGGGGTGGGGGGGATCTTGGTGGAATGTTATTTGGAGGGTCAGTGTGGACTCAATGGGCTGAATGGTCTGCTTCCACACAGTAGGGATTCTACAATTCTATGACCTTCGTCCTTTTAAGTAACAGTCCACAATTCATCACATCCAGCTGATGTTTCATGCCATTAATGTTTCCTTTATTTTGATTCAGGACCTGAGTCTCAGAATCATCTCTGTCATTGGCCAATCTTGAAGAAGTATTTGTTCCCCAAGGAACTTTGGACAGCTAGATTGCCAATTATTTCTTTATCATTACACAAAACCCAGTCTTGGATGGCTTGTTCTCTATTTAGTTGCTCAATATCTTGATCCAGAAAACTATCTTGTACACACTCCAGGAATCCCTTCTCTATGGCATTGTTTCTAATTTGATTTGCCAAATCTATATGCAGATAAAAGTCATCCCTAATGAGAGCTATATCTTTGTTGTTTGTGTTTAATTTTCTGTTTAATGCCTCCCCCAATGCTACTGCCACAATTTCAGATCTGTTTAAAACTCAAACTATCATTTTCTGCCCCTTCTAAGCTCTACCCATGCAGAGTACATATCACTGAACCCAATATCTTTCCTCGCTATTCCTCACTATCTCAAATCAGCAATGCCACCCCACCTATTTTTCTTTTTGTCTGTCCTTCCTAAAACTACCCATAGATATTTCATGCCCATCCTGCTTATCCTGCCACCATATTTCCATAATCCATGAGATTGGTTTATTCCCTACACTTACGGGAGAAATGTACTACAGTAGACTAGTGAAGCCTGTGTGGATGGCTGCACAAAGGAGCATGTCAATATGGGAGAAATGAAAGCATTTGTGGTCTTGATGGCTTCAGCTGGTTTGGGAATTGAACCTATTCTGTTGGCATCACACTGCATCACAAACCAATGGAGGCTGTCCACATCAGGATCATCCTGAAAGTTGTGCTTAGCTGATATCAGCTGCTGTTCACCTGCCATCATGATGTTCGCTTGCACTTCCTGGTTAATCTGATTAGGATTCTGGGTAATCCAAAATGGAGGACAGGAAAAATTTCTGGCTGGAACAGCTCCTCCTACTTTGAGGTATTTTAGGTGTTGGAGGTAATTTACTCAAATTCCAGGAGCAGCAATTGCTGTTTTATATGCTGTTACATTGCTTTGGAACTTTGGGAAAAAAAATCAAAACAACAGCTGTTTTAAAAGGGAGAAGAGCAGACAAAGGAAGCACATGGTGAGGTCATTGCGAGAGAGAGAGATAGAGAGAGAGAATCTGCACAGCTACTGCCTTTGCAGTTTGAATTCATGTATCGCTGGATATCGGAGTGCATCTGAGAAAATTAACAAACAGTGAAATTCACAACTGATCTTGGAAGAACTGTTGGGCGAAGTTCACAACACAGATAAGTTAATCGTTCTTTTAAGTGTGGCCTACAGAGAATCTGCAGTAGTGAGTAGAGTGGGTTCTTTCTTGATTGTATGTTTTTGGAGATATGTCTCTTGATTAAACTTAAAATCTAAGCTATAACTATTAATTTAACTTGGGGCAGTGTTTTGTAGAGGAATAAGACGGTGTTATTTTCTTGGTCAGTAGATTGTGAAAAAGCAAAATTGGCCTTTAATAGAATGATTACGTACTTCTTGTCAGATATGGTAGTTTAAAGAGAGTTTAGGGGTTACTGCAGATTATATCTGCCATAAATGCTATTGGCTAAAAATCTTATCAGATTGAATGGATCAGTTGGAGAGACAGTTAGAAACAATGAGTAATTTGCAACAATAACAGTATGTGATGGATGGCAGGTATAAGAAGGGGGGAATGTCTCAGATACAGTCACATAAATGGGTTAACTCCAGGAAAGGTAAGAGAGGTAGGCACCTAGTACAGGAGTCTTTTGTGGATATATACAATTCAAACAGACACGCTGTTTTGGAAAATGTAGGGGCTGATGGATTCTCAGAGGAACTTAGCACGAACAGCCAGGTTTCTGGCATTGGGACTGGCTCTAATGCGATGAGGGGTACGTCGGCTTCCAAGAGATCAATTGTGTTAGGGGATTCTGTGGCCAGCAGCGAAAAAGCAAAATGGTGTGTTGCTTCCCCGGTGCCAGGATCAAGGATGTCTCAGAGAGGGTGCAGAATGTTCTCAAGGGGGAGAGGGGCCAGCAAGAGGTCATTGTCCACATTGGAATCAATAACATAGGAAGGGAAAACATTGAGATTATGAAGGGAGATTACAGAGAGTTAGGCAGAAATTTAAAAAGGAGGTCCTCAAGAGTAGTAATATCTGGATCACTCCCAGTGCTACGAGCTAATGAGGGCAGGAGTAGGAGGATAGAGCAGATGAATGCATGGCTGAGGAGATGGTGTATGGGAGAAGTATTCACATTTTTGGATCGTTGGAATCTCTTTTGGGGTAAAAGTGACCTGTACCAGAAGGATGGATTGTGCCTAAATTGAAAGGGGACTGATATACTGGCAGGGAAATTTGCTGGAGCTGCTCAGGGGCCCAGGGAGATAGTGAGGAAAGAGATCAATCTGAGACAGGTACAGCTGAGAACAGAAGTGAGTCAAACAGTCAGGGCGGGCAGGGACAAGGTAGGACTAATAAATTAAACTGCATTTATTTCAATGCAAAGGGCCTAACAGGAAAGGCAGATGAACTCAGGGCATGGTTAGTAACATGGGACAGGGATATCATAGTAATTACAGAGACATGGCTCAGGGATGGGCAGGACTGGCAGCTTAATGTTCCAGGATACAAATGGTACAGGAAGGATAGAAAGGGAGGCAACAGAGGAGGGGGAGTGGCATTTTTGATAAGAGATTGGATTACAGTTGTGCTGAGGGAGTATATTCCTGGAAATACATCCAGGGAAGTTATGCAGTGGAACTGAGAAATAAGAAAGGGATGATCACCTTATTGGGATTGCATTAGAGACCCCCCAATAGTCAGAGGGAAATTGAGAAACAGACTTGTAAGGAGATCTCAGCTATCTGTAAGAATGGTTATGTTAGGGGATTTTAACTTTCCAAACATAGACTGGGACTGCCATAGTGTTTAAGGTTTAGATGGAGAGGAATTTGTTAAGTGTGTACAAGACAATTTTCTGATTCAGTTTATGGAAGTACCTACTAGAGAAGGTGCAAAACTTGACCTACTCTTGGGAAATAAGGCAGGGCAGGTGACTGAGGTGTCAGTGGGGGAGCACTTTGGGGCCAGGGGCCATAATTCTATGCGATTTAAAATAGTGATGGAAAAGGATAGACCAGATCTAAAAGTTGAAGTTCTAAATTGGAGAAAGGCCAATTTTGACGGTATTAGGCAGGAACTTTTGTAAGCTGATTGGGGGCAGATGTTCGCAGGCAAAGAGACAGGTGGAAAATGGGAAGCCTTCAGAAATGAGATAACGAGAATCCAGAGAAAGTATATTCCTGTCAGGGTGAAAGGAAAGGCTGGTAGGTATTGGGAATGCTGGATGACTAAAGAAATTGAGGATTTGGTTAAGAAAAAGAAACAAACATATTGTCCGGTATAGACAGGATAGATTGAGTGAATCCTTAGTAGAGAATAAAGGAAGTAGGAGTATACTTAAGAGGGAAATCAGGAGGGCAAAAATGGGACATGCAATAACTTTGGCAAATAGAATTAAGAAGAATCTGAGGAGTTTTTATAAATACGTTAAGGACGAAGGAGTAGCAAGGGAGAGAATAGAGCCCCTCAAAGACCAGCAAGGAAGCCTTTGTGTGGAGCCGCAGAAAGTGGGGGAGATACTAAATGAGTATTTTGCATCAGTATTTACTGTGGAAAACGACATGGAAGATATAGACTGTAGGGAAATAGATGGTGACATTTTGCAAAACGTCCAGATTACAAAGGAGGAAGTGCTGGATGTCTTGAAACACATAGAAGTGGATAAATCACTAGGTCCTGATCAGGTGTACCTGAGAACTCTGTGGGAAGCTAGAGAAGTGATTGCTGGGCCTCTTGCTGAGATATTTGTATCATCGATAGTCACAGGTGAGGTGCCGGAAGACTGGAGGTTGGCAAACGTGGTGCCACTGTTTAAAAAGGGTGGTAAGGACAAGCCAGGGAACTATAGACCAGTGAGCCTAACGTTGGTGGTGGGCAAATTGTTGGAGGGAATTCTGAGGGACAGGATGTACATGTATTTGGAAAGACAAGGACAGATTAAGGATAGTCAACATGGCTTTGTGCGTGGGAAATCATGTCTCACAAACTTGATTGAGTTTTTTGATGAAGTAACAAAGAGGATTGATGAGGGCAGAGTGGTAGATGTGATCTATATGGACTTCAGTAAGGCATTCGAAAAGGTTCCCCATGGGAGACTCATCAGGAAGGTTAGATCTGATGGAATACAGGGAGAACTAGCCATTTGGATACAGAACTGGCTCAAAGGCAGAAGACAGAGGGTTGTGATGGAGAGTTGTGTTTCAGACTGGAAGCCTGTAACCAGTGGAATCCCACAAGGATCGGTACTGGGTCCTCTACTTTTTGTCATTTGCATAAATGATTTAGATGTGAGCATAAGAGGTACAGTTAGTAAGTTTGCAGGTGACACCAAAATTGGAGGTGTAGAGGACAGCGAAGAGGGTTACCTCAAATTGCAACAGGATCTTGACCAGATGGGCCAATGGGCTGAGAAGTGACAGATGGAATTTAGTTCAGATAAATGCAAGGTGTTGCATTTTGGAAAGCAAATCTTAGCAGGACTTATATACTTCATGTAAGGACCTAAGCAGTGTTGCTGACAGAGACCTTGGAGTGCAGTTTCATAGCTCCTTGAAAGTTGAGTCGCAGGTAGATAGGATAATGAAGAAGGCGTTTGGCATGCTTTCCTTTATTGGTCAGAGTATTGAGTACTGGAGTTGGAAGGTCATGTTGTGGCTGTACAGGACATTGGATAGGCCACCATTGGAATATTGCATGCAATTCTGGTCTCCTTCCTATTGGAAAGATGTTGTGAAATTTGAAAGGGTTCAGAAAAGATTTACAATGATGTTCCCAGGGTTGGAGGATTTGAGCAATATGTAGTGGCTGAACAGGCTGGGGTTGTTTTCTCTGGAGTGTCGGAGGCTGAGAGGTGACCTTATAGAGGTTTACAAAATCATGAGTGGCATGGATAGAGTAAATAGGGAAAGTCTTTTCCCTGGGGTCGGGGAGTCCAGGACTAGAGAGCATAGGTTTAGGGTGAGAGGGGAAAGATATAAAAGAGACCTACAGGGCAACATATTCACGAGAAGGGTGGTGTATGTATGGAATGAGCTGCCAGAGGAAGAGGTGGAGGCTGGTACAATTGCAACATTTAAGAGGCATTTTGATGGGTATATGAATAGGAAGTGTTTGGAGGGATATGGGCCGGGTGCTGGCAGGTAGGACTAGATTGGGTTGTGATATCTGGTCAGTATGGACGAGTTGGACCGAAGGGTCTGTTTCATGCTGTAAACCTCTATGACTCTATGACTCTATGACAAAGACATAACAAAGAGACCAGAACTATGTTCACTCTTACTGTATTGTTGGCTGTTTGAGCCCAGTGACAAAGCAATGGTATGCAAGTCATACCTGCCTCTAGCAACTATTGACTGATCTGCTGGGAGCAGCTCTCCATGAGAATCGCCAGTGTTTCAATGGAGGAAACCATGTGAGGGAGGCATTCCACCCATTGCCAGGACAGACTTTACTGTCCTTGTCAAGGTATGTACTTTGAACTTTGTTCCAGATCTTTACATATCTCCCACTGTATATCCCTATCTGCTGCCATATCACCACTCTAGAAGCTCCTTATTGGTTTGGGATTCAACTTTGAGCAGCAGTGGCAAACTCTTCCAAGGGTTAAATTCCATATCTGACACAACCTCCAGCATCTGTAATGCGATTATCTAACATTTATCCCAATATATTCTTCTGACAGATACAATCTCACAGAGGTGTAGGTATATGAATGAGTTGGCTGTGCAGCGCAAGAATGGGACAGGAGACTCCTAATATTGTGTTCCTCTTCCTCAGAAAATGGAAGAAACCTAGTCCAATGCCAAAAATTGAACCATTGTCAATTCTTATCAAAACCCATCTGCTGCACTAATCCCTTCGGAGAAAGAAATCTGCCATACTTACTTGGTTTGAATCAAAGAGGAATCCAGATCTATGTGTTTGACTCTTAAATGCCCACTGAGATGGTTTAACATGGCACTCACTTTGAAAGCAACAAGGCATGGGCAATAAATGCTGACCTTGATAGTGTCATTCTTATTCCATACAAGAATAAAACAAAACTTTCGTGCTGGCTAAGAATTTAGTGGTGCCAGGACTTCAATGCCCAATGCTCTGCCCTCCAATTTGTCTTTGCCCACTCCTTTTTAACCTTCAACGCTGTCTTACCATGTTGCAGTACCATGTGGTACTGCACTGAACAATCCCATTTCCAGCTGTTGAAATACATAATCACAATGTTCCTGGCTCTTTAAATGTCAGGTCACCCCCTATTTCAGGGTCATGGGCCTCACTGTTGCAGGACGCCACTTTATCATTACTACACTGCCATCTCCTAACTGTCCAGCAACTCTGCCAATCAGCTCTTTGACTGGCTGATGTATAATTGCATCAGAAACAATGCAGTGGATAACAGTGTGTGTCTGCTTGTGTTAATTTCCAACATATGACCTTGTCATTCATTATTAAACTCAACCTGTGCAGATTATAAACTATAAATGTTACAGTCCTGATCTAATCAAAAATTGTCAATAGTTGATTGATGAAATGTAGCTCTAAATTACTACAATATACACAGTAGCCACATTTATATCATAATAAATTTAAAAAAGGGCAATTTAGAAATACAAAAACTGAATATCATGGAATGGAATTTGTAGAGCTTGAATTTATTTCATTGTCATATCATGTCTCCATTGCTGGCAGACTGCTTCTGTATTAATGATATTTGGTAACTTAACACATTAGCCAATTTGTCCTTGGTTAAGACCCACGAATATCAATTAGAAAGACATTGATTTTTTAAAATCTGTTTTGGTAGTATCCATCAAGGGAAATATTGGCCATGGCACTGGACACTGGAAAACCTCTACCAGTTTTTCAATAATCCATGGAATGTTTTATATTCATCTGAATATAAGCATAGGGGGCTTGAAGTTAATGATATGGAAGATGAAACCTCTAACAACATAGCCCCCATTGCCTTGTCAGTCTGAGTTATGTGCTGAAATCATGAGTGGGCCTTGAACCCATAACCTTGTGTCTCAGAGGTGAGAGAGCTATCAAAAGATTCAATACTTCTTCAACATGAGAGATCTTTTTGTCATTCATTCAGTGAAAACACTCACTGAAAATATTGTTCAGATGATAATGCGCTGAGGCCCTTGTGGGCAGATCCTTAAGTAGGGTGAACTCTTTCCAGAATCTGCCTGCAGTATCACAACACTGCAGTCACCAATGTATTACTGTATTAATACAGATTACTTCATTATGGATCATATACTATTTTCTGTTTTGCTTCTTTGCTTCAGGCAAATATCTATAATCACAAGTTTAGATCCAATATTATAACGGCACTTTGATTGCTCAAGCATGCAGCATGCAAATCAGAATTAAACCATGCACTGAGTGCAGACAGTCTCTGTTTAGTGTGAAGCCCGCCTGTCTAGTGAGCAACTGTATGTGTAAGACCATTTCTATTCGTGTACACTTCATAGCATTATTCAACTTGACCTCAAGTGTATGCAGATAGCATCAGAAATCATTGCACCCATTACCATCCATTTATCAGCCACAAATGATTGCCTCTCTCAAAGAAAAGTTACAGCCTAGCAATAAAGCGTGTTCATCGGTTAGATGGGGGTCTGGTTCCTCCATGGCAACAGCTGAATAGGATAGAAAATATGCATTCAGTTATATGCTTGTTATGATTCAGAAGATTCCAGTGGCTTTAGTTCCGTTTTAAGAGTTATTGAGATTTAATCAATAGCATCTCTGGATATCTTGTTTGAAAACAGTCTGAAACAGGATTATTTAATTCCTCAATACCTGTCTGTAGATTTCATAAAGTGAACTGAGTGAAAATAATTCATTCAAATCATAAGAAAAATTTTACAGACAATTTCAACTGCCCATAGTCTTTTATTAACAAGCTCATCGGTTGCATTAGCTGAAATTTTCCATGCAAGTGAATGGGTTACATATGCTAGTTCCATCTGGCATTGACATCACCAGTTCTTATGAGCTGTAAAAGGGTACTGAATTTTAATGTGACAGAGCCTGAGCAACACGATGCTGTTGCCTTCAACTTGCAGCTGTACTGAATTACTATATACACTCAAATGATATGCTTGTGTCTGCCAGAGAAATTATAGAAGAAACTCACAAAGAAATGGTGTTCAATAAAATGGTCAACTATGTCATGAACGGTCGGTGTAAAAAGTGTTGAGAAATTGCTGGAATATTTCACATGTAGAAATGCATGGGCTATAAAATCAAGACTGTCTTCTGTGGTGTTTAAGTGTTATTATTCTGCCAAGATTTAGAGTTTGTCAGACAAACATCATCAAGCCACAAAGGGATCGTTCATTTGAAATGAGTTACAAGGAGCTATTTTTGGTGTCCGAAAGTAGATAGAGATATTGAAGAATGAAGAAATCATCCAACCTAGATTTAATTCACTCCATGGTAACTGGATAAAACCATAAGAAGCAGCACATGCCAATTTCCTTTGAAGTGGAAGGGAAATTTCTTTAAAACGCAAACCCCAAAGCCCATAGCTTCTTCATTTTATGATTTTAATATGATTAACCCATTACTTAGTCTTTAAGGAGATGTTCCTATCAGACAGCCAACTCTTGCTCCTATTTTCTGTGGGTCCTGACTGAGTGAACCAAGTGCAAAATCTAAGTGCAATTAGCTCCCTGCCTCAAATTCCAGCTCCAGACAACAATATCCCTTGTAAGGGAAGGTTGAGATTTTGCTCTTGACAAATCATATTGGAATTTCAAGTACCCATTGCAATCCTTTGTCTCACACTGATTCTGCCAAGCTTACATAGGGAAATAAATGCGAGCCTAGCTGACAGTGTTCAGGACCTAAGTTTTTTTTTAATCTTAACTTCAAATGTTGGTCTAGTTTCTGGAAGGTACAAAAATATGGTACACTGATCCCCAAACAAAAATGAATACAGAACATCAGTCAATAAGCAGCTGAAAGTACAGGTTAACATCTTGTGTGAAAATGTTTGATCAAATTAATATTTTTAAACAAAACTTTGGACATCCATTTGTTTTCGTCAGATGCCGACTAAGGGCCCATTGTCTCTTCCTGTCATTTTCTGGTTTAATTTCAAATTTCCCACATACGCAGTCAATCTTTATGAACCATTAGCTTGTTAAATAATTCTCTCTTCTTTTGATCTCAGCTTATATCCCTAACTTTCTCTGCACAGTATTTGGGAATCATATTTTCGGTGTGGAATTATAACTGAAGGTATAATGGACTCACATTTTCAGAATATCAATATTGTACATTTCTCACCACCAGTCGACAAGCTATAGATCTTAGCAACTTGCATTCATGCAGCAAAGTCAAATCTCAACTTTGGAAATTGGGATTAAGTCTAGAAATTTTAATTGGAAATCTATACATTTCTTTTACTGGGGTAAATTAACTTTATAAGAATAAAATATAACTCAACTTAAAAGATTTTTGAATGAAACTCAAAGAGGTCCCTTGATAACTCAGCAAGATTATCTAGTCTCAAATTCAATTCCAATAGATGCTGACCTTAATTAGACTGCCTTGACTAATTTAGTGCCTTTGGTTATTGGAGTGTAAGATCATGTTTCCAAGCATTCTCAATCAATCACGATTGAATATACTTGCATGGATACAGAATTTTTAGAAAACGAGTATTAAAGATTGCCCATATCCATCTTCATAAATCATCCAAATTCATTCTGCCTTAGTTCATTTTTAGCTGAAACCCTCATCCACCCCTTTTTATCTTAAACATAGACAATTCTAATACATTTCTACTTACATGCATCATATTTGTCCTCTGTAAACTTAAGCAATCTAAAATTTCACTAGCAGTGTCCTGACATGCACTAAGTCTAATTTGCCCACCATCCCTGTCCTAAATTGGCTCTCCATTAAATAAAGCCATGGAATTTAAATATCTCATGATTATTTTCAAATACCCCCACTGCTCCATAAAACATTGCAGACTGAGCTAAGGAAAAGGAATCTATCCTATAACAGCACCCAATAGTTAAAAAAAAAGCTACACAACAGCTTGTTCTCACTGTTTAGGTTTGTCCATGAAACAGATCTCCACAAATACTTCAGGTCTGTCTATGATGACCTTCAAGATTCCAGACAAATTATGATCAAAACTCTAAGAGCCCTTATGAGTGAAAATGAATTTCTAAATACATTATCTGGAGATTTTTGAGAAGATTTGTAGCTCAGGTTGAG
This sequence comes from Hemiscyllium ocellatum, assembly GCF_020745735.1. Taxonomy (NCBI): domain Eukaryota; kingdom Metazoa; phylum Chordata; class Chondrichthyes; order Orectolobiformes; family Hemiscylliidae; genus Hemiscyllium; species Hemiscyllium ocellatum. Next base: position 77,605,499 of record NC_083402.1, read on the forward strand.
GTTCTGGGTGTAAGTTGTAAGTTGGCTTGCTGAATAAACTTACACCCACCCACATTATCTGGGCATTCATGATTTTTAGGCCTCAATTGACTAAGATTACTGATGAATTTGATATAGTGTCTCAGGTATTCATTAATCATGCACAGCAAGGGATGTGTTTGCAACTTCATGGCAGCAGATCCAAGCAACAGAATAATTGTGCTTATGATAGCACCTATTCTAATAAGGTCACCACAATGGTAACAGTAGTGAGGAAGAAGGGAGCTGTTCTGATGGATGAGCTCCTCCTGACTCATGCTGGGACCAGAGTCCTGGTGAATCGCATAACTAGAGCTCTGGATAAGACTTCCAAATAAATCATGGGGAGAGGTTGGGTTCAATTGCATGGAAAATTGTGGAAAACATTTAAATAGGGGAGGGATCAGCAGAGGTTATTGAGTTTCCAGAATAGGACAGAGAATATGGAAAGGCTCAGGAATCTAACTTCAGGCACAGCAAATAAAGCGAGTGCCTAGGCAAAAGTATCAGTCAGTATAGGACTGAGGGTGTTGTATTTAAATATATGCAGTATATGAAACAAGGTAAATGTAGTGCAGATTGAAATTGGCAGGTACCATATTGTGGGTATTACAGAAGCATGGCTGTAAGGCAATCAGAGCCAGGAACTAAATATCAAAGAATACACATCCTAATGAAAGGACAGGCAAAAGAACAGAGGGGGCAGGGTTGCCCTGTAGTAAGAAACTAAATTAAATCGACAGCAAGAAGTGATATAGAGTCGGAAGGCATAGAATCTGTGTGGGTAGAGTTGTGGAACTGCAAAGGATAAAAAGACCTTGATGGGAGAGGCATATAAGTCATCAGAATGTGGGAAGAAAATAAAATCAGGAGATAGAAAAGGCATGTGGGAAAGGCACATTACAACAATTATGGGGATTTCAATATGCAGGTGGACTTGGAAAATCAGGTTGATAGCAGATCTCAAGAAAAGGAATTCATGGAACGTCTACAGGATGTTTTTTTAGGAACAGCTTGAGATAGATTTAGTGATGTGTAATGAGGCAGACTTGATCAGAGAGCTTCAGGTGAAGAAACCCCTGGAAACCAGGTAATTCTGCAGGGGTCAGTGTTAGGACTGCAACTATTCATGTTATATATTAACTATCTGGACGAAGGAACTGAGGGTGTTCTTGCTAAGTTTGCAAATGACACAAAGGTAGGTGGAAGGGCAGGCAGTGTTGAAAAGGTAGGGAATCTGCAGAGGACTTAGACAGGCTAGGAGAGTCACAGATGGAATACAATGAGGGAAAGTGGTAGGTTATGTACTTTGGTAGGAAGAATAGAGACATAGACTATTTTCTAAACAATGAAAGACTTCAGAAGTCGAAGTACAGAGGGACTTGAAAGTCCTAGTTCAGGATTCTCCTAAGTTAACATGCAGGTTCAGCTGGCAGTTAAGACGGCAAATGCAATATTAATATTCATTTCGAGAGGGCTAGAATACAAGAGCAGAGATGCACTCCTGAGGCTGTGTAAGGGTCTAGTCAAACTGTATTTGAAATATTGTGAGTTGTCTTGGGCCCTGTATCAAAAAAAAATGTGCTGGCCTTGGAGGGATCCAGAGGGGTTTTACAAGAATAATCCTGAAGAGAAAGTCTTGCCATTGAGGAATGGTCGAAGACCCTGGATTTGTACTCAGTGGAGTTTACATGGATGGGGGGTGAGGTGGATCTGATTGAATTGAAACTTACAGCAGAGGCCAGAATTGAGTGGCCATGGAGGAGATGTTTCTGGTAACAAGAGAAACTAGGACCCAAGAGCACAGCCTCAGAGTGAAAGGATGACCCTTTCAAACTGAGATGAAGAGGGATTCCTTCAGTCAGAAGGCGGTTAATTTGTGGAACTCATTGTAGAAGAGGGCTGTCAAGGCCAAGTCATTGAGACTATTTAGAAAGGGAGAGACAGATTCTTAATTGGTAAGGGAATCAAGGGTTTTGGGGAAAAGGCAGGAGAATGGGATTGAGAAGCATATCAGTCATGATCAAATGGAGGAGCAGGTTCAATGGGCCGAATAGCTTAATACTGCTTCAATATCTTATGGTCGTTTGGCCTTAGTCCAACTGGAACATGTGTCTGCTCTGTTATTAAAGAAAGGTAACTGGTAATGGTTTAGCCTGAGGGTTACCAAGCCTCAGGCAAAGAGAGAGGCTGAGAAGGTGAGTCCTCCAATAGAAGCATCACAAAAATACCTTCCTACACTACCCTAAAGTTAAAGAATGAAAGGTTCTGCTGCAGTGAATCTAACTCTGAAGCTATACTCATGGGTAGACATATGGTGGCTCAGTGGTTAGCACAGCTACTCCACAGTGCTAGATACCTGGGTTTGATTCCAACCTTGGATGACTGCCTGTGTGGAGTTTGCACATTCTTCTTGTGTCTGTGTGGGTTTCCTCCAGGTGCTCCGGTTTCCTTTTACAGTCCAAAGATTAGGTGGATTGGCCATGGTAAATTGCCCACAGTGTCCAGGGATGTGCAGGCTAGATGGGTTAGCCATGGTAAGTGCAGGATTACAAGGATATATCAAGGGATTGGTCCTGGGTGGGATTTTCTTTGTCAGGTCATTGGGGACTTGATGGGCCAAATTCCACACTGTAATGATTCTACGATTTTAGACAGAATCTTCAGAACTATGCATAATTTGTCCATCATTGACAAGAGAGCCACTGCAGACAGGCATAGTAAGCAATGAGGGCAGTGCATCACAAACAAGCGCACAAAAGAAATGACTCAATAGGGCATGTGCTTCCAGAATGTATTTGAGTTCCCAATGCAGAAAGCAACTAGTTTTGAGCTTGTATTGAATCTACATGGTGAGGAATTCTTTCACTTTCACAAAGACTATCAACATAGTGTGTATTGATAACAATGCTTGTGAAGGTGCTCTATAAACCTGTTCAACATTTCAAGCCTATTTGCAAATGTACCACTCAACGAATCCATAGACATCTGTGCCATGTCATTATAGATTGTGCATAATTTAGACATACTGCCATTTTCTGAATCTGTATTCACTGAATTTATGAACTTCACATCTCATGCAGTGGGATTCAACTTTAATGATACCAGATAGTAATCATGAAAGGCAGAGGTGTGGACTTGAAGGATAAAATAGTGAAAGTGATGCGATGAAGGAATTTTAAAGCTGTCGTATATGGGCTTGAAAAGATAAATAATTCATTGAGTGCAGTAGGCACTACCCATTGTGAGAATTTCACAGGGACTTTAGATTAGACTTACAGTGTGGAAATAGGCCCTTCGGCCCAACAAGTCCACACCGACCCACCGAAGCGAAACCCACCCATACCCCTACCCCTACATTACCCCTTACCTAACACTACGGGCAATTTAGCATGGCCAATTCACCTGACCCGCACATCTTTGGACTGTGGGAGGAAACCGGAGCACCCGGAGGAAACCCACGCAGACACGGGGAGAATGTGCAAACTCCACACAGTCAGTCGCCTGAGTCAGGAATTGAACCCGGGTCTTCAGGTGTTGTGAGGCAGCAGTGCTAACCACTGTGCCACCGTGCCGCCCACCTTGGTCAGTAAAACAAAGGAGCTCAAGTTCTCTTGTGGTGAAGTGGTAGTGTTTCTACTTCTGGATTAGGAGACCTGGGTTAAAGTCCTATCTATTCCACAGGTGTGTCAGAACATCTCTGAACAGGTTAATTTGAAAGTGTTATGGAGTCATACAGATGGATAGCATGGAAACAGACCCTTCGGTCCAACCTGACCATGCCAACCAGATATTCCAACCCAATCTAGTCCCACCTGCCAGCACCTGGTCCACATCCCTCCAAACCCTTCCTATTCATATACCCATCCAAATGCCTCTTAAATGTTGCAATTGTACCAGCCTCCACCACTTCCTCTGGCAGCTCATTCCATTCATGTACCTCCCTCTGTGTGAAAAGGTTGCCACATAGGTCTCTTTTATATCTTTCCCCTCTCACCCTAAACCTATGCCCTCTAGTTCTGGACTCCCTGAAACCAGGGAAAAGACTTTGCCTATTTACCCAATCCATGCCCCTCATAATTTTGTAAATCTCTATAAGGTCACCTCACAGCCTCTGACACTCCAGGGAAAATAGCCCCAACCTGTTCAGCCTCTCCTTATAGCTCAAATTCTCCAACCCTGGCAACATCCTTGTAAATCTTTCCTGAAACCTTTCAAGTTTCACAGCATCTTTCCAATAGGAAGGAGACCAAAATTGCATGCAATATTTCAACAGTGGTCGAACCAACATCCTGTACAGCCGCAACATGACCTCCGAACCCCTGTACTCAATACTCTGACCAATAAAGGAAAGCATACCAAATACCTTCTTCACTATCCTATCTACCTGCGACTCCACTTTAAAGGAGCTATGAAACTGCACTCCAAGGTCTCTTTATTCAGCAACACTCCCAAGGACTTTACCATTAAGTGTATAAGTCCTGCTAAGATTTGCTTTCCCAAAATGCAGCACCTCGCATTTATCTGAATTAAACTCCATCTGCCACTTCTCAGCCCATTGGCTCATCTGCTCAACATCCTGTTGTAATCTGAGGTAACCCTTTTCGCTGTCCACTACACCTCCAACTTTGGTGTCATCTGCAAACTTACTAATTGCACCTCTTATGGTCACATCCAAATCATTTATGTAAATGACAAAAATAGATGACCCAGTACCGATCCTTGTGGCACTCCACTGATTACAGGCCTCCAGTCTGAAAAACAACCCTCCACTTCCACCCTCTGTCTTCTACCTTTGAGCAAGTTCTCTATATTCTCTATATTCTGTGAGGTCTAACCTCGCTGATCAGTTACCCATGGGGAACCTTGTCGAACGCCTTACTGAAGTCCATATAGATCACAGCTACTGCTCTGCCCTCATCAATCCTCTTTGTTACTTTTTTAAAAATCTCAATCAAGTTTGTGAGACATGATTTCCCATGCACAAAGCCATGTTGACTATCTCTAATCAGTCCTTGCCTTTCCAAATACATGTACATCCTGTCCTCAGGATTCCCTCCAACAACTTGCCCACCACCGACATCAGGCTCACTGGTCTATAGTTCCCTGGCTTGCCCTTACCAGCCTTCTTAAAACAGTAGCACCATATTTGCCAACCTCCAGTCTTCTGGCAACTCACCTGTGACTATCGATGATACAAATATCCAGCAATAGGCCGAGCAATCACTTCTCTAGCTTCCCACAGAATTCAAGGGTACACCTGATCAGGTCCTGGGGATTTATCCACCTTTATCCATTTCAAGATATCCAGCACTTCCTCCTCTGTAATCTGGATATTTTGCAAGATGTCACCATCTATTTCCCTACAGTCAATATCTTCCATATCCTTTTCCACAGTAAATACTGATGCAAAATATTCATTTAGTATCTCCCCCATTTTCTCTGGCTCCACACAAAGGCTGCCTTGCTGATCTGAGGGGCCCTATTCTCTCCCTAGTTACCCTTTAGTCCTTAATATGTTTGTAAAACCCTTTGGATTCTCCTTAATTCCATTTGCCAAAGCTATTTCATGTGCCCGTTTTGCCCCCCTGATTCCCTGTTAAGTATATTCCTACTTCCTTTATACTTTTCTAAGGATTCACTCGATCTATCCTGTCTATACTGGACAATATGCTTCCTGCTTTTCTTAACCAAACCCTCAATTTCTTCAGTCATCCAGCATTCCTTATACCTACCAGCCTTTCCTTTCACCCTGACAGGAATATACTTGCTCTGGATTCTCGTTATCTCATTTCTGAAGGCTTCCCATTTTCCAGCTGTCCCTTTACCTGCAAACATCTGCCCCCAATCAGCTTTCGAAAGGTCTTGCCTACTACCGTCAAAATTGGCCTTTCTCCAATTTAGAACTTCAACTTTTAGATCTGGTCTATCCTTTTCCATCACCATTTTACATCTAATAGAATTATGGTTGATGGCCCCAAAGTGCTCCCCCACTGACACATCAGTCACCTGCCCTGCCTTATTTCCAAAGAGTAGGTCAGGTTTTGCACCTTCTCTAGTAGGTACATCCACATGCTGAATCAGAAAATTGTCTTGTACGCACTTCAGAAATTCCTCTCCATCTAAACCTTTAACACTATGGCAGTCCCCAGTCTATGTTTGGAAAGTTAAAATCCCCGACCATAACCATCCTATTTTTCTTACAGACAGCTGAGATCTCCTTACAAGTTTGTTTCACAATTTCCCTCTGACTATTAAGGGGCCTATAATACAATTTCAATAAGGTGATTATCTCTTTCTTATTTCTCAGTTCCACCCAAATAACTTCCCTGGATGTTTTTCCGGGAATATCTTCCCTCAGCAGAGCTGTAATCAAAAATGCCACTCCCCCTCCTCTCTTGCCTCCTTTTCTATCCTTCCTGTAACATTTGTATTCTGGAACATTAAGCTGTCAGTCCTGCCCATCCCTGAGCCATGTTTCTGTAATTGCTATGATATCCCAGTCCTATGTTCCTAACCATGCCCTGAGTTTATCTGCCTTCCCTGTTAGGCCCCTTGCATTGAAATAAATGCAATTTAATGTATTAGTCCTACCTTGTTCCTGCCTGCCCTGACCGTTTGAGTCGCTTCTGTTATCCCCTGTACCAGTCTTAGATTGATCTCTTTCCTCACTATCTCCCTGAGTACCACCACCACCACCCCCCCACCCCCCCCCCACCTTACTCATTTAAATCCTCCTGAGCAGCTCTAGCAAATTTTCCTGCCAGTATATTAGTCCCGTTCCAATTTAGGTGCAATCCGTCCTGCTGTTCCAAGTCACTTCTACCCCAAAAGAGATTCCAATGGTCCATAAATGTGAATCCTTCTCCCAGCTCCTCAGCCATGCATTCATCTGCTCTATCCTCCTACTCCTGCCCTCACTAGCTTGTAGCACTGGGAGTAATCCAGATATTACTACTCTTGAGGACCTCCTTTTAAAATTTCTGCCTAACTCTCTGTAATCTCCCTTCATAATCTCAACTTTTTCCCTTTCTATGTTGTTGGTTCCAATGTGGACAATGACCTCATGCTGACCCCTCTCCCCCATGAGAATATTCTGCGCACTCTCTGAGACATCGTTGATCTTGGCACCAGGAAAGCAACACACCATTCTGCTTTTTCGCTGCTAGCCACAGAAACGTCTGTCTGTACCTCTGACTACAGAATCCCCTAACACAATTGATCTCTTGGAAGCCGACGTACCCCTCGTTGCATTAGAGCCAGTCTCAATACCAGAAACTTGGGTGTTCATGCTACGTTCCTCTGAGAATCCATCACCCCCTACATTTTTCAAGCTAGCATCCCTGTTTGAAATGGGTATAGCCACAGAAAACTCCTGTATTAGATGCCTACCTCTCTTACCTTTCCTTGAGTTAATTCATCTATGTTACTGTATCTGAAACTGTCCCCCTTCCTGTAACTGCCATCCATCACATACTGTTGCTGTTGCAAATTCCCCATTGCTTCTATCTGTCTCTCCAACCATAAGACATAGGAGTGGAAGTAAGGCCATTCGGCCCATCGAGTCCACTCCGCCATTCAATCATGGCTGATGGGCATTTCAACTCCACTCACCCGCATTCTCCCCGTAGCTCTTAATTCCTTGTGACATTAAGAATTTATCAATCCCTGGCTTGAAGACATTTAGCGTCCCGGCCCCCACTGCACTCTGTGGCAATGAATTCCACAGGCCCACCACTCTCTGGCTGAAGAAATGTCTCCGCATTTCTGTTCTGAATTTACCCCCTCTAATTCTAAGGCTGTGTCCACGGGTCCTAGTCTCCTCGCCTAATGGAAACAATTTCCTAGTGTCCACCCTTTCTAAGCCATGTATTATCTTGTAAGTTTCTATTAGATCTCCCCTTAATCTTCTAAACTCCAATGAATACAATCCCAGGATCCTCAGCCATTCCTCGTATGTTAGACCTACCATTCCAGGAATCATCCGTGTGAATCTTCGCTGGACACACTCCAGTGCCAGTATGCCCTTCCTGAGGTGTGGAGACCAAAACTGGACACAGTACTCCAAATGGGGCCTAACCATAGCTTTATAAAGTCTCAGTAGCACAACGGTGCTTTTATATTCCAACACTCTTGAGATAAATGACAACATTGCATTCGCTTTCCTAATCACAGACTCAACCTGCATGTTTACCTTTAGAGAATCCTCGACTAGCACTCCCAAATCCCTTTGTACTTTGGCTTTACAAATTTTCTCACCGTTTAGAAAGTAGTCCATGCTTGTATTCTTTTTTCTAAAGTGCAAGACCTCCCATTTGCTTATATTGAATTCCATCAGCCATTTCCTGGACCACTCTTCCAAACTGTCTAGATCCTTCTGCAGTTTCCCCACTTCCTCAGTACTACCTGCCTGTCCACATAACTTTGTATCATCGGCAAACTTCGCTAGAATTCCCCTAGTCCCTTCATCCAGATCATTAATATATAACGTGAACAGCTGCAGCCCCAAAACTGAACCCTGTGGGACACCGCTTGTCACCGGCTGCCATTCCGAAAAAGAACCTTTTATCCCAACTCTCTGCCTTTTGTCAGACAGCCAATCCTCAATCCATACCAGTAGCTCACCTCGAACACCATGGGCCCTCACCTTGCTCAGCAGCCTCCCATGTGGCACCTTATCAAAGGCCTTTTGGAAGTCTAGATAGACCACATCCACTGGGTTTCCCTGATCTAACTTACTTGTCACCTCTTCAAAGAATTCCAACAGGTTTGTCAGGCACGACCTCCCCTTACTAAACCCATGTTGACTTGTTCTAATCCGACTCTGCTCTTCCAAGAATTTAGAAACCTCATCCTTAATGATGGATTCTAGAATTTTACCAACAACCGAGGTTAGGCTAATTGGCCTATAATTTTCCATCTTTTGTCTTGATCCTTTCTTGAACAAGGGGGTTACAACAGCGATCTTCCAATCATCCAGGACTTTCCCTGACTCCAGTGACTTTCGAAAGATCTCAACCAACGCCTCCGCTATTTCCTCAGCCACCTCCCTCAGAACTCTAGGATGTATCCCATCGGGGCCAGGGATTTATCAATTTTAAGACCTTTTAGCTTTTCTAGCACTTTCTCTTTTGTAATGACAACCATACTCAACTCAGCTCCCTGACTCCCTTTAATTGTTGGGATATTACTCATGTTTTCCACTGGGAAGTCTGACGCAAAGTACTTGTTAAGTTCTCCTGCTATTTCCTTATCTCCCATCACTAGGCTTTCAGCATCAGTTTGAAGTGGCCCAATGTCTACTTTTGCCTGTTGTTTGTTTCTTATGTATTGAAAGAAACTTTTACTATCATTTACAATCCATTTGATTTGATAAGATTCGCATCCAACAGCATTTATGGCAGATATAATCCACAGTAACTCTTAAATTTTCTTTAAACTCCCACATCTGACAAGAAGTACATATCACTGTACTAAAGGCCATTTTTGCTCCTTCACATTCTACAGACCCAGAAAATAACACCGTCTTAATCCTCTACAAAACACTGCCCCAGGTTAAATTAATAGTTATGGCTTAGATTTTAAGTTTAATCAAGAGACATATCTCCAAAAACATATAATCAAGAAAGAACCACTCTAATCACTGCTGCAGCCTTTCTGTTGGACACACTTAAAACAGCGATTAATTTATCTGATTCTGTGCTGTGAACTTTGCCCAAACAGGTCCCTCCAAGATTAGTTGTGAATTTCACTGTTTGTTAATTTTCCCAGACGCACACCGATGTCCAGCGAAACATGAATTCAGAACAGCAAAAGCAGTAACTGTGTAGGTTCTCTCTCTGTTTCTCTCTCTACTGCACTGACCTCACCATGTGCTTCCTTTGTCTGTTCTTCTCCCTTTTAAAACTGCTGTTGTTTTGACTTTATTTTTCTAAAGGTCGAAAACAATGTAACAGCATATAAAACAGTAATTGCTGCTCCTGGAATTCGAGGAAATCACCTCCAGCACCTAAAATACCTCAAAAAAACGAGCAGCTGCTACATCCAGAAATTTTTCCCATGCTCCATCTTGGATTGCCTAGAATCCTCATAATCTTTAAAGCTTGGGCCAGGAAGCCTGGGGTCAAATCACTCTGGCTGCAGAGGTGACTAATAACATCTCTGACCAGGTTGGTGGGGATGTATCTAAGGGAGGAGATAGACCTAGAACTACTTTGCTCCTAACAGCCTCCTTTGTAATTTAGGGCTTACTCATGCAATCTGTAAACTGTAACAGTGTAAGATTTGTATTGTTGTTCCACAAGACCCTTCCAATTACACCTGAAAAGTGAATAGCCTAATCCATATTTGACCAAGGAACATATAGACAACAAAAACAGGGGTAAGAATTAAACAATAGATATGTTGCTTAAAAGGGAACCAATGTGGGAATGCAGTTACAGTTTGCAATGCAGAGGAATGCTAACGGTGTGGGTTCAATTCCTACACTGGTTGTGGTTACCACGAAGGTGACAAGTGAACAGAAATTGGTGCGTGTTTGGACATGGGAATCAGAGTACTGAGTGGCCTTACATTAACAGAGAGCAGGATCTAGGAAGAAAGTCAGGAGTGCATTAGAAAAATCAAGACTTGAGGTAGCAAAGGTTTAGAATATGGCTTCTGAACTGGCTGAACTATAGCAGAAACAGAATTGAGTGCTTTTATAGACCACCACAGGATAAGTGGGTGGCAGTTCATTTTGTGACTAAATGTGACTCAAAGACTGAGAACAGGCTGGTTCAGGCTCTATCAGTTCCCAAGGAGGTAGATGGGGTTAGTGGAAAGGGAGCAGTATTAATGGTAGGATGTAAATATAATGGTGTTGGTCTTCTCGATACTTAAGTGAAAGAATTATAAAATCTCTATAGTGTAGAAGCGGGCAATTCAGTCCATCAAGTCCACACTGATCCTTCAAACAGCATCTCATCCTACCCTGGTAACTCCCATGGCTAATCCACCTAACCTGATCAACCCTGGGTACTATGGACAAATTAGCATGGTCAATCCACCCAACCTGCACATCTTGGGAAGAAAACAGAGCACCCTGAGGAAACCTACGCAGACACTGGAAGAATGTACAAACCCCACACAGTTGCCCGAGGGTTGAATTGTACCTGGGTTCCTGGCACCATGAGGCTGCACTACTAACCACTGAGCAACCTCAAAAAAGGTTTATGCTCATCCTGATGTCAATCAAGTAGTTAGAGACAGTGGAAATATTAAGACTGATGGAGATGAGGTAGAGCTACCTGGTGTCAGCATGTATGTGGGTGATACTTAATTGACTTAGCAGTAAAGGTGACTGAAGATTGTTCTTGTGACTAGAAGATTGTGTCGAGTGGTGTACCACAGAGTTCAGCTAGGTCCTTTGCTGTTTGTAGCTTACATTAATAATGGAGACATGCATATAGGAGGTATGATCAGTATGTTCACAAATGATACAAAAATTGATGATCTGGCAAATAGAGGGGAAAACATTAGACCAAATAGGCAGATCTGTGGCAAATAGAATTTCATTCTGACAAGTGTAAGATGTTGCTTCTTGAGAAGATTAACAAAGCAAGGGAGTACATAACCAATGGTTTGACCCTAGGAAATACAAAGGATCAGAGGGACTTTGGCATGCATGTCCATAGGTTCTTAGCTTGGTTGGTTGGTTTGCAATGCAGAGGAATGCTAACAGTGTGGGTTCAATTCCTACATTGGTTATGATTATCATGAAGCACTCTCCTCTTAACCTTTCCCTTTTCCTGAAGTCGGGCAACCCTCTGGTAAAACCACCACAAGTTGTCTCCCTCTGTAATGTGGAAGCAGGACTGTGGTGACTTTATGTTTAGATCCTTGAAGGCAGCACAACAGGTAGACAAGGTGGCATATGGGATACTTGCCTTCGTTAGTTAAGAAGTGCAAGATGAAAAGTTCTGATTTTGTGTTCTTTTTAAGTTCTATATTGCCAAGCAAGAGAGAAGAAATATAATAAAATTCAAAAGATATCACCACATTTCTGTTTCCATCTTGCATTACTTGGTCTGAGCTATTTCAGATTAAGGGAAAATAGCAAACCTCCCCTTAACACCCCACTAGCCATAAGAATAGCAGAGCAAAATGGCTGCAGAATGCTTAGAGAAATGATTAATGATGCCCACAACATACTCCGTAAATACAACCAGGAAATTTTGCATCAAAAATCTTTACTCAGTTATGCAACAGACCATGAATGGACAGACACAGTACAACAAGCCATAGATATTAGACAGCAACAAACACAGAAAATGAAAAAAACTAGACTTGCAGAAAAAACTAGACAAACTTACACAAAGTAACAACAATGACAACTCAGAAGCATGGATAAAAAACTTATCTGACCGATCCTTAACAGACACTGAAAAAGTCGTCTTAGTAAGAGGATTAAATTACAACTTCCAGGATGCGGACAAGGAAGATTTCTTAGCAGTATTAGAAACAACACCGAAAGACAATCAACCCACAGAAGAAACCCAAAAAACCATCAGATAAACAGTCACACCAACATTAAGCAGGAGAAAGGAAGTAAACACATTCAATACACAGAAAGGAAAGCACTGGAAAGACTAAAAAAAACCCATTGTTATCCTACCTGCAGACAAAAAACACTTGACAGTCATTCTAAATTGAAGAGACGACATTGAAAAAGCAAACGCACTACTTACAGATACTAACACTTACCAACAAGTGGCAATAGACCCGACACCACAACTGGAGAACTGAATCACAGCGCTACTCAAAAAAATTCAGAAATCTGGAGAAATAAATAAGACTAATTTCCAAAAAATGAAACCAGACAGATCCAACAAACCACGCTTCTACAGATTATTAAACATTCACAAACCAGGAGCCCCCCTCAGCTCCATAGTCTCACTAACTGAAACACCCACTTACAGATTGGCCAAGGAGCTACACCAAAGACTAAAACACTCAGTAGAAAACTCACACACCTCCATCCACTCCACTCAAGACTTCCTGAAGACCATCAAAGACACTAAGTTAGAAGAGGATGAAACAAAGGTCTCCTTTGATGTAATAGCCCTGTTTACTTCAATCAACATTAACCTGGCCAAGAAAACACTGACTACACTATTAGAAGACCCAAAGACACATACTGCAAACACCACTAACTTCATTAGCAAGGAGAATATCAACAGGCTAGTGGACCTATGCCTTACCGCCCACTTCACCCTCAACAACAAAACTTACAGACAAACCAATGGAACATCCATGGGATCTCTGATATCAGGGTTCATCCCTGAAGCAATAATGCAGAGCCTTGAGCAAACATCTCTGCCAACCATCCAACCCAAACTCTGGATCCACTACGTGGATGACACCTTTGTCATCACTAAATGAAACAAGTTAGAGGAAACCTTCAAGACCATCAATAATATCCTTACTGACATAAAATGAAAGAGGAGGAAAACAACAACAAACTGCCATTCCTAGATGTCTCAGTAGAGCAGACAGCCAATGGGGAACTTCAACCCAGCATCTACAGGAAAACAACACACACAGACCAAATATTAAATGACAGAATCAATCATCCCAATACCCACAAATGAAGCTGTATCAGAACATTATTTCAATGAGCCGACACACACTGCAGTACAGAGGAACTACACAGAGCAGAGGAAAATCACCTATACCGTGTATTCAAAAAGAATGGGTACCCAATGAACACAGTCCGCCGATTTCTCAGCAACAAACCCAAACAAGCAGACAAAACATGTCCAGAAACCTTAGCCACTCTCCCCTACATCAAAGACATCTCAGAAATGACTGCCAGACTACTCAGACCCATTGGTATCATGGTAGCCCACAAACCCACTAACACATTAAAACAGCAGCTAATGAACTTGAAAGGCCCTACACAGACAATGAGCAAACCGAATGTCATTTACAAAATACTGTGCGAGGACTGTAATAAACACTACATTGAACAAACAGGCAGAAAACTAGCCACCAGGATTTATGAACACTAACTAGCCCCAAAAAGACATGACCCTCTCTCACTAGTATCCTTACATACAGATGAGGAAAGACACTTCGACTGGGACAACACATCCATCCCAGGACAAGCCAAACAAAGAGACACAAGAGAACTCCTAGAAGCATAGCATTCTGACAGGAACTCTATCAACAAACACGTCGAGTTCGACCCCCCCTGAGAAAAGGAACAGGAAGTGACTTCACCACAGGAAATAACATCACCAACTCAAAGAAACCCAAGCATATAAAGAGAAAGCCGGAATTTTTAGCATTGCTTCACCTGAGGCCCACTGAAGATATTACCTAGTAAGGTACCGAAACATCTGGAAATTAACCTTGCAGCTCAGCGAGCAAACCTACATCCAATAGCAGGGGTCTCAAACTCAAGCAAACTCCGCTCACCGTTACTATTGTTTGGAAAAATCATTTGCACATTTTAAATTCTTGTTTACGTAGCCAGGAGAACTCTGCTGTAAGTTGCTTTTCATTTCATTCTGAGCAGGCATTCAACACTACATCAAACACGATGCTAGAAATGTTGAGTTGAAAGTGTGTGAATTTTCAGAACTATAAAAGAACCAAGAAGTTGAATCATTTTGCATCCAAATGTTTACCTGGAAAGAAGCATTTCAAATCCGTAATGGTGACCAGAGAATTGACAAATGTTGAATTTAATGAATCATTGTACATAACACATAAAGTAGACCTGACAAAGGGGCTATGCTCCGAAAGCCTGTGATTTCAAATAAACCTGTTGGACTGTAACCTGGTGTCATGTGACTTCTGATTTTGTCCACTCCTGTCGAACACTAGCTCCTCCACATCAAAGTAGTCACCAACTGATCTAAAGATGATAAATGGTTTGTGCCTATTGGATTGATGACTGCAGAAAGAGAACAACAAGTGAATGTGAAGTATCAGATAGACTTCAGTGCTTTGAGTAACATTATAGTAGAATCCCTATACTGTCATTTAGCCCACACTAATACTCCAATGAATAACCCACCCAGATCCATTCCCCCAACTAATGCACCTAGTCTACACATCCCTGAACACTATGGGCAATTTAGCTTTGTCAATTCACCTAATGTGCACACCTTTGGATTGTGGGAGGAAACCCATGGTGAAAATGTGTAAACTCCACACAGACAGATGCACAAGGCTAGAATCGAACCCTAGTCCCTGGTACTATGAGGCAGCAGTACTAACCACTGAGCCACTGTACAGCTTTGCAAATCTGTGCAAACCCCCCAGACATACAGAGCCAAAAATGAAGTCCTTGAAAATGAAAGTAAACTGATAGCTATATGATGGAACAAAACTCAACCTAAAGGAAACATGAAGCTGAGAGCAGAGTGCAATGAGAAGAACAAAGACCTGTAGTTTCAGATAGTAGATATTAGGCAAAATGCAGCTTGATGCAGGTGAACCAAGTCTAAAGTTTGAATTGGTAACTCAAGACTTTTATTTAATCAATAATAGGATGAGGGCATATTTGACCAGACCAGCATTTATTGCCCAAACTAATTGACCAGAAGACAATTGTTGAGGGTCTAGTTGAGGGTCTAGAGTCATATGTAGGTCAGAATAGGTCAGCCTGGCAAGTTTTGTTCCCTAAAGGAGCAGTTCAGATGGGTCTTTAATGACAACTGGCAGCTGATACATAGTTGGTATTAGCCTAGCTTTGATTTTTATTAAAAACAAATTTCACCATCTGCCAAGGTGGGATTTGAAGGTAGGTCCTCAGGACATTAGCCCAGCGTTCTGGATTACGAGTGTCAGAAAGAGTGAATAGTCACTATTGATTATTAAACATATCTTAAAGCATTACAAAGATATTGTGACAGATCTTGGCTATCATCCCGGTTGATATCATATCAAAGTAAATGAGAACAATTTAGCATCTGCTGAACAGAAGTCCAGGTGCCCTCAAGTAGAGCCGAAAGCCATGAGGAAAGAATCAGCATATTTACCAATCCACGAGGTCCTGAGAAAAGGGAAGAATTATAAGGCTGTCAAACAATCATCTTTTAGGGAGTTGGCAGCTGATATTAAGCATAAAAAGCAGTGGAGGTGATCATCTCAGAACAGCAAAAACAAAGTGAGAAAAAAAATGCAATTAAAGATGACCAAAGTCAAGACCATAATAGGAGCAAAAGTGGGTCATAGGGCCCATCAAATCGATTCTGCCATTCAACGAAATCAAGACTGATCTGAAAATCCTCAACTCCACTTTCTTACCTTATCTGATTAAAGATCTTTCTATTTCATTCTTAAATTTACTTAACAACCAACCTCTATAGTCCTTTGTGGTAAAGAAATCGATAGATTCACCATCATCTGACAGAAGAAATCCCTACTCATCTCAGTCCTAACTGGCCAACCCCTTACTCTGAGATTATGCTCTCTGGTCCTAGGCTTACCTATAAGGAGCAAAATTCTCTCTATCTACCCTGTCAAGCTCCTGAAGAATCTTGCATAATTCAATAAGGTTGCCTATCATTCTCCCAAACTTCAACAAGTACAGGAACAGCTTACTCAACCCCTCAGAAAGAAAATCTCTCCATTACCAGCATCAACCCAGTGAACCTTCTCTGAACTGTCTCCATCGCCAGCGGGTCTTTCCTTAAATGAGGGGAATCAAAAACTATACACAGTATTCCAGCTGTGGTCTGACTAGTGTCTTGTATAATTTTAGGCAAATGTGAGGACTACAGATGCTGGAGATCAGAGCCAAGACTAGAGTGGTGCTGGAAAAGCACAGCATTCCTGATGAAGGGCTTTTGCCCGAAACGTCAATTTTCATGCTCCTTGGATGCTGCCTGACCTACTGTGCTTTTCCAGCACCATGCTAGTCTTGGCTCTTGTATGTTTTCAGTTAACCTTCTTTATTTTCATATTGCATTCTCTTTTGTTGTCTGGTTCATCTTTAAATAAGTTACAGACAACTCCAACCAAAATGTTATAAATGAATTTGCCCAGATGTCTTACAACACCAAAATGGTCAAATCAATATGTTATTAGCCAACATGGAAAATGTACATTCACAAACCCAATTGTATATATGTACTTATGTATGCCTGGCAGAATAGACTTCTCCCATCAAGCTCCGGTGAGTATAAACTTTGTCACCAACTTGTGTCCTTTGTAACAAGGCATTTCTTTGTGCAAGCACTCAGTATTTTAAGGCTGAAACCTTTCCATGTTAATTAGCTTGTATGCAGCCTGGCTTGTTTTTAAAAATAAACAGTAATAGAAGTGGATCTTCTCCAGCTCAACAAGCCTTCCCAAATGAGACAGTCACATTGGCAAAGCTGGCCAGGGCATGTCTGCATGAAAAACTGGGCACAACTCAAAAAGCATCTTTAGTGATTATGGCCATGCCTCATGGTGAAAAGTTACCTGAGGCATACATTTTCCAAGCTGTAATAAAGGTTGTTGACCTGATGGTGTGTGAGTTATGGAATGTTTCAGCTCTTTTTATGTTTTAAGTGTGAATCATGGCAGATGTGTGAAAGGCAGGACCACTGTGGTGCCAATAGTGCTAATTGATGGCTGCAATGAAGAGTTGCATTGCATGCGCAATATCTCCAACTTCCTATGTGGTAGTCCTCTGCAGTGTTGCCATGTTTACTCATACTCATAGAAGCATCCAATATTTTATAGAGAGTAATGAAATGCAGCACTTCATTCATCCTTGAGTAGCATTGGAGCCAGGTTCTGTTGATGTGTTTATGGGCGCTGCCGTCTGCAGTCATCACTGTCCAGACTGCCTTTGTCAGTCATAAAGCAACTTGTTGTCATCGCTAGAGATAAATATTACAAACAAAAACAGATTAGAATCTATCATGCAATGTAACACTCCCTTGTGTCCCTCGTGGCTCAGATATTTAATTACCCCTATCCTTGGGAACATTCGAAGGACAAATATTTGCTTTATGCATTATTATAGGAGGACAGTTCAATCAGAAAAAAAAGACTTTACATTCAGAATGCGTAAACATTGTGACATAATTATAACAAGGTTATCAAGTGATGATCCGAGCTGGATTGTTGACAATTATGCCGCTATTTATTATTACTGAATATCAATTTGCACTCATTAATTCAGCTCATGAATATGTTTTTAAAAAGAAAACATGACAAAAGTTATTAATCTCTCCCTGTGTGGGTCAGTCCTAATTAAAAGATCAAAATTGTGCTTCACTGACATCATATCTTCCTGTTTTGAACTTTAACTCAAATTGAGAGACGTTCCATCCCGTTCTATTTGGACCAGCCTGCAAAACCCATTGGGATTGGTTTCTCAAATCTCCTGAAGAAATATAAATAGGCACACATCAATGTTCACTGCTGCAGAATGCACAATGTCGCTTTACAGACAGGCGTACATTTGGAGGAAGAAAGGCAGCAGCAACAGTCTTCATCAAATAAAAAGGAATTGGGGAAGGAAAGGACTCTGGGTAACATCCACACCTTTCACCTAGAAATCACAAAGATCAGTTCATAACTCAGAATTTCTATTGAGCTTCTCAAATCCCTCCCCTCAGAACTGATGCAAAGTCCCTATGCATGACATTCCTTCTTGCATTTTTTACCACTCCTTTCAGTCTGCATTGAAGGATATCAAACCATTCAGGCAACTTCTGCACTAGTTATGTTCTAACCACGCTGACTGAAAAAAAAACTACAGCAATAAACCGCTTGACAGACCAAAGCCCCAAAGGTGATTATTTAATGCCAAATGTAATAAATACCTCCCATTTATTTCTCACCCATGTGGCCAACCAAAGACTATTTTTATTCAAAGGAGGTTTCCTAATTCTATTATTTCTACAAGATGTTCCCCTGTGGCCGAAGCAAAGCTGGGAGAAGTTGATGTTGAAAACTCTTGAGAATTCATGGCCATTGACCAAGAGTGTTACACCCTGTAAGTGTCAGAATTTTCTGGTCGAAGTTTTTTGCTGACAAGATGACAGGCACTTATGGAGGGAGAAAGATGTATGGTGGTGTTGTGAGGGGGAGCATGAATGAATGTTACTAGAGAACGGATGAACTGCCACTGGAGGGGGTGCAGAGGAGGTTCATTAGATTGATTCCAGAGTTGGCAAGGTTGATTTATGAGGAGAGATTGAGTAGAGTAGGACTATACTTATTGGAATTTAGAAGAATGGGGGGGGGCATCCTATAGAAATATATAAAACTATGAAGGGAATAGATAAGATAAAAGAAGGAGGTTGTTTCCATTGGCAGGTGAAACTAGAACCAGAGGGCACAGGGTCAAAATGAGGGGGAGTAGATTTAGGACTAAGTTAAGGAAAAACCTCTTCTCCCAAAGGGTCCTGAATCTGTGGAATTCCCTGCCCAGTGAAGCAGTTGAGGCTACCTAATTGAATGGTTTTAACGCAAAGGTAGATTTTTGAACAGTGAAGGAATTAAGGGTTACTTTGAGCAAGCAATAAGTGGAGCTGAGTCCATTAAAAGCTCAGCCATAATCTTATCGAATGGCACAGCAGGCTCAACAAGTACAACCAGTCTATCCAGTCCCTCCTCACATTGCTTATAAAAGCCAACTGTTCCACTACACAATTGCCACTTGGAGCCAACACCTTGGTCAGCTATCACTTTGTTTCCAGCAAAAAAGCTAACATTCAGAACATTATTACTCTGTTACTTGCTTGGCAGATTTTTTTAAGCAGCCCACTTGAAAACACTGCACCTTTTTAAGAGCATGCATTTTTCTTTAGAAGGTTAGCCTCCCCCCCACTGTCTCCCAACTGATTGACAGACCTGGTTCTCTCTTGGTCAGAGAATGCTCCAACGAGGTAATGGCTCAGAAACAGTTTGGTTTCCTGCTCTTAAGGTGTAGATTTCAAACACTGGGGGACTGAGTACTGTGCAGTTTGGAAGGATGTGATTAGAATCACAGAGTCATATAGCACAGAAACAGGACCTTCAGCCCAACTTATCCATGCAAAGCAAGTTTCCTAAACTAAATTAATCCCATTTGCTGATGTTTGGTCCGTTCCCTTGAAACTCTTCCTACCCAAATACCTGGTTGAATGTCTTTTAGATATTGTAACAATGTTGTGATTGTGGGGTCACCTGAAATAAATATTAGGGAGGGATCAGTGATCACAATGACAGCTGGGTGACAGAAGGAACAGTTTGATTGTAAGGGTGGAGTATCTAATTGCTGGTGTAGGCATGAGCAGAGAAGCTGGGGGTACTGCACAAGTATTCCAGAGCAAGTTCATGAAGAAACACTTACCTGTTCCACAGCATTGCACGGCTCCCTTTAGGTTCTGGGTTTTCAGAGGCCAAATATGAGAGTGTGAAGGGTACTTACCAGTGGGAATGCTGAGGATATGCGTGTGTTCAGGGTCATCAGGTGGGGTCACAACAGCTGCCCAGAAATCCAATCCAGTAAATCTGTTTCCCTTTCTGTGGATGCTGGCTGACCTGCTGAGTATTTCTAGCATTTTCTGTTTTTATTTCAGACTTCTGGATTGGCAGCTCTTATTTCAGAAAGGTATATTCATCATGATTCACATGAATAATACTAGGCTTAAAGGATTACTTGGACCAGATGGGTTTAATAACTCCCCTTGAATTCCCTTGACTTTAGAAGGGCATATGTGATTTATTAAAGTCTGGGTCGATTGAAATTTTCAAGAGAGAGATTGACAGATTTTTATTGGATGAGATTGTCCAGGGACATGGATAAAAAGTGAGTCCACTGAGTTGAGGTACAGATCAATGCAGGCACAATGACAAAACATGTAGATCCCCTTGATCGAAATTATACTTACCTGCTGCACGAGGTGTCAATTTTCAAGGGAAAGACAGTTTCTACCTGAAACACAACAGTAGAGCAGGGGAAGACCCTTTTATAAGTGGTGGCAAGCACAATATTAAACTTAACAGCCTGTTATGTCAGTGTACCAAATTTTGAGTCCCTTATAGCCCACTAATGTCGATTCTTTTTCTGCACAAAATCAGCTCCAGTGAATCTGGGATGAACAAGTGGACTTATAGAGTCATAGAGATGTACAGCATGGAAACAGACCCTTCGGTCCAACCTGTCCACACCGACCAGAATTCCCAACCCAATCTAGTCCCATCTGCCAGCAACCAGCCCATATCCCTCCAAACCCTTCCTATTCATATCCCCATCCAAATGCCTCTTAAATGTTGCAATTGTACCAGCCTCCACCACATCCTCTGGCAGCTCATTCCATACACGTACCACCCTCTGTGTGAAAAAGTTGCCCTGAAGGTCTCTTTTACATCTTTCCCTGCCTCAGTTTGAAGTAGACTGTGAATTACGTCTTTCCACAAATTGGTTGGTCATTTTAATTGTAATCTCTAATGGAACATTAACTGTTGCAGAGATTTCTCTGATAGTCACCTTGCTATCCTCTGACATTTATCTGCAGAGAATGACCAAAGAAAGATCTACAAAGTGTTTAAAATGGCCTTTATTACTCACTGTAGCAAAGGGCACCAGAGTATTCACAGTAAACATGACATGCTCGAGACCCTAAATAAAATATTACAGACACACTCTTGGATGCAGTTACAATTATGTATAGTTATTTAAATCCGATCATTACTAATGGTTAAGTTTACATCGTGCATAGAGTATGAGTATAATTTGGCAATCACTGCGTAGATACACCTATTTAATGTAATATACAATTAGTGTGAAAGCACGTACATGCAATCAGGTCTAATTGTGCTACAGGCTACAATTTGTTCTTAACTTAGTTTATATCTGGCTTGTGTTTATCAATCATTCTCCCCTGTCTGATATCAATGGTGTTTTAATGGCTGCTTTCAAGGCACAGAGGTTCAATGAATAAACAACCTCTTTGTGTCGCTGTGAACATTATCATTATTATTCCTTTGCTATCTCGCAGATAAGTTGGCTCCTACAACAAATGGTATGGTGATCCCACATATCTTCGCTGTGTATTGTTCAACTAGCAGGTTTATGTCCTTGTGGGTTTATCCACAGCTAGCAGCTCACAACATACGCCATTAAATATTGCTGGGTTTCTTTTGACCCTTTCACTGAAAAATAAACTGATTGGGCTGAAATTTCATTGCTATGATGGGAATCGTGAGCCAGGAGGCCTCTCTCTGTCTGAATTTCTTGGTCCTTCCTTTCCTTCTCATCTCCAGACGAATACCTCTGTCCCCTATAGGTACAATCATAACCACTCCACTCCCCACGCCCATTATATACTTATGCAGCTGACAACAACTTTACTCATCCTGAAGAGGAGTTACAGCTGAAACGTAGACTTCTCCACCTGCTGATGCTGCCTGGCCTGCTGTGTTCTTCCAGCCTCCTGCTTGTCTACAATTATATCATGGCAGTCAGAATTAGATTAGATTACCTACAGTATGGAAACAGGCCCTTCGGTCCAACAAGTCCACACCGACCCGCCGAAGCATATACCACCCAGACCCATACTCCTACATTTACCCCTTCACCTAACACTACGGGCAATTTAGCATGGCCAATTCACGTAACCATTTTTGGATTGTGGGAGGAAGCCGGAGCACGTGGAGGAAACCCACGTAGACACGGGGAGAATGTGCAAACTCCACACAGAGAGTCGCCTGAGGCGGGAACTGAACCCAGGTCTCTGGCGCTGTGAGGCAGCAGTGCTAACCACTCTGCCACCATGCCGCCCATAAAGTGATAGCGTAAGTTCAGGAGGCTGATAACCGTTGAGGCTTATGCCCAAAACACCAATTTTCCTGCTCCTTGGATTCTGCCTGACCTGCTGTGCTTTTCCAGCACTACACTATCAATTCTGATCTCCAGCACCTGCAGTCTTCACTTTCTCCTGATAACCTATTCAGTAAGGGTTCTGGTCTGAATGTGGTTAACATTGGAATGGCACTGTAATATTTCTGTAGGAACTGTGAGAATGAGAAGCAAGCTGCTTAGATAATAATGAAAACAACAAATGCTGGAGGTCACGGCAGGTCAGGCAGTATCCGTGGAGAGACAGTAGGCTAACGTTTTGAGTCTAGATGACAGCATTTATGCGATGGTTGAGGAGGAGGGAAATGTGGGAGTGGTGGTGTGTAGAGTGCTGGGGGAAAAAGATGTTGATAGTTCAGATTAAGTGATTGGAATGTGAGAAGGACAGAACAATGGTGTGTCTAACTGCCAAACTGGAGAGAACAGACAGTCCCTCTGGGGTGGGAGTTGGAGAGAGAGGAGTTGGTGACAGAGAATGTAACAAGTAAAGCTAAAAGAAAGGGAAGGAATGGGAGTTGGTTCACAATGTGTGAACTCATTACTGAGCCCAGAAGGCTGTAAAGTGCTTAGTCTGAAGATAAGATGTTGTTCCTCCAGTTTGTGCTGTGATTCACTGGAGCACTGCAGCAGGCCGAGGAAGGCCTGCTCCAGTGAGCAGAACATTGTGTTAAAATGACCAGCTACAGGAAGATTGAGGTCCTGCTTGCACGTGGACCGGAGGTGTTCTACAAAGCGGTCATCCAGTCTGCGTTTGGTATCTCCAATGTAGGGTAGGCCACACTGGATGCAGCAAATACAATACACAAGATTGGAGGAGGTACGGGTGAAATGATACTTCACCTGGAAAGATTGTTTAGGCCCTTGCATGGTGAGCAGGGAGGAGGTGAAAGGGTGGGTGTTGTACCTTCTGCAGTTATATGGGAAGGTGCCAAGGGGAGGGGGGGGTGGTTTTAGTGGTTGAAGAAAGCAATAGGGTGTCCCAGAGGGAATGATCCCTGAGAAATACAGATGGGGGTGTTGGGGGAAGGTGTGTTTGATAGTGGCATTTTGCTGGAGCTGGCTGAAATGATGGAGAATGATCCATTAAATGTGTAGGCTGGTGGGATGAAAAGTGAAGATAAGGGGACACGATCATGCTGTTATGAGTGATGGGAAGGGGCAAGGGCAGAGCTCGGGTGATAGGTCAGATGAGGTTGAGGGCCCTGTCAATCACAGTGGGTGGGAAACCACGGTCATGGAAGAAGGAAGCCATGTCAGCAGTGCTGTTTTGAAAGGTGGCATCATCCAAACAGTGCGACATAGGACGTGTGTGACAAGCTGCAGTGAAGTTAGTTATGGGAGTCAAAGGCTTTGCAATGGATAGCATGGACAGTTTATTCCCTGAAATGGAGACAGAGAGGTCAAGGAAAGCCACCACCAAACCCATCTTCCCCTGAATCCCCCATCTTCATTTTACAAGGATAATTCCCTCCAGGACCCCCTAGTTCATTCAGCGACTACTAACACCATTACCTCCATTCCCATGGCACCACTGTATAACTGCAGAAGGTACAACTCCTGCTCCTTCACTTCCTCCCTGCTCACCAACCAAGAGCCTAAAACAGCCTTTACAGGTGAAGCAGTATTTCACCTGTACCTCCTTCAGTCTTGAGTATTGTACTCACTGCATCCAATGTGGCCAATTCTACATCGGAGAAAGCAAATACAGACTTTTCAGAACACTTCCGGTCCATGCACAAGCAGGACTCCCAACCTTCCCTTTAGCCGGTCATTTTAACACAGCTCCTGCTCACACACCCACATGTCTGTCCTCGGCCTGCTGCAATGCTCCAGTGAATCACAGCACAAACTAGAGGAACAACACCTTATCTTCAGACACTTCTAGGCTCAATACTGATTTCACACAACTTCAAATTGTGAATCAATTCCCAGTCCTTCCCTTTCTTTTAGCTTTATTTGTTACATTCTCTGTCCCCATGACCTCTCTCCCCACATTCCCCCTCCCCCAACACACCCCACTGTCACTGTCTGTCCTTTCCAGCCTGGCAATTAGATACATCATCATTTTGCCATTCTCACTTCCCAATCACTTAATCTGAACTATCTACATCTTTTCTCCCTCCAGCACTCTACACCCCACCACCAACCCTCTCCCAACTATAGCATAAATGCTGTTCCCTCCACACTTCACTTCAGCTCTGATGAAGAGTCATGTAGACTCGAAACGTTAGCCCGCTCTCTGTCTCTGCATGCTGCCTGACCCGTTGTGATCTCCAACATTCATCATTTTCAGTACAGATTCCAGCATCTGCAGTAATTTGCTCCTTAGATAGCAGCCTTTGTCAACCAGAATGCTCACCCTAACGCTAAGGGTTGGGGACTTGTGGAAGAGGTAAGGCAGATTTGAATCCCACAGGTGTGATGCAACTATAGAGTGCAGAAAAAATAAATCTATTGCAGCACAGAACTTTTATATTGCTGACTAAAGACATATGCTTTCCATCTTGCTTGCATGAGGACAATTTGCAAGTATATCAATAAAGGATAAAACTAACATTTATACTGGATGACAGGAGAAACCAAATCAGAAGTTACAGTTCATCTGCATCTGAACTGCTGTAACCTGCAAGACCACTGACCAGATGCTGGGGAATAGAATAGAATGAGCTGTTAGTTTATTCGGCAGTAAAGATACAGCGGGCTGAATAGCCTTATTCTGTGCTGTAACTCATTTCTATGGTCCTGCAGTTCCAAGAAATGAGCTTACCTGAAGTACATTTAACAGGACATTTCCTTCAGACAAATCCATGAAGCAGAGAGGCTTGTCCAACATTGAACTTGAAGATCATTTGCACCATTATGAGTAGCTGCTTCCACATTTAATCCTGTAATCACCATGTCACCTCAGTAACCCACTGCAGGGTTCCAAATTTAGCTCCTCACAAGTAATACTAAGTGATTTGGTTCATCCAGGAGCTCTTCAGGCAAGCTAATTTAAAGAGTTATAGGTACGTAATATGAATGCCAATACTGGCAGTTAAAAAACGAGCACCCCGCAATTTAAACTAGTAAGCACCATGTTGGTCGAGCAATGTGCTGAAAACAAAATTGATGCAGAGGAAAACAACACCATAACTGACACTTGCAACTTCAAACAGATTTATTTTCAACAACAAAGACAAAAATAGAAATTGTTGGAAAAGCTCAACATATCTAGCAGCAACTGAGGATAGGCTCGACCTGAAATGTTAACTCTGATTTCTCTCCATAGATGCTGCCAGACCTATTGAGCAATTTCTAACTTTGTCTCTGATTTAAATCATCCACAGTTCTTTTGATTCTTATTTTCAACAAGATGGATATAGTGAATAGCCAAGGTCTATTCCCCAGGGTAGGGAAGTCCAAACCTAGAGAGCATAGGTTTAAAGTGAGAGGGGAAAGATTTAAAAGGGACCTGAGGGACATTTTCACGCAGAGGGTGGTGCATGTATGGATTGAGCTGCCAGAGGAAGTGGTGGAGGCAGATTCAATTATGGCATTTAAAAGGCTCCTGGATGGAGATCTGAATAGGAAAGTTTGAGAGGGATAAGGGCAAATGCTGGCAAATGGAACTAGATCAGTTCAGGCTATCTGGTTGGCACAGACCAGTTGAACTGAAGTGTCTGTTTCCATGCTGTATAATTCCATGACTCTAAATGATTGTGATGAAACAGTTTGAAATAAAATCATTATCAATCAAGTCAATCACTATTTTACAGTGACTGCAATTGAAGTGCTGTAGAATTTTTGATTATATTCCCTATTCACAAGGAAAAGTGAAGACTTGTATCTGACTGATGTGACACAAAAACAATTAATGTGCATGAAGATGCCTGAGAAGAATGACAGTATTAGGCTGAAAGCTGCAATATAAAGTGACATTAACATGTAAAAAATTGAATAGGGATCAAACTGAATTGAATTGTTTAGAAAAGGCTATAAGCAGGACATAACAATGGAAGAAAGCCAAATTCACTGTATCAATGACAATCATCACATGCTGCATCACCAAATGTTTCATCCACGTTTATTTCTAACAGCGCATAGATAAGAAAAAAATTTCCAACTTTGGATCCCTGGATTGGAAATTACTAGTCTTCATTGGAGAACAATTCTGCAGATTTCATTAATCCTGGGGTAACTTAATCAAATAGCCTTTGTTCATTTATGAGCCCACGCAGCCAAAGCCAGTCATTTTTTTCAAGGCTGGGAGCATTCCAATTTGTGCTGTTTTAGGCCACATATTGACATCAACATACATTTCAGCAAGGGACATTAACGCCCTAAGGTAATTCATATCTTATGGGCTGTCTACTATGTCTGCTTGCTGACTTTCTTGGGTGCTCTGAATCATTGATGTCAATGGCAAGTTGCTGGCTTGTTGTACTATCCATGGGGAATGATTTTGGGAGAGTCATAGAGTTATGCAACACAGAAACAGATCTTCTGGTCCAGCTCATCCAAGCCAACCAGATATCCTAAATTAATTTAATCTCATTTGCCAGCACTTGGCCCATATCTCTCTAAACCCTTTCTGTTAATATACTCATCCAGATACCTTTTAAATGTTGTAATCATACCAACCTCCAGCACTTCCTCTGGCAGCTCATTCCATACACACACAACCCTCTGCATGAAAAAGTTGCCCCTTAGATCCCTTAAAAATATTTTCCCTTTCACATTAGACCTGTGCCCTCTGGCTTTGGACTTGCCTAACCCAAGGTCAAGTCCTTGTCTATTTACCCTATCCATGCCTCTCATAATTTATAAACCTCTTTGAGGTCACCCTTTAGCCTCCAACACCCCAGGGAAAATAGCCCCAGCCTATTCAGCCTCTCCCTATAACTCAAATCCTCCAACCCTGGCAAAATCCTTGTAAGTCTTTTCTGAATCCTTTCAAGTTTCACAACATCCTTCCGATAGCAGGGAGACCAGAATTGCACACAATGCTCCAATAGTGCCCTAGATTTGAGCGGTGCTGGAAAAGCACAGCAGTTCAGGCAGCATCTGAGGAGGAGTAAAATCACATTTCGGGCAAAAGCCCTTCATCAGGAATACAGGCAGAGAGCCTGAAGGGTGGAGAGATAAATGAGAGGAGGGTGGGAGTGGGGAGAAAGTAGCATAGAGTACAATAGGTGAGTGGGGGAGGGGATGAAGGTGATAGGTCGGCGGGGGGAGGTGGAGTGGATAGATGGAAAAGAAGATAGGCAGGTAGGACAAGTCCAGACAAGTCATGGGGACAGTGCTGAGCTGGAAGTTTGGAACTAGGGTGATGTGAAGGAAGGGGAAATGAGGAAGCTGTTGAAGTCCACATTGATGCCCTGGGGTTGAAGTGTTTTGAGGTGGAAGATGAGGCGTTCTTCCTCTAGGCGTCTGGTGGTGAGGGAGCGGCAGTGAAGGAGACCTCCATGTCCTCAGCAGAGAGGGAGAGGGAGTTGAAATGTTGAGCCACAGGGCGGTGTGTTTTATTGGTGCGGGTGTACCAGAGATGTTCCCTGAAGCACTCTGCTAGGAGGCACATCCACCAATATCATTTATTGCATCCGTTGCTCCCAATGCGATCTCCTCTACATTGCCTTGTGGCCCAACATTTCAACTCCCCCTCCGACTCTGCCGAGGACATGGAGGTCCTGGGCCTCCTTCACCGCCGCTCCCTCACCATCAGACGCCTGGAGGAGGAATGCCTCATCTTCCACCTCGGAACGCTTCAACCCCAGGGCATCAATATGGACTTCAACAGTTTCCTCATTTCCCCTTCCCCTACCTCACTCCAGTTCCAAACTTCCAGCTCAGCACTGACTTGTCCTACCTGCCTATCTTCTTTTCCACCTATCCACTCCACCTCCCTCCCCGACCTATCACCTTCATCCTCTCCCCCACCTCAACCTATTGTACTCTATGCTACTTTCTCCCCACCCCCACCCTCCTCTCATTTATCTCTCCACCCTTCAGGTTCTCTGCCTGTATTCCTGATGAAACGTCGATTTTACTGCTCCACGATGCTGCCTGAACTGCTGTGCGTTTCCAGCACCATTCTAATCTAGACTCTGGTTTCCAAGTTTCTGGTATTGAGACTGGCTCTAATGCAACGAGGGCTATGTCGGCTTCCAAGAGATCAATTGTGTTAGGGGATTCAGAGGTACAGACAGACGTTTCTGTGGCCAGCAGAGAAAAAGCAGAATGGTGTGTTGTTTCCCTGGTGCCAGGATCAACGATGTCTCAGAGAGGGTGCAGAATGTTCTTACGGGGGAGAGGGGCCAGCATGAGGTCATTGTCCACATTGGAACCAATGACATTGGAAGGGAAAAGGTTGAGACTCTGAAGGGAGATTACAGAGAGTTAGGCAGAAATTTAAAAAGGAGATCCTCAAGGGTAGCAAGATTACTCCCAGTGATACGAGCTAATGAGGGCGGGAATAGGAGGATAGAACAGATGAATGCATGGCTGAGGAGCTGGTGTATGGGAGAAGGATTTTCATTTTGGATCATTGGAATCTCTTTTGGTGTAGAAGTGACCTGTACAAGAAGGACGGTTTGCACCTAAATTGGAAGGGGACTAATATACTGGCAGGGAAATTTGCTAGAACTGCTTGGGAGGATTTAAACTAGTAAGGTGGAGGGGTTGGACCCAGGGAGATAATGAAGGAAAGAGATCAATCTGGGAAGGGTACAGCTGAGAACAGAAGTGAGTCAAACAGTCAGGGCAAGCAGGGACAAGGTAGGACTAATAAATTAAACTGCATTTATTTCAATGCAAGGGGCCTAACTGGGAAGGCAGATGAACTCAGGGCATGGTTAGGAACATGGGACTAGGATATCATAACAATTACGGAAACAAGGCTCAGGGATGGGCAGGACTGGCAGCTGAATGTTCCACGATACAAATGCTACAGGAAGGATAGAAAGGGAGGCAAGAGAGGAGGGGGAGTGGCATTTTTGATAAGGGATAGCATTACAGCTGTGCTGAGGGAGGATATTCCTGAAAATACATCCGGGGAAGTTATGTGGGTGGAACTGAGAAATAAGAAAGGGATGATCACCTTATTGGGATTGGATTAGAGACCCCCCCGAAAGTCAGAGGAAATTGAGAAACAAACTTGTAAGGAGATCTCAGCTATCTGTAAGAATAACAGAATGGTTATGGTAGGGGATTTTAACTTTCCAAACATAGACTGGGACTGACATAGTGTGAAAGGTTTAGATGGAGAGGAATTTCTTATGTGTGTACAAGACAATTTTCTGATTCAGTATGTGGATGTACCTACTAGAGAAGGTGTAAAACCTGACCTACTCTTGGGAAATAAGGCAGGGCAGGTGACTGAGGTGTAGTGGGGGAGCACTTTGGGGCCAGTGATCAAAATTCTATTCGTTTTAAAATAATGATGGAAAAGGATAGACCAGATCTAAAAGTTGAAGTTCTAAATTGGAGAAAGGCCAATTTTGACAGTAATAGGCAAGAACTTTCGAAAGCTGATTGGAGGCAGATGTTCGCAGGTAAAGGGACGCCTGGAAAATGGGAAACCTTCAGAAATGAGATAACGAGAATCCAGAGAAAGTATATTCCTGTTAGGGTGAAAGGGAAGGCTGGTAGGTATAAGGAATGCTGGATGACTAAAGAAATTGAGGGTTTGATTAAGAAAAAGAAGGAAGCATTTGTCAGGTATAGACAGGATAGATCAAGTGAATCCTGAGAAGAGTATAAAGCAGTAGGAGTATACTTAAGAGGGAAATCAGGAGGGCAAAACGGGGACATGAGATAGCTTTGGCAAATAGAATTAAGGAGAATCCAAACGGTTTTTACAAATATATTAAGGACAAAAGCGTAACTAGGGAGAGAATAGGGCCCCTCAAAGATAAGCAAAGCGGCCTTTGTGTGGAGCCACAGAAAATGGGGGAGATGCTAAATGAATATTTTGCATCAGTATTTACTGTGGAAAAGGATATGGAAGATATAGACTATAGGGAAATAGATGGTGACATCTTGCAAAATGTCCAGCTTACAAAGGAGGAAGTGCTGGATGTCTTGAAACGGTTAAAGGTGGATAAATCCCCAGGACCTGATCAGGTGTACCCGAGAACTCGTGGGAAGCTAGAGAAGTGATTGCTGGGCCTCTTGCTGAGCTATTAGTACCATCGATAGTCACAGGTGAGGTGCCGGAAGACTGGAGGTTGGCAAACGTGGTGCCACTGTTTAAGAAGGGTGGTAAGGACAAGCCAGGGAACTATAGACCAGTGAGCCTGATGTCGGTGGTGGGCAGGTTGTTGGAGGGAATCCTGAGGGACAGGATGTACATGTATTTGGAAAGGCAAGGACTGATTCGGGATAGTCAACATGGATTTGTGCATCAGAATTCATGTCTTACAAACTTGATTGAGTTTTTTGAAGAAGTAACAAAGAAGATTGATGAGAGCAGAGCAGTGGATGTGATCTATATGGACTTCAGTAAGGTGTTTGACAAAGTTCCCCATGGGAGACTGATTAGCAAGGTTAGGTCTCATGGAATACAGGGAGAACTAGCCATTTGGATACAGAACTGGCTCAAAGGTAGAAGACAGAGTGTGGTGGTGGAGGGTTGTTTTTCAGACTGGAGGCCTGTGACCAGTGGAGTGCCACAAGGATTGGTGCTGGGCCTTCTACTTTTTGTCATTTACATAAATTATTTGGATGCTAGCATAAGAGGTACAGTTAGTAATTTTGCAGATGACACCAAAATTGGAGGTGTAGTGGACAGCGAAGAGGGTTACCTCAGATTACAACAGGATCTGGACCAGATGGGCCAATGGGCTGAGAAGTGGCAGATGGAGTTAAATTCAGATAAATGCGAGGTGCTGCATTTTGGGAAAGCAAATCTTAGCAGGACTTATACACTTAATGGAAAGGTCCTAGGGAGTGTTGCTGAACAAACAGACCTTGGCGTGCAGGTTCATAGCTCCTTGAAAGTCGAGTTGCAGGTAGATAGGATAGTGAAGAAGGTGTTTGGTATGCTTTCCTTTATTGGTCAGAGTATTGAGTACAGGAGTTGGGAGGTCATGTTGCAGCTATACAGGCCATTGGTTAGGCCACTGTTGGAATATTGCATGCAATTCTGGTCTCCTTCCTATAGGAAAGATGTTGTGAAACTTGAAAGGGTTCAGAAAAGATTTACAAGGATGCCGCCAAGGTTGGAAGATCTGAACTACAGGGTGAGGCTGAACAGACTGAGGCTATTTTCCCTGGAGCATCAGAGACTGAGGGGTGACCTTATAGAGGTTTCCAAAATTATGAGGGGCATGGATAGGATAAATAGACAAAGTCTTTTCCCTGGGGTCAGGGAGTCCAGAACTAGAGTGCATAGGTTTAGGGTGAGAGGGAAAAGATATAAAAGAGACCTAAGGGGCAATTTTTTCACGCAGAGGGTGGTACATGTATGGAATGAGCTGCCAGAGGAAGTGGTGGAGGCTGGCACAATTGCAACATTTAAGAGGCATTTGGATGGGTATATGAATAGGAAGGGTTTGGAGGGATATGGGCCGGGTGTTGGCAGGTGGGACGAGATTGGATTGGGATATCTGGTCAGCATGGATGGGTTGGACCGAAGGGTCTGTTTCCATGCTGTACATCTCTTTGACTCTACGACTGTATCTGCAGTCATTGTTTTTACCCAATAGTGTCCTCATCAATGTCCTGTATAGCTGCAACATGAGCTAAATATTCTTCCATCAATTTTTAGTGCACAGTTATTACATTACGATTATTATACATCTCTGTGAAAAAAAAGAAAATTGCTTAAGTTTTCTCAAGTGAAAGAAAGAAAAATTTTCTTACATACTAACCCCAAGAAAATATTGTAAAAATGCAACATCAAAAACAGGCACAAGTACAGGCATTAAATTTTAAAACAGAGAATGTTACAGACAATAAGAGAAAAGGCTGCACAGTATGAGTGTCTTTTAAATCTTTGAGTCTAAAAATTTTGACCAAGGCTGCAGTTGATGAATTATTGACTCAGCATCACAGAAGTCTTCTGGTCCAGATAGGGGTCATTCTGCCCTTCATGTTTGCACGGATTTTTCAAACGAGCATCATTATCAAGTGTGAATCTCCTCATACCCGTGCACATTATTTTTTATCTAAATAATCATTCAATGCCCTCTCAGATTCCTTAGTTGAATCTTGTCTCCCACTGCATTTCCAGGCAGTGCATTCCATCGCGTAACTACTCGCTGAGTAACATTGGTTATCTTGCATCACCCTAGCTTCTTTTGTAAAATCACTTTACACCTATTTCCCCTCTTGTTCTTGTTCCTGGGAACCATTTCTCTCCATCTACCCTGATCCTCTTATTTGTTTTTCCACCTCCTCTCTGAACCTTCAATATTCCTCTTGATTGTCAATGTTGTTTTCCATGGACACTCATCATAAGCACACTTTTTCTTTTTAAACTGAATTTTTTAATCTCCTTTTTTTGTCCCACCTTTCCCATATGATGTGAATGTACTTTTATTGTACGGGAATTATCTAGTTTTTGAAGGTAGTCCATCATCTCATTAACTCATATCTGCAACAATAGCTAGGTGTGTACATACTTTGAGTTCCATGAATGCTTGTTTTCCTAAGTTGTTGCTTCATTAGGCATTGTTTTCCAAGATAACAGGAAGGGAAAGAATGTAAGCAGACTAGGTTCTTGTAATTAATCCATGTTTTTCGCTGCACTGCAACTCAAAAGCAAGGGCTGAAATATTGTTTAGTGTGTAGTTTAGTGTATAGCTCCATTGTCTTTTTAAATGGCTGACTGGCAGGAAAGCTTTTCATCTCCTGATGCATGAACCTATTATACATGTGCGAGTTAACCAGGGAAGCAAATGCCTTGATCCTAACTTAGTTGCCTAGTTTCAATTTGTTGAGATAAAAATGGTAATTTCAGTCTGGGCATATTGTTTCTCTACATAAGTCTCATAAAACCTGCCTCAGTCAGTGGTCAGGTGACTACTGCACCTGTCTTTCTTAACTTAAAAATCCATTTTAGTTCATGTTAAGTTTCGGGTATTAGATGATGGAAGTTAAAATTTGATTGTCAAAATTTGTCATAATTGTAACATTATTTAGTTGCGGTCGTGAAGAGTAGAATCCAGCATTTAATAAGTTATTTGCTTTACTTCCACAGACATTCAATATTTAACAATATTTATTCAACTTATTCAATAATAAGGAAAATTAAATAACTGTTTTTCTAAAATAATGTTCAAGCATTTGTTTTCCTTCATGCATACTTAATAAAATAATTCGGTAAACAGTCTCAATTATTGAGTAAAATGATTTCAATTTTGTTCAAACATGTTTTATTGCCTTATTTGACTGACTGAGTAGATTAGAAGTAATGACCTGAAGGAGTAATTGTGTACTCTATGATTAAAGGAGAACTGGGAATAATCTATGTACAGAAGTTTCCTATATTCTTATTAACATAGCTTGTTCCTTTATGGTTGCTGCTGTTAGGTCAGATGAGTTACACTTAAATTCACGAATTATTTAGTACTAAAACTATCATCATAAAACATTCAGACACACCAGGAAAGTATTCCTGCCCTCCCTCCCTGACCTTAAAACACCTTCTTTCTACATTATTCTAAAAATAGAAATAGCAAATGGAGAAAGAAAAAAAATCCCGTTCTACTTTTACAGCAGTGGGTAGTGACAATGTCTCTTGGCTGGGTAATTCATCTGTACAGGCTGATGTTCTGTATGGTCCCAAATCCCCCTGCATCAGCAGTTGAAATTTAAATTCAATTAATAAATTTCGATTTAAAAGCTTGTCCAGTAGTAACCATGAAATGATTGTTGTAAAAGCCCATCATGGTAACTGATAGCTTAGAGATGGAAATTTGCTCTCCTTTCTTGTCCACAAGTGGCCCCTGACCTACAATGATGTGGTTGACTCTTAATTGCCCTGTGAAGTGTCTGACAATTGTATCAAACTACCACAGTGTCTAAATGGAATGAAATCAGACAGGCCATCTGTTCTAGGCACAGAAAAGAAAATGGCCGTTGACTGTGCAAAGTCCTTCATGCTAGCATCTGGGGGCATGTGCCAAAATCAAGAGGGCAGTCTCACAAACCTGATAAAGGGCATATGCCTGAAACATTGATTCTCCTGTTCCTTGGATGCTGCCTGACCTGCTGTGCTTTTCCAGTATCACACTCTCAACTCTGATCTCTAGCGTATGCAGTCCTCACTTTCTCCTCCCTGTCTCACAGACCAGTCAAGTTGCAGCCTGACATTGACGCACACAATCAATACTCACAGACAATATCTGAGATGCCACCAACACCATCCTTAGGGATATTTTGTCCTACCGGAGATTGTAGCACAGTGCTATACAGTCAAGAAAGAATTGCACTGGGAGTCCTCAACATTAACTTCAGATCACTAAAATCTCATGACATCACATGCGGCATGGATACAGCGAAATCCCTTATTGATTACCAACGACCGCCTCCCCACGATTTCATAAATCAATTTTCCTTCACTTTGAGGGAAGCAGCACTGAGAGTACCATTCACACAGAATGTACTCAAGGAAGGGGACTTTAATGTTCACTGCCATAGAGTCATAGAATCAAAAGAGTTGCACAGCATTGAAACAAAAATTTCGGTCCAACTCATCCATGTTGACCAGATATCCTAAACTAATCGAGTCCTATTTGCCAGCATTTTCCCCATATCCCTCTAAAACTTTCCTATTCATGTACCCATCCAGATGCCTTTTAAATGTTGTAATTGTACCAGCCTCCAACACTTCCTCTGGCAGCTGATTCCATGCATGCACCACCCTTTGTGTGAAAACGTTGTCCCTTAGGTCCCATTTAAATCTTTCGCTTCTTTCCCAAAACCTATGCCCTCTAGTTCTGGACTCCCCCACCCCAGAGAAAATACCTTGTCTACTTACCCTGTTCACGTGCTCATGATTTTATAAACCTTTATAAGGTCACCCCTCAGCCTTCGACGCTCCAGGGAAAACAGCCCCAGCCTATTCAGCCTCTCCTTATAGCTCAAATCCTCCAACCCTGGCAACATACTTTTTTGAACCATTTCAAGTTTCACAACATCGGGAGGGACACCAGAATTGCACACAATATTCCAAAAGTGGCCTAATCAAGTCTATGAAAAACAAATTACCAGGCAATAGTCGGGGTAGATTGCTGGCACCTTCCTCCTTTTTGTACTGGATCTAAGAACCTGTTTGATTAACAATTGTTGAAAATGTACCATTAGTTCATGTCAAAAAAAAGGCATTTACCTCACACTACTGTTTGTTAAAAGACCTGCAGCATTGACATTATAAATTGACAAATACAAAAGATGGCACAGACACTTTGACAAGGCTCTTTTGATAATTACTTCAATCCGAGAGCAAGCAATCTTCTTGAAAGTTCAATGAGAGCTCAGCATTTAAAGAAATTTCATTTGTAACCTCTCCGGATTAGTGGAAAACTGTGACTATGGAACTTTGAAATCAGAATTTGTAAGATTCAGAATTGGTTTTGGTATTTAATGATGAGCCTTTATAAGATTCATTGCAGTATAAAAAACTTAAAAATCACGTAACACCAGGTGATTGTGGAGGAGCAGCACTCCAGAAGCTAGAGCTTCCAATTAAACCTGTTGGACTATAATTTGGTGTTGTGTGATTTTTAACTTTGTACACCCCAGTCCAACACCGGCCTCTCCAAATCAAGTATAAACAACAGTTGGCTTTGGAGCCATCAAATCAAATGGTGCTGGAAGCAAAAACCAGGCAGAATCATAAGCAAAGCTGCGAGGAGAAAGACAGAGATAAACAGGAAAGCAACAAAATCTAAATACTTTTTAAGATGCAAATACTTTAAAGACACACAGAATGCCTAGTTTTGACAAAGCATGATATTGCTATAAAACAATAGTTCACTTCCAGAAAATGTGCAGAAGTAAGACAGTTTTAGAGCAACAAAAAGCCAAATGATTATTCACACAAAGGTAATCGAACTTCCACTATTTAAAAGATGCCAAAGGCTATCCTAAGGGAAATTGATGACTCAACTTATTCAAGTTTGACAGAGGTTATTTATATTAATGAACAGCTCAATTACTTCAAGCTTGATACTGGGTGAGTGTCACTGCTCAATCAGATCAAATATTATTGCTGCAGAAATGGATGCTATAGCCTACAGAAATGAAACTACATGTTCTCAAGGGTAAAGGTGTGCTACAAGGGGTACTACAACACCAAAAGAGAGTTGGGAATGTGTACACTTCTCAAATTTGCGCCAGCAGTTAAATCGTGACCTTGGCGTCTTTGTACTAGCAGCAGCTCAACTAGCTCCATGAGATCAACGCTCCCCGAACAAATCATTGTGAGCTAACCAAAAAAGAACGCATCCATAGAAGATTTTGTTGAGCTTCTTGGACTCATGACAAAGCTCAAAAAGAAGAAAGACTATATTGAGATTACCAATGGTGGCATAAGACACTGGTTTTATACTATCAACAGGAATGAAGCTCATAACTTAACAGGGATTGTGGAAATGTTTCCCATTCCTATCAATGTTTGGGGTGGCGTGATGGCTCAGTAGCCTGCACTGCTACCTCACAGCACCAGGGTCCCAGGTTTGATTCCAGCCTTGGGTGACTGTGTGTGTGGAGTTTGCACATTCTCCCCGTATCTGTGTGGGTTTGCTCCAGTTTCATCCCACAATCCAAAGATGTGCAGGTCAGGTGAATTGGCCATGCTAAATTGCCCATAGTGTTAGGTGCATTAGTCAGAGGAAAATGGGTCTGGGTTGGTTACTCTTCAAAGGTTTGGTGTGGACTGGTTGGGCGAAGGGGCTGTTTCCACACTGTAGGGAATGTAATCACCAAAACAAGACAAAATGTCCAATATTGTGTTGTAT
Source organism: Hemiscyllium ocellatum (assembly GCF_020745735.1). Taxonomy (NCBI): domain Eukaryota; kingdom Metazoa; phylum Chordata; class Chondrichthyes; order Orectolobiformes; family Hemiscylliidae; genus Hemiscyllium; species Hemiscyllium ocellatum. The sequence goes on from NC_083402.1 coordinate 77,643,302, forward strand.
TTAGCTCATCTCTAACATTATGTCTTTGAAATAACATTATTTCTTCTGCCATTTTCTTTTAATTTCTTATTATTTTCCATTTAAAGGTGATTAAAACCTGTAATATCTCAATACTGTTTGTAATCTGCTTGCTTTTGAGATTTTAATCTTGCATTAAATCAATGCTGCTGTATTTTTCTGCTTACACAATTTTTAAGCTCTGCTCAATAGCAATGGGATGTACCTGCCCCTGTTTAAAAACTTTAAAACTCTGCATCATGACAATTTTTTTTTCAAATAAAGGTTTTGATTTTGTTTTCATGGCAATGCCGCAGCATTTGATTTCTGTTCAAGTTTAAATTTTGTAACATATTGTATCTCTGTATTGCTTGCTGGGGATTTCACAAATGCTTTTGCAATGAAAAATGATGTTTTCCCACTCCTCAAGGTAGAATTGGGGTTTTTATCCCTGCTGCAGCCTAGATGCAAGTTTCCCACTTCTTCATGAGTGAGATAGACACTTTCTCACCGAAAACATGAGCTACACCCTTGTCCCCGATTTTTGTCTTTGGCCTTAATAAATCTTTCTGTCAAATTTGTAGTTTAAATTATGCATTACCTGATGTTAAATTATTGTAACAATTTTTTCCTGTATGTTCTAAATCTTTTAATTAACTATTTTGTAACTATACATTTGCTGTGCTCCATTCCTGATGCTGTAACCTCAGTATACATTAACGTAATAGTCCTCTGCTTTGTCTTGGAGTGCACTGACTAAAGTGCTGATACATATTATGAACATAAGTGTTCCTTTTTATTTCAGCCTATCTTTCCCAACTTGTTCCTTTACATAATTACTTTAGAGATTTTCCCCCTCACCTACAGGATCTTTAACTTTATTCATAGACCTTCAAATACCAAATCTCTATAGAACAGTCGAAAGTGTGGTGCTGGAAATGCACAGTAGGTCAGGCAGCATCCAAAGGCTTCCTGATGAAGGGCTTTTCCCCGAAACGTTGATTTTCCTGCTCCTCAGATGCTGCCTGACTTGCTGTGCTTTTCCAGCACCACACTCTCGACTCTAATCTCCAGCATCTGCAGACCTCACTTTCACTCTATCGAACTGTCTCTACAGAACCTTCTTCTCTAAGGATTTATGACTGCTGTTAAACTCACTTGTCTTCTGAGACATTTTTTCTGCCTGCTTGAATAGATTTTTTTCATCTTTGTTATTTAAGCTATGATCCCACCACTGATCATAATATTGTATGTATGTAGAACTAACTATTGCCCAGTAACGGTTGGGGTAGAGAGTTGCCAACACACCTCCTTCCTGTACTGGATCTAGCAACCTGTACAGTTGACAGCAGAGGATGAACCATGTAATAGAAGGAGCACTTGTCCTAACAACAATATGTAAGAATACCTATGTTACATTGGCTAGTTACATGTAATTACGAAGACTATTGGAAGCTTGAGTTGACAAGTCTGAACACATGAGAATCAAGAGCTGGCCTCGTGTTTCCATACACAAGAAATTATCAAATATTAATCCATTCAAAACAATTTCTTTATATATCAATTATAAGTGGCTCAATATGACACCTCAACTGTCTGAGTTTGATGAGTCATAATCACATAGCTATTAGACTAGATCTGCAATAGGTGATGAAGGGTATTATAAGAGGTGAAAAAATACTTGACCTCATCCTCTATTTTCAACCTATCACAGATCCATCTTTAATGACATGTAGAAACAATCATTGCATAGTCCCTGTGGAAATAAAGTTCTATCTTCACATTCAGAATACTCTCTGTTATATTGCATGGATGTTGAATGGAATAGGTTTCAAACTGAACAGACAACTCAAAACTGAACATCCACGAAGTGTTGTCGGTCATCAACAGGAGCAGAATTTTATTCCAGCACAATCTGTATCCTTGTGGTTCAATGTCTTCCTCATTCTACTCTTACCATCTACCCCGGAGATGAAACTTGGTTTGTGAAAGAGTACAGAAGATCAAAGCGAGAACAACATCTGGCGTATCTAAAAATGTCAGATCAACCGACCTAGAAGCTACACCACAGGAATACTTCAGGCAGTGTGAGCAGCATCTGACTGACAAAGGTAAGCAATCTCACAACCAATGGTTCAGATCTAAGATCTGCAGTCTTTCCATACCCGATCAATTATTAGTTGACCATTAAACAACTAGCAGTAGGAAGGAGGGTTTCTACAGATGTGTCTATCCTTAATGATAGGTGAAGCCCAGCACTTCAGTGGGAGAGACAAGGTTAAAGCATTTGTAAGCATCTTCAGGTTGAATGGAAAGCATCGCTGGTCATAAGCATCTCAGCCATCAGCCAATTCAATTCACTTGAGAAACAGTTGAATGTACTCGCTACTGCAATGGCTATGGCCCCTGACAACATTCCAGTAATAATGCTGAAGACCAGTTCTCCAGAACTAGCTACAGCCCTCAACTAAGTTGTTCCAGTTTATGCAATACCATGTACTGTACTGGCATCCACTTGGAAAATTGCTCAAGTATGTTCTGTCCACAAAAAGCAGGGCAATTCCAAACCAACCACTCACTGCCTTAGTTGCTCAGCAATAAACCACTCATTGACACACAGTTTGGATTGTGCTCAGGACACTCCGCTCCTGGCCTTATTATAGCCTTGGGGCAAACATGGAAGAAATAGCTGAATTCCATAGGTGAGGTGAGATTGACTGCCCTCAACGTCAAGGCAGCATTTGATTCAGACATAGCATCGAGGAGTTCTAGAAAAACTGTATCGACAGGAAATGGAGGGAAAACTCTCCATTTATTCATGTCATATCTAGCACAATAGAAGGTATTTGTGATTGCTGGATGTCAATCATCTCAGTTCCAGAACATCAGTGCAGAGTCCCTCAGGGTAGTGTCAAAACCTCCATCTTCAGCAGCTTCGTTAATGTCCTTCCTACCATCATAATGTCAGAAGTGGGGATGTTAGCTGATGATTGCACAATGTTCAGCATCATTTCTAACTCAGATACTGAAGCAGTCCATGTCCCTGTGCAGCAGGACGTAGTTGGCAAGCAATATTCATGTTTCAAAATAACAGTCAATTACCACATTTAAGAAAAGAAAATCTAATCATTGCCCCATGATATTCAATGGTATTACCATCATTGACTCCTCCACGATCAACACGGGAGTTACCATTGGCTAAAAACTGAACTCGAAGAGCCACTAATACCATGGCTACAAGACCAGGTTAGAGGTTGGGAATTCTGTGGTGAGTAACTCACCGTCTGTCTCCTTTCAAACCATCCACCGTCTACAAGGCACATATCAGGTGTTTGATGGGATATACCATTTCCTGGATGAGTGCAGCTCTAGCAAGTCTCAAGGAGTTTGATATTATCCAGAAGAAAAAACCTTCTTGATCAATAGTCCTGGAACCACTGTAAACATTCACTCTTTCCAACTCCGATACATAGTAGCAGCAATATGCAACATCTACAAGGTGCAACACACCAGAGTTGATTCCACAGCACCTTTGGAGTCTCTGAGCCCTACCACCCAGGAGTACAAGAGCAATAAATGCATAGAACACCATCACCTGCAAGTTCCCTGTTCCCCTCTAGGCCATGTATCACTGTACTTTAGAATTATATCGTCAATCTTTTGTTGTTATTCAAACAAAACCATGGAATTCCTTTCCCAACAGCACTGTTGGTATCCCTACAGCATGTGAACTGCAGTGATTCAAGGAGACAACTCTCTACCACCTTCTCAAGTGCAATTAAGAATGGGCAAAGAGGGCTGGTGTCAATCCCCGAATAAATGAAACAAAAAAGCACATACGTGTTAATAGATAAATAAATACATTAAAACGTACAAAATAATATTATTCATTATAGAAGGAAAAAATCTATAACTGAAATTCTAAAAGGCCACATCTTAATGCAGTTTAAAACCTATTTAGCATTTTCATTTCCATCCTGAAGATGACAATTTCTGAACAGTGTATTTTATATTGTGGCATATTCTACCCTATACTTTTCCCTTTAAATTTTGCCCCTTGTTTCTCACCTTGTAGATGCACTGGAATACTGAACTGCATGTGGTGCTGGTCCTTGAGTCTTTATGTGTCCTAACATTGATGTAGTATTGCACATCCACAATCGTCTTTGTTCTACCATTAGCAACTGTGCATTCAGCTGCCAAAAGGCACTAAACTCTGCAATTCCCTTCCAAAGTCTCTCCTCGTTTAACGCATTCTTTAAAAGCTTCCTCTTTAACAAAGCTTGTTGTCACTTGTCTAATATCTGCTCCGGTGAAGCATCATGAGATGATTTATTGCATCAAAGACATTACATAATTGCAAACTGTTGTTGTTGTTGAGAGACTATTTGATCAATGCTGGTCATCATAGACACGTGAGACCGTACACAACCACAAGTATACACTGTCATCAATCAGGAACTGCCAATTGTTCTCTCCCTAGCTCAGCAACACTGCATCAGCATTTTATTTCATTTCTAACTGCCTCCCTCAGCTGTCACCATCCTGTTAATGTCTGCTCAACTATTAGATTTTCTGCTAGTTTGCCTTATTTAATAGGAAATAATTCTTCATTTTTAAATCCTATGTACCATTTTTAACAACTATAAATTTTACCTTTCGTTTTGCTGTCTTAAATTTGTGATTTATCTGCCAAGTTCTAGCTTTGCCAGTTTGAATGATTTTACTTTTTTTTTAATTTACATGATTCAAAGGGATAAAAGGGAACATGCTCTCTCACTTTAATATATATTCAAAGACAATGCAAAATTAATAAATAGGTAACACAATTGTGAGTTTCAGCAATGATGCTGCCAATCTCTTTCAATGTTACTTCCAAATATCTTACTTTCCCACATGACTTGATATTTTTTGGAAGACATTTTATATATATATATATATATAAATACACTGTGTTGAGCTGAGAGGCTAGCAATGATCCCTATGGTATCCTTCTAGTCCTTGTTGTCTAATTAAAACTACAACCACTGATCACCACTATTTGTTGCCTTTTACTATTTAGCCAATTTATTATCCAATTTGCTGCATCTTGCTCTATCTCAAGGGCTTTCACTTCAGCTATAAATTCCCTTTGAGACACCTGATAAAATGCCTTCTGAAATTCAAGATACATAACATCGACCACAATGTCATCATGGCCAGCTTTTGTTATATTCTCGAAAGAATAGTGAAAAAATGTTTCTTAATCCAGAGCTGCCTTTTATAAACAATGTTGGTTTGTAGTGCCTGCCTTTACATCTGTTAAGTGCTGCATATATTGTTTTATTTAGAATTGACTGCTATACATTCCTAATATAGATACTGGTTGAACAGGCTATTAATTCCCATTATTATATAGCAGTCAAATTTTCAACAGCACATGCAGCTCAATCCCAATCTTAAGATACTGAGCCTGCTCTTAAAGAGCTGAAAGAAATTCAAGCACAGCTCCATACATAATCATTTTTTTAAGCATTCTTGGAGAAGTTCCAGGTTTTGTCTCCTGCGTTATAAATATTTCAGCACCCTGCATTTTCAATAACTATTTGATTACTAATATTTCTATTCTCCATTAACTTAAATGCATTTTCTTTTTCCCCGACTACAACATAAATAAAAGCACTGCTTCTTGAAATAAAAAATAACAAATATTAAAAATACAATTACAAAATGAAGGTAATATCATTCTTCAGAGCTCCCAGAAAATTGTACGGGCAGCTCAATGTTTCAATGTGCACTCCAGCTCTGTGGTGGAATTTTAAACATAGTTGCATATATTTTATTCATACCCTTTCCAAAGCATTTTTTGTGGTCTGTTCTTTATTTAGTTTTTTTTTTAAATCCTTCTAACCATATTCATTTCAAATCCATCTAATCATTTTATGTCTGACGAGATAAAATTTGTAGCCATTCTTTCATTTTAACCAGACTTGTGCTGGACCTAATTGAACTAAAATATTACTATTTGTCCTTACATCAGTTTAATGGGTACCTTGGCTTGCTCCACTTATTGGGATTCTCAGTGCATGCCATAATTTGAAGAATTCATGTTTTTTAATGGTCTGGATTGAAGAACTGTAAATTACCTTTGGCATCTAATTGGCAATTTTAGATTGCCTGGGGAATAAGATCAAAATATGGAACAACAATACACATTTCATCAGCTGTGACTATTTAAAAATAAATTGATCTTTTTTCCTCGTTCATGTGGTTTGCATTTCTCAAATGCATTATTGATATAGATGTTCTATAAAAAAGGTAAAACGCAATTGATTGCCATTCTTACTATTCAAGCACGCAATGAGGGGGTCTCTGGCTGGCCCAGCATTTATTGCCCAGCGGGTAATTAGGGATCAACCACATTGCTATAGATTTGGAGACACACATAGGCAAGACCAGGTAAGGATGATAGATTTCCCTCCCTAAAGCTGATGGGTTTTCTCTAACAATTGGTAATGGTTTCATGGTCATCATTGGACTCTTAATTCCAGACTCCATATGAATTTAAATTCCACCATCTGTCATGGTGAGATTTGAACTCAAGTCCCCAGAATATTAGTTGGGGTCTTGGATTAAGGGGTTGAGCAATAATACCATTAGGCCATTGCATCCTTATTTTGTGTTTGCAAACATGTTAATTTCTTCAGTTTCCACTCGGGCCAATACTAAGATTGAGTGCACGAATAGTATAGCTTACTTTATGTTTAAACCCACTGTGCTGAGGACCAACGACTAAAAACCTATGCAAGGAGATTGGCAGGAGAAATCCACCAGAAATCACTTTTTTCAACATAGACTCCACTGCTTAGTCATTTGGCTTTGATTTCCTACAATAGTTGGCCTTTTTTTGACTGTTTCAAGCCGAGGCATCTTCACAGACAATGAACTTCGGTGGGCATCAGCAGGACCATCCAGGGTAAAAGAGTGATCCAACCCAAATGACGAATCACATTGTCAAGGAAAACTTGTTACCTGATGTTGAAGGTAGGCATAAAAAAACTCCATTTAGCCACTGACAGACCATTGCTTCCCTCATTGACTAAGCACAAGCTAAATTTTAAAAAAACTGTGGTCTCCAAAAGTGACAATTCATCTTCATAACAGCATTCAGCTGTCATTAAATCTCCCAGAGAATATAGTTAGCATTATATTTCAAATAATGAAAGCGTGGAACTGAATCAAACTGGATAATTAATCAAGGGATTTAGCTGAGAGCAGACAGAGAGAAAAACTTTGTATGTATGTTCTAAAATCTGAACTCGAATTCCTGCTTTAACTAATTCCTGTTCCTTCCTCGGGAGCAGGCTGCTGCTGTTAATAGTTGTCTGGGAATGAGATCAGCGTATCAGTGCATAATGTGATGATGAGCCAGGTTGACAGCTAAGTGTTTGCCAGTGTAATTTGGAAATTGATTGGAAATGAAGACTGTGTTTTTTCAACTAAAATGTTTATTTATTATTGTTTACACGCAGTTTTTTCATGTGTCTATTTTGCCTAAGGCATCAGGAAGATGAAAGTAGTGCTGAAAAGATGTTGCTGTATAGGTATCACAGCTTTTTGGTTGAGCTTGGCCTGAAGAGTAATATCATATTACAAACAGTGAAGTAAAACAATGTCACTGTTTCAGTAAACTGTTGAAGTATAACAGGCAAAAGCTTATTTTACGACATACAGCTTTGGTGGAGAGATCTGCCTGCTAAAAACACAATTCAGAAATGGTCATGTTTATTCCACAGGCTGACTTGGCCTAAAATTTCCTAAGTACAATGTGGATCTGTAAAATTATGCCTTTGAGTATACAACACTATAATAAAATTGCACTGTGTGCCTCACTTTATGCTTGTTCTGAAAGGTGTGAAGGCCTTCTCAGGAATAAAGAGAGTCATGGAAATATACAGTGTGGAAACAGATCCTGCGGTCCAATTCATCCATGCTGATCATAAATTAATCTAGTCTCATTTGCTGGCATTTGGCACATATCCCTCCAAACCCTTCCTTAGTGAGCTGAGTATTATGGATCATACCAAACAATTATTTCTCATTCTGTTTCAGAATGGGCCGACACTGCACCAACGCAGATTATTAATAAGCATGTATTACAAAACAGAAGAAATAAATGCATCTCAGCTGATTTGAAAATTGTTTTAAGTATCCGCTGTTCATTGATTATAATGTGGTATCTTAAAGTAATTTATTTTTTCTTCATGCCCTGCCACAAGCTGTTCCCTCGCCATTGATTCCATCCCCCCGTCTGGCTAGTGTATCAGGCTGAATCAGTCAGGTTGCAAGTGCACTGTCTTATTTGAGGCTGAGCTAATGATCCACAACCTTGACTATCACAAAGATCATCTACTTTAATCCCTGTATCATAATTTTCTCCAATGCCGCCTCAGAATGTCTGCTAAAGTCCTCACCTTTGATTTTAATGCATCCCAAATGGACATGTCCAATTCTGTCCTGATTGACCTGCATCACTAATTTTGTACACTTTTGCTCATTTGAAAGCCACTCCCCACACTTTAATCCATACTCTGGCTCAGTCATCAATTGTCCACATCATCTTGTTGAGCTATTGACTTTTGCTTCACCAGATCTCCATTATGAAATTGTTGTCATTGTGTTCAAAAGCCTTCATGGACATTCATGCTCCAGCTCGCAACTCATCAAGAGTTCCACACTCCTTCAATCCTATTCTGTTTTCTCCACCATTGGTGACCTTATCTAGGTTCTCAGTTCTGAAATTCACTCCCTAAATCCTTCCACATTTCTCCTTGGAACCTAGCTCTTTGACAAAGCATTTAGCCATCCATTTTAATATTCCAATCCAAACCTAAAACTTCCATCTTTGACTATTTCTCATTTTTCTTTCCCTTATTATTGTTCTGTGACATGCTTCAAGACTATTTCTCACAATAAATAAGTGAGATAAATAGGGTAGATTGTTCATTGACTACAGCACTGAAGTGTAGAAGAGCTGGTTTGGGTTTAATTACTTGACAGACATGATTTGATTGCTTATGAAATGGTGCAGCACTGGCACCTTTTGAAAGTCATTTGGATTTAATGCCTGATGTGTGTCTTATTTTCTGCAGTGTTGGCATTGCTCATTCTCATTAGCACTTTCATTTTATTCCAGAGAGTTGTGCCATCCTAGTCACTGGCCTGCACACAGAGCTATACATCAGACAAAATTAGTTTGAAAGCATTGTACAGAGAAGGAACATTGAATGATAAACCTACCCATAAATCCTCCAAACTTGAGAAGTGCTACTTCACACCATCGATGATACTGATGAAAATACTGCTGATTGTCACATAAACTTCATTATACCTGTTTCTATTCTTGACTGCTGCCTTTGTGTCATGAGTCATAGCTGCATAGAAATGACTTGTATCAGTGGAACCAGCCCAGTTGTTCTTTGTTTCCTCTAAACAAGGGTGACGTAAATAATGGCCTTAGAATGAAGGCATCATGAGTAAATCTGGGAAAGCAAGCAAGGAGTTAAATGATGCTTTGTTGGTGAACACATATTGGCGCAGATTTTCCTGGAGACTTGCACCATTATAGCAAAAAACCTTTGAATGGTTCAAATCAGGAAATGATGGAACAATGAAATTGTATCACTTTATATTTCCAGAATCTTATGTGGCAGCATTGAGAAGATGTTTGTTATTGCTCCATAAGCAACACGGTTGCTATTTACCTGCATTAAAGTTATTTTTGTAAATGCTGCTACAATTTAGACTTAAATCCAATGATTGAAGTGACCTGGCAGCAGCAGGAGTCCCTTTACAGTGCACTTACTAAGCCAGTCTTTTTACTTTTAAATTACTTTTCAATTAACCTGAAAAGGAGGTACTTTAGCAAAATATCTAGTTCAGGCTATAAAAGTGTGGCTTTTCAAGTAGAAATAAACATTCATAGAACACCAGAGTGTTAATTTCACCAACTATTGTAAGCTTATCGGCTCTTTTAGAGTTCAAACGATAGACGGTTTCAGAAAACATAATTTGCTAGCTTTTCTGTACAGGCTTGCTGTTTCTGGGGGATCTTTGACATTTCAATAGATCTTACAACAGCAGAGAAACTTGCAATTACCAAATGAAAATAAATACATGAAATGCAATACCAACTACCCTCAACATCCTGGGTTTTTGTACTTTTTACTCAACATTATAGAAAATGAATAGCTTAATAAAAATTATGATTCATCCTTGTTTATATAAAAGAAAATTCATAAAGTATTCAATTTTTCATGGTATCAGTAAATTCTAGCTATGTTTGTGCAATTATGTACTAAAAGTTAGCACGTAGCTGAATACTTACTACGTCTGCTAAAATTGATACCAACAAGCTGGAAGTACAGTAGTGTTATGATCACTCCATTGGATCCAGCGGTTTGGAATAACAATTCCGAAATCTTCAGTTTAAATCTCACCATGAGAGTTTCAGAATTTGCATTCACTTCTCAACACATCTGGGATCAGTAAAGGTGACCAGGAGTAGCTGCCAGTATGTGAAATCCCATCTGGGAACTTGCACCATTATAGCAAAGAACCTTCAAATGATTCAAATCAGGAAATGATGGAACAATGAAAAGCCTCTGGCCTTACTTAGTTTGAACGAAACACAATTCCAGAGCAAATCAATGTGATTACTCTGAAGTGGTCTAACAAAGAACTTTATTGTACGAAACTGACATGGTGGTCCAAGGAGAGTGCACTGTCAATGAGACCAACTAGGATGAAATAATAGTGTTGGCCTTAGCACCAACCTCTACATCTAAATATCATGTTTATTTATAGTTCTAAACTGATCACTGAATTAATCACTGCTACCATCAGTCCAGGGATCGTTGTGTGATTTATGGATTTTCAGTATTGTCAAACAAGTGAGAGAGCAGTGAATGGTTGGAGGTTCTGGTTAAAGATGGAAATCGTTTTGTGGGGTAATAAGGAATATTCATGCTCCTCCCTCACAAGCAGCTTTTCAATAAAGTCTGTATGCCATACAGTTCTAGAACTATTATCTCGTTTAAGTTGGCTGGTTAAGAATCTCAGGAAGGAAAAAAAGGATGGGGTACTCATCATGTGCACTTTGCCTTTTGTAGTACCCCAAAATTATGTATATTATTAGTCTGTGGATTAGCATTTTGAATCAATATAGCCCTCCATCCATTGTTGTAGTGTCACATAAAAACTTTATTCCACAAGGTTTAAGTTAGATTGGTGCAATTGTACATTGTGAGGAATTTATATCATTGGAACAATACTTTCAAAAGACAGGCAATTTCTGAGTATACTAATTATATCAACCAACACAGAAAAAGAGTAATTGCAACTAAATGAACACTAGATGGCGAAGAAGCTCTGTTGTGTATTTAAAAGTTGCAACAAGCAGTTAAATAACAAACGTATAATTGTCATGTGCTATGTTTTATAATGTCTCAGTATATTACAATAATGGTTTATTCTAAGAAATCCCAACAATGCATTAATCAAAGATGCACAGCAATATCTTTTAGTGCTCAGGCATAAATGAATTGTTAAGTACAAGCTGTAATTTTGTAATCAATAACAATAAGAACACAATTCAGCACCTCAACAAATAATAATTACTAAAGAATGACTTGGGCATCGCAATCCATCCATTAAAACAGAGTACAGATTCCCTACAGACACGGTTATCACAGTTCTACATTCTAATAGCATAATTGCTGGCAATATTTAAATTGCTTAGTGGCCGAAGGTGGCTTTTTAATAACAGAATCTATATTTCAATCACATAGTGTTTCAGGTTTGCTTCTATACATGCCTGATGGTCAGGGATACAGTTATTATCGAGGATTGTGCTGATGGGTTAATTAAACAAGTCATGATAAAAGCAGGTATATGAGGCATTACTGAATAATTTGAAATATGTTGGCTGCAAAATACAAAGGCATAGTTCCAGAGGCTGTTTCTCCTCCCAACTGGCATCTACAGAAATCAGACAATTCCAGTGCCATTGCTTAATACCATCTTGATCGGAATAGTTATATGTGTGCAGGATCAGTCATTAGCGATAGGCAGATTGTCACATCAGTATCTAAGGCTGATTTGTCACCTTGAAGCTCAACAGTCCAGCTGATGCATTCTTTCAATTCACACAGAATCTGTGCATCTGTTCAGCAGTAGGTAAATCCCAGTAATGTTATTTAAATGGATTATCAATTATTTTAACTTATTACTGCTAGATTTCTGCTAGTTTTTGAACAAGTATTTGATGGTTTCAAAAGTTATATAAGTCACAAAAATCTACAAGAAATGGTGTGGCATGTGCGAAAGGACTTTGTCTAGACATCAAGGATTCGGTACAAGCCACATGGTTCCTGACAGTGTTTCTGTTGTTTGCTTTCTCCATGGATCACAGCATGACAGACTAAATAAGCAGTGATGACATAAAAGCTGTTACAAGTGGCAGAGGGAGCACATCTGGGGCAGTGTGCAGTCTTGGTCTCCTTATTTAAGGAAGGATATAATAAATTAAACACAGAGCAAACAAGGTTCATGATGGTCCTTGTGGTGAGAGAAAACACATTGTTCAAACATTGCCAAAAAAAAAATTGAAGTTCGCAGAATAGGAGAGAAAGTTGTCCACACAACAGCCAGATAGTGATCATCTCCCATAGAAGAGAATCTGACTATCTCCACCTCAACATTCAACAGCATTATCATTGCCAAATCAACATTCTGGGGGTTAGCATTGACATAGACTTAACTGGATAAGCCATACACATATACTGCATCTACAACAGCAGGTCAGAAGCTCAGGATTTGGCAGCAATCAACTCATCTGGTGACTCCCCAAAGCCTGTCCACTACATATAAGCCATGATGTGGAGACGCTAGTGTTGGACTGGGGTGGACTAAGTCAGAAGTCACATAACCTGGTGTGATGTGACTTCTGACTTTACCTACAAGCCAGACCACCAAATGCAAGGTCCCCTCCATTCATACATTAACCTGATTAGAATTATCTCATTGTTCCCTCATGTCTGTTGGGTCAAAGCTTGAACATCCATCCAACAGTACTGTGGGCATCCATACACCACGTGAACTGCATCGGCTTCAGAGGAGACTCGACATCTTCTCAATAGCAATTATAGATTAGCAATAAATGCTGGACATGTTAGCAATGCTCAATTCATGAATAAATATATACAAAAATAATGAGGGGATTATCATCTGTGAATAGATTAAATAGGCAGTTTATATTCCCTGGAACTTAATTCAAGGTTACGAAAGGCCACTATCAGATCAATAATGATCTTATTGAATGATAGGCAGGATTGATGGGACAAGTGGGTGAAAGTGAGAACTGCAGTTGCTGGAGATCAGACTCAAGAGTAGGGTGCTGGAAAAGCACAGCAGGTCAGGCAGCATTACAGGCATGAGCCCTTCATCAAGAATTCCTGATGAAGGGCGCTTGCTTGAAACATCGATGCTCCTGCTCTCTGGATGCTGCACAACCTGCTGTGCTTTTCCAGCACCACAATCTCAACTTTGATGGGACAAGTGGCGTATCATGGCTCTTATTTTCTCATGATCTTATGATCCTGGCATGGTAGGTGCTGAGAAAGCTTCACCTTGTTGTGAGCTCAGAACACAGGACAACAATTTTAGAATAAGCAGTTGACCATTTAGGACTAGGATCAAGAAAACATTTCTTCATTGAAAGCATTGTTAATCTTTGGAATTCTCTAAATCAGAGAGCCGTGGATCACGCAGTCATTACCTATATTAAGGAGACACATTGATAGATGTTTGAGTACTAAGGGAATTAAAGGGATATGGGGATTATTGTAGAAGGTGGAGGTTAAAGACCTACCATCATTCTACTTATTCTGTTAAGTAAGTTTAAAAGGCCAAAAATCATATTCCATCTCTAGTTTCTTGGAATATAGCTATAATGTTGAATAGTTGGCAGGGTTATGGACTAAGCCAGACCACTCAAAACATTCTTAAGCAGACAGCTCAGACCATAATGTTGCAATTTGTTTCGGTAAGTGTACAGTGAAAATTACCTGGATTGAGTTAGCTAGGTTGACTACTGGATTTTAAAACAAAAACTTATTCACAAAGCGGAAATTGCCTTTGCTGTCTCTGACAGGAGTACTTGCCAGTAGCCTCTGAGCAAGTCCAACTTAGAAATGTAAATTGCTCATCCCACTTTTTCAACATAGTCCTCCAACCGTGAAATTGGATATACATCAGTCTTCATTGATTTTGCGATATTTCACACATAACGGATGGGTACCATCTGGCTTTGGCACCATGACTGTAGGTGAGCTCCAGTCACTGTAACTCTCTTTGATTATGCCATCTTGGAGCATGCGCTCTATCTCCTTCTGAACCTGTGCCAACTTTAGAGGATTATGCCTATAAGGATGTTGCTTAATCAGAACAGCATCTCTTGTATCTACATCATACACAATTAGGTTAGTACTTCCCAGTTTATTTCTGCATATCTCCGCATGTGATAGCAATAACTCTTTCAGGTCATTTTGATTTTCTTGTGGAAGGCAACGCAATAATTTATCCCAATTTTTGACAACTTCCTCATTGTCCAATTTGTTTTGAGGAATGTTCAATTCAGAATCTTCTGAACTTGATTCTTCCTTCTGTGCTGTTTGGGTTTGTTGTTGAGAAATCAGCGGGCTGTGTTCATTGGGTACCCATTCTTTTTGAATACATGGTATAGGTGATTTTCCTCTGCTCTGTGTAGTTCCTCTGTGCTGCAGTGTGTGTTGGCTCATTGAAATAATGTTCTGATGCACCAACAAACCCAAACAAGCAGACAAAACATGTCCAGAAACCCTCGCCACTCTCCCCTACATCAAAGACATCTCAGAAATGACTGCCAGACTTTTCAGACCCTTGGCATCACGGTAGCCCACAAACCCACCAACACACTAAAACAGCAGCTAATGAACTGGACAGACCTTATACAGACAACAAGCAAAACTAATGTCATTTACGAAATATCGTGCAAGAACTGTGGACAAACAGGCAGAAAACTAGCCACCAGGATACATGAACACCAACTAGCCACAAAACAACATGAGCCTCTCTCAGTAGTATCATTACATACAGATAAGGAAGGACACCACTTCGACTGGGACAACACATCCATCTTAGGACAAGGCAAACAGAGGCATGCACGAGAATTCCTAGAAGCATGGCATTCCAACCAGAACTCCATCAATAAACACATCGAGTTAGACCCCATCTACCATCCCCTGAGAAAAAGAACAGGAAATGACATCACCACAGGAAGTAACAACACCAACCCAAAGAAACCCATACATATAAATAGAAATCAGGAATCATGTACAGTGCTTCACTTGAGGCCCACTGTTGATGTTACCTGGTAGGGTGATGAAATGAACCTTCCAGCTCAGCGAGCAAACTTACATCCATAACACCAATGCCTTATCCCCAATTGCAAAATCACAAATTTGTAATTTATTATCCACTTCCTGTTTCATTGTATGCTGTGATACTTTTACATGCTGTCTAGCCAACTCTCCAGCTCTATTTAATCGTTCTCTAAAATTTGACACATTGTCCAAATGGGTGGTCTCTGAATTCTGACTGGTTAATTTCTCCTTAGTCAATTTTAACGGTGCTCTTACTTCATGCCCAAAAATTAATTCAAATGGACTGAATTTAGTCAATTCATTCGGTGTATCTCTGATCGCAAAAAGTACAAACGGAACTCCCTTATCCCAATCATCTGGATAATCCTGACCATAAGCCCTCAACATGATCTTCAGTGTTTGATGTCATCTCTCTAGCACTCCCTGCGATTCTGGATGGTATGTAGTAGATTTCAATTGCTTTATTCCCAAGTTATCCATAATCTCCTTGAATAGTTTGGATATAAAGTTTGATTCTTAATCTGACTAGATCTCTATTGGCAGTCTGTATCTCGTAAAATGTTTAAGTAATTCTTCTACACCTTTCAGCTGTGATGTTGCATAATGGAATTGCCTCTGGAAATCTAGTCGACACATCCATTATTGATAATAAATACTTATTTCCACTTTTTGTTTGAGTTAGGGGACCTACGCAATCAATCAAGGCTCTTGTGAAAGGTTCCTCAAATGATGGAATAGGGATTAAAGGTGCAGGTTTTTTTTACTGCCTGTGGTTTTCCAATAAGCTGACATGCATGAAACGTCTCTCAAAATTCAACTACATCTTTTGTGTAGTCCAGACCAGTAAAAATGTCTTTGTATTTTAGCCTATGTTTTCCTCACCCCTAAATGACATCCAAGTGGTAGCTCCTTCCTATACCCTCCTGGTAAAACAATTTGATGAATGTCTGCCATTTCTCATCTGCTTGAATGTGTGATGATCTCCATTTCCTCATTAAGCCATCATTTGTTAAGTAATAACACACAGGAATGCATTCACTTTCGTTCTTTGTAAATGCCTTTTGATATAACTGTTTTAACTCCTCATCTTTCTGCTGTAATTCAATGAGCTTAGCAGAGTTAAAGATACTTGCATGTTTACCTATTTGCTCCTTCTCTGTCTCACTTATCTGATCAAAAAAAGTCTAGGATAACACTATGTCTGCTTCCATATCTGTGCCTTTTGATCTCTTCTGTTTCAGCTTGTGCCTCTGTGATCTTGCGATCACACAATCAGGGACAATTCCTGGATAAACATTCTTCATATCTTCAGTTGCCTGAGTCTCCACTGGCTTTTCAACTAGAATAGGCAGCATGCCTACCAGTGAATCAGCTATATCATTTGCAAGGATAAATTGTATTCCTGGAGCTGAGAGTTTGTCCAGTACTCCTATCACAAATTCTCCACTCTTCTCGGGACTGTCGAGCTTCACTTTACATAACTGAATGTGAATTCCTGTTACCAGTACCTTTTCTGGCAATAGTCTCTCAGGAGTGCACATCGCCTCCTCCTTCAGCAACACAGACTGAGAGAATTTGGAGATGCCGGTGTTGGACTGGGGTGTACAAAGTTAAAAATCACACAACACCAGGTTATAGTTCAACAGGTTTAATTGGAAGCACACTAGCTTTCGGAGTGACGCTCCTTCGTCAGACTGAGAGGATGCTGTGTCCCTTAATATTGTAACATCCTTACCTAAATACTCCTGGCCTATGTGAATAAACTTTACCCTTGCATGTATATTTTTTAAGCAGATCTGGCACTTCCTCCTTAATCAACTTCTGATCATCTTGTACACTCTGAGGCAGTTGTCTAACTTCCCTTGTGCTTTTTGTTACTAGTCCAACAAAACTTCTGGGCTTGTCTAGTTTTCCTCCATCTTGCTATTTTAACTCTCTTCTCTTTCTCATGAGTTCACATGACTTCAGGTAGTGAATTTTTGAATTCCTCCAAAATATTTACCTCTCTAAGGGCATCATTGATTTGCTCGATTTTAAGCTCTTATTCAACTATCAAAATTACTATGTTTGATCCTTTCAAACTCAAGATAGATTTGACCAGGGTCCCTCCTTAGATTCGTGAAAAGTTGTCTATGGCTTCTGGTACAAGCTCATATACACTTAAAATGGCTTTTTCCACCTCCTCATACTCCCCAGATACCTCCTGTGATAGTAATGCGAATATCTCATTCGCCCTACCTATAGATTAACAAAATCTACATTGCCACTGGCCACTGCATTTGTTTAGCCACCTTTTTCAAATAAGATGAAAAAGGCTTCCATATGCTTCTCAGCAAATGCAGGCAATGCGTGAACATACTTAACCAGTTTTTCACTAGGCTTCTGACTATCGGGGGCTTGCTCATCCTCACTCTCTTCCTCACTAAGCCTACCCTCAGCCTTTTAAGCTGACTTTCCTTTTTAAGTGTCGGTTTTTGGAGTTCAAAAGCTCTCTTTTTCCTTCTCTGCTCTCTTTTTTTCTCTCTCTTCAGGTTCTAATTATAACTCAAACTGTTTAATTTCTGCTGCCCTTTCCTTATCTCTCACCTCTAACTCAAGCTGCTTCATTTGTAATTGAATTCTTGCCGACTCTATTGATGTTAAAGGTTTCTACAGCAAGTTTAAATGCTGGGTTACCGCTGTAATTATCCCTCCTTTCCTCACAGAAGCAGACAGTTCCAATTCCAGCTTTTGGTGACTGAAAGAGCCATTACTATCCCAAGCTTTGTCTCCTCAACCAAACCAATACCCAAAATAAAGACACTAGCACCTACCACTCGCTGTTTCAAATCCCGCAAAAGGCCCCCGATCTGTTATGGACTAAGCCAGACCACTCAAAACATTCTTAAGCAGACAGCTCAGACCATAACTCTGCAATTTGCTTCGGTAAGTTTACAGTGAAAATTACCCAGATTAAGTTAGCTAGGGTGACTACTGGATTTTAAAACAGACAAAAATGTATTCACAAAATTACACAATGAAACACAAGGAACAAAGGACCCCTACAGAAATCAGCCTATCCAACTAGTCTTAATTATGCCACTCTGAATACACACCACAGTCCCAATAAGCAAACTCCCTTTAAAAACCAGTATAAATGGAACACATGCTTACAGGTTGAAGTTGAAGCGCAGAAAACAAGTTTCCACACAACTCCCTGTTGAACCTCTCACCAGTTCATAAATGAATTAAAACTGGTCAGCTCAGCTCAGCTAGAGAGCTGACCACTCCCCTCTCTTTTTACAGGACACTTCTAAAGCATGACCACTTTGGCCTGAAGTCTCATCTGTTTACATATAAACAAAAGGCCTCTCAAAATCCTTTTCATCTCTGTACCAAACCTGACTGATCAGAGCCCGACTCGGTTTATTACCCCTCTGAAAAAAGTCAAGGACAGAGTCTCCATCAGCCAAGGAACAGAAAAGGGACTGGCTTTGTGACAGCAGCGTGTGCACCCGATGAGATATGGAAGGGATATTTACAGCAGTGCTAAGTACATCAGTATGTGGTGAAGGACTGTATGTTAGATTTGAGCCATGATTAATGAAACTTAATAGAGATTGTTGGTAAGCGCACGATAAGGCATTTAACAATATGTGGGGTTAGTGGTGCATTGGTAAAACATGGCATTTGTTTCCTGCTTGGACCACTCGGCTGAGGTCATTGAACATCCAGCCAGATAATCAGAGTAGACTTCTGGACTTTCTTTGTGGACTACAGCTAAAGGCACTACATCAGAACCTAACTATACTGCAAATGGAGCTCACTGATCTCTGACACCAACATTGAGTAAACCACAAACATCCTCTTGGTGGCAGCACTTGAACCCTAAAAACTGGTGCCAATAAGTGGTCATGAAAGGCTGGGCATAACAATACATTAGTGGCAGTAGGTGGATGACAAAAGCTGAACTTGTGACAGCAGCATAGCAGTTGTGAGAAAACCTGGCATTCATCAGAGATGAAGTTAACCTGGGAATTCCCAGTGTAAATGTCTGAGCAGGTATTTGGAAAATTCAGGTCGCCAATTGATCTTCTGGACCTCCGTTATGGAGACCCAGCACCAGTGTTTCAGGACACACTCCATGGGCGCCTGCTGCACATGTTCCATGTCCTGGCATTTGACACATACCAGCCTCTCCACATCCGCATGGCACATCCTCAATTAACTTAGAGTATACTGCACTTTGGAGTACACCAGGGAACTCTCATTGGAATGCTGCTCCAAGAACCCTGTGTGAGCTAGGGCAGGCACTCAGGTTCACAGACTAGATCAGGCTGCATCTCAGCACTGCTTGCTCGAGTGCTCACTCACTTCACCCCTGCCCGGATGCTCACAGCATCCCTGCTTTGCCTTGCTTTGTGTTACGCCTCCTCAGCTATACCTTAAAGGCTGACAGTACCTCTGCCTTAAACAAACTCAGAAAGTGCTGGAGAAACTCAGCAAGTTTGGTAGAACCTGTGGAATGAGAAACAGAATTAATGTTTCGAGTCCAGTGTGACTCTACTTCAATAAAATATGTTTCCCATGAAACCATGTGTTTGGATGAAAATGTCAAACCCTTATGCTTTGTTATGGTTTAAGTAAGGATAACTGTCTGGGTGCTAGTTGGTCAAGCTATGTACTAATTCCTCCTTTCTTTCTAATAATGTGTTATGTATTGTGCTTGAATGCGGTGATAGTCTTAGTGGAAAATGCTTAGTGCGGAACTGCCTCGCAAATATGAGGGCCGTAGGTGAGAGTGAACTATTACACAGAGGAGTGACAAGTGCATTTAATATAGCCAACCAAAAATCTTGGCATTTCTCTTTCCATTTAATGGCCGTGGTCTTTATGGTATGAATAGTGTGTTATGCCACATCAGTCAACTGCAGGCAGTGAGAGAAGAGGCAATATTTTAATCATCCCAAACAGCATCTTACCTTATTTTGGTTAGGTGCCATTTTTTTTTGAGTTTCATGAAGAGTTTCCCTTTGTGAGGTCTAACAAGTTCTCTTGCACAATTGTCCGAAACTTGCCTCAATAGCAATCTATCATGCCCCTATGGGACCTCTCTTAGAGTCATAGAGATGTACAGCATGGAAACAGAACCTTCAGTAAGATAGGGGGTGGGACCCAGGGAGATAGTGAGAAAAGAGATCAATCTGAGACTGGTACAGCTGATAAAAGAAACAAGGCAAACAGTCAGGGCAGGCAGAGACAAAGGAGATAACAAGGTAGGACTGATAAATGAATTCATTTATTTCAATGAAAAGGGTCTAACAGGGAAGGCATTAATTCAGCGCATGGTTAGGAACATTGGACTGGGATATCATAAGAATTACAGAAACATGGCTCAGGGATGGGCAGGACTGGAAGCTTAATGTTCCAAGACAAATGCTACAGAAAAGGAGGCAAGAGAGGAGGGGAGTGGTGATTTGATAAGAGATAGCATTACAGCTGTACGGAGGGAGGATATTCCTGGAATTACATCCAGGGAAGTTATTTGGGTTGAACTGATAAATAAGAAAGGGATAATCACCTTATGGTGATTGCATTATAGACCCTCCAATAGTTAGAGGGAAATTGGGAAACAAACTTGCAAGGAGATCTCAGTTATCCATAAGAATAATAGAATGGTTATGGTACAGGATTTTAACTTCCCAAACACAGACTGGGACTGCCATAGTGTTAAGGATTTAGTTGGAGAGGAATTTGTTTAGTGTATACAGGAAGGGAATGCTGGATGACTAAAGAAGTTGAAGGTTTGGTTAAGAAAAAGAAGGAAGCATATGTCAGGTATAGAAAGATAGATTAAAAGAATCCTTAGAAGGGTATGAAGGCAGTAGGAGTACACTTAAGAAGGAAATCAGGAGGGCAAAAAGAGGACATGAGAGAGCTTTGGCAAATAGATTTAAGGAGAATCCAAAGAGTTTTTACAAATATGTTAAGTACTAAAGGGTAACTAGGGAGAGAATAGGGCCCCTCAAAGATCAGCAAGGTGGCCTTTGTGTGGAGCTGCAGGAGATAGGGGAGATATTAAACAAATATTTTGCATCAGCGTTTACTGTGGAAAAGGACATTGAAGATATAGACTGTAGGGAAATAGATAGTGACACCTTGAAAAATGTCCATATTATAGAGGAGGAAATGCTGGATGTTTTCAAACACATAAAAGTGGATAAATCCCCAGGATCTGATCAGGTGCACCCTAGAAGCTAGGGAAGTGATTGCTGGGCCTCTTGCTGAGATATTTGGATCATTGATAGTAACTGGTGAAGTGCCAGAAAACTGGAGGTTGACTAACGTGGTGCCACTGTTTAAGAAGGGCGGTAAAGCCAAGCCAGGGAACTATAGACCAGTGAGCCTGACATCTGTGGTGGGCAAGTTGTTGGAGGATATCATGAGGGACAGGATGTACATGCATTTGGAAAGGCAAGGACTCATTAGGGATAGCCAACATGGCTTTGTGCGTGGGGTATCAGTCTCACAAACTTGATTGAGCTTTTTAAAGAAGTAACAAAGAGGATTGATGAGGCAAGAGCAGTGGACGTGATTTATATGGACTTCAGTAAGGCGTTTGACAAGGTGTCGCGTGGGAGACTGGTTAGCAAGGTTAGATCTCATGAATACAGGGAGAACTAGCTATTTGGATACAGAACTGGCTCAAAGGTAGAAGACAGAGGGTGGTGGTGGAGGGTTGTTTCTCAGACTGGAGGCCTGTGACCAGTGGTGTGCCACAAGGTTCGGTGCTGGGTGCACTACTTTTTGTCATTTGTATAAGTGATTTAGATGTGAGCATAAGAGGTACAGTTAGTATGTTTACTGATGACACCAAAATTGGAGGTATAGTGGACAGCAAAAAAGATTACAACAGAATCTTGATCTGATGGGCCAATGGGCTGAAAAGTGGCAGGTGGAGTTTAATTTAGATAAATGCGAGGTTCTACATTTTGGGAAAGCAAATCTTAGCAAGATTTATGCAATTCATGGTAAGGTCCTAGGAAGTGTTGCTGAACAAAGAGACCTTGGAGTGCAGGTTCATAGCTCCTTGAAAGTGGAGTCACAGGTAGATAGGATAGTGAAGAAGGAGTTTGGTATGCTTTCCTCTATTGGTCAGAGTACTGATTACAGGAGTTGGGAGATCATGTCGCGACTGTACAGGACATTGGTTAGGCCACATTTGGAATATTGTGTGCAATTCTGGTCTCCTACCTATTGGAAGGATATTGTGAAACTTGAAAGGGTTCAAGATTTACAAGGATGTTGGCAGGGTTGGAGGATTTGAGCTATGGGGAGAGGCTGAATAGGCTGAGGCTGTTTTCCCTGGAGCATCAGAGGCTGAGAGGTGAGCTCAAAGAGGTTTATAAAATCATGAGGAGCATGGATAGGATGAATCCCTGGGGTTGGGGAGTCCAGCACTAGAGGGCATAGGTTTAGGGTTAGAGGGGCAAGATATAAAAGAGACCTAAGGGGCAACATTTTCATGAGGAGGGTGGTGCGTGTGTGGAATGAACTGCCAGAGGAAGTGGTGGAGGGTAGTACAATTATAACATTTAAAAGGCTACTGGATGGCTTGTCCAATGCTAACCCGATTCTCCCATTCACTGAGACAGAAGTACTCTTAACCATCTTATAAAGGCTTGCACTCATAACAAGTGCTAGAGAAGTTGTTTGACTGTATTTAAGATTGATGTTTTAAATTGTCTCTTTAATTCAAGATAAAATGGATTATGAGAACTCAAACCAGCTCTGCCTGACAATAAATAAATGTGACCAGTTGCCATGGGATTGGGGATTCCAGGTCAATTTTTTTAACACCTGAGCACAAATACAGAAGCTGTAGTTTAACTTTCACTAATTCTTAAACTTACTGATTTTGAGACCCTAGAGCGAGAGAAAGAGAAATAGATATGGAAAGAGAAAAAGATAAATTGAGAGAAATGGAGACAGAGAGAGAGTCAGAGACAGGGATAAAGAGTGAGGGAGCGAGAGAGAAAACCACTGCAGCTGTTACAGCCAGTTAGGATAAAATAAAGTATTCTAATAGATTCAAGACAGAATTCTGATGGGAATGCCTCCGGTGGTTTGAAAACTTGAAAATTAGTGTTTGGACTGGAGCATGCCTCGTAACTTAAAAGTCACTTCAATGATTCTCAGAAGTGAAGGGAAACAATGTTTAATGGTCAATGGACATTTGACTCAATGACCTGTTTTGTCAGTGTTTTATGTTTGTGTTTATGTTTATGTTTGAGGGCGGCACAGTGGCACAGTGGTTAGCACTGCTGCCTCACAGCGCCTGAGACCTGGGTTCAATTCCCGACTCAGGCAACTGACTACGTGGAGTTTGCACGTTCTCCCCGTGTCTGCGTGGGTTTCCTCCGGGTGCTCCGGTTTCCTCCCACAGTCCAAAGATGTGCGGGTCAGGTGAATTGGCCATGCTAAATTGCCCGTAGTGTTAGGTAACTGGTAAATGTAGGGGTATGGGTGGGTTGCGCTTCGGCGGGTCGGTGTGGACTTGTTGGGCCGAAGGGCCTGTTTCCACACTGTAAGTAATCTAATCTAAAACAAACTTAGGAGGAGACTTTTCCTGTTGTCATAGAGTCATAAAGTCATACAGCATGGAAACAAATCCTTCAATAAACTACTCCACGCTGACCATGTTCCCAAACTAAACTCGTTCCACTTGACTGCATTTGGCCCATATCTCTCTAAACCTTTCCTATTCATGTATTCATCCAAATGTCTTTTAAATGATGAAACTGTATCTGCATCCATCTCTTCCCCAGGTAGTTCATTCTGCACATGAACCATTCTTTGCTTATAAAAGTTGTCCCTCGTATCCTTTCTAAAACTTTCTCCTCTCACCTTAAAAATATGTTACCTAGTTTTGAACTGCACTACCCTAGCAAAAAGATCCTTGCTATTCTCCTTATCTATACCTCTCGTGAATTTACATGCCTGTATAAGATCACCCTTCAACCTCTTGCATGCCAGTGAAAAAAATCCCCACCTGTCCTTTTAAGTCAAACCCTCTAATCTCAGCAACATCTTACTAAATCTTTTCTGAATCCTCTCCAATTTAATAATATCCTTCCCATAGCAGGACGATCGAAACAACACACAATACTTCAGAACTCAACAATGTCTTTTATAACCTTAACATGATATCCAGTGTTTAGTTGTTAAGCTTTTAATTTACTTGCTATAGCAGAAGTCTTAAAATGTGAAATAATGTGTAATTTTTCAATTCTAGCACCGGGAATTTAAAAATATCAAAAGATTTTTAAAAAATCTGTTGCTGTCTTCTAGATCTCTTTCTTAATCACACCTTGCTTTTTCTATCTTCAATTCAGCTTTTATATCTGATGTTAGTATTGAATTATCTTTTCTTCACTTTGGCATTCAGACTATACATCACTCATTAATGATTCTTCAATCTGATAAGTTAAGGAGCTGCATATTTGCTTTCCCTGTTCACACAGTGTTCTGTACACTTTCATATTCTCTAATTTAAAGTATATTACAACACAAATGCTATAAAAAGTCAGTGGACATGCGTGAGCGTAGTTACTCATTGGTATCATTTGTTCGCAGAGAATAATGGTTTTCAAAATATATTATGTAAGTGAGAATCATGTTCTACCTGTTTCTGGCCAGGTTCACACACAAATGGAAAATCCAGACTGCCTTTTTTCATCATCTTAGGACAGTGGATATAATGCCAACAGCTATTGTGAAAAATTGGGTAGTCTGTCACAAGGCAACTTATAGAAATACAACAAAACATGAACGAAAGAAAATAACTAATTGCTCATGATCTGACAATGAAGCAAAATATGAATCCCATGTTTTACTCCACTCAAATGACATAGTAAATGAAGTTTAAATATGTGTTTATTTGCAGATGCCTATCTTTTATTCATATCATTAACTCAGTAAATGATGTATTCAAATTGCAGAATATTGGTTTCTTGTAATAAGGATACCCAAATGAAATGCATTACCATTAAATTAAATATTGTGAAAAAGAGACAAAATTGTTTGGGTTCTGAAGGTCAGTGGTGACCAGTCCAGTGAGCTCAACCTACATCTTGAGTGGGGGTCCACCAGAATGGGCAGAGATTTGACTGGAACCTGGATGTACAAGATCTCACACTCAAATCAAAGGTTCCTAAACTCTAAATAAAATCTAGAAATCCAGGGATGTGAGAGCTGGCCACATCCATCCAGGTTGCTTCTATTGCTCCAACTTTCAAAAAAATCAAGCCCTTGCAAGCCATTTACTCAACTGGTTTTGATAGACTGTTTGGCATCTCTGCCTTATACTCTCGCTTCCAAAAAAGGCCAAACAAAGTAATCTCTGAAAGCCACAGAATCATCACACTTACCATTTTCCACATGGAGTATTTTGGGCCTCCACCAGCATGGCTGTCTCACATTCCTTCCAGGGTCACCTGGAGATGATGAGCTACATCAGGATCCTACAATCCATCACTTAGCTTGGGCTATGGGATGGTCAGCTCATTCAGCTCTGCAGCCACCTGAGAGTCAACATGCGTCCCTTTGTGCCAAATGTCAGCAATGGTTTACAGCAGAATAGATTTACATTGTGATTCATCCGTTAGAAGAATAATGCAAATCTTCAAGGTTTATCAGGATAGATTGTGATGACTCTGTATATTTACATTTGAATGATATATGTTTACGGTTATGGGAATGGGGTGGATAAACCATATTAATGTGTTTGATCAGTTGTGATTTTATCAGCTCAACAGGCCAGATGATCTACTCCTCTTCTCTCCTGTCATCTTTTTTTGGGACTGTATTTAATTGCGAATGAAATAAGGGGAGTTATAATTTGCTCTGACTTAGGTCTGATAACTGACTTGGCAAGGTGGCCATTAAAGACAGAATGGAGGGCTGAAGAAGGGTCACTGGAATCAAAATGTTAACTTTGCTTTCGCTGCACAGATGCTGCCAGATCTGCTGAGTTTGTCCAGCAATTTCTGACTTTGTTTCTGATTTCCTGAATCAGCAGTTTTTTTTTAAATAGAGGATTGATTTGTTTTGCTGGAAGAGAGAATGGAGCTCACATTTAGAAGCAATGGCAGCAGCATCTGTGTTAAACAGCCATCCCCAAAGAACCAGGAAGGTGTTGAGAATATCAGCTTGTCAAGACTTCTATTCTAAACTGTCCATTTACATCCAATGTAAAATAGATTCGGGATCTAAAATAATAATCCATCATGGATACAAGATCCATATAATATTTGTTGCCATGGAGATGAGTTTTGAGAGCAGAAGGGTTTCGAAGATATCCCTGTAAACTCTCAGAAAAAGGCAGACAGCCAAGACCTGGGATAAACAGCATGTGAGAGATATAGAGTAGTTAGAAGCTAGAAGTCTCTTTAGTTCGCCTCTCAGGAAAGCAAAGAGCTCACACTCAGATTGAAAAGTCCAAATTCAACAACTTTTGAGGTGAGACATGAAGATTCATTCAGCCTGTACCAGAGGGAGAATCTCTATGAAAACTGTCAGATGAAGTGACATGGAGGTGCTAGTGTTGGACTGGTTAAAAATCACACAACACCAGATTATAGTCCACAGGTTTGTCTGAAAGCTTGCATTCTCATATGAAAGGCAGTTCTGAGTTTGAAAGATACCAGGATTGTAGTGGAAAAGGACAAATGTAAACTCTTAGGAACTAAACTTTTTTTGGACTGGTTCAGAAGTTTCAATGCAATGGTTTAAAATATAGTGATGCCTCCACCAATAATGGTTAGTCAATGTCACTCCTACTTTGCTTGTTACTAGAAATGTCTTGAATTGAATTAGCTTTATTGCCACATATGCTCAAATGAGTACAGTGAAATGTTTATAGATCCCCACTTATGGAGCCATTTTATGTACAAAGGTATCCAGATACTCCTTCTTTGATTACAAGATCTTAGAAAATAGAGAAATAAAATGCAGCGCATTGCAGAAATGAAAGTCCAGAACAGTGGTCATCGAGGCCATACTACGTTGGCATCTCACTTCCGGTCTGCACCAGGCCCTGGCTCCAGACTGTGCACAGCTTCATCTTGAGGATCATGATGCTGTGAGATCACGCTGGTATCACCTGAAGCCTGGGTGACCACGCTGAGGCAATGACCGGGAGGCCACCTCATCGTACCGGGAAGTTGGCGGTGGGAGGAGGGCACCACGCCAGGCCGGGAGAACCTCTCGACATGCCGACTGGAGACTGGGAATCATCAGAGGCTGGGAATTGTTGGAGGCCAGGAATTGTCAAAGGCCAGGAATTGTCGGAGGCCGGAAATCGTCTGAGGTTGGGAATCATTGGAGATCGTTAATCATTAGGGGCCGGGAATCATCAGAAGCCGGGCATCGTTGGAGAGTGTGAATCATCAGGGGCTGGGAATTGTCAGAGGCCAGGAATCGTCAGAGACTGGGAATCGTCGGAGGCCAGGAGTTTTCAGAGACCAGAAGTCAACCGGAGGCTGAAAGCATTGGAGGCTGGGAGAAAAGAAGAAGAAAAAAACACCAAGAGGGAATAAAAAGAGAAGAATAGGAAGAAAAATGGAACAGAGAGGATGAGCTCTGCTGAAACCTTAAAACAAAAAAATCTTACATGTCATCCTTTAACTTTTCACTGGAAGGTTACATTTCATTTTCAAATGTTATTGGTCTGTATAGAGATTTTAAGAATTGTTGAAGTACCATAATATTCTAAAACTGTTTTGTAATGCAGATTGTTCAACCATGTAGGAATGAAAGAAACTCAAATGCATCAGAAATAGTGGCCGTTTCCCACCTCTTTTCCAATGACAATTAATAACATTATTTTATTTTAGATTTGAGCAGCTACTAATCAAACTCACAGGCAAGAGCATTTTCACTATGTTCAATTTTGTATAACCATATTCCATTAACAGGAAGAAAATGGGTCAATCAGCAAGTACCTGTAATAACGCTCTTTTCACACTTCTCAAAATGCCAATGGGCCTCTTAACCAGTATAAATGACAAAAAAAATCTGTTCTTTCAGATGTGGATTGCACAAAATTTGCAATAATGGCTCCAGATGAAAATTGAAAAGCCAATTTCACTGACCAACTATGGAGAGTCTAATGGAATGCATCCTTGCAAAATTGCAAGCCTTTTTGTTATAACAGCTAGAAGCATATTTCTGAGGCAAATTACCTGACAATATAATGCCATTGTGAAGTTTTACTACTTAAGAGAAACAATCATTGGAAGGCAAGGATATTGCAGGAACAAATCAGCCAAAGATAGAACTGACGGATATATGGAAATAACAGATCCATATACTAATGTATTGGAAAAGTAATAATTAGCATAAAAATGTAGAAGCATGTTTCACCAATATTGAAAAACTAGATACCAATTTCTTGTAACAGAAGATATTGAAACACACTTAGTTTGGGAAACATAATAAAATCAGCTAAAATACACTGTAAACATAGCAGCAAAGTTATTTATGCAGCACTTTCTTCCACCAGGCCACTGTGGAGCAGACAATTGGTCTGTTGAAATGAGGGTCTTATATTGGTTTGTGTGTGTGTTGGGGGTGGGGTTGGAGGGTAGTGGAGGGGGCTTTTTTTTCACTCCAGACAGAGTGTGCTACATTATCCTAGCATGTTGGGAGCATGCAGGGAGAGGACATGATGGACTCTGCAGAGTTTTATTTAATTCCCTACGTGTGGAAACAGGCCCTTCGGCCCAACCAGTCCACACTGACCCTCCAAAGGATAACCCACCCAGACCCATTTCCCTGACTAATGCACTGAGCACTAAGGCCAATTCACCTGACCTGCAGGTCTTTGTACTGTGGGAGGAAACCGGAGCACCCGGAGGAAACCCACGCAGACACGGGAAGAATGTGCAAACTCCACACAGACAGTCACCTGAGCCGGGAATCGAACCTGGGACCCTGGTGCTGTGAGGCAGCAGTGCTAACCACTGAGACACACACACACACACACGCACACACACACACACACACACACACGCACACACACACACACACACACACACACACGCAGAAGGTGAGACAGTGGGAGCAACACTTTCAGCATGAAAGAGTGCAACAAGCCTAACAGGACTTTATTGTCACCCAGTTCCAATAGATGTCAATAGGTGCAGTGATAGTCACCGACAATAAATGATTGAAATCAAGCAGTTCCTGTTTGGTCCCAGTAACAAATGCAGATTTTTTTAATTTATTTTTTTCTTCACTTTTGTCATTGATTAAATAAAAACATTTTAACAATTTAGAAGTTGTGGATATAGGGGGTTGAATTCCTCTAGATAGAACACCTTTTAATGCAGCAATGCTGTTGGACATCAGCAGACACATGGTCCTTGCTAGAAGATGAATCCTGTTCCAGTGGCAAGGAACCCGCAACGATTGGGGATTCTCCTAGCACTGCAGATTTCATTCTGTCACACAGCCATTGATATTAGATGAATATTTTCTGCCCAGATTGGCAATGAGGACTTGTTTTGAACTGCGCTTTGTTTGATTACTCTGGTCTGACCTTACTGTTCAGGTGGCCCAGCTGGGAGTTGAGAACTCCTGATGATATCACTCTCAGAATCAATGGAACATTCCAGCATTTCCATCATAGGAAGATGGAGAGACTTTGGGACAGCAAGGCTCCAACATAAAATAAAACAGTGCAAGTGAAGACATATTTACAAAAGTGCTGACTGTATGCAATGATTGAACAACCATGTCACCAATGTTCATGTAGAAGGCTTTCTCTTTCCTCTCCATTACGTTCTGACCAAGTGCAGGCATGGGTTCTGCAGCCAGGGTGGACAGATAGTCCCTGGTGATTTTGAAGACTTGAGCAGATAGACCCTGGTGACTTTGGGTTTAAAAGTTACCAGCCAGATGAAGCTCTCCTGCAAAGTTGTATGTCAGCTAGGAGAAAGTAAGGACTGCAGATGCTGGAGATCAGAGTCAGAACGTGTGGTGCTGGAAAAGGCAGCATCCGAGGAGCAGGAGAGTCAATGTTTCAAGCATAAGCTCTTCATCAGGAATGTGGCAAAGATGTATGCTCAGACTACCCGACTTTCATTGCTGAAGTCAATGGAATCATTGCACTGAGAAGGTGAATAGCAGGGCACCTATGGAAGTGTCAGAGATGAAACTGTCTGGATAGCTGTCCATTGTTCCTTTTCTCTGGGGATGCCATCTGCCACCACCCTGTCTCTTGGGAAGATGGGGCATCTAGAGTGAGGTCAAGGTGCCACGTTCTCCTCTTGCCTTGCCATTAATCCTGAGCATCCATAGCTGGAGCAACAGGGTGTAAGACTAAGCCAGTGTTCAGCTGCAAATGTGTTGCTGGTCAAAGCACAGCAGGCCAGGCAGCATCTCAGGAATAGAGAATTCGACGTTTCGAGCATAAGCCCTTCATCAGGAATAAGAGAGAGAGCCAAGCAGGCTAAGATAAAAGGTAAGGAGGAGGGACTAGGGGGAGGGGCGATGGAGGTGGGATAGGTGGAAGGAGGTCAAGGTGAGGGTGATAGGCCGGAGTGGGGTGGGGGCGGAGAGGTCAGGAAGAGGATTGCAGGTTAGGAGGGCGGTGCTGAGTTGAGGGAACCGACTGAGACAAGGTGGGGGGAGGGGAAATGAGGAAACTGGAGAAATCTGAATTCATACCTTGTGGTTGGAGAGTACCCAGGCGGTCGAAACGTCGAATTCTCTATTCCTGAGATGCTGCCTGGCCTGCTGTGCTTTAACCAGCAACACATTTGCAGCTGTGATCTCCAGCATCTGCAGACCTCATTTTTTAAGCCAGTGTTCAGCACTTATTGAGAATTCTGTTGGAGCTAGCCCTCCAAGGTTGCACCATCCTTTCCATGGGAGCTGCTATCTTGAGATTGGTATTCAACGGCAGAATAAAACTAAATGATGTCCTTGTGCATTTCAGGAAGCAAGAGAAGATGGTACCACAAACTCTTTGGAATGCAGAGAATTACTGACTTTTCAAAATGTGCTGACACTGACCCACACTGCAGTATCAACCCAGGCTGGACAGGTCTAATGCAATGACCTCCTGTTGCAGTCAACTAGGAAGAGACTGAGCCTTCTTTCAGTGACCCCATCCAGCAATGTCTGGAAACCAGCATCAGTAAACCTGAAAGTCAGTTTTGACTTCTTGAGGGACATCTGTGGGTTTCTAGGGGTGACCACCATACGCTGAGCGGCAGTTCCTAGATTACAGTGAGGTAAGTGGTGTCCAGCTTGCCTTTAAATATAACACCAGAACCTTCAGCCCACAAGGTCCTGTACATGATGAGATATTGTGTTTTCCTCATCACATGTGATTTGTTCATTAATTGATGCAACATCTCATTGCATGAACAATAAGCTGATAAAAAGTGATCGCACAAGATTTCCATCCCCACACGACCAGTGGATGTTCCACCATTGAACACGCTCAGTACTATACTTTAACTTCAAAATGGAAAATATCAACCATTTTGTATTGGTTATAAAGCACCTTTAGATGTCCTGAGATTGTGAAGGAGGTTGTTGGAAGCTAACTTCTTTCTTTTTAGTACAACATCAATGCTCCATCTGTGAAAAAAAAACTGGCAGTTACTGCTGTACTATGGACTCCTTAATTCACTGCACTTGCTCTGTTCCAGAAAAATCTAAAAACTAAATGAAACACTAAGGGCATGGGCAGCTTCACATTTGATGGTAATCTTAAATATATTGATTTAATTTGGGCTGCACCCCTTCGTCTGCTATCCTGCAACTAAGATTTGTTTTTGGTGTCATTTGTTTCTTAATACATCTTAAAGCCTAAGTAATTGAATGAATAATATCAATTGCTCATTATGCTAAACAAATGCCTGGTTTCTTTTCCCTTCATTGTTGTCCCATCTCACTGCTCTCGTTGTGTGTTGGTTAACAGAAAGTCTAGTCAATGGCACAGAACAGAGCTTTCTCTACTAGTTTCCTACAGTTCCCACACCCACTCTGAAAAACACCATCAGTGAAGTTGTGTTCTCCCTACTCCCTTAGTTAATATATGGATTCCTGAGACATGAATTGAGGGCACTGAACCAAGACAGGTTCCAAAGCATCAGTGAGAATATTCAGTTTCACCAGGGCTCTTTGGAAGGACGCAAACTTGGACAATGCCATCTCAATCTATTTGAAACTTTAATTCAAAAGTTTGAACGTTTTGAAAAGTGATGGCAAACTTAGATGATATACTCAGGATGTTCAGCGGTTGCATCTCACTCAGTAATGCCTCAATTTTAGTACGTTGAATGATCCTATAAGTTGTTCTCCACAGAGAGCAGAAATGATGTGCTTGAGTCCAGGAGAGGGGTGATGTCAAAAGGGAACATTGATGTTGGAACGCTTCTCAGAGCATTCCCACAGCACACAATAAAAGTTTAATATTGACCATTTAAATATAAATTATATGGCTTTTTTAAATTGAAAATAACACTTTGAGATACTCTATGAATAAACGCTTACAACACTGGCCTAAGTATGACATGTCTTCCCTTCTGTTGGGATGGCACCATGGCTCAGTGGTTAACACTCCTGCCTTCACAGTGCCTGGGACCCAGGTTTGATTTCAGCCTTGGGTGACCGTCTGGATGGAGTTTACACATTCTCCCTATGTCTGCGTGGATTTCCTCCAGGTGCTCCAGTTTCCTCCCATAATCCAAGAAGTGAACATTAGGTTGACTGACCTTGCCAAATTGCCCATAGTGTCATGATGTGCATGTTAGGTGGATTGGCTAATGGTGAATTCAGGGTTGCGGGGATTGAATGCAAAGCTGGATCTGGGTAGAATGCTCTTCTGAGAATCGGGGTGATCGTTTTGCACCAAATGGTCTTTTTCTGCACTGTAGAGATTCTACGAAGACATGGAAGGGTTTGTTCTTCAGAGAAACAAGTGTCTTTGAACTGAAGCTCTCCACTTCTGCAATTTTTTTTCCATCTTACCTGGATCCTGCAATCTAATTGTTAAAGGCTGTTTGCTATGTTTAGTAAATAACTTCATTACCAATATGTTAAAGTTGAACTATGTTTTAATCTACCAATTGCCATATTCTATGATCTTAAAATGATAGTTATTAATCCTGAGCTAGCCTAAACATTACATATATAATAGGTTAGGTTGAGGTTCAAACGAGATGCAGATTATTTATGAAAAGTCCCCTTTATTGTCAGTGAACATTGAGAGACAGATTGACTGCAAGCTCAGAATTAAAGTACCTTTAGGGTTTTTTTTCTTCACAGCTGTAGCTGAACAAAATTTCCACTAAAGATACAGCAGTAAAATGTGCAAAGGCAGAAAGAAATCCATTACCAAACAAGTTAAAACGATGTTTCAGTGTAATATGCATGATCCAACACTTTATCCCTTTAAAGTACACAGTACAAAGCAAAAACACAAATATTCCCTAGGGATGGGCAACAAATGGTGACCTTGTTAGTGATAGCCAAATGCCAAGATCTGAATACAACAATGTTGTTTAAACACATCATGAACATAGACTTCATTGAAGTCATGCTCAACCTGCTCTTCATACTCCTTCTTACCTATTTTACAACTACCTATCACGTGGCCTTAATGGCATTTGGTCATTCTTCATATGTGTGCCAGGATAGTACGCAAGGTAATCTACTACGCCTGGTGAAAACTAAGTATGTGTTCCTTACTTGATATCACAATACTTTCACTATGAGCTATTGGGATGGGAGACAGAAATTTCATAGACTGCAATCCTTACGGAGTAAGAGCAAGCTCCTACATTTGTATTGCAATTTTGAGTTTTGCAATGTGATTGACTATGAAATAGGTTGATAAAAATAAGTCGACATGTCCATCAATAATAACTTCCTGATAGTTAATGTAAAAAATCTGTGGAAGCAATAACCCCAACCAGAAAATGTTGACATCTTTCTGTGCTTAACAGCATTTGATCGCACTCATTCTGAATGATCAGCCTTCCAAAACATTTCTTCTGTCATTGCTTGACATCCAGCAATGATCTATTGAAATTGATGACCCGGAATGAAATCACACAGTGCTCCAAGCACATCAGTTGTGAACATTTATTTTCCTTTAAAATACTTAGCAGAATTCAATTGAAATCACTGGACATCAACTAACAGGGAATTAAGCTGAAACAAGACTTGCGCGCAATTCCTCAGTCTAGAAGCAATCGAGAAAAGGGAGTAACTAAAAGATCACAATTTTTCTAAGTCCAACCTTAATTCTGTGATTACTTAATGTTAACAAGTCACTACAGTGATGATTAATGCTATTAGTATTTGCTTTATTGATTAGCATTACAATACTCAGTTGTTTTAATATGATCTAGTTTTTTTTATTTTGTATATTATTGCAGTCTTCCTGCTATCCACTCCTGTTCTACTCCGTTTCTGCCTGCTCCACTTCCTTCCTCTACTTCTCTGCACTCTTCCTCTCATGCTCCCATCTCATCACCTCAACCTACACTCCCCTCTCTTTCTCCATCCTCTGCTCTTCTTCCCACACTCTCTTCTCCCATTTTCTATCATCCTTGTACCTTTTCCTCCCTTCTGTCTAACCTTTCTTACCCCATTGGAGATTATTTCTCTCCCACCTTCCCTACTTCTCTATCCCACATTTCCCCCTACTCCCACTTCATCTTGTCTCTCTTTCTCCCCAAATCTGCCCTCCTTCTCTAACACCTCATTTACCTAACGTTTTTCTACTTTCACAGCACTCTCAGCACTTTGCTACCCTCATTTGTTTCCCAACACCCTCCTCAGTTATTCCTCCCATCCTGTCTCCTCCATGTCCACATCCCTTTTTCAACTCAACCCCCTCCCACCCCTCACCCATCTCCTCACCATAATTGATTCTGGTAACTTTTTTGTTTCTCATTTATAAAAACAAAACATTATTATCTTGTAAACAGCATAGAATCTAGAGTAACTAATTTATAAATTAAATCAAAGACAATGATAATTGCAGGACAGGTGGTGTATTGCTGCTGCAGCATGTGGAAGCTACCAGTGCGATCCAGCGTGAACACCTTCCCAGTAAGTGTTTGTACCTCAAGGAATTTTGGAACCAAGTTAAGGAGCCCATGTGCAACTCAAAGATATTGTGCCACATCAGAAAGAGAAAGTTATCTAAACCCATAAATCCCTGGGACCTGGAAAAGCACAGCAGGTCAGAAAGCATCCAAGATGCAGGACAGTTAACATTTTGGGCCAAACCCCTTTGTCAGTGCTGGGGAGGAGGTCGTGAAGCCAAGAAATAAATAGAGGAAGGGAGGTTAGGGCTGGGGGAAGGTCAGGTGGGATGGTAATAGGTAGGGGGTTAGTCAGTGGGAAGGGTGGAACAGATAGGTACGTAGGAAGATGGCCAGTTTAGGTCAGGCCAGGGAAGTGAGGAGCAGGGGTAGGGCTGGACACGGTATAAGGCCTCACCTGTCCATCTTCCTACTCATCTACTGATTCCATCCTTCCCAGCGACTAATCACAATCACCTCCTACCTGCATTCACCTATCACCATCCCACCTACCCTGCCCCCCAGCCCTACCCCCTCCCTCTATCTACTGCTGGGCTCCCCTCCCCCTCCCCAGTCCTGACAAATATCTGAGACATTGTTAAATATCACACAACACCAGGTTATAGTCCAACAGGTTTAATTGGAAGCACAACTAGTTTTCGGAGCAACGCTCTTTCATCAGGTGATAGTGGACTATCACCTGATGAAAGAGCGTCGCTCCGAAAGCTAGTGTGCTACCAATTAAACCTGTTGGACTATAACCTGGTGTTGTGTGATTTTTAACTTTGTACATCCCAGTCCAACACCGGCATCCCCAAATCTGAAACATTGACTTTCTTGTTCCTCAACTTCTGTCTGACCTACTGTGCTTTTCTAGCTTCACATCTATTAACCCTGGCAGGCCTTACTGTCTCCAAATCCCTGGGACCAAATCATGTATACCCTATAATTTTGTTGGAAGCTAGGGAAAGGATTGCTGGGCCCCATGCTGAGATACTTGTAACATCGACTGCCACAGCTGAGGTGCTGGAAGTCTGAAGTTGGGCTAACATGGTGCCATTATTTAAGAAAGGAGGTAAGGAAAAGCCAGGGAACTATAGACCAGTGAGCCTGACGTCAGTGGTGGGTAAGTTGGTGGAGGGATTCTGAGGGACAGGATTTACATGTATTTGGAAAAGCAAGGACTGATTAGGGATAGTCAACATGGCTTTGTACATGGGAAATCATATCTACTAACTTAATAGAGTCTTTTTACAGAAATACCAAAAAAGAATGATGCAGAAAGAATGGAGGACATTGTTTCTATGGACTCAACAAGGTTCTTTATGGTAGACTGGTTAAAAAGGTTAGATCACATGGAATGCAGGGGGAACTAGCCAATTGGATACAAAATTGGCTTCAAGGTAGGAGACAGCGGGCGGTGGTGGAGGGTTGTTTTTCCAACTGCAGGTCTATGACCAGATGTGCCGCAAGGATCGGTACAGGGTCCACAGATTATTGACATTTATATGAATGACTTGGATGTGATATAGGAGGTATGTTTAGTAAGTCTGCAGATGACACCGGAATTGAAGGTGGAGTGGATTTTGAAGAAGATTATCTCAGAGTAGAACAGTATCTTGATCAGGTGGGTCAATGGGCCAAGGAGTGGCAGATGGCATTTAATTTCAATAACTGTGAGGTGCTGCATTTTGGAAAAGCAAATCAGGGCAGGACTTATACATTTAATGGTAAGTCCCTAGGGTGTGTTGCTGAACAAAGAGAGCTTGGAGTGCAGGTTCATAACTCCTTGAAAGTGGAGTCACTAGGACAGTGAAGAAGGTGTTTGGTATGCTTGCCCTTATTGGTCAGTGCATGGAGTATAGGTGCTGGGAGGTCATGTTGTAGCTGTACAGGACATTGGTTCGGCCACTTTTGAGACACTGAATTCAATTCTAGTCTCGCTGTTATAGGAAAGATGTTGTTAAACTTGAAAAGTTTCAGAAAAGATTTACAAGGATGTTGCCAGGGTTGGAGCTACAGGGAGAGGCTGAATAGGCTGGGGCTGTTTTCCCTGGAGCATCGGAAGCTGAGGAGTGACCTTCCAAATTATATAAAATCATGAGGGGCATGGATAGGGTGAATATCCAAGGTCTTTTTCCCAAGGTGGGGGTGTCTAAAACTGGACGGCATAGGTTAAAGGTGAGAGGGGAAAGATTTAAAAGAGACTTGAGTGAAATTTTTTTCACAAGCAAGTGATGGAGGCTGATACAATTTTGTCATTTAAAAAGCATTTAGATAGGTACATGAATAGGATGGGGTTAGAGGGTTATGGTTCAAATGGTGGTAAATGGGACTAGATCAGTTTAGGATATCTGGCCAGCATGGATAAGTTGGATTGATGGGCGTTTCCATGCTGTGCAACTTATAACTTTGCTCCAGAGAGTGGTCACACCGTTCAGATGAGGTGATTCAGAATTGCTCTGTGATCAGGGATTGGTAGGTGTGACTGCAGATGAGGCAGGAATGAGGACCCACAGGTTTCCAATTGAGGAGCCTTGGGCGTCTGCAATTGTCCAACATTTACAAGGTCCTGATCAGTTGGTGCTGGAAAAGCACAGCAGGTCAGGCAGCATCCGAGGAGCAGGAAAATCGAGGCTTCGGGCAAAAGCCCTCCATCAGGAAGAGGCAGGGAGCCTCCAGGATAGAGAGAGAGATTTAAAAAAAAACAAGTTGTAAGGATGCAAGTAGGGACTGCAGGGAGGATAAGCAAACTACCATGGGACTTGAGTACAGGAAGTCATTCAAGTTGATGGAGCAAATAGGAATGCAATAATGGTAGGGGTCTATATCATTGGGGGGAACAGAAACTATTCTCTACAACCGTGAGCAGGAGACTCAAAGCCTGTGTGTCTGCCTTGTATCAAAATTAGGAACATTTCCAGTTTGGAGAATAACTTGGGATGGATCTAGTTGTCATGGTGGTACCAATCACATTGGTAGAACTAGAGGGGAGGTTCTGCTGAAGACTTTTTATACTGTTAGGAGCTAAATCAAAAAGCAGAGACTCAAAGATAATAAGACCTGGATTACTGAGTAAAGTGTCATAGTGTCAACTAAATCAAGGAATTAAGTGCGTGGCTCAAAGATTGGAGTGGATGGAATGGGTTTCAGTTTGTTGGGTGTGAGTACGAGGACTGGGGTAGAAGGGAACTTCAGTGGATGGGCTTCACTTCAATCGTGCTGGGATGTGTGTCCTAATGAATCAAATAACTAGAGCTGTAGAGAGGGCTGTAAACTAACTTGACGGAGGGGACATTTGGGAGAGGGGAAATGAAGGCTTACAATACAAGAAGTTAGAGTAGCATTACATGGCAGTTAATTGGATAAGAACATCCAGAGGAAGGGACAGAGTGTGCAAACGTGGAAAAACAGCAATAAATAGTCTCAAAGGAAAGAATGGCAAAAAAGATACAAAGTAAAAAAATCAAGGATAGGCAAGAAGGAAGGTGGGGTGGGTAGCATTGCTAGTATGGGATGCAATTAGTATGATAGCAGGAAATAATCTATGATTGGAAGATGTGGAATCGATATGGATGGAGGGGAAAGAAGACACTGGTAGGAGTAGTTTTTAGGGCCCCTTTACAGTAACTGTATAAAGGAACAGGGAATAACTCTGGAGATAATGAGGACATATAAAAAGGCAGTACACTAATCAGGGGTAAATTGGGAAAATTAGATTGGCAGAGATAGCCATGAGGACGAACTAACGGCATGCATTCAGGACTATCACCTGATGAAGTGGACACTGAATACCCTGACAGAGAAAGCACTGTGATAATCCTGACAGAGTGGACAATGTGGTCACTCTGACAGAGTGGACATTGTGATCACCCTTATATTTTGGACACTGACCACCCTGACAGAGTGGACACTGTGTTCACCCTGACAGATGGGACACTGATCACCCTGACAGAGTGGACACTGTGATCACCCTTATATTTTGGACACTGACCACCCTGACAGAGTGGACCATGTGTTCACCATGACAGAGTGGACACTGATCACTCTGAGAGAGTGGAGAGTGTGATCACTCTGACAGAGTGAACACTGATAATACTGACAGAGTGGACACTGTGATCACCCTGACAGAGTGGACACTGATCACTCCAACAGAGTGGACACGAATCACCCTGACAGAGTGCACACTATGATCACTGTGACAGAGTGACACTGATCACTCTGACATAGTCACTCTGACAGAGTGGACAATGATCACCCTGAGAGAATGGACACTGTGATCACCCTGACATCTTGGACGCTGATCACCCTGACAGAGTGGAGAGTGTGATCACCCTGACAGAGTGGACACTGTGATCACTCTGACAGAGTGGACACTGTGATCACTCTGATGGATTGGACACTGTAATCACCCTGATAGAGTGGACACTGTGATCACCCTGACAGAGTGGACACTGTGATCACCTTGACAGAGTGGGCACTGTGGTCACCCTGACAGAGTGGACACTGATTACTCTGACAGAGTGGACACTGTGATCGCTCTGACAGAGTGGACACTGTGATCACTCTGACAGAGTGGACACTGTGATCACTCTGACAGAGTGGACACTGATCCCCCTGACAGAGTACGCACTGTGATCACCCTGACAGAGTGGACACTGTGATCACCCTGACTGAGTGGACACTGAGCATACTGACAGAGTAGACACTGAGATCACTCTCATAGAGCGGACACTGATCACCCTGACAGAGTGGACACTGTGATCACCCTGACAGAGTGGACACTGATCACTCTGACAGAGTGGACACTGTGATCGCTCTGACAGAGTTGACACTGATCTCTCTGACAAAGTGGACACTGTGATCACTCTGACAGAGTGGACAATGTGATCAATCTGACAGAGTGGACACTGATCACCCTAACAGAGTGGGCACTGATCACTCTGACAGAGTGGACACTATGATCCCTCTAATGGATTGGACACTGTGATCACGCTGACAGAGTGGACACTGATCACCCTGACAGAGTGCACATTGTGATCACATTGACAGAATGGACACTGTGATCAACCTAACAGAGTGGACACTGTGATCACCCTGACAGAGTGGAAACTGATCACTCTGACAAAATTGACTCTGTGATCAACCTGACAGAGTGGACACGAATCACCCTGGCAGAGTGGATGCTGTGATCACCCTGACAGAGTGGACACTGATCACCCTGACAGAGTGCACACTGTGATCACCCTGACAGAGTGGACACTAATCACCCCGACAGAGTGAATGTTGTGATCACCCTGACAGAGTGGACACTGATCATCCTGACAGAGTGCACACTGTGATCACTCTCACAGAGTGGACACTGATCACCCTGACAGAGTGAACACTGGTCACTCCGACAGAGTGGACAATGTGATCACTCTTACAGAGTCGACACCGATCTCTCTGACAAAGTGGACACTGTGGTCACTCTGACAGAGCGGACACTGTGATCACCAAGACAGAGTGGACAATGTGATCAATCTGACAGAGTGGACACTGTGATCAATCAGACAGAGTGAACACTGATTACCTTAACAAAGTGGACACTGATCGCTCTGACAGAGTGGACACTGTGATCACTTTAATGGATTGGACACTGTGATTGCCCTGACAGAGTGGACAATGTGATCACGCAGACAGACTGGACACTTTGATCACGCTGACAGAGTGCACACTGTGGTCACTCTGACAGAGTGGTCACTGATCACCCTGAGAGAGTACATACTGTGATCACTCTGACAGAGTGGGCACAGATCACCCTGATGGAGTGGACACTGTGATCACTCTGACAGAGTGAACACTGATCATACTGACAGAGTGGACACTGTGATGACCCTGACAGAGTGGACACTGATCACCCCGACAGAATGGACACTGTGATCACTCTGACAGAGTGGACATTGTGGTCACTCTGAAAGAGCGGACACTGTGATCATTCTGACAGAGTGGAAAATGTGATCACCCTGACAGAGTAGACACGGTGATGCCTCTGACAAAGTGGACACTGATCACCCTGACAGAGTGGACACTGTAATTGCCCTGACAGAGTGGACTCTGTGATCACTCTCACAGACTGGACGCTGTGATCCCTCTGACAATGTGGGCACTGTAATCACTCTGACAGAGTGGACACAGATCACCCTATCAGAGTGGACACTGTGATCACCCTGACCGTGTGGACACTGTGATCACTCCGACAGAGTGGACACTGTGATCCTTCTGACAGAGTAGACACTGTGATCACTCTGACAGACTGGACCATGTGATCACCCTGACAGAGTGGACACTGTGATCACTCTGACAGAGTGGACACTGACCACCCTGACAGAGTGGACACTGTGATCACTCTGACAGACTGGACCATGTGATCACCCTGACAGAGTGGACACTGTGATCACTCCGACAGAGTGGACAGTGATCACCCTGACAGAGTGGACACAGTGGTCACTCCGACAGAGTGGACAATGTGATCACTCTGACAGAGTGCACACGTTGATCACCCTGACAGAGTCGACTCTGGGATTACCCAGACAGAATGCACACTGTGATCACCCTGACAGTGTGGACACTGTTCTCTCTGACAGAGTGGACTCAGTGATCTCCCTGACAGAGTGGACACTGACCACTCTGACAGAGTGGACACTGTGATCACTCTGACAGAGTGGACACAGATCACCCTGACGGAGTGGACAATGTGATCACTCTTACAGAGTGGACACTGAACACTCTGACAGAGTGGACACTGTGATCACACTGACAGAGTCGACACTAATCACCCTGACAGAGTGGACACGAATCACACTGACAGAGACGACACTGTGATCACCATGACAGTGTGGACTCTGTGGTTACTCTGACAGAGTGAACACTGATCATACTGACAGAGTGGACACTGTAATCACTCTGACAGAGTGGACACTGAGCATACTGACAGAGTAGACACTGTGATCACTCTCACAGAGCGGACACTGATCACTCTGACAAAGTGGACACTGTGGTCATTCTGACAGAGCGGACACTGTGATCACCAAGACAGAGTGGACAATGTGATCAATCTGACAGAGTGGACACTGATCACTCTGACAAAGTGGACACTGTGGTCATTCTGACAGAGTGGACACTGTGATCACCAAGACAGAGTAGACAATGTGATCAATCTGACAGAGTGGACACTGATCACCCTAACAGAGTGGACACTGATCACTCTGACAAAGTGGACACTGTGGTCATTCTGACAGAGCGGACACTGTGATCACCAAGACAGAATGGACAATGTGATCAATCTGACAGAGTGGACACTGATCACCCTAACAGAGTGGACACTGATCACTCTGACAGAGTGGACACTATGATCACTTTAATGGATTGGACACTGTGATTGCCCTGACAGAGTGGATACTGTGATCACTCTGACAGAATGGACACTGATCACTCGGTCAGAGTGGACACTGTGATCACCCTGAGTGAATGGACAGTGTGATCACGCAGACAGACTGGACACTTTGATCACTCTGACAGAGTGGTCACTGATCGCCCTGAGAGAGTACATACTGTGATCACTCTGACAGAGTGGACACAGATCACCCTGATGGAGTGGACACTGTGATCACCCTGACAGTGTGGACACTGTGATCACTCTGACAGAGTGAACACTGATCATACTGACAGAGTGGACACTGTGATGACCCCGACAGAGTGGACACGGATCACTCTGACAGAGTGGACTCAGTGATCTCTCTGACAGAGTGGACCCTGACCACTCTGACAGAGTGGACATTGTGGTCACTCTGAAAGAGCGGACACTGGGATCACTCTGACAGAGTGGAAAATGTGATCACCCTGACAGAGTGGACACGGTGATGCCTCTGACAAAGTGGGCACTGTGATCACTCTGACAGGGTGGAAACTGATCACCCTGATGGAGTGGACACTGTGATCGCCCTGACA
Organism: Hemiscyllium ocellatum; assembly: GCF_020745735.1. NCBI lineage: Eukaryota > Metazoa > Chordata > Chondrichthyes > Orectolobiformes > Hemiscylliidae > Hemiscyllium > Hemiscyllium ocellatum. The sequence goes on from NC_083402.1 coordinate 77,686,842, forward strand.
GAGTGGACTCTGTGTTAACTCTCATAGACTGGACTCTGTGATCCCTCTGACAATGTGGGCACTGTAATCAACCTGACAGAGTGGACACGAATCATCACGACAGAGTAGACACTGATCACCCTGAGAGAGTGCACATTGTGATCACTCTGACAAAGTGAACACTGATCATACTGACAGAGAGGACACTGTGATCACCCTGATAGATTGGACACTGATCACCCTTACAGAGTGGACACTGTGATCACTCTGACAGAATGGACACTGATCACTCTGACAGAGTGGACACTGTGATCACTCTGACATAGTGGACACTGATCGCTCAGACAGAGTGGACACGGAGTTCACCGTGACAGAGTGAACACTGTGATCACCCTGACAGAATAGAGACAGTTCACCATGACAGAGTGGATACTGATCACTGTGACAGAGTGTACACTGTGATCTCTCTGATAAAGTGGACACTGTGATCACTCTGACAGAGTTGACACTGTGATCACACTGACAGAGTGGATAACGTGATCACCCTGACAGAGTGGACACTGTGATCACTCTGGCAAAGTGTACACTGCGCTCACACTGACAGAGTGGACACTGTGATCACCCTGACAGAGCGGATACTGATCACTGTGACCGAGTGGACACTGTTTACTCTGACAGAGTGGACACAGTCATCACCCTGACAGAATGGAGAGTTATCACACTGACAGAGTGATACTGATCACTGTGACAGAGTGGACACTGTGATCATCCTGAGAGAGTGGACACTGTGATCACCCCGACAGAGTGGACACTGATCACTCAGACAGAGTGGACACTGTGATCGCTCTTACAGAGGAATCTGAGCACTCTGACAGAGTGGACACTGTGATCAAACTGAAAGAGTGTACACTGATCACCCTGACAGCGTGGACAATGTGATCACCCTGTCAGAGTGGAATCTGTGATCACTCTGACAAAATGGGCACTGATCACTCTGACAGAGTGGACACTGTGATCAAACTGACAGAGTGTACACTGATCACCCTGACAGCGTGGACAATGTGATCACCCAGACAAAATGGGCACTGATCACACTGACAGAGAGGCCACTGTGAACACTCTGACAGAGTGGACACTGTGATCACTCTGACAGAGTGGACACTGTGGTCACCCTGACAGAGTGGACACTGTGATCACCTGACAGAGAGGACACTGATCACTCTGACAGAGTGGACACTGTGGTCACCCTGTCAGAGTGGACACTGATCACTCTGACAGAGTGGGCACTGATTACCCTGACAGAGTGGACACTGTGATCACCGTGACAGACTGGACACTGATCACCCTGACAGAGTGAACACTGTAATCACCCTGACAGAATGGATACTGATCATCCCATCAGAGTGGACACAGATCACCCTGAGAGAGTGGACACTGTGATCATCCTGAGAGAGTGGACACTGTGATCACCCCGACAGAGTGGAAACTGTGATCACTCAGACAGAGTGGACACTGTGATCGCGCTTACAGAGTGGAGACTGAGCACTCTGACAGAGTGGACACTGTGACCACCGCGACAGAGTGGACACTGTGATCGTCCTGGCAAAATGGGCACTGATCACTCTGACAGAGTGGAAACTGTGATCACTCTGACAGCGTGGACACTGTGATCACCCCGACAGAGTGGACACTGTGGTCACTCTGTCAGAGTGGACACTGTGATAACCCTGACAGAGTGGACACGGATCACCCTGACAGACTGCACACTGTGATCACCCTGACAGAGATGTCTGGGTGATCACAGCATCAACTCTGTCAGGGTGATCACAGAGTCCACTCTGTCAGGATGATTCATGTCCATTCTGTCAGGGTGATCACTGTGGTCACTCTGTCTGAGTGGACAATGTGATCACTCGGACAGCGTGGACAGTGTAATTACCCTGTAAGAGTGGACACCGATCACTCCGACAGAGTGATCACCCTGACAGAATGGACACTGATCACCTCATCAGAGTGGACACTCATCACCCTGAGAGAGTGGACGCTGTGATCACCCTGACAGTGTGGGTAAGATCACTCTGATAGAGTGGACACTGTGATCACTGAGACAGAGTGGACATTAATCACCCTGACACAATGGACAATGTGATCACGCTGACAGAGTTGACACTGTGATCACCCTGACAGCGTGGACAATGTGATCACGCCGTCAGAGTTGACACTGATAACCTTGAGAGGGTGCACATTAATCACCTTGACAGAGTGGACACTGTGATCACCCTGACAGCGTGGACAATGTGATCACCCTGACAGTGTGGACATTGCTCACTCTGACAGAGTGGACACTGTGGTCAATCTGACGGAGTTGACACTGTTATAACTCTGACAGAGTGGACACTATAATCCGCCTGACAGAGTGGACACTGCCATCACTCTGACAGAGCGGACACTGTGGTCACTCAGACAGAGTGGACACTGTGAGCATTCTGACAGAGTGGACAGTGTGATCACCCTGACAGAATGGATACTGATCACCTCTTCAGAGTGGACACAGATCACCCTGAGAGAGTGGACACTGTGATCATCCTGAGAGTGGACACTGTGATCACCCCGAAAGAGTGGACACTGATCACTCTGAAAGAGTGAACACTGTGATCGCTCTTACAGAGTGGACACTGAGCACTCTGACAGAGTGGACACTGTGGTCACTCTGACAGAGTGGACACTGTGATCACCCTGACAGAGTGGACACTGACCACCCTGAGAGAGTGGACATGAATCATCCTGACAGAGTGGATCTGTGATCACCCTGACAGAGAGAACACTGATCACCCTGACAGCGTGCACACTGTGATCACCCAGACAAAGCGGGCACTCTTATCACTCTGACAGAACGGAGATCACTCACCCTGACAGAGTGGACATTATGATCACACTGATAGAGTGGACACTGATCACTCTGTTAAAGTGAACACTGTGATCACTCTGACAGAGTGGATACTGTGGTCACTCAGATAGAGTGGTCACTAAGATCCCTCTGACAGAATGGACACTGTGATCACCCTGAGCGAGTGGACACTGTGATCACTCTGACAGAGTGGACACTGTGATCACCCAGACAGAGAGGACACTGATCACTCTGAAAGAGTGGACACTGTGGTCACCCTGACAGAGTGGACTCTGTGATCACCCTGACAGAGTGGACACTGATCACTGTGACAGGGTGGACACTGTGATCACCCTGACAAAGAGGACACTGTGATCACTCTGACACAGTGGACAGTGTGATTACCCTGACAGAGTGGACACTGATCACTGTGACAGAGTGGACACTGTGATCACCCTGATAGAGTGAACACTGACCACCCTGGGAGAATGGACATGAATCATCCTGATAGAGTGGACTCTGTGATCACCCTGACAGAGTGGACACTGTGATCACCCTGACAGCGTGGACATTGATCACCCCGACAGATTGGACACTGATCACCCTGACCGAGTGGACGCTGTGATCACTCTGACAGAGTGGACACTGTGATCACCCTGAGAGATTGGACACTGATCACTCTGACAGAGTGGACACTGTGATCACCGCGACAGAGTGGACACTGTGGTCACTCTGTCAGAGTGGACGCTGTGATCACCCTGACAGACTGGACACTGTGATCACCCTGACAGAGGTGTCTGGGTGATCACAGTGTCAACTCTGTCAGGGTGATCACAGAGTCCACTCTCTCAGGATGATTCAGGTCCATTCTGTCAGAGTTGACAAGGATCTCCCTCAGAGTGTGGACATTAATCACCTTGACAGAGTGGACACTGTGATCGCCCTGGCAGCGTGGACAATGTGATCACCCTGACAGTGTGGACATTGCTCACTCTGACAGAGTGGACACTGTGGTCAATCTGACGGAGTTGACACTGTTATAACTCTGACAGAGTGGACACTGCCATCACTCTGACAGAGCGGACACTGTGGTCACTCAGACAGAGTGGACACTGTGAGCATTCTGACAGAATGGACAGTGTGATCACCCTGACAGAATGGATACTGATCACCCCTTCAGAGTGGACACAGATCACCCTGAGAGAGTGGACACTGTGATCATCCTGAGAGTGGACACTGTGATCACCCCGAAAGAGTGGACACTGATCACTCTGAAAGAGTGAACACTGTGGTCACTCTGACAGAGTGGACACTGTGATCACCCTGACAGAGTGGACACTGACCACCCTGAGAGAGTGGACATGAATCATCCTGACAGAGTGGATCTGTGATCACCCTGACAGAGAGAACACTGATCACCCTGACAGCGTGCACACTGTGATCACCCAGACAAAGCGGGCACTCTTATCACTCTGACAGAACGGAGATCACTCACCCTGACAGAGTGGACATTGTGATCACACTGATAGAGTGGACACTGATCACTCTGTTAAAGTGGACACTGTGATCACTCTGACAGAGTGGACACTGTGGTCACTCAGATAGAGTGGACACTGTGATCACCCTGACAGAGTGGACACTGATCACTCTGACAGAGTGGACACTGTGATCACCCTGTCAGAGTGGACACTGATCACTCTGACAGAGTGGACACTGATTACCCTGACAGAGAGGACACTGTGATCACCTTGACAAAATGGGCACTGATCACTCTGACAGAGTGGACACTGTGATCAAACTGACAGAGTATACACTGATCACCCTGACAGCGTGGACAATGTGATCGCCCTGTCAGATTGGACACTGATCACTCTGACAGAGTGCACACACTGTGATCACCCCGACAGAGTGGACACTGATCACCCTGACAGACTGGACACTGTGATCACTCTGACAGAGGTGTCTGGGTGATCACAGCTTCAACTCTGTCAGGGTGATCACAGAGTCCACTCTCTCAGGATGATTCATGTCCATTCTGTCAGAGTTGACAAGGATCTCCCTCAGAGTGTGGACATTAATCACCCTGACAGAGTGGACACTGTGATCACCCTGGCAGCGTGGACAATGTAATCACCCTGACAGAGTGGACATTGCTCACTCTGACAGAGTGGACAGTGTAATCCACCTGACAGAGTGGACACTGCCATCACTCTGACAGAGCGGACACTGTGGTCACTCAGACAGATTGGACACTGAGTGCATTCTGACAGAGTGGACAGTGTGATCACCCTGACAGAATGGATACTGATCACCCCTTCAGAGTGGACACAGATCACCCTGAGAGAGTGGACACTGTGATCATCCTGAGAGTGGACACTGTGATCACCCTGAAAGAGTGGACACTGATCACTGTGACAGAGTGGACACTGTGATCACCCTGACAGAGTGGACACTGATCACTGTGACAGAGTGGACACTGTGATCACCCTGACAAAGAGGACACTGTGATCACTCTGACAGAGCGGACAGTGTGATTACCCTGACAGAGTGCACACTGATCACTCTGACAGAGTGGACACTGTGATCACCCTGACAGAGTGAACACTGACCACCTTGAGAGAGTGGAAAATGTGTTGCTGGTTAAAGCACAGCAGGTTAGGCAGCATCCCAGGAACAGGAAATTCGACATTTCGGGCCAGAGCCCTTCATCAGGAATGAGGAGAGGGTGCCAGGCAGGCTAAGATAAAAGGTAGGGAGGAGGGACTTGGGGGAGGGGCGATGGAGATGTGATAGGTGGAAGGAGGTCAAGGTGAGGGTGAAACACTGGAGTGGGGTGGGGCGGAGAGGTCAGGAAGAAGATTGCAGGTTAGGAGGGCAGTGCTGAGTTCAAGGGAATCGACTGAGACAAGGTGGGGGGAGGGGAAATGAGGAAACTGGAGAAATCTGAGTTCATTCCTTGTGGTTGGAGGGTTCCCAGGCAGAAGATGAGGCGCTCTTCCTCCAACCGTCGTGTTGTTATGTTCTGCCGATGGAGGAGTCCAAGGACCTGCATGTCCTCGGTGGAGTGGGAGGGAGAGTTAAAGTGTTGAGCCACGGGGCGGTTAGATTGGTTGGTCCGGGCGTCCCAGAGGTGTTCTCTGAAACGTTCCACAAGTAGGCGGCCCGTTTCCCCAATATAGACGAGGCCACATCGGGTGCAGCGGATGCAATAGTTGATGTGTGTGGAGGTGCAGGTGAATTTGTGGCGGATATGGAAGGATCCCTTGAGGCCTTGGAGAGAAGTAAGGGACGAGGTGTGGGCGCAAGTTTTACATTTCCTGCCGTTGCAGGGGAAGGTGCCGGGAATGGAGGTTGGGTTGGTGGGGGGTGTGGACCTGACGAGGGAGTCACGAAGGGAGTGGTCTTTGCGGAACGCTGATAGGGGAGGGGAGGGAGTGGACACTGTGATCACTGTGACAGAGTGGACACTGATCACCCTGAGAGAGTGGACATTAATCACCTTGACAGAGTGGACAATGTGATCACGCCGTCAGAGTTGACACTGATCACCCTGAGAGAGTGGACATTAATCATCCAGACAGAGTGGACACTGTGGTCATTCTGACAGAGTGGACACTGATAACTATAACAGAGTGGACACTGTAATCCGCCTGACAGAGTGGACACTGCCATCACTCTGACAGAGCGGACACTGTGAGCATTCTGATAGAGTGGACACTGTGATCACCCTGACAGAATGGATACTGATCACCCCGTCAGAGTGGACACAGATCACCCTGAGAGAGTGGACACTGTGATCACCTTGACAGAGTGGACACTGATCACCCTGAGAGTGTGGACATGAATCATCCTGAGAGAGTGGGCTTTGTGATCACCCTGACAGAATGGACACTGATCACCCCGACAGAGTGGACACTGTGATCACCCTGTCAGAGTGGACGCTGTGATCACTCTGACAGAGTGGACATAAATCACCCTGACAGAGTGGACACTGATCACCCTGAGACAGTAGACATGAATCACCCTGACAGAGTGGAATCTGTGATCACCCTGACAAAATGGACACTGATCACTCTGACAGAGTGGACACTGTGATCCCCCTGACAGAGTGTACACTGATCACTGTGACAGAGTGGACACTGTGGTCACTCTGACTGAGTGGACACTGTGATCACTCTGAAACAGTGGACACTGTGGTCCCTCTCACAGAGTGGACACTGTGATCACCCTGACAGAGATGTCTGGGTGATCACAGCATCAACTCTGTCAGGGTGATCACAGAGTCCACTCTCTCAGGATAATTCATGTCCATTCTGTCAGGGTGATCACTGTGGTCACTCTGTCAGAGTGGACAATGTGATCACTCTGACAAAGTGGACACTGTGATCACTCGGACAGCGTGGACAGTGTAATTACCCTGACGGAGTGGACACCGATCTCTCCGACAGAGTGATCACCCTGACAAAATGGACACTGATCACCTCGTCAGAGTGGACACTCATCACCCTGAGAGAGTGGATGCTGTGATCACCCTGACAGCGTGGGTAAGATCACTCTGACAGAGTGGACACTGTGATCACTGTGACAGAGTGGACACTGATCACCCTGAGAGAGTGGACATTAATCACCCTGACAGAGTGGACAATGTGATCACGCCGTCAGAGTTGACACTGATCACCCTGAGAGAATGGACATTAATCATCCAGACAGAGTGGACACTGTGGTCATTCTGACAGAGTGGACACTGATAACTCTAACAGAGTGGACACTGTAATCCACCTGACAGAGTGGACACTGCCATCACTCTGACAGAGTGGACACTGTGAGCATTCTGATAGAGTGGACACTGTGATCACCCTGACAGAATGGATACTGATCACCCCGTCAGAGTGGACACAGATCACCCTGAGAGAGTGGACACTGTGATCAACCTGACAGAGTGGACACTGATCACCCTGAGAGTGTGGACATGAATCATCCTGAGAGAGTGGGCTTTGTGATCACCCTGACAGAATGGACACTAATCACCCTGACAGAGTGGACACTGTGATCACCCTGACAGCGTGGACATTGATCACCCCGACAGAGTGGATACTGATCACCCTGTCAGAGTGGACGCTGTGATCACTCTGACAGAGTGGACATGAATCACCCTGACAGAGTGGACACTGATCACCCTGAGACAGTAGACATGAATCACCCTGACAGAGTGGAATCTGTGATCACCTTGACAAAATGGGCACTGATCACTCTGACAAAGTGGAAACTGTGATCACCCTGACAGAGTGGACAGTGTGATCACCCTGACAGAGTGGACACTGATCACTCTGACAGAGTGGACATTCTGATCACCCAGACAAAATGGGCACTGATCACTCTGACAAAGTGGAAACTGTGATCACCCTGACAGAGTGGACAGTGTGATCACCCTGACAGAGTGGACACTGATCACTCTGACAGAGTGGACATTCTGATCACCCAGACAAAGTGGGCACTGATCACTCTGACAGAGCGGAGACAAATCACCCTGACAGAGTGGACACTGTGATCACTCTGACAGAGTGGACACAAATCTCCCTGGCAGAGTGGACATTGTGATCACTCTGACAAAGTGGAAACTGATCACTCTGACAAAGTGGACACTGTGATCACTCTGACAGAGTGGACACTGTGGTCACTCTGATAGATTGGACACTGTAATCCCTCTGACAGAGTGGATACCAACAACCCTGTGAGTGTGGACACAGATCACTCTGACAGAGTGGACACTGTGATCACCCTGACAAAATGGGCACTGATCACTCTGACAGAGTGGACACTGTGATCAAACTGAGAGAGTGGACAATGTGACCACTCTGTCAGAGTGGACACTGATCACTCGGACAGAGTGGACACTGTGGTCACTCTGACAGAGTGGACACTGTGATCACACTGACAGAGTGGACACTGTGATCACCCTGACAGAATGAACACTGTGATCACCCTGAGAGAGTGGACACTGATCACTCTGACAGAGTGACACTGTGATCACCGCGACAAAGTGGGCACTCTGAACACTCTGATAGAGCGGAGACAAATCACCCTGACAGAGTGGACACTGTGATCACTCTGACAGAGTGGACATTGATCACTCAGACAAAGTGGACACTGTGATCGCTCTTACAGAGTGGACACTGAGGACTCTGACAGAGTGGACACTGTGGTCACTCTGACAGAGTGGACACTGATCACTGTGACAGAGTGGACATTGATCACTCAGACAAAGTGGACACTGTGATCGCTCTTACAGAGTGGACACTGAGGACTCTGACAGAGTGGACACTGTGGTCACTCTGACAGAGTGGACACTGATCACTGTGACAGAGTGGACAGTGTGATCACCTAGACAGAGTGGACAGTGTGATTACCCTGACAGAGTGAAATCTGTGATCACCCTGACAGAGTAGACACTGATCACCCTGACAGAGTGAACACTGTGATCACCCTGAGAGAGTGGACACTGTGATCACTCTGACAGAGTAGACACTGTGATCACCAGGCAAAGTGGGCACTCTGATTACTCTGACAGAGTGGACACTGTGATCACTCTGACAGAGTGGACATTGTGATCACCCTGTCAGAGTGGACTCTGATCACTCTGACAGAGTGGACACTGTGGTCAGTCTGGCAGAGTGGACACTGTGAACACCCTGACAGAGTGGACACTGTGATCACCCTGACAGCGTGGACAATGTGATCACCCTGACAGAGTGGACACTGCTCACTCTGACAGAGTGGACACTGTGGTCACTCTGACAGAGTGGACACTGTGATAACTGTGACAGAGTGGACACTGTAATCTGCCTGACAGAGTGGACACTGTCATCACTCTGACAGAGTGGAAACTGTGGTCTCTCTGACAGAGTGGACACTGTGATCACCCTGACAGAATGGATACTGATCACCCCGTCAGAGTGGACACAGATCACCCTGAGAGAGTGGACACTATGATCACCCTGAGAGAGTGAACACTGTGATCACCCCGACAGAGTGGATACTGATCACTCAGACAGAGTGAACACTGTGGTCACTCTGACATAGTGGACTCTGTGATCATCCTGAGAGAGTGGACACTGATCACTCTGACAGAGTGGACACTGTGATCACCCAGACAAAGTGGGCACTCTGATCAAGGGCTTATGCTCGAAACGTCGAATTCTCTATTCCTGAGATGCTGCCTGGCCTGCTGTGCTTTGACCAGCAACACATTTGCAGCTGTGATCTCCAGCATCTGCAGACCTCATTTTTTACTCTGATCACTCTGACAGAGCGGAGACAAATCACCCTGACAGTGTGGACATTGTGATCACTCTGACAGAGTGGACACTGATCATTCTGACAAAGTGGACACTGTGAGCATTCTGACAGAGTGGACACTGTGATCACCCTGAGAGAGTGGACACTGATTACTCTGACAGAATGGACACTGTGATCACTCTGACAGAGTGGACACTGTGGTCACTCTGGCAGAGTGGATAATGTGATCACCCTGTCAGACTGGAACCTGTGATCACTCGAAAAGAGTGGACAGTGTGGTCCCTCTCACAGAGTGGACACTGTGATCACCCTGACAGCGTGGACAATGTGATCACCCTGACAGAGTGGACACTGTGATCACCCTGACAGAGTGGACACTGCTCACTCTGACAGAGTGGACACTATTGTCACTCTGACAGAGTGGACACTGTGATAACTCTGACAGAGTGGACACTGTAATCTGCCTGACAGAGTGGACACTGTCATCACTCTGACAGAATGGATACTGATCACTCCGCCAGAGTTGACACAGATCACCCTGAGAGACTGGACACTGTGATCACCCTGACAGAGTGGACACTGATCACTCAGACAGAGTGAGCACTGTGGTCACTCTGACAGAGTGGACTCTGTGATCATCCTGACAGAGTGGACACTGATCACTGTGACAGCGTGGACACTGTGATCACCCTGACAAAGTGGACACTGTGATCACTCTGACAAAGTGGACAGTGTGATTACCCTGTTAGAGTGGACACTGTGATCACTCTGACAGAGTGGACACTGATCACTCCGACAGAGTGGACACGAATCACCCTGACAGAGTTTACACTGTGATCACCTTGACAGAGTGGACATTGTGATCTCCCTGACAGAGTGGACACTGTGGTCACTCTGACAGAGTGGACACTGTGATCACCCTGAGAGAGTGGACACTGATCACTCTGACAGAGTGGACACTGTGATCTCCCTGACAGAGTGGACACTGTGGTCACTCTGACAGAGTGGACACTGTGATCACCCTGAGAGAGTGGACACTGATCACCCTGACAGAGTGGACACTGTGATCACTCTGACAGTATCAATGCTGTAGTCACCCTGTCAAAGCTGGCCCAGGGACCACTCTGGCAGTTGATGATCAGGAACCGATCAGTTGAACTGGAAGGGCTGTAAGAAGCTGCGTTTGATGCCTATTTTTCTGCTCACTCAATTTAATAAGCTCTGATCACTTTTGAAAGCCTGACTCCTGGGTAAGAATCAAATTGTGGTCAGAATTCTGTCCAAATTATGCTATTCGAATTCAAATGATTCAGTGATACATTTGGAGTGCCATCAAGCCAGTAATCAATGTCATCTTTTTCTAGTCTGGGACACATTGTTAGATTAATCAATTCTCCTGAAGGAGAATCTTATTAGCATTGGATACGATTAGACAGAGCTAAGCAGGACGCATAAAATATGTTGAACATAAGAGGAGAGACAATGACATGGTTTACAAGCTGTCTTTAAAAAGAATACACAGCTCAATTAACATGTTCACAGAGAATTATCACTCACACTGCAACTCCACCCACGCTCCCCACCCACTTCCATTCCGCCCCCCTCCCCTTCCCCATCCATTCATCTGTTGCAATTTGATAATTTTAGAAATCTGAATTTATGTTGGATTCCATCATAGCTCTCAAGCAGCAGCACTTAAACCTGTATAACCGTGTCACAGGAGGTAGAAAACTCCATTTGCCGCAGGTTGTAAAGTCACACTGCTGACTCATCGACCTGCTCTCAGCCAAAGCAAAGGATTATGTCTGCAGCATACATGACCTATTTTCCCAGGAGCTTCTGATTGGCTAGGTCAGTGAGAACAGTTGAATTCTCAAAGCACAAAATGTATCCTTTGCTGCTCTGCTGCCAAGTTTCCATTATTGTTGAGCATTCAAGTACTTTTCCCCTTAGAGCAGCCTGTCCTTGCATGAACACTTGGAAGAAAATCAAGAGCTCATTGTTTATTGTTCACATATCATGTCACTTAACACTATTTCCAGTGTCCCTCAGGCTCCCTTCACTTTTATTGAAAATTATCAAAAAGGGTGAAGTTCAAAGCTGAAGAGTTAAAAATTAATTTCCCTTTATTAAACGTAATGCATTCTTTGGATACAATTACTTTGTTAATTCACTGGATATCAAATTCAGAAACAACCCTTGTGGAAATATTCATACAAATTTACGTAAAACTGCAAAAATTATTTCTGGAAAACTGCACAACACGACATTAGCATTGTGCATACTGGATAATTAAACATAGCCAAGAACTCATTCCCTAGCAATGACACGGCTGCACTGTAAATAAATAGGACATAATTAATTATAATTTGTGCAAATTCTGTTGGTGGAAAATGCAGTGCAGAGTGAACCTGTGCAGGAGAAAAACTGTTTAGTGTTGCAAGATCAAGATTAACACTGACAAATTAATATTTAAATTAGATTTTCAATTAGGCTCAGGAAAACATTTTTTTTGCTTGGAAGAAGATGACTCAGATTACATCTGTTCCAATAAATGCTTCAGTGGAGAAATGACAAAAAGAAATAACTAATAAGCATCTTTTTAATGTCCTCTGAACTTCCCAAAGCATTTCACAGCTAATTAAGTATCTTTGAACTAGTCACTGTTGGTATGTAAGCAAACATGGATGTGAATTCGTAGACAATACTAAAACTAATGACCCTTCCTTGGTAAGGAATAAATATCAGTTGGAATATCAGCAGAAATTTTCTCATAATTTTCAAATAAGATTGTAGGATTTTCCTTTTCTTTTGAAAAATGATTATGAAAGCATATTTAAAACTATATTTAAGGGGACATCTAACATGCCAATCCCCTCCCCCAACAACCTGAAAAGGCAACTTATCGTGCACCAATCAGAGCCAACAGGCAGAGAGCATAGGAGGGTTTCTTGTCCTATCACAGGCTTCAATACTGGTGTCTTGGGACCCCAGATGTTACCTGCCAATAAATGGCCAGATGCACTTGGGTCCAAAAGACCAGTGGTCAGACTTTGTGGGAATCCAGCAGTGAGAAGATAAGTCTTTTATTATCCCTTTGTTACAGGGAGAATGGTGCAGGGGAGTTTGAGGCAAGGATACTGGTCAAATTGGAAGTCCTTCCCATCCTGGTAGATCACCCTGATTTTCCAATCAGGAAAGAAGATTCCTTTCTCACTCAGTAACAAGGTACGTAATTGGTGAGGTAGCAAATTGAGGCTGTTATGTGGCCATTATTTCATCACTTAAGGTCCTCAATTGCTGGAGGGTCAAGAGAAGGTTGCCCATGGATTTTCTTCTCCAAGATTTCATTCGTGAGGATGATTATCTTGCTGGGTCAACTTGTCCCATTGCCCATCACCTCCCCCTGCCTTCTGGTATTCTACCTCATCACCTTGAGGAAGGGGCAAATGTTGCCCTTAGAGACATGGAGCAGAATTTTACCAATTGGGTGGATGGCCTTTCATTAGAAGGACAATGGGCAGTGGTGCAGAATCCCCTGAATTCCATTGGTGAGTAGAATAGCTGCCGACCTATTCAGGATGGTAACCCATCCTGAGAGCAGCTAGTCCAATCAGAGGGTCATCAAGTCAGCAGCCTTAGTAGCAGCTCCAACAAGAGTGGCCAGCATACAGTACTGAGGCAGCTGAGCCTAGAGAAGGTCAGATAAGTGATAAACTTTTTAAACATTGAGAGGCTGAGTGATGAAGGAACACGTCTCCAGGAATACTGTTGGGGTTACAGGTGCTGCCCTTACTGCCTGCAGTCACCTTTTTGCTTTAAAAATCTTTTCCTTCCCTTGGCTGTTGTTGAGAGGCCACCATCATTTTGCTGGCAGCCTCCCCACACAATGGGAAGTTTCCCTGTTATCGGCAACATTCCAAAAGAACCATAAAATGGTCCTTCACATTTGTGAGTTGGCTGCCTCTGCCTCTTTCAGGCAGCTAACCTCACTGATTCGGTTCTGTCATTAGTAAAGTTGCTCGGTGGTAGTGAAAGATTGAGAAGTTGACAGAATATGAGGTTTGCCCATGATTTTCCAGACCCTCCTGCCTCCATCGCACCTCCTTGGAGCCAAGAAAATTCAGCCCTCCCTCAATTTTACAATTTATGAGATCATCTTTAGGTTGTGCAGTGGAGTTTAGACTCAGAAGCTACAATATTTCCAGCATTTTTTGTTTTTGTTTCAGATTTCAAGCATCTGCTATATCTTGTTTCTAGAACTACAACTTGCATACACATGGAGCCTTTAACATTATCGTCCAAGCCCTTTCACAGCAGCATTAAGAAACAAAGTATGACACTGATGCAAGAGAAGATAATTTTCATCCTATTCCATTATTGAGAATAGATATTAAGAACTGACAGACAGAAAATTCAACAGCAAATATGGTGAAGATGTTGAAATATAAGTATGGGCTTAAATGCAAGACTAGAAGGGTGGAAGGCAGCAAATATTTGCACAGCAGATGGTAAGGCCTTTATCTTATCTGCATTAATAATCTGCACAGAGACTGCAGTTCAGATATTGTCAGACTGACAGGTTTCCCAGAGAAACGGGATAGAAGTCGGTTTCATGGGGGACGTCCAATGGAATCAAGTGCCCGTCAAACACTTATGTGGCTACCGGCAGGTCTTCCTCGCAATTGTGGTTCTCAGCAATGGAAGTGCGACCAACCAAGATCTTCTGGCTGGCAGTTTGTTATTGCCACCAGCGCCAACAGAAGCAATAGCAGCTAGCAGGAATGGACCCATAGGAGAGGCCCTGGATCATTGTCGGACCCCAAGTCAAAGGTAAATGAGAGCAAGATGCAGCTCATTTGATGATGAAATTCCTGTGGAAAATGTTTTACTTCACAAGGGGTTTTTCAATGCTTATGCATGGCAACTCTAAAATGACTTTAAGTCAAAATATATTCTAGAATCACATCCCTGTGTGACACTTTACCTTCCCAATCTTTCTCTATTTACACCGTAATCGGTTGGCATTGCCATCTTCACAGGAAGGCAGTTTAGGCTCACTGCAGAATCACGGAAGGATTATTGAGATGGTCATTTTCAAGAAAAGATTTTTATTAGAGAACCATTTCACCAGTTTTACAAACTAATTTATCTCCACACTACCTGAAAACAGCAGACTTTCTTAAGGAAATAGCAGGTCCAAGTGTTAAGTCGGGTTGTTTTGATGATCCTTATTTAGAGTTAGTATAGGTTTTATTTGCCGCATACATGAGTAAGTAAGAACATAATGAAAATATCCTTTGATAAAGCTAATTGGCTGAGTTTTGTTTGACTTTCACTTGTTTTTGTATTAGTTTCCACTTATTTTCTTCACGTTTGAGTAAATGTCATATCTGATTAAAAATTCCACAGTAGGAGGTGGTGGCAAAGTTATATTGTCACTGGACCCATTTTCTGTGTCTCACCATGGCAAATTATGTTCTTTGAAATAAAAATCTGGAATCAAAAGTCTAACTTTGACTTTTAAACCATTGATGATTAGCGAGACAGAGGGGTCTTTATGATAATGTACTTTAGGAAAGGAAATCTGCCACCTTTACCTTGTCTGGCCTACATGTGACTTCAGACTCATCTCTGAAATGGTTGAGCAAACCACTTATTTTTATCAAACTATTCAAAAGTCTCAAAGGAAAGAAACCAAATCAACAATCTGGCCTTGAAACGACAATGGCAACACAGTTCTATCAACCCTGAAAAGTATCCTTTTTCATGTTAAAATTTGGAAAACTGTCTAACGGAATGGTCAATCAAGACCCTGAAGTAGTCATACTCACAAAATCATACCTCACACAACATTTCTATGAAACTATCAACACCAAACCTCAGTATATTGTGTATCGGCAGGACAGCCCCAGCAGAAGTAGGAGCTAATGGTATACAGTGAAGTTGGAGTTGCTCTGAGAGTCTTCAAATTGATTCTGAACTCCATGAAGTCTCATGGCATCAGGTCAAACATGGGCAAGGAAGCCTCTTGCTAATTACAACGTATTGTACCTCCTTGGCTAGTGAATCAGTACCCATCGATGTCAGAAATTACTTGGATGAAGCACTGAGGATGGCAACAGTAGGAATGAGTGTGGGAGGGTTCAATTTTCCTCAATCTTCATTGGTGGCACTATTTCTGACCAAACTGTTCAAGTCCTAGTAGATATAGCTATCAATCTGATTCGGTGGTAGGTGGTGAGGAAACCAAAAGAGGGAAAATCGTACTTGAACTCATCTTCACCAATGAGATTGTCACCTTCTGTCCACATAGATAAGAGTGATCACCGCACAGTCCTTCTGGAGACAAAGCTCTGGCTTCACATTAAGAAGACGTTCCATTGTGTTGTGTAGCACTATTACCATTCTAAATGGGATAGACAGGTCTAGCAATTAAAGACTGGGCATCAATGAGCAGCATAATTATACTAAAATACACCTGCACCCTCATAGTCTGGTATATTGACCATTCTACCTTACTGGAGATAGGGAGGACTGCAGATGCTGGAGATCAGAGCTGAAAAAGGGTGGCTGGAAAAGCGCAGCAGGTCAGGCAGCATCCAAAGACCAGGAGAATTGACGTTTCGGGCATGAGCTCTTCTTCAGGAAGCTTCCTGAAGAAGGGCTCATGCCTGAAACATCGATTCTCCTGCTCTTTGGATGCTGCCTGACCTGCTGCGCTTTTCCAGCAACACATTTTGAGCTCATTCTACCTTACTGCCAAGTCAGGGGATCAACTCTGGTTCAGTGAAGAGTGCAAGAGGACATATTTGCAACAGCAACAAGCAAACTTAAAATGAGGTCTCTACGTAGTGCTGCTACAATACATGACTATTTGCATGCGACACAGCATGAGTTGCAAGTGGTAGACAGTGCTCAGCAATTTCATAGCCGATGGATCAGATCTAAACTCTGCAGTCCTTACACGTTCAGTCATGAATGACAGTGGACAATTAAAGGATGAACAGGAAGAGGAGAATCCACTATCACCACAATCTTCAATGATCAGGGATCCTAGCACATCAGTGCAAAAAGTAAGGTTGAAGCATTTGCAACAATCTTCAGCCAGACATTTTGAGTGGAGGATCCAGCCTAGACCCTTCTGGAAGGGTCTAATGGAAGCAACATGATAGATGCTTGTCTTCAGTCAATTCAATTTAATTTTCATGACATTAAGAATCTTCTAAAGACGTAGGAAATTGCAAAGGCTATGATCACAGTTGACGTCAGCTTGATGTTCTTAATGGATCAGTCAAATTATGTGGGATCATGTTCAAATAACAACCAAAATCAGAGTGGTGAAAACAGCCTTCTTTATTCAGCAGCCGCAAATAGCATAAGTTTGAGGCAACAATATAATCCCGAAATACAGTGCTCACATTAGCCTCTTATAACACATATATTAAAATTCCATTACTGTGGTGTTACATTGTTTTACCTATAGTACACAAAGGTTTGAGGGGCTTCTGTGCTGGGAGACAGGAGACTCTATGTGCTAAATGCTGGCTGTTACTTCTGATGGGATTAAGAGTATCTGTCTGATTTGCTTGCATAATTAAGAGGTGTTAGACCTTTTGTCTTTTAAGTTAGTAAAAATTCTAAGCTGATATGCTCTAAATAACTTATTAACCTGTACTTAATACAACAATAAAGGATATTAATTTGACTATCGTAGCTCAGTGTGAGATTTTGTTTATTATTTGTCAGAGTGAGTTTCATTCATTCATGCAATTTCACATAATCCCTGGTTTGTTAAAGGGATAACAGCCCAGTTAAAAGGTATTTAACACGTACATATTAATTGGGGAAAATGTTTGGTGTTCTGTAAACTATTCAGGTCAGAGAGATGGTTAGTAAGGGTATTAGTAAAAAATTTTATAATCTTTCCATAGCTTCGGGTAGGTCATGGAGACATAATGACAGGGATGATATTGTTCTGAATAGCTTAGCAGTCTTTGTTGTTTATTCTGGTTTAGCTTTTGATAGGTCTAATAAGGATTGAAAATGTGAAGGAGCAATAATGAGTTTGGAAGTATTGCTTTAATTTTAGACCATCTTTCAATAGGAAAAATATTCTACAGAAGCATGATTTTATGAATGAATGAATTAAACCATGTTATAGTAAATAACGGGTTAGTAACGGGTTATGAATAAATGAACAGAAACCCAGTATTAATGACTATCATGAGCTAGTGAGTGAGTTAATAAAGATAACTTAATCACAAATTAAAATCTGGCTGATAGGTCATATTTTAGCTTTAATATGATGCTCTTTCATTGAAACAAGCACAAAATGCTGCAGATTTGGATTTAGCAATGAAACAGAATTATTTCACACAAAAGAAATTAAGATGAAATGAAATAAATCAAACTATTTACATTTTTTTGCATGGCAGATTTCAAAACAAATGGTAAAATACAACTGAATTACTCCCAGGGGCACTCTTTACAGTACTCACATGAGAGAATGATGAAAAGGGTCATCAACAGTGCTCACTGATTCTCAGCTGTTTTCCACCAGGACAATTCAACTCCTGACCTCATTTCAGCTTTTGTTCAAACATGGACTAAAGAGCTGAAATCAGGATGGGCAAAAAGGATGACTAGCCCTGACATCAAGGCAGCATTTAGCCAAGGGGTATTAAGGAGCCTTAGCAAACCTAAAATCAATACTCTCCAATTGCTTGAGTCATTCCTAGTGAAACGATCACAATTTTGGTAGTCAGAGGTCAGTCATTCCAATTCCTTGACATCACCTCAGGGGTTCCTGAGGGCACCTGATTGGATGCTCTTACACACCTCAAGAGCAGGTCAGGCTTGATCCTGGGTCTCCTGGCAAAGAGGTGGCAATGTTACACTGCACCACAAGAGTCCTGGGTTCTTCAGGGTAGTGTCCTAGGCTCAACAATCTTCAGTTGCTTCATCAGTGACCTTCCCTCCATCATAAGTCAGAAGTGAGGATGTATTTGATGATGATTACCAACATTCAGCCTCATTCACAATTCCTTAGGTACTGAAGCATTCCAAGTCCAAATGCTTGCAAATCCAATTAAAAGACATTATTCTAGACAATATTCTGACTTTGGTTTCCAAATAGTGAAGCAATGACCATCTCCTCCAAGAGAAAATCTGACCACCCACGTTGTACATTCAATAATGTTACCATCTAAATCCCATCTAAAACTATAGGGTTACCATTGACCAGAAACTGAACTGAGCTAACTTTCTAAGTATTGTGGTTGGAAAAATATGTTACAGGCCAGAATCCTGCAGCAAATAACTCATCTCATAACTCCCCAAAGCCTGTCTGTTATCTACAAGGCACAAGTCAGGAGTGTAAAAGAATACTCCCATTGCCTGGAGAAGAGCAGCTCTAATAACACTCAAGAAGCTTGATATCATAGAGAACTTGATTGGCATCACCTTCACTTCATCCAAAACTGATTCTCCGCAGCAGCAATGCATACCAATTAGAAGATGCAATGTAGCAATTCACCAAGGCTTCTTTGATAGCACCTTCCAAATCTATGACCATTACCATCTCGAAGGACAAGGGCAACAATTGCATGGAAACACCACCACCTGCAAGCTCATCGTCTGGCCTCTCACCATCCTGAAATATATCACCATTCCTTCACTGTTGTTAAGTCAAAATCCTGGAATCCGTCCTCATCTGTGCTGTGGTTCCATCTACCCCAAATGGACTGCAGCAATCAAGAAGCAGCTCACCACCATACTCTCAAGTGTAATTAGGACTGACAATAAATGTTAGTCCAGTTAGCAAAGCTCACAACCTTTGAATAGAAAAAAGCTAATTATGGCCTCTTGAGCGGTTCTTTTTTGAGTTGTGGCATCTCTGAAGCTGTGCCAAAGTTGTGATTCCTTTGAAAGGTATGACACAATTCTTGAGTTTTAGTTACATACCCAATAAAAATCATGAAAGAAGGCAGCTTTAATAAATGGTGATGGGTAATATAATTTCTCCAATAAACAACCAACTTAGTTTGGACCAACTCAAATACCTCCTATATAAATAGAGTAAGACTTAAGTCAGAGTTTAAAATAGCAGCAGAATGTGAAGTTTTGAAAATGGGGTCACAGTTTGCATTATACGAAGTTCTCATCTTAGGTGACTTAAAACAAAGGATTTACTGTGTCATAAGCAGATCAAGGAGCTGCAGAAATATCTTTCCCAAGGACATAGTCACCTGCTGCTGACATCATTCACTGACTGTTTTGAAATTTATTCTGGACTTCTGAATGTAAAAGTGTCAGACAAACCCAAAGTGAAGGCTATTGCAAAGAAGATGAACTATAAAGTAAAGTACAATGTTTTTGCTATCCTGAAACCTAGGAAGGATTTAAGCAGGTGAGGTTTATTCCTTATGTATATAGAGGAAATCAATTACGTTAAATTAAAATGTACCCACAGGAATTGGTTAATTCTGCAAATATTTATATTAATGCAATATTCCTTTATTGACATTTGTAATTATTCATTTTGTTTGTAGTGCACATAGAGATTTCTATATAATATTTATAACTCATACTTAGGAGAAAATTTATGAGCAAAGAAATAGATTTAGGTTTGTTTGCATATTAACAGATACATTATACAGCCAAAAATACTAAATTCCAAAGTTAAAGATAATAGAAACAGAAATCCACAAACCTTTAAACATAGACACTGTAAATTTGGCAAGGCTTATGGGATCTAACCAGTCTATAAACACTTTAAATAATTATGGCATATTTGTAAATGATCCTGAGCCAAATAATATTAAAATTCCACAAAATATTAAAGTAAATAAGAAGATATATCTAATAGAGTGCTACACAAGAATATATTCCTATAACTATGTTTTAACATTTGCTCATGGGTTCTGTTTTGTGCATTGCTTTTTATACTAACTACAATCTGAGAGTTAACTATCACAGTAAAAGGTTATTTTATGTAACAGAATTCTAAAACTCATGGAGATTACAATTCAAATCAAACAAAACTATCTGGACATTTAGATTGCAAGTCACATTGTGACTGTGTTAAGTGCCAAGGGCTATATTTTAGTTTTGCAAGCTGCAGCAGATTTAACAACATTGATAAGAGTAATCTGAAGCTCAGGCAGTATTTTCATTCTGAAGTGCAAGTTAAATATTTGTAGCACTAAATGAACATCAAAATTTGCACTTCTAAAAATCAATGTCAAATTCAGCAGTAGTTCAAACAAGATGCTACTCTGAGCCATTGAAAACACAGCCTGGAAATTTGATACCAAGGTGACTCGCTCAAATTGGGAAACTTAGCAGACCGGCCTTGGTTTAAACATCCTTATTAGACTCAATTTTCTGCTCCAGCTGACCTGGGCAGCAAATCCTTGACAGCCACAGGATACTAGGCCAAAGTGAGGACTGCAGATGCTGGAGATTAGAGTCGAGAGTGTGGTGCTGGAAAAGCACAGCAGGTCAGGCAGCATCCCAGGAGCAGGAGAATCAACGTTTCGGGCAAAAGCTCGAGGCAGGCTGGTTAGTAAGTTCTGTTTCTTTTCTCTGGGACATCATTTCAGTTGGTTTAGATGCTCTTAGCCTCTTTAAGTCCCATCTCTCACAGCCCCAAAGTTCCAACAACCAATCATATCAGTGCATGCCCCATGACACCTCCACACCATTCATACCTCCATGCCACTTTCATTAAAACCCATGAAATCCCAACCAACCTTGCATAAACTCTCATATTCTATACTATCTCCAGATCAACTCTTTCAATTCACTCTCACATAACATTTTACGATCTATTTCAATTTATTACCCTTCCTATTACCCATCTCCCTCATTAGCCACTTACTCACTATACACAAGGGACAGGTTTCAGAAGCTATGTGGAAATGTAGAAAAAAAAATTAATAATCCAAAACAGAGTTTTTACTCATACACTTGATAATAAAAAAAATCCTCTTTATGAGACCCATTCAAGTCCTTTTTTAAATCAGACTATTTTACATGTTGTAAGTTAGTTAATCTTTTATAAATAAAACAAGCAAACTTCATAGACTAAACATCAAACACAACTAAACTTTTAATAGCCATTTGGAACAGTGAATACAAAAGACTTGCTCAGGCTATTGTAGCATTTGAAACCTAGCCAAGCATTCATAATTGCATCATAATCATTCTTGGGAATGTCAGAAAAGGCCTCTACTATCTGTGCAATGTCTATAATTGTTTTGACGAACCTGAATCATATGGTCTGTTAATTAAAGTAGTCTACCAGACTTTTTAAAATCTTTTGACACGCTGTTGTTTTCCACTTAACAAGTGTGGGGTTTAAACACTTCAAACCATTAGACTTAAATGTATTGTCTGCACCCTGCAAAACCATTGACAAATGCTCTGTCAATGTGTGATTTCAATATTGCAGATTAAGGCTCTTTGGCCACTCAGCCCTCAGTTTAAACTACTCTGGTGAATTTGAGTTTTCCAGCTGTTTGAATCATACCTCACCTTCATCTTGCTACCAGAAAACATTGGATTTGTCTAAACTATGCATAGGACTGCTACATCTCAAATCCTGTCTGCCAATTCAAAGGTTTATGGCACTATTATGACTTCACAAAAACTCTGCTTCACACCTTATGAGTCAGTGCAGTTGGAGACAGTGCAATTGGAGACAACAACAGAAAAATATATTATTTTTAATTCTAGTTTTACGAAGTCACATGATTGCTTATTTCTTTCTATACCAAGGAAGATTCAGAAGGAAAGTGAACCAGACCTTTATACAGTTTTAATGTATAAATAACAGATATAGCTGACAACCAAATGATAGTGTATAGCATAAAGCAAGTATGTGTTTATTGCTGGCTATGATAAGCTATCACTGATAGTATATTGTACTTGGAATAATTATTACATTATACCTTCTGCCTAAGGGGTAAGAAATTGGGTTTGGTTTTGGACTTTCTTTTTTGTGTTTGCAATGTGTGTGCCTACTTGTGAAGTGAAGTTTATCAAATGGAGTATTTGTGATGTGGTACATATGCAAACATTTAATGAATATGGAGCAGGCAGAGGAGGAAGTTTGTAACTTCAGACAGTGTGCATTGCTGATGTGATGTCAGTGTACTTCATCATAAATTTAGGCCTTGCACAGCTGGAAATAATGCTAAATGGTGTGAAATACCCTCCATTGTTGTATAAAAAAAGACAATCTTCATCTGGATGGGGTGGGGGGTGGGGGTTGCGGTGCATTGGTAGTATCCCCATCTCTGGGGCAAAATGCCTGTCTTCAAGTCACACCTGCTCCAGAGGAGTATCATAACAGCTCTAAACAGGCTGATCTATAAATATCAACATCCTCTATCATCTCTACTTAAAGGGATCATGAGCCATTTACATGTTAATTGTTTGATTATTTCAAAGACTCAAATGTCTACAGCGCACAACTGGTCTGAGCTGGTCAATAAAAATCTGACTACTCAGATCGTATTTTCCAGCTTTGGACCATAGCGTAGGAGGCTATAGCAGTGCAAATGTATATCTAAACACTGCTTGAATGTTATGAGTGTTTCTGACTTAACTATCCTTTCAGGCAATGAGTTCTGGACACCCTTTGATTGAAAAATGATTCTCCTCAACTCTCCTCTTAGCCTCCGCCTCTTACCTTAAATCTATGTCCCCCTGATTACTCACCCCTCTTATTCTATTTTCCCATTCATGGATGTTACAATATAGGTAGTCCTTTCTATCCAGTTGCCAATCAAATAATTCATGTCTGTTACCAGTAACCTTAATCAGAGTTAAGGTGCCCTTAAGGGCAATTTTGAGTAGCCATGCCCAGAAGACTCTGTTTCAGACTGCATCATTACAGCATTGACAGCAGTCTGGGCTGGGGAGGCTAGAAACTGCAAGGATACTGGTGGATTGGCAAGGATGAGAGGATGAATTAGAATTAAAATTAGAATTCCTATAGTGTGGAAACAGGCCCTTTGGCCCAGCAAGTCCACACTGAGCCTCCTAAGGGTAACGCACCCATACACATTCCCTTGTTACTCTACATTTCCCCTGATCAATGCACCTAACCTACACATCCCTGAACCCTTTGAGCAATTTAGTATGGCCAGTTCCCATGACCTGCGCACCTTTGAACTGTGGGAGGAAACTGGACCACCTGAAGGAAATTCACGCAGATACGGGGAGAATGTGCAGACTCCACACAGACAATCGCCCAAGGCTGGAATCGAATCTGACCCCTGGCGCTGTGACGCAAACATGTCACCCATGAATTCTCTCATCTTGAAAGGGGCGAGATTTCATGCTCCATGGAATGTCACAATTAGACACAATGGAGCTAAAGCCCAATAAGTCATTCTGGGTAATCCAAGATGGAGGACGGAAAATTTTTTTGGCTATAACAGCTGCTCCTTTTTTGAGATATTTTAGATGCTGGAGGTGATTTCCTCGAATTCCAACAATTACTGTTTTATATGCTGTTGCATTGTTTTGGAACTTTGGGAAAAAAAGTCAAAACAACAGCAGTTTTAAAAGGTAGAAGAACAGACAAAGGAAGCACATGGTGAGGACAGTGCAGGAGAGTGAGAGAGAGAGAGAGAGAAAACCTGCACAGTTACTACCTTTGCTGTTTCGAATTCATGTCTCGCTGGACATCAGAGAGCATCTGGGAAAACTAACAAACAGTGAAATTCACAACCGATCTTGGATGAACCTATTTGGGTAAAGTTCACAGCACAGAATCAGATAATTAATCGTTGTTTTAAGTGTGTCCAACAGAAAGGCTGCAGTAGTGAGTAGAGTGGGTTCTTTCTTGATTATATGTTTTTGGAGATATGTCTCTTGATTAAACTTAAAATATGAGCCATAACTATTAATTTAACCTGGAGCAGTGTTTTGTAGAGTAATAAGACAGTGTTATTTTCTGGGCCTGTAGATTGTTAAGGAGCAAAATTGGCCTTTAGCAGAATGATATGTACTTCTTGTCAGATGTGGGAGTTTAAAGAGAGTTTAAGGGTTACTGCAGATTATATCTGCCATAAATGCTGTTGAATGCGAATCTTATCAGATCAAATGGATCAGTTGGAGAGAAAGTTAGAAGCAATGAGGAATTTGCAACAGCAACAGTATGTGATGGATGGCAGTTATAGGAAGCGGGGGAAGTCTCAGATACAGTCACATAGATGGGTTAATTCCAGGAAAGGTAAGAGAGGTAGGCACCTAGTGCAGGAGTCTTTTGTGGATATACCCTTTTCAAATAGGAATGCTGTTTTGGAAAATGTAGGGGGTGATGGATTCTCAGGGGAACATAGCATGAACAGCCAAGTTTCTGGTATTGAGACTGGCTCTAATGCAACGAGGGTTACGTCGGCTTCCAAGAGATCAATTGTGTTAGGGGATTCTGTAGTCAGAGGTACAGACAGACGTTTCTGTGGCCAGCAATGAAAAAGCAGAATGGTGTGTTGTTTCCCTGGTGCCAGGATCAAGGGTGTCTCAGAGAGAGTGCAGAATGTTCTCACCGGGGAGAGGGGCCAGCAAGAAGTCATTGTCTACATTGGAACCAATGACATAGGAAGGGAAAAGGTTGAGATTCTGAAGGGAGATTACAGAGAGTTAGGCAGAAATTTAAAAAGGAGGTCCTCAAGAGTAGTAATATCTGGATTACTCCCAGTGCTACGAGCTAGTCAGGGCAGGAATAGGAGGATAGAGCAGATGAATGCATGGCTGAGGAGCTGGTGTATGGGAGAAGGATTCACATTTTTGGATCATTGGAATCTCTTTTGGGGTAGAAGTGACCTGTACAAGAAGGAGGGATTACAGCTAAAAAGGAAGAGGACTAATATACTGGCAGGGAAATTTGCTAGAGCTGCTCACGAGGATTTAAACTAGTAAGGGGTGTGTGTGTGTGTGTGTGTGTGTGTGTGTGTGTGTGTGTGTGTGTGTGTGTGTGTGTGTGTGTGTGTGTGTGTGTGTGTGTGTGTGTAGGGGGGTGGTGGTGGGGGCGGGGGGGGGGGGGGGGCTGGGACCCAGGGAGATAGTGAGGAAAGAGATCAATCTAAGAATGGTACAGTTGAGAACTGAAGCGAGTCAAACAGTCAGGGCAGGCAGGGACAAGGTAGGACTAATAAATTAAACTGCATTTATTTCAATGCAAGGGGCCGAAAGGGAAGGCAGATGAACTCAGGGCATGATTAGGAACATGGGACTGGGATATCATAGCAATTACAGAAACATGGCCCAGGGATGGTCAGGACTGGCAGCTTAATGTTCCAGGATACAAATGCTACAGGACAGATAGAAAGGGAGGCAAGAGAGGAGGGGGAGTAGCATTTGGGATAAGGCATAGTATTACAGCTGTGCTGAGGGAGGATATTCCCGGAAATATATCCAGAGAAGTTATTTGGGTGGAACTGAGAAATAAGAAAGGGATGATCACCTTATTGGGATTGTATTATAGACCCCCTAATCGTCAGAGAGAAATTGAGAAACAAACTTGTAAGGAGATCTCAGTTATCTGTAAGAATAATAGCGTGGTTATTGTAGGGGATTTTAACTTTCCAAACATAGACTGGGAGTGCCATAGTGTTAAAGGTTGAGATGGAGAGGATTTTTTTAAGTGCGTACAAGACAATTTTCTGTTTCAGTATGTGGATGTACCTACTAGAGAAGGTGCAAAATCTGACCTACTCTTGGGAAATAAGGCAGGGCAG
The DNA here is from genome assembly GCF_020745735.1 of Hemiscyllium ocellatum. Classification (NCBI taxonomy): domain Eukaryota; kingdom Metazoa; phylum Chordata; class Chondrichthyes; order Orectolobiformes; family Hemiscylliidae; genus Hemiscyllium; species Hemiscyllium ocellatum. The sequence continues at coordinate 77,713,761 of NC_083402.1, forward strand.
GTGACTGAGGTGTCAGTGGGGGAGCAATTTGGGGCCAGTGATCATAATTCTATTAGATTTAAAATAGTGATGGAAAAGGATAGACCAGATCTAAAAGTTGAAGTTCTAAATTGGAGAAAGGTCAATTTTGGTAGTAGGCAAGACCTTTCAAAAGCTGATTGGGGGCAGATGTTCGCAGGTAAAGGGACAGCTGGAAAATGGGAAGCCTTCAGAAATGAGATAACAAAAATCCAGAGCAAGTATATTCCTGTCAGAGTGAAAGGAAAGGCTGGTAGGTATAAGGAATGCTGGATGACTAAAGAAATTGAGGGTTTGGCTAAGAAAAAGAAGGAAGCAGTTGTAAGGTATAGACAGGATAGATCGAGTGAATCCTTAGAAGAGTATAAAGACAGTAGGAGTATACTTAAGAGGGGAATCAGGAGGGCAAAAAGGGGCATGAAATAGCTTTGGCAAATAGAATTAAGGAGAATCCAAAGAGTTTTTACAAATACATTAAGGACAAGGTTATAACTAGGGAGAGAATAGGGCCCCTCAAAGATCAGCAAGGCGGCCTTTCTGTGGATCCACAGAAAATGGGGGAGATACTAAATGAATATTTTGCATCAGTATTTACTGTGGAAAAGGATATGGAAGATATAGACTGTAGGGAAATACATGGTAACATCTTGCAAAATGTCCAGATTACAGAGGAGGAAGTGCTGGATATCTTGAAATGGTTAAAGACGGATAAATCCCCAGGACCTGATCAGGTGTAACCTTGAATTCTGTGGGAAGCTAGAGAAGTGATTGCTGGGCCTCTTGCTGAGATATTTGTATCATTGATAGTCACAGGTGAGGTGCCGGAAGACTGGAGGTTGGCAAAAGTGGTGCCACTTTTTAAGAAGGGTGCTAAAGACAAGCCAGGGAACTATAGATCAGTGAGCCTGACCTCAGTGGTTGGCAAGTTGTTTGAGGGAATCCTGAGGGACAGGATGTACAGAATCCTGAGGGACAAAATGTACATGTATTTGGAAAGGCAAGGACTGATTCGGGATAGTCAACATGGCTTTGTGCGTGGAAAATCATGTCTCACAAACTTGATTGAATTTTTTGAGGAAGTAACAAAGAGGATTGATGAGGGCAAAGCAGTAGATGTGATCTATATGGACTTCAGTAAGGCGTTCGACAAGGTTCCCCATGGGAGACTGATTAGCAAGGCTAGATCTCATGGAATACAGGGAGAACAAGCCATCTGGATACAGAACTGGCTCAAAGGTAGAAGACAGAGGGTGGTGGTGGAGGGTTGTTTTTCAGACTGGAGGCCTGTGACCAGTGGAGTGCCACAAGGATCGGTGCTGTGTCCTCTACTTTGTCATTTACATAAATGAGTTGGATGCGAGCATAAGAGGTACAGTTAGTAAGTTTGCAGGTGACACCAAAATTGGAGGTGTAATGGACAGCGAAGAGGGTTACCTCAGATTACAACAGGATCTTGATCAGAAGGGCGAATGGGCTGAGAAGTGGCAGATGGTGTTTAATTCAGATAAATGTAAGGTGCTGCATTTTGCGAAAGCAAATCTTAGCAGGATTTATACACTTAATGGTAAGGTCCTAGCGGGTGTTGCTGAACAAAGAGACCTTGGAGTGCAGGTTCATAGCTCCTTGAAAGTGGAGTCACAGGTAGATAGGATAGTGAAGAAGGTGTTTGGTATGCTTTCCTTTATTGGTCAGAGTATTGAGTACAGGGGTTGGGAGGTCATGTTGCGGCTGTACAGGACATTGGTTAGGCTACTGTTGGAATATTGCGTGCAATTCTGGTCTCCTTTCTATCAGAAAGATATTGTGAAACTTGAAAGGGTTCAGAAAAGATTTACAAGGATATTGCCAGTGTTGGAGGATCTGAGTTATAGGGAGAGGCTGATTAGGTTGTGGCTGTTTTCCCTGGAGCGTTGGAGGCTGAGGGGTGACCTTATAGAGGTTTACAAAATTATGAGGAGCATGGATAGGATAAATAGGCAAAGTCTTTTCCCTGGGGTCGGGGAGTTCAGAACTAGAGGGCGTAGGTTTAGGGTGAGAGGGGAAAGATATAAAAGAGACCTACATGGCAACTTTTTCACACAAAGGGTGGTACGTGTATGGAATGAGCTGCCAGAGGAGGTGGTGGAGGCTGGTACAATTGCAACAGTTAAGAGGCATTTGGATGGGTATATGAATAGGAAGGGTTTGGAGGGATATGGGCCAGATACTGGCAAGTGGGACTAGATTGGGTTGGGATATCTGTTCGGCTTGGACGGGTTAAACCGAATGGTCTGTTTCCATGCTGTACATCTCTATGACTCTATGACTCTATGAACTTTGAACCTGCACGCTAAGGTCCCTTTGTTCAGCAACTCTCCCCAAGACCTTATCATTAAATGTATTAGTTCTGCCCTGATTTGCCTTTCCAAAATGTAGCACCTCACATTTATCTAAATTAAATTCCACCTGCCAGTCTTTGGCCCATTGGCCCATCTGCTCAAGGCCCCATTCTACACTGTGGAAACCTTCTTTGCTGTCCACAACAACTCCAATTTTATTGTCACCTGCAAACTTACTAACTATACCTCCTATGTTCACATCAAAATCATTTATATAAATAACAAAAATCTATATAAATGGCACCGATGCTTGTGGCACTCCACTGGTCACAGGCCTCCAGTCTGAAAAGCATCATTCTACTACCAACCTCCATCTCCTACCTTCAGGCCATTTCTGTATCCATATGCCTATTCCTTCCTTTATTCTATGTGAACTAACCTTGCTAACCAGTCTACCATGAAGAACCTTGAACGCCTTACTGAAGATCATATAAATCATGTCCACTACTCTGCCTTCATCAGTGCTGTTTGTTACTTCTTCAAAAAACTCAAACAAGTTAGTGAGACACAATTTCCCATGCAGAATACCATATTGACTATCCCTAATCAGTCCTTTCCTTTCCAAATACATGTAAATCCTGTCACTCAGGATTCCCTCCAACAACTTGCCCACTACTGATGTCAGGCTCACTGATCTATAGTTCCCTGTCATTACCTTACCACATTACCTAAATAATGGCATCACATTAATCAGCTCCAGTTTTCTGGTACATACTGTTGCTATCAATGGTTCAAGTAATTCAGGAAGGGGCCCAGCTATCACTTCCATAGCTTACCACAGAGTTCTAAGACATACTCGATCAAGTCCCAGGGATTTATTTACCTTTATGCACTTTAAGACATCCAGCACCTCCTCCCCTGTGATATGGACATTTTTCAAGATGTCATTATTTAATTCCCCAAGTTTTCTATTTTCCATATCCTTCTACACTGCAAACACTGATGCAAAGTACTCGTTTACTATCTCCCCCACCTCCTGTGGTTCTACACATAGGTTGCCTTGGTTGCCATATTTTTCAATGATAAAGCCAGTGTAGTACTTGTTCGAAGGCTAGTTGGGCTTCAGCTGGCAGATGCTTTTGCATGGTTACATCATTGTCCCCACATACCAAACAATCTCCCAGCATCTCATTAATGGTTAAACCAAAATCAAATGCCTCTGTCAGTCGTCTTAACCTCGTCAAAAATCCCAATACGGATTCCCCTGGTTCTTGAATTGCAAAGTAAAATCAATAGCATCTTGGAATTAGAAGAGACTTGGGGTCACAATATTTCTTAAGCAAATCCATCAAAGTTTAAAAGGTTTTAGTATCTGGCACCTCAGGCAAATAAGGCTCCTAATAACCAAAAAAGCTGCAGGTCCACAAGCTGTCAGGAGAATTACTCCTTACTTTTCATCTGTCCCAATGTCATTTACCCAGAGAAAATAATACATTCTTTCCACATACTAGCTGCAGTCTTGGATGGCAGGATTGAACAAGTTAAGCTTCCCAAACAATGGCATGATGCCAGAAATGCTTACCCCATTTTAAAATCAACTGTTACGAACAAATTTCTTCAGGAGCATGCTTTTCTCTTGTGCCACTGAAATAACTCCACAGAGGCCAATATCCCATCATCAAGTCACCCTTTATGTGTGGAGACTCCTTGACACTAATCTAGCTCCATCAGAACCCATTCTCATAGTGAACAGGAGGTCTGAAACTCCTATTCTTATCTGTCATCCAGGGCTCACTGGACCATATTAATGCGGGAATCAATATGGTCGATCTGGCTGACCTCATTAAAATCACTATAGTTAACCTTTACATCCTACTGTTCTCAGCAAGTATATCCTGAGGCACAGTGTCAACAATGCCATAGCAAGTCTGCTAGTCAAATATTATTGCTGCCTGAACTGCTGTGCTCTTCCAGCACCACTGATCCAGAATCTGGTTTCCAGCATCTGCAGTCTTTGTTTTTACCTAGTCAAATATTAAGTCTTCTCCTGATTTCCCTTTAAATATGACATTTACTTCCCTCTAAGCTTTATCACATATTGTTGATATTACTCCTAATGTAATAGAACACTATTTTGTCTGAATCCCTGTGAACAATGTCAGGAGATATTTGATTATGCATGAAAATTGTGTGTTTAGGATGGATTTGGTTTTGTATATCTCAGGCATTCTGTTCATGAAAAATTTCTGTTTCACATTTGTACCCATTGGCTCCAATTTCATGTTCATAGAACAGCAATAAATCATGGCTAGGTTAGCAAATACAGCTTCAAAAACATCAATTGTGCATTGTGAAGGTCCACAGAATCAAAAGGAAAGCATTTAACAATGATTACCATCAGTTATCAACTTATTTCAGGCCTTCAGTGTACATATTCTATGCAACAATCTCTTTATGTATCTGCGGTATTTATTTCAGACAGAAGATTTCATTTGCTTCCATCTTTTAAAAAAAATCATTCAAGAGATGTGGATTTCACTGTCTGAGCTCGCATTATTGACCCTCTCTAGTTGCCCTTGAGAGGGCAGTGCTGAGCTGCTTTCTTGAGCTGCTGCAGTCCATATGGTGTGGTTAGACCTACAAGGCCATTTGGGAGGAAGTTCCCGGATTTTAACGCAGCTATACTCAAGGGACTGCGATATATTTTCAAATCATAAGAGTGAGTAACTTAGACATGAATTTCCATGTGGTTTCCATGAATCTGCTGCCCTTGTCTTTCTGGAAGGTAAGACAATTGGGTTTTGAAGTTCCTGTCTAAGGATCCTTGGAGAATGACTGCAGTGCATCTCATGTATGGTACAGTTTTGCTACTGAGCATTAATGCTGGAGAGACTGAATGTTTGTGGATATGGGTGCCAATGAAGTGGGTTCTTTTTCCTAGATGGCATCAAGCTTCTTAAATATAGCTGCAGTTACACTCATATGGTCAACCAAAGAATATTCCATCACACTCATGATTTGTGCTTTGTAAATGGTGAACAGACTTTAGCAAGTCAGGAACTAAGTTACTCAGTGCAGTAATCCTAGTCTCTGACCTGTTCTTGTAGCCATTGTATTTACATGACTGGTCCTGATCAGTTCGTCAACAGTAGCCCTCAGGATTCTGATTGTAAGGAATTCAGTGATGGTAACACCCCTGAATATCGAGTGGTTGTTGTTGGAGATGGTCATTGCGTGGTATTGTGTGGCACATATATTACTCACACATGTCAACCTAAGCTTGGATTTTGCCCAGATCTCTCTGTAATGGACTGCTTGTGTAACTAAAGAGTCTCCAGTGGTGCTGAACATTGTTCAATTATCCACAAAAATCCCACTTTGGACCCAATGAGGGAGAAAAGGTCATTGAAGAAGATGGTTGGACCTAAGACTCACTCTACCTCGGTAACATCTACCTCACCTATACATGGTACTCCCTTGGGGCATTTCTAATAACTGAGTCCCATTTGTTGACATAAATATGCCTAGTTCCTCCTTGAAATCCACTATGGTTTCTTGTTCTATCAGCCATGTTAATAAACGTGTTCTATAGTACTTGTGACATGTATAACGAGAAAAGAAAGTATCAATTAATTTTCAGGTAGCAATCAAATATTGTAATATCACTACAGACATTGTATATAAAACAGAAAGTGTATTTAGACAATCCCAACAAGACTCTCAACTGTCCTTCTTCCCCAAGTAGAACAGTCTCTTGATTAACAGCTCATTCAGAATAAGTAGTCTCTCAGCGCAGGTAATATATAAATATAATATATATCACACACATATACAGCAAGCATGTAAGGTTTTGAATCTGAAATATCTTCATATCTTCGAAAGCAGATGGAAGTAGAAAACAGTAAATTATGGCAGAAGATAGCCAAATTCAATACCGGCAGCAGAGTACACAACAGAATAATGTTTAAAAGGCATAATTCAAGGTATTAGATTTGAATCCATGTAGCTTTCATAACAAAGTAGGTGAATTAATTGCATAGATAGAAGCAAATAGGTATGATCTGGCTGCCTTTATGGAGTGGCCAAGGCTGAAATTCAAATATTCAAAGATATTTGGTATTAAAGAAAAACAGGCATGAAGAAATAAGAGGTGACATAGTGCTGTTAGCAAGAAATAGGATCAGTGCACAGATTCACATTAGTGAGAGAGGATCTTAGTTCAGAAGAACAAAATTCAGAATCTGTTTGGGTGGAATTAAGAAACGACAAATATTGGTAGTCATTTATATCACTATAGGAGTGATAAAAAAGCATATAATATAAATCTTTCTATCATTAATTTCTCTGAATAAACAAGAGTCATTGCTGCAACAACATGAATATTTTATAACAGTATTATCCATCAATGATGAAATGAGGAACAATTTCACTTGTAGAATTAGATCACCACATGTGGCTTTCACCAACCATCTAAACATCATTCCTATCTAACACTGATATAAATCAAGCAACTTATAATTAAGTTCTTGTCGAAAACAAAATACAGTAGCTCAGTGTTATTAAAGCTGTTTCACACTACTCACTGCTAACAGGTAACTAGGTTGAATGGACATTCTAGTTAACACATTAAAATGAGCTATCTGATCTAATTTCACAAGAGAATATTGCAGTTATGACACCTTCAACATCTCCACATGCCATAATGTGATCAAAGTCTTTCATATTTCTAGTACTCTTCACTACTCTAGGTCATCCCATAATATATTACAGACAATATTGCAATATAGGAAACTCAACAGTCAGGTTGTGCACAGCGAGTTTGCATAAACAGCAATGTGATAATAACCAAGTAATCTATCTTTTCATCATGTTGATTGGTGAATAAATATTTGCCAAGACAATGGTGACAATTCCCAACTCCTCTTTGAAATAGTGTTATAGTGTTTTATACCCAAATACATGGGTAGCTGGCATGTCATCTAAGTGACAGAACTGGAATTTCAACCTTAATCTTTGAGCTGGAATCTTGGAATTGGACTTGGACTTACAAGGTTCTGACCCAAAGGCAAGCCATGACCGACTAAATTGATAGTACTGGCAAGACAGGGACTACACAAAAGTTAAGAGAAGGGTTAGCAAAGGATCCAGTGAAATGGTTGAATCTGTTTTGAAGAAATTCTCTGGGGTTAGAATAAACAAAAAGGAGGTGTTCTAGAAATAAAGAGGGCCAGATCACATTAGTTAGTTAATCGATAGGGGAACTCAGGGGGAATCGGGTAGGGAGTTGAAGTAATGAGTGATACTGAATGGTTATTGATGAACTCTCTTTGGCACGAGGCAGGATGCTGGTTGTCAATTTCTGATACATTGGAGTTTATATGGGATGAAATTCAGAATACATGCAAGACATTAATTGGTGTCAAATTGACAATTTCAGTGCTGGAATTGAGCAAGGGTGGAAACTATCAATATTACAGCCATAACACTATGAAGACTAAGTGATGGATGGAATAGAATATAAGGCTTGAAGCTAAACTCCGGATCAAACAGACCACTGGGATTACACGCCATCAGCTTCTTAATGAGAAGCCAGGATTAGTTCAAGCACTAGAGTCAAGATGTTCCAGCAAGAATTGAGCAATTTGGCTTCACACTTGTCAACAGAAATGTGTTCTCAGTTATAAATTCATCTTTCTAATAATTGTTCAGAAAAATCCTTTTTTTAAAATTGTATGAATAAAATGAAGCTGTGTAATTATATCATTTGTGATTCAGTCCACCTTGTGTTTGAATGGATGTAAAGTCAGCCAGGAGAAAGTGAGGACTGCAGGGGCTGGAGATCAGAGTCGAGAGTGTGTTGCTGGAAAAGCACAGCAGGTCAAGCAGCACCTGAGGAGCAGGAGAATCGATGTTTCAGGCATAAGCCCTTCATCAGGAATGAGGCGCATTCCTGATGCAGGGCTTTTGCCCGAAATGTCGCTTGTCCTGCTCCTCAGATGCTGCCTGACCTGGATGTAAATTCAGCCTTTCCAAACATTGTAGCATTTTGTTTATCATTACTTCCATCACAGACTGAGTTTGTTTAATCAACTGAACTGAACATTTTCAAATCCAAAGTATTAGGTTCTAAAGATAATCAACCATTTACTATAAATCTGCAGTAATGGTACTGCAGATGTTGGGAACTTGAAATATAAATTGAAAATGTCTAAAATACCCAGAAATGAAGGCATTTCAACAGGCATTTATGGTGGAAAAGAGAAAATATAATGTTGCAGGAATAAATATACAGCTGCCCCTCTGTGTTTAGTTTGACAATTAGAATGTTTAATATTATAATTGAGTGAAAGATGTTTTGTAGAGTTGATCAATGTGAATATTATAATCAAAAAAGCACACTGCTGGACAAGTGTCATGTTTTTCATACATCGAGCAGTTAGCTCAGTTGGCTAAACAGCTGGTTTGCAACGGAGAGTGATACCAATAGTGCAGTTTCAACTGGTTCACCAGCTGAGGTCACCTTGGAGGTCCTGACCTGAGGTGTACTGCCCCTCACCTTAAAGCACCACCGGTCATCTCTCCCTAATGAGGGAGCTGCTCTATAGTCTTCTCAGACGATGGCAACTTATCTTTGCTTTGTACATCTACATCGAGGGTAAATGTCTCTCTTTCATTTAATATTTCCCAAAATTGCATGGTTGACCTGTAAGGTCATTGTGAAGAGGTATAAGGTCAAACTTATATTGTAATATTCAATGATGCAATATATAACTACTTTAGCATCTTCAAGCTATTTATTGCAGCTATTTTTGGGTGGATGAGTTGGTTCGGGTGAAACATTAAAATGTTAAAAAATCTCAGGAATGGACCCAACCACTTCAAGACGTGTTGTGAGAATCTACTGTTGGAAACCAAACCTTGTAAAGATAAACTCATGAGCCTAAAGCTTTTTGTTACCAGACATTGTTGTTGATCCTCTTATTAAAAGATGCCATATAAATGTGCCTTATTTTCTTATTACAACAATGTATATTTCTATAACACTACTAATGTAATAAAATTTCCCAAGGTGCTTCAGAGGGTATTATCAACAAACAGAGTAATTACTCTGAAAGCCAAATTGGCCAATAAAATGGCTGCCAGCGCAAGTGCAGCCTTTTTCACTGAGGTTCATTTGCATACATGAGGAGCTCCTGAACAGCCTGTTAAAACTGTCTGTTGGCTTGTGATAAAGTTTCCTTTGGTTAAAAAGAAAGTCTCCCCCACCCAATGATACAGAGAGCCCATTACATAAGCCCACAACCTGCAAAACTAAGGATCATGAATCTGACGGTTAAACCATCAATGGCAACATTTCTTTTTTACCTTTTAACATTTTGAACTAGCCTCTTGTATAACCTGTATGTTGTGTTATTAATTTCCTCACATTTATTCATTAATAAACACATATTTTGATAACACAACAAAACCTGGTTAAATTGCCTTCTTTGAAAACATGTTAACTTGGGTTGGACAGAAGTATCTGCAAGGGAAGAGATCTGATTTTGAATTAACCTTACTGCAGCCATCAAGGAGCAGATAAATAAAGGCAGGGAGCTAGTTCATCCCTTTTAAATTGAGAGCAAAATAATTTGGGGACTATCCCATATGGAACTCTAAGAAATTGGACAAACTTACTTGGGGTCTGATTTCAGTTGTGAGATTGCTTGGCTCTGCCTATTGTCTCCACTGTTTAACATGCAAGTAGTCATGTGTTGCAACCTCGCCAGGTTTGTACTCTTTTTAGATATTCCTGGTGTTGCTTCTGATATGCTCTCCTGCACTCTTCAATTAACCAGGTTGGATCTCCTGACTTAATAGTACTTATACAGTGAGTATCTGCTTGGCCAAGAGATTATATATTGTGGTTGAAAAGAAGTCTGTTGCTACCAACGACACACAGCTCATCATGAATATCCAATTTTTATTTTGTTGCTTTCTTGTTAGATCTGTTCAAAGTCTGTCCCATTTAGCAAGGTGTTAGTACCAGACAATATGATGAAGGGCATCCTTCATTAATGATGGGGCTTCATTTCCACAATGATGGCGCAGTGGTCAATCCTATCGATGTTGTCATGGATATATACAGCTACAACAGATAGATTGGTGAGGATGAAGTCAAGCAGATGTTTCCTTCCTGTTGTTCAGTTGAACAACCTCTAGGACTCGGCCAGCTGCCAATCCACTCTTGGTGATGAACAATGAAGTCCTCATCCAGAGCATATGCCAACTCAGGCGCTTCATCCATGTGTTTTTCAACATGGTAGAATACTGATTCATCATCCAAGGTGGGTGGGGAATAGGTGGTAATCAGTAAGAGGCTCCCTTGCTCATGTTTGGCATGTTTAAAAATGTGTTGCTGGAAAAGCGCAGCAGGTCAGGCAGCATCAAAGGTGCAGGAAAATTGATGTTTCGGGTATAAGCCCTTCTTCAGGAACCCGAAACGTCGATTCTCCTACTCCTTCGATGCTGCCTGACCTGCTGCGCTTCTCCAGCAACACATTTTTAAGCTCTGATCTCCAGCATCTGCAGTTTCTCCATGTTTGACATGTTATCATGCAGTCCAGAGTCAATGTTGAGGACTCCTAAGGCCATCCAGCTATATACCTATTCTGTTCACCCTATCCTCACAGGACATAGCCAAGAGGTTACCTGAGACATTGTCTATGAGGTGTGATTGTGTGAGTATGACTATGTCAGGCTGTTGCTTGAGCAGTCTGAGGGACTTTCCCAATTCTAACAGAACCTCCAGCAGCAGGTGGCAATGGTGAGGGAGTACAAGCGTGAATAGGGCAGCTGGGGCAGTCAAATAATCCCTCCCTGGAGGAAAGGCTGCCTCTGGGATGATAAGGGTAAAGGATCAGATAGACAAAAGATTTTCTTCAACAGATGTAAACTGCAAAATTTCTAGGAATACTTTCTCTTCCATATTTAACCTTAATTCCTTTCTTGTTTGTAATAACCTGACTGTAGTGGAGTAAAGAATTCCTGCTTCATGATCTTTGGGCCATTTCTGAGTTCAAATGTCTGTGAACAAACTGTCCCACAAACTGTCATACATTACGAAGGAGAGTTTTAATGGATCAAAATGCTGTGTTAATCGATGTTGTTTCCTAGCCTAGCCAATTGGTCCATCCGGTTTTATTCCTTGCTTTAGATTTTCTGTTGTTTTGACACCACTGATTAACTTGCTTGATCATTTTAGAGAACAGTTAAGGGTGAACCATAGTATTGTGGATCTGGATTCACGTGTAGGCTAGTTCAAGCAGGGCATGTGGATTTATTCCCTCAACTACATTAGTAAATTACACAATGGACAATAGTTACATGGTCACCAGAAGACTTGCTTTATAATTCCCAGTTTTATTGAATTCAAACGTCATCTGGCATGTGGGATTCAAATCAATGCAGAGCATTAGCCTAGGGATCTCTAATCCAGTAACCATTACTATGATGCCATTCTATTTATGTCCCACAAACTTCAGGCTATATTTCAGATTGTACTCAGTTGCAGATGTCTCCTCCTTTATTATCACTGGTGATTTGTTTAAATTAAAAGATATGTTGCAGAACAAGTTCATATTTCCTTTCTCGATCCGCCATCCTCCAGTTTTAGTTATATGGGTGTAGAAAGTTATAGCCTTGAAATGGGTGTGGACCTGATTTTCATATTAGCCTGAAGCCTTCTTCACATTATTTTAATATCGATTTTCTTCACACTAATTCTATCTAATTCAGCAACTCTTACCGTTGTGATAAGGGGTTAAATTTGAATTTAACAAGTGTGTCTGTATTGTTGGACACCATGACCAAATATTGCTTCCACATCACTTTTATAGTTGGACAAAACACTAGCCTGGAGAAAAATGGATTTTAAAATAAAGCAGGAGAAAGTGAGGACTGCAGATGCTGGAGATCTGAGCTGAAAATGTGTTGCTGGAAAATGCCCGAAATGTCGATTCTCCTGCTCCTTGGATGCTGCCTGACCTGATGCGCTTTTCCAGCAACACATTTTTAGCTTTAAAATAAAGCAATCTATCTATATTTAAATAGTTTGAATGATTTGACTGAGATTGTATGGTGCTTAGAAATGATGGCCAGCTAGTGGATCTTCAAAAGAAATCATTGTGACATACATGGAACATCACTTTGCACATTAATAGTGTTGTAGGTAACACTTGACAGCTTCTCCTGGTTTCTGATGTAGAAACTACATTGTGCTTAATTTAGTTTTTCTTTTACCTGCTAGATTTTAAACTGAAATCTCTGAAAAATATGTTTAAACATTCATTCATGGGATGTGGGAATCAGTGGCGAGACCAGTACTTATTGCCCATCCCTTATTGGCTTTGAGAAGATGGTGGTGAACTAACTTCTTCAGCCCTTGCAGTTCACAGTGGTACATCCACAGTGTGATTAGGTAGTTCCAGGATATTAATCCAATGACAGTGAGGAGCCATAATATATTTCCAGATTTAATTTTGACTTAGATTTAGATTTAGATTTCGGTTTTATGGTCATCTGTACTCAAGTACGAGGTAGAAGAAGATAATGAAAAGTGTACAATATCACACAGCACCATCACAGGTACAATGTACCTGGGAACAAAATCGTAGTTACAGAAGTACAAAAACAAAGAAATAAGTTTGAAAGTTAAGCACTATAGTCTTCTTAGTGAAAAAGGTACGAAAACAAAGAAATAAAGTGAAAGAGTCAAACATTACAGTCCTGCCTTACACATGGCCCTGCAGCTGCTCCAAGCTGGACTTTTCCCGAGAGGGCTCACTCTCCCCTGCGCTGGGCTCACTCTCCCCGGCGCTGGGCTCACTCTCCCCTGCACTGGACTCACTCTGTCCTGCACTGGGTGTATTCTCCCCTACACTAGGCTCACTCTCCCCTGAGCTGGGCTCACTCACACCTGAGCTGGGCTCACTCACACCTGAGCTAGGCTCACTCACCACTGCGCTGGACTCATTTTCCCCTGAGCTGGACTCACTCTCCCCTGCACTGGACTCATGCTCCCCTGCGCTGTGCTCAAGCTCACCTGCACTAGACTCATTCTCCCCAGAGAATGGCTCACTCTCCCCTGAGCTGGGCTCACTCTCCCCTGCGCTGGGCTCACTCTCCCCTGCACTGGGTTTATTCTCCCCTACGCTGGGCTTACTCTCCCCTGAGCTGGACTCACTCTCCTCTGCACTGGGCTCACTCTCCACTGTGCTGGGCTCAAGCTCCCCTGCGCTGGGCGCATTCTCCCCAGAGCATGGCTCACTCTACCCTGAGCTGGGCTCACTCACCCCTGCACTGGGCTCACTCTCCCCTACGCTGGGCTCACTCTCCCCTACGCTGGGCTCACTCTCCCCTGCGCTGGACTAACGCTCCCCTGCCCTAGGCTCACGCTTGCCTGCACTGGGCTCATTCTCCCAAGAGTATGGCTCACTCTCCCTTGAGCTGGGCTAACTCTCCCCTGCGCTGGACTCACTCTCTCCTGAGCTGGACTCACTCTCCCCTGAGCTGGGCTCACTCTCCCCTGCGCTGGACTCAGGCTCCCCTGCGCTGGGCTCACTCTCCCCTGCACTGGGCTCATTCTCCCCAGAGAATGGCTCACTCTCCCCTGAGCTGGGCTCACTCACTCCGGCGCTGGGCTCACTCACCCCGGCGCTGTGCTCACTCTCCCCCGTGCTGGGCTCACTCTCCCCTCCGCTGGGCTCACTCTCCCCTGCCCTGGGCTCACTCTCCCCTGCACTGGGCTCACTCTCCTCTGCGCTGGGCTCACTCTCCCCTGCACTGCGTGTATTCCCCCCTACGCTGGGCTCACTCTCCCCCGTGCTGGGCTCACTCTCCCCTGCAATGGGCTCACTCTCCCCTGCAATGGGCTCACTCTCCCATGCCCTGGGCTCACTCTCCCCTGTGCTGAGCTCACTCTCCCCTGCACTGGGCTCACACACCCCTGCGCTGGAATCATTCTCCCCTGCACTGGGCTCACTCTCCCCTGCACTGCGTGTATTCTCCCCTACGCTGGGCTTACTCTCCCCTGTGCTGGGCTCACTCTCCCCTGCACTGGGCTCACTTTCCCCTGCACTGAGCTGACTCTCCCCTGCACTGGGCTCACTCTTCCCTGTGCTGGGCTCACTCACCTCTGCGCTGGACTCACTCTCCCCTGCACTGGGCTCACTCTCCGCTGCACTGCGTGTATTCTCTCCTACGCTGGGCTCACTCTCCCCTGCGCTGGGCTCACGCTCCCCTGCACTGGGCTCATTCTCCACAGAGCATGGCTCACTCTCCCTTGAGCTGGGCTAACTCTCCCCTGCGCTGGACTCACTCTCTCCTGAGCTGGACTCACTCTCCCCTGAGCTGGGCTCACTCTCCCCTGCGCTGGACTCAGGCTCCCCTGCGCTGGGCTCACTCTCCCCTGCACTGGGCTCATTCTCCCCAGAGAATGGCTCACTCTCCCCTCCGCTGGGCTCACTCTCCCCTGCCCTGGGCTCACTCTCCTCTGTGCTGGGCTCACTCTCCTCTGCACTGGGCTCATTCTCCCCTGCACTGGGCTCACTCTCCCCTGCACTGCGTGTATTCTCCCCTACGCTGGGCTCACTCTCCCCCGTGCTGGGCTCACTCTCCCCTGCACTGGGCTCACACACCCCTGCGCTGGAATCATTCTCCCCTGCACTGGGCTCACTCTCCCCTGCACTGCGTGTATTCTCCCCTACGCTGGGCTTACTCTCCCCTGCACTGGGCTCACTCTTCCCTGTGCTGGGCTCACTCACCTCTGCGCTGGACTCACTCTCCCCTGCACTGGGCTCACTCTCCGCTGCACTGCGTGTATTCTCTCCTACGCTGGGCTCACTCTCCCCTGCGCTGGGCTCACGCTCCCCTGCACTGGGCTCATTCTCCACAGAGCATGGCTCACTCTCCCCTGAGCTGGGCTCACTCACCCCTGCACTGGACTCATTCTCCCCTGAGCTGGGCTCACTCTCCCCTGCACTGGGCTCACTCTCCCCTGCGCAGGGCTCACTCTCCTCTGCACTGGGCTCATTCTCCTCTGCACTGGGCTCACGCTCCGCTGCACTGGGCTTATTCTCCCCAGAGCATGGCTCACTCTCCCCTGAGCTGGGCACACTCTCCCCTGCACTGGGCTCACTCTCCCCTGTGCAGGGCTCACTCTCCTCTGCATTGGGCTCATTCTCCCTTGCACTGGGCTCACTCTCCCCTGCACTGCATGTATTCTCCCCTACGCTGGGCTCACTCTCCCCTGTGCTGGGCTCACTCTCCCAGCACTGGGCTCACTCTCCCCTGCAATGGGCTCACTCTCCCCCGTGCTGAGCTCACTCTCCCCTGCACTGGGCTCACTCTCCCCTGCACTACGTGTATTCTCCCTTCCGCTGGGCTCACTCTCCCCTGTGCTGGGCTCACTCTCCCCTGTGCTGGGCTCACTCTCCCCTGCACTGGGCTCACTCTCCCCTGCACTGAGCTGACTCTCCCCTGCACTGGGCTCACTCTTCCCTGAGCTGGGCTCACTCAGCTCTGCGCTGGACTCACTCTCCCCTGCACTGGGCTCACTCTCCGCTGCACTGCGTGTATTCTCCCCTGCGCTGGGCTCACTCTCCCCTGCGCTGGGCTCACGCTCCCCTGTGCTGGGCTCATTCTCCCCTGAGCTGGGCACACTCTCCCCTGCACTGGACTCACTCTCCCCTGCACAGGGCTCACTCTCCTCTGCACTGGGCTCATTCTCCCCTGCACTGGGCTCACTCTCCCCTGCACTGCGTGTATTCTCCCCTACGCTGGCCTCACTCTCCCCTGTGCTGGGCTCACTCTCCCCTGCAATGGGCTCACTCTCCCGTGCCCTGGGCTCACTCTCCCCTGCGCTGAGCTCACTCTCCCCTGCACTGGGCTCACTCACCCCTGCGCTGGACTCACTCTCCCCTGCACTGGGCTCACTCTCCCCTGCACTGCATGTATTCTCCCCTAGG
Source organism: Hemiscyllium ocellatum (assembly GCF_020745735.1). Classification (NCBI taxonomy): domain Eukaryota; kingdom Metazoa; phylum Chordata; class Chondrichthyes; order Orectolobiformes; family Hemiscylliidae; genus Hemiscyllium; species Hemiscyllium ocellatum. The sequence goes on from NC_083402.1 coordinate 77,730,103, forward strand.
CTGGGCTCACTCTCCCCTGCAATGGGCTCACTCTCCCGTGCCCTGGGCTCACTCTCCCCTGCACTGAGCTCACTCTCCCCTGCACTGGGCTCACTCAGCCCTGCGCTGGACTCACTCTCCCCTGCGCTGGGCTCACTCTCCCCTGCACTGCGTGTATTCTCCCCTACGCTGGCCTCACTCTCCCCTGTGCTGGGCTCACTCTCCCGTGCCCTGGGCTCACTCTCCCCTACGCTGGCCTCACTCTCCCCTGTGCTGGGCTCACTCTCCCGTGCCCTGGGCTCACTCTCCCCTGCACTGTGCTCACTCTCTCCTACGCTGGGCTCTCTCTCCCCTGCACTGGGCTCACTCTTTTCTACATTGGGCTCACTCTCCCCTCTGCTGAGTTCACTCTCCCCTTTGCAGGGCTAATTTTCCTAACGCTGGGCTCACTCTCCACTGCACTGGGCTCACATTCCCCTGTGCTGGGCTCATTCTCCCATGCACTAGGCTCATTCTATCCTATGCTGGGCTTACTCTACTCGACATTGGGCTCACTCTCCCCTGTTCTGGTTTCACTCTCCCTTGTGCTGGGCTCACTCTCCCCTGTGCTGGTCTCACTCTCCCCTATGCTGGGCTCACTCTCCCCTACGCTGGGCTCACTCTCCCCTGCGCTGGACTCACACTCCCCTGCCCTAGGCTCATGCTCCCCTGCCCTGGGCTCATGCTCGCCTGCACTGGGCTCATTCTCCCCAGAGCATGGCTCACTCTCCCCTGAGCTCGGCTCACTCACACCTGCGTTGGACTCACTCTCCCCTGAGCTGGGCTCACTCTCCCCTGCACTGGACTCATGCTCCCCTGCGCTGTGCTCACTCTCCCCTGCACTGGGCTCATTCTCCCCAGAGAATGGCTCACTCTCCCCTGAGCTGGGCTCACTCACTCCGGCACTGGATTCACGCTCCCCTGAGCTGGGCTCATTCTCCGCTGCCCTGGGCTCACTCTCCCCTGAGCTGGGCTCATTCTCCGCTGCCCTGGGCTCACTCTCCCCTACCCTGGGCTCACTCTCCCCTGCACTGGGCTCACTCTCCCCTGCACTGGGCTCACTCTCCCTTGTGTTGGGCTCATGCTCCCCTGCACTGGGCTCAGTCTCCCCTGAGCTGGGCTCACTCTCCCCTGCACTGGGCTCGCTCTCCCCTACGCTGGCCTCGTTCTGCCCTGTGCTGGGCTCACTCTCCCTTGCACTGTTATCACTCTCCCCTATGCTGGGCTCTCTCTACCCTGCACTGGGCTCATTCTCCTCTACATTGGGCTCACTCTGCACAGTGCTGGGCTCACACTCCCCTGTGCTGGGCTCATTCTCCCCTGCACTGGGCTCATTCTCCCCTATGCTGGTCTTACTCTACTCGACATTGGACTCACTCTCCCCTGTGCTAGGCTCTCACTGCCCTACGCTGGGCTCACTCTCCCCTATGCTGGCCTCACTTTCCCATATGCTGGGCTTACTCTACTTGACTGGGTTTACTTTCCCCTATGCTAAGCTCTCTCTCCCCTACGCTGGGCTCCCTCTCCCCTGTGCTGGCACATTCTCCCCTATGCTGGGCTCACTCTCCCCTACTCTGGTTGCACTCTCCCCTGTGCTGGGCTCACTCTCCCCTGTGCTGGGCTCACTCTCCCCTACGCTGGGCTCACTCTCCCCTGTGAGAAAGTGAGGACTGCAGATGCTGGAGATCAGAGCTGAAAATGTGTTGCTGGAAAAGCGCAGCAGGTCAAGCAGCATCCAAGGAGCCGGAGAATCCACATTTCGGGCATGAGCCCTTCTTCAGGAATCTTTTTAAAAAATTTTTTGTCCTTCCTCTGCATCGAATTCATTCACATCATCCATTTCTGTTTCAATCAGGTCCCTGTTGTTTAGCAACAGCCCCTGTCACCTGCTGGCTTGTATTCTGTGGACTCTTCCATGTTTTATTGTTTTTTCTTCTTTCTCTTCAGTTTCTCAACTGCTTTTCAACGTTTTCTGTGCTTTCTCTCCTTGTCTCTGGGATTTGTCCTTGCGATTTCTTCCTTCCTTGTGACGTTTTGAATGTTCGGGTGTTTCGAAGCTAACTGAAGAGCTGTGTGAAGCAGAGTTTTCACGTCTGGTTTCTGTTGTGGGCAGTGCCTCATTTTCACGACCAACACAACTAGGTTTTATTATTCACACTTGGCCTTCTCCATTAATAATATCCGAGTCACTTTCATCACTGTCCAACATTACTTTCCGAACACGCCGCAGCCTCTTGCTCTTCTCTCCAGAATTAACACTTATTTTTGTTCTTCATATTCACTCTCACCATCTGATTTCGAATTGCTGTTTCTGTGTGGCTTGCATGCCTCCCCATCACTATCACTCTCTTGCAAAGGGTTCATTGTCATTTTCTTCCTGTTCAAAATGTCCTCTTTAGAATCTCCACTATTGTGACACGTTTCTTTGTTCGAACGTGGGGAGACCATTCCATAACTGCCCTTGTCACTGTCGTTATCGCTGTCATTTGTTTTTTTTTCCTGAAGAAGGGCTCATGCCCGAAATGTCAATTCTCCTGCTCCTCGGATGCTGCCTGACCTGTTGCGCTTTTCCAGCAACACATTTTCAGCTCACTCGCCCATGCGCTGGTTTCACTCTCCCCTACGCTGGGCACACTCTCCCCTACACTAGGCTCACTCTGCCCTGTGCTGGTCTCACTCTCCCCTACGCTGGGCTCGCGCATCCCTGCACTGGGCTCATTCTCTCCAGAGCATTGCTCACTCTCCCCTGAGCTGGGCTCACTCACCCCTGAGCTGGGCTCACTCACCCCTGCACTGGACTCACTCTCCCCTGAGCTGGGCTCATTCTCTCCTGCGCTGGACTCACTCTCCCCTGCACTGGACTCATTCTTCCCTCCGCTGGGCTCATTCTCCCCTGTGCGGGACTCATTCTCCCCTGCACTGTGCTCACTCTCTCCTACGCTGGGCTCTCTCTCCCCTGCACTGGGCTCACTCTTTTCTACATTGGGCTCACTCTCCCCTCTGCTGAGTTCACTCTCCCCTTTGCAGGGCTAATTTTCCTAACGCTGGGCTCACTCTCCACTGCACTGGGCTCACGTTCCCCTGTGCTGGGCTCATTCTCCCATGCACTAGGCTCATTCTATCCTATGCTGGGCTTACTCTACTCGACATTGGGCTCACTCTCCCCTGTGCTGGGCTCTCTCTCCCCTATACTGGGCTCACTCTCCCCTGTGCTGGGCTCACTCTCCCCTGTGCTGGGCTCACTCTTCTCTACGCTAGGTTCACTTTCCCCTACGCTGAGCTCACTCTCCCCTGTGCTGTGCTCACTTTCCCCTGTGTTGGGCTCACTCTACCCTACGCTAGGCTCACTCTCCCCTGTGCTGGGCTCACTCTCCCCTGTTCTGGTTTCACTCTCCCTTGTGCTGGGCTCACTCTCCCCTGTGCTGGTCTCACACTCCCCTATGCTGGGCTCACTCTCCCCTACGCTGGGCTCACTCTCCCCTGCGCTGGACTCACACTCCCCTGCCCTAGGCTCATGCTCCCCTGCCTTGGGCTCATGCTCGCCTGCACTGGGCTCATTCTCCCCAGAGCATGGCTCACTCTCCCCTGAGCTCGGCTCACTCACACCTGCGTTGGACTCACTCTCCCCTGAGCTGGGCTCATTCTTCCCTGCACTAGACTCACTCTACCCTGAGCTGGACTTACTCTCCCCTGCACTGGGCTCATTCTCCCCAGAGCATGGCTCATTCTCCCCTGAGCTGGGCTCACTCTCCCCTGCACTGGACTCATGCTCCCCTGCGCTGTGCTCACTCTCCCCTGCACTGGGCTCATTCTCCCCAGAGAATGGCTCACTCTCCCCTGAGCTGGGCTCACTCACTCCGGCACTGGATTCACGCTCCCCTGAGCTGGGCTCATTCTCCGCTGCCCTGGGCTCACTCTCCCCTGCGCTGTGCTCACTCTCCTCTGAGCTGGGCTCACTCTCCCCTACCCTGGGCTCACTCTCCCCTGCGCTGGGCTCACTCTCCCCTGCACTGGGCTCACTCTCCCTTGTGTTGGGCTCATGCTCCCCTGCACTGGGCTCAGTCTCCCCTATGCTGGGCTCACTCTCCCCTGCTCTGGGCTCTCTCTGCCCTACATTGGACTCAGTCTCCCCTGAGCTGGGCTCACTCTCCCCTGCACTGGGCTCGCTCTCCCCTACGCTGAGCTCATTCTGCCCTGTGCTGGGCTCACTCTCCCCTGCACTGTTATCACTCTCCCCTATGCTGGGCTCTCTCTACCCTGCACTGGGCTCATTCTCCTCTACATTTGGCTCACTCTCCCCTGTGCTGCGTTCACTCTCCCCTGTGCTGGGCTAATTCTCCCTAACGCTGGGCTCACTCTGCACAGCGCTGGGCTCACGCTCCCCTGTGCTGGGCTCATTCTCCCCTGCACTGGACTCATTCTCCCCTATGCTGGGCTTACTCTACTCGACATTGGGCTCACTCTCCCCTGTGCTCGGCTCTCTCTCCCCGACGCTGGGCTCACTCTCCCCTGCACTGGGCTCACTCTCCCTTGTGTTGGGCTCATGCTCCCCTGCACTGGGCTCAGTCTCCCCTATGCTGGGCTCACTCTCCCCTGCTCTGGTATCTCTCTGCCCTACATTGGGCTCAGTCTCCCCTGAGCTGGGCTCACTCTCCCCTGCACTGGGCTCGCTCTCCCCTACGCTGGGCTCGTTCTGCCCTGTGCTGGGCTCACTCTCCCCTGCACTGTTATCACTCTCCCCTATGCTGGGCTCTCTCTACCCTGCACTGGGCTTATTCTCCTCTACATTGGGCTCACTCTGCACAGTGCTGGGCTCACACTCCCCTGTGCTGGGCTCACACTCCCCTGTGCTGGGCTCATTCTCCCCTGCACTGGGCTTATTCTCCCCTATGCTGGTCTTACTCTACTCGACATTGGACTCACTCTCCCCTGTGCTAGGCTCTCACTGCCCTACGCTGGGCTCACTCTCCCCTGTGCTGGGCTCTCTCTCCCCTATGCTAGGCTCACTCTCCCCTATGCTGGCCTCACTTTCCCATATGCTGGGCTTACTCTACTTGACTGGGTTTACTTTCCCCTATGCTAAGCTCTCTCTCCCCTACGCTGGGCTCCCTCTCCCCTGTGCTGGCACATTCTCCCCTATGCTGGGCTCACTCTCCCCTACTCTGGTTGCACTCTCCCCTGTGCTGGGCTCACTCTCCCCTGTGCTGAGCTCACTCTCCCCTACGCTGGGCTCACTCTCCCCTGTGGGAAAGTGAGGACTGCAGATGCTGGAGATCAGAGCTGAAAATGTGTTGCTGGAAAAGCGCAGCAGGTCAAGCAGCATCCAAGGAGCCGGAGAATCCACATTTCGGGCATGAGCCCTTCTTCAGGAATCTTTTTTTAATTTTTTTGTCCTTCCTCTGCATCGAATTCATTCACATCATCCATTTCTGTTTCAATCAGGTCCCTGTTGTTTAGCAGCAGCCCCTGTCACCTGCTGGCTTGTATTCTGTGGACTCTTCCATGTTTTATTGTTTTTTCTTCTTTCTCTTCAGTTTCTCAACTGCTTTTCAACGTTTTCTGTGCTTTCTCTCCTTGTCTCTGGGATTTGTCCTTGCGATTTCTGCCTTCCTTGTGACGTTTTGAATGTTCGGGTGTTTCGAAGCTAACTGAAGAGCTGTGTGAAGCAGAGTTTTCACGTCTGGTTTCTGTTGTGGGCAGTGCCTCATTTTCACGACCAACACAACTAGGTTTTATTATTCACACTTGGCCTTCTCCATTAATAATATCCGAGTCACTTTCATCACTGTCCAACATTACTTTCCGAACACGCCGCAGCCTCTTGCTCTTCTCTCCAGAATTAACACTTATTTTTGTTCTTCATATTCACTCTCACCATCTGATTTCGAATTGCTGTTTCTGTGTGGCTTGCATGCCTCCCCATCACTATCACTCTCTTGCAAAGGGTTCATTGTCACTTTCTTCCTGTTCAAAATGTCCTCTTCAGAATCTCCACTATTGTGACACGTTTCTTTGTTCGAACGTGGGGAGACCATTCCATAACTGCCCTTGTCACTGTCGTTATCGCTGTCATTTGTTTTTTTTTCCTGAAGAAGGGATCATGCCCGAAATGTCAATTCTCCTGCTCCTCGGATGCTGCCTGACCTGTTGCGCTTTTCCAGCAACACATTTTCAGCTCACTCTCCCCTGTGCTGGTTTCACTCTCCCCTATGCTGGGCTCACTCTCCCCTGACCTGGGCTCACTCACCCCTTCACTGGACTCACTCTCCCCTGAGCTGGGCTCATTCTCCCCTGTAAAAAATGAGGTCTGCAGATGCTGGAGATCACAGCTGCAAATGTGTTGCTGGTCAAAGCACAGCAGGCCAGGCAGCATCTCAGGAATAGAGAATTCGACGTTTCGAGCATAAGCCCTTCACTCTTCCCTGCACTGGGCTCATTCTCTCCTGCGCTGGGATAATTCTCTCCTGCGCTGAGCTCACTCTCCCCTGCACTGGGCTCATTCTCTCCTGCGCTGGGCTCATTCTCTCCTGCGCTGAGCTCACTCTCCCCTGCGCTGGGCTCACTCTCCCCTCCGCTGGGCTCATTCTCCCCTGTGCTGGGCTCACTCTCCCCTGCACTGTGCTCACTCTCTCCTATGCTGGGCTCTCTCTCCCCTGCCCTGGGCTCACTCTTCCCTGCACTGGGCTCACTCTCCCCTGTGTTGGGCTCACGCTCCTCTGCACTGGGCTAACTCTCCCCTGTGCTGGGCTCACTCTACCTTACGCTGGGCTGACTCACCCCTGTGCTGGGCTCACTCTTCTCTATGCTGGGCTCACTCTCCCCTGTGCTGAGTTTACTCTCTCCTAAGCTGGTCTCACTCTCCCCTGTGTTGGTCTCACTCTCCCCTATGCTGGGCTCACTCTCCCCTCCGCTGGGCTCTCTCTCCCCTGTACTGGCCTCACTCTCCTCTTCGCTGGTCTCACTCTCCCCTGCACTGGGCTAACTCTCCCCTACGCTGGTCTCACTCTCCCCTGTGCTGGCCTCACTCTCCCCTGCATTGGTCTCACTCTCCCCTGTGTTGGTCTCACTCGCCCCTGCACTGGTCTCACTCGCCCCTTTGGTGGGCTCACTCTCCCCTGCTCCGAGCTAAGAAACTGTGTTTGTCACTCGCCTTCTCCGCCAACCACTGCTGCTGACCTCCATCGGGCCTGGCATCCTTCTCTACCAGCTGCTGCTTCACTGCCACCAACATCCATCCCAGCTGCTGCCACGCTCCATTGTCAGGATAGCCACCTCGCCACAGAGTCCCGCTGTGGTACCGCTCTGGATATCACTGACGCTGTGATGTCACTGATCATCAGAGTTCCATCCAGTCACACCAGACGCTGCCAGCGCTACCGTTCCCTCCAGAAAGTAAGTCAAGAACGAATGTTTGGGGGTTTGGAGGGGAATTTACAGATGGTGGTGTTACCACGTAGTTCCTGCCCTTGTCCTTTCAGATGGTCGTGTCTGCAGATTTGAAAGGAGCTGTCCCAAACACCTTGATGAGTTTTTGCTGCATATCTTGTAGATGGTATACACTGAGGGTAGTGTCTGTCAGTGGTGGAAGGACTGAATATGGAACATGATTGCTGGGGTATCAATCAGAAAAGCTTTCTCCTGGATAGTGCAGAGCATTTTGACTTTTGACGGGGATGCAGACATCCAGACATATGGGGATTATGCCACTCTGCTCCTGATATGCACCTTACTCACGGTAGACAAACATTGGAGAGGTACAAAGTGAGTTACATTCTGCAGATTCCGAGCCTCTAACTGCCCTTGTATCCAGATCAGTTTCAGGTCAGTGCTAACTCGTGGGATGTTGGTAAAAAAATGGCAATGCCATTGAATGTAAGGGATGATAGTTAGATTCTATTTCATTGGAAATGGTCATTACCTGGTATTTCTGTGGCATGAAAATTCTTTGTATACAACCTGACCAGAAAATACCAATTTCCCTTTATTTTTCATCAACTTTCTCCATTATCATTCTTCTTTTTTCAAGGCCTTAATCCTTAGGTAAAGTATGTATCTTGACCTACCTTACAATTTCATTTTCCGATATTAAATCCCTGAGAATGAACATAGAAACTTAACATTTTTCTTCCCAGTGCATTTGTGATGACACCAAATGTTGTCCCACTTCTCTGCTGCCCCTCATTTTAATACCAGTTGTCAGGCTTCTAGCATAATTTGCGCCTCATACTGACCATTACGGACCAAGACTCCTTGGTGAACTGCGAAAATGTGCTGCTGCACTTTCCTAAAGTTGCAGCTGCATTTCCACTCAGCACAAACAATTAAAATAGGGTATGTTCAGTCATGTTTGGGTTACTTTTACACTCATTGAAGTTTCCAATGGTGTAGTTCATCAGAGATTCTGAAGCAACTTAAACATTGGAAGCATACCCCAGTATCTAAAATGAATGATATAATGAGGACTTTGCCATTGACCATCAAATATCTCCTGCACTGCCTTTGAAAAATGCAGTCAGTTAAAATGATGTTTTTTTTTGTTGCCAGAGTAATATTAAAATCAGTTTCAACAGCCTCAGTTAAATGCATCAATAATGATTGTGGTTTTCATCAGATGTGTACCTGTACCACGCGCTGCTGAAAGTAGAATTCAGCTTTTTAATGGACCTGCACAGTTCTCTCTCTTGGCAACAAAAAAGCTGGATTCTTCTGCAGTGGAGCAAAACAACAGCATAAAAAACAGTAACCCAAGATAAATGTGGGATTTGCATTATATGGACTGCAGCAAACCAAGAGGGCAACTCAGCACGACCTTCTCAAGGGCAAGCAGGGATGGGCAATCAATACTGGCCTGGCCAGTGATGCCCACATCCCATGGCTGAATAAAATAAAATGGCCAGTCAGAGCAAGTAATGTGTACAGGGAACATGCTTCTTGTATCAGGTTAAGAACATCTTCTTTGGGCTGAAGGGAAACTTGGGAGAGAGAAGGGAAAGATCCAGTTGTCATAGTCCATTCAGGTGCCAACATCATAGGTAAAACTACGGAAATGGTTCTGCTGAGGGAATGAGAACGAGAGAGTTAAACAGCAGATCTGCAAAAGAATTAATCTCTGAATTGCCAGAGCCATGATCAGATTCACATAGAGGAAGTAAAATCAGAGAATTGAATTGTGATTCGAAGATTGGACTGGGAGAAGTGAGTTTAAATTCACGCAATACTTGCAGCATTAATGTCTACGTGTGACCAGTACCAGCATAATGGACTTCACCTGAACCACACCAAGACCCAGTGTCCTTATGAACTGTACAATTACGCTTTTAATGAGGATTTTAAACTCAACAGATGCAGAGTAGTGATGTAAAGAATGATAATAAGAGTTTTAGAAGAAGGAATAGTGCACCAGTAACTATGGTCAAAGTCAAAAATAGTAGGAAGTCAGAATTCAAAGCTTCTTTATCTGAAAGTACACAACATTTGTAAGATGGATGAATTGACAGCACAAATTGAACTTCGGGGCTATGTCGTGATAGGTGTTTAGATGAGTTCACAAAGTGACAAAGGCTGGAAACTGAATATTCAAGAATATTTGACATTTTGGAAAGACAGGATAAAAAGGCAAAGAAGGTGGGACAGTTCCAGAAAGGTAACAGCAAATTGGAAAAGCATAAATAAGATAATTCTATTCAATAAAGATGCAAGACAGGAGGTATGAAACTCTAACTGGCCTAAACCTGTCAGTGGAAAAGTGTTAGAATCCATTACTGACTAAATATCAGGACATTTCGGCAGCACGTCTTTGTGAAAGAGAAACCATGTTTGACAAATTTATCATAGTCCTTTGAGGATGTAACAAACAGGATGGAGATAGGGGAGCCAGTAGATGTAGTGCAGTTGGATTTCCAAAAAAACATTCAGTACTTAAGAGGGAAATCAGGAGGGCAAAACGGTGACATGAGATAGCTTTGGCAAATAGAATTAAGGAGAATCCAAAGGGTTTTTACAAATATATTAAGGATAAAAGGGTAACTAGGGAGAGAACAGGGCTCATCAAAGATCAGCAAGGCAGCCTTTGTGTGGAGTCACAGAAAATGGGGGAGATACTAAATTAATATTTTGTATCAGTATTTACAGTGGAAAAGGATATGGAAGATATAGACTGCAGGGAAATAGATGGTAACATCTTTCAAAATGTCCAGATTATAGAGGAGGAAGTGCTGGATGTCTTGAAACGGTTAAAAGTGGATAAATCCCCAGGACCTGATCAGGTGTACCTGAGAACTCTGTGGAAAGCTAGAGAAGTGATTGCTGGGCCTCTTGCTGAGACATTTGTATCATCGATAGTCACAGGTGAGGTGTCAGAAGACTGGAGGTTGGTAAACGTGTTGCCACTGTTTAAGAAGGGTGAAAAAGACAAGCCAGGGAACTGTAAACCGGTGAGCCTGACCTCAGTGGTGGGCAAGTTATTGGAGGGAATCCTGAGGGACAGGATGTACATGTATTTGGAAAGGCAAGGACTGATTCGGGATAGTCAACATGGCTTTGTGTGTGGGAAATCATGTCTCACAAACTTGATTGAGTTTTTTGAAGAAGTAACAAAGAAGATTGATGAGCAGAGCGGTAGATGTGATCTATATGGACTTCAGTAAGGCGTTTGACAAGGTTCTCCATGGGAGACTGATGAGCAAAGTTAGATCTCATGGAATACAGGGAGAACTAGCCATTTGGATACAGAACTGGCTCAAAGGTAGAAGACAGAAGGTGGTGGTGGAGGGTTGTTTTTCAGACTGGAGGCCTGTGACCAGTGGAGTGCCACAAGAATCGGTGCTGGGTTCTCTACTTTTTGTCATTTACATAAATGATTTAGATGCGAGCATAAGAGGTACAGTTAGTAAGTTTGCAGATGACACCAAAATTGGAGGTGTAGTGGACAGCAAAGAGGGTTACCTCAGATTACAACAGTATCTGGACCAGATGGGCCAATGGGCTGAGAAGTGGCAGATGGAGTTTAATTCAGATAAATGGGAGGTGCCGCATTTTGGGAAAGCAAATCTTAGCAGGACTTATGTACTTAATGGTAAGGTCCTAGGGAGTGTTGCTGAACAAAGAGACCTTGGATTGCAGGTTCATAGCTCCTTGAAAGTGGAGTCACAGGTAGATAGGATAGTGAAGAAGGCATTTGGTATGCTTCCCTTTATTGGTCAAGTATTGAGTACAGGAGTTAGAAGGTCATGTTGCAGCTGTACAGGACATTGGTTAGGTCACTGTTGCAATATTGCATGCAATTCTGGTCTCCTTCCTATCGGAAAGATGTTGTGAAACTTGACAGGATTCAGAAAAGATTTACAAGAATGTTGCCAGGATTGGAGGATCTGAGCTACAGGGAGAGGCTGAACAGGCTGGGGCTGTTTTCCCTGGAGCGTCGGAGGCTGAATGGTGACCTTATAGAGGTTTACAATATTATGAGGAGCATGGATAGAATAAATAGGCAAAATCTTTTCCCTGGGATGGGGGAGTCCAGAACTAGAGGGCGTAGGTTTAGGGTGAGAGGGGAAAGATACAAAAGAGACCTAAGGGGCATCTTTTTCACGCAGAGGGTGGTACGTGTATGGAATGAGCTGCCAGAGGATGTGGTGGAGGCTGGTACAATTGCAACATTTAAGAGGCATTTGGATGGGTATATGAATAGGAAAGGTTCAGAGGGATATGGGCCGGGTGCTGGCAGGTGGGACTAGATTGGGTTGGGATATCTGGTCGGCATGGACGGGTTGGACTGAAGGGTCTGTTTCCATGCTGTACATCTCTATGACTTTAAAGTGTCACATAAAAAGTTACTACAGAAGTATTGGGTATGAGGTACTAATGTCAACAGAGATTGGTTAATTAAACAATAGAGTTGGGTTGACCAGTGGCATGCCACTAGGATCAGTATTGTGTTATTAATTATTTAAAATCTATATTAAGTACTTGGATTATGGACTGGGTGCTCTTCCTGATGAAGAACTTACACTTGAAACGTCGACTGTCCTGTTCCTTGGATGCTGCCTGATCAGCTGTGCTTTTCTAGCACCACACTTTTTGACACTGGGTACACTGTAGCCAAATTTACTGACAATGGAAAGGTAGGCAGGAAAGCAGGTTGTGAGAAGAACACAGAGTCTGTGGAGAGATCAGATATGAGTAAAAAGGACAAAATTTGGCAGGTAGAGTGTAATGCAGAAGAATGGGAGATTATTCATTTCTAGAATAGAAAGACTAAAAATCATTTAGAACATAAAACATTACAGCACAGTACAGGCCCTTTTGCCCTCAATCTTGCGCCGACCTGTGGAACCAATCCAAAGCCTTTTTATCCTACCCTATTCCATTTATCCAATGACCATTTAAATGCCCTTAAAGTTAGCGAGTCTACTATTGTTGCAGGTAGTGCATTCCAAGCCCCTATTACTCTCTGAGTAAAGAAACTACCTCTGACATCTGACCTGTATCTATCACCCCTCAATTTAAAGCTATGTACCCTTGTGCTAGCCATCACCATCCGAGGAAAAAGGCTCTCAATGTCCATCCTATCTAACCCTCTGATTATCTTATATGTGTCAATCCTCTTCTCTCTCACAAAAACAGCCTCAAGTCCCTCAGCCTTTCCTCATAAGTACTTCCCTCCATACCAGGCAACATCCCAGTAAATCTCCTCTGAATCTTTCCAATGCTTCACACCCTTCCTATAATGCAGTGACCAGACCTGTACATAATACTCCAAGGGCAGCCACACCAGAGTACAGCTGCAGCATGACCTTGTGGCTCCGAAACTCAATCCCTCTACCAATAAAAGCCTTCTTAACAACCCTATCAACCAGGGTGACAACTTTCAGGGATCAGTGCACATGGACACCCAGACCTCTCTGGTCATCTACACTACGAAGAATCTTACCATCAGCCTTATTCCTGTTGCTTCTTCCAGTGTGAATCGCCTCACACTTTTCTGCATTAGACTCCATTTGCTACCTCTCAGCCCAGCTCTGCAGCTTATCTGTGTCCCGCTGTAACCTGCAACATCCTTCTGCACTATCCACAACTCCACCAACCTTAGTGTGAAATGCAAATTTATTAAATCCATCCTTCTACACCCTCATCTAGATCATTTATAAAAGTGACAAACAGCAGTGGCCCTCAAACAGACACTTGCTGTGCACCACGAGTTATTGAACTCCAGGATGAAAATTTCCCAACAACCACCACCCTCTGTCTTCTTTCAGCTGGCCAATTTCTGATCCAAACTGCAAAATCGCCCTCAATCCCATGCCTCCGTATTTTGTGCAATAGCCTACCATGGCATTTATGTGGCAAGAGGCTATAGGATATTACACATTAGAGGGCTCAGGGCATCCTCTGACAAGAATTGGAAAGAGTTATAACATGCAATAACTAGGAAGACAAAATGGACTATTAATCTTTACTACAAGAGAGATGGAGTATAAAGCAGCAAAGCTATAGCTGTACAGAGCACTGTTGAGAACACAACTGGTGTACTGCAGATGGCTTATGTCTCCTTACTGAAGGAGAGATATATGTGTACCAAAAGTACTTCAGGAAAGGTTCACTCGGTTGATTCTGGTAATGAGGAGCTGACCAATGAAGAAAGATTAAGCAGGTCAGACACGTACTTAGTGGAGCTGAAAAGAATAGAAGATGATCTTATGGAAACATAATATTCTGAAGAGAGCTGAACCATGGTGAAACTTTAGTAAGGCCATATTGTTTATGTTTCAAAGTCAAAAAACTTCACTTCCAAAAGATCCCTACACTGAGTTAGTTCAACATAATAAATACAAAAATGTAACAGAACAAAATGTTTCAATTTCTCGTTAGAGCAATTGATTCTGCAACATTAGACAACTTCAAATATAGGGAAAATGGTACATATTTGTTCAGTGATATATTTATAGTGCTGGTTTACAAGATTATCCTTTCATTAAGGGGTAACTGCAGTTTGCTTTCAAGGCTACTGGAGAATTTGTACAAACAAGCAACAAGATTAGTCTCTAATGGACAAATATTTGCCTGCAGCTTCACATATCACAATGAATTATCAATTGTCCATATAACCCTTGAGGCTGTATATTACAATTGCCCTCAGTGTATTTATTTTTATGCTATGCATCATTCAGAAGCAGCAGTCATAAATATGACCCAGCATGGATAAATAAACACAACATACATTTGTACTTGTCATCATCAAGACCCTAGAGGGAGAGTTAAAGTACAGCTAAAGGTCAATATTTTCTGCCTCCTGACAGAACAAAGGGCATAACAAGTGAGCTAACAAAAGTCATTAGATAAACAATTGGAAGGGCAATGCTAACTCTTTACCTTCTGGTTTTAAAAGTGAAATGGTTCCCTAGGATATTTTAATGATTTTTTAATCAGAACTTTTGTGCTATTATAGAAAGATAAAAAACCTGGAATATATACGTGCTTCAAAACAACTGAGCTACTTGTGAAATGTAACAACTGCCATTTTGCAAGAAAATATGGCTGTCAATTTTACACACTCTGCCAAACTAACTATAATAAGAGATTGACCAATTGACATGTTGAGGTAGTGTTTGGCAAAAGGTAAAGAAATTGCCAAGAGATGAAGAGAGATCTCTGTTCCTGAAATCTTTTATGTCCACCTAAATAAACAGATGGGAAATCAGTTTAATATTTCAGTTGAAAGATATTAGCTTCAACAATACAGCACCCCTTCTGCAGACTTTACAGTACAGTGAAGTGTTAACCTAGATTCCGTAATTAAGTCCTGCTGAGAAGCTTGAACTTACAGACTTGTGGCTCAGCGGTATATATAGGCTCCCACTGAAGGAAACCAACACTTAAGTATTCTTGTAAAGTAACTGCACCTTACTGAGCTGGTGGTAGATTAGCTTAATTATGACACCAAAAACAAAGACTTTTCTTGAAGCTCAATGCTCAAGGAGTCACATTGCTGTTGGTCCATGGCAGTGTTATGGTAGCCAGCCTTTTGATTCTGCCTCTCTTCCATAATCTTAGATCCCTTCCACACACAATAATGCACCACATGTTAGACCCAGGTAGCCTTCTTTCCAACCAGATCTTTGTTTGCTTCACTGCTAGATTCCGATGGGGTCAAATATGTTCATAAAGTGTAGCCATCATAAATTATTTCCATTTGCAGTTTTAATTCAAATCTGTTCACTTCGCCTGCATTCTTGGTACTCATTCACTTTGCTTCTAATTAGATGTTCACAGATGTCTGCCTTGCCATGGCTTGCTTTGTTTTACCTTTTTGCACTTTACTGCCTCATGCGGAATATACAGGCCAACAGTACTTTTGTCTTGCCTTGCTGCATATAGCACACACAAAGTCAAACAGCTTATCTTGGCTGTCAGTAGCCAAAAAGGTTTAAATGTTATTGTATCACAGTGTACTACACCAGTGCCACACCTAGAATACATTGCAAAAACAAAACTTGCTTCAACCAAACAGCAATGTCTCAACCACTAACGGGAGTAGAGTCATACAGACATAAAAATGAACATCACAGAAACAGATCCTTCAGTCCAACTCCTCCATGCCAATCAGATATCCGAAATGAATCTACTCCCATTTGCCAGCATTTGGCCCATATCCCTCTAAGCCCTTCATATTGATATACCCATCCTTTTAAATATTGTACTAGCCCCCACCACTTCCTCTGACAGCTCATTCCATACATGCAGCACCCTCTGCATGTAAAAAATTCCCCCTTTAGTCCCTTTTAAATCTTACCCTCCTCACCTTAAGTTTTGGACTCCGCCCACTGCAGGAAAAGACCTTGCCTATTTACCCTACCAATTTATCGTTCCCCTCATGATTTTATAAACCTCTATAAAGTCACCCCTCAGCCTCTGACATTCCAGGAAAACCAGCCCCACCCTAATCAGCCTCTCCCTATAGCTCAAACCCTCTAACCCTGGCAACATCCTCGGAAATTTTTTCTGAACCTTTTCAAATTTCACAATATCCTTCCTATAGCAGGGAGACCAGAATTGCATGCAGTATTCCAAAAGTGGCCTAACCAATGTCCTGCACAGCCTCATGACCTCCCAACTCCTCCACTCAATGCACTGACCAATAAAGGCAAGCATACTAAACATCTTCTTCACTATCCTACTGACCTGCAACTCCACTTTCAAGGAACTATGAACCTGCACTCCAAGGTCTCTTTGTTCAGCAACACTCCTCAGGACCTCACCATTAACTGTATAAATCCCACCCTGATTTTCCTTTCAAAAATGTTATAGTGTTGGAAATTGGGGTCATCTTTAAAACTGAATTCTTTTAATATTAATATTTAATATTCTGTAAAGCTGGTGTGTCACAGCAGTAACAAAACAGAAGCTGCTGGAAAAGTTCAGCAGGTCCGACAGCATCTGTGAAGAGAAATAAAAGTTAACGTTTCAGGTCCGGTAACCCTTCATCAGAATTCAGTTACAGCTGTAATTAGCTTTCAACAAATGTAAACAGATCTCTTATGAAAATAATGGTTATAAAAATCACTGAGGTCATAGCTGATATCAAAGATTTATTGGACACTATCAATCATTGTTCATGAAAAATTTCTTTTTTTTCCCTTAGGAAGAATGGTAAACTATCAGGTGAGGTCTGTCAAGGGGACAGCAGTATTCCTGGCATCATGGGTAGCTGCCCATGGTCTTTGGCTGAGAGGGTTCAGACAGGTGATTGACCCAGCACAGATAACCAGCCACTAAAATAAGAGATTTAAACAGAGGTAAATGGAGATAACTACAGAGAGACAGACAGAGGGGGAGAGAGAGAGAGAGAGAGAGAGAGAGGATCCAGGGAAACAAGCCACCATCTTCTGAGGAGAACATCAGGAGTTCCCCTATATCAGCCCAAAGGAAGAACAACAACTCCATGACAGAAGGCACAATCACGCCAAAACTCAAAGTTAAAAATCACACAACACCAGGTTATAGTCCAACAGGTTTAATTGGAAGCACACTAGCTTTCGGAGTGACACTCCTTCATCAGTCCAACACTGGCATCTCCAAATCCAAAACTCAAGGATTCCTCTGTTCTACAGAATATCTTTGGGATCAGTAAAGTGTTCTTATCTGTCATGGGCTGCATTTTTAAGTATCTATATGTAAACTGCTTCTTTTTAACAAACTTAAAGAACTTCCTGAAAATTGCTTACAAATGCTTGACTGCCTATTTCAGGTAACCCCTGAAAATCAACAGTAGTTCGCAGTCGGTCAAGGGGGACTGTCATCAGTCAGAGTGCCTCACTACAGTCAGTCAAGGGCAGTGCCTGGCCTTAGCCCAGAGGCTTTGACATGGTCAGTCAGCTACTAGAAGCAGTCAGGGTTAGGGGTTCCATATCATCGCAGTCTGAGGAGAGGGCCATGACCAGACCTCTAGGTCCAGTGTGACGAGGGAGAGAATTCATAGTAAGTTAGTTGGGAGCTGCACAGAGAGCAGTCAGGGCTTTTGTTCCAATTTCCAATTAGTCAAGGGGCTAGTTGATAGGCCGTCCTGGGGATTTGGTCACTAAACGTCAAGGCAGATTGTTAGGTTGTACTGGGCAGGTTGGGGAAGTCAAAGTGAAAATTGTAGGCAGTATGATGGATATATCATAGAATCCCTACAGTGTGGAAAAAGGCCCTTCGGCCCAGCAAATCCACACTGACCTTCCAAAGATTAACCCACTCAGACCCATTCCCCAACATTTACCTCTGACTAATGCACCTAACCTACACATCCCTGAACACTGTGGGCAGTTTAGCAGAGCCAATTCACCTAACTTGCACATCTTTGGATAGTGGGAAGAAACCGGAGCACCCAGAGGAAACCCACGCAGACACGGGAAGAATATGCAAAATCCAGATAGGCAGTCACCCGAGTTGCTGGCACTATGAAGTGGCAGTGCTAATCACTGAGCTATTGTTGCCACACCTGAACCATCCTGATTTATGTCGGATAGAATAGTTATGATGGAGGAAACTCAATCTATAAGGATGGGAGACAGTAATACACAGGAGGACACCGAGAACATATTGATTGAGAGAGGGGTTCAAAAAGAGTCACTGCTACCCTGGCTTTGACACAGGGCAGAAAATGTGTTGCTGGAAAAGCGCAGCAGGTCAGGCAGCATCCAAGGAACAGGAAACCTGACGTTTCGGGCATAAGCCCTTCATCAGGAATGAGGAAAGTGTGTCCAGCAGACTAAGATAAAAGGTAGGGAGGAGGGACTTGGGGGAGGGGCGATAGAGATGTGATAGGTGGAAGGAGGTCAAGGTGAGGATGATAGGCCGGAGTGGGGTGGGGGCGGAGAGGTCAGGAAGAAGATTGCAGGTTAGGAAGGCGGTGCTGAGTTCGAGGGATTCGACGGAGACAAGGTGGGGGGAGGGGAAATGAGTAAACTGGAGAAATCTGAGTTCATCCCTTGTGGTTGGAGGGTTCCCAGGCGGAAGATGAGGCGCTCTTCCTCCAGCCGTCGTGTTGTTATGGTCTGGCGATGGAGGAGTCCAAGGACCTGCATGTCCTTGGTGGAATGGGAGGGGGAGTTAAAGTGTTGAGCCGCGGGGTGGTTGGGTTGGTTGGTCCGGGTGTCTCAGAAGTGTTCTCTGAAACGTTCCGCAAGTAGGCGGCCTGTCTCCCCAATATAGAGGAGGCCACATCAGGTGCAGCAGTTGCAATAGATGATGTGTGTGGAGGTGCAGGTGAATTTGTGGTGGAGATGGAAGGATCCCTTGGGGCCTTGGAGAGAAGTAAGGGAGGAGGTGTGGGCGCAAGTTTTGCATTTCTTGTGGTTGCAGGGGAAGGTGCCGGGAATAGAGGTTGGGTTGGTGGGGGTGTGGACCTGACGAGGGAGTCACGGAGCGAGTGGTCTTTTCGGAACGCTGATAGGGGAGGGGAGGGAAATATATCCCTGGTGGTGGGGTCCATTTGGAGGTGACACAGGGCACAATTCCTCACTACTGATGGTGTGGCTAAGCTATAGGCCTATGGCTCAGAGGCTCATCTCTGTCCTAAATGGTCTACCCCGTATTTTTACAGCTTAAAAATATGGAGTAGACTATTTAGGACAGAGATGAGGAGAAACTTCTTCACCCAGAGAGTGGTGGCTGTGTGGAATGCTCTGCCCCAGAGGGCAGTGGAGGCCCAGTTTCTGGATTCATTTAAGAAAGAGTTGGATAGAGCTCTCAAGGATAGTGGAATCAAGGGTTACGGAGATAAGGCAGGAACAGGATACTGATTAAGGATGATCAGCTATGATCATATTGAATGGTGGTGCAGGCTCGAAGGGCAGAAGGGCCTACTCCTACATCTACTGTCTATTGTCTATTGTCTAATGTTGGAAGATGAAGGCAAGTGAGAGAGTTGGGTAGGAACCCACAACAGGAAGTTGGAAAGGATCATGAAGGTTTGGTCGTGGGAAACCTAAACAAATATAATGTACCTGCGACACTCTGCAAAAAGTGACCTGTGTTGCCTTCTATCTTCATGCAAATTGCAAGTGAATATTAGAGAAAACACAGTCGCTGCAATCACACCCAAAATGCTTAGGATGCAGATGCTTCTTGTGAGCAATCTAAGGCCCTTCAAGATGCAGCTGCATGAATTTGACACCTACACAATACAGGCTACCTCTCTAATCATTGAAAACTACAGTGGGCCAATATGTGCAATACAAATCCTGTTCCCAAGTAATCTCGATTATGACATTGATTATTACAAATTGCTTCTAGTCATAAAAATATGGAAACAAAGAAAACAGGAGCAGGAGTAGGCCATTCAGCCCACTCAAACCTACTCCTCCATTCAATACGATCATGGCTACTTATCCAGTTCAGGATTCTATTCTTGCTCTCCCTCCCTAAACTCTTTGAACCATTCGGCTCTGAGAACTACAACTAACTCCTTCTTGAAACTGGTTTGGCTTCAACCACTTCCTGTGACCGAGCATTCCACAGAATCACTACTCTCTGAGTGAAGAGATTTGTCCTCATCTCAGTCCTAAATGGCCTAACCAGGTGGACAACTGTGTCATCTCTGTAAAGCAAAGATAATCACAGGCAACCAGAGAAATATCACCTGCAGACCATGATTCATAAGAACAATCCAAGATCTCTAATGCTGTGCAAAGGCAGGGAGCTGATTACCTCTCACCTTGAACTGTAAGCTTTTGCCTACACCCTCTTTCATGCAATGCTGTTTTTTTTCTTGGATGATGTGGGGATTGGAATTGGGTGAACAAGATTTCAATAATTCTACATGCTTATAACCTCCTACTGCATTTGTGTGACACAGTTTCTGCTGCATATATCAGAATAAGGTCCACTATGGGAAAGGTTAATCTACAGGAATTTCATGGCATTCCTTGTCCTGCTATATCGATAATTATGCCAACCTGCCATCTGTGTTTGAGACACATGCTGATGCTCATCCCACTAAGGATGTGTTATGTTTCTGATACTTACCACACAGATTCATTGGAACATTGAGCAATGGATCCAGCCACTGCAGAGACGATTGTCACTGTAGCAATAGTGCACCAAATGTGCAGATAGATTGAATAGGACCAAATGTGCCGACAAGCCCAGGACTGGCAGCAACCCCCAGCACCAAGAGCCACTACTTGAAGATGTCACAGGTGAAGGTCTCTTTAGGAAGTACTGGAAGGTCCTATCCTTTCATCCTCAATGCCATTTCCTCTAGGGGAGGGAGATGCACTGAAGCCATTGATGAATGACAGTTCTGGAGCACCTTCACAAAACTGTCTCAGCTGCTGGATGAGTCACGTGAAGTCAGGGGGTGAGTGTCTAAGTAACGACCAGAGTGACAGCTGCACTGGCTGCTTCCAAGCATCCGGAGAGGATCTCTATGGGAGATCTCTGTTGGAACTCTTTGTCCTCAGCCCAAAACTGTATCAAGGCTGTTAGCGATGCAATTTGTGCCAGATCGCAACACTCCATCTTGTTTCACCATGGGGCAGTGCTGCAGCCCAGGCAATAGGCTTCATCAACATCCCTAACTTCCCTGAGGTGGGGAACACGTCACGTTGAGAGTGCAATCTTGTAAATGCAATCGATTTCTTCAGCAGAAAACAGGTTTTATTTCCTTAATCGCAAGTCATCTGTGATAATTTGTACAACATCTTAGATGTCTGGGAGCTGACGTGATGCCATTTTTTTGAGAACTCATAAGTTCCTACTTCAGTTCAAGCACTGGATACCTTACAAGGCTGGTTACTGGAAGACAAGGGCTACACTCAGCAATTATGGCTGATGACTTGGTTATGCAACCCCCTGGCTGAGACTAAATGTAGCTCCAAAGCAGCCAATTCATTTACCAGAGTAATTAGGGGGCAAACTGTTAGCATCTTGGAAGTAGGGTTTTGACAGGTCTGAGGGGGCTTTGCAATACATTCCAGACAGACCTGAGCTACAGAGAGAGGCTGAACAGGCTGGGGCTGTTTTCCCTGGAGTGTCGGAGGCTGAGGAGTGACCTTGTAGAGGTTTACAAAATTATGAGGGGCATGGATAGGATAAATAGGCAAAGTCTTTTCCCTGGAGTTGGGGAGTCCAGAACTAGAAGACATCAGTTTAGGGTGAGAGGGGAAAAATATAAAAGAGACCTAAGGGGCAACCTTTTCACACAGAAGGTGGTACGTGTATGGAATGAGCTGCCAGAGGAAGTGGTGGAGGCTGGTACAATTGCAACATTTAAGAGGCATTTGGATGGGTATATGAATAGGAAGGGTTTGGAGGGATAAGGGCCGGGTGCTGGCAGGTGGGAAGAGATTGGGTCGGCATGGATGGGTTGGACTGAAAGGTCTGTTTCCATGCCGAACATCTCTATGACTCTATGACTGTATGACCTGCACGCTGTGCTGTGTGTGATCGGCGCAGAGAGAGTGGGGATGTGATGGATGCTGAAAGACTGGGTGAGTGACAGCAGACTTCTAAGGAGAAAGCCTCAGGGTGCAAATGAAACAAACAAAAACAGAAATTGTTGGAGAATGTCAGCAGGTCTGGCAGCATCTGGGGAGAGCAAGCAGGATCAATGTTTTGAGTCCAGTGACTCTTAGAATTTAATTGACACCTGCTTCTGATAAATGTGAACTGGCTGAAATGATATTCACGGACTGTAAACTCATTGTTCATCAAAGGACGACGTTCCTCCCCAAGCAAACACAGTTTATTTTGAGTTTGATTTTTTTCCTGTTGTTCAATAAAAGTTAATGTTTTCAATTATTTGAAGACGTTTCAACATGTGATGTTCCCATAGTGTACAATAACAAGATGTTATACTGTGCTGGGTATTAGTACTTCCTCAGCTAGGTTCAACATGGTATGGTACCAAGGACAGATAACCTTTGTAGTTTAAATCTTAAACTACAGTTACAGTAATAGTTATTCAGATAAGTGATATAAAGTAGCAATGCATTTATGAATGTGAGATTCTATTTCCAATGAATGATCACATATACCGCCCATATGCCTCAGAAGCAGTTCTTTTCTGTTTCCCTCCCATTACATGCACTGTGAGGGATCTTTGTGACTGGCAGTGATTGACTTGGTGTACGGCTGACCCTTAAATGTGGCGATGGTGGTGGAAGTTGCATTAGGCCTTGGCAGTGGCAAATCTTTCTATCATTGGTGAGTGCACAATAGCAAGAGCACAGTGTCACAGGAGCAGACATAATACTGACAGCAGTGGGAAATTGTGTAAAATAACTCACCAGATTAATCTCCCTGAAACTGCCACTTGGGTATTATTCAGTCCAGAGTCTAGTGTTTTGCATACTGACCCATGTTTTTAAAATATCAAATTTACTAAGCTCACTTAGGACTGAATTGTTGCACTGCAACAAATGAAATTACCATAGGCCATTAAAAAATGGAACAGGAGTAAGTCATTAATTTCCTCGAGCCTGCTCCACCATTCAAAAAGATCATGACTAATCCAACATTCATCATTTCCACTTTCCTGCTCTTTTCCCCCAAAATCCTTGATTCTCCTACTGGTCAAGAATCTATAATCACCCTTGAATGCACACAGGGACTCTGCCCTCACAGATCTCTGTGGCCAGGAATTCCAAAGACTCACAACTCTCTGAAAGAAGAAATTTTGTCTCATCTCTGTCTTATATTGGTGCCCCTTCATACTGAGACAATGCCTTCTGATCCCATCCTCTCAGCATTTACCTTGTCAAGCCCCTTAAAAATCTGATATGTTTCAGTGAGATCACCTCTCATTTTTCTAATCCCTAGTGAGTAGAGTCACAACTTGTTTAGTCTTTGCTAGCAAGTTTTGAGAAGATTTGTAGCTCAGGTTGAGGTTCTGGATGTAGGTTTGCTCGCTGAGCTGGAAGGTTCATTTTCAGATGTTTCGTCATCATACTAGGTAATATCTTCAGTGAGCCTCTGGACGAAGCACTGCTGGTGTTTCCTACTTTCTATTTATATGTTTGGGTTTCCTTGGGTTGGTGATGTCATTTCTTGTTCTTCTTCTCAGGGGGCGGTAAATGGGATCCAAGTCAATGTGTTTATTGATAGAGTTCCGGTTGGAATGCCATACTTCTAGGAATTCTCATTATTGTCTCTGTTTGGCTTGTCCTAGGATGGATGTGTTGTCCTAGTCAAAGTTGTGTCCTTCCTTTTCTGTATTTGCTCAAAAGACTATCCCTCCATACCAGAGATCATACCTTCTCTGACTGCCTCCATTGAAGTGGCAGCTTTCCTTAAATCAGGGGTAAAAGGTATTCACAATACTCCAGATATGTTCTCACTAACAACTTGTACTATCATACTCCAATCCTCTTGGAATAATAACCATCATTCCATTAGCCTTCCTGATTGTCTGCTACACCTAGTGCTAGCTATGCTGCTGGCAAACAAATGAATCTCAGCTTCTAATTCTCATCAATGTTAGCTTCCATATTTAATACAACCTCAAGAAAGATGGCACCACAATGCCATTACTTTTGTTTTTTGTAATACCTATTAGGACATTTAAAGAATGATCTTTTCACCTTGTGGATTATCACATTAAGTTTATCTTGGACAATCATCCCTAAGCTACAAAATAACTTTGAGAAATTTGCATAAGACTATTGTTATTATTAATCCACAGGACAATGGAGAGGCTGAGAAAGCAGTGGAAATTATTAAAATGCTAATGTTAAGAAGAGTGATTGGGACTTAGCCATGCTGAATTATAGAGTAACAACATTATTTTACGAGCCGCATTGCTTTGAGTCAAAGGTTGAAAAAACAAATTCCATTGTTGAAACAGAACCTAAAGCTAAATATACATCAGATGATCATGACAGAATAAGAAGTGAAAACCATAGCAATGTTGCTACCAGGTCAAAAGGTATGGATCAGAGATCAAAGGTTTTAAGACTGGGTGCTGAAACAAGTTAAACAACGATCACCCAATATCCACTTGGAATGTTGAGTAAAAACAGAAAAAGCTTTAATAGCATTGGAGGCAGTAAGAACAAATGAGTTTGAATATCACAAACTCTGAGACAAAAGCGTAAAAATTAAATTAATTGACTCGCAGAATGGTGTCAATGAACCAGTTGCACACCATTACTCTTGATTAACAGTGACAGGAAAAGACCCGGCAGAGCTCTAAAGGCACTGGAAAGGCTTAACCTGTGAAGCTAGGAGTTTGGCAGAAAATGCTGGGAATGTAAATAGCTTAGAGACATAGATCAAGAAAATACTTTAAACAATATATTAAAAGATGTGATTATACCTGGGGGAGAGATATACAAACAAAATAGTGATCTGCATGATGTTGTACAGTATCATCATGTGCAGTTTGAAAAGAGAGGTAGAATAGTTTGTACAAGAGACAGATGTATTTACTTGGAAATAAAAGATGGGTTACAGTCTAAATAAATGAGCCATGGAGAAACCTACCAGAGTCAGATCTTAGTCAAGGTATCCAAATATTATTCAAAGTGGGGATAAACAACAGGGGATGCCTAAGGCACAAGTGTTGAACAGGGTAATGGTCCACGGCATTGTCTACCCTTACAGAATTGATGTAATTCTGCATAGCACCACAAAATATTTGAATTCCTTGACCTAAACACTGAAATGGCACAATGAAAACAAACCCAGATTACTGACTCTTTTCTCATAAGTTAAATTTTGGAACTGTCATTGCCTCCTCTCTTTCCACTCTCAAGACAATAGTGGATGATATCACAAATAGAACCTGACAAGGCAATAAAGTGACCTTTTTTAATCAGTATCTTATTTTCCTTGCCCTTTTTATTGCACCTCAGCAATGTGCTGACACTTTCATAGATTCATCTGCAATAACCCATAAATCTCATGGACTTTCTCCTGCCTGAAAAGTTCCAAGCAATCATCACCCTAGCTTCTGCTTTGAAACCAATTTTCTATCCAACACTTTCCACTGTCACCTATTCCATAACTGTTTACAGCAATACAAGTCACCTTAACAACTCAGATCGTTTTCTGAATTGCTTTCATTGAAACATGATATGGTATCCCATGCTCTGTATTCACTCCATTTGTACTTTCAGCTGGATTGAGAGACTGATGGCAAAATTAGAACAGAAGTGTATTTACAGGATTGATGTATATGTAGTTGTTCAGGTGTCATGTTCACAGGCTTGTTGTTAAAAGAGAGAGCTTAGCCGGAATAAAAGAAAAGCTCCAATGATAACTATCACTAGTGATGGCTATTTAAACAGTGCATTCCTCTTGTAAGGAGAGAACACAAGCACACATAACAAGGTGATGTTTCCTGTCTTATGGACTAGAAACCATTACATTGAAGTGTGGCCTAACAAGAAACCAGTTGGCGCTCCACAATTCAAGCCTTTACTATCGCCATCAAGTCCCAGTCACATAAGCGAAAGCCAATCTGCAATCTCACTGCAGGTCTCTTGCTTAGCTGTTCAAATGAGCAGGTTACAGCTGGAACCAAAGAGGAAGGCAATAGGTTCAAGAGAAGAAACAGGTCTCACTTTAAGAATTCTATCTTCAAAGTTTTGATCAGACGGTGGAAATTCCAATTAGCTCCATAGTTTTTAAAGGGATGTGAGTTTTTTTTTAAATGATGAAAGGAATAGATTCTGGATTCTTTGTTTGGTTTATATAGTGCAGGGAGAATTAAGGAGTAGCAGAATAAAGGTATGGGGTTAGGTAAACTTCAGGGATTCCTGTTTTAAAAGGGCCAAAAATGCAGAGGAGGTAGATTTGTTTCAGGTCTTTCAAAGGGAACTGAATGAACTCAAGTTCGATTAAAAAAAGATGGGTCCAGCAATCACCGAATGTTAACAATTACTTCCATCCTCTGGAGTTTGCTTGGTTACACCTTTGGTTGTAAAGGATAGTTCCAGAATTTATTGATCAAAGATTTTTTTTCCCTCTCTTCTCCTTTGTTGCTATTCCAAGGAGATTGTGTGACTGAGGAGTGGATTGATGGTGCACAAAGACTAAACCTTGCCTGCAAAGGTCAGACTGGATGGATCAGTGATCTTTTTTGTATGTTCGGAATTAATAGGCAGCATCAACTTTCAATGTAAATTGACCTGCCTGTATTTATTTCCATACAAATTTGATGCTTGCACTGAAGTCATTAGCATTGATGGTTTTTGTCTGTCAAACAGCAAGTAACCTTTTCTTTTAGAGGGTGACATTATGCTTTACATCTATTGTGTTAAGAGCCAATATATGAGCCAATTTGGAAGCAAATACTATTGTTTCATTTAGGGAGGGAGAAAATACAGAAAACAGCTGGTCACAGTGGCATGAATTTGTGTGGTACCACCTCCAGCTTAATGACAAAGATGAATTTGCTGTTTAATGTAGTGTTAATGTACAACAAAATAATTACTAATAAAATAGCTTCCAGAGAAATATATTTATCTGGTAACTTGAGTAGCAACCATAGGAGAGAATTAATCATTTTATCATGCATTAAGTTCAACTTTCTGCATTACAGCAATTATGCTCTCCTTTTTTTGGCTTGCTGTATGAATTTTATGTAACAAAATGGTCAAAAGTATTGTTTTGGAAGATCCTGTTCTGAATCTTGATTGAAATGGCTTTTCGATGAAATCTTCCTAGTCCAATCCTACAGAGTATGTGAGATCTTTGTTTGTGAGTTAGGTTTTACCAGACATTTTCTTCAAGATTATATCTAAATAAGTTCAAATCTTGCCAAAGATTATGATTTTCCTAGCATCAATCCTGGACACAAGATTATATTGCAAATAACTTTAAATTCATCATATATATTTTATATGCTCAAATGATCAAGAGCACTATCTATTCTGAAAACTCTTAAGTAATTTTCAAGTTGAATTGTAACAAAATCTGATATACATAAAAGAATAATTTAGATCATTACATATGCTTATACATAATCAAGGCTGTGGATGTTATTTAAGGCCTGTATTTGCACCAAGAATTAGATTCAATTCCCTACAGTGTGGGAACAGGCCCTTCAGTCCAACAAGTCCACACCGACCCTCTGAAGAGCAACCCACCCAGACCTATTCCCCTACACCTAACACTACGGGCTATTTAGCACAGCTAATTCACTTAACCTGAACATTTTTGGCTGTGGGAGGAAACCGGAGGAAACCCACGCTGACACTAGGAGAATGTGCAAACTTCACACAAACAGTTGCCTGAAGCTGGAATTGAACCCAGGTCTCTGGCACTGTGAGGCAGCAGTGCTAACCACTGTGCCACTGTGCCACCCATAATTATATTTTGTATAATTATATAACTGTAAGGAAGGGTATTTCTGACCAGAAATGATATGATGTTAATATATGAACACAATATATTTGTAAAGCATTTATCTTCTTACTGCTTTAACCAGCATATCTTTATTTAAAGAAAACTTCAACATTTCTAATATTATTACAGACACGGACATGACATATTAAGCATTCAACAGCTAATATTGCCATTAATAAGTTTTAGGCTCAGTTGCAGCAAGGTATTAGTGTTCAGATTAGTGAACCCTATTTTTACAATAATTCAGGTTAAATAACTTGAAAGCTCAAGTTGTATCTTGAATTTGGCTCCATTTAGTTATAGAATACCTTCAACCACAGCAATGTCCTGATCATAACTGGGCAGGTTGTAAAAGGGCCAGTTGAAGTTTTTCCACAATTTGTTTATGGACAATTGCTATCAAGTTGAAGAAGAGGAGGTCAAAGGCTTTCTTGTTGTTAGTAACTAATGTAGACTCAAAAAAAAATCTGGTATTTTTTAACCTATGTTTTACGGCATGAACTTGAGAGGGCACGATCAGCTTGCTATTGATATATAGACAATAGTTACTGGTTGCTTGCATGTGCCAAGTCAACTGATCACAGCCAGTTAGTTGTTGTTGGCCAAAAATCAACATTAGTAAAACTGGTACCAAAACAGAAGTAGCTGCAAAAGCTCAGCAGGTCTTGCAGCATCTGTGGAGAGAAATTAGTTAATGTTTCAGGTCCAGTAATCCTTCCTCAGAGCTCAGTAACCTCAGTAAAACTGATCTAAGGTGAGAGAAATCATACGTTCTCCCTCTCAACAGATATCCTGTGAGACTTATAGGGAAGCGGGCCTTCATGTCAAAATGTCTAAAGTTAAAAGTCTTGTTTTGACTCTTGTAAAGAACGGAGAATTATATTTGGATGAAATTCGGTACCTGCAAAGTCATATGCCAACAGAATTCATTGCCTTTTGTCAACGAAGGAAAGAGAGAGAAAACAGGTTGGGAAATACAATTTAGCAGAACAACAATAGCCTTATTTCAGGGAGATATTATGGAAGCAGTCCTGTCTTTAGAAATCTTTCCCAGTTACTACATGTTATTGTCAATTCAGGTCTGTTCGTCACAAATTTGTTAATTGATTTACATTTTTCCTGTTTTAGATAACATTTGATCATTTCAGTGGTTTGATTCCATTTTAAAGGAACTATGATAGTGATAATCTGCACAAACTGTATCTAAATTATTCTCGTCTTTCTGTTAGCTGTATAAGCCCTTAAATCGACAATGTTATAGAAATAAGAACATGTCACATTCAATAATACTGTACTTGCATAAAATCCCGATATAGCTTTGAAAAGTCATCGCAGTAGCATCTTAATAGGAAGTGATTTTTCACCATGAATTCAATTGTAAGTTTCGTTACATGTGTCTATTTATCAGCTTGATTGGCTTTATAACCTGACACCTGGTTGATGGTCAATCCATTATTTGAGGCTGACTATTGAATGGATTTGTTGCTCCAACCAAATATCTTATGATCTGATCAGCTCCTGTATTCCAGTGCAAAGCACACCACAGCATCCTGTGAAGATGAAAAAATAAAACCAGACGGCAAAGAAGTAAGATTTGTAGATGCATAAAAATACAATTTGTCATCTGAGCTACCTAGAAGCGTCATGCAAGCACGAGACAATCCATGGCAATATGCAATTTAAATTAAGCTTTTTTCTCTTCATTTTGATTATTACTAAAGGGACAGCACCGAGAGATACAAGGAGCTGATTATATGGATTCATTTGACAGTAAGTTAATACAACAAACTAATGATATTGCAGCAGTGGCCAGTGAGGTGATGTTTTGTACCAGTATTTTATCAAGTGTTCACAATATATATTTTTCAACAGATTGGAATCTGCGAAAGATTATGCAGTCCCATCCTACAATTTATCCTGTGATTAGAATGAGTCTGAATGTTTGCACTGGACTCCACAAAGCATAAAAATAAAGCTTATGATCTACACAAATTTAATATTGGAAACTGCAGTAGCAGTGCAGCCTTGTTAGCCAGGTTTGTAGCAACCAATTTCAATTATATTCATTAAACAAATAAGTTGACAATTGAAAATGATCATCCAAGATGAGCAGCAATTTTTGAAACACAGATAAATATTACTCTGTCAAGATAACACCAAGATGAGTAGAGGGACAGGTGGGTTTGAAGAGGTAGGGAGGCTACAGAAGGACTTGGACAGGCCAGGGGAGCAACAGAGATGGGGCAGATGAAATACAATGTGGAAAATTGTCAGATTATGCACTTTGTTCGAAAGGTAGAGGCTTAGACTATTTTCTGAATGGGGAAAGACTTTGGAAATCTGATGGAGTCCTAGTTAAGGTTAACATACAGATTCAACTTGTGGATAGGAAGGCAGATGCAATGTTAGTATTATTTTTGACAAGTCGAGAACACGAGAGCAAGATGTACACTGAGACTGTACAAAGCTGTGGTTAGATGGCATTTGAAATATTGTTAGCAGTTTTAGGCCCCCTATCTAAGGAAGAATGTGCTGGTCTTGGTCCAGAGGGGATTTATAAGAATGATCCTGAGGATGAAGGATTCGTCATATAAGAAGCAATTGAGGAGTCTGGATTATTACTCAATGAAGTTTAGAAGGATGAGGGGAGAATCTCATTGAAACGTATAGAATACTGAGATGCCTGGATAGAGTGGATATGAGCTGAAAATGTGTTGCTGGTTAAAGCGCAGCAGGTCAGGCAGCATCCAAGGAACAGGAAATTCGACGTTTCGGGCCAGAGCCCTCCTGATGAAGCATCTGCAGACCTCACTTTTTACTAGAGTGGATATGGAAAAGAAGTTTCCACTGGTCAGACACTAGGACCTGAGGGCATAGCCTCAGAGCAAAGGCATAACTCTTTAAGACTGAGACAAGGAAGAAGTTTTTCAGCCAGAGAGTGGTGAATCTGTGGAACTCATTGCCATTGAAGGCTGTGGAGGGCGAATCACTGAATGTATTTAAGACATAGATAGATAGGTTTTTGATAAAGGGGTTTTTGATTATGGGAAGAAGGCAGGAGAGTGGGGTTGAGAAACATGTCAGCCATGATCGAATAGTGGAGCAGACGCAATGGGCTGAATAATCAAATTCTGCTCCTATGTGTTATGGTCTTATGGTTGAAGACACTGTCTTCATTAACCAAGACCTGAGTCATTACCTCACTTGTCTAAGAAATCATTTGTTCATATGTTTTCTGCCCATAGGGGTGCAGTCCCCTGGGGATATTTTGTTTTTGTTTGATATTTCTCTTCCTTTGCCATCATTCTATCACACTGCTCCATCATCTTCTTTATAAATGAACATTCACTGCCAATATTAGCAAATTACTGTTGTTCTATTACCAGTAATGATATAACAGTAGTAATTTGTGTTGTTGTGGTTCTGTTCACTGAGCTGGGAATTTGTGTTGCAAATGTTTCGTCCTTTGTCTAGGTGACATCCTCAGTGCTTGGGAGCCTCCTGTGAAGCGCTTCTGTGATGTTTCCTCCGGCATTTATAATGGTTTGTCTCTGCCGCTTCCGCTTGTCAGTTCCAGCTGTCCGCTGCAGTGGCCGGTATATTGGGTCCAGGTCGATGTGCTTGTTGATAGAATCTGTGGATGAGTGCTATTTTCAATGTTCCTGAGTGTGCATTCTAGAGCTGCTAGGAAATCTGCTGTCTTGGTGTCCCTGTGGTTGTAGTTGAGTCCCTTGGCCAGTATTGTTCTTTCCGTGTCTGTGAGCTGTCTGTGGGAGAGGTTTTTAATTTGTCTTGAACATTCACTGCAAATTCACATTGGTTTGTGAAGAAAATGGCAGACTGTGAGCAGAAAGTTAAGCAAACCAAGGAAGCTGCAACGTTGGAGTGAGGGAGGCTTCACCAGAGTGAGACTGAGACAGAGAGAGAAACTGATAATTTGGTTCAATTTGGGAATTCAAGGCAGAGGGGCAAAGAGTTTTTTTTAAAAGTAAGGTCTACTTCGAGAAATAAAATCTCTAGAGTGAGAGGTGAGAGGGAGAGAAAAAAGCATGTATGAGAAACCTACTTGTACTGAGAGCGTTAGCAGCGTGATAACACAAGTGCAGAGGAAGCAGCTGAATAGGTTAGATTGTTAATCCTAAACTTAAAAGTGGATGTTGGGCATTTAGTTTGTGTTTAAGTTTGTAGATATTTATTTTCTGACTCTTTTTCTCAGAAATAATTTGTTAGCTTTTCCACGTACGTCCAAACTTATTCTCAGGATAACAAATGGTGATTAGATTTACAGAATGGCAGGTCAGAAGGACCAAGTAGAGTGGACATCCTGCAGTGTGTGTGAAAAAATGTACAGACCATGTTCCAGACAAACACATCTGTAGGAAGTGTCACTGGCTGTGTAAGCGTGAGCTCTAGAGTTTAGAACTTGGCTGGAGTCACTCACTGTTATGCGTGCATGAGACAGAGGACTACGTGGATAGCACATATAGGCAGGTCGTCACACTGCAGCTACACAGGCAGAGAGGGCATGGTGACTACCAGACAGGTAATGCAGAAATCCCATGAGTCTATGGTGCTTGCTATTCAGTATTATTTTTGGAAATTAGTGATGTTTCCTCTAGAATTACAGCCAGAGCTAAGGCCATCACACTACAGACAAGTCAGCTGTGCAGTGGAGGAGGAGGAGGAAGAATGGAAGAGCAGTGGTGACAGGGAATTCCACAGTCATAGATTATAGTCATAGTTCCGTAGTGTGGCAGTAGACCTGACTCGAGGATGGTGTGTTGTGTCATGCTGGAGTTGCAGAACATGCTTCTGGGGAGTGATATCAGCCAGAGGTTGTGGTCCACATTGTACCAATGACATCGGGAGGAAAAAGGATGAGGTTCTGAAGGCAGATTTCAGGAAGTTAGAATAAAATATTTAAAAAACAGGACCTCAAGATTTGTGGTCTCAGGTTTACTCCCAGTGCACCAGGCTAGTGAGCATAAAAGCACAAAATTTGATTGATTGAAGGCATGGTTGGAGAACAGGTGCAGAAGAGAAAGCATCTGATTTCTGAGGAACTTAGACTAGTTCTGGGGCGGATGGGAGCAGTACAAGCTAAACAGGTTACATCTTAACAGGTCTGGGACTTGCACCAAGGTTTATTAGTGAGATCAAACTAACTAATCACGGAATAGAAACCAGAGAGGTAACCCAAATTGGAAAGAAGTGAAGTTAGTAAAGATAAAGTTGCCATAGTCCTATTGGACCATTGGGCTGCTCTCTCATTAGAGAGAGATGACTGATGGTGGTCTATTTTAAGGAATAGCATGCCTCAGGCAAGGGAGGAGTTTGAGAAGGAGAGTCCTTTTGTGGTAAGCACAGTTGGTGCAGGAATCAAAGCTCCCACTGTTGGCATTGCTCTGCATTGCAAGCCAGCCATCCAGCTAACTGAGCTAACTGACCCCCAAAAGTTGATAACTTGAAGTCAAGAAGATGCTACAGACCCTAGAAGGCAGGAGAAACAAAACTGAGCATTGAGTATGCTTTGAAAGAAGATTGATAGCAAAAAGACAAAAGTTAAGGGCACTCCACTAGAACATACACAGCATTCACAAGTAAGTGGATGATCTAGCGGCACAAATGAAGATACATGGGTATGATCAATTTGCCCTATTAGAAACATGGTTGCATAGCGGCCTATGAACAGGACTGGGAACAGAATATTCAAGGATAGTTAATGTTTAAAAAAGGCAGGCATTAAGGAAGAATAATGTGTGTAATCTGTTAGGGTGGAGATCAGAAGCAACAAGGAGCAACAGACATTAATTGGAGTTATTCATAAGCCGCCAAACAATAGTGATGGTTGAATGGAGTTTGGTATTAGTTGGGAAATGAGAAAAGCATGTAGCATGGACAATACAGTCATCATGGATGACTTCAGTCTACCAACATACTGGGTAAACCAATTATGCTCTAAAGCTGTGAAGAACCAGTTTCTGACGTATCTAATAGATGGTTCTCTATAGCAGTATATTGAGCCAATTAGAGGTCAAGCTTTTTTAGATCTAGTATTATGTAATGAAAAAGGGGTAGAGTCAAAGAATCATAGATATGTACAGCACAGAAACAGACCCTTCGGTCCAACTCATCCATGCCTACCCGATATCCAAGCTCAAACTTGACTTACCTGCCAGCACCTGGCCCATATCCCTCCAAACCCTTCCTATTCATATACCCATCCAGATGGCTTTTAAATGGTGCAATTGTACTAGCCTCCACCACTTCCTCTGGCAGCTCATTCCATATACACAGCACCCTCTGCGTGAAAAAGTTGCCCCTTAGGTCTCTTTTATATCATTCCCCTCTCATCCTAAACCTATGCCCTCTAGTTCTGGACTCCCCAACCCCAGGCAAAAGACTGTTGTCTATTTATCCTATCCACGCCCCTCATAATTTTATAAACCTCTACAAGGTCACCCCTCAACCTTCGATGTACTGGGAAAACAGCCCCAACCAATTCAGCCTCTCCTTATACCTCAAATCCTCCAACCCTGGCAACATCCTTATAAATCTTTTCTGAACCCTTCCAAGTTTCACGACATCCTTCTGATAGGAAGGAGAACAGAATTGCACGTAATATTCCAACAGTAGCCTAACCAATGTCCTGGACAGCCGAAGCATGATCTCCCAACCCCTATACTCAGTACTCTGACCAATAAAGGAAAGCATACTAAACTCCTTCTTCACTATCCTATCTACCTGCGACTCCTCTTTCAAGGATCTATGAACCTGCACTCCAAGGTCTCTTTGTTCAGCCACACTCTAAGACCTTGCCATTAAGTGTGTAAGTCCTGCTAAGATTTGTTTTCCCAAAATGAAGCATCTCACATTTATCTGAATTAAACTCCATTTGCCACTTCTCAGCCCATTGGCCCATCTGGTCAAGATCCCATTGTAATCTGAGGTCACCTTCTTCTCTATCCACCACATCTTCAATTTGGTGTCATCTGCAAACGTACTAACTATACTTCTTACGCTCACATCCAAATCATTTATATAAATGACGGATAGTGGACAGAACACGAATCCTTGTGGCACTCCACTGGTCATAGGCCTCTAGTCTGAAAAACAACCCTCCACTACCACCCTTTGTCTTCTACCTTTGAGCCAGTTCTGTATCCAAAAGGCTAGTTCTCCCTATATTACATGATCTTTAACCTTGTCCACCAGTCTCCCATGGGGAACCTTATCGAACACCTTACGTCTATATAGATCATGTCTACGGCTCTGCCCTCATCAATCCTCTTTGTTACTTCCTCAAAAAACTCAATCAAGTTTGTGAGACATGCCTTACCATGTAGAAAGCCATGTTGACTATTCCTAATCAGTCCTTGCCTTCTCAAATGCATATATATCCTATCCCTCAGGATAATTAATAATATTGTAAAAGAACCTTTAGGAATGTGTGACCACAACATGATAGAATTTTATATTATGTTTGAAAGTGAGGTAGTTCACTTTGAAGCAAGGATGATAAATAGCTGATGTACACTGGGAAAATACATTAAAAGTCATGATTGCACATAAGCAATGGATCATACATAAAGAATTATTACTTGATTCACAGCAGATTCCTCCAAGGTGCAAAATCTTTAAAAAAAAGTCAGTCAAACATTATTGCCAAAGTAAGTTCAGAATTGTATAAGATTAAAAGAAAAGGCCTATAATATTGCAAGAAATCGCAGCAATTCTGAGGATTGGTAGGTTGATAGAATGCACCAAAGGAGTGCCAAGAAACTGATAAGGGAAAAGAGTATATAATATAAAATCAATCTAGCAAAAGACCTGAAATAGATTGTAAAAACTTCTTCAGATCCTTAAAAAGGAAGTAATTGGCTAAGATGATGGTGGGTCCTTTACAGGCAGAGTTATGAAAATTTATCATGAGGAACAGAGAAATGGCAGAGAAGTGAAATGATTACTTTGTGCCTTTTTTCATTGTGGAAGATACACAAAATCTCCCAGACTAGAGCTTCAAGTGGCTTGGAGAGATGGGGAATTGAAATAAATTAGCATTGGTAAGAAGATTGTACTGGATAAATTAATGGGACTGAATGCTGATAAACCCCAAGGACCTGAGGTTCTACATTCCAGAGAATTGAAGGAGATGACCAATATAGATTATAGACCAATATAGACCTATAGAGATGACCAATAATGATTTTCTTTCAAAATTCTATAGATTCTAGAATGGTCCCTGTGCAATGAAAGGTAGCATAGGACACCCACTATTTAAGAAGGAAGTGAAACTTAAAACAAGGAACTACAGACCTATTAGAGCTGAAAAAAGTTGCTGGAAAAGCGCAGCAGGTCAGGCACCATCCAAGGAACAGGAAATTTGACGTTTCGGGCATAAGCCCTTCATCAGGAATGACTTTCTTGATGAAGGGCTTATGCCCGAAACATCGAATTTCCTGTTCCTTGGATGCTGTCTGACCTGCTGCGCTTTTCTAGCAACACATTTTCAGCTCTGATCTCCAGCATCTGCAGACCTCACTTTCTCCACTACAGACCTATTAGCCTTACATCAGTCATAGGAAAATGCTGGTACCTATTATAAAGGATTGGCTAAATTGACACCAGGTTGATGTGTTCCTAATTAGACATATCAGCATGGATTTCTAAATGGGAAATCAATTTTGACAAATATGTGGATGTTTTTTGAAGATGTTGCTAACACAATTGATAAAGGAGAT
Organism: Hemiscyllium ocellatum; assembly: GCF_020745735.1. Taxonomy (NCBI): domain Eukaryota; kingdom Metazoa; phylum Chordata; class Chondrichthyes; order Orectolobiformes; family Hemiscylliidae; genus Hemiscyllium; species Hemiscyllium ocellatum. The sequence goes on from NC_083402.1 coordinate 77,766,693, forward strand.
GTGATGGATGTAGTATTCTTATATTTTCAGATGGCTTTCAATAAAGCAAGCTAGTTAGAAAAATTAAAGCACATTAGACAAGATGGAGTACATTGGCATTGGTTAAAGACTGGCTGAAACAGAAAACAATTGAAACAAATATAAATTCTCACATTGGCAGTCTGTATCTGCTGAGGATACCACAATGATTAATACATATGGTCCAGGTATGCACAATGGATTTCAAGGATTTTGAGGTGCAGACCAAATATAACATTTTCAAGCTTGTGCATGATATAAAGACAAGTGGAAATTGAAATAACTCCATTAAAGCCAGTTTCCGCACCAAGTCATCATTTATTTACAAGTGCACAGTGTATGGCACAGACCCTGATAGCTCAGAGTCAACTCCCAGAATGAACAGTACCCCTGATACTCCTGTTTCTATCTAGTCAGCCAACACTCTCTGATTGGACCAGATTAACAGCATTGGCTGACCTCATTCCAGTCTTACAGAGAGTGAGGTTGGGATGTCTAGCATTTTCAAAGCATTTGAACAGAATTTGTGAATGGGCTAGGACATGGCAGATGGAATAGAACTTGGAAAAATGTGAAACAGATACATTGAGTATTTCTTGAGTGGTAAGAAGTTGGAAAATATAGAAATTCAAAGGGATAAAGGAAGATTAACTGAATTTCAGCACTTTATTGCAAGATGCTTTGAGTACAAGAATAGTGAAGTCTTACTTCAGATGTATAGATGCATGTTTAGACTGCTGCTGGAGTTTTTTTATTCACTCGAGGGCAATGTGAGCACCACTTGTTAGGCCAACATTTATCTCCTAAATTGCCCAGAGGAAAGTTAAGAATCAAACATATTACAAGGGGTCTGCAGTCACATGTAAGCAAGACCAGGTAAGGATGACAGATTTCCTTCCCTAAAGGGCATTGCTGAACCAGGTAAGTTGTTTTCCTGACATCATGAGACTCTTAATTCCAGATTTTTATTGAATTAAAATTTCATCATCTATCATGGTGGGATTTAAACCCAGGGCCCCGTCTAGTGACAATACCACTAGGCCTTCACCTGTTCCTCCTGTGCAGATTTTTTCTCTGTGTGCTTTGGTCTCCTTATCTCAGGAAATATACTATTGTCACAGAGGGAGTGCAATGACGACTTGCTCCCAAGATGGTGGGTCTGTCCTATGAAAAGAAGCTCAGTAAACCAAGCCTATATTTTCTAGTTACTTGAAGAGTAAAACTGACCTCATTGATCCTTACAAAATATGGAGAAGGTTAGATGAGGGAGATGTAGGTAAATGTTTCCCTAATCAGAAAGTCTCAAAAGACAGTTTAAAAATAAGGGGAATGCTACTGACGTCCGAGATGAGGTGAAATTACTTCACTCAGGGGGTTGTGAACCTCTGGAATTCTCCACCACAGCTGGCTGCAGATGCTTACTTTTTAATTGCATTTAGGGCATAGATGATAGATTCCTGATTGACAGTGGCATAAGGGTTATGGGGATGAGTGGGCAAAAGGCATTGAAGTGTTAATCAGGCAGGATCATGTTGAATGGGAGGGAAGGCTAGATGGGCTGAATGGCCTACTGTTGTTCCTTTGATCCTGGAAATAGCATAAAAGACATGAAACATGAAACATAATACATGAAACTATTTATTTAATGTCTATAATTCCATGTAACAATTTAAACATTAGGCTGGCATATTTTGGTCAGTCTAAAAGAGTGGTGCTTATTGTTTACTACACTGACAACTACCCATTGAGTTTTCAAGGCTTTTGACTGTAAACTGGCTGTCATTAGGTATTTATGGTATTTGTGTGCATAACAAGATAGTGAGGAGTACTTCAATCAGATTGAAGAATTTTCACTGAGGCATGCAGTGTTGAATTGTTTTATTTTCTGACCCTTCAGGAGTGAGGGGCATGAACGTCATGGAGAGACCAGAAATCACAGTTGCCAAGTAGCCCCCTCAGGGTTTCAACTCCCAATGTAAGAGCATCAATCGGTTAGATGCCAAGCCTGATTGACTGGTTTTCAGCTGCAGATCACATTACCAGGTCAACCCATGTTATTGAGAAGGAGAGGGATTGTGGTGAGCGACCAATTCTGTTGGTCCAGAGGGGACATCAGAGGCCTCAATGGAGAATGGTCAAGTGGAGAGACTGGGCTGCTTGGGAACTGAGTGATAACAGGAGTGGAGACGTGGGGGATTTGTAGACCTTCAGGGCTGTGGTTAAAGGCCTGTGAGGAAATCAGGGGTCTGAAACCAGAGTGGAAAATTAGAAGCCTGGAAGTACTATGATGTCTGATTGCAATGTTTCCTCAGGTATGCAAGCCTGATCCAGGAAATCAAATGAGTCACTCAATTTGTGGATCTGACAGTTGGAGATGTCGGATTTCACAGGTTTGGGATCTTGATTGAGCTCATTTAAATTGAAAGGCTGAATTCCATCGGACTGGGACTCATAGCCTCATGATCATACTTAAAGTGCCAATTATCTCCCCAGAAAGGTTGGCCAGCAGCCTGTCTCCCAGTTTTGTTAAACCCAGGACAAGCAAATTGAAGGTGATTTTGGACAAAATACAATATGAAACCCAGCCACATTGTGAGGAAGGCTGTGTAGAACTTCAAAAGGACATAGACAGGCAGAGTGAGCAAATAGGTGACAGATGAAAGTTAATGTGGATAGGTGTCAGGTGATGCATTTTAATAGGACAATATAAAATAAGGGGTACAGTTCTTAAGGGGGTGCAGTAGCAGAGGGACCTGCGTGTTTATATGCATAGACCACTGGAGGTGACAGAACAGGTGTGAAGACTGATTAATAAAGCATACTGGGCTTTATTAATCGTGACATGGAATACAGGAGCAGTGCAGTTATTCTGTTTGTATTTTAAGGACACTTATTAGACCTCAACTGGAGTACTGTGCACAGTTCTGCATGCTAGACAATAAAAAGGAGAGAGTGTAGCAGAGTTATAAAAAATGGGTCCAGGACTATGAAACATCAGTTATGAGGATTGACTGGAGTGATTGGGACTCATTTCCATACAGAGAAGAAGTCTAAGAGGAGATCTGATAGTTTTGTCATGAAGGGCTGTATGGGGTAGATAGGGAAAAACTGTTTCTGGTCATGGAACAGATCGAGAACAAGAAGGCACGTATTGAAAATGATTTGCAAACAAAGCATTTCTGATGCAAGAAAAAGTCTTTTTTGCATAACAAATGGTTCAGGTCTGGAATGCAAGTAGGTTCAATTGAAGGATTCGAAAGGCCTTGCTTATGTTCAAATAATCATCCAATGTCCAAGAGTGGGGGAAATGGCAAGTCTTAATGCTCATTGGAGAGCCGATGGTAGATACGATAGGCAGAATGGACTGTAACAATACAGTGATTCTGTGAAGAAAGGGTTTTTAATATTTAACCACTGAACATACTCTCCCTTATTTTTAAGAATTGCACCTGGACTCTAAACCGCAAAACATAAATTGTATTCAAGCCATTTATGAAACAGCAAGATAAAAATTAGAACAGAATTTTGGGAAAGATATACAGAGGAAGAGAAAGAAGATCTGTAGGAAAAGGAAACAAAACTTTTTGATGAATTCTCCAATGCTAACCTCATTCTGATGGATTTAAAATCCACATTGGCAAGAAAGAGGTTGTTTGGCAATAATTACAATTTATCATGCTAATAAATAAAAAGCCCAACTGAAACTTGCTTTTTAGGGGAAGGCAATAGGCCAGCAGCTCATAGTAGGAGCAAATTACCACAGATGGTAGAATCTGTACCAAGAACAAAAAATGCTGAAAATCACAGTGAGTCAGGCAGCATCCATAGAGAGAGAGCAAGCTAACAGTTCGTGTCTAGATGATTCTTCATGATGCTATCTGATCCGCTGTGATTTTCAGCATTTTTTGTTTTCAACCAGTGCCTTGTGTTCGCACCAATCCAGTCAGTTCACTGCCAAGTAAATGAGTTCAGACTGTTACATCACAGCATGTGGGGGAGCAAAGTATTTCTGACAGCAGCTTCTGAACGTCTGCATTTACTTGAATATGTGCATTCAATTTCTTAATGATAGTGTTCATCTCATCATTAATGCTATGTAAAATTGGAGTAATGTTCAGGACCCCTTGCCTTCAGTGCACACAAAATACCTAGTTGTATTTGCAACACTGATTTAAATTATGACGATAACTACTTTACCAGCATAGTCTGTCGTTTGTGTGTTGCCAGCAATTTTAATGCAGCAAATTCCACAACATAAAAAAGCAACAGGATAATACAAATCTATTTCTACATCAAGTAGGTTTCTAATCTAAAGGGGGCATTACAGACGGATTTGGCTTTTATTGATTTTGACTTTTACATATACACAAGCATCATGCACTGACATAGACACTCAATAGTGTGAATACATGCTTACTTTCTGCAGAAAGCTGATTTAATTTTATCTGAATTGTTTACACTTCAGGATATGAAAATACATTTTTTAATGCACTGCATCTTTTTGACAGTGTGGCAACTGAGTTGACCTGGCAGTAAATGAAATGGGTTTGAAATGTAAAATAAGAAGGGGAATAAACTATTTTGATACATTTCAATCTGGCAATCAGTTACATTCTGTTGCAGTGTCTATCAGTCAGCATATGCTTATTACACATTCACTCAACAACCTACATTTCTTATCTGTAACTGAAGGTGTAAGAGAATCAGAATAAAAAGCATAGCCCAAAAAAAATCTACAAATCTAGAGCCTATTATTTCAATGTGATTAAGAGCAATGCAAGGTTTGTGTGTGTGTGTGTGTGTGTGAGTTAGAGATGTGTGGGGAGTGGTGCTTGTTGGGGGAAGCAGGGATTGGCATGGACAGTGCACGTGGGTGTGGATTTTATTGCTACTCAGTTTTATAGATGTGGGGAATGAGAATGGAGCTGGAGGCAAGATCTTGATGCCACAAGTGAACACAGCTCCTAAATTGTGCATTTTGTAATGTACATTAATACCATAACATGTTCAGAATTTTATCATTTTTCAAATATCAATCTTATAACCTTAAATCATAAGACATCTTACAATACTGTCCATTTAAGTACATAGCATGTCACACAGAATTCATGACTGAATCAATATTAGTATAAACTGATATGCTTCGTTCTTCAATATTTTGTGAACAAGCATATTGTAATTGTCACTCCCTTTTATAAATTAAAGTAAAATATGTTATTGCATTTTATATGACTAATCTTGTGTGCTATAACCAGATTAAGTAAGAGTCACTTTTTCCCCAACATACAAATACAAACAGTTCAAATTTGACATTATATTTAGTGTATTACAGATTTGTTTCTCACAATATAGTAAAGGTGGCTCACTACATTTGCCATGACAATAATATATTGCTAAAGCTAATTCTGATCTGTAAAATTAGAGGAGAACATCAATGAAGTCACTTAATACCATCTTGTAGCCTACTATTTCATTTATGGGTACACCAATCAGAAAATCTGAAGTGCAATATGCTAACTTTGTTCTGAAAGAACTAATTTTCTGCAAAATTGTACTTTACATAAGGTGCAACACGGGTCAGTTTCTTTTATGCCTTGAACTGCTTCAGGATTCCTGTCGTTATAGTTTACATTTATTATGTGCATCCACATTTCATGTCAAAAATTCCCTGGTGTGCCCACTTCAGTTCATTTTCATGGTATCCAGCCCATCAGTACAGTAATAGTTTACGTACCAATTTGTTTATGTTACCAACTACATCTTAATCACAAGGGATGGGTTTGCAGAGCCCACAGAAGTGAGTGTGATGACAGGTGGGTACAAAGAGTTGTGCAGGAGGATGTGCTCAGATTCCCAGTAGCAGAAAAACTGTAACAAAGCAACATAGGAAGATAACAAAATGGCAAACTCATTTGTTTGGCAATTATATGTAATTGTCCACTTGCATAAGATTTAAATGCATTTTAGCATGACTTAATTGTGGAAATTTCTCCTTCCAACCTACACAGTTTTGTTAAACTCATGTTTTTCCTTCATCTTCAGTAAATGGTTTAGAGAGAGCTGGCAACTTCCTCCACGTGTCATTTCCATGTATGATGTAGGGTGTGTGATTTTTAGATATATGTAATATGATTGATTTTAGAGTTTGGATATTAAACAAGTGGCATGTGGGGGGGGGGGGGGGGGGTTAGTCTATTTCTGTGAAGGCATTTAATGATTAATTTATCACTATTTATACAGCCATTTTTTAAAAAAATCAGTATGAGATAGATAGCTCCCAGAGTGCAAATTGAAATGTATTTGTATAGGGAGAGATTTACAAGTGGCCAGAATAAATATTGATCAGCACCAGACTGCTTTCAGTGAGAATGATCAGGAACTTATTTATTGAAAAAGGAGACAACTATAGCTTGGGAGCATTGTGTTGCAATTTTCAGATATTCCAATTGAAGTTAGATGTATAAAACAGTTTCTCATGGAGCAACGAGTTAGTTGAGAAAGGTTTGAAATGTTAAGTTTTTTCTTAGAAAGTTCCAAATTAGAAGTATTTGATGAAAACTCTGAAGGGGTTACTTAAAGTTGAGGAAGCTCAGTTCTTTGAGTATTTAAACAACAAGCTATCAGGTTCTCAAGACTGGGTATTGGAAGCAAACATTAAGACAAACCTACAGATATAATAGAAAAGGGATTTCATTTGGTGTTTGAGAACTGTAAAGGTTTGTTGTTGGGTTATATGGAATCTTGCATTTTACTGTGCGTTTTGATGCCTTTTAAATTGTGCAAAATACAGTAGTTTGGTTTATCATATTTCATCTTCTTTTGCTCTATAAGCTTCTGTTTTATTGTTAGAACCAAATTTGCACCACTGTTTGATTGTGTTTATGTGAGAATCCACTCAAAGAAGAAAAAAGTCAAGACATATTTCAATCTAGGATCTGACATGGCCAGTAATAACATAAGCTAGGATCATAACAATTGGGGGCTCTTGTGGGATTTTTGTTCTCTGGATTTAGAAAGGATTTGTGTCTTTCTTTTCAAAAAATTACAAATGCATGGTTGTTCTGGACATAAAATGCTGTATTGTGGTGATGTCTATTGTACCAAATGTAACATCTGTGCCATCCGCTTTCATCTCATTTAATACCTACCTATCTCTCATTCAAGGAGAAAATGAGTCAAGCCATGTGGTGGATTGTGGGAGTTTTGGCTCCACACTCCTTATAAAGACAGGATCTGTACTCTGACTGCCCCAAATGGCTGACTGACCATGTTCAAGTTTCTGGACTGCTACTGAAGACTGACCTTGACTTGCTGAACCAGGGTACACTGACAGAGGACTGCTAACAACCAGAACAAATTTCCTGCCTTTCTGTCTCCACCAAATGGCAAGGCAAGCCAGAAGTAATATTAACATGTTATCTCTGGCTAAAGAACAAGGCACAAAACACAAAGTAAAACAGGAATGCCATGATCATGTGATCATGATTTGGAGATGCCAGTGTTGGACTGGGGTGTACAAAGTTAAAAATCACACAACTCCAGGTTATAGTCCAACAGGTTTAATTGGAAGCACACTAGCTTTCAGAGCAACGCTCCTTTATCAGGTGGCTGATGAAGGAGCGTCGCTCCGAAAACATTTGTGTGCTTCCAATTAAACCTGTTGGACTATAACCTGGTGTTGTATGATCATGTGGGTAGGCTCAAAGGTGAGTGAGTGCTAAGAGAGCAAATGAATGTCCTGAAGATGTAGCCAGGTCCAGTCCGTGAGTTGGCTGTGTGTACCTGAGTGCAAAGTGTCCTTGCTGGAGAATTACAAAGGTGTACCAGTACACCTTAAGGTGCAGCACTGAAGTGGAGAAGCACCATTTAAGTGGTTCAGACATGTGCCTTGAGGGTTCATAGGGGCTGGAGCATGCCAATTGTTATGGACCAGGCCAGACAGCCCTCAAAATATTTTAAAAAGGTGGTCTGGACTCTAACGATTTCCTATTTTAAAGGTAGATGTGAAGCAGGTGTTCCAGATGTGATGCAACTGGTCAAACCACTCGGCTTTAAGCAAAACCACTCATTAGTACCTCCATGGACAACAGTCACATGCACCCCACATTCATGGACATTGTGTGACGATGCTGTCGCTTTAAAAAGATTAATTTGTCCTTGGTGTTTTTGAAGAGAAGCTGTAAAGGCAGAGGTACTGAAGTGGCTGGGGCAAGCGTGAATTAAGAGTTTTTTTTAACAGTTTAACAATGGAAGGGCAGTGGCCTTATTTATTTATTTAAACACTATAGTTGAAACACGAACAAAAGAACATGGAATTTAGATTAACTTAATTATTGAAAAACTGACCCAATACAGCAACTTAACTGTTCCAATATCATAATGTCCCATAAACTCACTCATTGGGGGAAAAAAAATTAAAACTCAGATTCTTACAGGCGGGAGAGAACAATATCCAGAGAGACTTCAGAGAAAGTCATTTACTGAAGCTTGCAACCCTTCTGGACTCCAACATCTTGTGACTGCTACAATTAAAATAACTAGAACCTGAACTGGGAGAACTGGCCACTGCCCTTCCATTGTTAAACTGTTAAAAAAAACTCTTAATTCACGCTCGCCCCAGCCACTTCAGCACCTCTGCCTTTACAACCGCTCTTCAAATAAAAACTAAGGACAAATTAACCCTTTTAAAGTGACAGCATCGTCACACAATGCCCATGAATGTGGGATATATGTGTCTGTTGTCCTTGGAGGTGCTGACGAGTGGTAAGCAACATGGAGGTTTGACCAGCCATGCCCTTTAACCTTCTCAGCACCTAGTTTCCACATTGTGAGTGGTACAATATAAAGCTGCATATTAATGAGGCAAGATCTGCAGTTAGTAAGGTGGTTCGCAGACAATAATCCTCTTCATTAGCAACTCTACACTGCCCAGTGAGAATCTTGTCTCAATGCCCAAAACCTGGTTTAAAGGTAAAGATAGTTGTTCCCAAAACCAAAATTGACATCACTGTAATTTGTTGCATGATTCTGCAACATTTTTTGCCATAGCTCATGCCATTCAGGCCCAAAGAGATTCTAAACAATGTTTCCTCACTTGAATAATTAGGGGTCCATCCATATAAAATAATTACCAAGAAATCCAAGGTGGATTTCAGAAGGAACATCTTTACCCAAAGGGTGGTAAAATCTAGCACTCACTACCATAGGATTGGAGTGAATAGCATAAATGCATTTACAGGGAAACTAGACTAGCGGTGTAGTTGTGGGAGAGTTGTACTACTGAGACTTTATAGAGCTCTAGTTAGGCCCCATTTGGAGTACTGTGTCCAGTTTTGGTTCCCACACCTCAGGGAGGACATACTGGCACTGGAACGTGTCCAGTGGAGATTTACACGGATGATCCCTGGAATGGTTGGTCTATCATATGAGGAACGGCTGAGGATCCTGGGATTGTATTTATTGGAGTTTAGAAGAATAAGGGGAGACTTAATAGAAACTTACAAGATAATACATGGCTTGGAAAGGGTGGACGCTAGGAATTTTTTTCCGTTAGGCGAGGAGACTAGGACCCGTGGATACAGCCTTAAAATTAGAGGGGGTCAATTCAGAACAGAAATGCGGAGACATTTCTTCAGCCAACGAGTGGTGGGTCTGTGGAATTCATTGCAGCAGAGTGCAGTGGAGGCCGGGACACTAAATGTCTTCAAGGCAAAAATTGATAGATTCTTGATGTCACGAGGAATTAAGGGCTACGGGGAGAATGCGGGTAAGTGGAGTTGAAATGCCCATCAGCCATGATTGAATGGCGGAGTGGACTCGATGGGCTGAATGGCCTTACTTCCACTCCTATGTCTTATGGTCTTATGGTCTTAAGACATTTAGTTGATGAAAGATGGAACATTCAAGTTGAGCCTCAAATTCCCATTTGTTAAATACACAATTTATAGCCCATGTATCCTGTTCTGTCTTCATGCGTCATTGACATACATCAGTTTGTGTTTCAAAGCATTAAAATTGATCTGCACATTCTTAAAAAAATTCTTTCATCTCTTGCAACACCCTCCAAATCTTAAGATACCTTCTGCAGCAGCTACCAGTTTTCCCAATCTGTTTATTTTTTAAAAAGTACAAATTTGGCTCATCACCACCATGTGTCTTTATATAAAATATAAATATTGTATTTGTTACTGGAGTACTACATTATATACATTTTTTTTCAATTCTGTGATCAGGAAATACAGATTCTTTTCATTAAGTCAAAGAATGAAACTCTGCTCAAATCACTATTGACTTCAAAATGAAATATAGACTTCTGCACCACTATATCGGAGACTATACCATCTTACTAGCTCCAAATAGCTCCTTTATATTGATCAGAATTGATGGGAACGAGACAAAACAAGCAAATTTTTCTGTGTATGTAAGAGACTCCTAACTGGAGGAATCAGCCCAGTGACACAAGGAAACTCAGAGATCACAGACAAGGATTGAGGTCAATGGACCCAGAACAGATGATCTCCCCCCCACTCCTCAGACCTCTGTCTACATCCACCCTGAAGATCTATGATCTGTCAGCAGATTGATGTTCTTCTTTAGACAAAAGGCGAGATGATAGTCTCCTTCTCTTCGATGGTGGCTTGTTCCAAGTGTCTCTGCTGGCTACAAATAGATTGAAAGAAGATGAGTTCTCCATGAGGTCCTCCACCCATGCTGGGGAACTCCAATAGCTTGTTGAGGAAATGTTGGCAACCCAGTCACATGTGTTAAAAATCACACAACATCAGCTTATAGTCCAACGGGTTTAATTGGAAGAGCACTAGCTTTCAGAGCGCCGCTCCTTCATCAGGTGATTGTGTGGAACAGCGCTCCAAAAGCTAGTATGCTTCCATTAAACCTGTTAGAATATAACCTGGTGTTGTGTGATTTTTAACTTTGTATACCCCAGTCCAACACTGGCATCTCCAAATCAGTGACATGTGGACCTCTCCCTATGGGATAAACCAGCCAAGCAGCTCCTGATAAAGGTATTGGGGGCGTTACAATTTGATTATTCCTTCAGTAAAATTCAATTAATTTTCATTGTGTTTAAGGAGATAGATTTAAATGTTTGCTTTCAGTATGAGATCTACAATTAGATACTTTCCTACGTGTTTTTCAAGAACTCCTGCTCCAGTGATCCTCCCATTGTGAGCCATGTGACATTTTAGTTTATTAAACCACGTCTATTAGAATATGCTTCAGCAATTGATACAATGCTCTAAATTTATCATGTTACAAAATTCAGAGAACCAGCAATGCTTCATTTATTTTTGAGGCACATAATTTTGGTGTCATTTAAAGGAATTAACCTGCAATTTTTGTGATTTTCTTCAGTTTGTGGTCAGAGTCTGAATTAATCAGTAACTGCTGTAATGCAAATCGCTGGTATAATATCCCAAAATATTATTTTATGTTTAAAACCAATTAAATATTAGTATATGCTCTTTTGCAAATTGAGTCATACAGAGAGACCTAGCAGTTCAGGTATATAGTTCTTAGAAATTTGTGTCACATGTAGACAGGGTGGTTAAGAAGGCATTTAGCGTGGTTGCCTTCATTGCTCAGACCTTTGAGTATTAGAATTAGAATTACGTTTTCTGTCACACATACTCCAGATAAAAAAGAACAGGAGTACAGTGAAAACTCTACAATGTTGCCAGCACACCACACCATCTATGATACAAATCTTTGATACAAAAACAGAGAAGATAAAGAAAAAAAGTGAGACTACATATACAGTATCTGTAATTAGTGTAAGCATAAGTTCGGAAAATAAGAAATTAAGGTAAAAAAATAGACATTAAAGTCTTTCTATAAAGGGTTTCATTTGGTCTCACCTGGCAAGACAAATTCCCAACCAATAGCCATCTTCTCTCCAGACCCGCTGTCCGTCCCCACTCAGCTCCAGGTCCACTGGCCCTCCCTGCACCATTCCAAACCCACTGACCCACCCTGCACCATTCCAGACCCACTGACCCTCAATGCACCGTTCCAGACTCACTGACCCTCAATGCACCATTCCAAACCCACTGAACCTCCCTGCACCATTTCAAATCCACTGGCCCTCCCTGCACCATTCCAAACCCACTGACCCTCCCTGCACCGCTCCAAATCCACTGACCCTCCCTGCACCATTCCAAACCCACTGGCACTCCCTGCACCATTACAAACCCACTGACCCACCCTGCACTGCTCCAGACCCACTGACCCTCCCTGCACCATTCCAAACCCACTGACCCACCCTGCTCTATTCCAAACCCACTGGCCCTCCCTGCACCGCTCCAGACCCATTGGCCCTCCCTGCACCGCTCCAGACCTATTGGCCCTCCCTGCACTATTCTAAACCCACAGACTCACCCTGCACTATTCCAAACCCACTGGCCCTCCCTGCACCGCTCCAGACACACTGGCCCTCCCTGTATCACTCTAGGCCGCGAGTTTCCATTCCCATTCCGATTCAGGCCCTGGCTGCCCCTACTCTGATGTTGGCAGAAGAGAAAAAAACACAAGAGAAAAAAGAAAGAGGGAGAAAAGAAAAGGAGCAGTTGGAGGGTCTGCTGGAGTGTCCCACTCTACCTCCATCTTGTACTTAGAAAGATAGGACAGATAGAAATAAAGAGTTAGTACGTCATGTTGATGTTAGACCGTATATTGGTGAGGCCTCTTCTGGAGTACTGTGTACAATTCTGGTCACCCTGCTGTAGGAAGGATAATATTAAACTGGAGAGGATTCAGAAAAGATTTCCCAGGATGATGCAGGGAATGGAAGGTTTGAGGTATAAAGGTAGGGCTGAATAGGTTCAAATCTTTTTTCACTGATTGAGGGATGACCTTACAAAGGTTTATAAATTTATGAAGGGCATAGTTACTGTGAATAGCAAGAGTCTTTTCCCTACATTGGGGGAATTCAAAACTAGAGGGCATATTTTTCATGCGAGAGGAGAAAGATTTGTAAAGAACATGAGGGGCAACTTTTTTTTACACAGAGAGTGGTCCATGTGTGGAATGAACTACCAGAGGAAGTAGTGGATGCATATGCCATTACAATATTTGAAACACATTTGGATAAGTTTATGAATGGAAAGGTTTGGAGAGAAACGGACCAAACACAGACAAGTGGGACTTGTTTGGTTTGGGAACATGTCGGTGTGGACTAGTAGGACTGAAGGGTCTATTTCCATGCTGTGTGACTCTAAACAGAGGAACCTCAATTATCCAGCATTCAATTATCCAAATATCGGAGTATCTGGCAAGCTCGCAAGGTCCCAATGCTTGGCTAACCTGTTATCTAGCATTTAATGATCAGGAAGTCGATTAACTGAATGACATATTGTCTGCCTATGTCCTTTGGATAATCAGGTTTTCTCTGTATACCCAATTATATGTTTTTCTAAACTCACCACATCAATAAACTATGTCTGGCACTTCTAAATTAAATATAGATGTTGATATTAATCATAGGCTGGATTATACACTACTATGCACATGGTTTTTGGAAGGCAGCTCATGAGTATGCTTAATATTTAATAAGAAAAGACTGAGCAGCTGCAAAATGTGAAAAAGTATAGGAATGTTCAATGTGGCAAGATTAATTTTCAGGACTAATAAGTGCATCATAAAAGTGTCCTGGTCCCTGAAGAAAGTAAAAGAGTTTATGTTTCTGCAGAATATTAACTTGATTACCTAACTAGTACCTAATAATAACTTGTAACTTGAACTATTGCTATTATGCAAGAAACTGCATCTTATTAAAATAAACTCACTAGTGGTTCATCCACTACAACTGTTAATGAAACAGACCAAGTAAAAGAAGAAGGATTGGTGGCAGCAATCTGCTTCAATCATTAGCTGGTAGTGGTTGGTTCCTCAGCACATAAAACAAACTCAAGGATAATAGGTCACAAGAGCCTCAGATCTTGAGTTTGTCCAACAGGTTTGAGATTCGTGCTCTTTGTGTGGATCAGACTGAGGGCTGTAGGGAGGATGAGCAAACTGACCACAGCACAGTGGTACAGAGAGCCATTTAAGAGGGATGGGTGGGTGGGGAGAAAACAGAAATGTTGTTGTAATCGGGTATATTATAACCAGGGGAACGTTCTCTGTGACCAGGATTGAGAATCCCAAAGGCTATATTGCCTGCCTGGTTCGTCTGAGCTGCACAAGAAATCTGAATGAGAGGGGAAAGATCCATTTGATGTGGTCCACGTAGGTACCAATGATATAGGTGGAAAGAGCAAAGTGGTTCTGCTGAAGGAGTATGAGCAGCTAGGGGCTAAATTAAAAAGCAGAACCATAAAAGGTAATCATCTCAGGATTGCTGCCTGAACCACGAGCTAATTGGCACCTGATCAACAACATTAAAGAAGTAAAAGTGTGCCTCAAAGGTTAGTATGTGAGAAACGGGTTCAAATTCAACAAACATTGGCACCAATATTGGAGCAGGAGGGAGTTGTTCCAATGGGACGGGCTCCATCTGATTCATGCTGGGATCTGAGTCCTGGTGAATGCAGGCACAGACTATTTTCTAAATGGGGAGTGAAGTCAGTAGTCAGAAGTGTAAGGAGTCTTGAGAGTTCTAGTCCAGGATTCTCTCAAGGTAAACTTGCAGGTTGAGTCATTAGTTAGGAAGGTAAGTGCAATGATGGTATATATTTTGAGAGGACTTGAATATGAAAGCAGGGATATACTTCTGAGGTCCTATAAGACTCTGTTCAGACCACATTTGGAGTATTGTACACCATTTTATGCCCCATATCTCAGGAAGGATGTTCAGAGGATTCACGAGAATGGTCCCAGGAATGAACAGCTTAACATATGAAGAATGCTTGAGGACTCTGGATCGATACTCGATCAACTTTAGAATGATGAGGGTGAAATAATTGAAATATACAGAATACTGAATGGCCTGGATAGAGTGGATGTTGGGAGATGTTTCCATTTGTGGGAGAGACTCGGACCCGAGAGCACGGCCTCAGAGTATGGGGAAGATCTTTTAGAACAGAGATAAGGACAAACTTCTTCAGCCAGAGAGTGGTGAATCTGTGAAATTCAGTGCTACAGAAGGCTGTGGAGGCTAGGTCATTGAGTATACTTAAGATGGAGAGAAATGGGTTATTGATTGTAAAGTGATCAAGGGTTACTGGGAGAAAGCAGGAGAATGAGGTTGAGAAACTCATCAGCCATGACTGAATGGTAGAGCAGAATCGATAGAGTGAATGGCCTAATTTCTGCTCCTAAGACTTATTGTCTTATGGAATTGCATAACTAGGGCAGTGGATGGGGGTGGGGGGTGGGTGTAGCTTCACTTGCATGGAAAGTAATGGAAAAAGTTTAAGATGGGAAAGACTCAGCAGGGGTTATAAAAGCTTCCAGATCAAGAAAGAGGACAGAGCTTATGGGAAGAGTCAGGAATCTAACCTCAGGCACAACAGATGAGAAAACGACTGTAAAAAGGGGGGTAGTCAATGCAAGACTGAGGGTGTTGTATTTAAAGACATGTAGTATACGAAACAAGGTAAATGAGCTTGTAGCGCAGATTGCAATTGGCAGGTACAATGTTGTGGGTATCACAGAAACATGGCTGCAAGGGGATCAGGGCTAAGAACTAAATATTCAAGGACACATTTCTTCTCGAAAGGACAGGCAAATGGGCAGAGGGGCTGCGGTTGCCTTGCTTCTAAGAAATGAAATTAAATCGGCAGCAAGAAGTGATATAGGGTTGGAAGGAGCAGAATCTGTGTGGGTAGAGTTGAGGAATCGCAAAGGATGAAAAGACTCTGATGGCGTTTGTGTACAGGCCTCCGAGCAGTCGTCATGATGTGGGGAAGAAAATAAATCAGGAGATAGAAAAGGCTTGTAAGAAAAGCACCATTACAATAATCATTGGGGCATTTCAATATGCAAGTGGACTGGGAAAGTCACGTTGTTTGTAAATCTCAAGAAAAGGAATTCATCAATTGTTTACAAGATGTTTTTTGGACCAGCTTGTGGTATAGCAAAGCAGGAAACTGGATGTGTAATGAGGCAGACATGATCAACTTGAAGGAACCCCTATGGGGCAATGACCATAATATGATAGAATTCACCCTGCAGTTTGAGAGGGAGAAGCTGGAATGAGATGTAACGGCTTTACAATTGGGTAAAGATAACTACAAAGATGTGAGTGAGGAGCTGACCAGAGTAAATTGGAAAGAGATCCTCACAGGGAAGCTGGTGGGGCAGCAATAGCAGAAGTTTCTGGGGATAATTTGGGAGGCACAGCAGAAATCAATCCCAAGAAAGAAGAAACATATTAAGGTGAGGGACAGGATGTACATGTATTTGGAAAGGCAAGGACTGATTCGGGATAGTCAGCATGGCTTTGTGCATGGGAAATCATGTCTCACAAACTTGATTGAGTTTTTTGATGAAGTAAAAAAACATTGATGAGGGCAGAGCAGTAGATGTGATCTATATGGACTTCAGTAAGACGTTCGACAAGGTTCCCCGTGGGAGACTGATTAGCAAGGTTAGATCTCATGGAATACAGGGAGAACTAGCCATTTGGATACATAACTGGCTCAAAGGTAGAAGATAGAGGGTGGTGATGAAGGGTTGTTTTTCAGACTGGAGGCCTGTGACCAGTGGAGTGCCACAAGGATCGGTGCTGGGCCCTCTATTTTTTGTCATTTAAATAAATGATTTGGATGCGCGCATAAGAGGTACAGTTAGTAAGTTTGCAGATGACACCAAAATTGGAGATGAAGTGGATAGCGAAGAGGGTTACCTCAGGTTACAACAGGATCTGGACCAGATGGGCCAATGGGCTGAGAAGTGGCAGATGGAGTTTAATTCAGATAAATGCAAGGTGCAGCATTTTGGGAAAACAAATCTTAACAGGACTTATACACTTAATGGTAAGGTCCTAGGGGTATTGCTGAACAAAGAGACCTTGGAGTGCAGGTTCATAGCTCCTTGAAAGTGGAGTCACAGGCAGAAGAAGGCGTTTGGTATGCTTTCCTTTCTTGGTCAGAGTATTGAGTACAGGAGTTGGGAGGTCATGTTGTGGCTGTACAGGACATTGGTGAGGCCACTGTTGGAATATTGCATGCAATTCTGGTCTCCTTCCTAACAGAAAGATGTTGTGAAACTTGAAAGGGTTCAGAAAAGATTTACAAGCATGTTGCCAGGGTTGGAGGATCTGAGCTGCGGGGAGAGGCTGAACAGGCTGTGGCTGTTTTCCCTGGAGCGTCGGAGGCTGAGGGGTGACCTTATAGAGTTTTACAAAATTTGAGGGGCATGGATAGGATAAATAGATAAAGTCTTTTCCCTGGGGTTGGGGAGTCCAGAACTAGAGGGCATAGGTTTAGGGTGAGAGGGGAAAGTTATAAAAGAGACCTAAGGGGCAACTTTTTCACACAGACGGTGGTACGTGTATGGAATGAGCTGCCAGAGAATGTGGTGGAGGCTGGTACAATTGCAACATTTAAGAGGCTTTTGGATGGGTATATGAATGGGAAGGGCTTGGAGGCATATGGGCTGGGTGCTGGCAGGTGGGACTAGATTGGGTTGGGATATCTGGTTGGCATGGACAGGTTGGACTGAAGGGTCTGTTTCCATGCTGTACATCTCTATGACTCTATGGAAGGATAAGGCAACCATGGCTGACAGGGGAGGTCAGGGACAGCACAAAAGCAAAAGAAAAAGCATACAATGTGGTAAAGGTTAGCGAAAAGCCAGAGATTGAGAAGCCTTTAAAAACCAGCAGAGAATAACCTTTAAAGTAATTTGCGAGGGTGAGCGAATGAGGGAAATATGAGAGTAAGCTAGCTAGCAATACAAAAGAACATTACAAGAGTTTTTTTGATAGCTGAAAGGTAAGACAGAGGCAAGGCAAGAGTGGACATTGAACCACTGGAAAATGATGCTAGAGAAGTAGTAAAGCTGGACAAAGGAATGACAGAGGAACTGAATAGGTACTTTGTATCGGTTTTCACAGTAGAAGACACCAGCATATTCCAGAATTTCAAGGGAGTCGGGGGCAGAGGTGAGTATAGTGGCCATCATTAAGGAGAAGGTACTGGGAAGCTGAACGGTTTGAAGGTGGATAAATCACCCGGACCAGATGGACGACATCCAGACTTCTGAAGGAGATAATTGAGGAGATTGTGGACATATAAGTGGTGATCTTTCAGGAATCACTGGACTATAGAGAGGAATGGAAAATGGCAAATATAACACCCCTGTTTCAGAAGAGAGGGGGGCAGAAGACAGCAAACTATAGGCTGATGGGCCCTACCTCAGCCATTGGTAAGATATTGAAGTCTATTATTAAAGATGAGATTGCAAAGTGCACAGTAAAATTGTGCTGGGTCAGCATGGCTTTGTCAAGGGGAGGCCATGACTGACAAATCTATTAGAATTCATTGAGGAGGTAACGACCGTGTTAGGCAAAGAAGAGTCAGTGGACGTGATTCATTGGATTTCCAGAAGGGCTTTGACACAATGCCACACAGCAAGATAAGATAAGATAAGAACCCATGATGTTAGGCGCAAGGTATTGGCATAGACAGAGGATTGGTTGGCTGGCAGAAAATATAAAGTAGGGATAAATGGGTCTTTTTCAGGATGGCAGTCTGTAACTAGTTGAGTTCCACAAGGGCCTGTGTTGGGACCACAACTATTCACACTGCACTCCTGGACAAAGGGACTGACAGCATTGTAGATTATGCAAAGCTTTGTAATGTTGAGGAAGTAGGAAGTCTAGGAGGCTAGGAAAGTGAGCAAAGAAGTGGCAGATGGAAAACCATGTGGGAATGTGCAAAGCTTTGTACTTTAATGGAAAGAATAGAGCTGTAGATTATTTTCAAAACTGGGAAAGACTTTGGAAACCTGAAGCACAAAGGGACTTGGAAGTCCTAATTTAAGATTCTCTTAAGGCTAACATGTAGGTTCGGTTGGCAGTTAGTAAGGCAATTGCAATGTTCGCATTCATTTTGAGAGGGCTAGAATACAAGAGCAGAGCTGTATTCCTGAGATTACATAAGGCTCTGGCCCCACTGCATTTGGAATATTATCAGCAGTTTTGGGCATCATATTTAAGGAAGGATATGCTGGCCTTGGACCAGTCTAGATTAGGTTTACAAGAATGATCCCAGGGATGAAAGGCTTGTCATATGAGGAGCTGTTGAGGACTCTGGATCTGTGCTCAATGGTGCTTAGAAGGATGAGAGCGGAATCTGATTTAGACTTAAGGAATATTGGATAGAGTAGATGGAAAAGATGGATAAAAACAAATTACTCCAGATGCTGGAAAAGATGTTTTCACTAGTTAGAGAGACTAGGATCCTGGAAAGAACAACCCTTTAGAACTGAGATGAGGAGGCATTTCTTCAGGTGGTAGTGAATCTACGTATTTTTCATGCCGGGCATAAAACAGAAAATTCAAATCTTTCAGCATTCATTAGAAATCCATAAACAGAAGTATTTTCTCACAGTTCTAGAGATGTACAGCACGGAAACAGACTCTTTGGTCCAACTCGTCCATGCTGACCAGATATCCTAAATTAATCTAGTCCCATTTGCCAGCATTTGGTCCATATCCCTCTAAACAAATATGTGACCCTGATTCAAATCAATGTCATCTGGCAGAAACCAATGCCCCTTTAATGGCGTCAGTTAGATGACCAAATAAATGGTCCAATTAAACTAAAGATAACTGAATTAAAAACTTTGACTCAGTAAATAGGATGCTTTTCCAGATTAGAAACAGAGGGTTCAAAAATCACCCATCCACAGAATCTAAGTTGATCTTCAGGGCAGAACTGAGGGAGTGCCACAATTCAGATGAGACATTAAATAGGGACAATGCATTGACTTAAGAGATCCCATGATGCTGAGAAAAAGGAGGGGTTCTCCCTGGTGTGGTAACCATCATATAATCCCTCAATTGACACCAATGAAGCTGATTAACTGGTTACTTTTTAAAATAATCTTGCTAAAGAGCTTGCTCAAAGCAAACATGAATCTTATTAGAGACGCTGTGGTTTCAATCAGCCAGAGTGCTGCAAGAGATCAGTGTTCTGTATGTTTTAACTACAGTGAAACAAAGCAACCTATGAGCCAAACAAAATGTCACCCATTCAATCTGCAATGAACATGGGAAACTGTCCAAAAGTGCTTGGTCAAAGTATAAATCAGAGACAAATTGGGACAGGACCAAAAGAGGAGAAACGAGGTTAATACATGCTCTTATTTATTGGCAACACAGGCGCAAGGTGCCATATGGTCAATTGCTGTTTCTGTTTCTCCTATATTTTTACATTAGGAGTAATTCAAAGTGAGATCAAAGAGCTAGGCATAAGAACGTGATGTAAAAGACAAGAGGAATAGAGGTGTAGAGACCTGGGGAGGAATGCAGAGTTTTGGATCTTAACAGCAAAGATATGACCTCCAATGTCATAAAGAAGGCAATGTGCAAGAGCTGTAAGAACAAAGTATTCTTAGAAAGGTTCAGCGCTGGAGCAGGAAAAAGAGAGGCTATGAAATGATGTGTATCTAAGGATAACAATTTCTTTTGGAGCAATTGGTCGATTAGGAGCCAGGTCAGCAAACATGTGAGAGCAAGTGAGCCTTGGGGCATGTTAATATTTAAGCTGTAGTTCCGGATGCGGTCACATTTCTGTACATGATTTTAAGTCATGGATATCCAGACCAGAGAGTTTCAATGTTGCTGTTTCTGGTCCCACCGCTGTACCTACAGATACATACAAAGCAATGGGAGTGAACCTTTTTTCTATAAATTTATTGGATGTGGGCATTAATGGCTTGGTCAACATTTATTGCCCATCCCTAATTGTCCTCATAAACGTGGCAGTGAGCAGCTGCTACACTTCAAGTGGATTAGGTACACACACATTGCTAGGAGAAAGTGAGGAATGCAGATGCTGGAGATCAGAGTCGAAACGTGTGATGCTGGAAAAGCACAGCAGGTCAAGCAGCATCAGAACAGCAGGAGAGTCAATGTTTCGGGCAGGACCCTACATCAAGGTCCTAATGAAGGGCTTATGCCCAAAATATCAATTCTCCTGCTCCTCTGATGCTGCTTGACCTCCTATGCTTTTTCCAGCTCCACATTTTATCAACAAGGAGTTCCAGCAGTATGTCCCAGTTATTCAGCAGAAGAATGAAAGAATTGTGATATCATTCCGAGTCAGGATAGTGTGTAGTTTAGAGGGGAACTTGCAGATGATGTCATTTCCATGTATCCAGTTTGAACCTGTTGGACTAATTTATTCCTCAAAGAGCATTCCCAACCCACTTTGCAGTGGCAGGTAAAGTGCTTAGGCTTCCCACATAAAGTAGGCATTTCCCACTCCAGGTAAAGTGGTTGGAGAATGAAACCTTAAAGTGGCAATTAATTGGCCATTTACAACACTCAAAGGACAAAGGACAAACAAATCACCCAGATCATCAGCAACTTTGCATACAATTTCAGATCAGGGCAAGTGACAGTAACCAGCTGGAATTGTCCTCTGCAGAACCACTAGCAGGACAATGTAAAATTCAGTCTATGCTCCAAAAAGGCATTATCAGTTATAATTGGGAAACAAGCCATGTAAAAAGCAAGCTAAAGTACCTTAAGGACAAGGCACTGAGTATAAAAACAGGCATTACTTTACAGCAGCAACTATTAATTTGCTGCAGTAAAACAAAACCCATTCATTTTGAAGGATTTTAAAATTTGAAATTCAACCAACTGCTACAAGCACGAACAGGGCTCAGGATAGCTTCATGTTAAGCTGTTACTGGCTGCCTCCCAACTTATTGTGGCCACGGTAGATGAAAATAAACTGGAGGCACGTAACTATATAATATCCCATCCAATAGAGCATCTGATTCATGTTTGTTTCAGGCAGGAACTCCAAGTTCACCAGGATTAAGATCTATTCAAGTATAGGGAAAGATGGAAACAAGGCATTAAGCCTGCACTCTGCTCCTCCAAAGCACTACTGCCCACATTTCTAAACATAGCCAGGGCAGTTAGGATGTAAAAATCCAGTCTGCTGTATTAGAACTCTGATTCCCAAGACAGTTTATCTCTTAGCAAAACAGACAAAATTAGATCTCAACTGCCCATTGCTTCAGTGTAATTTTCATAACTTGTATGAATATGGTATGTTTATAACTGCTGCATTGTTTTGCTTTAAAACACACAAGAACAGAAAATGTTGGAGGAACTCAGCAGCTCCAAGCAGCATCTGTAGAAAGAATTCTTTTGTTTTACAAAACTAAACATTTTGAGTCCAGCATGACCCTCCTCAGAACCCTCGTTTTTACTTTATTTGAAAATTTATTCCTTCCAAATTGTGTTAAATTGTAAAAACTGTCAGATGTGTAAAATTCTAAAAAATTGAGACAAGACTGAAAATGATGCCTTCACTGGAAATTCGCATTTATTAAATTCCCTTAAATTATATTTTACAAAATTAATGCTTCTTTCTAAATAAATAGAGAAGTATTTTAAAAAAGTAAGAAACTACACTCTGAAACCTTCAAACTCAGTGTCAAGATAAAGAATGAAAATTTGGCGCAGGTGGGCACAGCAGTCAGTTTTAAGGTGGTGGCGGTGTTGGCGGGGGGTGGGGTAGGGAGAGTGGTGATTTGTAGGGTTAATAATGGAGACCCCACAATCGTCTATACTTATAGAATGACTTGCTGACTGCAAATCACAATTTTACATCATGAGTTTCAAAAATACATGCTGCAAAAACAATTGCTGTAAAATGACAGCACAAATTTTTCAGTCTTCGAAGCCAAACAGCAGAAAAGGTTGAATATATGTTAGTCCTCATCACACTCCAGATTTCAACAAAGGGATGTTTCTATGTCACATCAACATCAGATTGAGGATAACACTTGCAATTTCTGCTGGCTGTGCTGATTGGAGATCAGAGACATTATGTGACAGTAAAGAAAGTTAAAATCCAATGGTTAATGAGATAATTAAATTAGATGACTGGAGGGCAGGAAATTCTGCACATAACCCAGAAGTATTGACCATCCTTAACTCAACCTTATGTAATAAGAATGAGAATAAGTCTTCATTGCCTTATCACTGCACAAGAAAAAAAATCAATTTTAAAGCAAATGTAAAGTTCAAATTCTGCTGCCTAAGAATTACATTATTAAAATTTTACAACATAATCCTTATGATATATTAATGTTCAGAAGTGTAGCTAAAACACATTACATTTACAGCACATAATAGCTTCTTTGAGCAAGCACAGCTTTAATCCCAATACCATTAATAAATGAATTAGAGCTTTATGCCAAGCTTTAAATTGACAGTGAGAAATTCTTTTGATCTCATACTAGGCATTTTCTTTTACGCCATATAATATGATTTTCAGCTGATGTAAAGCTGCAAAATATTTACTTTCCTGTATCTAAGCTCATAAAGTGTATTGCAGTAAAATATGACAAAGATAGGAATTTATGGTTTAGTTTTTAATGTTTCTGTCAGACTTTTCTCCCATCCTTATTTCCAAGGGTTGGGCCAAGGTCTTCTATTGAATTGACCCACACCTGCAGGCAAAATATGGCTGTTGTTTGCCATTGCTTTCTGCAGGATTTAATTTAGTTTTAAATACTTTGGAATAATTTGGCATTTAAAATAGAATCAGCCAGATAAGATTTTGGAAAGTATTTATGAAAATGACTTCATTTGTAGTTATCTTAGCATGTCAAGGATCAACTCATATGGTTTCTTGAGAAGTATCAACCTTCATCATGGTTACTTCTTAACAATGCATAGGCACCCCAAGTCCTGTTGATTGAATTCATCAGACTTTAATCTCATTAATTGGAAAAGGGGGAAACAGTTAAATTTAGCAATACGGGCCAGTCAATAGAGGTGTAGAGATAGCAATTTGGGAAAATAAAATATTAGGCATTTTGAAAATTACATAACTTCAAACAATATTTGACAAAGTTATATTGGTTCGGAACAGTATAGAGAAATAAGAGGTGAAAGGTTGCTTTGCAGACAAGGACAGAAGTATACATTAGTACTCCCAAAGGATCATAATGAGAATCTGAAGTAAAATAGTGCTGATGCTACAAATTCAGAATAACATCAGAAAGGTCTTCAGAAACACAGCAGATCTGGCAGCATCTCTAGAAAGAGAAACAGAATTAACATTTTGAGTCCAACGTGACTCTTTTTCAGAACTAAAGAGGTGGAAAGCAATAGTCCAAATAAAAAGGTTGGGAGGAGCAGACACAATAGCCAAGTAGAACAGACACAATGGTCAAGAAACGGTATCACAGAACAAAAGGTAAAGCAAGTGGTAATGGAGGGCTTTGTAGATCCAAAGAAGATGTTAACAGCAGAGTAAATTTCAGCTCTGATGAAAACAAAATGAAGGCACATTATTATGGGGAAAGAAACATGATGGACTTCAAGTATTTTGCATCAGTATTTACTGTGGAAAAGGACATGAAAGATATAGAATGTAGGGAAAAAGATAGTGACATCTTGAAAAATGTCCATATTACAGAGGAGGAAGTGCTGGATGTCTTGAAACGCATAAAAGTGGATAAATCCCCAGGACTTGATGAGGTGTACCCTAGAACTCTGTGGGAAGCTAGAGAAGTGATAGCTGGGCCTCTTGCTGAGATATTTGTATCATTGATAAGCACAGGTGAGGCACCGGAAAACTGGAGGTTGGCTAACGTGGTGCCACTGTTTAAGAAAGGTAGTAAAGACAAGCTAGGGAACTATAGACCAGTGAACCTTACATTGTTGGTGAGCAAGTTGTTGGAGGGAATCCTGAGGGACAGGACGTATTTGGAAAGGCAAGGACTGATTAGGGATAGTCAACATGGCGTTTTGCATGGGAACTCATGTCTCACAAACTTGATTGAGCTTTTTGAAGAAATAACAAAGAGAATTGATGAGGGCAGAGTGGTAGACGTGATCTATATGGACTTCAGTAAGGCATTCGACAAGGTTCCCCATGGGATACTTGTTAGCAAGGTTAGATCTCATGGGATACAGCGAGAACAAGCCATTTGGATACAGAATTAGCTCAAAGGCAGAAGACAGAGGGTGGTGGTGGAGGGTTGTTTTTCAGACTGGACGCCTGTGACCAGTGGAATGCCACAAGGATCGGTGCTGGGCCCACTACTGTTTGTCATTAACATAAATGATTTGAATGGGAGCATGAGAGGTACAGTTAGTAAGGTTGCAGATGACACCAAAATTGGAGGTGTAGTGGACAGCGAAGAGGGTTACCTCAGATTACAACGGAAATTTGATCAGATGGGCCAATGGGCTGAGGAATGGCAGATGGAGTTTATAAATGTGAGGTGCTGCATTTTGAGAAAGCAAATCTTAGCAGGACTTATACACTTAATGGTAAGGTCCTAGGGAATGATGGTGAACAAAGAAACCTTAGAGTTCATAGCACCTTGAAAGTGGAGTTGCAGGTAGAACGGATAGTAAACAAGGCATTTGGTATGCTTTCCTTTATTGGTCAGAGTACTGAGTACAGGAGTTGGAGGTCATGTTGCGGCTGTACAGGACATTGGTTAGACCACTTTTGGAATATTGTGTACAATTCTGGTCTCCTTCCTTTTGGAAAGATGTTGTGAAACTGAAAGGGTTGAGAAAAGATTGAGACGGATGTTGCCAGGGTTGGAGAATTTGAGCTTTCGGGAGAGGCTAAATAGGCTGTGGCTGTTTTCCCTGCAGTGTCAAAGGCCGAGGAGAGACCTTATGGAGGATTATAAAATCATGAGGAGCATGGATAGGATAAATAGATAAAGTCACTTCCCTGGGGTGCGGGAGTCAAGAACTAGAGGGCATAGATTTAGGGTGAGAGGGGAAGGTCAACTTTTTCATGCAAAGGGTTGTATGTGTATGGAATGAGTTGCCAGAGGAAGTGGTGGAGGCTGGTACAATTGCAACATTTAAAAGGCATCTGAATGGGTATATGAATAGGAAGGGTTTGGAGGGATATTGGCCAGGTGCTGGCAGGTGGGACTAGATTGGGTTGGGATATCTAGTCAGCATGGACAGGTTGGACCGAAGGCCCTGTTTCCGTGCTGTACGTCACTATGACTCTATGACTTTAAGTCTATATCAAAAGTGGTACAGTTTTAGGACAAAGGACCAATAATTTAGAACTGAGATGAAGACAAATTTCTTTACTTAGCAGATTGAAAAACTTAGAATTCTTTACTCCAGAAGGTGATAAATACTCCATTATTGAGATCTTGATCAGATGGGCCAATGGGCTGAGGAGTGGCAGATGGAGTTTAATTTAGAAAAATGCGAGATGCTGCACTTTGGAAAATCAAGTCTTAGCAGGACCTATACACTTAATGCTATGATCCTAGGGAGTGTTGCTGAACAAAGAGACCTTGGAGTGCAGGTTCATAGCTCCTTGAAAGTAGGTAGGATAGTGAAGAACGTGTTTGGTATGCTGCAGAGTATTTAGTACATAAGTTGGGAGGTCATGTTGCGGCAGTACAGGACATTGGTTAGGCCATTTTTGGAATATTGCGTATAATTCTGGTCTCCTTCCTATTGAACGAATGTTGTGAAACTTGAAAGACTTAAAAAAAATTTATAAGCATGTTGCCAGGGTGGAGGATTTGAGCTAGAGGGAGAGGCTGAGCAGGCTGGGGCTGTTTTCCCTGGAGTGTCAAAGGCTGGGGTGTGACCTCAAAGAGGTTTATAAAACCATGAGGGGCATGGATAAGCTAAATAAATAAAGTCTATTCTCTGGGGTGGGGGAATCCAGAACTAGAGGGCATATGTTTAGCGTGAGAGGGGAAAGATATAAAAGAGATCTAAGGGGCAACTTTTTTCACACAGAGGGTGGTACGTTTATGGAATGAGCTGCCAGATGAAGCTGTGGAAGCTCGTACAATTGCAACATTTAAAAGGCATCTGGATGGGTATATGAATAAGAACAGTTTAGAGGGATATGGGCCAAGTGCTGGCAAATGGAACTAGATTAGGTTGGGATATCTGGTCAGTATGGATGAGTTGGACCAAAGGGTCTGTTTCCGTACATCTCTATGACTTTATGACTTTATTTAAGACTCAAATGTACAATTGTTTTCACTCTTGGAAAATTGCGCGAAGAGAAGGTGGGAAAGTAGAAGTGAATCAACGATCATATACTGATTGACAGAACAAGTTTAACAGGCCCTTGCCAAATTGGAATATAAATTACTGAACTTTATTCCTTAGGTTCCTATTTTTAGATCATACTGTTATCTCTTCCATCTCTTCATCAGAGATGTACGGAAACAGACCCTTTGGTCCAACTCATCCATACTGACCAGATATCCCAACCTAATCTAGTTCCATTTGCCAGCACTTGGCCCATAGCCGTAGTATAATTATGTAAAGCATTTTTGTAACGACTTTTGTGCAGTACCAGTCTGCGAAATGCAGACAAGGAAACAAAGTCAATACTTGTTAATACGCTCACTCATATATATGTAGTGCTAATAGCAGTAAGTTTTGGAAATATTGTGCCCGTCAAATTGAGTGATGCTGCTGCTGGTGAATGCAGCATCTTCCATTTCAGAACTCCAATATTAGCAAACATTTTAAACATTTATTCATGCAATGTAGGTGTTACTGGCTTGGCCAGCATTTATTGTCCATTCCTACTTGCCAGAGGGCACTTAAGAGTCAACCATATTGCAATGGGAATGGAGTCACATGTAGGCCAGACTAAGTAAAGATATCACATTTCCTCCCCTACAAGGGCATCAGTGAACCTGATGTGTTTTTGTGGCAATTGATGGTGATTACATGATTGTCCTTAGGCCAGCTCTTCATTTCAGAGCTTTTCATTGAGTTCAAATTTCAAGATTCGCCATGGTGGTTTTCAAACTATATCCTAACAGCAAAAGCCTGGGGCTCTGGATTGTTAGTCCATTGACATAATGCCACCATCACGCGTTAAATGTGCAGGAAAGCTTCAACAATGTGCCTAAAGATACCATCAGCATTGCTAGTGATGCACTTTCCATTCATTATACCAGCTGTCTCATAATTCCTTTATGATGTGGAGGTGCCAATGTTGGGTTGGGGTGGACAAAGTTAAAAATCACACGATACCAGGTTATAGTCCAACAGGATTATTTGAAATCTCAAGTTTTTGGAGCACAGCTCCTTTGTCAGGTGAAGATTTCAAAAGCGTGTGATTTCAGATAATTTCTTTTTGTGAACTTTATTAAACTCTAAACAGTAACTATACAGCAAATCTGTAATCAGCTCAGTGTAGGGTTTGAACATACAACCATCTGATTTAGGAACAGAAACCTGGGCCAGGTGCTGGAGGTGGGACTAGATTGGGTTGGGATATCTAGTCGGCATGGATAAGTTTGACTGAAGGGTCTGTTTCCGTGCTGTACATCTCTATGTGTCTATAACTGAAGGCAGATATCTGCTTCAAATGCAAAGCCTTTGAAATGTAATGTCCCTCATGCTAAGCATGAGATTTATTGGTCAGAGCATTGAGTATAGAGGTTGGGAGGTCATGTTGCGGCTGTACAGGACATTGGTTAGGCCACATTTGGAACATTGTGTGCAATTCTGGTCTCCCTGCTATAGAAGGATACTATGTAACTTGAAAGGGTTCAGAAAAGATTTACAAGGGTATTGCCAGGGTTGGAGGGTTTGAGCTATAGGGAAAGGTTGAATAGGCTGGGGTTATTTTCCTTGGAGCTTCAGAGGCTGCCAGGTGACCTTATAGAGGTTTATAAAATCATGAGGGGCATGGTTAGGGTAAATAGACAAGGTCTTTTCCCTAGCAAAAGCGGGTATTGCAGATGCTGGAGATTAGAGTCAAGATTAGAGTGGAGCTGGAAAACCACAGCAGGTTTGGCAGCATCCGAGCAGCAGGAAAGTCGACGTTTCGGGCAAAAGCCCTTCTTTCCCTACGATAGGGGAATTCAGAACTAGAGGGTATAGTTTAATGTGAAAGGCGAAAGATTTAAAAGGGACCTAAGATGCAATATTTTCACACAGAGGAATGGACTGCCAGAGGAAGTGGTGGAGACTGGTACAATTACAACATTTAAAAGTCATGTGGATGAGTATACAAATAGGAAGGGATTAGAGAGATATGGGTCAAGTGCTCGCATATGTGACTAGGTTAATTTAGGATTTCTGGTCGGCATGGACAAGTTGGACCAAAGGGTCTGTTTCCGTGCTGTGCATCTCTATGACTGTATGAGTCAGATTCAGGCCCACTCCATAGCACTACTATTGTCGAGACACCAACACTGGCAGGAGCAACTTAATGCTTTTCTGGATGCAGTGAAACCCATCCGAAGAAAACAAATGATGCTTACTTAGGATGAGTGGCAAGAATTTCCAATATAAACAGCTGTCCCTGGGTTTCACCAACGTCATCAAAACAGTGCCACCCCATTATTAGCCACACTGTATTCCAGCCACTAGAGGGCTGAGCAACTCTGAACTCAATCCAGTATTATCATTAAAGTAATAAATCTATTGGTGGGATTACACAGAATTAGCTATTGCATATTGTACAAAATGTATGATGAGTTTGCACACAGTTAGATATGTCCATCATTTCATCATGTTTTATGCAGAAGAAGTCTTCACCAGATTGCTTTTGTGCTTTTCCAGATTGTTGGGGGAAGAGCTAACAGCGAAAGAATGAAGCCACGTTTACCTTTCACTGCTTTTGGAGAAATAATAATTATTTTATTTTTTCTGTTCTAGACATAGAATCATTATAACACATGGCAAACTTCCATCACACTGAACATTAGGCGAGATTGGAGAACTCCTTAAGCGGCATAAGAGATTCCAACTTGAACCCAGCTTGCAATTTTGCACTCATACAAACTAAACTGAACAAATTTATAGCTGTTTAAATGAGTAACAACAGCAGGACTTGATATCCGAGCCTTGGCAGGCTCTATTCCAAATGGTACGGATGTCAAATCGTTCCCTGCCTCACCCACTTAATGCTGTTTCACTGAGAGTGGAGGTTGTCCTCAATGGCTGTGAATTTCTATTTGCTTCTTCAGTGGGACTCTCTCATTCTCTCCAAATATTACATGAAACTGTGTTATCGAAATGCACGGGCAGCTTGTCAAATCATACCCTGTCTAAATAATTGACAGTATGTACTATACCAGAGTTCGCTGCAAGAAATTCAAGGGCTGCTTAGAGACACATCCTGTGTGCCTGCAGAACTAGCAGTTTTGTTCATAATTGGTTGAAACAGCCAGGAGGGAGTGGATACTGCACAATTGGAGGTGTTCCCTCCAGGCGATAGGTGGGCTGTTCAGTAAAATCTAAAATAAAAGTTTCTACGCATGTTTTAAGAAAGTTTTGCAAGCTACCTATCCGAGCAAGTTTTTCCTCGTTAGATTAGCGAACAGTTTTTTTTTATTTTTGTTTCTCCCCCCTTTGGCTTACTCAGAGAAAGCTGCCCCACACCGGGCCCAGTGGTACGATTTTTCGAGCATACTCCAGGAACAAAGGACGTGCCTTGCCCTCCTCCCTGAAGTCTGGAGGAGTTTAATGCAGAGGTAAAGACAGCTGTAAGTGGAGTAATCCCTGGGAAAGAATCCTGATGACTGAGCAAAACCAGAATTGTACTCCTGCGGAAGAACTGAAATCTACGAGATTTCTTAGTAAGAAAGACTCTAAAAGCGTTTCATTTCAGTAAGTATGACGTTTCCCCCCAAAGCATTATTTTAAAGTGCAATTGCTGAATGATGTTTGCAAAAAAAAGTTCGAAATTTAACAAGCTATTTTAGTTTAGCTTTTGCATGTTTTAGCTATATACCGACTGTTATTGTCAACTTTTGCTTCAAGTTTGGCTTGCTTGGCCTCTAGTGCTTGAATAAAAAGTGATTTATTTTTACAGATAGTATTTTGGTGTTCAGTAGAACAGTATATTGTTTCATATTTTGCCCTGAGAACGATATTGAAAAGGACTCGCAGGTCATGGCCATTATTTCCCTTGTAATTTGAGTTCTGCAGGTTTGGTTACCTTGTTCCTTTTAGCTCTACAATATCTAACAGCAATATTTTTGTTAAATGGAAGCATCTGAAAGAAACAATATTTTAGATCCAAATATTTAGCAAGTGCTTCTTGATAAACTTCATGCTTTCTTTTCTTAAAGCTGAAGTAATTATTCAATCTGCAATCTTCAATCTGCCAATGCAGAACTAGAAATTTTCAGGTGCTTTCCCAATGTTCATTACTAACATAATTGCAGTAAAGATGCATTTATTAACCTTTACAACAAGTGGAAAGTGATTCCAATATAGACTCTTAATCTGAGTCTGAGTTCTCACTGTAATGCTCTTTGAGGAGACTATAATGCATCAGTTGAACTTGACATCGCAAGGAATGTATGAGTGTGTGGGGATAAAAAATAAGGTTTTAATCAATATTCAGTTTTGCTACTTCCAAGATATCCTAAAGTAGCTTCCAGTCTGAGAAATGCCATTGTGACAAAGCTATAAGTTTGTGTAGAGGGAAGTCCTAAGCATCAAAAGAAAATTTTATTTTGTCATTGCATAGAGCAGCACGGGAGTCTGCCAGCCTGTTGAATAATGTAACGGCTCCTTTTAATAAATAGTTCAATTAGCCTCATTTTGTTTCATTGTCGACCAAGGAATAAATATTGGCCGTAATACTAGAGAGAACGTGCCTGGTCCTCTTCAAAATATTGATGAGACCTTTCTATTTACCTGTGAGGGCAGACCAGGCTGGCTGAAAGACTGTGCCAATACCAATGCAGTATTCTTCAATGACTTGTTGCTGTGTCCACCAGGATTTTTGTGCTTGAGTTTCTGGAGTGGAACCTGAATGCATAACCTTTGCCTGTCACTGTGAGAATGTTGCCAATCGGGTTTTGCCAAAACTTGGGAGTGTAACCAGGCAAGGTTCACTCTAGATACAATTACCACACCTGGATCAGGTTGTGTTCCCTACAGCCTGCTTGCCAAGAAAATTTAGAGATGTCCTCTTCCAGCTACTTGATCCCCACAATTAGCTTGATCAAGCTCAATTGTTCTGCTTCACATCAGTTCTGTCTGTACCATGTTTTGTTGCAGCACCTTTAATGGACTTGCCCTCTGTGTGTTCGCTGTTATTACCAGTAGGTCCATTTCTGACCACTAGCCCAGCGCTGCTTCGAGTAGAGCATACCCTTTGATGATTTCTATCTCGTCTCTCTGTTTTTTTCCCCCTCTTTTCTCCTCCCACCCTGCCATTGAACTACAATGCTCAAGGTATGAGACCTGCTTCTTTATTCAGTGCACGCACATCCAAGGAGAAAGTAAGGACTGCAAATGCTGGAGGTCAAAGCTGAAAAATGTGTTGCTGGAAAAGCGCAGCAGGTCAGGCAGCATCCAAGGAGCAGGAGAATCGACATTTCAGGCACCCGAAACACCAATTCTCCTGCTCCTTGGATGCTGCCTGACCTGCTGCACTTTTCCAGCAACACATTTTTCAGCACCCACATCCAAGTCAGTCTTATCAAACCTGTGCTATTGCCCTCTCTCTCGTCTTTCCAGTTTGTTTCTGCAACCACTTCTGGATTGTTCGCGTGATTAAATTCTCAAGCTTTGACTAGTCCTTGTTCCTTCTACTGTAATGGCCACTCCCAGCTCCACATTTCCCTGCACCCTCATCCTGTCACCTTCTTGGACCACTTCAGTCTTTGGGTGTAGGCACTTCCTTATCCAGTGATAGAGGGATGATGATGCAATCCACGTTAGAATGGCATGTGGGTCAGAGATAAATTTGCAGTGGTGGTGATCCAATGAATCAATAGACCGTCTGCTTCTAGGCTGTAGAGTTTATAAGCTTGAAAGCATGGAAGCAAACCATTTGCAAACTGTATAAGTCCTGCCCTTGTTTGTCTTACCAAAATGCTATAACTCACATTGTACCAAAGCTACAATATTAGCCATCTTCCAGGACCTCACCTGTGGCTGTAGATGATACAGATTGATTGCATGCATTTTTTAGATGGTGCACGCTGCTCCTTCTGCATGTCAACAGTGGAAAAAAATGATTATAGAAGGTGGTGCCCTTCAAGTGGGTTACTTCATCGTGGATGTGTGTAAGCTTCTTGAGTATAATTAGAGAGTAGCACTCATCCAAGCTCGTGGAGAGCAGTCATTCCAGCTGCTGACTTGTACCTTGTCGTCTGTGCACTGGTTTTGAGGAGACAGACAGTGAGTTACTCACTCTGCAATTCCTAGCCTGTGACCTGCTATTCTAGCGTGTGTGTGTGTGTGTGTGTGTGTGTGTGTGTGTGTATCCGATCCAGTGCAGTTCTGCCCAAGGGTTATCCCCAAGATTTGATAGTGAGGGATTCAATGATTGTAATGCTATTGAACGATGTGGAGCAATAGCTTAATTATCTCTTGTTGGAGATTGTCATTGTCCGGCACTTGTGTAACGTGAATGTTACTTAAAATTTGTCAGCCCCAAACCTGGATGCTGCCTCGGTCTTGCTGCAAAAGAATTTAAGACCTTCTGGACAAAAGAATCCATATCTAGCAGGCTGTAATATCGGAACAACTTGAGACGACTTTAAGTAATCACCTGTTGCAAGCAAAATCAAGCACGTCATTATCAAAAAGGTGAAATAAAAACAGAAATTGCTGGAAAATCTCAGCAGGTCTGGCAGCATCCATGGAGAGAAATCAGTTAATGTTTTGGGTCCAGTGACCCTTCTGAAGAACAAAAATCTTTAATAGTACTTATTAAATAATTATTATTTTTATACTTTTGATCTACAGAAACTCGATGTATGTATGAACAGCTTTACATACAATAATGCTTCAGTGCTCATGGTTCCAGTTCCTGAATTTAGGATCACAAGCTTGATGTTTGTTTTTGTTGAACCGAAACTAACTTGATTTGCAATTAAAAATCACACAACACCAGGTTATAGTCCAACAGGTTTAATTGAAAGCACACTAGCTTTCGGAGCGACGCTCCTTCATCAGGTGATTGTGTGATTTTTAACTGTGTACACCCCAGTCCAACACCGGCATCTCCAAATCTTGTTTTGCAATCCTTGTTTTGTGATGCTGGCTTTGCAAACTGTGAAATGCAAGAATAATCACTAATACTTGGATTGGTGTGAGTAAGGATAATTGATCTCTTCATATGAATTTTGTATTGTTGTTTTATATTCTATTGATCACCTTTCCAATGGCTTTTTTTTTCAAGCAGGGAAAGTAAGGTGATACAAAATCTTTATAACATTGAAAGGCAAGCAGTATGTTGCCAGAAGGAAAAAAAAAGTGAGGAATGGTGGGAGGAGCAAAACGGAGCCTCTTGCACATGGTGGCAAAATGCAGAGAATTTTCAACCATGATTTCTGTTTACACGTTTATTCCTTTCTCAGAATGTAAATTGACTGGTATATTAAAAATTTCTTAGTTCAAGGTTTTCAACTCCAACTTCAATGTTAGCATTTCATGGATCACATAAGACTCCATATTCAATGGAAGCTCAATACATGATAGTTTCATGAAGTACTGTAAAAGGTTTGAATACAGATCCTTTAATAGATAATACTTTCTTTTATACAGGACTGAAAAAATAAGAATGAGCTAGCATTAGAATTAGTGTTTAATAATTGTAACAGGTTGATAAGGATGTGGGCACAGACTTGGCCTTTGAGTACCTCTCACACTGTTTTGTTTCTTTGGAATGGCAGAAACTTTTAAGCTGCAGCTGACAACAGAATACGAATTCAGTTAACTTCCCATGTGCATGTGTAGCCATTTCCCATTGACTTCTAGGAACAATGTCTGGAAAATCTAATCCTTCAGTTAGGAATAGTAACTTGCAGTACGATCAAGAAAACGGAGCTAAAGCACTTTGATGACAAAGGTATTAGATGTGGAGCATTTGAAATGGGATTTGCAAGGAGAGGAATATTGAAAGCTTACACACTAAATGGGGAGGATTGTGTACATTTAGTGCTTGAAATGGAAAATTAGTGATCATCTGTGGGAAGTACCAAATTATAAAACAAAAATAAACTGTCACTGCTCGAACTTTTTTGTATTGTGTGGCTAGATAGGAGCAATGTTGGGTCTGATTTACCCAGAATATTGTGTAATAATGGCAAATAATAATAAAACCACTACATAAGTCTGTCTGAACAAAACAATTAGTAACAGTAAATGAATCTCTCAGCTGAACTCTTGTATGCAGTGAGCTGTCTGTTGCCTTAGTCCAAACCATCAGATGTCAGCTTAGTTATTTGGAAAGATTACATGCCCATTGTTTGACCTGTTATTTGAACCCATAAGCCTCTGAACTTCTTCTACTGTATCATTATCCAGCATCCCAGTTGGCAGAAACTGTTATTTCATCCAGATACAAAAGAAGGAGCTGATCAGGTGTACCCGTGAACTCTGTGGGAAGCTAGAGAAGTGATTGCTGGGCCTCTTGCTGAGATTTTTGTATCATTGATAGTCACAGGTGAGGTGCTGGAAGACTGGAGGTTGGCAAACGTGGTGCCACTGTTTAAGAAGGGCGGTAAGGACAAGCCAGGGAACTATAGATCAGTGAGCCTGACCTTGGTGGTGGGCAAGTTGTTGGAGGGAATCCTGAGGAACAGGATGTACATGTATTTGGAAAGGCAAGGACTGCTTCGGGATAGTCAACATGGCTTTGTGCGTGGGAAATCATGTCTCACAAACTTGATTGAGTTTTTTGATGAATTAAAAAAAAGATTGATGTGGGCAGATCAGTAGATGTGATCTATATGGACTTCAGTAAGACGTTCAACAAGGTTCCCCATGGGAGACTGATTCACAAGGTTAAATCTCATGGAATACAGGGAGAACTAGTCATTTGGATACAGAACTGGCTCAAAGGTAGAAGACAGGGTGGTGGTGGAGGGTTGTTTTTCAGACTGGAGGCCTGTGACCAGTGGAGTGCCACAAGTATCAGTGCTGGGCCTTCTACTTTTTGTCACTTACATAACTGATTTGATTAGATTACTTAGGGTGGAAACAGGCCCTTCGGCCTAACAAGTCCACACTGACCCGCCGAAGCGCAACCCACCCATACCCCTACATATACCCCTTACCTAACACTACGGGCAATTTAGCATGGCCAATTCACCTGACCCGCACATCTTTGGACTGTGGGAGGAAACCGGAGCACCCGGAGGAAACCCACGCAGACACGGGGAGAATGTGCAAACTCCACACAGTCAGTCGCCTGAGGCGGGAATTGAACCCAGGTCCCTGGCGCTGTGAGGCAGCAGTGCTAACCACTGTGCCACCGTGCCTCCGATGCATTTGGATGCGAGCATAAGAGGTACAGTTAATAAGTTTGCAGATATCACCAAAATTGGAGGCATAGTGGACAACGAAGAGGGTTACCTGAGATTACAATAGAATCTTGACCAGAAAGGCCAATGGACTGAGAAGTGGCAGATGGAGTTTAATTCAGATAAATGCAAGGTGCTGCATTTTTGGGAAAGCAAGTCTTTGCAGGACTTATACACTTAATGGTAAGGTCGTAGGGAGTGTTGCTGAACAAAAAGACCTTGGAGTGCAGGTTCATAGCTCCTTGAAAGTGGAGTCACAGGTAGATAGGATAGTGAAGAAGGCGTTTGGTATGCTTTCCTTTGTTGGTCAGAGTTTTGAGCACAGGAGTTGGGAAGTCATGTTGCGGCTGTACAGGCCATTGGTTAGGCCACTGTTGGAATATTGTATGCAATTCTGGTCTCCTTCCTATTGGAAAGATGTTGTGAAACTTGAAAGGGTTCAGACAAGATCTACAAGGATGTTGCCAGGGTTGGAGGATCTGAGCTACAGGAAGAGGCTGTGGCTGTTTTCCCTGGAGTGTCGGAGGCTGAGGGGTGACCTTATAGAGGTTTACAAAATTATGAAGGGCATGGATAGGATAAATAGACTCCCCTGGGGTTGGGGAGTCCACGACTAGAGGGCATAGGTTTAGGGTGAGAGGGGAAAGATATAAAAGAGACCTAAGGGGCAACTTTTTCATGCAGAGAGTAGTACATGTATGGAATGAGCTGCCGGAGAATGTGGTGGAGGCTGGTACAATTGCAACGTTTTAAGAGGCATTTGGATGGGTATAAGAATAGGAAGGGTTTGGAGGGATATGGGCCGGGTGCTGGTAGGTGGGACTAGATTAGGTTGGGATATCTGGTCGGCATGGACGGGTTGGACCGAAGGGTTTGTTTTCATGCTGTCCATCTCTATGACTCTGTGAATAGTCTCAATGCTGTAAGTTTCAATGTGTTTTTGTTTTAGTTTAAACAAACCTCGGTGTTATATCAGTTTACACTATTTCACTATGACTGGATACTGACATTTACAAATTGGTTGTACAAAGAATAACACACTCTACATTTTTCTTCTATATTTGAAATGCAACTTCGCGATGCCAAACTATAAACAATCAAGCTGCCATCTCTCGCCATTGGCTTGATCCAGAAAGAATTATCGTTACAGATGTCAAAAGTTAAAGATTTATTTTCAGTATTGGCATTAGTTGAAGGTAAACAACTGCTAAAAGTAAATCATTTTTAAGTAATGCAGTGAACAGCTGACTGGAAAAATGGGGTGAGCACAGTAAACAGTGCTGTCAGAGGAAATGCAGTACAGTTCATAAGTGGCTGATTGACATAAGCAAAACACAATTTTATTTCTGGGTAATTTGATGTTATTAATGTTGGAAAGTGATATAATGCAGAGTCCATGTTAGTTTTCTCCACATACAGAAAGAAGGTCAAAAATTTAGAAAACCGTTGACTGATCCAGATTAATGTGGACTAGCGTGCAGTAATATGTTTGAAAAGGGAAAAAAAAACAAAGAACAGACAGTGTGCATCATTGTAAGTATGCGAATCGTTATGGATAACAAAGGACAATATATCTTTTACTAAAGGGGCAACTGCCAATTGCTAAGCCTTCTTTAATAGCTCCTCCCAAACTCTCTGCCTTAGAAGGAGAAAGGAAACTAGTGTATTGCCAGCACATCCCAACTCCTACACCATCCTTTACTTTTGCTTCACTGTGGCACTGTTTAAAAAATAACTCCCTGCCTAACAATTTGTTGGGAGTCACTTTATCACACTGATTTGAGCTGGCCAAGCAAATGATTCACTCCTATCTTGAGCAAATGGGGATGCATAACAATGGATTGTTTTGTCAACAACCCTATCATTCAGATGATTAAACAAAAAGTTGTTGTTTTTCAATTTGAGGGCATGGGCTGCAAGTCACTTGATTCTACAGGGTGCCTCACAATGTAGAAGAATCTAGAAAGCAGAATTTGCTTCCTTTTACTCCTGTGCCTCATCTTTGTGATGTTTGGACTTGAAGCATAAAGCAGTTTAATGGAGAAGTTGTCACCAGTTTGAATGACTGGTCAAAAACTTCTCTCATTCAGAGTGTCTTTGGAGCATTTTGCTTGTCATCGGTAAAACTTTGGGCATCTGTGATTTCAGGAACTAGGACGGGAGAGCGGGACGTGAGTGCTGAAGGAGTCACTTTGCAGCCGTTCATACATTGTCCAATCCATTGTTAAATTTGGAGGATTTGCCTGAACTCATGGAGGAAAATATGATAAGAGGCTTCAAGGAGGAAAGTAACGCTTGTTTGATGGTTCACACGTTGAAACTGGCATGTGGTGGAGAGCTGGGGAAATTTTCTCCACTTCTGTTGTGTGCTGTTGGTGCCCAGTTCAGGTCTTGTCAAAGTCTGGGAGTGCCATGATGACAGCTGCTCTGTACATTAGGATTAGAGCAGTTCTTTGTCGTCAAATATTTGTTGTTGCTTATAGAAGGCTGACCTGGCACAGTTGGTTCAGTGTTGGAACTCCTCATTGATGGTGGACTTCTGAGAAAGGTGACTACAAAAGTATGAAATGTGTTAAACATATTCCAGAGTGTCTCCTTCAACATATATGACAGTGGAATATTTATGTAAAGTGGATTGGGTTGATGTGAGTTTCATTTTGTGAGCATTCAAGAAGAAGCGCAGTTGTTTTTGTATTGAAAGTTTGAAGAGCCAGAGAGTATTTTGCAAATCTGGTGCAGTCATCTGAAAACTGTACAAAACATAGGGCAGCACGGTGACTCAGTGGTTAGTGCTGATGTCTCACAGTGCTAGGGACCGGGGTTTGATTCCAGCCTTGAGTGACTGTTTGTGTGTGGGGTTTGCACATTCTCCCTCTGCCTGTATGGGTTTTCTCTAGGTGCCCTGGTTTCCTCTCACGTTCCAAACATGTGCAGGTTAGGTGAGTTGGCCATGCTAAATTGCCCATAGTGTTAGCTGTATTAGTCAGGGGTAAATACATAGGATAGGGGAATGAGTCTGGGTGGGTTACTCTTTTAAGGGTCAGTGTGGACTTGTTGGGCTGAAGGGCCTGTTTCCATGTGTAGGATTCTGTTATATCCAGCATGCTGCCTGTAATATATTTCCTTTAACTTTGAAACAGTTGACTAAGATTAAAGTTTTCCATCCAGGTGGTGTTTAATACTCACACCGGAAGGCAGTTGATCATTGAAATGATTAACCACTGACGACTGGATTAGAAACAACTTTGAGAGATCTATGTACTTGCAAGTATCCAATCCCTCTGTTCCTCCACACTGCCAAGAATCCTACCTTTAATCCTATATTCAGCATTTGAGTTTGACCTTCCAAAATGCATCACTTCGCATTTATCCAGGTTGAACTCCATCAGCCATTTCCCAGCCCAGCTCTGCATCCAGTCTATGTCATGCTGCAGCCTGCAATAGCCATCGATATTATCGACGACTTCCAACCTTTGTGTCATCTGCAAATTTACTAACCCACCCCTCAACCTCTTCATGCAAGTCATTTATAAAAACTATGAAGAGCAGAGGCTCAAGACCCCACTCAACACTGACCTCCAGGCAGAATACTTTCCATCTACAACCACTCTCTGCCTTCTGTCAGCCAACGGATTCTGAATCCAGATAGCCAAATCACCCTGTATCCCATACTTTCTGACTTTATGAATGAACCTACCATGTGGAATCTTATCAAATGCCTTGCTGAAGTCCATATACACCACATCCACTGCTTGACCTTTGTCGACGTGTCTTGTCACATCCTCAAAGAACTCAATAAGATTTGTGAGGCATGACCTGCCCCTCTCAAAGCCATGCTGACTGCCTTTAATCACGCTATGTTGTGCCAAATAGTCATAGATCCTATCCCTCAGAATATTGGCCCCTAGCTGCAGTTTTGGACATTAGCGCAGACAGGGATCGTACTTGACAGTCTCTACTGCACTTTCTGCTAAAGTATTAAGAAGATTTCAATTGTAAAAATTACCCAGTCAGTTGTGGTTGCATTCTGTTTCCTATTACTGTGTTGTTACGGTAAATATGAATGAATACATTTTTAAATTTTGGTCATCTGAATTTTAAACCTTTTTTATATACAAAATCACTTTTTAAACATGAAGAAATGTGGAATTAAAATTACTGAAACATGTCCATATTACAGAGGAAGAAGTGCTGATGTTTTGAAAAGCATAAAAGTGGATAAATCCCCAAGACCTGATCAGGTGTACCCTAGAACTCTGTGGAAAGCTTGGAAAGTGATTGCTGGGCCTCTTGCTGAGATATTTGTATCATCAATGGTCACTGGTGAGGTGCCAGAAGACTGGAGGTTGGCAAATGTGGTGCCACTATTTAAGAAAGTTGGTAAGGACAAGCCAGGGAACTATGGACCGGTGAGCCTGACCTCGGTGGTGGGCAAGTTGTTGGAGGGAATCCTGAGGGACAGGATGTACATGTATTTGGAAAGGCAAGGTCTGGTTCGGGATAGTCAACATGGCTTTGTGTGTGGGAAATCTTGTCACCCAAATTTGATTGAGTTTTTTGAAGAAGCAACAAAGAGCAGTCCTTTGGTGTATTATATCAACCTACCAATCCTCAGAATTGCTGCTACTTACAACATTATAGGCTTTTTCTTTTAATCTTATACAATTCTGAACTTCCTTTGGCAATAAATTTCGACTGAATTTTTTTAAAAAAGATTTTGCACCTTGGAGGAATGTACAGTTGCAGTGAATCAAGTAATAATTCATGTATTATCCATTGCCTATCCTATCATCAAGACTTTTAATGTACTTCCCAGTGTACCTCAGCTATTTATCATCCTTGCTTCAAACTGAATTACCTCCTGTTCAAACATAATGTAAAATTCTATCATATTGTGGTCACATATTTCTAAGGATTCTTTTACAAGATTACTAATTATCCTGAGTGACAGGATGTGCATGTATTTGAAAAGGCAAGGACTGATTAGGGATAGTCAACATTGCTTTGTGCATAGGAAATCATGTCACACAAACTTGATGATTGAGTTTTTTGAAGAAGTAATAGAGGATTAATGAGGGCAGAGCAGTAGACATGATCTTATATGGACTTCAGTAAGGCATTTGACAAGGGTGCACGTGGGAGACTGGTTAGCAAGGTTAGATCTCATGTAATACGGGGAGAACTACAGAACTGGCTCAAAGGTAGAAGACGGAGGGTGATGGAGGGTTGTTTTTCAGACTGGAGGCCTGTGATCAGTGGAATGCCACAAGGATCGGTGCTGGATCCACTACTTTTCATCATTTACATAAATGATTTGCATGTGAGCACAAGTATAGTTAGTAAGTTTGCTGATGACACCAAAATTAGAGGTGTAGTGGGCAGCAAAGAGGGTTCCCTCAGATTACAACAGAATATTGATACAATGAGCCAATGGGCTGAGAAGTGGCAGATGGAGTTTAATTCAGATGGATGTGAAGTGCTGAATTTTGGGAAAGCTAATCTTAGCAGGACTTGTACACTTAATGGTAAGATCCTAGGGAATGTTGCTGAAAAAAAGAGACCTTGGAGTGCAGGTTCATAACTTTTAAAGGAGCTAAGTCACAGGTAGATAGGATAGTGAAGAAGGCATTAGGCATGCTTTCCTTTATTGTATTGAGTACAGGGGTTGAGAGGTCATGTTGCAGTTGTACAGGATGTTGATTAGGCTACTTTGGAATATTGTGTGAAATTCTGGTCTCCTTCCTAACAGAAGGATGTTGTAAAACTGAAAAGGGTTCAGAAAAGATTTACAAGGATGTTGCCAGGGTTGAAAGATCTCAGTTATCTGGAGAGGCTGAATAGACTGGGGCTGTTTTCCCTGGAGCGTCAGAGGCTGAGGGGTGACCTTATAGAGGTTTATAAAATCATGAAGGGCATGGATAGGGTGAATAGGCAAAGTCTCCTCCCTGGCATGGAGGAGTCCAGAACTCGAGGGCATAGGTTTAGGGTGAGAGGGGAAAGTTATGAAAGGAACCGAAGGTTGTACGTGTATGGAATGAGCTACCAGAGGAAGTGGTGGAGGCTAGTACAATTGCAACATTTAAAAGGCTTTGGATGAGTATATGAATAGGAAGGGTTTGGAGGGATTTGGGCTGGCTACTGCCAGGTGGGACTAGATTGGGTTGGGATATCTGCTCGGCATGGGCGAGTTGGACTGAAGAGTCTGTTTTCATGCTGTACGGCTTTGACTTTGACTCCAGTGCCATTTGGTCACAGATTGGGGCAAATTTTGAGAATTCTGGAAACCAATCGACTGTCTGCATTGAAATTAGTTTTGATCTAAAGGCTTTAATATCAGGAATTCAGTCTGCGCTGAGAGGTTTGCGTCTACTGTTTCATTTACGCTCATGATATTTTTTGCATCTTGGGAGATGAAAGGCTTGCTTGCCAATTAGCTTGAAAAGACAATGCAGCTTGGTTCTGGAACACAGTAATTGTTCAACATTTGCTTTTGAGTAGCAGAAAGAAAAATGTATTTGTGACAGCTAGCTGGAACACACTCTCTGCCACCATATTTCTGCCATTATCACTGAGTACCGCACTTAACGGGAAAACAAGCATTGAACAATAACTCAAATATAGCTACTGATTCAGCTATTGCTGAGGATGCAAGGCAGCTATTAGAGTCATAGAGATGGACAGCATGGAAACAGACCCTTCGGTCCAACCCATCCATGCCGACCAG
Source organism: Hemiscyllium ocellatum (assembly GCF_020745735.1). Taxonomy (NCBI): domain Eukaryota; kingdom Metazoa; phylum Chordata; class Chondrichthyes; order Orectolobiformes; family Hemiscylliidae; genus Hemiscyllium; species Hemiscyllium ocellatum. Next base: position 77,809,852 of record NC_083402.1, read on the forward strand.
ATATCCCAACCCAATCTAGTCCCACCTGCCAGCACCTGGTCCATGTCCCTCTAAACCCTTCCTATCCATATACCCATCCAAATGCCTCTTAAATGTTGCAGTTGTACCAGCCTCCACCATTTCCTCTGGTAGCTCGTGCCATGCATGTACCACCCTCTGCATAAAAAAAGTTGCCCCGTAGGTCTTTTTTTTAATATCTTTCCCCTCTCACCCTAAACCTATGCCCTCATGTTCTGGACTTTCTGACCCCAGAGAAAAGACTTTGCCTATTCACCCTATCCATGCCCCTCACAATTTTGTAAACCTCTAAATAACTGTGGTCTCAGGTTAAGAATCTAACCCTCAAGGATTCTTAAGGACTGTTTAACTGTGTAGTCTTAATTTTTATTTAAATCCCCCATCCCTTTTTAAATTAATCTCCTGTGTCTTTTTAGGTTTAATTTTGTCTTAATTATTTTTCTCAGGGTTAGTAAATGATACTTCCTCTTTCGCTCGCTCAGGAAAACCTTTAGTAATTCGCTCCTTCATATTTATAAACTAGGCCTTAATTGAAGAATGATGGGTGCTACAAAAAAGTTGTTGCAACTAACTCAAAGGGGTTTAAAAAGAGGGATGTTTATTTTTCCTTCCTCACCTGTTTGTAAGATGCAATATGGCTACATATAATCATGCTGACTTGTTTGCATGTTTGGCAATAATATGTTCAAAGTCCACATGAAGCAAATCAATGTTTACCTGGACTTGGCATTTGAGTATAAAGTTTGGGCTTTAAAAGTCAAATTAACCCAATGGAATATTTTTTCACTTAAAAATAGTCCCTAACCTGCCAGAAATGTGAGTGAGGCATTGTTGTTGTGTTGGATCTATACTCTGCCAAGACAGCAACCTGGCCGAACTGAGGACCCATTCCAAAAAACATTTAAAAGAGAAACCTGGTTACAAAGAATGCGTTGCAATTCAAACATTTAATTGGTAACTGAAGCTTGATATTTTTGTCACTTCAGTTAAGTGAGAAATCTGGATCAAAGATACTTTCTTAATCCCAACCCAACCCCCCACTTGAATGCAAAACAATAACAGCAACCAAGGTCATTGCATTGGTGATGACCTTTAGTCATTAGTTCTCATACTGCTAACTGATGCACTTCCAGATATTGCAGAATTGCAGCTTTATTATGGTGATTTGAGGTTGAACTACTATAGGAAACCAGGATGTAATAAAAATTTATTGCAAGTTAAACTCAGCTATATTGACTTATACAGTGGGACTAGAGAAAACCAAGAAATGGTCAACCACCTGATGAAGGAGTATCGCTCCAAAAACTAGTGCTTCCAAATAAACCTGTTGGACTATAACCTGGTGTTGTGTGATTTTTAACTTTGTACACCCCAGTCCAACACTGGCTTCTCCAAATTGAGAAATGAAATGATGTGCATGCATACAACACCTTTCTTGATCACAATATGTCCCAAAATGCTTTATGATCAAATAGGTTCTTCTGAAGTTACAGTTGCAATGTAGGAAAAAGTGCTTCCTATGTACAATTTGGCAGCTTCTACAAAGAGGGAAAATTCAGCTCATCTGAATTTGTAATATTTGACTGAAGAATAGGAAACCGGCATCAGACTCCTTCTCATTTACTACAGCTCTGTCTTCAACATCATAATGCCTTCCAGACTGATAACAAAACTCAGACCTAGGTCTCTGCTCCACCCTCTGCAACTGGATCCTCAGCTTCTCGACCCACAGACTGCAATCAGTGAAGATAAACAACTGCACCACCTTCACAAAAACACTGGAGTCCCCCGAAGGTGCGGTCTCAGCCCACTACTGTACTGCCTGTACACCCAGGCTTGTGTTGCCAAATTGTGAATGAACGCCATCTACAAGTTGTTGATGACATCACTGGATGGATATCGAACAATGACGAATCAGAATGCAGAAAGGAGATAGGGGCTTGGTGCCATGGTTCTCTCTCTACTTTGGAAAAACTAAAGAACTGATCATTGACTTCAGAAACAAGGGAGGAGAACGCGCTCCCATTTATAACAGTGGAGCTGAGGTTGAGAGAGTGGAGAGCGTCAAGTTCCTTGCAGTGATGATAGCCGACAACCTGTCCTGGATTTCGCATGTATGTGTGACGATCAAGAAGGCACAGCAATGCCTCCTCTTTCGCACGTGGTTCAGGAAATTTGGCATGTCCACAAGGTCCCTCACCAACTTTTACAGATGCACCATAGAAACCATAGTGTTCAGGTGTATGTCAGCCTGCTATGGCAACTGCTCTGCCCAGGACCATAAGAAACTACAGAAGGTGGTGTGCATAGCCCAGGCCATCATAGAAGCCAATCTTCCATCCACTGACCTCATTTACACGGCCCGTTAGCCCAGAATGGCTGGCAATATCACCAAAGCCCCATTGCACCCTGTTAATGCTTTCCTACAACCACTTCTGTTAGGCAGAAGATACGGAAGCTTGAACACAGACCAGCAGGTTCAAAAACAGCTTCTTCCCTGCTGTTATTGGACTGATGAAGGGTCTCTTTAACTTCAAATAATGGTGATCTTGCCTAGCGCATGCTCTGTGCAATGTAATCAATTTTTTTTTTAACCATATGATCTGTATGTCCTTGCTTACTATGATCTGCCTGTACTGCTCGTAAACAGAACTTGGGTACACTTGACAATAAATCAATCAAAATAAATGTTGACCTGGATGTTGAGGAGATCTGCTCTGCACACCAAAACTGAACCTGAGATCTTTGCCTAGAAGGACACAATTGAGCCTTAATTTAGTCTCCTCTCTAAAAGTTGGCACATCAAAGAAACAAAGAGTTTTTGTTTTGTCACTTTTTTGATTTTTGTCATCCTGGTTTGGAATGGACTTGAATCTTCTCTCACTCTGCGGAGAGAGTGCTACCTTGAGTTACAACTGACATCTGTTGCACGTTTTGTATTTCTTTACAATTACAATAATTAGTAGACAGCAATTTGATATTAATACAAAATGAAAATACTGTGGATACTAGAAATATAAACTTAAAAACAAAAAAATGCAATTAAAACTCAAAAGCCAACCAGAACTGAAATGAATAATCATGTAAACCTAAAAGGTTAATTTTCTCTCCACAGATGCTGCTTGACCACCTGAGTATTTCCTGCATCTTTTTTATCTGTTTATAATTCTTTCTCAATACCGATTTTAAACCTAGCTATTACTTAATGAAAAACTAACTAACTATTGTAGTGGCGAGTTTTAAGAAGATTTGTAGCTCAGGATGAGGTTCTGGATGTAGGTTTGCTCACTGAGCTGGATGGTTCATTTTCAGACATTTCATCACCATACTAGGTAATATCTTCAGTGAGCCTCAGGGTGAAGCACTGCTGATGTTTCCTGCTTTCCCTTTATATGTTTGGGGTTCTTTGGGTTGGTGATGTCATTTCCTGTTCTTTCTCTCAGGTATATGGGGTCCAAGTCAATGTGGTTGTTGATGAGAGTTCCGGTTGGAATGTCATGCTTCTAGGAATTCTCGTGCATAGAGTTCCGGTTGGAATGCCATCAGCAACCACATTGACTTGGACCCCATGTACCATCCCCTGAGAGAAAGGACAGGAAATGACATGGACCCCATGTACCACCCCCTGAGAGAAAGGACAGGAAATGACATCACCAACCCAAAGAACCCCAAACACATAAATAGAAAGCAGGAAACATCAGCAGTGCTTCTTCCAGAGGCTCACTTAAGATGTCACCTAGTATGGTGATGACATGCCTAAAAGTGAACCTTCCAACTCAGTGGAAGTTGAGCAAACCTATGTCCATAACTATTGTAATGTTTATAGACCATGCTAAAGAAGCCTGGGCCATTCTGCTGTTAAAGTTTACACTCTGCTCTTGTTGAGTAGTGAGGGGATTCACCGATTCTATTGAGGGGATTTGAGGATGTGGAGCAGAGTGTTGGCTTTCAAACTGCCTATGGTTAACCTTGGGAATGTCTGACTCGCAGCTTCTTCCTTTCCCACGAGTTTCAGTCTGTGCTGTTTTATGCTTCAGAGGCACGTTCTGTGTGGCCCTTCCAGCCCATGCAGACACAGTCGCAAAGTTGATGCAGCTGCTGAGGCCATGATCTCTGGAACTCTCTCCATCGCCTTTGTCCTTTTCCACCTTTTAAAACATTCTTTGAGACCTAACTCCTGACCAAGTTCATCTGCCCTAATAGTTCTTTGTGTGGCTCACTGTCAACTTTGTTTGGTTATGCTCCATGGAGTGTTTCAGGAATTTTAAAATTGTTGCATAGAAGGTTCAAATAGACTAAATTCTTAAATTTATTAGGGTAATGTATCAAATATCAAGACCTACTGTGGAGCAAATGATAGGAACATGTATCAGTGGAACTGTGTGCCTGTGGGATAGAGTTTCTTTTTAAAAACTTTTGCATGGTTAATTATTTCCTTTTGCCTCCACAATACTCATGGGTTACATTTATTTGAATGAAATTCATTGTTTCACATAAGACAAGAATCCCTGAGGTGTAATTTATTGAAATTATGATTTAACAGCAATGAGCTAACCAATTGGCTGTACCGCAAGCAGATTTTGAATTGCCTTTATTTCATTGTGAAATTTCTTCATTGAGAAGATGGTAATCTGTGCAATTCTCTACCACAAAACGCTGCAGTCAAGTTCCTGAATTTATTTTTAAAATACCCATATTTCCAAACATTAAAGATATCATGCGGTGCGGGAGAGAGTAGAATTAGTGCATTGAGATAGAGAATCAGTCATTATAGTATTAAATGTTAAATAGTCTTGAGAGATATATTTTTTAAAAAAATGTTTTAGCAACAGGCAAGTTGACTAGTGTTTGTGCAACAAGAGGCTTTCGCCAACTCCCTATTTGGTAATGGTTTATCAGGACAGTGTGCTACCCTGTATGAGGAAAATGTTGCATTATAATCAATAAAGCCAAATAAAATTCACTTTGTTCATGCAACGGTTCTTCCTAATGAGCTTATACTCAGTAGCTAACCAGTATATGACCTTTCTAATATTTGTGGTTGGCTAACTTTCTCCCTTGTAATTTGGTAGATATATAGCAACATGATATCCGAACTTGGCTCATTGCCTCTTCTGAGTGCAAGTTGGGGGGACGCGCAGGGAGGCAGGTGGGTGGGGAGACGATCATGCTAAACTTGCTTTTTTTTTTGTGTGTTTAAAAGTAGTTATTTTTGAGTTTACCAAAATAAAACCTTCATTATTTACACCAATGGAAAGTGAGTTTGCGTGAGCTTTGACCAGCACTAATCAACTTGTCCCTACAGGTAAAGCACTTTAAAGCCAAGGGGATTTTCTGAGGTTTAGTCACCTTAATAAGGAAGATGGCAACATTCTGACAATCAAGTGGTCAACTCTGTCTTATAACTTAACACCTGTTTTGACCATGGGATCAAGATATAGAGGGTTGCTGGTGATCATGAGAGCGGAAGGTTGAGTGAGTGGTTTCAACATGAGAAGGCCTAACAAGGAGAAATCTTGATTATTAATAATGGAGGTGTTAGGAAACACATTCCCTAATTTGTTACAGTTACGCATGGGATATCTCACAGCACTTAGGCTCCTGCATGAGAAGTGATGACTGTCACCCCTTGGTTTGTCACCCACCACCACTTGAGTTGGACATAATGGGGTTAATTTTAAGAGGATACCATTCTTCCAGATCCAAATGAATGTCTTTTAAAAGAAAACAATTTAAGCATTTCTTGAATTAACATAATTAATTAATTACTAAATGAAAGAAATAGTAATGTAATATTGCACACACACATGTTAGAAATAGGAGGCAAGTCCAAAAAGACAAAAACGCTTTTTTAAAATAGATTTTGTTTGAAATTGTTTGGAAAACATGGATAGTTGCAGTGGAGGTTCCCAGTAATGTTGACATTTGACATTTTTGGCTTTTGGTGTGATTGGAACTTTAAATTATCCTAATTCCCTTCGTGTGTGTGTGTTATTGTGACTTTATCCTTCTTCTTTACCTATAATGCAGGGCTGTTGTAAACAGCTGTGCCCAGAGCTTTTACCCACACAGCATACTTTTTTTCCCTCCCATTTATGGGGGAGTCGAGGACCAGAGGGCATAATCTCCGAAAGGAATTGGACATTGTGAGACTGAGAATTTTGTTTTTCTTCTTAGGGAAATCTTTACCACGGAGGGCTGGGTGATAAAGTATCTTTTAAAGCTGCGGCAGATTTTAATCAGTAAGGGAATCTTGGATTTGGGGGTTTGTGGGGGTGGGGGATGATGGTGGAGAAGCAGGCAATCTAACCAAAGCAGCCATGCTCTCATTGAACAATGTAGCAGACTTGGCAGAATGGCATACTTCTGTTCATACATCTGATGATCTTATGGAGATGGAACAATCAGTCAAAATAAGGGGTACTTTCTTCAAACACAAGACCCTGGTAATAACTAATCTTTTTTTTTCTCCAATAATGTTGATTTGAGGGTTAAATGTTGGCCAGGAGACACTGGAGTCCCTCTTCAAATGGAGTGCACTCACTGTCTTATGTGGTTAAATGCTGTTTACAGGACCTTATACACAATGAGATAATTAACAACTACCACTGAGATGCTTGTTGAAATAGAGAGGATTTGTTTGGAGAGAAATCCTGGAAAGATTTGGAAACAAGAGTCATAGAGATGTACAGCATGGAAACAGACGCTTCGGTCCAACTCATCCATGCCGACCAGATATCTCAACCCAATCTAGTCGCACCTGCCAGTACCCGGCCCATATCCCTCCAAACCCCTCCTGTTCATATACCCATCCAAATGCCTCTTAAATGTTTCAATTGTACCAGCCTCCACCACTTCCTCTGGCAGCTCATTCTATACACGTACCACCCTTTGCGTAGCAACTTTTTCACATTGGTCTTTTTTTTATATCTTCCCCTCTCACCCTAAACCTATGCCCTCTAGTTCTGGACTCCCCCATCCCAGGGAAAAGACTTTGTCTATTTAACCTATCCATGCCCCTCTTAATTTTCTAAAACTCTATAAGGTCACTCTCAGCCTCCAATGCTCCACAGAAAACATCCCCAACCTGTTTAGCCTCTCCCTATAGCTCAAATCCTGGAAACATCCTTGTAAATCTTTTCTGACCCTTTCAAGTTTCACAACATCTTTCCAATAGGAAGAATTGCACACAATATTCCAACAGTGGCCTAACCAATATCCTGTACAGCTGCAACATGACCTCCCAACTCCTGTACTTAATACTCTGACCAATAAAGGCAAGCATACCAAATGACTTCACTACCCTATCTACCTGCGACTTCACTTTCAAGGAGCTATGAGCCTGCACTCCAAGGTCTCTTTGTTCAGCAACACTCCCTCGGACCTTACCTTTAAATGTATAGATCCTGCTAAGATTTGCTTTCCCAAAATGTAGCACATCGCATTTATCTGAATTAAATTCCATCTGCCACTTCTCAGCCCATTGGCCCATCTGGTCCAGATCCTGTTGTAATCTGAGATATCCCTCTTCGCTGTCCACTACACCTCCAATTTTGGTGTCATCGGCAAACTTACTAACTGTACCTCTTATGCTCGCATCCAAATCATTTATGTAAATGATGAAAAGTAGAGGGCCCAGCACCGATCCTTGTGGCACTCCACTGGTCACAGGATCCAGTCTGAAAATCAACCCTCCTCCACCACCCTCTGTCTTCTCCCTTTTTGAACCATTTCTGAATCTAAATGGCTAGTTCTCCCCGTATTCCGTGAGATCTAACCTCGCTAATCAGTCTCCCATGGGGAACCTCATCGGACACCTTACTGAAGTCCATATAGATCATATCCAACACTCTGCCCTCATCAATCCTCTTGGTTACTTCATCAAAAAACTCATCAAGTTTGTGAGACATGATTTCCCACACACAAAGCCATGTTGACCATCCCTGATCAGTCCTTGCCTTTCCAAATACATGTGCATCCTGTCCCTCAGGATTCCCTCCAACAACTTGCCCACTATTGACGTCAGGCTCACTGGTCTATAATTCCCTGGCTTGTCCTTACCACCCTTATTAAACAGTAGCACCATGTTTGCCAACCTCCAGTTTTCCGGCACCTCACCTGTGACTATCGATGATACAAATATCTCAGCAAGAGGCCCAGCAATCAATTCTCTAGTTTCCCACCGAGATCTTGGGTACACCTGATCAGGTCCTGGGGATTTTTCCACCTTTGAAAATGTGTTGCTGGAAAAGCACAGCAGGTCAGGCAGCATCCAAGGAGCAGGAGAATTGACGTTTCGGGCATGAGTCCTTCAGGAATGAGAAAGTGTGTCAAACAGGCCAAGATAAAAGGTAGGGTGGAGGGACTTGGGGGAGGGGTGTTGGAAATGCGATAGGTGGAAGGAAGTTAAGGTGAGGGTGATAGGCCGGAGTGGGGACGGAGAGGTCAGGAAGAAGATTGCAGGTTAGGAAGGTGGTGCTGAGTTCGAGGGTTGGGACGGAGACAAGGTGGGGGGAGGGGAAATGAGGAAACTGGAGAAGTCTGAGTTCATCCCTTGTGGTGGTAGGGTTCCACGGTGGAAGATGAGGTGCTCTTCCTCCTGCTGTCGTGTTGCTATGGTCTGGCAATGGAGGAGTCCAAGGACCTGCATGCCCTTGGCGGAGTGGGAGGGGGAATTAGTGTTCAGCCACAGGGCGGTTGGGTTGGTTGGTCCGGGTGTCCCAGAGGTGTTCTCTGAAATGTTCCGCAAGTAGGCAGCCTGTCTCCCCAATATAGAGGAGGCCACATCGGGTACAGCGGATGCAGTAAATGATGTGTGTGGAGGTGCAGGTGAATTTATGGCGGATATGGAAGGATCCCTTCGGGCCTTGAAGGGAAGTAAGGGGGGGGTGTAGGTGCAAGTTTTGCATTTCTTGTGGTTGCAGGGGAAGGTGCCAGGAGTGGAGGTTGGGTTGGTAGGGGGTGTGAACCTGACGAGGGAGTCACAGAGGAAGTGGTCTTTTCGGAGCGCTGATGGGATGGGAAGGGGAGGGAACTATATCCCTGGTGGTGGGGTCCGTTTGGAGGTGGCGGAAATGGCAACGGATGATGTGATGTATATGGAGGTTGGTGGGGTGGTTGGTGAGGACCAGTGGGGTTCTGTCTTGGTGGCGATTGGAGGGGTGGGGCTCAAGGGCAGAGGAGTGGGAAGTGGAGGAGATGCGGTGGAGAGCATCATCAATCACGTCTGAGGGGAATCTGCGGCCTTTGAAGAAGGAGGCCATCTGGGTTGTACGGTATTGGAACTGGTCCTCCTGGGAGCAGATGCGGTGGAGACGAATTGGGAATATGGGATGGAGTTTTTTACAGAGGGCAGGGTGGGAGTAGGTGTAGTCTAGGCAGCTGTGGGAGTCAGTCAGTTTATTGTAAATGTCCGTATTGATTCGGTCGCCTGAGATAGAAATGGAGAGGTCTAGGAAGGGGAGGGAGGAGTCTGAGACGGTCCAGGTAAATTTGAGGTCGGGGTGGAAGGTGTTGGTAAAGTGGATGAACTGTTCAACCTCCTCGTGGGAGCACGAGGCAGCACCAATACAGTCATCGATGTAGTGGAGGAAAAGGTGGGGTGTGGTGCCAGTGTAGCTGCGGAAGATGGACTGTTCCACATATCCTACGAAGAGGCAGGCATAGCTGGGGCCCATGCAGGTGCCCATGGCAACTCCTTTGGTTTGGAAGAAGTGGGAGGATTGGAAAGAGAAGTTGTTCAGAGTGAGGACCAGTTCTGTCAGTTGAAGGAGTGTGTCAGTGGAAGGGTACTGGTTGGTACAGCGGGAAAGGAAGAAGTGGAGGGCTTTGAGCCCTTCGTGGTGGGGATGGAAGTGTACAGGGACTGGATGTCCATGGTGAATATAAGGCGTTGGGGACCGGGGAAGCAAATATCATGGTGGAGGCGGAGGGCGAGGGTGGTGTCGCGTGGGTAGGTGGGGAGTTCTTGGACTAAGGGGAACAAGACCGTGTCGAGGTATGCAGAGATGGGGAGAGAGGCTGCCTAATTGCGGAACGTTTCAGAGAACACCTCTGGGGCACCCGCACCAACCAATCCAACCACCCTGTGGCTCAACACTTCAACTCCCCCTCCCACTCCACCAAGGACATGCAGGTCCCTGGACTCCTCCATCACCAGGCCATAGCAACATGACGGCTGGAGGAAGAGTGCCTCATTTTCCGCTTAGGAACCCTCCAACCACAAGGGGTGAACTCAGACTTCTCCAGTTTCCTCGTTTCCCATTCCACCACCTTGTCTCAGTCCCACCCTCGAACTCAGCACCACCTTCCTAACCTGCAATCTTCTTCCTGACCTCTCTGCCCCCACCCCCTCTCCAGCCTATCACCCTCACCTTAACCTCCTTCCCCCAAGTCCCTCCTCCCTACCTTTTATCTTAGCCTGCTTGGCACACTTTCCTCATTCCTGAAGAAGGGCTCATGCCCAAAACATCGATTCTCCTGCTGCTTGGATGCTGCCTGACCTGCTGCGCTTTTCCAGCAACACATTTTCAGCTCTGATCTCCAGCATCTGCAGTCCTCACTTTCTCCTAGAAGATTTTTCCACCTTTACCCATTTCAAGACATACAGCACTTCCTCCTCTGTAATCTGGACATTTTGCAAGATGTCACCATCTATTTCCCTACAGTCTATATCTTCAATATCCTTTTCCACAATAAATACTGATAGAAGTTTGTAGATGTTGAGCACTGAATTGAAGGTGTGTGTAAGATTGAGCTGTTCACTAGCTAATTGGTTTGCAGGGACAAATCAATCTTGCTATAAAATGTACCCACTTGCTAGGTTGAGTAATCTGATATAAAACAAAGTACAGAAAATGTTGAAGGTCTGAAACAAACAAAAACAGAAATTGCAAAAGAAGCTCAGCAGATCTGGCAGTATCGGTGGGGAAATGCTGACCCTTGAATAATCCTTGTGACATTTTTATGAATTTCTACTTTGGTAATAGGATCTGTCTGACTCAAGATCGGAAACACATACCGACTTTGATCTCTCACCTTTTTCATGCATTGTCTGAGCTGAGATGTCACCTTTTTAAAAATAAAACGTTAAAAGTCTGGTTGAAGATTTGTAGCTTGGGTGTCCGTTGTTGTGGTTCTGTTCGCCAAGCTGGAAGTTTTTTGCTGCAAACGTTTCGTTCCCTGGCTAGGGAACATCATCAGTGCTATTGGAGCCTCCTGTGAAGCGCTGCTTTGATGTTTCTTCCGGTATTTATAGTGGTTTGTTCTTGCTGCTTCCGGGTGTCAGTTTCAGCTGTAGTGGTTTGTATATGGGGTCCAGGTCTATGTGTCTGTTAATGGAGCCACAAAACGACACGACCAGCTATCCCTAGTAGCCATACACTCAGACAACCAGGAACATGAATTTGACTGGGAAAACACTACCATCATAGGACAAGCCAGACAGAGAACAGCCAGGGAATTCCTAGAGGCATGGCATTCATCCACAAACTCCATTAACAGACACATGGACCTGGACCCCATATACAAACCACTACAGCTGAAACTGACACCCGGATGCGGCAAGAACATCCATCAACAGACACATCGACCTGGACCCCACATACAAACTACTACAGCTGAAACTGACACCCGGAAGCGGCAAGAACAAACCACAATAAATACCGGAAGAAACATCAAAGCAGCGCTTCACAGGAGGCTCCAATAGCACTGATGATGTTCCCTAGCCAGGGAACGAAACGTTTGCAGCAAAAACTTCCAGCTCGGCGAACAGAACCACAACATAAAACGTTAAGTTATCGTGGGAATGTGACTTGAAAGGAGTTCTGTGATTTACATATTAATGAATGGAAACCTGCAGCCCATTCTAAAAGATGAAAGAAGTACCAGTAACCTAGGTTTGTTCAATGTATTGCAAAATAGGTTTTATTTTGCTATAAATTAAGTGTCCTATGATCTAACTCCACTAGCTACCTGACGAAGGAGCAGAGCTCCTAAAGCTTGTACTTCCAAATAATCCTGTTAGACTGTAACTTGGTGTTGTGATTTTTAATTTTGACCCTTGAAGGGTCACAGGACTCGCCCTCAACCCGTTTTTCTCTCTCTCCCTCTCCACAAATGCTGCCAAACTTGTTGAGTTTCTCCAGCAATTTCTACTTTTGAGTGACATGATTATTTGATTAAACGCTACATGACAGCTTTTTATATGCGAGTATTTCCATAACAGCTAGTGAAATGACGAGGGTGGAGGGATGGTTGTGGAAAGAGGAGAGTAATGAGGAAATGGGGAAGCTCTTTGGGCTATCTGTCTGAATGGATCAGATTTCTCTTCTTACTCCCCTCCTCCACTAGGCAAGGGTGTTAAGGATTGAATCGCTCATTAAGTCAAAGCAATGGGAAATTATTGAGCTTTAGACTAAGTAGATTGGTTAAAATGATTCTAACTTTGATCAGTTTAAATGGTGTGGAGTTTTTAGAAAAAGTCTCTGATATTTGAAATGTTTTCTAGGCATCTCTGACTGCAGCCAGGCTGCTGCCTCTTTCCGAGCAGCCTGAGACTTGCAGCCACTTGCTGCTCACAGGGGGATGCACTGTTCAAACTGGCTTCTGGGGCGAAACCTTTCACCAGATCTCAATGTTAGCCGAATGACTGCATCCTTCAGAGCGCAGTCGACCGTTTCTATAGCCTCCCCGAAGCCAGGATGTGTGTCAAATGATATCCAGTTACAGGCTTGGTCTGATGCAACAGTGTCGAGCATGTAGCAGGAAGTGAAGTGAAATTTTAAACTTGGGAGCGACTGCCTTTTTAAAGTCCCTTGGATCCACGAAGCTTCAATGATCGCGGGGAGGTGGGAGTTGTTTTTATTTCCGCTCCCAACACTTGCTGACCGGGGAAGTGTGCAGGATAAGTTTTGGCACAAATGGGCATTTGCTGGCGTTTGTGTGGGTTTAAGGCCTGGAGGCAGACAGCTGACTCGGCGGAAATATCTCCCAACAACACACCGATATCGGCGATATTCTCTTCGGAACAGCTCCAAATCCAGCAAGACATCATCGGAGCCTTTACTTGTGTTTAATACTTAAATCCTTTGTGCTTTTTTTTTAGAAAAGTCATTTGGGAATGCAATGCTTGAAGTTGAATGCCCAAATGGACTCACTGTTTCATGGAGCCCCGTTTAATGCTCAGGCACATATTCTCTGTCATTCTTAGTCTGTTCTTAAACATTTGGGTTGAGCCTGATGCTTTTGAAACTCTTTTTTTTTTTGTTTTAATGTTGAACTTTTTCCAGAAGCTAAGGGGTTATAATTCTATCAAGGTTTTCAAGTTACGTTTTGCCCTTATACCTTTTTTTGATTTCTCCTCACCCCCTCACTGGTTATGTTGGTACGTTTCCTCTGGGCACTGGTGGAGCAAATCCTGGGAAACCAGAATTGCCCTTTATCACTGCAGTTTGAAATGCAGTGGCAGTGGAGTGTCCCTGGAATGCAGTGGCAGTCGATGTGTTGATTATCATACAGATTTAATTATTAATGTTCTTTTGGTCTTCATTTGTCAGCTGCTTACAATGCAAGTGAAGGGTGTGTTTATGTGTGAACGGGAGGAGAGTAAACAGGAACAGGATAAACACACATGACAGGAGCAGCTTTGGGTTTTTATTTTCACCTGCCTATTACTGATTTAAAAAAATTGTTGAGATGAAACCGATTGAAGTCGGTCAAAATTTGACAAGTTCAGATGTCCTTACTTAAATTAGCCTCCAGTGAGTGCTTTTAGATAGTGGCAAATATACTTTGGTTAATTTTCTGTGTGCAGTGGTTGCCATTTTCAGAAATCAAATTGGCTTGCATTCTATTGTTACATTGCAGAAGGATCTATTCATCATTAAATTATTTTTTCTAACATATTGATTTTCACTTTTAAAAACCGGTGCAGTTTACTTTTTGATTGATTGATTTATTAGAGACTCTCTAGGGCAGTGCATTGAAATAGCATTGGGTTGTCTAAAATCTTTGTGCTACCATCTTCTTTTGTCATTAATGGTAGAAATACATAGCTTTGCATTTATTTCAATGGACATCCTGAATACGGTGTTTGAGGGTTTAAATGCTCTTTGTCCACTATTAGAATAGCAAGAAAATTGGAGGGAATTCATTTGTCAGAGATTTACAGTCAGTACAGCTTGTTACAGTAAATAGTTATGTTATTCAAATACCATTCTTCTTAAATGTAATTATTAGTCCATCCTTTCTCCCTTTGCTAACATAGTACTCAGAAAATATAGACTGGTGTTCACAAGCATGATGAAAATCAATGCAATTTCAAGGGAAATCAATAGTCAATTTCAGTTTGCATCTGGTAATATGCTTAATAGCATGAGTAAATGGATAACTTTTTAAAAGGTATCGAGAAAAACCATACAATAGTGGCATTTACAAGGAGTGCATTTACGCTTTTGATTATTTTGTGCAGCCTTTTGTAATAGGAAGCTCCTTCTTCATGGCTGACCAAACCTATCTGAACTTTTTTAAAGTTTGAGTCTTATAAGCTTTTATGGAAACTGTAAAGATTATAGTAAAAACATATCCTCACTTTGAACTTCCATTTTGTAATTTTTAGAAGAAAAAATATGTGGGACGCTTTTCATGGGCTAAAATCACTTCAAACAGGAAAGATTTTAATTTGAGATGGCCACGATGATTACTTGACCACTCCTGAAACCATCAATAAATGGCATACAAACTAGGAACTGGAGTAGGCCATTTGGCCTTTTGAGCCTGCTGTGTCATACAATATGATCGTGACCAGGCACCCAACTTGTTATTCTAGTCCCACATTCAACCCATACCTTGTGATACCTTTTAGCCCTAAGCATTACATCTATTTCCTACTTTTAAAGCATTAAGATTTTTGGCTTCAACCACTTTGTGGCGGAGAATTGCACGGGCTATCTGTTGGAAGAAATTTCTCCAGGATTTGAAATTAACATGCAAAATGCCTGAAATCAATCACTCCGACCCCTATGTCCTATTTGATTTACACCTTACATTCCAAAGTGAAATTTCCAGTAAGTCACCTGCATATTAACCAACTTAGAAATACAAACTTGGAATAAAAGCCAAAAACATACACTAGTATCTATTTCTGAAAGACTATAAAGGACCATAGGAGCAAAAGTAAGCCATTCATTTCAGGCAACATCTTTGGGCAGTGAAGAAAATGGATTCATAACAGCAGAACTAGAAGGCTTCCTCTTGAGAAACAGTACCAGATGATAAAGTAAATTAGGCAAACGTTCATCACTGAGAACTCAAACATAACATTGCTCTGTTGAAGAAGATTTAAAATGGATTTTAAACTCGATTAACCCCACGGGCTGTTAGGACATGCTAAACTACATGTCCTTGGTTGTGTTTTTCTCCCCTTTTAAACTTTGATACCTGTTTGTATATTTCTCCTTTTATTTTCACTCCATACCTTGTAATTGGCTTCTCAGTTTTGAGCCAGTGAAGTAGTTTTAATTGAAATATAATAGTTGCGTCATTTAAAAATACAGTTTGTGGACAATCAAGGGGACTAAAGTAAGTTGACTCACCTCTTCACCTGTTGATAACAAACTATGAACAGAAAGTTGTCAATTCTTTGCATTAATTACACATTCAAATTTTTTTCTTTTTCATTATTTGCACCTTCCCCGCTCCCCAAACCCATTTGGTCACAGACTTGCCATGATGTGGTTTCCACACCGCAGTAGCTCACAAACTTCTCTCTGAAGTTTCCAACTTTGGTGAATCTTGTTATCAGAACTTCCTGGTTTGACCACCGATGACCGTGTAATCTGACATTTGCAGAGGTTCAGTTTACAGTCAGTAATTAACAGACAGAAGTCAGTGTCCCTCCAATTCTGGCCCAGTTTGGCGTAATTCCTACAACAGTTGTCTCTACAAGGCAACGGTTCAAGTTTGAACCTATGTCATGATCTTTTGGCCTCTATGGCATGGTTGTATAGTTTACCCATTGGCCAGCTATTTGTTTGTTGTTTCAATGAGTGAATGGATCAGTGAACTGTTAAAAGCTATATTTTTATATTTATTGAATTGGCAGTTTGAGTATTCATTGTCCTATCAAGCTGATGGGGATTACATCAGCATGGCAAGTGAAGGGGTGAGTTGCACTTTTGGCCTTTTGACTTCAGCAAAAGAAATCAAGGTTGGGGTGTCACTTGTGGGCCCCCCATAACACATTTGAGGTAGGCAAAGGAAATTTTGGAAGGAATTCCAAAGATTCCATTCCTGATCATTATCCAACAACCATTGCTAAAAGTGTTTCCAAATGTTAGATGCAAATCTGGAATACAGCGGGATATAAAATATCCACATAGCAAAGCTTGCAACTTTAGATTTGTGTCTTGGACAACATTAAATTCAATTTTCACCTGACTCTGACAGAGGAATCCACATTAATTGGCGTAAATGTCAACAACTGACTCACAGATGCTAGCTTCTCAGATTGAAATTTAAATTTGCTCATTAGCTCAATTTTATGTATAATAAAATAGAGATCATCACTCTTCATTAAATCAATGAAAGCCAGTAAATTACAGGATAGTGTAAGCTGTTTGTTTAGTGAACCTTCCTAGAATTCACCAACACTGTAAGAATATTGCCACAGTAGCTTGCTTAAAACTGGATTTTCTTCATAGAATGCTTGTTTTCTTTTCTGCTGAATGGTCTGCAATCTCATGAATTTGTTTGCAGCTCAGAGCCAGAAAATGCAGGAGCGGAAGATAAACCAAAGAAAGCTGGGAAATTACTTAATCAACAATTACAGTCTCTGAATCTGGATGCAGAAATATTTGAAACCAAGAAGAGAAATTATCTAACCAGGTAAGATCCATTGTTGCACTATATCCATCACTGACAAACCACCAAATGTGTAGACTGGAGACATTGAACTATTCTGTATGTTGATTTTCTGTAATGACATCCAGGTTGTTAAATTTGTGGAGCACTGCAGTATTCTTGTACCCTAATGAATCTAAATATTTCCTTCAGCTAAGTGTTTTAATTTTATTGGGGGAGAGAGAGGCTTTTATACTATTGTACTGCCAATTTAAAATTGAAACTAAATATATACTTGTTTTAAGACTTAGTTAATTGCCAATATAAATTTTGAATGCTAGTTGAAACATTTGGTTTTTAAATATGGTTCACAGAAATCGGAGCACAGTTGGTTTGGAGATTGTCAAGTGTATACCGCACCTAGATTGTCCTTTGCTTTGAAGTAGTTTTACTATTCGTTTATACAAGTGCTAATATTTGAATAAAGTGCCGATCACACAGTGTGAGTTACAGAACCTGTGGAGTTAATAAACTTAAAGTGATGTTGTATGAAAAGTTGAAATAAGCAAATTGTGGGACTAATTTTAATTGATGAATATGGTAACTTCGATGACTTTTATGTAGATTTCATTGGGAAATCTTTTAATGGGAATTTTCATACTTCATTTTTCTTATTAGATAATCAGAAATGTAACTTAGTAATGCAGTGCAATTTATAATATTTAAATCTGCTTTACAAGATAATCCACGTTTTTGTTTTCCAAATTTATATGAGTGGTATTTGTTTTAGTTCCCTTTCTTAATTAATATATTTTGGTATCTAGAGTTTGCTCTGCATCAAAAGGCAGAGTATTGTTTAAATGGGAAGAGAAACTCCTGGGAAAAATGTGAACACGGAGATTTGGTTGTTCTTATGCATGAAACACAAAATGTTAACATGCAAGTGCAGCAAGTAATTAAGAAACCAAATAGAATTTTGGCATTTTATTGCCATTTGGTTAGAATGTAAAAATAGGCAAATCTTTTTCAACTGTTGTGTGTTGGTGCGGCTGCGCATTGAGTACTGTGTATAGTTGTGATCCCCACATTACTGGCATTGGATGCCGTTCAAAAGAGACTCGCTATAGGTACCTGGGATGAAGGAGCTGAGTTATCAAGAACAGTTTAGGCCTTTATTCAATAGCTTTTAGAAGAATAAGATTAGATTACTTGTTGGGCGAAGGGCCTGTTTCTACACTAAGTCCACACCAACCCGCTGAAGCGCAACCCACCCATACCCCTACATTTACCCCTTACCTAACACTACGGGCAATTTAGCATGGCCAATTCACCTGACTGTGGGAGGAAACCGGAGCACCCGGAGGAAACCCATGCAGACACGGGGAGAACGTGCAAACTCCACACAGTCAGTCGCCTGAGGCGGGAAATGAACCCAGGTCTCTGGCGCTGTGAGGCAGCAGTGCTAACCACTGTGCCACCGTGCCGCCCACATTAAGGGATGATCTTGTTGAAATATACAAGATTCTGAGGGGCTTGATGGCGTAGATGTTGAGAAGATGTTTCTATTAGTGGGCAAGTCGTAAGCTAAGGGACATGGTTACAGAAAAAGAGAGATTCATTTAAAATGGAGAAATGAAGAAATTTCTTCTGAGGGTTGTGAATATTGGAATTCTCTACTGTAGGGACTGTCGAGGCTAGATTGAAATATTGAGGAGTTTAGGTTATGATGAGGTAAAGACAGAAGAATTGAGGCCTTTGGAAGCTCAGCCATGATTTTATAATATGATGAAGGAGGCTTTCTTAGGTTAAAGATAATGCAGCTGACGTGTAAAAGAGTCAGCAAAGTGAATTGAGCAGCTTTTAATACCTACCCTTGCACATTCTTCTAATTGGCTTAACATTTTGAAAAAAATTAGGATTAGTATGATTGCCTTTTGGTACTCAGCACAGAACTGGCTTTGATTACTTGACTCAACAATCTGAATATTTATGTATGATAAACTCTTCAGAAGCTTAAGGGCTGCTAGCCAGCTGAGAAATAAGTTGTTCAATCCGAAGCTTCACCAGCATAATATCATTTGAACCAAAATGCGACAAGTATTGTTTGTTTATTTTGATGAAAAAATGTTGTACTTTTTCAGAAGAATGAGCCATGTTGTGTTGAAGTAAATGTTAATAAAATGAAGTGTCAGCTTGAAACTTCCCTATAGCATTTTATTCTTGTTCTGCATTGAAGTTTAAATGTTTTGTGTTGACACTTTACTGTAAAATCAAAGGTCTGTGATGCCTTTTCTCCCCTTTTGATATTCCTTTGTCAGGGTTGATTCTGAATTTTCCAACTATTGTTTACCGTGTGATCATTGGTTCAGTGCCAAGTGTGTCTTTTAACCTTGAAATATGAAAGTAATGGAATTAGTTCTGTTGTGCACTTGCTTTGAAATTTGCAAACCAAGGTCATTTTCAACTTCTTTTAAACGAGTGACCGAGTGGGGAACCTTCTGGGGAACTAAAGCCATGTTCGAAATGGCTCCGACAGCACAGCAGTTGCCTCTGTAATTAAGAACAGTGGCAAGAATGTGAAGCATGTGGTTCATTTTCTGTATCTTGGGAGCCTTGTAGCAAAGGCATACAGACAATAAAATCTGTTAATGTCTTCAGTGTTTCAGGCCAGTTCAGCTGACTGAGGAAAAGAGTATTTGCGTGCCAGAATGTCAAAAACCTTGACCTTCGTCGCAGTTATCAGTCAGCAATGATCCCCTGAGCTCATATGTGCTTTGGAGAAATGGACATACTGCAGCAGGCATCTTTTAAAGCCCTGGTGATCTCTTCAGTTGTACCTTTTAAGTTCTCCAAATGCTATACAAATACCCCAGTATCAAATGCTAATAACTCAAATTGGACATGTCAAGCTTCAGACATACAAATTAGTTGAAAGTTATTTGGAGCCATGCAGAAATCTCCCAGAAAGACTGCAGACACACACAATATAAGGATGCACCAAAGAAATCAAATATCCCTGTCATTTACTCAAATCCTCTCTTCTCTCTCCACAGAAGGACTGTATTGTTACTCCTTGGGATGACTTTTTTTTAAACATTGGGTTTTTCTCTTTGGTCTTCAGGACTTCCTTTTTCATTCTCAGTAATTTATTCAGGCTGTGCAATCACATAGAAACATTTACTTTCTCCATTTGTGTAAAATTATTATTAGGGTTTCTTCTTTTAGACCAGGAGAGTGGCAAAGATACCAAGCAAGTAAATTTTTATTTGGGAATCCACTACCTAACCGCTACCTAACAATGCTGTGTGGGAATACCTTCACAAGGATTTCAGCAGCTCATGATCACCTCCCTTGAGTATATTTGGGAGTGAGTGATAAATGTTGACCTTGCCAGCAGTGTCCACATCCCATTAATGAACATTTTTAAAAAATCCTTGAAGCCCCTCGGACCAACAAGTGAGTGACTTTCCCATATACAGCATGTTGTGGATCTGCCAGCTAAGCAGAGAAATTGCTTCATGCTGTAATGATTTTTATTAATAAAATGTTGGAGCATTTTAATTTGATGCCAGCCTACTGCCTTAACCCGAACTCGCACGCTATTGAAATAAGTGATCATCCACTACTCCTCTGCACTGTCCCTAAAAAGTCACTTGAGGTCCGGAGTTTCTTACTCCAACTGCTCACCAGGATTTGTGGTGTCTTTTCATGGTTGCTGCTGTCTGCTGACTTCATGATGAATGGTGCAAGTTCCATTGTCTCCTGTAATGGTTTGTTACTTTGGCTAGAAGCTTCCCCAGCCTGTGTTTCTGCGCTTCTCAGTCTGTGTTTCTGAACTTCCCTGAAGGTATATCTTCCTGTGGTTACCAGTGAAAAAAATCAACAAAGAGTAACATTATTCTGAAGGGTGAATAGGGTCTTGGAAATATTTCATTCTCTGAATCAAAGTCGGGTGGTCATGTAGACTTAAGAAGTTTATAAGATGTCTGAAGTCATGGAACCATACTGGAGTGCTGGGGTTTGGCTAATGATTGTCTGTGAGCTTCCCTGCTCTCCCTGAAAATAAAAAAAGATGCAAACTGGAGGTGGGAGCAGCCATCTCCAGTGCAGACATGATGGGCTGACTGGCCTCCTTCTGATCTGTAACAGTTGTGTGAAAGTTGTATTACACCTGTCCATCACTTACTGGCATTTGGTTTTCTTAAATTATATCACATTTTCTACGTGGAAATAAATTTTTGGGTTTTTTTTTTCTACATCATGAGTGACTTCCTGTAAAATCCTAAAATTGCACTCTGCACTCTTCTAGATAGAAGTGACCCTCTTTTATCTCTTTCCCTGTCACCCCACCCCACCAATTCCCATGATTTAATATTAATTGGTATGGCATCTTCATAGTTCTCTGCACTATGTATTAATTTATATTTCTTTCAGATACTTTATAGCCAGGCTTTAAATAAACTTGTGTGTGTAGTAGGAATTGACTGTTGTTCTCTCTCTCTCTTTCTCCCACCCCCGTGCTCCTATTTTGAGTAGAACAAGATATAGTAATCCAGATATTGACTGGTGGCAACTGTGTGACTTGATCATTGGCTTCCTCAAGCTTTGATTTTTAAAGTTTGACCATTTAGCATTCAGCATTCTGTTAACTTTGCTGCTCTTTTGATTAAACTGATACTCCTAGACCTTTCTTAAACTCATCTAATTTCTCTTAAACTGTTATGTTGATCTCCAACAGTGCTACCTTCCCAGTGTTCATTAACTCCATTGCCGATCATCGCTGACTATTTATGTTCATATCTTGTGTCCTGCTACTGTAGTATTGGGCAAACATTTTACTGTTACATTTGTGATGCAGTGTTTAAATGAAATTTAAACTTCTCTGATGACATTGCTAATGTGCTTCAGTATGCTGCTGTGCTGTTCATCTCCATGAACCCCTTCATCCTTTCTCTTTATGGGATTTATAGAAGTAATCTTTCTTTGCTTTAATTTATTTCATCTAATTCAGATCATGCCTCTTTAATTTGTTTTATGTACTGGACTTGCATATCCATCATTATTCCTTTCATGTGTTCTACTGAAATGCTGATAAAATTTCTTCTAAGATCCATTTGTTCTTTTTTCTCTTTGGTCTTCACAGTTTTATATACCTCACTGTCGAGAGTGTTGATCATGTTCACGTTAAAATTGTGTGTTCTCTGGAGGTACTACAACTTCTGTTTCCTGTATATTGATGAAATATTTACAAATATGTTGCCAATAAGTGTACTGCCTCTTGCAATGGGTCATGTGTTATATTTCACAACTGACTCCAGGTCACTTGTAGGTTTTGTTTTCTGCTTCATATTGGATTAATTGAAGGCACCTTTAAGTTTTACATGTTTTTGTGAAGCATGTCCTTGGGTAGCTTTATAACACAAGTTTTTTGACTTTGAACAGACCTCGAGGTATAGAAATAATTCCAAGTAGTTCAATTGGTATTTTTCCCCTCAGGGTCAACTTAACTTTTGTGTTGCTAATGACATGTGAAACTAAAAAAAAAACCTTTTTTTTTCTCCCCCCTGCTTTTCTGTCACTCACCTGAAATGTGTGCCGAATTATTATTTGGTATTTCCACCACATAATAGTTCTGTACTGCCATAGCAGGCTTCAGATCGGAGATGTTAATTCTGTTGTAATGGCTGTGACTTGAAATGTTAACTCTACTCTATTCCTGACCTGAATATTTCAATATATTTCTGAATTTTTTGTTCAATTTCTGGTTTCTAGCATTCAGGTTTTTTAAAAAAAATAATGCTTGCAATGATTTTTATCAAGACAGCATGTTGTTTTGACAGGTGATCATCGTTTGTATTCTTCATTTTATGTGATTCACCTAACTTCCCAAACACATGAACTCTAACAGTGAGTTCTTCACGCCATTTGTATATTTGAAAGTTTTGAAGTTGACCTTCATTTCCAATCCCCCTTTAAAGCAGGCAGATTATTTTATTTCTCCCTATCATTTGTCCCAGCAATATTCTATTTTTGCTTTTCTTTGCTGTGAAAAAACTATGATTCTATTTTAAGCAATTTGGATAATCAAAAAATACGTCATGATTCTAAAGCTACACTTTTTTTTCTAGCTAAGACATAAGCTGGATTCTCTCCCGTAACAGTTACTAAGCTGTGGTGTTGTTTGCAATGCAGTTATTTTTTTTAATCTGATTAAAAATTCCTGTAAGCTGTTAATTTATTTGGATATACTTTTGAATTTTTTTTTGTTTTCCAGATCAAAGACTTATGATACGGTGTTTTCACCCAGTCCTACAGATTATGAAACAAAACCTGAACGGAAAAAGTCCACCTCCAACGTGAGTATTTTAATGTGCTTTTTTCTTTTATCTTTCCTTCGCCTTTTTGGTCTTTCTAGGTTATGCAACTGTGTGGGTAACTTGGCTAACCTATTTCTGAGCCTCTGCCACCTCTTGAGTGCCAAGTGGTCTTTTGTACAAATCATCAGATGGTAAAGTACATTAAAATAGCTGGAGTTAAGTGCTCAATAGGCTGAGGAACAAACATTACATTTACCAATTTTTATGTTGTTTTCAGCTGTACCTTTTCAGTATGTCCATGACTTATTGTCCATTTACTGAAGTTAATAAGCTAATTGACCTGAGTCTTTCTTAATTGTAGAAACACACTTCGACATTGTCATAAATGGCTATGTTCAAACCTGGATTCAGTTTAGTGCTTCTATGATTTTCTTTTTTAAAATGTATGCATTAAAGTATACATTATTTTACATTTTTTAAAAAGACTTCAGAAATGTGTGGAAGATAATAATTCTATTTGATAGCCTTTCTGTTCTGAAACTGTCAGTTTAGCCTGGGCACATCTAAACACCTCAATGGTTTAGATCTCGGAGCTAATTTTCAAGTAATTCCAAGGCCATTTCTTTTCTTTGCTGGGCTGTTAAAAATAGAAATGCAACCTGATGGGGAACCGCAAGGTTCAGTCTTTTTTGTTTTTGGAACGTTATCCAAATCTAAATCCTAAGGGGCAACTTTTTCACGCAGAGGGTGGTACGTGTATGGAATGAGCTGCCAGAGGAAGTGGTGGAGGCTGGTACAATTGCAACATTTAAGAAGCATTTGGATGGATATATGAATAGGAAGGATTTGGAGGGATATGGGCCAGGTGCTGGCAGGTGGGACTAGATTGGGTTGGGATATCTGGTTGGCATGGACGGGTTGGACCGAAGGGTCTGTTTCCATGCTGTACATCTCTATGATTCTATAAATGCTTTCAGCAACTCTTTAAGTGAACATGGAATTTGCTGCAGCAGACTATTGCTCTATGCATTCCAACTGAACATTTCCAATGTTTCAGTTCCGTCCCTTTTCAGAAGCTACTGATCCATATTTGAGTTTCACTGGTATCTTCAGATGGTTAAATGAATCAAGGAAATATTGTTAATGACGTATGATGTGGCTAAATGGCTGTTGGAACAGGCATGAGAAGAAATGTCTTCACTGAGTGGTGGGCCTGTAGACTTCTCGATCACAAAGTGGTTGTGTTCAAAACATTGCATATTCTCAAAAAGGAGTTAAATATAGTTCTTTTGGGTTGAAGGAATCAAAGGGTATGACTGAAAAGCATGAACAGGGTATTGAGTTGGATGATCGGCCATTATGATTTTGAATGAAGGGTTGAAAGGCCTATTGTTTTCCTATTTTCCAGTTTCTATATTTATATGTTGCAAAGTGACTGATGCCATCTGACAGTCTTATTTTTAAGGTCTGCTAAGCCAGAGGCAGCAGTGGGGTTTTTATTCCTGGTGGAGAAAGGCTGATAGTACAGAATAAGTGATCAGAATGTGATCACTTAATGGTGTGTCTAACTGCCAGACTGGAGAGAACAGACAGTCCCACTGGGGTGGGAGTTGGGGAGGGAGGACATGGTGGCAGAGAATGTAATAAGTAAAGCTAAAAGAAAAGAAAGGAATGCAATTGGTTTCACAATCTGAAGCTGTTGAACTCAATATCAATTCCATCAGGTTGTAAAGTGTCTAGACTAATAATGTTGTTCCTCTAGTTTGTGCTGTTATTTGCTGGAGCATTGATGCATGCCAAGGACAGATAAGTGGGCAAGTGAGATTTTTTTTTTGATCATTTTAACTTTAAGGTTAGGAAAATACCATTGAAATTAGAATATAAAGTACGGGGATTCTTTTTCAGCTGTATGGAAACAATGCTAGGGCTGTAATTCAATTACCTTTCGAAACATGTTCTGAAATGCAAAACACAAATGCCATGGTGCTCCTGTGCTCTAGTATTATGTATGCCAGATCCCCTTGCATACACAGCAGAACCAGCAGGTCTTCTAATCTGACTTGTGTGTATTGTATTGCAATCCTGTTCGAGATCAAGAAAAGTTCAAATATCCAAACTTTATACATCAACAGAAATTAAATAAAACAAGTGTCATAAACTTAAATAGCTGATAAAGATTTATACTGTAAGCCTAGTTGTACTTATTCTGCCCAAGGGTTTTCCTTCTTACATATCACAAGAATCTTAGAGGTTTTAATTTGCTTTACTATTCCTGGGACTAATCCAAAGTTATGCTTCAGGCCTCTGGAATTCATTCCAATTCTCCTCCGTATTCCAGCTTTCTCCAAGACACACGATGTTTTGTATGTTTCCTATGAGTTTTAACTAAGTGACTCTTCATTTTTTTTTTCCCTTTTATAAAAACACATGATTGTAAACTTAATAGCAACTAGTTTATTGACAGAAAGTCAACTGCCTGATTGCATCCCTCCAAGGTAATTCTGGTATAGAAACCATGATAAAGAAATTCAACAGGTTTAAAGGCAGCTGTGGAGAAAAATGTTTGAAGTCCAATGTAACTTCTTCAAAATTAACAAGTATGGGAAATGTAATTTTCTTTTTTTACTTTACTAAATGGTGGGGAAGAACATGAGAAAGGGACCATGGGAGAAGGATGATGGAGAGGGAACCTCGCCATGCAATTGAAGAGGTGTAATATTTGCTCTTTTGCCTTCACCCTCCTTACTCTCCAAGGCCCCAAGCGTGCTCTCAAGGTGAAGCAACTTGTACCTCCTTCAATCCTCTCTTTATTTTATTCTATGCTCACAAACATTGTGGTGATGAGATACAAACTGGGAGACCACTTGGCAGAACATCTCTGTCCACAGGCATGTTTACAGCTTTTGGGTTCTATTTTCAGTTGCACCAACTTGCTCTTTACCTCACAATTTTGTTTTAGGTCTGCAGCAAATTCCAGTAAAGCCCAGCGCAAGATGGTTGAACAGCAGTTCATTTTGATTTAGACACTTTTGCAATCTTCTGTGCTCAACTTCACACCATGAACTCTGCCCTCCAAGTGTGGTAGGCTTTGGGATATTCTCAAACAGAAATAGAAACTTTTTCTTTTGTCTTCATTGCAACTGTTTGATTTCATACCTGTTGCAATTAATTTATATTGTTAATGGATGTAATTGTCCTGTTCCCTAATTTTGTCTATCAAGCTGCTTTCACTTTCCTTTTTATATCTGGGAAATATACTTACAATATAAATCTTTTGTTGAAGTTAAGACTAGACCACCTGACTCCATTTAAGCTCAGACACCTATTTTCACACTCTCTTATCAAATGGGTTTATAAGATAAACAAAGGTTGGCTTTTAACTGTATTTAACTCCAGAATTGTTTGAATTGCATTCACCTGAAAATACGTGCCAACTTATTTCCATTTATCTTTATCCTCCGTTCCAAAAGCTGGAAATTCTATTCTAAGCTCATGAATCGTGAACTACAATTGTGTACAGCCTCCCAGGATCTGAACTACTGAGAACTGATACAGAATACCTACTATTGCCAATTGGCTTAAGATCTGGTAACTGAAAGCAGAGGTCAAGTTTCACTAAGCTGCATGCTTTTACTAAATCATATGATATCAAAATACAGTGGGTGTATTAGAAGAGAAAATGTCGGAAAAGCTCAAAAGTCAGGTGACATCAATGGAGAAAGGGGAAAAAGGAACAGTTGATATTTTGTCAATAGCCTTTCGTGAGAATTGAAACCATTTAGAGATGTGAAAGAGGAGCAAATGAACAACAGTGTCTGCAATATGATACCAAGCTGGCAGAAGTTCAATGCAAGATTAAAGGAAGTGGCAGTGGTGCCTAAATCACTACAGAAAATTATGGGAGCCAGTAAAATCTGCCATTCCCTTTAGTTATACAATAGAAATAAAACAGGAAAGCAGTGGAAATTATTATAACCAATTCTTCTTTACTTTCAAATATCCCTCTTTAACTTGGATCATTTTTACTTTTCTTTTTTTTTCATTAGCCTTCCAAGACTAACGCAACCTATCACAAGCTCTTTAAACACGTTGAAAAGGATGAAATATTAAAACAAAGTAAGTGGACAAGTAACTCGTGTCTTATGATTGATCAGTCCCATGTCATAAATGCCTAACTTCTGTTTGTCATGGAGTCACGGTTCAGCACATATATACACCCTCTCATTGCAAGGTGAGATCAGTCCCTCCCTTCATGCTAACAAAAGACCAAATTGACAATTTTCATGTTTCTGTTTTGTCGTTTAGCTGTGTTGTCTTGTTATGCGGGCGTTGCACATTTTCTGGTATAGTTTCTTAACTGTCAATTGTGAGCCTACACTGAGTTAATGCTTTTTTAATGGCCTAGTCAAATACTATGGGATCACAGATAAATGTAACCCTCAGAGCTGAATTTGCTCAGCTGATGTCATTGGATAAGGCTTTCTATTGGCCGCCTTTCCAACTCTCACTCCAAATTCAGTGGCACAATTTTGGTTCTCTTGTTACTCTAAGTTGGAACTATCTCGGAAGAAGCAGGAACTGAATAGGGGAATATTTCTGTGGATAAGCTCAGCCTGTCATTGCAAAACTTCATCAACTGGGTGTCAGTGCTTTGGAAGTATTTGCACATTTTAACAAAAATGGCCTCACTAGCTGTATCAAGTTAAAATGTTTTGGTGACTTAAGAATGGAAGCCTGAAAAGTAACTTTCTTTGCTGAAATTTTCACAGTTAAGCACTTTTTTTTTTAGGCTTTACATGTGCTCTACAAAAAGACATACTGTACCAAGGGAAACTGTATGTATCTGAAAACTGGATTTGCTTTAATTCCAAAGTCTTTGGAAGAGATATTAAGGTTTGTACATTTCACTGGTTACTCGGTGGCAAAGGGATGGCTTTGTTAAAATGGACCATTATGATATTTTTTAATTGGAAATTTACACCTTTTTATCTAGTGGTCTATTTCTGTTAAGTTATAAACTGTCCATTAAAACTAGTTCACAACAAAACATTTGCTTCCTCGTTGTTGGTATTACCTTAGCTATCTGTCTTGACAATAATAATGATTTCACCTCTGGTGATAAAAGGGATAACTTTGATCTGTTCCCAGTCTGGAGTTTTGGTGGGGTGGATAGACAGATGGAAGCTTGTAAACTTAACCTGTGTTTTACGGTTTTAAAATTTAACAATGTACTTCCAAATTATCTTCTAAAAATTTATTTTCCAATTAAGCACTTTTTTTTACAATTTTAGATTGCAATACCTGCCTTTTCCGTGACTCAAATTAAGAAACATAAAACTGCTTTACTCGTACCAAATGCTCTATGCATATCAACAGAACTTGAGAAAGTGAGTACCTAGTTATGCAGTGAATCCAGTTACTCTGGAGAATTTGATGTACAAGGTAGTTCACAGCATGGATAATTCGCCACTCAATGTAGCTGGGGTTTACTAATGCTATTTTAAACTCTGTTTTGTTGCAGTTTATGTTTGTTTCATTGCTCTCCAGGGATGCGACCTACAAGCTGCTTAAATCTGTTTGTGTACATCTGGAGGTGAGTCCTAGTAATTAAAGTGAAGGTTAGTGTCCAGATGATTTTTGGATTGAGTGTTTTTAAGAAGGTCAATCAGCCTGTATTGCACTGAATTGTTTAACCTTTTTAATTCAGCTATTCTTGTGGTAAGTAAAGGAGAAAGCCACTTCTTTTGTCCCCAGGAATCCTAGTATTCGGGCAGCTTGCAAGTGTTAGACAGGCTGGAGTGGAGTAAAACAATTTTACTGCAGAATCTGTCAGCCTACAAGGCTTAGTTAATTGTTTGAAATGTGTGAAAATCTTCCACTTTTTTTGA
Organism: Hemiscyllium ocellatum; assembly: GCF_020745735.1. NCBI lineage: Eukaryota > Metazoa > Chordata > Chondrichthyes > Orectolobiformes > Hemiscylliidae > Hemiscyllium > Hemiscyllium ocellatum. The sequence goes on from NC_083402.1 coordinate 77,838,914, forward strand.
ATGATTGATTTTTGATTGTGCAATAGGTTTGTAACATGTTGCTCCATAAGTTTTATGAATTATAGTATACTTTCCAGTTGCGTGACAGGCACATCAGACTATCTCTGACAACATTAGAATTTCCACCAAGGGTAGGAACCTTGCTGAACTCTGCCTGGAGTTCTGTTCACCAAGCCCCTGCCCCCGCAGCCAGATTATCCAAACAGATGGCAGTCTGTTGGCTCCACATTTCCTACTTACAGGACATGCTTGTGCATACCTGCAGTCAGCAAAAGTTGGTCGAAGTGCTAGACAGCATGCAAGTCCTGACGTCTCGGAAGAGACAATGCTGGCTGTTATTGAGATGATGATTACTGAGATTGTAGCTGGTTGAGAGGGTGAAATGAGCTAGATGACAGCACCTTTGTAGCTACTCGCACACTTCCTGCTCTTCCCCTGAAATTATTCCTGTCTCCATTGCACATTTATTTCTAATTTGAGCATGCAGATAGTTTAAGCGCACACTTTTTTTTTCCCCTCAATGCAGTGAAAACTTCCCCATCTGCCCTCCTCTTTAGATACCTACAGAGTGCAGCTTTGTATAATAGTGGGCAGGCATTAAGAAGACCTCAATGAAGAAGGTACTGACTCCACTGGTTACAGTCACTCACTTTGACACACTTGGCCACCAACTCAGATACTTGTATTGCAATTGGCATGCAACTTAAGGGATAGCATAGGGGCAGCCCTCATGGGTTGTTGATGTTGAGCACAAATGCTCTTTAGTCAGGGCATAGCAATGGTTTTGCAAGAATCTGAGCTCAAATTTGGAAGCAAAAGACTAGTATGACAGTTGCCAGAGGAATGCTGATGGGTATGCAGAATGGAATGCTGGTGCACTGGGAAGCCTGCTGGAAAGTATTCTATTCTGACAATGTGAAGCAGTCCAGCACTAATTTGGATAATGCTTTACATTTAAGCTCAAAAACCTCCTTTCCAAAAATGGAAGTGTTTGGCCAATTCTGTGGATCCAACCATAATCGGAAAGATGTTCCACCAGAAGTCTGAGCACGACTGTGGAAGCTCCAGTTGATATCATGAAGACCAGTTTGGTGCCCTGCAATGTTAGACTGCTGTCACCATGGCTATGGATTCCAATATTCAGAGCACATTGCAAACTGTCATAATCGTCCCGCTATTTGGCTTGTGGCAGATTATTAGTTTCTGTGAGGCACTGGCGTAAGAGTGTGGCAGTGTCTCCACGGAGCATGAATTTGTTGTCCTCTCTCGGTGTTGGCATTTAATTCTCCCATGTTTGCCAGTGTCTCTTGACCAACTAACAGAGCGTGCTTCACCTACACTAAGATGAAGTCCACTCATGGCTATTCTAGGTGCATGGATATTTAAGACCATCCTTTAAAGTCATTTGCAGTTTCCTCCACTCAAAAGTCAGCAGCCATACTATAGTTACTGGATTGTGTAGGAATGTTAGGACACACAAGAACCGGGTAAAGGAATACACAGGCTGATCATTGTATGCAATATGGATTAATTTCATTTATACATTGGGTTTGACATATTTTCTGATGAAGGGCTTTTGCCCGAAACGTCGATTTTGCTGCTCCTTGGATGCTGCCTGAACTGCTGTGCTCTTCCAGCATCACTAATGTGGGCGGCACGGTGGCACAGTGGTTAGCACTGCTGCCTCACAGTGCCAGAGACTCGGGTTCAATTCCCGACTTAGGCGACTGACTGTGGAGTTTGCACATTCTCCTGGTGTCTGCGTGGGTTTCCTCCGGGTGCTCCGGTTTCCTCCCACAGTCCAAAGATGTGTGGGTCAGGTGAATTGGCCATGCTAAATTGCCCGTAGTGTTAGGTAAGGGGTAAATGTAGAGGTATGGGTGGGTTGCGCTTTGGCGGGTCGGTGTGGACTTGTTGGGCCGAAGGGCCTGTTTCCACACTAAGTAATCTACAGAATCTAATCTAATCTTCAGAATCTAATCCAGGATCTGGTTTCCAGCATCTGCAGTCATTGTTTTTGCCTCGTTGAAATATCTTGTGTTTAGTATTTTTTTGAAATTTCCACATTGTGACCAAATAGATGTCTTGTTAATGCATTAAAAGAGAGCGAGGAAGATATTATGTCTGTTGCTGAATTGAGTCACAGTTTTTGTGTCATGTCTCTGAAGAACGATTTCAAACAACTCAGCTGGAAAGGGGTTATAAGGAATGACTTGCCTCTCACTCCTCTTCTTTCTCTATCTTCCGAGTTGCTCTTCAAATGATGGAAGCATGGGTTTTTCTTGCATGATGCCAAAGTTGTATAGCAGGCAACAGACCACATCAAAACTTGACCCCCATTCTCCTGCAAAGTGCAGGACTCCTTTAATGTGCTTTACATGTTGGAAGCTTTGTTTCAGCATGAAAAAAGACCCAAGAGTTACCTGACTTAGCACATTTTTAATGGAGTGGCACAGCTTTCATGTATTTATGCTATGCAAGAGAGTGTGGGTTATATGACAGTTATCAACCACACAGTCGGTAGATAACTTATCTAGTGGCCAATCTTTGCATGCTGATGTTATCATGTGCTTGTTTTGCATACTTCGAGCAGTCATTCACACAACACACCAAGCTCCCAAAATGACCTCTGGCCTGCCCCACCCCAAAAGTTTCCATGGGTCTTGGGTGCCATTTTGATTCCCTAGCATCTCTCATACGAACAGCAGCCAGTGCTGTGGTGGTCAAACCTTTACACTGGCAGTCTAAACCAGGAACTGTTTGTTTTATGTTTTAACGTAATTGGAATATTTAATTCAATATGAAGACAAATGTCTTCTTAAAAAGATTGAAATACCTCAGTAATTTACTAGAAGGAACACACAAGTTATCAAGTTTTAAGACCATTATTGTAACGAACATTTGATTAAACACTATATCAGTCACTAACTTGCATACTAAAGTTTTTTTTTAAAAGAATGTCCTCATTTAACTTGTTAAAGTAACCAACAATCCTGCTTCACGGTTATACTTTACTCTCCTCTTTAAGTGGACAGCACGTTCTCGGGAACCCATCCAAAACTGTTACCATCTTCCAGTAGATGACTTGCTTCATCTCTTTTTTTTTTCCCCAGTTGGATTACAGCCATTTAACTGACTGAGACACCCAGAAGTTTCCACCCTATAGCTAAAGCCAGGCAAATCTTCCAGCTTCACTTACATCCTCACAAATGTGTTTTCTTCAATATGCACGAGGGCTCCCAGCTGCACTCAGTACAATTCATCAGAGGTTGGCTGCCTCGATCACCCTCAATCAATGCTCACACGTGTTGCAGACTTATCTGCTTAGAAGTTCAGGAAACCTTAAAAAAAACTTGATATCACAATGGCTTTTTATTGTTTTATCCTTTTGTAAAGGCCTTCCCAATGATCATATGAATTACATGAGCCCCTGTGTCAAAGTAGAAATGCTGATGTGCTATTCTTTCAGTCCTCAACTCCGTGCTATCTTGCAATTATCTCAACCATTTATAGTATAGCTGTTTAGGAAACCTGGCATTGCTAACAAGACTGTTACTAACAGTATACTCAATTGTCACAGATGACCTTATTTACAACCTGCACCACCTCAGAGTCCTAGAGATGTACAGCATGGAAACAGACTCTTCGGTCCAACTCATCCATGCCAACCAGGTATCATAGAATCCCTACAGTACCGATACAACTAATCTAGTCCCATTTCCCAGCACGTGACCTGTATCCCTCTAAACCATTCCTATTCATATAGTCATCCAGATGCCTTTTAAATGTTGTGATTGTACCAGCCTCCACAACCTCCTCTGGCAGTTAATTCCATATTTGTACCACCCTCTGTGTGAGAAAGTTGCCCCTTAGGTCCCTTTTTAAATACATCCCCTTCCTCTCTAAACCTAAGCCGTCTAGTTTTGGACCAACCCCCCACCCCCACCACCACCACCACCAATCCAAGGGAAAAGACCTTGTCTATTTTCCCTATCCATGTCTCTCATGATTTTATAAACCTCTATAAGGTTCCCCCACAGCCTTCAATGCTCCAGGGCAACCCTTAGCCTCTCATCATTTAAGGTTTGACAACCATTCCACCCAAGCTTATCGGCAGAGTCCAGAATGAGTCACTTGACCTCTTCAGTCTTCCAAATTATTTCAAGAAAGAAATCGTCCCAAAACACAATCTTTTAAACTTTCCGTTTCTTAAGAACAGTTGAGAAAGAAAAGTGAATGTATTCTTTATGTTTGATAGTAATCAAATAAAATCAAAACTAATTAATTTCTCAAGCAGTTAGACTCTGGCTCTGAAAGTTTAAAATTTTACTATATGGTTTGGGAGCATTGGCTTACAAATGTAATTAAAATCTTGTAAGTGAATGCACAAGCCCTAACTTAGTTTCTTTGATGTGCTGAATGGGTAATTCAAGAGTGTTGAAAAGTTCTACAGTGAATCCCAAATTCTGACCTTCTGTATTGCATTGTTCAACACTTTTTTTAATAGGACAGAACTGATGATATCAGTCCAAATCCATCCTCCCTTGAAAATAGTTTCAGAGCTGAACGTCCAACATCTTTGCCTCTGGTAAGTAGACACTGATTACCACCTTTTGGTTTCTAAAAGACTTTTTTTCTATTCTTTAGTATCATCATAAAATATATCATGAAGTTTAATTTTGCTGTTATAAGGGACTGGTCACTCATTTATATTGAAAAGTATCTATCTTGTCATTGTTATATATGTCTTAAATTCTCTGTGTATCCTTTTTAAAGTGTTAATTCATTTTCACAATCTTGCCAGTAGGGTAGCTACCAGTTCAGGCAAGCATTTCCAAAGTAGGTGTCAGAATTCCGTGTTAAGTCCCAAACTACAATTTTGGGGTCATGAGCTCCAAGTTAGCAATGGCCAATGACCATGAAAGGTTCATTTCCTAAAACTGAAGTGCTTCACCGTTACTCCATAGAGAAGTACGGCACAGAAGCAAATCCTTGGTCCAGCTTGTCCATGCAAACCAGGTGTCCTAAGTTAAGGATTAACTTTAATATTTGTTAATATTCGGGCACATAGCTCCTAAACCCATCCAGATGTCTTTCAAATGCTGTAGTTGTACCAACTTCCACCACTTTCTCTGGCAGCTCAATCCACATATGCCCCACCCTCTGTGAAAAAGTTGCCCCTTAGATTCCTGTATCTACTCCCCCCTCACCTTAGATCCTTTTTTTTTTATATCTTCTCCCCCCTCACCTTAAACCTATGCCATGTAATTCTATACTCCCTTACCCTTTGGAAAAATACCATGACTATGTGCCCTGTCCATGTCTCTCATGCTCTTACAAACATCTATAAGCTGAAAATGTGTTGCTGGTTAAAGCACAGCAGGTTAGGCAGCATCCAAGGAACAGGAAGTTTGACGTTTCGGGCCAGAGCCCTTCATCAGGAATGAGGAGAGTGTGCCAAGCAGGCTAAGATAAAAGGTAGGGAGGATGGACTTGGGGGAGGGGCGATGGAGATGTGATAGGTGGAAGGAGGTCAAGGTGAGGGTGATAGGCCGGAGTGGGGTGGGGGTGGAGAGGTCAGGAAGAAGATTGCAGGTTAGGAGGGCGGTGCTGAGTTGAGGGAACCGACTGAGACAAGGTGGGGGGGAGGGGAAATGAGGAAACTGGGGAAATCTGAGTTCATTCCTTGTGTTGGAGGGATCCCAGGCGGAAGATGAGGCGCTCCTCCTCCAGCCGTCGTGTTGTTATGTTCTGCCGGTGGAGGAGTCCAAGGACCTGCATGTCCTCGGTGGAGTGGGAGGGAGAGTTAAAGTGTTGAGCCACGGGGTGGTTGGGTTGGTTGGTCCGGGCGTCCCAGAGGTGTTCTCTGATGCGTTCCGCAAGTGAGCGGCCCGTCTCCCCAATATAGAGGAGGCCACATCGGGTGCAGCGGATGCAATAGATGATGTGTGTAACACTATAAGGTCAGGCATCGGCCTCCATCGCCCCAGGGAAAATAGTCTCAGCTTATTCTGCCTCTTCCCCATAGTTCAAACAGTCCAACCCCAGCAATATCCTTTTAAATCTTTTCTGCACGCTTTCAAGTTACATAAAATCTCTCCTACAGAGTCCTGAATTGAATGCAATATTCCAAAAGTGTCCTATACCACAGGACAGAACCACGGTCCTGTACAGCCACAACATGACATCCCATTCCAGTAAAATGTGACTGCCTGAAATCCATTGTTAGGCAAGGAAGTTGTTCAAAACCATTTCCATTTGACTTTCTGTGGTAAATTCTCAAAGTATTGAAGCATGGACGGATAATGCCAGGTTTGTCATCTCCTGTGGCTTGATAACTGTGTCTAATAAACGGAGTCCAAGCAAAATGTTTGGCTCCATTTGCCATCAGAAGAAAGAAAATCACTATTGTGTTATAACTTCACACCAAGCTCAGGACTAGTGACGTAGGTTGCCATGTTTACAGTCCTGTATCACATCTGATCAAAATGATTGCAGGAATATCCAGTAGCTAGAAAGAAATACACACTTGTGCCTGATTAAATCAGAGGTCCTTATTTTGCTGGCAAAAACTGTATGTCTTCATAGTTAAATTCACCAAGAGTGGGGGAAGGTTAAAGCAAACATCTAAAACCATAAATAGTGGGTTAACAGTCCTGTAAGAAGTGGTGGTTACTTGATGCACATGAAAATATGGATTTTTTTAAACCCTGGAATGTTCCTTTTATAGAGTGCACCCTTTGATCAGAAATGTAAGTGCAATAACACGGGTCTAATTCCATTGTACTGTATAGCAGGATCAGAATTTTTTTTTTCTCTCTCCAGCCTTTCTTCATTCAAGCATGGTTCTTTTTGTCAGTGTCAGCCTGTTTATTTGTTTATGCGATACAACTTTCAGGTGCATTAGAGTTAATCTATACAGAATTGAAATGAGCTTTTTTCCTTTATGGTAATGTTAATGGATATAAAAGTCCTTTTTGAGCAAGAGATGAAGCAACAGCCTAGTGGTATTACTGCTGCACAGTTCATCTGGAGACCCAGGTAATGTTCAAATTCCAATGGTGGAATTTGAATTCAGTTTTTAAAAAAAAATTTGGAATTCTGATGATGGTCATTATTGATTGTTGGAAAAATCCATCTGGTTCACTACTGTACTTTTAGGAAAAGAAATTGCCATCCTTACCTGCTCTGGCCGACATGTGACTCCAGATCCACAGCAATGTGGTTGAGTCTTAACTAGTGTCTGGACAGTTCAGGTTGGGCAATAAATGCTGGGCTAGGCAGCAATGCCTACATCCTGCGAATGAATTTTTTTTAAAAGGTGAAAATTAGTAAAACAAAATACTGCTGGGAATTGTGTGGGAGGCAACTAACCAGCTCTGTTATTTTTTCAAAAATGCAGAAAAGAAGATATCTTTGGCAGATATGGCATCTGTTGCTGTGGAAAATATAATCAGCACAGATAGAAAACATTTAATACCATTGGAATAACTTAGATAAGGAAAATCCTAGCTTAAACTCCTATCTATTGTGTGGTACAGTCTACTAACAATTTTGTCATGATTCTCTTGTTTTAAGAAGGATTCATCCAATTCTTTAAGATGGCAAAACTGCATAGGGTGCTTTTTGTTTTAAGGAAAAACAAATTCAGATCATTTAAAATAAGAGCTAGCGATGGTGGTAGTGTTTTTGCTCTGATTACAATAAATTCTTAGAAGCCTGAGTTTTGAGCAGCACTTTGATCTATCATGGGTGTGTAACACCATAAATACGTTCAGCATTTCTCAGATAATTGCAGCTACTGAGTGAAAGCCAAGCACGTCCCATTAATTAAAACATAGAAGTGAACACAAAGTCTGTAGTTTCTTCAATCAGCACTGCTAACTTGAAGCTGAGATGTAGGATGACTGATTAATTGATAAGTGAAAACTGATTCACGTGACACTTTTTTTTTCCCTAGGAAACCAGAAAATGGGGGGCATCTGCACTGTCAGCACAGTACAAGTGGGCAGAGCATCTACATAAATGCAGACTTTATAGACTATCCTGTCTGCTGGGAATAACAATGAAAATGCACTGAAAATCTCAGATTGTACTAAGCACTAATATGTTATGACCAAATGGTGAACTATGAATCAGTTTGCCCCATTTCAGCCCACTCTCAGCAAAGGCTTGTATATAGCTGCATGCTAAGACCATTTCTCCAATTAAAATGGTATTGCGTTGTTTGAAGTGTAAAAAATAAGGAGTTGATTTAAAGGTTAGCTTAAACTAATTCTGAAGAGGAAAAATAATGAGGACATGGCATCAAGTATGTAGATTTGCACACTGTCAAGCACAAACTGAAGATAAAAGAATATATAGTTTAGTCGTTGGAGTATTCTTGAGGTATAAAGATGGTTGATTGATGTTTGGAACTGTCAGCAGCTGAGAAAATTGTTGTTACCTTTTTAAGTTCTTGCTTTCCTGGAGTTTCATTCCAGTCAATGTTATGCCTGGCTTTTCATCTTGAAAAGCAGAGAGAGAAAGTGAGCAAGACCAAGCTTTCTGCAGTCAAAAATGTATTCTGTCTGCTTCGGCCATGGTGAGAACTTCTTCCTGCAATAGCAGTTTATTTTGTATAATGTATCTGTAGGTGATGTTTCAATGCCAACATGTGAAGATGCTTGAGATGGTGGAAGTCAGGTAGAAGATGAGGACTTCTGTTTTCATTCCTCCCAGAGTGTGATTCCTGGTTTTAGTAGCTTTGGATTCTGCTAATTTCAGAACAGTTTTTATTTTTACCTCTGATTTTGGCACTCTTGGCAATCCTGTGTTGATCAAGTGATGCCTGTGGCCATTTCAAGTTGGTGTTTTCGGTTCTTTTTTAATACTAATTTCAGTGATAGAATTCAAGGTCAGAAGTTCATATTTAATATTGTGATGTATTAGTTGGCCTTGAGGCAAAAGAAAATATGATTACTGGATGACAATTTGTGTAAATGGGCAATGAGGAGTTGAGAAAAAGGTGAATACCATCCAGAAAAGTCTTTTGTCCAAACGTGTTAAAGTGAACTTTATGCAGAATAAATAATCGTGCTATCCAGTGGAGAGAATTCCTTGTGCTGATATGTTCATGTTATTTTGCTCTGAGGAAATATTAGAACATGGTGTACAAGCTAAAACTGCAGCTAAATTGGAAGCTAGTGTTTCTTCAAAGTACCATCAATAGCATACACCAGGGGTGAAAGATTTAATGTTTGACCAGGCACGTGTGTCTGATTAAATTCTAACTGACTCTGTGCGTACTTAAACCAGAAAGTCCGTTTCCAGTAACTTTGGATTGATGATCGAAAACTTTCATTCTCACTTAATAAATAAATGTTAAGAATGTGGTAAATTTGCTAGTTTCAAGCACGTGGTGTTGGAAAATCAGGTTAGGCAACATCCGAGGAGCAGGAGAATCGACATTTTGGGTATAAGCCCTTCTATCAGGAGTGAATCTCTTTCCTACTGAAGGGCTTATACCTGAAACGTCGATCCTTCTGCTCCTTGGATGCTGCCTGACGTGCTATACTTTTCCAGCACCACACTCAACGCTGATGTCCAGCATCTGCATTCCTCACTTGCTACTAATTTTCTAGTCTAAGATGAGACTGGCAACCTAAGTGTGCCAGTAAACTATTACAATTCCAAACCCAGAGTGGCTAGATTTCACTGGACATGTATTCGTTTGTAATAATATTTAATGTATCTGGTCTATTCCTACCTATTTCTTGTGAATTAATTTTAAACTAGTACAGTGTCCCTTGCTCCAGCCCATCCATAAATGCTTCCAACTGTTTTTCTTTGCAGTTGTGCATGACCAGTGATTCCAGGGTGGAGAAGAAATTTAAATGGTATACAGCTGTAGGATTAATTTAGCATTGATCCAGCAAAAGGCAGCTCAAATGTATTGCTTTCTCCCAGGTTAACATCTTTGCCACATTCTTTTTCTTTCTGCCTTGTATTCTTGCTTCACAAAATTATGTAATCTGTGGAAACTACTTTGAACCTAAAGGGCCACATTTTAAAATTGTATAAAAACGAATGATCTTGCTCCTAGGCTTCATGGCAAATGCAGGGCTGGATATTGGTGTAAATGGAACTCCACAGTTTGATATATTTCTGCAGCTTCCCCATAACTCTCAGTTGCAACTTCCTTTGTTTGCAAGCATGTTTATATCAAAATGTCTACTGACATTCGTTGGAATTGGGAAGGACTTTGATCATAATCACAGCAAAGAGTCTATTTTGCACAATCTATTTTGAGAGAGTCCATTGAAAGATCAGAGTGGAAGTTTCTGAAGCCAAGTGGAGAGCAGGCTATATTAGACATGATATTCTAAAACAAGATAGGATTGGTTAATGATCTTTTTGAAGACAACCATAATGTGTTTGAGTTTTGCATTCAGTTTGACAAAGAAGAGTATATCCAAGACTATTATCTAAAATGAGGACAATTATAAAGTTTTATGAATTTAGAGCTATCTAAGGAAACCTGAAAAATTAAGTTGATGGTAGGCCAGTAGTGATATAATAGAGACTTTAAGGAATGACAAAAAAATTTGGAAGGTTAGAGCATTGGCAAATAAAATTCAACCCAATTAAGTGCAAGGTAGTGCACTTGGAGGGCTAGGGATTATACTGTAAATGGCAGAATACTATAATGTTCTGAAGATCCAAGGAATCTTGGTTTGCATGTTCATACATTGCTGCTACCTTCAGGGGAGATAGATAAGGTGCTCAAGAAAGCATGTGGGATACTTGCCTCTACAAACTGAGGCATAGAATACAAAGTCAAAGAAGTTTTGCTTGAACAATATAAAATGCTGGTTAGGCCACAACTGGAATATGGCATACGGCCTGACCACAATAATGATTGAGAGGGTACATGTAGGAGAATAAGTAATTGTCTATACAGGCAGGAAGCATTTTTAAGAAACGTAAACTATATGGAGAGAGTTAAAAGATGATCCAGGATCTGGATATCTTAGTGCATAAATTACAAAAAGTTAGTATGATGGTACAGCAATTCATTGGGAATGCTGATGGAATATTATTGTTCATTGCTGGGAGTATTGAATTCAAAATCCTATACTGCAAGGCTACTAAGTAGAGTGTCGGAGTCCTTATTTAAGGAGGATATAATGCATTGGAAGCAGTTAAGTGAAGAATTATTGAACTAACTCCTGGAATGGAGTGGATTTCTCTTAAAAGGAAGGTTTGGACAAGCTAGGCTTATACCCACTGGAGTTTAGAAAGTAAGAGGTGACATAATTGAAACATATGATCTTGAGGATCTTGACAGGATGAACATGCAAACGATTTTCCCACTTGTGGGAGAATGTAGAACAGTGTTTAAAAATGAGGGATTACCCATTTATGTCAGAAATAAGGACAAATATTTTGATTGAGGGTTGGTGGTCCTTAGTAGAAACAAAGATTTTGAATTCTTTTTAGGTAAAGTAGATGAATCCTTTAATAAGCAAGAGGAGGTGAAAAGATATTGGGGTGGGGGGAGAGGGCGGAATGAAGTGAGAGTCAAATGAACTGTAATTATATTGAATGGTGGAGCTGAATGGCTTCCTCAATATCCTAATGGTATTTTTGTATGTAAAAGTAGAGTTATTGCACCAGCAAGTTAGTGTGTGGAGGATAGTTGTATCTGAGTTGTGCATAATCCATCCCAGTCACTTGTCACAGTAGGATCTTGAGAAGGGATTGACAGAAGATTTACTAAACCATCCCATTCTGGTTGGGAATAGTCATGTCCCTAATGTGCAATTAGGTTCTAAGTACTCAAAATGATGAAAATTGAGAAGCTAGTCACTAGTTTGAAAATGGAAAGTAATTATTCTAAGCATGTTCCTTGTGTTGCACCTTTTTTTAAAAGAGATTTATGTAAATGTGTGTATGTGGTTATAAGCAAGCTATAATTTTTGTCTTTTTTTACAAACAAAACAATAGGATTTCAATATTGAAGATTTGACTGACCTTGCAGTGTGTCGACGACGAGAGTTGGAGCAATCTAGTAGTTCTGGATCTCAAACTCCAGAGTCTGAAAATTCTCAAGGTTGGTTTGTCTTATTAATTTTGAATTGAATTTATTGTCACGTACTGAGGCACAGTGAAAATCTTTTTGTCTTTTCTAATTTTTAGAAGCAGTGTTATTTTGATCATTTAGTGGTCAATTTACATTTTCAAATATATCTGCATTTAATTTTAGCAAGATAATTTGTGACCTTGAGTGGCGTATTGGTTTTCTAGAATCCAAAATATGTCTTTTATTTTTAAAAATCAGGTAGATTTTGTTGATACATAAATAAAGTCAACCTGGTTGACTTGAAAGGGTTTAGAAAAGATTTACGAGGATGTTGCCAGGATTGGAGGATTCGAGCTATGGGGAGAGGCTGAACAGGCTGGGGCTGTTTTCTTTGGAGCATTGGAGACTGAGGATTGACCTTTACAAAATTGAGGGACATGGATAGGATAAATAGACAAAGTCTTTTCCCTGGGGTCGGGGAGTCCAGAACTAGAGAGCATAGGTTTAGGGTGAGAGGGGAAAGATAGAAAAGAGACCTACAGGGCAACGTTTTCACACACAGGGTGGTACGTGTATGGAACAAGCTGCCAGAGGAAGTTGTGGAGGCTGGCACAATTGCAACATTTAAGAGGCATTTGGATGGGTATGTGAATAGGAAGGGTTTGGAGGGATATGGACCAGGTGCTGGCAAGTGGGACTAGATTGGGTTGGAATATCTGGTCACCATAGACTGGTTGGACCGAAGGGTCTGTTTCCATGCTGTACATCTCTGACTGTATGGTTATTCAAAATGTATATGAGAATCTCTAATTAGCCTCATGATATGGTGAAATTGCATTTAATAGTTTTTAAATTTAATGATGAATCAAAATGCCATGAATGATGATATTGTCCCTTTTTAAGAGGTTATTTTGTCTTGGTTCTTGTTTTTGTTTTGAAGAGTGGTTGCAGAGGTACTGAGCTGTCTCCAAGAAAGTAAACCATTTAAATGCCTTGGGTTTTTTTGGGAAGTTAAAACAATTTAAGCAGCTTTGGTGTGGCCAGTTCTCTCAATCAGGCTATCTTGTTTTGTTTTGCTTTTAGTTTATGGTTTTGTTTTAGTCTCAAGAGTGGAAAGCTTCAGTGAATGTCTCCTAGCCGCTACTATCTCTGAATTTTATCTTGATGTTTTCTTCCTCCTGGATTAGAGAACTGCATGAGAGAACCTGTATTTGAATTTATCTTTTTACTTAGGAGTGTGTTTCTGTGATGATTTATATTGGGGGCAGGTAAATAGTAATTACTGTATCTATTATTTGGTTAAGTTTTCCAATAGTTAAGTTATTCTAAATTCCTCTTTCATTTGTATTTTAACTATAGTGTTTAAATAAATTGTGTTTAATATCTTGTAGCATAACGACCAGTAGCATGACATTTGGAACACGGTACTTCACGTCTATCTTTTAAAACCAGAAAAGTTAGGATCTAGGCTACCTTTAAAATATACTGAGGGAGCCTGATCTGCTCCATCACATGTGAAACAATATACTGAGCACTAGACTGATGTCAGAGCATGCACATTATTTTAAAAACCTACAAAGAGATGGAAAATATGAATGTTGTGTTTTATAATACCTATTACAATTAGAGTTCATAATTGGGTAAACGTCAGGTACTTGGAATTGGATGATATATAATATTTACAGAAACATTGTGAAAGTGCATAATGTTAAGTAACTTCCCAGTAACACCTTGAATTAACAACCTGAGTGTGTTAACTAAATGCTTCATTGCTACACCGTCAGTCTTGTTAAAAATGTCACTCTGAACTGTGAAGTTGAAATTTGGCTTAGTGACATTCTACTTCAAATATGTTGGAATAATTAACTTTGTCATTAACAGAGTTTAGTACAACCCAAACGTTATTGAATATTGCAAAGAATGATGATATTCCAGTGCTTGCTGATGTTCACATAAAAGAAGTATCAGAGATAAAGAGAAGGACCTGTCACGATGATAGTAAGTAACAGCGCTTGCAATATACAAATTGGTAGCCAGAAATAATGCAAAAAGGCTGCAATAATTCAGTTCTTGAATACTGTAAAATTGTTTGTTTTTTTTTCTCTAACGCTTTGGAGGCTTTATTTAGCAGCCAAGAGCAAAGCCTAGCGAGAGAGTATTTGTAATTTTTCCATTGCTCCTTCATAACTTGCTTTTGATTCAAAGAAACCACAAGCTGCCTCAACATTTTGGGAGTGAGGGATAAAAAAACTGTTTTTTGTTACTTTGACTGTAATGGAAGGAAAATGACCAGTAATTACTTTCTTTCTCTGACTGCCTGCCTCTGCAATTGGTTTTGTTTTGTATTTGGAAGAAAAATTGATCTGATACTTTACACTTGCAGGACATTCCTTGATTTGGGGATTATTACACAGAGTGAAATCTAATGGTGTCCAGTATCTCTCTGTGAATACCTTACTGGTGCTCTATCTGATTATGTAAGTGCTCTATTGAATTACTTAAAGACTAAAATTTCAGAGCTGCTCATTGATATAGTTTGCACATGTTGTTAATGATTCCAGTACCTTTATTCCCAAGAAGGTAAACCCTACCTAGTTGAATTTAATATTGGCCTAAAACCATAATTGAGAGAAATTCCGAAAAGGAACTTAGCATTACTAGCAATCAGACAAGGTTCTGCAATGAATACACTCCCTCCTAGGAATTTTCAGACAATTGAAGTAATCTATTATAACGACACAGAGCTGAAAAAATTTGTCTAAGTTAACCAATATCAGCTCTCAGAATCCAAAAACAAATTAAGTTATTAACTGTGGTTTCTTGAGGAATTAGGTATGAGACTATGGCATTAATGTTATAAGTGCTGTTGTAGAGTACATGGTCAATCAACGATGATTATGCAATGACAATTCTAATATGTAAAGAAGATTTGCTCTCAGTCCAGTATAATTTCTTAAGATTGAGTTGTTGTCTTCAAAAACATTTCCTCTGTGTACAGTCAAACATGGCCTGATTTGCCCTACTGGCCATCAGATTCTCTCTTCAAGAAATTTACCATGGTTCTAGAAAACAACTTACTGTTCATTGCACGTTATGCAAGGTAGAATTCTTGATGCATCATAATAATCCCTTTTCAAAAAGATGTATTGTGCAGTAAACAACCTAACGGGTACAAGGTGATTTGTACCTCCCAAACTGTCTGCGTGCTATTGAAGAGCTTGATCCTGGCAAAATTTTAGTTTCTTTCCCACCCCTTAATTGTGCTTGATACACCTGAATTGCTGGGTTTTGTGACTTTCTACACAATCTGATCCCTCTTGGGACTGGATGCCCTATTTGATGACCCCTTTAACTCTTGCACCTGGATTTCACTTCAACCTCCACTGATAAATATTTTTGTCTTTTTACTGCCCACAAGGGAGCTGTTGTATCTGTCCATTTCATCTAGTTGAGCTATCCATTAACTAAAGATCCTACTCTGAAAGGTCAGGAAGGTGGCGAGTGTAAATATTGGTAATTTTGCACTGGTGTAGTAGTAAATAAATTTCTTAAATTGACGTTAAAGTTCAGTTAAGGAAATTAGTCAATGCTGTCAGGTCTCTGTCAGCTTGCTATTATTGCTGACTGTGGTCAGGATTTTATGTGGAGGTTCTGAGGAAGTAGCTATTTTCCTTAGTCATCTTTAAGAGGACTAAGAATGGACATAACATGACCACTTGTTATGTTGTAGTTGAATTTTCAATGTTTGCTTTATACTAAAGGAAGGGTAGTTTTCAATAATGGAAGTAACGTTTGAATCATAATAGTGAAGTGTAGTCTATAAACTGAACATTGGCATAGTTTAAAAAATATGGAGGAAAGTGTAAAATATTTTTCAGATGTAAAATGTAATTAGACATTGCACCTAATAATTGAATACTTGTTTATGGAATTGTACTGAATTTATTACACTTTGAAAATTGTAGCCACAGTTTTTGTGGAAATTATCTTGTAGCAAGGAAAAGAAATTGCTTCCTAAAGAACTGTTTATTTTCTAGTGTCATTGTGCTAGTTCTGTCATCCTTCTACATGGGCTTAAAAATAATTGCCTTGGAGCAGCGCCTAGCCTCACTGGGAGCATTGCCGGAATACCATGCACATCACAAAGAGTAAGTCATCACATTCGGTTGGCTAAGCAGTTTATTTGCTGTGATGTTGTAATTGAGCTTTTAAATGGTTAAGCTGCAGTGGCTTTAAGAATGATTATTAAAGACTGGTGCACCGTTTCTGACCTCTTCTCTGCCCAGATTTTAATTGTAAGCCTCACTGCTTAATGTAGGAATTGGTGCTAGAGGTTATTCTCAGCACTTTGTTTTCAGCATCTTAATTACTGTAGACCTCAAGGTGACCAATCCGTGAATGCAACAGATTGGAGAATTTTTCTGTTAGGATCCATTTTGAAATGGTGCATTCTTAAAACCTTGAGCTAAACCATTGAGCTATTTCAGATTCTTGCCATCAGGTCTAAATTAAAATATTGTACTACTTTCTGTCAAGTGTGCCACCTGGTGTTGACCTTTACAATCATTTAACAACCAGTGCTGAGTTGGTCAACCTCTGCAAGATTACTGCACAACCTTGTAATTGTGTTGTGGGAAATTAGCAGGTTGTTTGTCCCTCAGTGGAGAAATTTGCAGCTTGTAACTACTCTTAGCTTCCATATGTGTACATATGGTTCTATATGGTTGGGTTTAAGTAACATTTCCTTTCTCTATTTTCCTTATGCACTTTCCATACCCAGTACCAAATGTAGTTGAATGTAGATTAGTATGGAATGGTCTACTTAGCAAGGTACTGGTGTGAGACTACAGATGCCTGTGCAATCATAAGGAGGAGTTTTTATCTTGGGAAAGAAAATTAACCCAAGAAACATTACACAACTGACTTCAATAAAATCATTTATTTAAATATCTAGCAAATGTGCTCTGACCATATACCTGTCACAGATGAAAATTTGTCTCACACCAAAACTCACTTGACAATTATAACCTCGTGTGCTGACAGACACTTGCCCAACACCTTTAAATCTATAATTAGCCTCCCAATCTCTACCTACTGTTTAACCTCCTGTGCTTTCTGTTCCTGACCACAGCTCTTAATTCCCCCCTAAATTTCCATTCTCCCAGATCTCTGTGATTTGTTATCTAGATCCCATTCTCTGAAATTCCCTCTTTCTATACCCTTGCACAATTCCAGAAATCCTCTTCTCTTTTTAAGACTGTCCTCTTATAATCCATCTCATTGACTAAATTTTGCTCATTCCTAGATAGCTTGGAATGATTTCCAAATGTATGGAAATCACTCTGAATAGTGTAGGGGATTCTAGGAATATCCCAAGCCACAGGTGGGTATCAGTAAATAGTGAAGAACATAGTGGAACAAGGATCCCAGATGGGTCTGAAAAAGGGCCAAGTATAACGAGTTCCCTTTTATCCCCTTTTCTTGCTCTTTCCTACATCCCACATGAATAGGAGACCCTACTCCCTCCATAAATCTGTTAAATCCTAACCATTCTTTTGTGACCACGCTTCTTCTTCACTCTCCTCCAAAAGAAGTCTGCTGTCTTTTCAACACCAGTCCAGATGTTATTAGCTATTCCAGTTTAACATTCCCCCTCTGTTCCTAGAGTCTGAGATTGCATTTCCAATTTTCTGACTATTTTGTTCTGTAGTATTTTCAGATCCCTCCCTACCTAACACCATTTTTTTCAAATTTGGATGTGTCTCAATTTCTGGATCTTTGAATGTCTCTCCTGCTAGTAAATTTGGAGTCTTTTTTAAACTGCTCCATTGGCTTGTCTGCTTGACATTCTTTTGAGTCATTTTTCTTGTCCCACAATCTTGAACACGACCTCTTTATATAAAATACCTGTTGTAATAAAACCTGACTCAGGCAAAGAATGCCACAGCAGTTCTGTTGACATATTTTATTGAATCTTGAACTATCTCTGTGGGATGGAAATATAGACGAAACGAAGCAACTTGCTGTATGGCATGTTTGAAAATGCAGAGTTTGTTTAAATTTCCTAATCTATCTTTTTAATGATGAGAGTTATGACACTTTCATTTTTTGGGTTAACTTGAAATGGCCATATTTTGTATAATTTTATTGGCTTATCATGGGTGTATTTTCTCATTCTCTCAGTGTTGACTTGATCTAAAACACTTATGATATATGTGACTTATTAAGATGCAGAGAATTATCTTAAATGATATTGAAACGCTTCCATCAAACCATGTTGACATAAAATTTTATAAAGATTGGATTTCATCATGAGCAGCAATTTCTGTTTCAGTAACCAGATGAATCCATTACATTGGCTGCATGTTATTTCTTTGCTGAATGGACTTGAGGGATGAGTAGGCGTGGGTTATTCAGATACTCAAGCCTGTTCCATCATCAGATTGATCAGATTGTGATCTTCCTCATCTACCCACTATAAAATTTGACTCCCTCCATTAGTCAAGAATCTATTTAACGCAGCCTTTAAAATATCCTCCCTCCACTTCTCACTGCAGAACAGAATTCCACAGACAGCCGACCTTCTAAGAGGAAAACCAAAATCTTCTTGTCTTCATCTTAAATAAGAATCGTCTTACTTTCCAATTGGATATACATAATAGCTTTGTGATTTCGTTGACTGGAATGTCTGGCACACCTCTCAAGTCTCTTAGGTTACATCATATGCTTTTCTAGTTTGACAAAGTAGACAAATTCATATTTTGCCACATTATAATCCATCTGCCCATGCACATTCCTGTCTATATATCTCTCCACAGAATCCTTTTATCCTCTTCACCTAAGTTCCTTAACTTTATGATCAGCAAATGTTGGTATTGATATAGATATTAAAAAGTTAAGGCTCCCATATAGCACCGGATTGATAGGCAGGAGTATCTCCAATGTATCCCAAATGTAAAATAGAGGTAGGCACTGTTGTACATTGCCTATGGACCTGTCATAAGATTCGTAGATATTGGACTAAATAGCAAGTGCTGTGACAGAAATCTTAGGAATGGAAATTAGAGTAGACCCTGTATCTCTCCTTTTGGGCTTTTCGAACTTACCCTCCCTGGATTTGCATGGGAAGAGATTTATTTTCTATTCTCTCTTTCTGTGCAAGGAAAAATATTTTGGTAAACTGGGTGGCTGAGGGCCCACCTGGACTTTCAAATTGGCACAGAGTAATCATGGAATATATTCCCCTTGACTTCCTTACAAATATGGTGCACCAAAAGACCGAGTTATTCCATAAAATATGGCAGCCCTTCTTGAATTATATAAATACAGATATTTCGGCTGTCCTAACAAGGGCTTTTACTTAATTGAGATTGCGAACCTGGCTGGTCCGGGGCCCCTCGGGAGAGGAATCCCGTCCAAATACAGGTTTTGTTACATTTGATGTTAATACATTCTGAGCATGTATCTCACTACCCAATTTCTGTGTTATCAGTTGTTTTTTTTTCTTTCTCTTATTTGAATAATGTAAGAGACTTAATTATACACTCTGGTTAGTTGTAGGTTAGATTAGTAGTTAGTTGAGTTTTTTTCTCAGTATTTTTCTTTTGTTAAATTTTGGTTATTATTTATTTAAAATTTAATTGTATATCAATGTTTATACTTGGGACTTTTTTTATTTTTTTAAACTTGTAAAAATATTAAATTTTCTATAAAAATATCTAAAACAAAGTTAAGGCTGAGTACTGATCCCTGTGGTATCTTGTCAAATGTTTTCTGGAAACCCTACGATCACCACATTTATCGGTTCAACTTTATCAACGTGGTTACTTCCCCAAAGGAGTTTTAACATGCTCCCCTTTTACAAACTATGTTGCTGCTACCTGACCTCATTAAGAGTTTGTAATATCCTGCTGTAAACTTTGTAATAGCATCTAGCATTTTCCCAGGACAGTTGTTAGGTTAAGTGTCCTGTAGTTTCCTGCTTTTTTTTTGCCCCTCTGCTTTCAAGTTATTTTGATATCTGTAGTTAATCGAATGAATACAAAGTTCTTTCAGATTTTGTGCTTTTGACCTTCAGTTCTGTTTGTTTTGTTAATTCAACAATTAATTTCTTCTGGTTTTCTGCAGTTCTTTTGCTCATCGTGGCCTGGGATTACAGTTCCACGTGAATACAGATCTGATCTACGATGAATTGTCAGAAAATCTTGCAAAATTGGAAAAGGTGATTTGAAATTTATTCAAATACCTATAGATAATGCCATACAGTAACAAAATGTACACTGAAAATTCTCACTAGAATTGGTGCCTTTTAACCTATCAGACTTATTGTTGAGCGTGTTAGGATTTTGGGGAAAAATAATATCTTGGCTGGTCAAATAGTCAGATTCAGTGCAAGAGATGATATATCCGTGTTCAACCTGAACAGCAGTAAAAGATGTGAAAACCTAATGTGCCCACAATGGTTATGGTTCCAATTTCTGGGGAATAGATATTGGACACAATAGAGAATAGAATTGGACCTTATTGTAAATACAGTACTGACATTGGCTAAATGAAATTTTTAATTCGCGTCCACTGCTTTAATGTCCCAACTCAGTACCTATTTCAGGAATGTCTTTTGGAGAGGAGGATAAAAATCCTATTGTAGGTGAAAACGTGTATACACCAATGAACTCTAAATGGGTTATTTAAATGCCTACTCAGAATATTCATTTGTCTTTTTCGTTTCAAATTATCTATTGAAGAGTTTGGCTTTGACTTTCATAAAAACTGATCTAATTTTGGCAATGAATTGTATTTGTCCAATACTTATTGGAAGTGCCTTGAACAATCTGCAGCTCATTATAGACCAATGTGTACCTCTAGGAAATCATACTCACTGAGAAAAGAGTAGAAGTGAATTGTCTGCAAATGTATTTATTAACCTGACACCAGTTGTATGGAAATGCTGCAGCCTTTCATTAGGGATGTGCTGTTGCTTTAATTGCAGCTCACAACAGCAAATTGCACAAAAAAGACCATGACCACGTTTGTGCAGAGCTTTTACTTAAAAAGATAAATTTGAACAAATTGGAGTGTATATTACAAATGCCTATATGTCCACCACCCACTCTACAAATGTAGATGGCCACCTGCACATGTCCAGATGGCGCTGGTGACTCTTGGCATTCACAACTTTTGCCTAGGCTGTGAGACAGCAACAAGGTTATGGCATGTTGCTGTAATCACAAGGGGATGTCTCTGGCTGTTTGCAAAGCTAGCATGTTTCTCTGACAGAGCTGAATCTACTAGGAAATAATTTGTGTTTTGCCCTAGGCTCATTTTCAATCAAAATCACTTCAAATTAATACAGTTAAGCCAAATGCTATAGATGCTGTTGGTTAATACTTGTTAAATCCTCATGCTATCTGTCAAACCAAAGGTATGTGGTAGATATTTCACTTGACATCTTTGCGCATACATGCAATTTGTGCCACCTAGTGGTAGCATTAAACAATTCCCCAGCCTCGGTCAATCTCTGGATGTGAAGAAAAACTTGCCACAGTCATAGGTTAAGTTGAAATGGCCATATCTGCACGTTTTATTTGGCCTATCCTGAGGAAAAGGCATATAGAAAAGTATGATACAAGGTGGCAGGGAAATGTTTGTCAAATCTGGGTTTTTGAGGATATAACTAACAGGGTAGATAACAGAAGTGAATATTGTACACTTGTATTTTCAATATTCACAAACTTGCCACATAAGGTTGCTGTGCATAGGATTAGCAATCATGTGATTGGGGTAATACATTAGTTGCATTTATTTTGAGAATTAGTTGTCCTTTCTATAGGAAGTGTGTGCTACTGGCAAGGGGGCTTGTTTGTTGGCCAGTCATTGTCCTTGAGGATGGTGGTAGACCCCCTTCTTAAACAATTCAATCCATGTGGGGTAGGTACACCCGCAGAGCTATTAAGAGAATTCTAAGACTGTGACCTAGTGACACTGAGGAACAGTGATATATTTGCAAGTCAGGACAGTGTTTTCCTTCAAGGGGTACTTGAAGATGATAGTGTTCCCATTAATCTAACTTCTTTGCTCTTCTAAGTAGCGAAGGTTGCAGGTGTGAAGGTGCCTTGGTGGAGTTGCAAGGCAGTCTTGTAGATGGAAAGTACTGAGATTGTGGAGGGTGTGAACTTAGGTGTTAGATGGGACACCAATCTATAGACTCCTTTGTTCTGAACGATGCAAAGTATCTTGAATATTGTTGGAACTATACTCATTGAGGAAATGGAAATATTTCATCACACTCCTGCCTTGTTCCTTGGTCAGGCTTTGGGTGTCGGGAGGTGCATTACTTACCTCTGACCTGTTGTTGTGGCCACAGTATTTATGTAGCTCGGACAGTTCAGTTCATATCTGTCCACCGTTAATCAGTAAAGAAATGAGATTTTCCAAGTTGGTGAAAATTGTCTGATTTTCTCCCCAAGCATTTAACAGCAAATTGAAGTCTTGCTAGTGAGCAACAACATGTCTATTTGCCTCTCATAGTTAGTCAATCTCACCACCTCCTCTATGGAGTTTGCTGTCTTTGTATATGATTGAGGGAAACCTGATATCTGAAATGAAAAGTGAGTTCAGGTACCTGACACTGCTTGCTCCTCCAGGTCCCTATCCTGGCCTGAGATGCTGGGCACAGCTCATGGAGCTTGGCCAGCAGTGCCCACCTATACACTCATCCACTGAAGTTGGCATTGAACCTGCTTCAGCCTCATCACATCACATCACATCACGGCACGGTGGCACAGTGGTTAGCACTGCTGCCTCACAGCACCTGTAGACCCGGGTTCAATTCCCGACTCAGGCGACTGACTGTGTGGAGTTTGCACGTTCTCCCCGTGTCTGCGTGGGTTTCCTCCGGGTGCTCCGGTTTCCTCCCACAGTCACAAAGATGTGCGGGTCAGGTGAATTGGCCAAGCTAAATTGCCCGTAGTGTTAGGTAAGGGGTATGGGTGGGTTGCGCTTCGGCGGGTCGGTGTGGACTTGTTGGGCCGAAGGGCCTGTTTCCACACTGTAAGTCTAATCTAATCTAATCACCAAGGCACATTTCTGACTGACTAGATGCAGCTCCAGCAGTGATTATTGCCATTAGACAACAAAGGCGTGGAGGAGGAAGAAGTATGGCAACAAACCTGGAACCAGCAGCAACCTCAGCAGCTCCCAAACAGCCTCCACGTTGGGAAGTATCAACAGAAAGTTCTTCTTTAGGATGCAGGGAAGATACGGGAGACCCAAAGTCTTCTGTCCTCGATGCCTTTGCCTTTTCTTTCACATGTGCGAGACACTGCACACTGTCTCAGGATACAAGAACAGTCATCAACTGAAACAACTTACGACTTGATAGAGTTGTAGCCATCCTGTTGCAGCAATCTTTAATGGCCAGTTCCCCCAGATTCAAGCCAATATAGATGATAACATGTTGTGTTGAGAGCACCATATCCTAGCGTGGCTGGCTTCTTTATTGAAAAGGGGCTCCATTCTGTCAATATTCATGTCATCTGTGGTCATTGGTACCACATCTTGGAAGCTGCCATGATACGTATATCCTTGAGGACACTTTATTTTTCCTGATTCGTTTCAAGGGGCTAGATACGCAGTAATGGCTACTAGGACTAGCCTCTGCAAAACAGTGACTTGATTACTTTAACACTAACCCCCTCCTGCTGTTCTGTGGAGCAGGTGACTATCATCTCTGAAAAGGGGAGTTGGAGTGATTATGCAATACTATCTGGGGCAGGGGGGAGAGGTGTCAAATAATCCTTGCATGCTGTACCATGCTGGAGCAGATAAAGAAAGGATGTGATGGAGAATGAAGAGCTGGCAGGGCAGCAGCAGTCTTCCCAGAAGAAAGATGATCAGAAGGAACCATTACCCTCCATGTGACCTACTCTACTCAGCAAGCCAAGCACTACATAATTGATATCTAGTTCCAATAGATTACAGTGAGGTATGTAGAAACTGTATCTCTCTTTTTTTTTCTCCCTGTATTTTCCATTGTGGACCGAAAGGAGAAACTGGAAAGGATTGGTCTGCTTTTACAATGAGCTTAAGTAACTGCTTTTTCAGTTTTGTTTTTGTTCAAGCAGTGGAGGAAGGTGTTTGTGCCATCAGGGGGTGAGGGTTTTGACCAGCAACAATAACCAGTTGGTTTATTTGTGACCAGTTGTGCATAATAACGGCTTTTAGCCTGACCAACTGCCTGATTTGTTTTCTGGGAAGCTGAACAGCTTGTGGGTGTGATTGATGCTAGCAGGAGCCTTTGGACAGCAGCAAGGGCAGATGGTGCATCTTTCTGTCCAGTAAGATCCCCAAAGCCAGTTTATTTTACCTCACCACTTGATAGAAGCTGCAGCCATTAACCAGTAACCGGATGACTTTGCCATTAATGTACCAATCACCTGTGTCTCCTGCAAAGAGGTGAAAAAGGATCTTGAAAAGCGAGACAGAAGAACAGCAAATCCTGGCAAGTGGCTTGGGGGCTATTAAATTGCTTTCCCAGTATTTTTTTTCTTTCATCTGTAACTTCTGTTGTTTTTATTTATAAGTCTGTTTCAGAGTTTTATAAGGGTCTTTAGAGTTTTAACTGGTATTGTTGTACGGTAACTATGTAGTTGCGTACCTGTCATGAGCACCCATTTATTTGGAATAAATCCTAATTCTTGTCAGTTAGAGAAACTTAGACTGACAGCAAACATAGACTATCAGACAGGCAAATAGAGAATTTTGTGTACCTCGAGTCATAGAGATGTACAGCATGGAAACGGACCCTTCGGTCCAACTTGTCCATGCCGACCAGATTTCCCAACCCAATCTAGTCTCACCTGCCAGCACCCGGCCCATATCCCTGCAAAATCTTCCTGTTGATATACCCATCCAGATGCTTTTTTTAAATGTTGCAATTGTACCAGCCTCCACCACTCCCTCTGGCAGTTCATTCCATACACTTACCACCCTCTGCGTGAAAAAGTTGCACCTTAGGCCTCTTTTATATCTTTCCCCTTTCACCCTAAATGCATGCCCTCTAGTTCTGGACTCACTCACCCCAGGGAAAAGACTTTGTCCCTCATGATTTTAGAAACCTCTATAAGGTCACCCCTCAGCCTCTGACACTCCAGGAAAAACAGCCCTAGCCTATCCAACCTCTCCCTATAGCTCAAATTCTCCAACCCTGGCAACATACTTGTCAATCTTTTCTGAACCCTTTCAAGTTTCACAACGTCTTTCCAATAGGAAGGAGACCACCAATGTCCTGAACCTCCCAACTCCTGTACTCAATACTCTGACCAGTAAAGGAAAGCATACCAAACACCTCCTTCACTATCCTATCTACCTGTGACTCCACTTTCAAGGAACTATGAATCTACGCCCTAAGGTTTCTTTGTTCAGCAACATTCCCTAGGACCTTACCATTATGTGTAAAGTCTTGCTAAGATTTACTTTCTCAAAATGCAGCACCTCCTTTATCTAAATTAAGCTCCATCTGCCACCTCTCAATCCATTGGCCCATCTGGTCAAGATCCTGAGGTAGCCTTCTTTGCTGTCCACTACACCTCCAATTTGGTGTCATCTGCAAACTTACTAGCTATACCTCTTAACCCACATCCAAATATTTTATATAAATGATGAAAAGTAGTGGACCCAGCACCGATCCTTGTGGCACTCCACTGGTCACAGGCCTCCAGTCTGAAAAACAACCCTCCACCACCACCCTCTGTCTTCTACCTTTTTGAGGCAGTTCTGTATCCAAACGACGTTTTTGGATCCACTTCTCCCCCGCCCCAACCTCCCGCCAATCTGTCCATCAGCTGATGAAGATACCTGAAATGTTAACTCTGTTTCTCTCTGTCTCCACAGATGCTACCAGACCTGCTGAGTTTCTCTAGCAATTTCGGTGTTGTGGAAATGGTTTATCATTTTGTCCTCTTAGCATAATTGTTGTCTAGTTTGTTCATTTTCATTGTGAATCATGGTTACACACAATTCTGGTCTCCTTCTTATAGGAAAGATGTTGTGAAACCTGAAAAGGTTCAGAAAAGATTTACAAGGATGTTGCCAGGGTTGGAGGATTTGAGCTACAGGGAGAGGCTGAACAGGCTGGGGCATTGAGGGGCTCAGTTCAGTTGAACTGTCTATTTGACTGGGCTGGCTTTTAAAAAACAGGCTGGGGCTGTTTTCCCTGGAACGTCAGAGGCTAAGGGGTGACCTTATCGAGGTTTACAAAATTATGGGGGGCCTGGATAGGGTAAATAGACAACAGTCTTTTCCCTGGGGTGGGGGAGTCCAGAACTAGAGGGCATAGGTTTAGGGTGAGAGGGGAAAGATATAAAAGAGACCTACGGGACAACTTTTTCACAGAGGGTGGTACGTGTATGGAATGAGCTGCCAGAGGAAGTGGTGGAGGCTGGTACAATTGCAACATTTTAAAAGGCATCTGGAGGGTATATGAATAGGAAGGGTTTGGAGGGAGATGGGCCGGGTGCTGGCAGGTGGGACTAGATTGGGTTGGGATATCAGGTCGGCATGGACGGGTTGGACCGAAGGGTCTGTTTCTGTGCTGTACATCCTGACTCTGACTCTATGACATGGTTACCACCACCCTCTGTCTTCTACCTTTGAGCCAGTTCTGTATCCAAATGGCTAGTTCTCCCTTTATTCCATGAGATCTAACCTTGCTAACCTGTCTCCCATGGGGAACCTTGTCAAACGCCTTACTGAAGTCCATATAGATCACATCTACCGCTCTGCTCATCAATCTTCTTTGTTACTTCTTCAAAAAACTCAATCAAGTTTGTGAGACATGATTTCCCACACACAAAGCCATGTTGACTATCTCTAATCAGTCCTTGCCTTTCCAAATACATGTAAATCCTGTCCCTCAGGATTCCCTCCAACAACTTGCCCACCACCAACATCAGGCTCACTAGTCTGTAGTTCCCTGGCTTGTCCTTACCACCCTTCTTAAACAGTGGCACCACGTTAGCCAACCTCCAGTCTTCCAGCACCTCCCCTGTGATTATCGTTGATATAAATATCTCAGTAAGAGGCCCAGTAATCATTTCCCTAGCTTCCCACCTGATCAAGTCCTGGGGATATATCCACTTTTATGCATTTCAAGACATCCAGCACTTCGTCCTGTATAATATGGACATTTTTCAAAATGTCACAGTCTATTTCCCTACATTCTATATCTTCCATATCCTTTTCTACAGGTAAAATCTTTTAACTTTATGGCAGCTTTCTTGGGGGAATAGCTTAACTTTTAGCATTCTACCCCACTGAGGCCTGACTGGTGAAGTGATCATTCATTGGTGAATTTGTTGTTTGTCAAAAGGCAAGCAGCCCCAGTTCAGTCCAAGAAGTGGGCACAGCTTTTTTTCTTTTGGTTTTTCTTTGTTTTTTCAGTTGTTTATTAAAAATTAACACTCTAAAGTGTTTCTAGACTTTCCAACACATGATGATGTATATTCAACGCTGACAAGATGTCATGCTACACTGGGGATTAGAGGAAGAATGGCATTCCTTCAGATAGAGTTTTAACGTAGTGTGAGATGGAAGGACAGGTAGCCTCTATAGCTTCATTCTTGCAGCTACAGTTATAGTGACAGTTGATCAGACAGGTGAGGAAGCAAAGTGATGATACATTTACAAATGTGAGATTCTATTTCCAATGAAGTGTCACCTGAGCAACCAGTGTTCCCTCTGAAGCTTTTGTTTTCTGCTTCACTCCCACTAGCTGTACCATGTAGGGCTACTTATCGCTGAATTGAATTAAGTTTATTGTCACATGCTCACAGTGAAAAGTTTACAAGTCGCCACTTATGGTGCCGTCTTGGATACAAAGATATCTTTTGTTTTTATTTGTTCAGGGGATGAGGGTGTCACCAGCTAGGCAGCATTTATTGCCTGCCTCTAATTGCCCAGATGGCTGTTAAGAGTTAACCACATTGTGGTAGGTCTGGAGTCACATGTAGGCCAGAATACGTAAGGATGGCAGGCATCTTCTGTTAAGGCCATTAGGGAACCAAATGGGTTTTAGATTCTTAATTTCAGATAATTATTGAATTCAGATTTCATCATCTGCCATGGTGGGATTCGAACCCAGGTCCTCTGAACATTATCTGGGTTTCTGGATTAATAATCTAGCGATAATACCACTATGCCATCAGCTCTATAACCTATATATCCCCTCTATTACCTATATCTAGGTACAGAAGCTTAGTTATAAAGCAGGGGGAAAAAGTTAAATATTACAGCCCTTCTTACTAAAGAGTAGAAAACCAAAGAAACACGGTTAGCTGTTCAACACCACAGTCCAGAAGCGCATGGCCATGCTGGGCTCAGGCTCCTCACAAGGACTCGACTTCTCCCGTGCCGATTGCTCTTGCCGTCTGGTCCTGTTACCACCGCTGCCATGGGAACCCTGATCCTGCTCCCGCTCTCGACATCAGAAAGGAAAGGATGAATGTGAAAGAGAGAAAGAAGAATGTGGTAGGCCTGGTTCAGGGGAGCAGTGGGCTCAGGAGCTTACCCTGCTGCAGCCATTTTAAATAACTGGCATTGTTTTAACCTGGTGCACAGCTGGGCTTTAAATATGGTGCTAGCAGCAGAAATTCCAGAAGGTAACCACAGTAGCAAATACGTTCAGCATCGGTGAGCACACAGTACTACAACATCAGCCCCCTAAGGGCATAGTGCAAACATAATGAGGTGATTGTTGGAGAATTATGTGAAAGAAACTGCGGGAGTTCACCAGAGAAATCCTCCACCAAACCTCTTGAAATTGACTGAGCTTTTTTTTATTTCTAAAATTCAGCCCATTGTTTCATAACAATATATCACACTTGTCAATGCAGCAAATTTAGAACTATCAAGGGGGAATTGAGACTGGAGTGAAAGTTGTCGAAAGCTTGAGGGGATGAGGAAGGTTTTTCAGAATAGGGTCAGTGGACTGCAGTCTCTGCCGCAAGACATGGAGCAGGGAAGAAGATATTGCACCTCCAGAGTTTGTAGATTTAATAGTTCGCAATAATTGGCAAGGTTGAAGAGGCAGAATAGGTTTTGGGCTTGGGAAGGAATTTGCAGATGTGAAAGGGGATTTCAAATTCATAGTGGCTTTTTGTGTGGTCAGGTGGTAAATTGCAGATATCATCTGTTGCCCATTATATTGATAGAGAAACAAAGTATGAGTAATGGGACTGCTGATTTTCATGAAAATATTGTACCTCTGCAAAATATTTAAAACTTAAAGGAAAATTGATAAACAAAAAAGAATCCCTTCTGTCTTCAGACCACAACTTGAATACTTGCTACGGTTTGTTAGTTTGTAAAGACAGTTTTGAAACTGTAATTATTTTAAAGGTGTTAGAATTTTCCTCTGCACATGCTTTTCTCAAAATCTTTACATTGAATTTCAGATACAGAAGAATCTACAAAAGCTTCTAGAAGGAAATGAATGAGATGCTCTACTTTTTATCATCAGTATGCTTTGTTCTCACCAAGGTCATACATCTCTGGAATGTAACATGAACTCTGCAGGACAGGGTGTGGGATTGTTTAAGTTTTAATCTTGTGTTTCTCAGAATTCTGCGCAGCCTTCTTTCTAAGGAAATATGCAAATAATCTTCAAGTATCCGTGCAATAATGACCAAAAAATATCCTTTATCTAAAAATTAATTTTACACTTTTGAAAAATAATGAGATTTGTAGTGTTCTGTATAAGAAATTGATTTTCTAAAAGTAGTCTAACCATTTGATTCTAAAAGCACTCCATTCTCGAAAAGTTATTATAATACTTGGTGTAAAACATGTGTTGACCATGTGTATGATCTCCTTGCTCAATAGTCTGATATGACAAAATTGTTAGACTCCAGAATGTGGGGTAGGTTTTTATCTTCGGTGTCTTAGCACAGTCATAGGCTAAGTCAGGCAAAGATGATCATGCAAATTCCAGATTTCCCTTCGAGGCAAGAAAATTAGACGAATAGAGCAATGCAATTGTCCATAGCAAATTTCCCCCTTTGTACCATGGCTAGATATTGCTTTACCCAGAGGCTAAAGATGACCATTTACCCTATTGTGTCTGATCAACAAGGGGATTGCATTCATGACTCTAGAAGTACTCTATGCTCGTGTGAGTGAATTTATAACTGCATTGTGATCTGATACTATTTATATAAAATGCAATTGTGTTCTTTTAAACCCATTTCTATGAAATGATTTCTCACTTGAAATTCTGTAAATAAATTTTGCGCACACTAAAAGAATTTATGCTGTTTCTGGAGGTAACCTGGCAGACACTGTTTAATGTGGTTGTATTTAAACAGTTACTGGTTCTGTTTGACAGTTGTACTAAAAAGGTGCTAAATATTGAAACATGATTGTTTTTTATATATCACCTATTTGTGGGATCTGAAATGAAACTTTTGTGCGGTTCACTTGTAGCAAGACATCTTAATTTTGTATATAACTGCTAGTTTTCTCAATGTAGAAGTGAGAATGAAAAAAAACCTTCACAATAAAATGTTTAAACGCTGATCTACTTCTGTTGTTTCAATGAGAAACTACCTCCAGGAACTTGCACTACTTTTAATGCAGGCTGTTCCCATGGATACTCGCAGCATCATCAGCACCAGGAGAACTATCAATGCTTTTGGCCTGCCTGAGACTTTTGTGGATCTCCCAGTGTATGGAGTTGTTCTGTATGAAATATTGCGGATTGGCACATTCCTTCGTCCAGGGCTGCATTCCGAGAGAACTCGAGGCAGCCATTGCAGAGGTGCAAGGTCGCTCTCGAAGGTCTTTTTGGTCACTGTTTACTAAAGGGCTGGAAACTGTAATACCCCTCATACTGTCTGCCTCTCAAAGTATGTACACTGTAAGTCAAAAGTATCAAAGGCATTGAGGCACCTCCGTGATCATGTGCAGGAACATTTCTTGATTGCAATTTCCCATTTGAATTATTTTGGTTGCATACACGATATGGAATGTATTTGCTAAGTACAAAGACTGTTGAGTGCTAAATTTGCAACTCTAATATTCAAATTTAATTTATCGACAAAATTTGTAAAACTTTCCTTTTTTTTTTGGACGAAGAAAGAAAGCATCTACTAGAGGAGCAAGGAGGTAAGAACTCAAAGACAGGCAGAGGAGCAGGTTAGTAAAGGAACTGAAGATGGGCAGTGAGAGACAGCTAAATTCATTGGAGCTGTTTGGAGTTAGATCTTGTTTCACTACAAAGAAAGGAGCTCACTGTCCATTGAGTCTCTGGAATGCTATTATTATCTTTTCTATTCTTAAATTTTAACCTAACATTACACCAATTTGCACATTAATAAATTTATAAAAGCAACATAAGTGCATAGGTACAATTTAAACAATGAACCTCCATGATTGCAAGATAGGTGATGTCCAAAGCTGCAGTATGTGGGAGCTCCAATATCTCCAACGTGATCCATGTTTGCAGTATTTGAAGATGAATAGCTTCAGTTCAAGAGTTTGAGTTGGAGGCTGAACTACAGACAGTGTAATGCAACAGGGAGAGAGAAACTTGCTTGTATTCTTTATACGCGGAGGCAGTCAGCCTACTTCGGATAGGGTCATCTTATCAGTCAGTAGTTAGGGACAGGAGGGTGCAACTGTAAGTGAGGCAGTTAAGGGCACCCAGAGGGCTGGGCTATCAGTCTCTGCAATTGTCCAACATATTTGAGGTTGCTCAGCTTGTTTGGATGTGTGCATAGGCTATAGGAGGTTGAGCTAGCTGATCATGGTACTTTACAGGAAGCTATTCAAGTAGGGGGGTATCAAGCAATGTAATAGGTGATAATTTTTTGAAAAGGATTTACAGTGTAACAAAGAGCAAGCTTCTGATTGACAGTGTTGCCAACCAGTGTCAGCATTTACTTCATCTCCTCAGGGCTAGAAAGGAACTTGTAGTGATACAGGCAGGATTTGGTGGTCCATGTAGTAATCAGTGGCACTAGGAAAGAGGTTCTGCATAGAAAGTAAGAGCAGCTAGGCACCAAATTCAAAAGTAGAATCTTTTTATTTCTCTTTCCTTTTTATTTCTTAACCCCACACTACCACCTAACTGCGGTAGTGCTTATTTTCCCCAGCACCTATGTATGTACAGGTGTGGGACACAGTGAAAGACAAAAGGCGCACAAATCTATCTTCAATTTCCACCACCATGAAGGAAGGAAACACCCGAGTGGCCTGTGACAAGCAGTGCCCTTCACATCAAAGGGCAATGCTGTGTGATCAAACAGTGAAGGGGAGGGCAGGGACTAAATCAAAATAGAGTTGGAGGGGGAGATAATACACTCCATTCCCTGTAGCACCCACCTCTCCCTGAACAACTCCAGGGTGTTGGTGGACACCGCATGCTCCTTCTCCAAGGATACCCGGGCTCTAATGTAACTGCGGAAGAGGGGCAGGCAGTTGACCCTAATGGCCCTCTTCACGGCCCGCTGCCTGGACCTATTTATGGCCAGTTTGACCAGGCCCAGCAGCAGACCCACGAGGAGGCCTTCAGACCTGCCCTCCCGCCTCCGTACCGGGTGTCCGAAGATCAGGAGCGTGGGACTGAAGTGCAACCAAAAGCAGAGGAGGAGGTTTTTAAGAAAATCAAATGGGGAGTGCAAGTGCCCACACCCAATGTATACATGGTCCACGGACTCCACAGCACCACAGTACAAGCAGTTGGGCTGGGAGTCCGTGAACCACCATAATCTACGGTTGCAGGGGACCACTGCGTGCAGCACCCTTCACCCCAGATCCCTGAGAGAAAGGGGGAGGACCCCTGCGTAGAGAGCCCTCACAGCCCAATGAGAATCGATTTATTACCTGAGCCATGTGCAAATTAGCATAGAGTCCTGAAAATTAGAGATGAAAATGTATCAGTCTTTGAGCTATGAGAGAAGTGTATTCGTTTTGTGGGTCACTGGCACTGGTATTAAAATAAATGGAGGCAGTACCATCAGAATGGGCTATGTCTGAACCACGGTGGGCCAGTGTCCTTAGAAACTGCACAACTAATCACATGGAGAGGAATTTAAATTAAACACTGGCTGGAG
Source organism: Hemiscyllium ocellatum (assembly GCF_020745735.1). Classification (NCBI taxonomy): domain Eukaryota; kingdom Metazoa; phylum Chordata; class Chondrichthyes; order Orectolobiformes; family Hemiscylliidae; genus Hemiscyllium; species Hemiscyllium ocellatum. The sequence goes on from NC_083402.1 coordinate 77,872,085, forward strand.
ATCAATGTGAATCACTATGGTATGTCAAAGAGTAGATAGAAGGTAAGAAACAAAAACAATAATATGGAAAATGAGGTTCAGAGAATGGCAGGAAGGCACAGTGGAAAAACAAGAAGCAGGAATTCAACAAGTATCAAAATGAAATCGTAAACTTAAAAAGAACAATCTGAAGGCTCTACATCTGAATGCTCATGGTGTTCATAAAGTAAACAGATTGATAGGGTGTATTGAAATACAGTCTGATGGCCATTACAGTGACGTAGCTGAGACATGACAAGGACAGGGTCCTGAATATTGAGCTGTGTATGATACTCCAAGATTAGGAAGCTAGATAAAGGTAGAAAGGTAATTAATAGTTAATAATAAATAATAAGGAAAAACAACTGTTATTTAATGTGTCTTCTCTATACAAAATACAAAATAAATATCCAGTAATAGCTGTTTGTCAGGAGGTGAAAGGAGGAGAGAACTTGGAATTTCCAGTCATAGTGGAGTACTAAGCATGCAGTGAAGTTGTGGGCTGACAGCTCACCACGTCCAGATGGATTTCCTCCTATCATCTTGAAAGAGCAGACGTGTTTGGTTAGAATTTTCCAAAATTTCCTCAGTTCAGGAAAGGTTCCATTAAACTGGAAAATAGGGAATGGAAGGGGAAGAATCACAAAATGGGAAGCAGACCCAGTGTATCCAGTACCTTATTTGCCAACTCTTTTCAGACCTTTTAAGATAAAGTCGATCAAGATCCAAAACTCATTAGTTCAGTTCTTTCAGCTCGCTCAGAACTACTTCCCTGGTGATTGTGACTGCCCCCCCACCCCCAGCCAACCTCCCCTATTGTGAACAACCTTTATAGCATTCTCATGAATGAGCAGGTCAAGCTTGTTTCTGACTTTCTCCCAGGCAACAGAGCAGCTCATGGTTTGTTTTACTTTGTATTCAGCAACAGCGTTTGACTGAAGAATGCCTGTTGAGGAAGTACGAAACTTTCATGAATTACTATTGACAGAAATCCTACAATGAAAAAAAATCTATTGATGCACATACTTGTGGAAGAAGCATTTGGCTCTACCGTAGGTGTGTGCTATCAAACACCTGTTAATACCATCTGTTTTTCTCTTTTGAAATCTCTGCTTCTAGGTATTAAAAAATCCTTATGAAATGTCTAGTTCAAAATGTAAACTAATTATTAAATTAAAAGTACCCAAGTGGAATCATTATTATTTTGTCTGATCATTCTTCATGCCTATTTTTGTTTTAAAGAGGATGAACGTTGGGAAATTTAATTTAGCAATTGATCCAAGTTTTAGATTACTGCTAATTAATAGAATTTTTTTTTTAAATTATAGTACAGAGGAAGTCATCCAGCCTTTGGTACTTAAACCAAGTACATCTATCCATTCAAATCTAACTTTCAAGGTGAGTGTACATTACTTGAAAGGCATATCCAGTTTTTTTTAATGATTTGGGGATGCCGGTGTTAGACTGGGGTGTACAAAGTTAAAAATCACACAACACCAGGTTATAGTCCAACAGGTTTAATTGGAAGCACACTAGCTTTCAGACCGACGCTCCTTCATCAGGTGATCCTTCATCAGCATCGCTCCGAAAGCTAGCGTGCTTCCAATTAAATCTATTGGACTATAACCTGGTGTTGTGTGATTTTTAACTCCGTTTTTTTAAATGTGCTTAAGTCTTTGCACCATACTTTTAGGCTGCAATTTCACACCACCACCATCCTCCTGGCTGCAACACAGACCCAGATTTGCAGATGGTCCAAGTGGTCATTCCTGCTGCGGTTAACTCGCAATGGAAGAGCTCAGACAATTCAATATATAATCCAACTCCTGAGTAAGTTGTTTTTTTAATTTAACACCCAACTTACCCCACACACACCCTGAACTACAATTTCTTCAGACCTTGACCTAATCACCACTTAACTGCTACCAATCCCATATGTCCTACCCCCGCTACAATGCATTTTCACTGGTAACCCGCTGCTGTTTAACAAATGCATAAAAGGTACAGCGCATTGCTCCAAAGTTAAGCCAGACCTCATTGTAATACACATGTAGTTTTGCTGCAAATCTCACTGTTGTTCATGCTGGTCAGGCCCCTATAGGCTGGATTAATCAAAATGATTGACATTAGTAGCCTTGAATGAGAGTTAATTGAATGTATTAGAGATGGTTTCTTAGAGTGATGTTTGTGAAACTAGCCAGGGAACAGGCTGTCCTGGATGTTACTGTACAATGATACAGGGTTAACTATTGATCTCCTAGTAAGGAATCCTCCAGGGAAGAGTGATCTAATTCATTTGGAGGGTGAGAAACTAAGTTCCACTCTCACATTCTGGAGTTGAACAAATTACATAGGCATGAGGACAGATTTGAACCTAGTGGACTGAAAACTAAAAGATAGGACAGTTGTCGAGCAGCGGCAGCTGTTTAAGGAGACATTCAATTCCTCCAACTGAAATATATTCCAGAGGGAAGAAAGATTGTAAGTGGGATTGTGGAGAAATGCTCATAGCTAAGCAAATAAATTAAAGACAAAAAAGGGTAATAAACCCTTCTATAAGTTTTTTTTAAAAAGGTAGCTAAAGTGACTGGTGTCTTTAAGAATGAGATTGGGAGTTCAGTGTGAAGAACATGAATGGAAGAGCTACTGTAGCCAAATTTGCAGATGACACTAAAATGGGTAGGAAGGCAAATTGCAGTGACAGCATAAGAAAATTCACAAATGGATAGGTTTGGTGAATGTACCAAAAATTGGCAGATGAAGTTTAAGATGGATAAGAATAAAGTTATCCATTTTGGCTAGAGGATTAGAAATACTACTTGTTATCTAAATGGAGAGAAATTTCAAAGTGTTTTGGTGCAGAGGGATCTAGGTGTCCTAGTGCATGATTTGCTGAAAACTAGTATGCAGGTATAGCAGGCAATAAGGGAGGTAAATGGAATTTTGGCATTTATTGCTGAAGAAATAAAGAATAAAAATTAAGTATTGCTTAATTAGTGAGACTACTTGGATTGTTGCATACGGTTTTGGTCCTTCGTATTGAGGTGGAATGTATTTGTATTAGAGACAGTTCAAAGAAAGTTGATTCCAGAGCTGAGGGATTGCCTTTGAAGAGAGAATGAGCAGTTTAGGTTTCCATGCTCTAGGGTTTCGAAGAATGAGAGGAGATCTAATTGAGGTATGTAAGACACTAAAGGGAATTGACAAAGTAGATATACAGCGAATGTTTTCCCTTGTAGAATTACCTAGAATAAGAGGTCAGAGCTTTAGGTTGAGGAGTGGCTCATTTAAAACAAAGATGTGAAGTAAATAGTACTTACAAAAAGTTGTGAATCTATGCAATTCATTACACCAGAGTGCAGGGCATTAAATAAACTTAAGGTGGAGATAGGCAGAGTTTTAATTAATCATGCATTGAAGGGTTACAGGGAATGGACAGGAAAGTGGAATTGAGGCAAAGATGAGATCAGCTATGATCATATTACATGACAGAGTAGACTTGAAGGGCTGAATTGCCTACTCCTGCTCCTAGTCTTATGTTGTATAAGATTCTGCCCACCATTGAGTCTTTCAAATAGCTGCACTGGAAGTAATGTCTTTCAAAAATATACATTATTCCTAGAACGTAAAACACACAAATGCAGGACAAAACATTTCACTTCAATATTACAAACTTTGTAAAAAAGTTGTAATTTTCCTCCAATATTCACTATTCCATTCAATGCACTTGTAATAGTCTTAGCATTGACATCATACATTCTATGTCTGGCATGCAGCCCGAGGGCAAAAAACATTTCAAATTGAAAAATGTAGAAAGTACAACAGATATAAAAATTCCCTTTAAACCATATTTCACTCTGAGGTACCGCAATACATTTTAAATGCTATCCTGGAAAATAATGATCAAAGACTCTGCTACACACAGTTTCATTCCTTTCAACAGTCTAAGTAAACCTCATCTGGATCTGGAAATTCAAAGCACTTTTTTATGTTTGGCCTTTCCAACATTACGCATTCCTCTTTCTTCACTATAATGCCTGTCTTTGCCCCACTTTGATTCCGTCATGTGAGATACAATACCTACAAATAATTCCCTTTAAATGAAAAAGTAATTACTACAGCCAAATTTGTAGAAATTCATTTAGATGTGGAGGCAGAGTGAGATTGTGTATATTTGATATCAAGGCTTTAGAGACCTGCATTGTATGGGAGGCTGATCCATTGAACTATACTGATGTAAAATATCAAATCTTAATGCTATTTCGTGTGAATACTGAATCCAACATCTTGTATGTGTACTTTATCCATAGAAATACTTCCCATGGTAATGCAAACATTCACTGCTGAAGCTCTGTGCTTTATCCACTAGTATTTAGTTCTCATTACTATTTTTGAGATAATGGATACCACAGAGTTTTGGGCTCCTTAGAGCTTCCTCTTTGTAGCATTTCATTTTTATGATAAGTCTTAATGATTGTGACACCTAAGGATTTCTTATAAGACAGTATTTTCAGTTTTGTGAAATCCATTGGAGATTGAAGGTGCAAGCAAATATATAAAAGTTAACAGACTGACTGCTTTTGTAACTAAAATTTGTGTGTTGTTGCCAGAACAAACTCTATGGAAGATGCATAAGAATACACGGTTTTGTAATTTTTCATAGAGGAATGGAAACAAGCAAGTTTTTTTTGTACTAAACTTTCTTTGTCTTACGAGCTGTCTTTTGATTATTTTGTAAAATATTCTGCATTGGATTGGATAAGTTTATTTTGTGAACTAATAGACAGCAGAGCATGTAGATGAGATCAATGGAGTGAAAATCAATGAAGTAAAAGCTGAGCCTCAATATAAATTGCAGACGGGTAAGAAATATGCATATTTTTCAGAGTAAATAATCAGCTTATTGGGATTAGTGTTCACTGGCCAACAAATATAGAAAATCTGTAATCCTAATAATTGTAGCTACACATCATTGAGGTTCAGTTCAATGCAGTTAACATAAAGATCAGCATAAATATGTAGATCATGGTAGCAAGTTTAGTCAATTTTTATTCATTTCTGCTTATTGAATGGTGAGCATATTGCATTTTAACAGAGAAACATCTTGAAAAGGAGCGTTTAATTACTTCTTGTTGCTTTTGAAAACACAAGTTTTTTAACTCAGGTAAACATGATCTTCAACAAAAAAAGGCACGCTTAATGAAATTTCACACCTAATTAATGGTAAAATATTTGTGATGACTCTGGATATCCTGGTCAATATTAATCCTTCAATCAACATCACCAAAACTGTCTAATGATTACCAGTTTGCATGGCTGTCTATATTCAGTATCAAGGCTGTAGAAACCTACATTGTGTGATGTTTGTGCAGCCTTGCTGTGAACAAATTGGGAACGTGCAAAATGTTTCATGCTTTATAGCAGTGGCAACCTTTCAGAAATTCTCCATTGCCTATAAGGCACTTTGGAATGTCCTGAGGTTATGAAAGGGATTATGAATGCAAAACCTTTTTGACACTATTTGCAGCACATCGCTGGATGAAAAGAGTAGGAGCTTTTGTTCTTGATATGTCCTTTGAATGAAATGGCATTGTAATAGAAATATACAATGACAATTCTGAGAAGTAATTTTTACAAAAACAACAAAACTTTGTGCATACTGTTGTTTTGCATGAGGTTTTGCAGATGTTCTTCAAGCTTGAGGTGATTTTATTAAAAAGAGAAGTACAGTTCTTTCCTTTCTGGAGGTCTGCTGACTTCTGACCAAACTTTCACACCCACAAGCTGTTCAGCTACTTGGGAGCCAATCATATGTTTGTTGCCAGCCAAATATCCCTATCTACATACCTCCTTGACTCTCGTCTGCAGTCCTTCCCTTACAGCTTGAACAAACAGCAGTGTAAACAGCAATAACGGTGAGTGTCAGGAAACTTGCTGTTATAAAGTACAACAATCCTTTTCAAATTGTTGGTTTTTAAAATCAATCTACAATCATAAAAACAGGAAAATAAAATACTGCCATCATAAGCAAAGCACAATCTTTTAGAAGGCTTGATTTAGATAGAAAGGTTTTCGTGCAGTTTCAGTTACTCAATTACCTTTTACACATTTAGCTACAATTTTCTGGGCCTGTTTTGAAATCCGCAAGTCCTGATCAAAGTTTTGTTATTGTTTGCAAGGTTGTCCCACACAGAAAAATAATAAGCACTGAGATATTTCACAGACCAGATGCAGATGACAAGCATCCTACAGTGAATTTAAATGTACATTTAATACCAACCTCAGAATACTAGTTAGATATTTTCATTTTACATAACTCTTAAACTTCTTTTGTTTTGCTATTTTTTTTACTGCTGGGTGGCATCCCAGAGCAGGTTGGAGGCAGGACAGTCTGCTCAACTTCATTTCAGGTTTGCTGTTTCATTAGCTGACAGAAACAACTTCTGATCATTGGTCTGTGATTTATGTGAGTGATGTTACAAAAATCTAAGTCAGTAATTATCTTCTCACAATGGACTGTAATGTAAATTACAAATTGTCATATCAAAGAAGACGTTGAATTTACAAAGTGGGTCTGGTTGGGATGCTCTGTAGAGGGTCAGTGTAGACTCAATGGGCCAAATGGCTTACTTCCACACTGTAAGGATTCTATGATTCTTTTCTGGGGATGTATGAGGTGGGATGAGCTGAAATCACCTCCATCATCCATGTCTGTCTTGTGATATAACCTGGTGAAGCATTGTAACAGAATTGAGTAACAAGTAGAAAACATCTGCTGGCATTCATTTTTAAAAAAGTGAATAAAAAGACCAAATTCAAAGAAAGAGTATCTGAGTTACAAAGAAGTCAGGTCAGTCCATGAGAATGAGGATGTTTAAGAGGTCTCAAAGTTGCTTAAATGAAACACTTTTAAAAAGCTGTCTATATAAATTTAACTGTGTCTAACTGGAATAAGCTGTAGTTCTGTTATTCCCTAATGATCGGTATCACAGCATGGATTTCCCCCAAGTTGGAGAACTGAGGCAATATATCCTGTGCCTGCAATATGCATTTCTAAATATGAGGATATTCCAGTATTTCCTCAGTGATCTTAATTCAAAAAGCAATTTTAATTTCCTAAAAAAATCAGCTGGTTACCCTGTATGGATCATAAGGATCCAGGTTATGTCTCCTATCAAACCTAAAATTCCTTGATATCTATAAGGTTGCATAAGGCTAAGGTTTTGAATAGGAAAATTTAACCTGAATAATGTTCAATGACCTTTACCAGAAATACACAAGTACAGACAGCAAGCGTGGATTGGATCTGGCACAGTTGGAATGTTTTTTAAATCAATTATTAATGATCACTGCTTTTTAAAAAAATATAATCAACCCCTTCAGCCATGTTATAATACACTTCTGTGGCAGGTGGGCCAGATCTTCTAGCTAAGAGGTAGGGACACTGCCATTGCAACACATGACTTTTACCATTTCTGAATAGGTTGATTTAAAGATAATTATGACACATATATCCATGGCACATGGGATTTGAAACTGGTCCAATTGACCCAGAGATGGTGCGACTTCCACTGTGCCACAAAACCCATGATCACTGCCTATGTTTATGTATAATGGCCATTTAAGCAAGCAACTTGTGCCCATGGTACCACATCGCAGCAAAAGGATTAATGCTTTCAGGATAGAAGGGAATACTATTATTATTAAACTGGCATTTTCTAATCCACCTTTTCAGAGATATTATTACACACCTCTATGCAGGAGGGCACTTGAAACTAAGCCTCCTGGGTTAGAGGTAGGGACACATCTACTGTGCCATAACAGTCCTGCTCAAATGCACAATGCGGAGATTGAGTCTCATGCTATACCATCTGAACGAGCCAGGCAGCAGACATTCTTCATATACTGTCTAGAAAAGTAAAGCTCAATAGTGAACTTCACATTGGAAGGTTTCCTAATCTCAGCTAAAGCATGAAGGAACAATACAAAATAATCTGCTTTACAGAGTGAGGAAAAATCAAAGACCAGTCATGTCAGACTACAATATTACATTTCATGATGGGAAGTTATAAAACAGACTCGGATGAAGGTTCTAAATTAGTCATCGAATCCAGAGAATAGTATGTGGGGAGAGAAAGTAAGTAAAGGAAATAAAAGGAATAAGTCCATGCAATTAAATTAGTTATTCCGCATGGAAGAAAGGAAACTAAGATCAGTAACTATGAAGGTTTCTGTTACATCATTACACATCTGAAAGGTCAATAGATAGAATAAATATTTAATCGAGAAAAGAAATAGGAAAAGGTCAGATTGGGAAAAACTATATTTCAAGCATTGGGTTCCAAGGGTTTTGAAAGCAGGAGAGCACCAAGAAGTAAGAGATGATAGGAGTGATAGTCTCGTGGGTAGGTTGAGGAAACAGTGTCCAGTACTTGACCTCTGCTGTACCCCTCAGTTTCAAATATTTCAAGACTAGCCATCAAGACTCCTCATTTATTGAAATAACATTCAGCTGCACTTTACTACATAGACAAGCTCCAGCTTTAAAATTTGATGCTAAATAAATTCCAAACTATTTAATAAGATTTCTGACTGTAGGGTATTGCCATATTTATGATTATTCAATCTAAAAGCAGTGGGCTAACTTGTGAAACTTCACCTATGAACTCAAGGACATTTTTAGGAAAGAAATTGGAACAAATATTTGCGTTCATTATGCAACAATAAATACAGGAAAATTTAATATTTTTCAACTTCTATGCTCAATATCAAATTAGCATTAGTAATCTTGGGAAGTTATCCCTCTAAATTATATACCAGCCTTTGTGTAGGCTACACCATTGTGACTTCATTATTATTTGATCTAAATCCTGAATTCACTGCAATTCATCAACATTGCCAGGGTGTCTCAGAGCAAGTTGTGAAAACGCAATTCACATCCTAAGAGTAAATAGACTGAAACAAAATGAATAAATATTATGTCATCTAACGTTATAAGAGAGGACTGTTACAATACTAACTGATTTATTTCCTGCACTGTTCAGTAAACATTGTAAACTAGTTGCTAATGAGGGATTGTATGTATGATAAGAAAATTCCAATTCAAAAAAATTGTATGCAATGCATGCTTTTAAGAGTATACAAGTTGAAATTAGATTGGATTACTTACAGTGTGGAAACAGGCCCTTCGACCCAACAAGTCCACACCGACCCTCCGAAGAGCAACCCACCCAGAACCATTCCCCTAAATTTACCCCTTCACCTAACACTACGGGTAATTTAGCATGGCCAATTCACCTAACCTGCACGTTTTTGGACTGTGGGAGGAAACCCACACAGACACCGGGAGAATGTGCAAACTCCACACAGACTGTTGCGGGAATTGAACCCAGGTCTCTGGCACTGTGAGGCAACAGTACTAACCACTTTGCCACCGTGCTGCCCATATTGGAGTCATTCTTCATTTTGGTCCCTGATATGCAATATTATTGTTGTGGTTCTGCTCGCCGAGCTGGAAGTTTTTGCTGCAAACGTTTCGTTCCCTGGCTAGGGAACATCATCAGTGCTGTTGGAGCCTCGTGTGAAGCGCTGCTTTGATGTTTCTTCCGGTATTTATAGTGGTTTGTTCTTGCCGCTTCCGGGTGTCAGTTTCAGCTGCAGTGATTTGTATGTGGGGTCCAGGTCGATGTGTCTGTTGATGGATGTTCTTGCCGTTTCCGGGTGTCAGTTTCAGCTGTAGTGGTTTGTATGTGGTGTCCAGGTCAATGTGTCTGTTGATGGAGTTTGGGGATGAATGCCATGCTTCTAGGAATTCTCTGGCTGTTCTCTGTCTGGCTTGTCCTATGAGAGTGGTGTTTTCCCAGTCAAATTCATGTTGCTGGTTGTCTGAGTGTATGGCTACTAGAGATAGCTGGTCGTGTCGTTTTGTGGCTAGCTGATGTTCATGGATGCGGATTGTTAGCTGTCTTCCTGTTTGTCCTATATAGTGTTTTGTGCAGTCCTTGCATGGTATTTTGTAAACTACGTTAGTTTGGCTCATGCTGGGTATTGGGTCCTTTGTTCTAGTGAGTTGTTGTCTGAGCGTGGATGTTGGCTTGTGTGCTGTTATGAGTCCTAAGGGTCGCAGTAGTCTGGCTGTCAGTTCTGAGACGCTCCTGACGTATGGTAGAGTGGCTAGTCCTTTTGGTTGTGGCATGTCCTCGTTCCTCGGTCTATCTCTTAGGCATCTGGTGATAAAGTTGAGTGGGTATCTGTTTTTGGCGAATACCTTGTATAGGTGTTCCTCTTCCTCTTTTCGCAGTTCTGGTGTACTGCAGTGTGTTGTGGCCCTTTTGAATAGTGTCCTGATGCAGCTTCGTTTGTGTGTGTTGGGGTGGTTACTTTCATAGTTTAAGACTTGGTCTGTGTGTGTTGGTTTCCTGTGTACCCTTGTGGTGAATCCTCCGTTGGGTGTTCTCTCTACTAACACGTCTAGGAATGGGAGTTGGCTATCCTTTTCCTCTTCTCGTGTGAATCGGATTCCTGTGAGTGTGTCGTTGATGATTAGGTGTGTTTTTTCTATATCTGTGTTTTTGATGATTACAAAGGTGTCATCAACATATCTGATCCAGAGTTTGGGTTGGATTTGTGGTATGGCTGTATGTTCTAATCTTTGCATAACTGCCTCTGCTATGAGTCCCGAGATTGGTGATCCCATGGGTGTTCCGTTGATTTGTTCGTATATCTGATTGTTGAATGTAAAGTGTGTGGTGAGGCACAGGTCCAGTAGTTTAAGTATGCCGTCCTTGTTGATAGGTTCGGCCTCCATCAACAGACACATTGACCTGGACACCACGTACAAACCACTACAGCTGAAACTGACACCCGGAAACGGCAAGAACATCCATCAACAGACACATCGACCTGGACCCCACATACAAATCACTGCAGCTGAAACTGACACCCGGAAGCGGCAAGAACAAACCACTATAAATACCAGAAGAAACATCAAAGCAGCGCTTCACACGAGGCTCCAACAGCACTGATGATGTTCCCTAGCCAGGGAACGAAATGTTTGCAGCAAAGACTTCCAGCTCGGCGAGCAGAACCACAACAACGGGGACACCCGAGCTACAAATCTTCAATCAGATTTTAAACACTTACGGGCGAGAAACGCTGAAACAAGCCAGGAGATGGGAATCCTGCGCTAACCGCCTCAGCGCAACACATGAACAACTCCGGTTCCTCCATGAATGCAGAAAAAATCAAATCCTTCCACAATGTGTCAAGTACAGACCTCCAGTAAATAACCCACAAGCCAGGGAAACAGCCAAGAAGAACGGATTCAGGATGGTCCAGGTAATGATCACAGACGCTCACAACCGACTGCACAGATACAAGCAAGAAATTGCGCGCCAAAAGTCGTTAATTTCAAAAACCACTAATCAGGAAGGGACCCGGACCATAGAACAGGCTATCACTATAGGACAGAACAGGACAACACTCCGCAAAAAAACAGCACTAAGAGAAAAAATGGACAAACTAACACACAAAAAGGAGGACACTACAACACACAACTGGGTTAAAAACCTCTCCCACAGACAGCTCACAGACACGGAAAGAACTATACTGGCCAAGGGACTCAAATACAACTACAGGGATGCCAACACAGCAGACTTCCTAGCAGCACTAGAAAGCACACTCAGGAACAATGGACTGACAGAAGAGACACAACAAACAGTGAGACAAACAGTAGTACCCATGATGATAAGAAAACGACAAACACATAACCTCAACACCAAGGAGAGGGAAGCACTGAAAGCACTGAAAAATGACAAAAACATAATCATACTACCGGCAGATAAAGGCAGAATGACGGTCATCCTAGATAAATCAGACTACATCAATAAAGCACAACAACTACTCGCAGACACCAACACCTACCAAATGAAGGATTCCGACCCCACACCACAACTCACCAATAGAATAAACAACACACTAAGGAATCTACAAAAAAACGGACAGATAACCAAAGCAGACCAGCAAAGAATGAAACCTGAAAGCAACAACACCCCCAGATTCTATGGACTACCCAAAGTACACAAACCAGACATCCCACTCAGACCCATAGTATCACTACCAGGGACACCAGCATACAAACTGGCCAAAGAACTACAACAAAAACTGAAACACCTAGTCAGCGGATCCAAACACTCCATACAATCAACACAGGAATTCTTGGACGTCATCAGGAATACACACATAGACAAAGAAGAAACCATGGTATCATTCGACGTGACGGCACTGTTCACTTCAATTGACAAAACCCTAGCCAGAGAAACAATAGCCAACCTACTGGACATACATAACAGAACACAGGAGGCCGAACCTATCAACAAGGACGGCATACTTAAACTACTGGACCTGTGCCTCACCACACACTTTACATTCAACAATCAGATAGACGAACAAATCAACGGAACACCCATGGGATCACCAATCTCGGGACTCATAGCAGAGGCAGTTATGCAAAGGTTAGAACATACAGCCATACCACAAATCCAACCCAAACTCTGGATCAGATATGTTGATGACACCTTTGTAATCATCAAAAACACAGATATAGAAAAAACACACCTAATCATCAACGACACACTCACAGGAATCCGATTCACACGAGAAGAGAAAAAGGATAGCCAACTCCCATTCCTAGACGTGTTAGTAGAGAGAACACCCAACGGAGGATTCACCACAAGGGTACACAGGAAACCAACACACACAGACCAAGTCTTAAACTATGAAAGTAACCACCCCAACACACACAAACGAAGCTGCATCAGGACACTATTCAAAAGGGCCACAACACACTGCAGTACACCAGAACTGCGAAAAGAGGAAGAGGAACACCTATACAAGGTATTCGCCAAAAACAGATACCCACTCAACTTTATCACCAGATGCCTAAGAGATAGACCGAGGAACGAGGACATGCCACAACCAAAAGGACTAGCCACTCTACCATACGTCAGGAGCGTCTCAGAACTGACAGCCAGACTACTGCGACCCTTAGGACTCATAACAGCACACAAGCCAACATCCACGCTCAGACAACAACTCACTAGAACAAAGGACCCAATACCCAGCATGAGCCAAACTAACGTAGTTTACAAAATACCATGCAAGGACTGCACAAAACACTATATAGGACAAACAGGAAGACAGCTAACAATCCGCATCCATGAACATCAGCTAGCCACAAAACGACACGACCAGCTATCTCTAGTAGCCATACACTCAGACAACCAGCAACATGAATTTGACTGGGAAAACACCACTCTCATAGGACAAGCCAGACAGAGAACAGCCAGAGAATTCCTAGAAGCATGGCATTCATCCCCAAACTCCATCAACAGACACATTGACCTGGACACCATATACAAACCACTACAGCTGAAACTGACACCTGGAAACGGCAAGAACATCCATCAACAGACACATCGACCTGGACCCCACATACAAATCACTGCAGCTGAAACTGACACCCGGAAGCGGCAAGAACAAACCACTATAAATACCGGAAGAAACATCAAAGCAGCGCTTCACACGAGGCTCCAACAGCACTGATGATGTTCCCTAGCCAGGGAACGAAACGTTTGCAGCAAAAACTTCCAGCTCGGCGAGCAGAACCACAACAACGGACACCCGAGCTACAAATCTTCAATCAGATTTTATGCAATATTATTTAATCAAAAAGTTACAAATTGACAGTACATTGGAACTACATGGGCTCTGGATCAGCTTTCCAAAAGTGCAAATACATGAAGTGTAACAGTCCCAAGGCCTGTGTCAATATTGAGGACATCCTATCAGGAAGAAAAATTAATTAGCTCCTAATACTTGTGTAGATTAGTCAAAGAACAGCAACAAAGTACAATAACCACAAATATTTTCAATTCAGAGTCTGTATTTCTCAAATAATGTGTATGATAATAACTGTGATGTGACAAGAAAATCAATTTGGAGGGCTGGTGATTTCAGGCTCTTGTTCCCACTTTGTCTATTATATTAATTTGAAGGGCAAGGCATCCTGATCAGGTGCCTGGTGCCTGTTGTTTTTATTCTTTATTGACACAAATTATTACATTGAGCAAGTGCACTGGAGAACTTGGCTAGCGAACAGAAACATCTGTGATAATAAAGGTTATTGACGACGGTTCTGCTGGCATGATAGCAGCCCTCCTCATGAAGAGGGAACGGAGATCTGTAACTTTAAGGCACCGCCCCACTTTTACTTTCACCAGGCTTTCAGTGAATATGTTTTGTACTTAATCTATTATTTTACTTCAAAATAAAAGAAACTTGTCAAATATCTTGACTCAACTGAGAACTCAGCACACTAACCTGGCAAAAAAATTTAGAGCAAAAAACAGTGTGTAACTTAATGAGTGTAATCTCCAATGAATATGATAATTACATCAATATTTGACTAGAGGAATTTTTAAACCTTTTGAGCTATGAAGTCTAAGTACATTATAGTTTTGCTTTTATCTTTTTTTTTCATTTTTGTTGTGATGTTATGAAGTTATGCAGACATAAATCTCACTGTAATTGACTCAGTGAAAAAGAGGGTACAGGATAAATTGTTTTTAATTAGGAAGTTATAATTTATTGGTTGAAAGTAGTGAAGAGCAGCCTTATCTCATTGCTGGAAAAATGATGTTAATGCAGCCAAAGGTTTCATATTGTCCAGAGCAGTTGTCATCACTGCACTCACATACTGCAATCATGACCTGGACCCCAAATCAATGGCACTGAAAATTTCATTAGCGCTGCCTCTACCACAATCTACAGATTTGATGAGAGCACTGTTTAAAAATTGCCTGAAGCCTTCTCAAATATGCAGACAAAATCCATGCAAAATCAAGTGGACATTGCATCCACATGGTTGAAAATCATCTCCCCGCCAAGTCCTATTCTTCCAACTCTCAAAATCATCAATATTTCAGAGTAAGGCAATGAAATACTCCAAAGGCACTCTGAATCTGTATCTGTGAAACATGGCAATTTTGAAAATGAGTGGAGGAGCTTGCAACCAATCATTCATAATGCTGATGACCTGTTTATTAAACAGCATTATACTTTGAGTCTCATTATCTTAATGATAAGGCAGAGCGCAGCAGCAGCGAAGGAAAGAAAAAGAAGCAAATCTTGGACTCCAGATCACATCTCCATGTGGGAATATTTGCCCCATGTACCGTTAAATCTGTGGGTCAAGAATTGGTTTGTTCAGGCACATAAAACCATGTTGGAAATTCAACCCTTAAGTAGACATCACCTTAAATCGAGTGACTGCTGATCATGACCACTGGGATAGTGATGGCTGCTTTCATTCTTCAGTTTTCTTCAAACTCTCATTTCCAAAATAATACAAAGTTGGGTACTATGTTAAATCAGTCCAGTGATTGTCTACTGTCTCATAAGATGATGGCTTGCATTATGGGATAAAGTGTGCCTCATTGAAAGCCCCAAGCAAAGTTATAATGTTATTAACTTTGTTTGGTAGAAGATATTTCTTTCAAAAAAAATCATAGTTCAGATTTAATTTCTTTACTGACTTGTGCTTATTTCAAAGGCGGTAAAGCCATACCATATAAGCCCATTCTCCAATGCCATTCTTATAGAGTATTGCTAAGATCAATTGTGCTTTGCAAAGCAAATTACTCCAGCAATCTAACTGCTTTGACTATATAACTAGAAGTAGTTAAGGGGTTAAGAGAATGAATGAATTATTTTATCTATCTACAGAAAAATTACATTTGAATCCTTCAATTTAAAGGAAGTGACAGTCATAATAAAACACTATTATCTCCATTCTTTATTCCAGCTGGATTGTCGAAGTCTGTGACATTTTGAAATGCCATGGAGAAACCATGCAGATCAATTAAAATATTGCAAATGCCGAATGTTGCTTTTGTACATTTCTGTGAAATCTAATCTTTAGATGTGAAATTAAAATCATTTTGTATCTGATCTATGTTACCACTTCAACAACAACTACTTGCTATTGGATAGTGGCGTCAAAAATATTTACCATGCAGGAACAAGCTTTCACTTCAACAAATAATTTGCCAGTACTTGAGTCTTCTCAGGCTCCTCTTCAGTTATCCCCATTAACATTCCTTTTCCATCTTTCTCTCATACGTCTCTGTCTAGATTCTCCTTGAATGTTCTTTGCCTCACTTCCTCTTTCTGTTACTGTATAATTACAAAAACCATCTTAAAATGTTTCATAAAGATATAATCAAAAATAACTAATGTCAAACTAAAGGAAATATTAGACAAGCTAACCAAGAATTAGAAGGGAACCTTTAAGTTTTTTCAATATGGAAGGAATTCCAGATCCTATATTGCTGAGGGTGATGTTTCAAAGAATATGGCACTGGAAAAGCACAGCAGGTTAGGCAGCATCCAAGGAGCAGGACGGTTGACGTTTTGGGCATAAACCCTTCATCAGGAATCCTGAAGAACAGCTTATGCCCAAAACGTTACCTCTCCTGCTCCTTGGATGCTGCCTGACCTGCTGTGCTTTTCCAGTGCAACACTTTTTGATTCTGATCTCCAGCATCTGCAGTCCTCACTTTCTCCTGAAGGAAATGATTATCCGGTGAAAGAGCAGATCCCCTTTCAGTGGAATAAAGGTTTTGGGTGCTATAGGAGGGGTGGAGGAGTTTAGACAAATATAATGCAGCTTGGTCTGTGAGGAATTTAAATTTTCCTCCTTAGGGTCAGGCTATCGGAATTCGACGTTTCGAGCATAAGCCCTTCATCAGGAATCATTCCTGATGAAGGGCTTATGCTCGAAACGTCGAATTCTCTATTCCTGAGATGCTGCCTAACCTGCTGTGCTTTGACCAGCAACACATTTGCAGCTGTGATCTCCAGCATCTGCAGACCTCATTTTTTACTCAGGCTATCGGAGCCTCAGACTCTCCAGTTCTTTATTGTTCAACATGACAATACATGAAGGGGTAGAAAGAATAAAGGGGTATAGACTTCCTATTGGATCATTCCAATACTTCCTACTGTGGAGCTCCCTATGTCAATGTGGACACATTAGCATTATTTCTCATCTACACCAGATATAAACCTTTTGATTTGTACACAGTCACTTGTACTGACACTTCTAATTCATTGTCAGTGATGGAGCAGCCATCATTCTTCCATGTCAGTTCCATGGTGTCCTCCCCCAAGAAAGTAAGGATGTATAAATATGGCAGCCTCCATGCTTCTTATTAATTCTGTCAAGCTGAACAATACACACCTGAGTTTGCACCAGTCAATGTTAGAGGGAGGGTTTTCTGGAAGGAAATAAACACCCAGCTGGTTGAAACGGGGATAGGAAGCAGAGTTGCTGTCAGAAATATCTCTGCATCGTAGTGACAAGTACTCAGCTGTCTTTGCTGAACTTCCACAAGCTCTCTTGAAAGTAGAGAAAGCATTGATATATCCTTGTCATGATCTGCTGGGATGCCGCCAGGGTTGGTGTGGTTCTTGTCTCCAAGGGAAAACTAACAGTGGTCTTTTTTGTGCTGCAGGCATACATAACCCTTAGTACCAAGGGAAAAGAAATCACACAACACCAGGTTATAATCCAGCAGGCTCATTTGCAAGTACAAGCTTTCAGAGAGCTGCTCCTTCACCAGATAACTAGTGGGGCAAGATCATAGGACAGAGGACTAGAAATTCTTGTACTTTCAAATAAACCTGCTGGACTATAACTTGGTGTTGCGTGATTTTTAACTTTGTCCACTCCAGTCCAACACAGGCACCTCCACATCATAATACAAAGGGAATGGCCAATATATTTTGAAATGTTGAATTTACATTTCATCTCACTAACTGTTCTGTTTCAGATTCTCAGGTTGTAATTTGGGGAAATCATTTTCTTATTAATCTAACGATGAAGTCAGAGGCATTGATTTACAGCAGTTGTTCCATCAGAGATGACAGAAGAGTCATTTATTTCCTTTTAGTGAACAGAAATCATTTCACTGAGCAGATTTTTTGTGGTTTTTTTCTATGTCGTTGGAATGAGGATGTTACTGAGACTGAAGGGTTTGAGTTAGAGAAGGAGGCTGGAGATGCTGGGACTTTTTTTCCCTGGAGCATAGAAGGCTGCAGGATGACCTTCTAGAGGTCTATCAAGAGCACAGATAAGGTGAATAGCAAAATTCTTTTCCCCAGAGTAGGGGAGTTTAAAATTAGAGGGCATAGGTGAAAGGTGAAAGGAGAAAGATTTAAAAAGGAACTGAGGGATAATTTATTTGCATAGGGGGTGATACATATTTGAAATGAGCTGCCAGAGGGAGTAGTAGAAGCGAGTACAGTTACAACATTTAAAAGACAGGTATTTGAATAGGGAAGGTTTCGAGGAATATGGGCCAAACACAGACAAATAAGACTACTTGAGTTGGGAAACCTAATCGGCATGGACAAGTTGGACTGAAATGTCTGTTTCGGTGCTGTGTGACCCTAAGTCAATAATGATATTAAAGTATCTATTCTTCAAATCCTACCCAACAGTGACACCTTTAGGAAATTAGAACTATTGATATCATGAACACAATTAGAAAAATTCAAAGCAAAGTGAAGCATTGGTAAAGCTGGAATGATGCAACTTGTGAAAAGTGAATTTGAGACAGACACACTATGAATGAGTTTGCTATTTTATGTTTGTCCATTAAAACATTAATGGAAGTGACTACACACTACACGGGGGGAAAAATGGGTGAAGAGTTTCTTTGGAGCTGCCACTTCATCGGGTATAACTCAGAAATGAAACTTCAATCATGTGTAAGTAGTGAAGTTACAATCACAAAGCAGGGACACCTCTGACAAAATTTCCAGCTTAGATTTTGTCTCCTCCATGAATGCATCATTTATCACTACCTCTGTACTAAGAGGAACAGGACAAGGGCGACCTTTGTCTAAAGACACATATCTGTAGCTGATCTGTAACAGAAGAAGAAAAAAAATAACACTATTAAGTCTGTAACCTCAGGGCCAAGTACACCAGCTGTAAGTTCACAACCAAGCCCTACACTATTCTGATTGGTTCTGCAACAGTAATCCTTCACTGTCACTCAGCCAAAATTGTGAAACTCCCTTCCAAAAACACTATGATGTCCTTTCACCAAATGGACTGCAGCTATTCTACCTTCCAACTTCTCAAGGGCAATTAATGGTAGGAAACCTTTCAGCTTATTAATAATCATTTGCATTGATGTAACCCCATTAACATAAAACATCCCAAGACTGAATTGCTAAACAATGGTTGGCACAAAAACAATAATTGTGTTACTCTCCTTAAAATATCACAACTTTTCAAAGGGCAAATTAAAACATTTTTTAGTGCATTTATATTGGTATTACACCAAAACTGCAAGAATGGACACACAAATTATTATCAACTTGAAAATAGAGTGTTCTACATTGTTAGTGGTCCCCCGTACTTCATCTATATATTAACATTCTTTCTATTCTGTAGAGCAGACCCTCAGGCTAATCAGCCTGTTCATCACAGATGCTGTTCATCTCCAAAGCTGCTATAAACAAATTAAAATAAAGGAAACAATGTTATTTTGTTGTTGAACCACATAAAAAGGCACCAGCATAAGGCTACTGTGTTGATTATCAATCACTATTAAGATCCCATGGTTTTGAACTGGGAGATAAAGTGGCCTAGCAAATATTTTCCCAGTATAGTAAATAGTCATTTGTTATTTCGCAACATTGTGTATGTATGTACAACAGTAAAAATGTATGACTGACTGCAAAAATTCCATTTTTAAACATACCATTACATTATTTCCATACATAACCAACATCTTTTCTCAATTACATACTAATACAAAGCACTTCCTTCATACACTGAAGAAACATAAATCAACATTTTTGAGGCCAGACACAATTTAATATGAATGACAAAAGGGATCATTTAATTTCTAATTTGTATTTCCTAAATTTCTGTCTGACAACTTTAAACCTTGACTAAATACAATCTGTCTTTCAGACCTGTCTTTCCTCTTTGTTGCTCCTACCACAAAAATTCTTATTAGTTTCATTTGTTATTAAGTCACAGCAGTCTGGACAGCCAGTCGCCTGTCAAGTCATCAGTTCTTTCACATCTAAATTAAATTGCATACAAAATCCCATTATACCTATGAATAAAACCAACTCTTTGTAAATGTTATCCCAGCAGATAACCTGGCCGTTTTCACTTTAATGAAACCATTAATCAATTCACAGTATGCATACTTGGGCTTTAGATGAAGGCCATTTAACATTGTGTTTAATCCAGTGCAGCAAACCATGCTATCATCGTGGCATGAATAAAAATTTTTGGGTGATATTTGTCATGTTTGAAGGGGTCTGACACTTCATTAGTCACAAGTCGACTGCTTTGCGTTAGTGAGAGTCCAAGAAATAAGTAGTCAACAATGCAGCCAGTAACTATTTCATTTTGGGAATTACCTCTGTATTTTTTCTATTGCAAGACACAAACAGAATACAGATAATCACAACCATTTTACAGAATCATTGCTCAAAAAATGAAAACCTGCTATTTCTAATCATGTCAAAATTGAATTTAAGATTGTAGCTCAGAAAATAACCCAATGAATGTAATTTTAGTGGTCACTTTTTTAACCTCAGATGGTGCCTTCCATACACAACCAAAGAGAAATGCTGACAGAGAGAAAAACATCTTGATTTTATAAAATTCTCCAGCTCATCAACTTTTACATTAGTAATCCATACCATCTATTGGCTAAAGCAAAGATTCTTTTGCCTACAATATTAGTGAAGTTAATATTTCTATGCACAGCACTGAAAGTCAAAATAAGAAATAGATAACAGTTTGTGTAATTGGAATCACAGACCAGTTACTGTATAAAGATGAATAGTGTTTTGTGTAATTTAGAGTAGAAAAAGACTGTCAGCATCATGATCATTTTGCTTCTGCATTATATCTCATTATATAATAAAGGGAAATGCATTCTAGTCAATCATCCTTTGACTTTAAATATAATAAAAGGAGGTTTCATATCTATGTTTTTATTCATCTTTACATTTTACATTAAATTACATATTAAGGAAATTCTGACAGGAAATGCTTCATGTAGAATTTCCATCACCTATCAAACACAAACCAAACAAGGTATGAGATTTTGCAGTTGATGAGTATTTATTCTCTAATTTATCATGCATTATAGGCAGATGTAATATCAGTATAGTGATAAACAAGTTTATTAACTTTTTTTAATTTCAGGCAGTCAAATGGGCAAATGAACATTTGTTATATTCATAGTAAATTACAGTTGTTTACTGCTTGTCAACTAATAAATATCACAGATGTCTTTCAAGTTGAATTTAAAAAATAAAGACTACTTGCTGGGGAAATAAAGTCTTCCCATCCGAAAATCAAATCAATGTCATCAGTTTATGGTGCTATAAAGTCCCAATGCTGGTAGCATAATGGAAAATTCTCCCAGAATTTACAGGGTCTGTTCTTAATCAGCAGAACTTACAAAATCAGAGCACAAGAAATGATGTATAAAGCATCTCTTGTGGTCCCATTATTAGCCATAAAACAGAGCAATAAGGGATTACTAAATTTTGCTGATAAATTTACAGATATCTTCCTTGATTACACCCAGGATTATGAAATGATTCACCAGAAAAAACTTCATCATTAACAGAACTGCAGAACATTATTGCACCATACAAACACTACACATTCCAGTTAAGCTTATGAACTATCTATTGAGTCAAAGTGCCTTTATTAATGCATTCTGAATTGAGTCTTCACTAAAACAATGATGTGTCAAAAAACCCATTAGCTATCTGGTTCATACCAAACATCACATATATTGCAGCTCGAGAATTTTCAGTTTATAAAGAATCTTTTCTGTATAATTTTCTCAGAATTTTAAGACAAATTGACAATATTATTATACAATTGTACACAAGTCTAGCATAAATAATTCAAATATTTCACACCTCCAGAAAGTAAAAGCTTTTGTTTGGTTTATAAGAATATTGGTTTTTGATTTCCATTTAAATTTTTAGGCAACAAAATGATCAAAATTAATTTAAAAGACACCAGTGAATAGACATGGAGATAAAAAAATGAGGTCTGCAGATGCTGGAGATCACAGCTGCAAATGTGTTGCTGGTCAAAGCACAGCAGGCCAGGCAGCATCTCAGGAATAGAGAATTCGACGTTTCGAGCATAAGCCCTTCATCAGGAATGAACATTTGTACCACAACAGCAAATGTTCAAATTCCTGATCATTTTTTTTTAAAATCCTATTTATCCCAATACATGAATACTAGTCATTGCCATTCACTAATCAACCTAGTTTCCTAAACAAGTTAACATGGAGACTTTGAAAAACAACTTGAATTGGAGTTTTGGGTGGAACAAAGATACAAATGGCTATACTTTATTTCTATAAATAAGACATGAATCCACAAAACTAGTCTTTGGTTATGTGCATGTCTTTGTGCAGATTAGCACCAACCATCACTGTTTATTATCATAAGGAATGTGATTGCTAATGAAACAAATGAAGAATTTTAACTGCTACAATATGTACAATCATAAGAACTTGGGCAATATTATCTAATAGGGTTTATGACCACAGCACAAAGACTGTAAAAACTCTCAGATCTTCTCCATATAGTGAGCTAATAATTAGTTTTCACTTCTGCTTTAAAGCATTTGAGTAATGATTGCTCTAAAAAGAGTCAAAGGTTTGATTATGCACTAAAAGACAGTTTCTAGCACCCTACCATAAATATCAAGGGCAAGCCTGCCTCTCTTTAGCCATCAGTCCATTAATTGTTACAAAGCAAAGATTTCCACTGCTTCAGAAAGAGGTTTATCTTAATAGAGCTGCCAGCTAATTGGATGCCAGCATTTCTCCAGTACAAACACCACTTATTGGAACTACCTATGCTATCAAAGTAAACATCAGGAATGAACATGGACCTCTGGCTAACCAATGACTCAGCAATGACAGGCTGGTGGACCCAGATGAAAGGATATGGGATATGTTCAACAGTGCCAAGTTGAATGCAGTGAGGAAATTCATTTGGGGGTGTGCATCTGCTTGGCACCAGGGTTCAGAAAGGAGCCAAGCTTCCCTTTTCTTAACCTGCAGGGTCAAATCTGATGGCTGAACATTGGGCACTCCCTTCTCCTGCTGCCATATGAATCTGACTGTTAGCAAAAAAAAGCCCTTGAGTGGGAATTTAATGTTGGACAATGAGCAGATAGTCCACTATTCATAAAACAGCAGCATGAGTGAGAACAGGTGTACTATTGTTGGGCAGACTGCCAATTGCACAGCATCCTATTTTATCAACCCATTTACCCGTTTTCACACAGGTAAAAGCCAAGCCCAAGTGTGTATATATATATATATAAAATTGATTACATTTTGTATTATGAAACTGGGATGAGTGAAATCTCGTTGGTTTTAATTCATATTATTCTTTCTTATGAGTTCCAGTAGCTCGTACTTCTAATTTGATTGAATAAATGCCATGATGAGTCTGAAACAGAGCAAGGCAACTTGTTTAAAGCAGAATGTCCTTCTCAATGTAAAGCTAATAAAACTTTTAAAAGCTATGGCAGATTAACATTTCCTCCAATCCTACTGCAAGACTGTCTAGACACATGTCTGCATCAGTGCATCATATCCATTTCTTATAGTTATCCTTGTGGGCTAAGTAAGACTGCCAGCTGAATGCTTTCGAATACTGGACAACTGTATGCTTATTTGTTGTTAATGTTGCCTTGACACAGTAAAGAATATTCATTTTAGTTCAGTGCTATATTGCATCGGAGGGAAAACTTTATTGAAGTACCCTGTTTCATATGAGCATGAGGAGTTCTAATTCTTACATTGGTTACAATAAGTAAAAGTATCATCTATTCTCCAGGAGTAACATTATTTAATAAATGCAAGACATTAAAAACAAGGTGATGTCCTTTTAAAAAGAAACATTTACATCATGACTTTTGCAAGTGCAGGTCTTTTTCAAGTTACTCTACAGCCAAGTTTTTTTTAAAAACACTCTCATTTTTGTTATTTAGAAAACCGGGCAGCCAATTTGTACACAAATTCCCACAAACAGCAGTGTAATAACAATTAGGTAACCATTTTTTAGTGTGTGAAATTTAGTTCAAAATAGCCTATGGAGCATTGAATTCTTTGTCTAAACTTTAGGTTTCACCCACTCATATGACCAGATACGTCTCAAGCTGTTTACTACAATCCTCCCAAAGCATTCTGTCTTTGGTGAGATAAGAAATAAGAAATAAGTCAGTTAGCCAATCAACACTTTCCTGCCATACAGCAAGGCCATGGTGGTCTGACTGGGGCTTGAATTCAACTTTACTGCCACTCCCTATAACCAATGACTCACTTGTCAATCAAAAATTAAAACATTTAGCCTTCAATATATTCAATAACCTGGCTAATACCGCTCACTAGGAAAGAAAATTCCAAACACAAAAGAATCCCCTCAGAGATTAAATTCCTCTTCATTTCCATCAAAAACTGGAGTTATCTTATTATTAAACTTATCACCTGGTTCTAGACCCCCACCACAAAGAGAAAACATCATCTCCCAGCTACTGTTAACCTTTTCAGTTTCTTACATATTTGATTAAGCTCACTTTCTATTCTTCTAAACTTCAGTGAGAGAGAGGAGGAGAACTTCTTCAAGGTCGGCATCTTTGGAAGAGGCTTCGCATGTAAGGTTAAAATCAACTGGAGAAAGTGAGGATGGCAGATGTTGGAGATCAGAGTTGAGAGTGTGGTGCTGGAAAAGCACAGCAGATCAGGCAGCATCCAAGGAGCAGGAGAATCAATGTTTCAGGCATAAGCCTTTCATCAGAAATGAGTTCATTCCTAATGAGCTTATGCATGAAACGTCGATTCTCCTGCTCCTCCAAGCCTGCCTGATCTGCTGTGCTTTTCCAGCACCACACTCTCAACTCTGATCTCCAACATCTGCGATCCTCACTTTCTCCTAAACTCCAGTGAGTACAGGCCTAACTTGAACATTTCCTCATATGACAATCGTTCACAGGATTAGCCTAGAGTACTTTTCTAAATTGCTTCCTATGCAAGCATATACTACGGTACTCAACAATGACCTGTGAAGCAATAGCAAGACCTTCCTACTTCTATAGTATTTCACATTTGCAATGAAGGCCAACATTCTATTTAAATTCTTAATTATTTCCAGTTTCTGTATGTTGGTCTTTTTGCAATTCATGAACAAGGTTAATCATGTTTTGCAGTACTGTAGCATTCTGCAGTTTCTCATGCATTTTTCATTTTTCCTGACAAAATAGAAAAGTCTGCATTATGCTTCATCTGCAAGTTTTTAATCTTATTTAATCTTTCTAGATATTTTTGCAGACCTTTTGATTTCTCTTTACAAATTGTCTTTCTAGCTACCTTTGTACTGTTAGCAAATCTGGATACAGTCAAGCCTTCTTCCAAGTAGCTAATACAGCCCCAACACTGCTCTTCGTGGTACTCCACTCATTACAGTTTTTAACCTGAAAACAATCCATTGGTCATGACATTTTTTTCCTATTAGTTGGCCTATCCTTTAATTTGACCCATCACTAATCTCTTCAATATCGTACACTTTCATTCAATTTTGTAACATCCTTCACTTTTCAAGTTAGCCACAGATGGTGCATCCTGCTCAAAAGAATTTTCTCTCTCAATAGAATTTAACGTTATTGACTGTTCTGAAATCTCTCCTCAATGTTTCCCTGAGGTGAAGCAGTAAGACAATAGTGAAACTATTTTCCCGGACCAATTTAGACAACTCTGTCTTCCTCCCCCCTTGTCATTGTCTTTAAGATACTATTTTCGAACTCAATTTCCTCACCCTTGATCTGAATGTGAAATTCTTTCAAGTTACAATCACTCTTTTCTCAATGATCCTTTATAATGATGTCATTTACGAATCCTGATTAATTATACATTTCCTGATCTAAAATAAAATGTGCTGTGGTAGGTTCCGGAATAGATAGATTATTATAAGGAAAACTAATGAACTCATCCTCCAAGTTTCCTTTGCCAATTTATTTTGTCCAATTGAAATTAAGATATCCCAAGATTATGGCAATGCCTGTCTTAACGTCCTATTATTGCTTGATTTCTACTTTATCCTCCAATAAAGCTATTGGCAGAGCTTATAAAATTACTCCCACCAGTGAACCTTTCTTTTTCTAGTTCTGATCTAAACCTGAAGTACTTCTATGTTTTGATGCCTAAAACAAGGTCGTGTCCCATTCCTGTACTGCATCAGCCTTGATTAACAGAGCTATGTAACCTCCTTTTCCTTTCTTCCTTACCTTCTGAAATGTCAAATTTGCTTGACTATTGGATTCCAGTCAGGATCTCTTTAAAGTTGCAATTCTGTATGGAGCTAACTGTTCTGGCTACACTGTGTGGGAAAATTCAACTGGCATTGGACAAGAGGCAGACCAGAGGCATACAGAAGTTAATTTAGGATGAGAGAGTGAGAAAATACATGGAGAGAAACCTTCTATGAAACTCAATGATGTTCATGGCATTGCCAAAGTATGGTAATATTCAGCCCATCCACACAGGCAGCAAAAATCTCAAACCCATTGCAAGGGCAGAAGCTTCTTCATTAATAACTTCTGGATCCCCATACCTACTGGTCCTGGAGTCACAGCTTTACATCTTTGTATACCCACCAAATCTAGGGAATTCAGCATAAGGAGTGTGACCATTGACCGGAACAAATATCCAGTTATACTTCCCCTTCCCTTGAGCCTGGACTCCAATTTATCAAAACCAAGTTGAGCTTTTTGAAACTAGAAGTACTTACTACAGATGTGATTGATGTGAACATTAAAGATAGAAACTAGATCCCTCCTCATTCACTCCCACCCCGTTCTGCAGCTGAAATACATTATATACATCCACATCTTATTTCTAATTAAATAAATAATTTTCAAGTCATCACTTAATGGTCATTTATGGTGACAATTTAGAGTTTAACTCTTTACACTACAATATAACATTTACATTGCCCAGAATCAGACTAAATTACTGATGGTGCTTTGAGGGGGAGAAAAAGACCTTAAGAAACACTAATGACCTACCTGAAAACCTAATGCCTCCAGGCTTCAACTTACATATACGTCTCTGCCTCCAGTTCCCTTTTTTGAACCACTTGAACAAAAGCACAATGAACTATTTCATGTTAATGCTGTATTTTATGTATATCCAAATTCTATCCTTAATTTCTAACTGCTTTCGGTCTCAATGTGGTTTGAGGAATGGCTTTTTGCCAGGAGTGTAATACTGTTCCTACAAACAATAGTTAATGGAATCATTTCCATAATCTGAGAGGATAGAGAAGGTCTCAGCTGAAGATCTCAATCAAGAAAGGCACCTTTGACATTTCAGCATCTCCTTTCTGCTGCACTGTGGTCTCAGCTCATAACATATGTTCAATTCTCAGGAGTAGATCTCAAACCCTCAATATCCTGGCTCAAAGACCAGAGTACTACCAGTAGAACTACAATATGTAAGGCAGGACTAAGTCAACACTAAATCTTTGAAAGAGATGGTTCAACCTTGTGTTGCTTGGACTAGTAGAAGTATGAAAGAGTCAAGAATTTTCATCGCTTCTCTCTGAATTAGGTTCCTGGAGTTGGAGTAGGCCACAAATCCTCATTTCCACTCAGCTGGTAAAGGGGCTACTGCGTGTCCATTGGTAACCTCTCTTTCTAACTTTGCTGAAATAGGTGGAGTGATGGCAGCTTCATTCAAGTAAATTTACTGTCACTGGAGACACCTTATGTGCCCAGGAAGGAGATGGATGGGAAAAATGAGATGAGAAGTTGAAAGGCCACAGCAAATAACTTGCCAGCAATATCTGTTTGTGTTTCTAATTTCCAGCATCTGCAGTTCTTTCCGTTTTTATTTAGCAAATAACTTTCTGTTTGACTGCAGCTCAATCAGTTCCATTTCTCAGGGGCCTAAGAATAACTGAGTCAGCATTTAGTGGAATCTGGCAATGGACCCTCTTTCTGTTACCTTGGTATCCAGTTAACCCAGCACTTTCAAGAATTGGGTCAAGAAATTGTCATGCTTGGGGTAAACTATGATGATGTAACTGATCATCTGATCTTGACATAGTGATAGAGATGCCACCAATCTGGAATAAACACGTGAAGAGAGGTCCTCAACACTAAACTAGAAAGCTGTGAATCTACTATGTACAGAAGTAAATAAAGGATTATTATTATTATAATACAAAAGGAATTGAAGAAAGCAACCTCAGGGACAACATACATGCATTCACCCACAGCCTGAGATATTCCAGCCTGATATCTCAATGTACAGGTAGCAGTATTGGCTTAAGTCAGAAGACAAAACAATGGGAATTCCTATCTCCCCAATGGCGTGGACATGATAATCAGGTCCCTTCAATCATAAAATATTTCAGCATCAGTGTTCTCTTCCAAGTCTCCTACACTTGTGTATTCTATGAATGTATAACATGTGTTAAATGTCACAGTGACATTTTCATTTTGTTATCTATTACTGCAACATTTATTTTTGTTTTGCCATGAAAGTCAAATACCATATCAAATTATTGAAAATGGTTGGTGTATATACACACACACACACACACACACAACCTCTCAATTTCCCTTTGACGTCAGCAGAATAACATCTCAAATGAATTTTGTCTCTACTAGAAACTAAGTCATGTAAAAAAATAATAGTCTGGATTTGGTAGTAAGACTGAAGATACGTAATTTCAATAAAAAAAACAATGGTGTCAGGAGTAAAAACATATTTATATAATGACTGGTTAGCATTTCGAATAGGTGAAAGTGAGGACTGCAGATGCTGGAGATCAGAGTCAAAGAGCGTGGTGCTCAGAGGGTGATGCTGGAAAAGCACAGCTGATCAGGCAGCATCCGAGAAGCTGCAGAGTCAACGTTTCAAGCATAAGCTGAATCGGGAACTCCTGATAATGAGCTTAGGCTCGAATTGTTGACTCCCCTCCTCCACGGATGCTGCCTGACTGACTGTGCTTTTCCAGCATCACACTCCTAGCATTTGGAATACACTTACCTAAGTGGGAGGCCAGAGGTAAAATGTTCTTACTGAGAATCAAACCTGGACAAATAGGCTAAATGGCCTCCTTCTGTACTGTAACCATCAGAGGATTCTCTGATTTTGTAATGAGTGTCAACACAATAGTACTAACTACTGATCTCTAAGTAAATGTCACTGACAGTTGCAGCAATATCAGTGGTTAGAGCTTGTAAATCTCAATGTGAAATTGATTGTGGCAGGGTTTAATGGCGAGTTCCCATGTCAGGTTGCGGTATTGTTGTATTTATGACACTTCACGAATGCTCTTGAAGTCTCTTTGTTTTAGAGTAAAATAGCGGAATTGAGGAAATTGTGTGACCTACTCTCAATCCTGCCCAATAATGATCTTGGGTGATATTCAAGGAGACTAGGAAGCTCGGTAAAAGTGGAGTGGAAAATCTCCTAATCAGAGACCACATTGGTACAATACTTAGAATCTTGGTTCAGGGATCAGGATATCGATGAAGAATAGTGGTAGAAAGTAGTCAATTGTTGGACAAATTTCCAAAAGTAACCATGTTGTAATAAGAAGTGGACATGAAGACTATTGAGTAACTGAATGGAAACAAATATGAACTATTTTTCTATACTGGAAGAATCAGAATGTTAATAGAAACCTTGAAAAGGAGTTCAAAGAATTCTTTTGAGGCAGTTTCTCAGACTGGCATGTAATGAGAGCAGGCTATACTAGACTTGTACATTTTGTGTAAAGTGACATTTTGTTAGTAACCTAAATGTAAAGGTGCCTTTATGAAAATGCGATGGTATGTTTGAATTTTATATTTAACTCGAAAGGGAAAGCAGTAGGTCTAAGGCTAGTATTTTAAACTTTTAAAAAGTGTCGATATGAAAACAAAACTACTGAAGTGAACTGGGGTACTAGGTTGGGGTATGAGACAAATAGAGAAGCAGTGACAGGTATTTAAAGGGATATTTCAGGATATTCAGAATAAGGACATGTCTGCTTTAAAGAAAATTCCAAGAGGAAGACCAACCATCTTCCGTTAACTAAACAATTTAAGGAGAACATCAAATTGAAAGAAACACATATGATTGCAGAAAGATGAGTGGCAGGTCAAATGATTGGCCAGAACAGCAGAGAATGAAAAATAATCAGAGCACGAGAGGAAGCAAGCTAGAAATATAAAAACAAATAGCAAGAGTTTCTATACATATCCAAAAAGGTAAAGTGTAAGTAAACTGAGTGTTACTTCTTTCCGTTCACAATGGGGAGTGAATAGTAAAGAAATGACAGATATGGGAGCAGCACAGTGGTTAGCACTGCTGCCTCACAGCGCCAGAGACCCGGCTTCAATTCCCACCTCAGACGACTGTCTGTGTGGAGTTTGCCCATTCTCCCAGTGTCTGCATGGGTTTCCTCTGGGTGCTCCGGTTTCCTCCCACAGTCCAAAAACGAGCAGGTTAGATGGATTGGCTATGCGAAACTGCCCATCGTGTTAGGTGAAGGAGTAAACGTAGGGGAATGGGTCTGGGTGGGTTGCGCTTCGGCGGGTCGGTGTGGACTTGTTGGGCCGAAGGGCCTGTTTCCACACTGTAAGCAATCTAATCTAATCTGTATAATGACATAATAGATTATCATATTTTACCTTCCGTCTTCACTATAGAGAATAAAACAAATGCTTCAAAAATACTTATGAATCAGGAGCTTGAAGAGAGGAAACTTGATGAAATTATAATCACTAGGGAAGCAGTACTGAGCAAATTGAAGGAGCTGCAATAGGATTAGGATTATAGAAATCTCTGGATACTGATGGACTTCAACCTCGAGTCTCAAAAGTGTTGGCTAATGAGCTATGGGGGAAGTTGTTTGTCATTTAATTTGATGTCTGTTATGTGGAAGGTATTAGAACTGGTTATTAAGGAGGTCATCACTGGGCACTAGGAAAAAACTCTATAATGCTGAAGAGGCAGCAGGGTTTCATAGTGAGGAAACTATGTTTAATCAATTTATTGAAATTCTTCAAAGCAGTCATGTGCAATATAGATTAAGAGGGGTCCTTTGATATACTGTATTTTGATCTCCAGAAGGCATACAAGGTTATTGCATAGCATAGTAGCTCATGGAGTAAGCAGTAACATTGATTGAAGATTGACTGGCTGGAAGAATTGAGTGTACGCATAAATCGATTTTTTCATTTTATTTTATTGGTAGGATGAAACAACTGGGGTCCCACAAGGATCTGTGCTGGTCCTTCAACGTTTTGCATTTATATCAATGACATCGATGACGGGATTGAAGATATGATGACCACATTTGCAGGTGACAACAAAGATCAGTAGGAAGGTCTAAAGTCATAGAACCATACAGCACAGAAACAGACCCTTCATCCAATATGCCTATGCTGACTAAGTTTTCCAAACCAAACTTGTCCCATTTGCATGCATTTTGCACATATCCCTCTAAATGTTTCCTATTCATGTACCTATCTAAATGTCTTTTAGATGTTGTAACTGCGCCTACATCTGTCACTTCCTTTGGTAGTTCATTTCACACACGAACTGCCTTCTGTGCATAAAGATAGCCTCCTCAGGTCCCTTTTAAATCTTTCTCCAGTCACCTTAAAAATATGCCCTCCAGTTTTGAAATTCCCCACCTTAGAGAAAAGACCTTTCTTAGTTACCTTATCTAAGGCCCTCATGATTTTATAAACCATCAACCTCCTATATTCCAGTGAAAAAAGTCCCAGTCTATCTTTATAACTCAAACCCTCCAGTCCCCACAACAGCCTGGTAAATATTTTCTGAACCTTCTCCAACTTAATATCTTTTATACAGGATGCAACCTGAACTGTACATAGTACTCCAAAAGTAGCCTCACCAACATCCTGTATAACCTCAACCTAATGTCTCAACTCCTATACTCAACAGTCTGAGCAATGAAAGCAAGCATGCTAAATACCTTCTTAACCACCCTGTCTATATGGGATGCAAATTTCAAAGAACTATGTCCCTGAGGCCTAGGAGCCTCTGTTCAACAAACCTATCCAGGGCCCCACCATTAACTGTACAAGTCCTGCCCTTGTTTCTTTTACCAAAATGCAATTCCTTACATTTATCCAAATTAAACCATTGGCCACTCCTCAGTCCACTGGCCCAATTGATCAAGATCCCTCTAATCTCAGATAACATTCTTCACTGTCAACTATACCATCAATTTTGGTGTCATCCACAAACTTACTAACCCTGCCTCAAATTCTCATCCAAATCATTTATATAAATTACAAACAGAAGTAGACCCAGTACCTGTGGAACACTGCTGTGAAGACTACATCTGTTCTGAAAATAACATAACCAGAATGCACACTAATAATAGATAGGTTAGGTGAGTGAATAACATTTGGCATATGGCATATTGTATGAGAACATGCAAAGTTGTTCACTTTGGCAGGAATAATTAAAAAGAGCAATCTTTAAATGGAGGATGAACTGTAGAATCCAAGGCACCGAGGGACAGCATTCGATATATGCTGGTGCATAAGTTACAAAAAAGGTAGCATGCAGATACAGCAAGTGATTAATAAGATTAATTGAATGCTGTCCTTGAAATGGAACATGAAATAGAGATGTTATGATTCAGTTATATGCAGCATTGTTAACACAACAATTAAAATATTGTGTGCAGCTTTAATCTCCTTAAGACAGTTTGTAAATACTATATATTGGAAGTTGTTCAATGGAAACTTATTACATTGAAACCTTGGGTAATTGGATTTTCCTTTGAGGAAGTATTGGATAGGTTGGGCTGGTTGCTAGAGTTTATGAGGGGTGATTTGATTGAAGTTATTACATTTTGAATGGTTGTGACAAGTTGGATGCAAAATGGATGTTTACTGTTTTGGGTGGTTCAAAATTAGGTGGCACCTGCTTAAGACAGATGAGGGCAAAGATTTTCTCTGAGAGAATTGTCTGTCTTTTGAACTCTCTGCCTCTAAGGACAGAGAAGGCATGGTCATTGATCTTTAGAAAGCAGACATTCTTCCTCAGCTAAGGCAATCAAAGTTATCACAGATAAAAGGAAGTGTGGAACTCAGAACACAAACAAATCAGCCATGTTCCTATTGAATAGCAGACCATGCTTGTAGGACTTAAAGATCTACTTCTGTTCCCAATTGGTATGTAGCTGAAAACAAGTTGCTGGAAAAGTGCAGCAGGTCAGGCAGCATCCAAGGAGCAGGAGAATCAATGTTTCGGGCACGAGTCCTTCTTCAGGAAGTTCGGGTTCATGCCCGAAACATCGACTCTCCTGCTCCTTGGATACTGCCTGACCTGCTGCACTTTTCCAGCAACAATTTTCAGCTCTGATCTCCAGCATCTGCAGTCCTCACTTTCTCCCAGTTGGTATGTAGACAGTAATGGTGAGGTGAGACAAAGGGTAAAAGAATGATAAATATACTCTGCGCAGTTAAGTTAGCTGTTAAAACATATAGAATGTGGTAAGCCATTATATTTTGGTGGTATCTCAAATGTGGATGACATGTTAGTTTTTCCACAAAAGGTCTGACAAATGTGAAGTTTGTAGTTTAGCAATGTTTTTGGACTGACTGTTTAATTCAGGATAAAGTGGCAGGAATGGGTGGGTGAAGTGAGTCCTGCCAAAAACAAGTTTGGATGACTTGAAAAAAAATAAATAAATCAAGAGGAGGCAAATGTTGTGTTGCTGTAAAGAAGGACAAGCTGTTCAAATCTGTAGACACATATTTATACTGACTTTGGATTGTTCATTAGTTTCCAAGTCTCAAGGGAGGCATTCAGAATGTGCTATATTTTAAGATGTCTAATTAATTCCAAGATAAATTGGAGTTTAAAGTTCAGAAGATAATTAATGCTCATTTATACATGGATACAAAAGCTATGTGATTTATCTTGCCATGGAAATAGGCTTTGACAGGCCATAGAAAAGCATTGTACTTTCGGCTTACATGGATTTCTTAAGATACCATTAAACGTTATGGAGAGGTCAGTCTGCAAGAATTTGAGGTTGAGAGAGTGACAAAGATGTAGCAGCACACACTTTCTATTGTTCAGCATGCCAAAATACCAGTGGAAGACAGCACTTAAATCTCTTCAATCAAGTGAGGAAGGAAAGTTTGCCTATCTTTGGCCAGATGGAAGCAGCTTACCACAACTATCAGTTCAGGGATAAGTGGTTATCGGGGTCAATGAGGGCACAAGTCATCAGGAGCTGAGAATACCTTTAGACCTATCTCTGGAGAAGGAAGTTTCCACTTAAAGGACTGAATAAAGTATAATTATGGCCTTTGTCAGCCTTTTATACATTAATTGGAGGAAGCTTTTCCAGAGCCTTGAGTTTAAATTGCCTACAACAAAAACATTTGCCAATTGTTTTCAGTAAAAGTCTTAAAACCTGAAATATTGTCATATGATCGTTCCACAGAGTAAATGAAACTCATTTTTTAAATAAAAAATTATAAAGATAACCATTTCGGACTGTAAAAGCAGTAAATCACATTAATTTTTTAAGCAGGAAATGAAAAGCTCCAATAATTTTTTTTCCCCAAACATGTTACAGAAAGCCGAATACAGATTGAGGAAAACACAAGGTAGAATCTAAAATATGCAAAAATTAACACTCTAATTAATTAGTTAAAAATCAAGTTAAAATGGCAATTAATCATAATGGAGATATTTAACATTCTGCACTTATAAAATATTTTCAGTGTCAGATCAGATATTCAGCAGTAATTTTTATGCTGTGGCCATAATATGAGAATTTTAAAAAGGGCATGTTTGCTCAATCAATTCATTGTACTGTCTGCTGGCTCTGGTAATAGCTTTGGGGAAGGGTGGTCAGCAACATTGTGATGAGGTAATGAATGACAGACAACTTCAGGATTTCTCTATTCACCTGCATTTTTCATTAAATCCTAAACTGTAGTCAGACTCAGACCTTGGATAACAATGCTGACAGTTCACCAAAAGCCTGAAAATACCTAGACACTATGTTTCCTGAATTACAGCAGTTCAAAAGTATCCTATAGCTCGCTTAGAGCATGCTGGACAACTTGAGACCATCATGAAAAACCTGTAGAAATGCAAATTCTTCCTTTGTCGTTGTTATTCTTTTCAACAAATGAGGTTGCATAAGTAGTTACAATGAATGTTTGAATGTTACACTATAGAAAAATATTGGCTGCTGCTCTGAGTGTCTACAAACATCACAAAGATTAACAGACCATCCCTGTCCCCAAAGCTTCATACAGGCTAATTCTCTTTTTAGCAATCTAATCTCTTGGCTGTAGGATGCTAATTATAATGTGCACAGGAAATGTCAGTTTTCATTGCTCCCTTTTGTTTAATAATTAGAATTCTTGAATTATGTCCTCGGATGAAAGGATTTGTTATTAATTCATTTGTAAGTCACTCTCATGTAATTGTTTTTAGTCCATGAGTCAAGATATGCAATTATAATTTTCTATGGCCTACTTTAAATTATTTTTTAAAAAGTGACATTGCCAAAAACATTAGCATTATAAAAACTGTACAACATGTTTGCAATTTTAATGTTAATTAAAAAACCTGTTTTATAATAATTGTGAAATAAAATTCAATTATTAGTGGTACAGTTAGTAAGGAATTGAGTGACTATCTATTTTCATAAAGTTGTTTAAATTACAGGAAGGTTATTAAATGGAGCAATGACATAGATTCCCTCCGTCATGCATTGCTTTAATGACCAGTGTAGCAAAATGCAAAAAAGATTATAATGAATGTAGTGACCCTAAGTATCGAGGCTCAAAACTAACCCAAGAGTATTCAATGAATGTCAGCTCTGAAAATAGATCTGGTCTTTTCCAAGCATATAAATATGCTTGGAAGTGGAAGTGGATAAAGAGTGGAGCTGGAAAAAGCAGAGCAGGTCAAGTTGGGATAATAATAAAATGAAAATCATCATTCATTGAACCTTCAGGCAGGTACCTGTTATTTGAGCAACAAAATACTTAAATTGAGCAAATTCTAAAGAAACATGCACTATTGAAGAGGACTCATTCCTTTCATAGCCGTGATTGAGGTATTGCAGCATAAGATTTGCAATGAACAGTATTATTGCTGGCTAATTTCAATACAGACCTTAAAAACAGAACATGAGTAAAGCACAAAATGCAAAGTCCTTTATTGCACTAATATCTTCTGGGCGTGACCCAAAAACAACAGTCTGCATATCACGCATATTAAAATCAAGTAGAATCCTATTCTGTATAATATTTATTTACCGCTATTTAACAATGATGCACCAAGGGATGTACACAAATGTAATTAACATTTTCTTAGGTTTTGCTAACACAGGTCCTATGTAAACCGATTCATTAATTCAAAAGAAAAACAGCTAGTCATGAATACACAGTGTGCTGTTCTAAAACTCCCAGCAAACTTTAATGGGTTAATCCTCGGGAAAATGCCAGTAAATGTAATTTAAGGATGTGTAATCTCTCTAAAGTGGAAATCAGGAGCACCAGGTGAAAGTATAGAACACAATTTCCCTCAGTGCTTCTCTCCATCACTGAACAGGTTGATTAGAAAATATCTCTATTTCTCTCACATTTGGGTAACCAGCAGTTCAAAGATATTCAAATTATAACAGCAGGGAAGATGGATGTGAATACATTGTAACCAATTTACATATGAAAATTACCATGCATAATTAGAGCGTTATGATAGCACTGAGGCTGCATGAGTACGTATTTCTGTTTGGACCACTAACTCCAAGCAGCGATACACCAGCTGCATGAAGCATAGCCTTTTTGAATTGGATACTAAATCTGCATATGATGAAAACTGGAAAACAGGCAGTCTAAAAATCCTCAATTGGTCTTCCATCTCCCAAATGGAAACAATTTAACGATATACCCTCACAGACAATGTCAATTGAGCAATTTTTGCTGCAGCCAAAGATATGCCTTCACCTTCAAGGATTTAATATTCATTAACAGTCTTCCTTCTTTCTCTAAAAGTAAACAAAATACATTAAGAACACTAGTCTAACCACAATGCTAAAGCAATTCAAAACATATCTAAAGATCTATTTTGAAAGATGAGCTTAGATCTTCCATGTCAACAAGGATACCCTGTTTCACATGGCTGATATTTATATTGATTGCTTTTTTATATATAAAAAACGTTACTAGAAGTTCTACATCAAAATAACTTGATGATTCAATCTGTGGCAGCCAAAACACCTCACTCTGTTGATTTATAGCCATTGAAAAACTGTTGCCTTAATTCTGCAATTTTCAGATATCATGAAAATAGAAGAGTTATTTCACCACTGTGCTAAATGCGAGTAATGGTAGAAGATAAAGATACAGAGAGTAGAGATACTAATAAAGGAGTATATTTGCAGGCAGCTTCCAGAAAGCTACAGTAACAATAGAGTAGTGATAATAGAAGACTCCAACTATTATAATAAATACTCAGGTCTTCAACAAGATGTGTTAGGTAGAGAGTAGACACAATCCTGTGGTGGTGGGAGTAGGGTGGGTTGGAAATAGAGGGCTTCCAAAGTCCTCGATTTTGTATAACTACAGAGACTGAAACAAGACAACGGTTTATTGCAATTGTAAGACAGTAGAGAACCACGCTCAATATACAAAGTACAGAGGAACTTTAAACAAATGTGAGTGGTAGAGAGAAATTGAGAATAGATTAGCGACTAACATAAAAATGTAGGAGTCTTTTATGAACAGATGAATAATTAAATGGCATACTGGGAAAAGTAGATAAATAGAAGATCAAAAAGCAATACTCTCCTGGACTCAAAGTGCATTGCCAGGGACAGACTGGTCACTGGAACTGACAACTTTTAGAACATATTTTGGTGGATTATGCTTCCTCAAATTACAGTTTGTTATCTGGTTAACAATTATCTGTTAACCAGGACATAATTCAACAGCAAACGTATCACAAACCTACCAGGTTGTGTCAGTATTACCGATGACTTTGCAAAGCTCTGAAGATCGAAACATGAGCACAACGCAAATCTCCATCAGCTCACATCAGCTTCAAACAAAACATAGTCTGGTTTCAACAACAACAAAAAAAAAATCAACATGAGTCAAATAATTTAGTCAGATCTATCTACTCGAACTGGTATTCGACCTGGTCCTACCAAAATGGAAGACGTGCAGAAAAGGTGTGCTAGATAAGTATGATGTAAAAAGGAGTCTCCATTTCTTTTACTTTTAAACCACGTATTCTGAACTTTGTGATCAAAGTATATCTTCTTCAAGAACTTATCCACAAAATGTGCCATATCTATGGCAGGAAGTTCACTGACATTTTTTTTCTCCAAAAAAAAAGGCTCAATCATCCAGGGAGTGTGTATTTAATATCACAATTGCTTCAAATTCAACTTATTGGAAGTGGGTACATCACTGAAAGGACTCAGAGCAAGTCTAATACAGCAGAACAAGTTTATTGTGTTTAGTTCTAAATTTCTTAGAAGACGTCAGGCTAATTACTTTAACAGTGAAAGAGAGACTTTGCTCTGGTTTTCAGATTATAAATTTTTCATACATAGCTATTCAAGCACTTCATTGCTCTTGTTGACCAGAAACAATGAAGAATAACTTGTTGTTAACCTCTCACCAGTGCGCCCCCACAGATACAATACCTACTTGTGAAGATCCAAACGTACTATTTAGAAATAAAATGCAAACCAGGTGCCAAATGACTAGCTCTGAAAGTCTCAACTGACTTCCTAACCCCTTAACATCTACAAGTATATATTACTGAATCTAAACTGGAAGAGTCTTTCCATCAATCTCATACATGTTGGTCAAAGCCAGGCAGCACAGATTCAGCAAGCTGTGGCAAAATGATGATCAGCTACAGCAGGTCAAAAAAAAAGTCAATGGGTGGTCTGAACACTTCCAAAAGGTTCCCAAGACAGTACATTCTTTTTGGTTACTAAAAGATGAATGAGGTTGTGTGTGGAGCCACAGAAAATGGGGGAAGATACTGAATGAATATTTTGCATCAGTATTTACTGTGGAAAAGGATATGGAAGATATAGACTATAGGGAAATAGATGGTGACATCTTGCAAAATGTCCAGATTACAGAGGAGGAAGTGCTGGATGTCTTGAAATGGTTAAAGGTGGATAAATTCCCAGGACCTGATCAGGTGTACCCGAGAACGCTGTGGGAAGCTAGAGAAGTGATTGCTGGACCTCTTGCTGAGATTTTTGTATCATCGATAGTCAAAGGTGAGGTGCCAGAAGATTGGCTAATGGGGTGCCACTTTTTAAGAAGGGCAGTAAAGACAAGTCAGGGAACTATAGACCAGTGAGCCTGACTTCAGTGGTGGGCAAGTTGTTGGAGGGAATCCTGAGGGACAGGATGCACATGTATTTGGAAAGGTAAGGACTGATTAGGGATAGTCACATGGCTTTGTGCGTGGGAAATCATGTCTCACAAACTTGATTGAGTTTTTTGAAGTAACAAAGATGATTGATGAGGGTAGAGCAGTAGATGTGATCTATATGGACTTCAGTAAGGCGTTCGACAAGGTTCCCATGGGAGACTGATTAGCAAGGTTAGATCTCATGGAATACAGGGAGAACTAGCCATTTTGATACAGAACTGGCTCAAAGGTAGAAGACAGAGGGTGATGGTGGAGGGTTGTTTTTCAGACCAGAGGCCTGTGACCAGTGGAGTGCCACAAGGACCAGTGCTGGGTCCTCTACTTTTTGTCATTTACATAAATGCGAGCATAAGAGGTATACAGTAAGTTGGAGGTGTAATGGTCAGTGAAGAGCATTACCACAGATTACAACAGGATCTGGACCAGATGGGCCAATGGACTATGAAGTGGCAGTTGGAGTTTAATTCAGATAAATGCAGGGTACTGCATTTTGGGAAAGCAAATCTTAGCAGGATTCTTACACTTAATGGTAAGGTGCTAGGGAGTGTTGCTGAACAAAGAGAGACCTTAAAGTGCAGGTTCATAGCTCCTTGAAAGTGGAGTTGCAGGCAGAAGAAGGCATTTGGTATGCTTTCCTTTCTTGGTCAGAGTATTGAGTACAGGAGTTGGGAGGTCATGTTGTGGCTGTACAGGACATTGGTGAGGCCACTGTTGGAATATTGCGTGCAATTTTGGTCTCCTTCCTATCGGAAAGATGTTGTGAAACTTGAAAGAGTTCAGAAAAGATTTCCAAGGATGTTGCCAGGGTTGTAGGATATGAGCTGTAGGGAGAGGCTGAATAGGCTGGGGCTGTTTTCCCTGGAACGTCGTAGGCTGAGGGGTGACCTTATAGAGGTTTACAAAATTATGAGGGGTATGGATAGGATAAATAGACAAAGTCTTTTCCCTGGGGTCGGGGAGTCCAGAACTAGAGGGAATAGGTTTAGGGCGAGAGGGAAAAGATATAAAAGACACCTAAGGGGCAACTTTTTCACGCAGAGGGTGGTACGTGTATGGAATGAGCTGCCAGAGGATGTGGTGGAGGCTGGTACAATTGCAACATTTAAGAGGCATTTGGATGGGTATATGAATAGGAAGGGTTTGGAGGGATATGGGCTCCAAACCCTTCCTATTCATAGGAGAAGGTGGGACTAGATTGGGTTGGCAGGTGGGACTAGATTGTTTTGGGATATCTGGTCGACATGGACGGGTTGGACTGAAGGGTCTGTTTCCATGCTGTACGTCTCTATGACTATGTAATCTTCAAAGGCAAACAACTCAATTTCATAAGCTGGACATAAAGGTATGCTAAACCATATATAAAGGTCACCTGGACATCGAAAAACAAACCAAAGGAATGATGCGTGAATCCAATTACCAACCCAGCTTCAATAAAGACATTGACCACTTAATCAAGTTGGATGAAACATGTCAATTCAAAGTCACCAATCAATAAAACTTGCACGAGATTCTTCCAGAGAGTGTAACGCAACTGAAAGTTTTGATTACTATGGAAATATAATTGTTATGCCACAGGGTAAACCTATCACACCACCCCACCCACCCCCCAATTTATACCAGTACAGAAATTATTTAAGCCGTGCTGTAATCTGTTAAAATTCAAGAGGCCAAGAACTAATCTCAAAGGTCATTATTTAAAGTAAAAATTAATAACTTTACTTTTTAAAAAAGTCTAACAGAGAATAATTAACTAACAACTATTTACAACTCCCTTGTCAAAACTTTCTTTTACTTTCCCCTCTATGGTTCAATAAAACCCCAATTAAGATTTACCAAAAAAATTCAAATTTCACAAATTAGCCAGTTGTTGAATCTTCTCTTTGTATCTTCCTCTGACTTCTTTTCTTCTTAGGATTTCTGTTTCACAGGTCATTGATTAGATAAAGGTACCTTTAAGAGAGCTATTCTGCGGGCAGTCTGCATGTATTGGTGGCTTGGCGGTCCTCCTCCAATTGTTCAATTTGTTTAATATTTCTACCCCAAAGCATCAGATTGTTTTGTTGGTTTTAATATTGTCAAAATACCAAATTCAAATTTGATTGGAGTTTAGTACCTTGGGGCATAATTTGAATTTTCTTTGTCTCAAAGCAACCCAGGTACTGCTAGCTGCTGGACCAAATGTTACACTGTAAATTCTCCAGCACTGAGTGCTTGCTAAGTCCTTCATCTCTCTAAAATGTACAGTACCTCTCTACATCTTCATAATACCGAGAAAAATGAACCATCATAATGAAAAGATGGCTTTATTTCTATTATTTAAATACATTACTATAATGTACAGATAACTTTAATTGAGGTTCACAATGTCTTCCTATATATGTATACAGAACATTGGATAAATACAAATCTTACGTAAACTTCATCAGTTAAAATCTGCAGTAATGAATCTGTCAATACAATCTTACAAAATGCTTTTTAATTAAAAGTCTGTAACCTAAGTCTCCTACAGAATAGTCTCATATTCTTTGTCTTTAAAACATTCTAAGAGTGTAAGGGTTGTGATCCATCTCCGACACATTTTAATGTGTTTGTCACGAACAATGTTGTAAGGCTAGTACCAAACTCAATAGTTCTTTTTTGATTGTGGAGTGTTTCCTCTGGTGTGTTGTTGAATTTCTTCGAAAAGTAACCAACTGGTAATTCAATCCCATCCTCATCTTCCTGTAGGAGTACAGCTCCAACTCCTATGTCACTAGCATTGATGGCGACTTCAAAAAGGTTTTGAAAAGTTTGGTGTAGCTAAAACTGGTTTGGTGGTTAATATTGCTTTCAAATGGTCAAATGCCTCCTGGCATTGTTCTGTCCACTAAAACTTTGTGTTGTTCTTCAGTAAATTGGTTAATGATGCCACTTCACTGCTGAAGCTTGGAACAAACTTCCAATAGAATCTGCTGAGTACTAAGAATCAAAGCACTTCTTTCTTCAAAGTTGGTCATGGAAATTCCTCAATGGTCTTCGTCTTTGCATTCTGTGGGGTCAACCTTCCAAGACCGATGTTACATCCCAAGAACGTCACCTCTGCTTTCGTGGATTCAGTTTTGTTTAAGTTTATTGCCAGTTTTGCTTCTCAAAGAACTTCGCCAACTATATTATGTGATCTTTCCAGGACTTTAAACTAAAGATCACTACATCATCCAAAGAGATTGCACAGTTTGTTAACCTAGCCACAACTCTGTTCCTGAGTCTTTGGAATGTGCTGGGTGCGTTCTTCATTCCAAAGGGTATCACTGTATATTGATATAGCCCATTTGGGGTTGCAAATGCAGAAATTTCTTTCACCGTCTTTAATAAAGGTACCGGTCAGTAACCACACATTAAGTCCAACTTGGTGATGTAATTAATTGGCTTGTCCAACTTTCGCGATACAGTCCTCCAATCTAGGAATTGGATATGAATCCGATATTGTAACAGCGTTGACTTTCCAATAATCCATGCAGAATCATTGAGACCTATCCAGTTTGAGAACTAAGACAATCGGCAAACTCCATTCATCCTCCTTGAGCATGGCCTCCACCTCCTTCTGGACCTGTCTAGCTTTGAGAGGATTAAGCCGACAGGGTGTAGTTTTATCCGAGCAGTATTCCCCAAGTCAACTTCATGTACAATAGCATTAGTCCTCCCCATCTGATTTTTGCATGTATCCTTATACTGCAGTTACAAATCTTTCAACTGCATTCTATGCTCAAGAGACAGATATCTTACTAATCTATCCAACTCCTCAAAGACTTCATTTTTTATTCTATTTTGAGGCACATCAAAATCCGCATCATCTGGATTTGATTCCTCACTCTGTGGGGCTGTAACTCACACCTGTTTCTCTGGTTCTTTCTCTCTAGTATA
The DNA here is from genome assembly GCF_020745735.1 of Hemiscyllium ocellatum. Taxonomy (NCBI): domain Eukaryota; kingdom Metazoa; phylum Chordata; class Chondrichthyes; order Orectolobiformes; family Hemiscylliidae; genus Hemiscyllium; species Hemiscyllium ocellatum. The sequence continues at coordinate 77,915,629 of NC_083402.1, forward strand.
ATACGGTTTCAACATATTCACATAACATGCCCGATACTGTTTTTTTTCCTATCTGGCATCTTTACTGAATAGTTCACCTTACTCAACTTTTTCTCACTTTGATAGGGACCATTAATCCTGACTTTGAAGGGATCTGCTATCACTGGTAACATTACTAACATGTCATCTCCTCAGGAAAATGCCAGAGTCTCAGAGCTTTTATCTGCCACCTGCTTTATTCTATACTGTGCCCTCTTTAGGTGTTTAGCTTACTCACCTACTCGATTTAGGTTACGTATCTGAGTTGAGGGATAGTCCAAGTGTGAGGTGTCTGACTTTGAAATTAATTAAAGAAAAATTGACAGGACCAAAGGGCCCCTCACTTCATGCCCGAATATTAACTCGTAGGCAGTGAACTGAGTAGATTCATTTGGGGCATTTCTAATGGCATAACTTTATCCCAATCATTCAGGTAATCCTGACAGTATGCTCTCAACATGGTCTTCAGGTTCTAATGCCACCTTTCTAAAGCTCCCTGGGATTCAGGATGATACGTAGTGGATTTACAATGCTGTATACCTAAGCTATCCATAACCTTCTTAAAACAGCCTAGCAGTAAAATTTGAACCTTGGTCCAACTGAATCTCTCCGGATAGCCCGTACGTGTGAAGAAAGCTACTAACTCCTCAACCACCTTTTTTGCCTTGATACTCCGTAATGGAATTGCCTCCAGAAATCTGGCAGACACATTCATTATGGTTAATGAGTTCTGCTTCCCAATTTTAGTTCTAGGAAGGGAACCTACACAATCAATTATAACCCCCATCAAAGGTTCTTCAAATGCGGGAATTGGCAACAAAGGTACTGGTTTTATTACCACCTATGGCTTACCTACCATTTGGCACACATACAGCAAATGTTAACCACATCACTGTGCATTCCAATAAAAATGTTTTTTGTACCTTAGCCCGAATCTTTCGTAGCCCTCGTGACCACCTACAGGTAGTTCACGTGCTACCCATAACCCCTCCTGTCTGTATGTTACTGGCAACACAAGCTGGTGCATTTCAGTCCATTTCTCTTCTGTCCTAACCTGCCATGGTCTCCATTTCCATCACGAGGTTCTATCTTAGGCAATAACGCTCCGGAATATTCTTTGCTTCCTTTTCAGAGTAGACATCCACATATACATCTTTTATCATCTTGTCTTGCTGTTGCAAGTCCCTTAGTCTTTCAGGACTAAACACTTCTGTCTGACCCTCTGCTTCTTCAGGTTTTTCCTGTACCATTGCGTCAAACAGGGATTCTGCTAACTGAACCTCAACTCCTTCATCGTTGTTTACTTTTCACTTTGTGCTGTGACTTATGATAGTGGGATCTGGTTACCACACAGTCTTGGAAAAAAAACAGCTTTATTTCTGCTTTAAGCCCTCAGTTTCTTGGTCTTTGCCACAACATGGGGTGTCACTCCTACCTTGGATCCTGCCAAATCATTACCAAGAACAAATTGAATTCCTGGAACAGACATACCATCAATCATTCCCACTGTTACTTCCCCAGTCTTGAGTTGGCACTCCAACCTGATCTTACATAGAGGAATGCTAAATTTCTGTCCATCTATCCCATAAATTATCACACTCTCAGGTAATAGATCAGAAAGAGTGCAGAGTCGCTCATCCCTTACGATCAGTGACTGGTCACATCTTGTATTTCTCAAAATTATAACTTCTTGCCCTTCTCCCCCTGTTCTTCGAGTTAACTTTACCCAGACAGGCGAATTCTTTGAAGAGATTAGGTACTAACTCCATACCCAGCCCCTGCCTAGGCTGTGCACTTTCCTGCAACTTCTCAGCTCTTCTTGGAGGTATCCTTCACTATCTTCACTCATGCCAATGGCTTACCTTCTTTTACCTCATCTTTTCCGACAGTGCCTTTCTTTAACCAACAGCATTATGACTTTCTGTGTCCCACTTTATCAGAGTGGAAATCCCAGAGGCCTCTCACCTCCTTTCCACCCTCTTGGGCTTCTTTTTTATCTTGTGGTACATTCTTGCCAGTGTTCTCTACTCTTGGTTTCTAGTGTATGATCTCCCATGCTCTCAACTTCTTTCCCTCATAATTCTGGCCAGAAGCATGTCTTTCGTCCTATGTACCAACGTATTCATTTGCTAATTCTGCTGCCCTTCTCATTTCCTGAACTTCTTGTTCCTCCAAATGAATTCTTACCATCTCTGGATGAGATTTTAAACTCCTCTAGCAGAATAATTTCTCATAGAAGCTCAAAGGTCTTAGTCATTTTGATAAATGTGTATGCTATAAAAATAGATAGGTGTCATTCTTTTGAACTCAACATTAGTCTGACCTGGTTCCTTCTTTGTGCTTCTGAACCACTATCTATGTGCTTCTGGTACCAATTCATAAGCACTTAAAATCACCTGTTTAACCTCACCATAATCTCCTGACCCCTCATCTGACTCTGCAGCAAATCCCACACTAGCGCTGCCTACCAGTTTAGTCTGAACTAGCATTAACCATAAATCCTCAGAACACTCCATCTGCCTCGCCAATGTTTCAAAAGAAATAAAGAAGGCTTTCTCATCAAAACTTGGCAGAGTTTTGACATATTTGTATATATCAGTACCTTCTCTTCTAAATCTCCATCGTGTTAACTTAACTTTGCTGACTAAGTTGCAACTTCAAGTTCAAATTCTTTTTGCACTCTTTTTCCTGTCTCTTCCTTTCTCTCTCCCTTTGTTTACCTTCCAACTCAATTTTCCTCAATTGAAATTTAAGTTTTTCTACCTCGACTGCACTTGTCTGTTTCTCTGAAAGACCTAAGCATTTGAGTAATTCCCTCAGCTTTACTTTTGTTTTTGGTTAAATCCAATCTATCTTCTTTGCTAATTCTAAAAGTATGGTCTTTTTCTTTCCTTCTAAACTTTCTCAGCAAAGTTGAGAATCACCTTCAAACCCCAGAACCTCTTTAAACAATTTTAAGAGCAGTTTCCCTCACTTTTAATTTAATCAACCACAAGTCACTGAAATTAAACAAATTGGCTCACCTACATTTTATTTAAAGATCTAGGACACTAACCTTCAAGTGTTTAAATCTGCTGGGATTTTCCACAGCCCCAAATCTATTCAAATCTGTCTAAACCAGTTAAAATCCTGGACAAGCCTCCAAATTGTCAAGACATTAAGTATTGTTGGAAAGAACTGCAGAAACATTAGTTGATCGTGATCAATGAGCAAGCAGGCAGTTACCTGAACTGGAACCAGGGCAGAGTGTAAATGCTTGAGAGTTTTGCATGAACACATGGATGTGTGGGAAGATACTACATTACAATGTCATTTTACCTAGAGTGGACATCATAATGAGCAATGATCAAGACCTGAGAAGTACACAGTATATCCAAACTGCAAATCAACCACCACCCATCACAAAGGTGACATTACAGATACTGACCACATCATGCTGGATAACAATCAACCGTTTACAATAAATGACACATCAGAGAGTGAAGCACACTGTCAAATCATGATAACTTTGCATTAACAAGAACTGGTCATATTGTATACCCACTAATATGTTACCTGAATTTATGGAAACAATATATCTAGATACATCCTTTTGGCAAAATCTCCCTTTTTTTATCCCAAAAGGGAAAAATGAGGGATGTTGCATTATGGCGCAGAGTTTCCAGATTACATTCCAAACTATAATACAGTTACATAACATCATAAAATGTGGTGCCTGTATAAGGGTACCCACCTCACCCTCTATATAATGGAGTTAATGTAGTCAATCAGCAATGCAACGTACAATTATCTGTGATGCTGTTGCACCTTGTAGCTATTGTAAATAAATTTCAAGATACCGGTCTCTAAGAACCTGACTCTTTGCAGCATCAGCTACACAGGTCAACAGCCAAAAATCAAAAACCACATCAGTTGCTGTGCAAAAACAGGAAACAAAACAGTATTTAATTTTCAGGAAAAGCTAAACATATATAACAAAACTTCCCAGCAAATAAGTGAAAATTCATTATGAACTCTCAAAACCTTAATTGCCGAAGCAATAGTTCTACATAATTTCATAAAATCACACAGGGAATGAACTTTATTTAATTTACATATAAATGTCCCTCAGGAGGAAACTGAGGCATAAGGTCAGTTGAAAGGTCACTTGCACACAAACAACGTTCAGACTGATCTTTTTGGAATATAAGTTGTTCAAAGAACACACAAGAAACCATAAACACAATGACTAGCCGAATAAAAAGAGATATAAACAATTGAAAGCAAAAAAAATTCAAATAAAAATGAAATTAAACTGAATCCACAGTCCAGTTAGTGAACTAGATATTGATGAAGCACTGAATTCAAATCAACCTATGACATTGTTCAAACATTTCGGCTGCCAAATTAAATCCAAAAAATTATTCATTTAACAATTTTGTGGCTTTTGCTAGTTCATGATTAGTACATTGGAAAGAAAAAATTTAACTGGTTAATGTTTTGCCAATACTTGTACTCCACTTCTACTCTTTGTTAATGAAGTATCTCAGTTGGTAAGGAAATAACACATTTCATTTTTAGTTTCTCAGTCATCCCAAAAAAGCTATATGGCCAATAACTGAAAGATAATCATTGTTATAATGTGGAGGAACATTAGCCAACTTGCAAAGCGAAGTGCCACAAATAGCAATGCGATGTATATTTAAATAATCAGTTTTCTTCACCGTAGTTGATTGAAGGCAAAAATTGGCCAGAATACCAGCAATGTTCTCCTATCCTTAATGTCAGAGAACGTTTTCATTAGCTCCATCGCCATGGAGTAGTCTTCCTTTAGCATAGAACTAAATGGGGAGCCCAATTTATTTGTCTAAATCTGTAGTGTGGCTTAAACCAAGAATGTCTTGATTCAACAACTTTTTTTTAAACCAAGTGATTAATAAAGAATGATCATAGAGATTGTTTGGGAGGTATAATGGACATGTATATTTTAGACAAATATCAATCGATCTTTGGACCCACACAAAAGTCAGCTAGAGTTCCCATTCAAGATACATACATCACATATAAACACTGACGCACTCTGATGAGGCACTTTGCAAGAGAAGTTAAGTATTTTCTAAACTTAACTGGAATCACAGAGTATTTTTCTAATGCCTCAAGAAGAGAATAATCTAATTTTAGATTAAAAGAATATCCAATAAACTGGGAAATTTAACAGAGGTTAATAAGTGGAGGCCGCATCAGAAGGTTGGTTGCGAGGATTGAGCACATGGAGGTCAGCTTCAATGTATCTATGAAACATAGATGGCAAAACAGTGAATTTGTGCATGCCACACCAAATGAACTCTATCTTAATTAGTTGTGACGTCAGCATTTATACAGCACTGTTAACACAGTAAAGTAGGCCAAGGCACTAACAATCAATTTCTGTATTATTGTAGGTTGGAGGTAAAGTTTCCAGGTGAAGATTAATTAAAAATAAGAGGTGTACAGTTCTAAAGGTTGGATCTGCGACGTATTGTAGCTGTTGGGAAAAATATCCCAACGTATCCCAGAGGTTACATTGAGTATTTTGGCAAATATGAACAAAAAGTGCTGGAAAAATGCAGGACAAGCAATATGTCAGGTCAATGAACATCTTTCTTCAGACCAAACTGTCTGGTGTATTCTCAAACAGTTGCCAGGAAAAGTGCTAGAGTCAGTAACTAGTAAGCAGAGTTTGGAGTGGGACACAAAGACAATGGCATTGTCCTAATATTGGAGGAAACTTGAGTATTCAGCACCAGCTAGCTAATGAAAAATCTGATAATTTAGAAATAATGGAGAAGTCAAATGTGATGGTTGTGAAATAGCATTGTGTGTAGTCAGCTTTGTAGAAACTAATGCTGCGTTTTCAGATGATATCATGAGAAACAGCACGGAGCTGAGAAACAGGAGGCAGCCAAGGTCAGATTCTTGATAAATACCAGGAGGGTGGTGGGGGGAGAAACTGGCTTGCATAGATTTAGTGATTTCAATGACATCTTCTCCAAAACCTGCAATGAACAGACTGAAAAAAAGCAGGATATTTTCAAACTGTACAGCTGTTACAAGAGCAGCAGAATTATGGGATATCCTATAGCAATTAAATATCAATTAATTATTTGCAAAGAGTTATCATTTGTATGTAGACAAACAGCAGCCAAACTGCTCACAACAATGACAGATAATCAGCGAATTTGTTTTTTTGGGGGGTGTTGGTTGAGGGATCAATGAACAACCAAATTTTGCAAGGACAGCTTGTCTACTGGTGTCTTAAACCTATCACACAGCTTTCCCGATTTTTCTTCCGACTTCAATACCATTGGTTCCAATATTTCCTCAATGAGCAAAATAACTTATACTGAATCTAGAAACTTACTTAAGAAACCAACAAAGCTGGATTTAAATGGTTTAATGATTTGGCTGCAACGGAGTAAAAAAAAAGTTGGACTTCATTTTAAACTTCTGGTTGAGATTTAATGAAGAGATTTTGCGCATGCAATTTTAATCACTCACATTACATAGAATTTTTTTTAAAAACAACAATATTGCTCAAACAAAACTAAAGCAGAAATTGCTGGAGGAACTCAGCAGGACTGTCAGCATCTGTGGACAGGAAACACAGCTAACATTTTGAGTCCAGCAACCTTTCTTCAAAAGATGAGTGCTACGAGAAAAAACAAAGTACAACAAAAGCAAAGTACTATAAAACCTAACTTCTGAAAAAAAACAGCCGGTCCGCTAGAGAAACAGAACTAACATTTTGAGTCCAACATGACTCTTCTTTGGAAAGGGAGTGTAAAGTCTATTCTATTTTGAATTAGATGTCTCGTGCCTTACAGGAAATCAGTCATTTCAACTTCCTGGAAAGGAAACAAAGTAGTTAATATTCTAAAAGCATCAAATGGTTTCCTCCCAAGAGATGTCACATTGCATTGCTGTAGATTACTCTGCAATCAATTTTGACATGTAATAGTGAACACATGGAAAATAAACATACTCCCTGACTATACACCACCTTTTCTTCACTCACACAAAGAAAAAGGAAATAGATACACAAGAAGCTGATCTAATCTCTTGCGTGCCTGTCATCTTCAAGCAGATGTTGTAAACGAATGCGATTGAGAATTTACCAACAGCATTTGCATTCATAGATCAAATTGTTGGCTTAAGCTTAAATGGTAAAAATTAGACACTTACTCACAAAAGAAAGAGTCTGAAGGATAGGCCCAAAATTGGTATTGTAGAATATTTCATAAGTTGCAATTATATTATGGTGCAAGGCTCTCAGTAAGAGTACCAAATAATATTTAAATAAAGCTACAAAATAGTCTTTACCTTGAGTAAGAGTGAAAATCCCATGGGACTACCTTATCAAGCTGCGCTTTTCAATGTCGGTCACATCGGAGGTACTTGGCAGCTCTATTTATCTCGCCATTTACACACAACTACTGATTATATTTTCAGCTTGCATTAAAAATTTTGCTGGGCAAGTGACTCAAATGAAATTTTCTAAGATTATTTGGCTCTGCGCTGGAGGATATTAAGTTGGAAAAGTGTACAGTTTTCTCGTTTGAAAACTATGTTATTTTACATTTTACCACATGCAGGTTTATGCAATTTAATGAAAGCAAGATATTGCTGGTACAGGAATTCTAAAGATCAACAATAGATGATCCCTGGAATGCAGAATGTTGTCGTCCTCACCTTCTATCAAACCAGTCTCCATTTTCCAAGAATCATCCTCTGCTATTTACGCCACCAACTGCATCCTCCCCTCCCTTCCACTGTTAGCATTCCACAGGGCCCATTCCTTCCATATCATCCTAGTTCAGTCTCCCAAGACTTCAACACTTCTTCACCAACACCCCTAGCACCTTTCCATGCAGTTGCAGAAGGTGTAACACTTGACCTCTGACCTCCTCCCTCTTCACTGTCCAAGGAGCCAAACACTTTCCACACAAAGTAGCATTTTCCTTGTACTTCTTTCAACTAATCTATCAAATTCAATTATCAGAATGTGGTCTTCTTTAAACCAGTGAGACCAAGCACAGACTGGGTGTCTACTTTGTGGAACATCTTCACTCTGTCCTTGGGAAAGACTCTCATCTTCCAGATAATTATTATTTCAGTGAAATACCATGCTCCTAGGTTAACATTACTAACATAACGTTAGTGGGCGGCACGGTAGCACAGTGGTTAGCATTGCTGCCTCACAGCGCCTGAGACCCGGGTTCAATTCCCGACTCAGGTGACAGACTGTGTGGAGTTTGCACGTTCTCCCCGTGTCTGCGTGGGTTTCCTCCGGGTGCTCCGGTTTCCTCCCACAGTCCAAAGATGTGCAGGTCAGGTGAATTGGCCATGCTAAATTGCCCGTAGTGTTAGGTAAGGGGTAAATGTAGGGGTATGGGTGGGTTGCGCTTCGGCGGGTCGGTGTGGACTTGTTGGGCCGGAAGGCCTGTTTCCACACTAAGTAATCTAATCTAATCTAATCTTGGATCTGCTACAGTATTTCAAAGCTTAATGCAAGCTAAAGGAACAACACTTCATTTTCCACTTATAGATACTTTACAGCTTCAAGGACTCAATAATGAATTCAACAATTTCAGAGCATGATCTTTATCCTCCATTTTGAGTGTAATCATAACCACCATTTCCTAACCCTTTGTAGTTCTGAAGAAGGTTAAATCACACTCAAAATGTTAACTCTGTTTCTCACTTCACTGATGCTGCCAGAAATGCTGAGAATCTCCAGCATTTGTAGTTTTATGTGCAATTTCATGTTTAGTTCACTTCATAAATATACTGCTCTGTTCAATTCCTTGGTCTCACAAATATCATTCTGCATTAGAGATAGAGGGGAACTCAGAACAGCCATACAAAACTCTGCCAAGTTAGGAGATAATAAGAAAACTAGTTCCAATTCACCAATATACACAGTTAAGGTTATCCTCTGACACTGGGAAAAGGCACCTGGTGAGAATTTAGGCAATGATATTCCTGGCGATGGAGTGTAAGGAGATTCCGTAATTTCTACAGTCTACTTTGTCTCCTTTCTTGAAACTGGTGGAGATGGCAGCATTCCTGAGGGATTTCTTATTCATCCCATATTTCCAGGGAACAGTTGATGAAGATGACAGGTAAGCTCTGTTCCTTCAAGTTTGAAAATCTCTGCTGGAGTCCGGTCTACTCCTGTGGTTTTTTCATTCTTCATGTGGCTTTTGGCAGCTTTCATTTCTGCCATACTAGTTGGGAAACAGTGAGGACTGCAGATGCGGGAGATCAGAGTCGAGTGTTATGGTGCTGGAAAACAAGGTGGGAGTCCTTAGTAGTAGTCCAAGCTCAGCCTTGATGGGGAGTTGGGGGGATATCCACAAACACATCCTTGTCCATAATTGCATCACAGTTTAATAGTTCTTTCAGGTGTTCTCTTCATCAGAAGCCTGTGTCTTCTGTCTCTTAAAAGTTGCCATCCTTACTCTGCACCGGTTTTGAGCCAAAGGTTGGGTCCTTAAAATGCCTTGATGGCATTGAAGAAATCCCAGCGTCATGTTAGTCAGTAAGGAGTTACAGATCCTTACGCTTTCTCAGAGCACCGAAGGTTCTTGATTTACCTCATTCTCCATTGTAACTGCACCTTTACTGCTTGATGCGTTCTCCTCTTTGCCTCGCGAGTGTTGTGTTTTGCCAGGCTTGGAAGAAACTCCTGGAGGAAGGGGCACATTTCTTCAAGACCAATTGGTTAAAAAGTATGAAAAAGGAATCAGAGACAGGAATGCCAACAATTTATATGTCAAGTATCACCTTCACTTCCACCCACCAAATGTGTGGTTGGAGATGTGGTTCTAGGATCGGGCTCATCAGCCGCACCAGGACTCTCAGAACCCATGACCAGTGACATAGAATTTCCTACAGGGACAATCACACTCGTTAGCGAGTGATTATCAATAATGATATTACACAGTGCAAAATGTGGATAAGCCCTAGGGTACTATGTCATCCTCTGAAGAAGCTACTTTAATAATTTTTGCCATCAAGAATTACATTTTTAAGACAAAATTTTTTCAGAATCCGTTCAACAAAGCAAGATCTCAAATGAATAATTTCAAAAACACCAGGTTTTATTTCCATCTTAGATACTATTGTCAGGAAAGAAATACATGAGCTTTCGAATCAGCAGAAACAAAAAAAAATTAAAATGTTTCGTAGAATTTCACACACCTGAAGTATATAAAAGCCCATTTCTGATAAATCATAGGTATAGTTATTCCACATCATTCACATGATCTTATTCCTCTGCTGCAAAATATCCTAATTTTCTTGTTCCTCGATGGAACGCTTGAGCGCTGCAAAAGTATCAGTGGCTCTCATTACTCAAACTTGATTCCTTGAGCTAGAGGAAGTTCCTTGCTATAGTTGATGGTGCTAAGGGGAGACAAAGAAAGGGTTACTTGTAATCAATGAAGCAATAATGTCTGAGGTAAGGAATTTTTCAGAAAAATCAGCAGGACCCTCAAACTAACATAATGGGGCTATCATTGGTTAACTCTGGACATGGACAGGGGGAGAACACATTTAAAAAATAATTTTGAAGGAGCTTTGTTAATTTTGGATGAGGCTTTGAAGTTCACAGCATCTCCTAAAAATGGGGGGGGGGGGGGGTTTATTATATTTTGCTTTATTGTGACAGTAACTACAATAACACATGAACTACATTAACACATACAAAAGCAAGGATATTTTGAGAATAGATTAAAATGGGAGATCTAAGATTTAGTCAATAAAATACACAAAGTGTTGGGAAAGCTTGAGTATTAATTAGCATCTTTGCTGATCTTGAAAGATAAAAAAAAACTCATTTTAAGATGAAATTCTACAAGCTTAAAGTGAAATAGAAATAGGTTCTGTAGCTTAAAAACAATTGACTGAATGCATTTGAAAAAAAAATTCCACAGGACGTTAAGACAGGTTTCTTGCTCACTAACATCAGGCTTTTAACTACCACATACACTATCCTGAAACAAGTTATTTTGTGCAGCGATGAAATCTCATCTCAAAACCCTGATCCCAGAAATTCCACCCAGCTCCTAGAAAATCCAAAGTTTCACAATTGTTTTACTGACACCTATAGGTCAAATTTGCATCTCCACATTCAGAATAACAACTTGTGTTGATGTCGGGGCTTTAATGTAGAAAAACCACTCAAAGCATTTCACGTATCATGACAAAAATTGACACACGCAATCAGAGTCAGAGTCATAAACAGGAGAGGCCCACAGCCTGATGAAAATTCTGGGTTATAAAAGGAGGTCTTAAAAAGGAGAGAAAAATGGAAAAGTGAAGCATTTCATCAAGAGAAACATCAAGAGGAGGATATTATTGCTGGATTGTTAGTTCAGACATCCAGGGGACCTGAATTTGAATCTATCCATGGCAGTTGGTGGAATTTGAATTCAATAAAAATCTGGAATTAAGAGTCTAATAATGACCATCAATTTATTGGGGATTGCCCAGGAAAACTCATCTAGTTCATGGATGTCCTTTATGGAAGGAAATTACCACTCTTACCTGGTCTGGCCTAGTGTGATTCCAGACCCACAGCAATGTGGCTGACTCTCAACTGCCCTCTGGGCAATTAGGAATGGGCAATAAATGCTGGCCCAGCTAGAGACACGCTTATCATGTGAATGAATAAGAAAGAAAAAATGAAATTTCAGAGAACGAAATCTTGGTGACTGCCAACAGTGAGGAATAAATGAAATTACATAGAAATCTAGGAATAGAGATCAGTGGTAGGCATTTAATATTAAGCCTAGAGAATATCACAGAGTTAGGGAGGTGCAAGTGAGCAATTTAAACATGAAGATGAGAATCTTAAAATGCTTCTCTTTCCCAGGATAGGTCAACAAGTTCAGACATAACAGATTTGCATTTTTGGATGAGTTGAGAATGAGAAATTCTGAAGGTTAAAAAGAGCAGCAAGAATAGCATTGGAATAATGGGGATTGGAAGGTGTGGAAGCTACCAGCAGCAATAGTGGTCTTTGTAATGAAAATACATGGAGTGACACTCAACTCAGGATTAATTAGAACAAGAAAGTTGGCAGGACGAGATGAAGACAATGACATTTGTTTCGAATAATTAAGTGGAGCAAATTGTGGCTCAAAATCTGAATGTTGGAAAGGCAGTGCATAGTGATATGGGTTAAGAGTTAAAACGGAGTCTTAACAGCTTAAAATATGTCTTCCAAAGATAACACCAAGGGCAACTAATGCATGAAGATGATGACGACAAAGGATAAATCCCAAATGTGTTCTAGTAACATTGCGAGAAATGGACAGGACTAACTGATTGACTAATATGCGGGAAGAGTCGAAGAGTGTGGTGCTGAAAAAGTGCAGCCAGTCAGGCAGCATCCGACGAGCAGGCAAATCGACGTTTCGGGCATAAACTCTTCACCAGGAACGAGGCTTGTGGCCTAAGGGGACTGAGAGAAAAGTGGGAGGGGGCTGGGGCTGGGGCTGGGCGGAAGATAGCTGGGAATGTGATAGGTAGATGAAGGTGGGGGTGATAGTGATAGGTTAGAGAGGAGGGTGGAGCAGATATGTGGGAAGAAAAATGGGCAGGTACGACAGGGCAAGAGCTGGGTGCCAAGTTGGAAGGCTGGATCTAGGATTAGGTGGATAAGGAAACTGGTGAAATCCATATTTATCCCATGCGGTTGGAGGGTCCCAAGGTGGAAAATCAAGTGTTCTTCCTCCAGGCAATGGGTGCTTAGCGTTGGACTGTGGAGGTGGCCCAGGACTTGCATGTCCTTGACGGAGTGGGAGGTAAAGCGATCAGCCATGGGACAGTGGGGTTGTTTTGTGCGTGTCTCCCAGTGATGTTCTTTGAAATGTTCTGCAATTAGGCATCCTGTCTCCCCAACATAGATGGGACCACATTGGGAGCAACAGACACAGTTGATGAGGTGTGTGGAAGTACAGATAAATCTTGGTCAGATGTGGAAGGATCCTTTGGATGGAAGTGGGGAGGGGTGGGGGTGGGTGCAGTTTTTGTACTTCTTATGGTGGCAGGAGAACGTGCTGGGGCGGGAGGGTAGGCGTGGACCTTACAAGGGAGTCACGGAGGGAATGGTTTCTCTGGAAGGCAGATACGGATAGGGAGGGAAATATATCCCTGGTGGTGGGGTATGTTTATAGGTGGTGGAAATGGTGCATCTGGAGGTTGGTGGGGTGGACGGTGTGAACCAGGGAGTTCTATCCTTGTTGCCATTGGAGGGGTGGGATTCAAGGGTGGAGGTGCGGGAAGTGGAGGAGACGTGCTGGACAGCATTGTTGACCACGTGGGAGGGGAAATTGCAATCTTTGAAGGTGGTCATCTGGGACACCAATTTGCAAAGCATTTCAGAGAACACCTCTGGGACATATCCACTAAACAACCTGACACCCCCATGAACAAACACTAACTCTCCCTCCCACTCCATCAAGGACATGCAAGTCCTGGGCCTCCTCCACCGCCAAACCCTAACCACCCGCTGCCTGGAGAAAGAACGCCTCGTCTTCTGCCTTGGGACCCTCCAACCACACGGGATCAATGTGGATTTCACCAGTTACTTCATTTCCCCTCCCCCACCTAATTCCAGATCCAGCCTTCCAACTTGGCACCGCCCTCTTGACCTGTCCTACCTACCCATCTTCCTTCTCACCTATCCACCCCACCCTGCTCTCTGACCTATCACCTTCAGTCCCACCTTCATCTACCTATCTCATTTCCAGCTACATTCCCCCCCAGCCCCACCCCCCTTAGGTCACAAGCCTCATTCCTAGTGAAGGGCTTTTGCCCGAAATGTCGATTCTCCTGCTCCTCGAATGCTGCCTACTGATCTCCAGCATCTGCAGTCCTCACTTTCTCCTAATAAGGGAAACCAGATGGGTGTGATCTCATTAGGAAAGATTAAAAAGAGGATAGATAATATACTCAGCCATGCCAAAGACTGTTAGATTAATTAGTAGATAAAGATTGCAGTCTGTCAGATCGATTTGCAGTTGGTAGTGGGAGATGAGCCAACATTTCCTCACAAGACAACACACTCATTCCAGGTATCAGTCAAGTAAATCTTCTCTTAACTGCCTCCAACAAAATTTACATCCTTTTGTAAATAAAGTGACTATTACTGTATGCAGCATGGCAGGTGTGGACTCACCAGCGTCCTGTACAACCAAGCATGACCTACCTACTTTCATGTTCCCCTCATAGTAAACAAAACCAATCTATTAACATTCCTGATTACTTACTAATTTGCATACTAACTTTCAAAATGTGTACAAGAACACCTAGCTCCCTCTGCATTTCGCAGTTATTTAATCTTTTACCATTCAGGTAATATGGTTCTTTTGCATTCTTTCAGTCGGATGTCTCTTGTCTAGTTCCCTCATGTCCTTTTCACAATTTACCCTTCTATCTACATTAATAGCAACTATAGCAACCATATTGCCAATCCCTTTCTCCAAGCTGTTGATACAAATTGAGGCCGCAGCAATGATTCCTGTGGCACGCTGCTCGTTACATCTTGCCATCCATAAACAGACTTATTAATGCATCCTCTGCATATGTTGTTGGCAAGCCCAACTTCCATCTATGCCAGTATGTTACCCCTATACCAAAATAGCCTTTCATATGGCACCTTATGAAATGCCTTTTGTGAGATTTAAGTACACTACATCGATCAGATCCCCTTTATACACAGGCATGCCACATCCTCAAAGAACTCCAATATTTTGGTTAAACATAACTTCTGTTTCACAAATCCATGTTGGCTCTGACTGACGACCTTAAATTGTACTAAATGCCCTGCTATAATGTCTTTAATAAGACATTCAAACATTTTCCCTATGACAGACGTTAGGGGAACTGCCTTAGATTCTGGCTCTCTCCATTTTTGAATAAAACATCTTCCAATTTAATAGAACCTTGCCAAAATCTAGGGAGTTTTCAAAAATTAGAACCAACAAATCAACTATCCAACTACATTTTTAAAGACCCTAGAATGAAGTCCATCAAGAAGATACAGAAGTGGAGAGATGTCATTAAATATCCAGCAATTGGAGAAAGTAACTAGGCCATAGCATAGGGCCAGGAGGCTGTGACAAAAACAATAGTATGAAGCAAATGGAGAAGGCAATGCTGAGCAAGATGTAGCAGAAACACTCAATGTTTGGAGATTCAAAATTCTGGGTCCTGGCTTGTGATACTACGTCCCAAATCTTCCAATCTGGGTCATAATCCCCATTTCCAATTTAGATCAAACTAAAAGGTTGCCCAGTTACCTTTGGAAAAGCTTTCCGTCTAAACCTCCAAGCCAGGAGCCATCTCCTCCAAAGCTGTACACACCTGTCCAGGAATCCATACAGGCAGTAGAGTGACCACAGAGTAATGAAGGGGCAATCACAGTTCTATAGTTCTGGAGTCTCATGTAGGCCAGATCGGATAATATTTGCTACTCTAAGGAATACTAGTGAACAAGATGGTTTTAGGACAATGAAAATGGTTACATGGTCGTCATCATGCTAGCTTTTTATTCCAGTTGAATTCAAATTTCACCCGGCTGCCACGGTAAGATTCAAACCAATCTGTGCTGAATAGATTAGATGAGGAATAATTAGAAGAATGCAAAACTAGGGGCTGTGAATAAAGGCTAGTTACTAAGAACAAATCCAGTAGTGAAGTAAGACGACATTATTGCACTGAGTGGTTAGAATGTGAAACTCACTACAACAAGTGGTGAATATAAATAGCTTAGATGCTTTTAAACAGATTAAGGCAAGAACATCATGGTGGAGACCTATCCAATCAAGAAGATAGAGCAATGTCTGGCAGATATACTGGTGAAATTCAGTGTTGATTTAAGTTTAGGAATGGTATTTTCTGTTATTTTTTTAAGTGGCTTGTTTGGCCTATTGGTTTTGGTGCAGGAATGGGTAGAGGAACGGCGAGTGGTGCAGGAATGGGTAGGGGAACAGTCTATGCTAACTGCCAGAATGATTGACAATCTCCACACTGTAGAGGTTGCCCTCACAGAATAAAAGTTCCTGGATTGGACCAGATTAACAGCCATAATCAGGGAGCCCTTGCTGACAGATTTAAGTCAGCAATTCTGTTCACTTTGACAGATGGCTCTGAGGGAGCTGGATAAATATCAAGGACTCTTCACGAGTAAATAAAGGGTGACTTGGTGACGGGTTACTGGCCTCCAGTGGAGTTATTTCACGTATCCCACACATGGAAAAAATTGGCAAAGTGAGTAGAGAACCAATCTCCTTAGGGTGATTTTCTTAACCTCAGTACTTCCTACACAGATCCCATCCCTTGTGGATCAATTCTACCTGTGTGTAAGTAACAAAAGTTCTTATTGCTGTGCTGTGTTTAGCTTCACTTTGAGTTATCCATTAATATCACCATTAATTTTTTAAAAAGCCACTGGCTCCTAAAACAGAAAAGGCTTGTTGGGTTGAATGGCAGGTTTGTGTATTGTACTTTCCATGCAGTTCTGTGTAACCACAGGCAAACCCAACAGGTCAGGACAGGACTGCTAGGCTTCAGGCCTCCAATGGGTGGAGCAGCAGCATGGCAAGTATCTGGGGAGCAAGTGGGGAAAGGGCAAACTACTGTTAAATAAATGGACTGCTGCCACCGTCTTTAACAAAGACATGAGAAGGACAGGCAGAGTTCCTGTAAAATTTCCAGTTAAGCTAAAGTGTTCAAAACATTTCCTTTAAAATTATGCAGCAATGAAACTATCATTTGAAAATTTACATTTTGACACTTTGGATCTAAATCCTGCTCATTGAATTTACAGTAACAAGATGAAGGAAAAGGATTGTCAAAAAATGTAAAATTTTTGAAGTTCTTAGTTGATTTGTGAAGTAGTGGTTTAAAATCAAATGTATTTTTTCCCCAATGTCAGCATATCCAGTCTCCTTTCTGGTGTTTAATTGGCATTTTGCCAATTAGTTCATTAGGATTTGCTGCTTTACAAATCAAAAATTGGGCAAATACTTTGTATACATTCACTTAGCAAACAATGGATGAAATATCTCTGTCTCTGCTGACTTATCTCTGTATACATACAGCATTTGAACATTTGCCACATCCAAGTGTGACGTCTGAAAATTCAACAATACACTTTACTTCAAAGCATGGCTTTAAAAAAAGGGAACGTAAAGAAACATTTACACCAAAGGGAATGTGACGTGGTATATCTACTAGCTGTTTCTGAAGTTCCTGTTTAAGAGAATAAAGCTCAGATTTCTAGTTTCAAGAATGTCTCAACCAATGTACAGATAAGCCTAAAATATGAAGTTTAAAGTTCTTCAGTGTGTTTTTTTTAAAAATATGTTTTGTTACCTGATGATAGATATTTAAGTAATGAAGGTGAACAACACATTTACATACCAGGTAGACCTCCTCATATAGTGTTTCCAAGCATCACTGCCAGACTCTCTACCACCACCAGTATGTTTTTCTCCACCTAAAAATATCAGAAAAAAAAACTATTTCAATTTCCTTAACTTTGTAAATCAAAAGCATATCTGTTTTTAGAAGCAGTAGTGCCTTGTATCATTAGCTTTCGCAGGGATCAACGGTATCATTGTGTGACAAGGGGTGAGGGGTTTAATTGTAACCCACTTCTTGCCCTCAGATATACAAAAATGCATTTGGATCAGATGGCAAACTAAAATGTTAAAATGCTGAAACAGAACTCACTGGAGGCAGCACAAGGAGAAGGCAAATAACTCTTCCTTAGGAGCAGGGAGCAAGGACTATGTCATTGAAACCTTTGCAAAGAGATTTATTATTTCTGAGCTCAATTCACCTTGGTACATTTTCACAGAGCTCCGGAAACAGTACAAGTGGAAGGGAAGGTAGAAGGCTGAATACATGAGGGAAGTGTATTTATAGCACAGCTTCTGT
Source organism: Hemiscyllium ocellatum (assembly GCF_020745735.1). Lineage (NCBI taxonomy): Eukaryota > Metazoa > Chordata > Chondrichthyes > Orectolobiformes > Hemiscylliidae > Hemiscyllium > Hemiscyllium ocellatum. The sequence continues at coordinate 77,933,620 of NC_083402.1, forward strand.
GCTCTGAGTAGCAGTGCTTTTTCACAGCCCCACTTGCAAATCTATAAATAACCACCTATCTCCACAATCTACTGACACCCCTCACCCTTCCATTATTAACCCAAAACCAATATCCTCATCCGACCTCGCTGCAACCCACACAGCCTTCATCCTCCACTGATCATCACCGCACATTCCACCCACGTTTTGGCACCCCAACCCAATTCCTCAGAATATCAAACCTAATAATCAGGAATCATAACCAAGGCTGTGACCTTGTCTGACGATTTTTGCCATCCAACAAAAACCTAAAGCCCATGAGTCAATCAAGCTAGTTTCAGGGTAGGGATCCTGCTCAAAAAAGACAACACTGCTGCAGAGTTAAAGCTCCAGAGCATTAGTGGCCATAACTCCTCTCTCCTGCTCCAAACCCCTGCCCAGTAAATATCAGGGTCAAAAATTCCAAAGGAGCATCCTTAAAAGAGGTTAGGAAGCTGCAAATCACGGTACTGCTGATGGAGCAAATGAGAGGTTTGCAGGAGGTGCTGGCAAACATCAAGATTTATGCCAGGAATAAAGAACAAGAGTTTCAAAAAAAATGTTTTGGAAGCCATTTCTCAAATGGTGGAAAGATTGTCACAACTCTTAAACCTGAATAGCCATATTTAAAGTACTTTGACACTGCATCATATTAATAAGGAAAATGCTCATTTCCTTTAATAGAAGTCAGTACTGGGAGCATCTTAAACAAGTTTGGGAAACTAGATTTGGCAATAGATTCCAGCTTTATAGGGGACAGACAAGTGTTTTTGTGGCTGTAGATGTTTTTCAGGCTGGTGCGTTGCCTTCTAGGTGCTATGTTAAGGATGTCACAATGCGACATCTTTTGAGGGAGGGAGAACAGCTTTTATTTTATATACTAGGACTAATAATCTGGATGGGAAGTAAAATGTGACCCTGCAGAAAGTTAGCAAGCAAGACCTCTTATGTAGTAATCTCCACATTACTGCCAGTCCCACATAAAAGTATGAAGAGAAACAGAAGTTAATACAGAGTTGAACACTAGCTGCAAACATGGTACAAGAGGGGGGACTTCAGATTCCTGAGGCACTGGGATTAGTTCTAGGAAAGATGGCACCTGTACAAGATAGAGGCGCTGCACCCAAACAGAGTTGGGACAGAGTTCCTTGCAGGGTGTTTTGCAAGTGCCACAGGAAGTCTTTTAAACAATTCAGTAGGGGTGTGGGTTCCAAGGGAGAATATTATAGAGGAACAATAGAGTGCACAAAATACCTAGAGAAGGATAGCATCAAAGAATTGAATATTTTGTAGCACAGAGGGTATCAAAATTGCTCGAGGTTGGTTGAATACAGCAGAGGTTCTTTTCTTGGCATTCATTGTCCATTACAACATGAACTACACAATTTATACAGATTTACTGCAGCTGCATATATATCATCACTTAAGTGGAAATAAACTAAATGCGTACTTGATCTGCAGGTTATTGATTATGCAACATATTTCAAATATATTTTAAGACTTCTTTGTGATACGACAAATATAATTTCAAAACTACTCTTACTTTAAAACCCCATGAAATCATGTACCATTTAAAAAGTCAGGTAAACTATACAAAATTATTACCGAAAGCTCCTCCAATTTCAGCTCCACTGGTTGGAATGTTAACATTTACAATTCCACAGTCGGAACCTTTGGGTCTGAACAGAAATAAAAGTTTGTAATTAAGTAGGACTGAGTCTCAAGAAATAGATGATACACTGAATGTTACATCTGAACATTTTTTTTTTCAAATCCACTATTTTGCATCATGCATTACTAAAACCATTTTCAACTCTAACCTGCTACATTTTGCATGTGATAGAAAATATCATGTGAATAAAGCAAAGATGAACAATTCAAAATCTGGAAGATTGCACATATAAATTATGCTCAACGAGTAATTGTAAGAAAACGTTAATGAGCTGAATCTAAGTAAAACTTTAAAATAAAGTCAGATGACACCTGGCTTATTGTAGTTCCAATCATTTATATTTTTTTCTACAACTTAGAAATCACTGTTCCAAAATAAAAATGAATGTTTGTGTTTAAAAACAATTTGCAAAGTTAAAACCTGTACATGGGGTGAGGGGTGGAGGAGAGTGAGAACTCGAGTAAATGGGAACATCGCCTTGGTTCTTGTATGTCGAACCAATGGCAGCTGATTTTATTGTTTTTGTTTTATTTTACAAAGAGCTGTATTAATACATCGGACTCCCACCCATCCACTTTTTAAAACCATTGTCACAAGAAATGAATTAAAACTCTTACCCCATCCAACGGAACATTCTGCCTACATCATTGGTGAAGATGCTACTGGAGAGCCCCTGTTTAACTTCATTGTTCCACGCAAATGCCTCTTCTTCAGTCTGTAAAAACAATTCAGTGTTCAGAGACGTAAAGCAGTGTACAAAAGCTCATAACACAAAACAACATATTGACACCAAACAGCTGTGTGTTACAAATCAATTCAGAATGGAGTGCAAGGCTTTCATATGAGCCATTGCATATTAACCAATATGCTCCACAAGTTCTTGTGCAATTCTAAAAACTCAAAAGAAAACAACCGTAATAGAATTCTTCAATTGCAAAGAGTTAGTACTTTACTTCAAAACAGAGCCATTCAAATCTAAATTGAGATTGTGCAAAAGGTTCATTCGTCCAGTGTTCCATCACATTCCATTTTAAACATAAATTGCTTTACCTTAAATTTAAGAACATACAGAATGGGAGCAAATGTCTCAGTGTGAACAATTGATGCATCGTGGGGAAGTCCAGTCACAATAGTTGGTTCCACATAGTTCCCTGGACGATTAATCACCTGTTATAAGACGGCAGCAATCAATATTAATAAACCTGTCACCATTTTCCTTTGGCCAATAAATATGTTTACACAAAGAAAACAAGGAGTATTCTAAACTTAAATCAAAGCGTAGATATTCTTCATTGACATCACATGAAGAAGTTTGTTAGTTCAAGTAGAGTCAAATGAATAACTGTGAAACAAGTCTTGACCAGAAGCAGCAGTTTAGTGAGAAGTGTAGCACTTTTCTAACTAACAGATAAATGCAGTAAATCTTCAATCCTTGTCTTGTTCATTGTGTCACTGCAGCCTAAATCTGCAAACTCCTACAGGGCTGAATCCTTCTGATTCAGTATTCTCTTTGCCCCTATATCACCCTGCCATTGTGACAAAGGACTTACCTTTCCACCACAAGCCACAGTGCCTCCTTGCTGTTTGGCTTGTTCCACTGCATTCTTGTACATATCTATTGCCTGCTTAGTGTGGAGGGGACCATATAAAGTAGTAGCTGAAAGAAAAGCATATATTTTTTTAAATTACAATAGCTGCACACACAGCAATTAGAAATGTGGAATATGGCACCTCAAACAATTCTGTTCCAAACATCAAGAATCAATCTGAAAAATCAGCAGAAATCAAACTATGTTTGCTGCAGAGAAGAAGCCTTCTTTTCCTTGCAGGGCTCAAATTCATAACCAGTATTTTCAATATCTATGCAAAGGGAGAATTGTGAAAAAAAACATTTAGCAACAATTCTTATATTTAAAATTTGAAGGAAAAATAGGTCTTTTAAAAAGAATATAGAGAAATCTCTGATAGTATTGCATATGGTCCCGTTTTAACCACTGCCCTCCTATCTTGATGTATTAGTATCTCTTCAGGTTTCCATTGTTCCTTTTAGTTATTACATTGAATAGTAAATGGCTTTCAAGTTTATCTGGGTGGCTTACATCTGTGGTTCTAATAGCTGATGTTGTGGTGCCACTACTTTCACTCGAGTATTCACATCTCAGCTTCAACACCTCTCACTGTAGCCACGACTATTTGGGGGTTGCCTACTTCTGGGACCAGTTTGTACAGCATTGCTGTCACAGGTTGTCTTTACTGCCACTAACATTGCAACGGGTAAGATTATAAGTATCACCCAAAGAACTGCCTGCTGAAATTCAAAATCCCTAGCTTCTGTCATTAGATTCTCCAAGTTGGTGCCAAGAGGTGGCAAAGAGAACAGGCAACAACTTGAAGTTGGTAGTTAGCCAAAAGAAGTGGGTATCTAGCCCAGACTATGAAGAGGATGACCAAGGAGGGAGAGAGATATGACTAGTGAAGTACCGCAGACTGGAGATGGGTGATGCACATGACCTCTTGTGGGAGAATCAAATAGCACAGGATTCCCTATTAAAAACCTAGTATTACAATTACACCTTCCATGTAATCTAAATCTTAACTACAGCATTACTGCAGAGTCACAATCAGAAATCAGCATCATAGAACAAAACTGAAGATTTTTAAAAAATTATTCAAAAATCATCGCTTTGATGACAGATAGCAAAAGGGAATGACATATCTCCTAACTACTAAATGTACAAAGTGGACAAGTTAAACACGTCCAGAAGCCTCGTGTGAGCTAGGCATCGTTTTTTTTTTGTTTTATTGAATGCTGCTACTGATGGTGCTGCTGGTTTCAGCATTAATGCTGGTTTTAAGTTTCTTGACACAATCATACTATTCCATTCCATTTTGAATTTTATATGGCCAACTAGACTTTGATTCCTGAACTGTATTTAAATTTCCAGAAGGCATTTCCTAAGAAGCCACATGAAAAGCCAGTGTGGAAAACAGAGGTTCATGGTGTAGGGATAGCATATTGGCAAGATGGATTTGCTAGCTAACAGGAAGTGGAGAGTAGCCATTTTTTTCTTACCAGCAAAATGTAACAAGTGAAGTGTCACAGAGATCAGTGTGCAGTCTCCATGTTACACAATTTACATAACCAACTTGATGAAGGGACCAAAGGCTTAGTTACTAAATTTTCTGATGACACAAAGATAAGTTGGAAAATAAACGTAAAGGAGATATTAGGAGGCTACGTCAGTATATAAACACATTAAGCGTGTGAGCAAAGATTTAGCAATGGAAGGATGATGTTGAGAAAATATAAAATCATCCATTTTGGCAGGAAGAACCAGAAAAGTAGATTAGTGAAATGGTGAGAGATTTCAGAGCTCAGAGATGCAGACAGACCTGGCTGTCCTAGTGCATAAATAGATTAGTTGTGTAAGGTACAATAAGCAAGTTAGAAAGCTAAAACAGTATTATGTTTATCATAAGGGGAACGGAGTACAAAAGTAGGGAGCTTATGCTTCAGTCATACACATCACTGGCGAGATTGCATCTGGAAGGCGGTGCACAATATTGGACACGATGGAATGCATTGGAAGCAATTCAGAGAAATTTACTAGACTAATGTGGAATGTGCATGTTTCCTTATGAAGAAGATTGGATATGTAAGCCTTATGTAAGATGAGCATTTGGAAGAGACAACGATCAAAATGGTCAGGTCCTGAGGTCTTTTGACAAAATAGAAACATAAACAATCTTCACTCTTGTGAAAAAATGCAACACTAACCATCACTGTTAAAGAATAAGTGACCATCCATTTAAGACAAAGATAAAGAAATTTTGTGTCTCAGAAAGCAGAGTATCTTTGGAACTGTCTTCTTCAAAATGTCATGGGTTCAGAGTCGGTGAGTCTTCTCAAGGCAGGGTAGATACACTCGATATATTTTGAAAGCAAGGAGAGTTGGGAGGTGGGGCTTTGGAAATATGTCAGAACATACAGTAAACAGATCAGCATGAATGATCTTATTGAATGGCAGAGTAGGCATAAAGGGCTCAACAGCCTAAGCCTGCTCCTTATTCATATGTTTGCATATAAATTTGTTTCTATATCCAGTTATGAATCTCTCAATTATCCTCACAAGCGCCAAACACTTAGTCAAACTATCTCAAGATTACCTGCTCAGTGATGTTCCTGAACAGTTCAAATGAGATACAGTTCATGGCAATATATTAAATAATTCACACGATTTGATGATGATGATGCTGTCTCTTTGAAAAGGCTGTTTTGTCCTGGGTTTTTTCTGATGAGAGATTGTAAAGGCAGGGATGCCAAACTGGCTAGTGACAACTGCTTAAGTAAATTAACTTAGGGAGCCTTTAAGTTTTTTTCAAAAAAGCAATTACAACAATGCAAGGGGAGTGGCCAGCTCTCACAGATCAGACTTTCTAGTTTTTCTTAGCTGTAGCAGTCAGTAGTTGTTTAGGGGAGGTTCCAGAAGAGTGGGAAGCTTCAGTAAAATGATTCCTAGCTGCTACTTTCCTTGAAATATCTCTTAAAGTCATTTCCTCCTGGATTGGAAAACAGCATGTAAGAATTTATGTCCAAAATTACCTTTTTGCCAAGGGGTATGCTTATGGGATATTACTATATTGGAACAGTTAATTAGCAATAGGTACAGGTACACAATCCTTTATCCAAAACACTTGGGACTCGCTTGTTTTCAGAATGCGGAATTTTTTGAATTTCGGAATAAGTGGCAGTTCAACGCTGAAATATTTAAAAAAAAACTTACATAACAGCAGACTCAGTTTGAGTAACAGACCTGGAGACAGAATTGAGGCCTGCCAGTACTGGGCCATGTCCCCCTGCCAACGTCACATCTGAGTGACATGCATCAAGTGGGTGGGGAGTTGGTTAACTGTTTGCATGCCAAACTACCTTGTTAATGAGATAAAAGCTTCACGAAACAAAAACCTTTGGATTTTGAAACTTTTCAGATTTCAAATAAAGGGTTGTCTACCTGTACTGTATCTATTATTTGGTTAAATTTTCCAATAGTTAAGTTATTTTAAATTCCTCGTACTTTTGTTTGCATTTTAAGCGAATGGTGTTTTGCTTATTGTGGAGTAGTCTGACCAGTCGCATCCCATCTGGAACACACAGGTCACCGATAAAATAAAAGTTGGGGTCGAGGCTGCCTTCTTAAAATATTTTTACAGGGTGTGGTCTGGTCTGGTCCATAACAATTTATATTGGTTTTCAAATAATGGGTAAGTGGGTTTTCAAGAAAGGAGCAAAAACTTACAGTCTAATGGATCTCCAATTCGGACCTGTTTGTAAGCTTTGACCAGTCTTTCCACTACACCATCATGAATACTTTCATGTAAGAACTAAAAAAAAAGACAATATTTAATATTTCTATTTCTCTTAAATTTCTGGAAGTTTATAGAATGATTTTTAAACAAATGATTTTTGTAAAACAAAATGATTGGTCATTTTGCAAATATTTATTCAGAAAACATTGAACAGTCTCAGGTATATAACTCACCAGCCGCCTAGTTGTTGTACACCTCTGCCCTGCAGTCCCCACCGCAGCAAAGAGAACGGATGGAATTACCATGTTTAAATCAGCGTCTTCGAACACTGTAAGTGATAAGATAATACCAGTCAAATTCCATGAAGAGACACAATCAGAAAACAAACTTGTTTTTGACGTGCAGCCACAGAGTTATTCCCCTGATGTTTAGTCTCCAGCCAACACTACAGAAGACTACCAGCCTTTGCTGGTCTGTACAAAAATCTAATTAAATGTATTCAATTACAGCTTCTTATGGGAAATGACAATCTGATAGTATGGCTATTTATTATTCACTCAATGCCATTTTCATTTCAGCACTTCCAAAGGTATTACACTGATGTTATAGGGTAATCTTTTTTAAAATTAGGTACATGAATAAAATTATTTTTTTAAGCATTTGGTTACCTACTCAGATGTGATTTCATAATCATTGGTCAAATCAATTTTCAGTGTTCCACAAATAGTATCACGGTTGAACTTCAATTGTTAATCAAGTAATAAAGTAAACCGCTCTTCAAAAACCAATTAACCCAGTCTCTTTAGTTTAACAATACAGGTTGCACATAAAGAGATTTAAGAGAATGGAAAAGTTAAATATCACTGATTCCACAACTGAGAAAGATTCCAAAGTCTTTAGTGATCATTTATTCAAATTGTAAGAGCTTTGTGCTATATCCAAAAGCTTTGTAAATGTGTATTCCTTTCATAGCATGGGAAAAATAAAAATATTAAAAGGACTACTTTGAACATAATAAATAGCATGATATATTCTCAACAGATAAAATAAAAAGCTATCATTTTAAAACAAGAAAGATCTCATTTGTCTCATAGTTGAAATGGGAATTCAATTTTAGCGATCATAGAAAAAACAAAAATATAACTTTCAATCCCAGTAATGTCAATTCTGCAGTACTTTATTCTGACCAGGTGATGGCACCTGTCCTCTCTTTAGCTGGAATTTGAATCCCCTATAATCATCAATCATTTCAAGAAAGCAAAACTGGTCTTGAAATTCCACATCGGATTTTGCTGGTCTCCCACTATAACTTTAGCAGGTGAATTCTCCAAGGGACTGGAGTAATTTCAGCAACATCAGGTCTCTGACTTATTTGCATGGTCCCACACTGGAGAGTTCCATTTGCAAAATAATGTGCCTAAAGTGAAACGGTGCCCTAGGAGTCAGAGGAAAAAAAATGACGAGGAGGAGAGAATGCAATAAGATCAAAATTAGGTTTACAATTCATGTCTGGCAGCATACAAACTGTGATAATGAAGGTTGGTGAGCTGTTGACACAGATATGGAAGGTGATGGTACATAATATCATGGTGATCAGAGAGACCAGATTCAGATAAATGAAACTAAAGAGTCATAGAAATGTACAACACAGAAACAGAACTCTTGTACATGCCGACCAGATATCCTAAATTAATCTAGTCTCATTTTTCAGCATTTGGCCCATATTCCTCTAAACCCTTTCTATTCATATAACCATCTAGATGCCTTTTAAAATGTTGTAATTGTACCAGCCTCCACCACTTCCTCTTGCAGCTCATTCCATACCCACATTACCCTCTGCATGAAAATATTAAGACTTGGGTAAGTTTAAATCTTTCCACTCTCAACTTATGCTCTCTAGTTTTGGACTCTCCTACGGAAAAAGACATCAGCTATTCATCCCGCATGATCTTATAAACTTCTATAAAGGTCACCCTCTCAGCCTCTGATGCTCCAGGGAAAACAGCCACAGCCTATTCAGTCTTCCTATATAACTCAAACCCTCCAACAGCAGAAACATCCTTGTAAAACTTTTTTGAACCCTTTCAACTTTAACATCTTTCCTATAGCAGAGAGAAGTGAATGCAGCATTCCTAAAGGAGCCTCATGGATAAGGGGTATTTTGGAATGATAGTCAACAAAAGGAAGCAGGTTGACTGTATTGTTTAAATGCCAGATAGAGATGTTCTAGAGGGGCTGAAGATTCTATTTGATTAGAGTTAAGCAACAGTAGACAGAAGCATTATACTGTTGGGTGTATTCTATAAGACACTATCAGGTAAGACGTCAAGGAGCAAATATGAAGGTACATTCCAGAGAAATGCAAAACCTATTTAGCCACTACTTGCATCACCTCCAGTGAGATGCCATAACCGGGCACATATTCCCCTCCCCTCCCCTCCCTTGTCAGCCTTCTGCAGGTACCATTCCCCCCGGGACACACTGATCCATTTTCCTCCATTCCCAACATCACGCCCCACGGCACCTTCCCCTGCAATTGCACGAGGTGCAACACCTGCCTATTTAATCTTCTCCCTCCTCAATATCCAAGGCCGCTGATACATCTTCCAGGTGAAGCAACAATTTTAGCTGCAACTTCACTCAATCTAATCCACCGTATGCACTGTTCATAATGTGGTCTCTTCAACAACAGGGAGATGAAATACACACAGAGTGACTGATTGGCAGAACATCATGAAAGTGACTCTAAACTTTCAGTTGCCTGCCACTTCAACACACACTGTGGTCCCATGTGAACATGTCTGTCACAGAACTTGGTGTGCCAGCAAGCCCGGTGTAAGCTTGAAAAAAAAAATCTCATTTTCTGCTTGGGGACTCTATGGCCTCTGGGACTAAACACAGTTAAATAATTTTAGAACTTGATTCCGTCCTTCCATGTTTCTTTAACCCACCACACACTATGGTCTTTTCATGACACGGGTTGCTTAAGCACAGACAATCTATTTCCGCCTGCTCTCATTATTGCTCATTTAGCTTTTCTTCTGTCCTGGCTTACTTAAAATAATTCCCTTACCTGCCTACCCCATTTGTATATCTTGGTCTCTCTCTTCGCCACAACGGTCTCCGTCACCACCTATCTGCTCATCTCCCTACCACTGTCATCTCATCTTGAGCATAAATACCACATTTTCCTAGCTGCCACCACTTCTAATGAAAAGTCAATGGACTTGAAATCTTAACTTGGCTTTCCATTTCCAGATGCTGCCAGACCTGCTCAGTTTTGCCAGCAATTTCTGTTTTTGTTTCAGACCTCCAGCAACTGCCGATCTTTGTTTTATTTTAGGGTAGGTGGCTTGATAGTTAGTCATTAAAGGAAACCTAGATAATTTTATTGGGAAGATGATGCAAAGTATTTAACCTTCGTAGACAAGGCATCAGCCGGTTTTGTTAACATGGAGTTGGACAGTCTCCAAATTTCCAAAAAGCTGTTGAGTATGTCTTAACATTCCAGTGTCAGCTGGTGCTGAGTATCAATACATAAAATTATCATAAAGCAAACTAAGTCAGACTCTCTTATTAAAAGCAGTTTTGTGTTTAGCAGCAAGAAGAAAAACATAACTTCAGAAACTCTTGGGGAAACAATGTACGAGTGGGTGAAAAGAGATCCGAAAAGCAACATGAATAGTTCAGGCATACTAAATAGCTGAGCTTTTGTGTTACAGGACTGAACAGTGTGCCAAGTACTTTTAGTTCACCATTTTAAAAAAGTATAATGAAAAACTACAGCAAAAAAACTGGCATGGCCAAAGTGAGAGTAAGTTCCTAGCTGTGCACCTTACTGATGTGAACCATACTTTGCTGACCTCAGATAGGATAAATGTGATGGCAACACTGACCCAAAGGCTGAAGTGATAGATACTTTGTGCTTGAGGCTAAGTTAAATAACTTCAAAAACTGCAGATGGTGTTTTATTTGTGCGGGGAGTGACATGAGTATTTAGAGAGTGTTACCTTTTAGGTACCAATTGCTTAGAGTGAATTTAGTCTTTTCCCTTGAAAAGAATCATTTGTTTGTTATCGCATCCTTAATTTTAAACTGATTTGGGTTGGATAATCACAGTAAAAGTGAAACCTAGGCCATAAATTCCTTCCACCCAAGTTGTTTTGGAATTCTTTTCTTTGTAGGTTATTGATCTCTACAGAGATCATGAGAGTAGTTTGGAGCAGTTGGCGTTCTCTCCATATGGTTGAAAAGAGAGGAGCACCTGGAGGAAACCCATGTCAACACAGGGAGAACATGCAAACCCCACACAGACAGTTGCCTGAGGCTGGAATCAAACCGGAGTTTTCTTTTGGTCAAGTTCATAATTATACTTCAAATGAAAAAAAAAGAAATAACCCTAATTGACTACTCTAGGTCTTATGCATTTTCTATTCTTTGCCTTAGAAATAGGCCAGATTTCTCCAATCTGAAAATACAGCTTTATATCTAAAGATTACACTGGATCAAAATCCACACATTACCAATGATAGCATTGTTTCCACCAAGCTCTAGAAGCAATCGTCCTGCAAGTGGAGTCAGAAAAGAAACACATTAGTTAATTTTCACAAAAGCATCATGAACAGTCACACAATTTTTACTTAATATTATCGATTTTGTTGGGTAAATGTACACATTTCATTACTTGCATCTATACATGAGTACTTACCAAATCGCTCTTGAACCACTAATGATACTTGTTTGCCCACATTTGTGCTACCAGTAAAAGACAGGAGATTTATTCGTTCATCTTTGCTCATGGCAGCACTGAAAATTAATCAGGAACAGCTTTAGAATATCAATTAATTTCTGGGATACTCAAGTATAAAATCACAGAAATATTTGTCCAGCTGGCTCCAAGCAACTTCAACCAATAGCTGAAAGAGATAGTCATCTCCTCAAATCACACTAACAGAAATACCCACAGACATCTGCAATAATCTCAGTTTTGTTATAATCTGGAAATTAGTTGATATAAATAATGCAGAACAGAGGGGAATATTTTCACATTGTAATTTTCCACAATACTAAACGGATTTGCAATAATAGATGCAAAACGTTTAGTGTTGTAATCCTAGGATGAATTCTAATGCTGAATTGGTTACTATAGTTTCTAATGTACACTCAATTTTACGGAGACATTATAACGGAACTCTTACGGCACAGAAAGAGGGCATTCAGCTTGTCATATATTTACACGAATGGCAATTCAGCTAGTCCCACTCTCATACAGCCCTGCAAATCTATTTAATGCATATGTTTATTTAATTCCCAAAGTCACAATTGAACCTGCCTCCCAGTCACCTTAAAACAGTGCAATCCAGATCCTAACTATTTGCTGCACAGAAAAAAGGTTTTCCTCTTGTCAGAGCTGAAAATGCGCAGGTTAGGCAGCATCCAAGGAGCAGGAAATTCGACGTTTCAGGCATAAGGCCTTCATCAGGAATGAGGGCTTCAATCAGGAATAAGCCCTCATTCCTGATGAAGGCCTTATGCCCGAAACGTCGAATTTCCTGCTCCTTGGATGCTGCCTGACTTGCTGCGCTTTTCCAGCAACACATTTTCAGCTCTGATCTCCAGCATCTGCAGACCTCACTTTCTCCTTTTCCTCTTGTCACCATTGGTTCTTAGTTTGGTGCTGCGAATACTTTATGACATCAAGATTTCAAAACTTCATAAATCCCACTGCTGAAATTCAATGGTTGGACCAAGCTAGAGATACAATCAGATAGTAGCTTAAAAAAAGGACTAGTAATCTAGAGAAATAATCTGGAGACATGCATGCAAATGCCACCATGATGGCTGTGAAATTTAAAACCAGTTAATTACATAAATCTGGAATAAAAAGTTAGTATCAAGGACAGTGACCATTGTTTAATGCTGGTGATGGGAGTCTTGCCCAATGGCAACACATTTCCAAAACAAGGTGGCGATTGGTCTGAAAGGGAGCTTGCTGAGGGTGGTGTTCTCATGTATCTGCTGCCCTTGACATTCCAGATGGTTATGATCATGGGCTTAGAAGGTGCAGTCTAAGCAGCGTTGGTGCATTTCTGCCCTGCATCTTGTGGTTGGTACACACTGCTGCTACTGGTGTGTAGTTAGTGTATGTTTGAGAATGTGGCGCCAATCAAGTGGGTTGCTTTGTCCTGGATGGTGTCACGTTTCAAGTGTTGTCGAAGCTGCACACATCCAGATAAGTGGGGAGTATGCCATCATAGTCCTGATTTTTGACTGAAGATGAGGAGTAGGTTTTGGCGAATCAGTTACTCACTGTACAATACTATGACTTAGCCTTGTGTTTGAGTCACAGTTTTTGCATAGCTAGTCCAGTTCAGTTTCTGGTCAATGGTAACCCCCAGAATGTTGATCTGGGGGATTCAATGATGGAAATGCCACTGAACATCAAAATCAGAAGTTAATTCTCTCTCGTTCATTGCCAGACACTAACTTGGTGGGAATGTTACTTGTCAGCCCAAGTCTAAATATTGTCCAGGTTTTGCTGCATTTGGAATGTTTTAGTATCCGAGGAGTAACAAACACTGCTGAACATTATACAATCATCAGCAAATCTACTCCACTTCTGGCCTTATGATAGAGGGAAGGCCACTGATGAAGCAATTGCAGTTGGTTGGGTGGAGGTATACTGCTTTTACAGTAGGCCCTAAGAATATTAGGCATAGAAGCCAGTGTAAGCCATTAGTTCTTTTGTATTTGCGGGAGCATTTAATAGGATTACAATATTGCTGAGATTCTGCATGAACTCATTTAGCCAAAAATTGTGCTCCTGAAGTAGCTGAACTTCAAAACAAGCCGTTCCACTTCAAGCGCTATGCCTGCGTTTACCTGACAAAATGGAAAATTTTGGAATGTTCTGCCAATAAAGAAGAATGACAAAGCATGCCCAGCCAATTACTGCCCCGTTTACAAGTGATTGAAAACAGTGACAGTAATGCATTCAGCTGCATTTCTTCACCAAAATCTGTTTGACAATGCTCAGTTTGCATTTTATCAGGCCTACCTCAATCTTGGTTGAAACATTTTCTAAAAAGCTGAATTGCAAAGGTGAGGTGAAAATGCTACGGATGGATAAGTCTCCTGAACCTGATGGGTTGAATCCGAGGATTTTAAAGGAAGCAGCTACAGTGTCAGTGGAAATACGGGCAGTAAGGTTACAAAAACCTTCAGGCTCTGGAAAAATTTACAGGAGATTGGAAAACTGGCAACATAACACGCTTATTCAAAAGGAAAAATTAAAAGAAATCACTATAGGCCTGTTAGTTTAACATCTGTCATTTGGAAAATGTTATAGACTATAAGAATGTATCAGCAGAGCATTTAGAAGTACATTCAAGCAGAGTCAGAATTTGGTTAAATGAAGGGAAAATCATATCTGTCAATATTATTATTGTATTTTTTCAAGATGGCAACTGCGAGAATAGATAAAGGCGAACCGATAGATATAGTTGGATTTCAAAACGGCAAGTACATACGTACTGTACACAAGGTCACTTAGTGCCATAAGTGCCCATGGTAACAGGGGTAGTGCATTATCATGGATAAAGGACTGGTTAACTAACAGAAAACAGAGTTGGGATAAAGGGGCTATTTTCAGGATGGCAACCTGTAATTAGTGGAGTGCCATGGAGATCAATGTTGAGGTTACAATTATATACAAGGTATTATTAATAACTTGGATGAGGAAAGCGAATGTACAATCACTAGGTTTACAGATGACACCAGGATAAGTGATAAGACAAGCAGCTTGGATGACACAGAGTCTGCAAAGGGTTATAAACAGGTTAGGTAAGAGAACAGAGACTTTGCAAGAGGAATATAAAGTCAGAAAATGTTTGGCTGGAAGAATTGAAATACTGAGTTTTATTTAAATGGGAAAAGTCTGCAGAACACTACCGCACACAGGGACTTTGGGGTCTTCAGGTACAAATCACAAAAGGCTGGCATCCAAATTCAGTAGATTGTAGAGAAAGAAAATCAACTGTTGGTCTTTACTTCAAAGGGATTGGAGAATAAAAAGTGAGATCTTGCTAAAACTATGCAAGCACTAGTGAGACCACAGCTGGACCACTGAATACTGACTGGGTCCCTTATCCAAGGAAATGGAAATAGGCATTGGAGGCTGTGCAGAGAAGGTTCACTAAGTTGTTTCCAGGTATGGAGGGAGTGTCTTATAAGGAGAGGTTGAGTAGGCTGGCTTCTTTTCATTGAAGTTTACAAAAATGAAAGGTAGCCTTTTTCAAATGTGCAAGATTATTATGGGACTTGACAGGGCTGATACTGAGAAGTCTTTTTTTCCCGTCGTGGGAGTGTCTAGGAACAGGTGAAGTGACCAATGTTTTGCTTTGCTGTAAACTGATGGCAAGTGAGTGACATGACAATAACAATCACCAAAAATTTAATTGTGCTCACATTGTGTTGTGCCAAATGGCAAGTACAGTATTGCAGAGTCATAGAGATGCACAGCATAGAAACAGACCCTTCGGTCCAACCCGTCCATGCTGACCTGAGATCCCAACCCAATCTAGTCCCACCTGCCAGCACCCAGCCCATATCCCTCCAAACCCTTCCTATTCATATAGCCATCCAAGTGCCTCTTCAATGTTGCAATTGTACCAGCCTCCACACTTCCTCTGGCAGCTCATTCCATACACATACCATCCTCGGTATGAAAAAGTTGCTCCTTAGGTCTCTTTTATATCTTTCCCCTCTCACCCTTAACCTATGCCCTCCAGTTCTGGACGCCCCAACCCCAGGGAAAAGACTTTGTCCATGCCCCTCATAATTTTATAAACCTCTATAAGGTCACCCTCAGCCTCCGATGCTGCAGGGAAAACAGCCCCAGCCTGTTCAGCCTCTCCCTTTAGCTCAAATCCTCCAACCATGGCAACATCCTTGTAAATCTTTTATGAACTCTTTCAAGTTTCGCAACATCTTTCCGTAGGAAGGAGACCAGAATTGCACGCAATATTCTAACAGTGGCCTCACCAATGTCCTGTACAGCCGCAACATGACCTTCCCAACTCCTGTACTCAATACCCTGACCAATAAATGAAAGCATACCAAACGCCTCCTTAACTATCTTATCTACCTGTGACTCCATTTTCAAGGAGCTATGAACCTGCACTCCAAGGCCTCTTTGTTCAGCAACATCTTTAATATTCTTTCATAGGATGTGGGTGTCACTGGATAGGCCATCATTTTATTGTCAATCCCTAACAGTCCATTAGGAAGGTAGTGAATATGCTTACCCACCACATTTTAACATATATATTCTATGAGGGTTCAGGGGCATGCTCTCATATATTTGATGTCTATAATCAAAATTGTATCTTCTGGTTACTTTCTGCTTTCATCAATTTTTTTTGAAAAACTTTCAAATATTTCTGTTCATTTATGTGACAATTATCACGGATGTTTAATCTGGATTATAACGGACAGGTTCCCCATGGGAGACTAGTTATCAAGGTTAGATCTTATGGAATACAGTGAGAACTAGCCATTTGGATTGAGAACTGGTTCAAAGGTAGAAGACAGAGGGTGGTGGAAGGTTGTTTTTCAGACTGGAGGCCTGTGACCAGTGGAGTGCCACAAGGATTAGTGCTGGGACCTCTACGTTTCGTCATTTGTATAAATGATTTGGATGTGAGCTTAAGAGGTATACAATTAGTAAGTTTGCAGATGACACCAAAATTCGCGGTGTAGTGGACAGCGAAGGAGGTTACCTCACATTACAATGGAATCTTGATCAGATGGGGCAATGGGCTAAGGAATGGCAGGTAGAGTTTAAATTTAGATAAATGTGAGGTGCCACATTGGAGAAAGCAAATCTTAGCAGGACTTACACAGCAACGGACAGCTGGAACTAACAACCGGAAGCGGCAGATTCAAACCATTACAAATGAAGGAGGAAAGATCACAGAAGCGCTTCACAGGAGGCTCCCAAGCACTGAGGATGTCACCTAGACAGGGGATGAAACATCTGCAACACCAATTCCCAGCTCAGCGAACAGAACCACAACAACGAGCACCCGAGCTACAAATCTTCTCACAAACTTTGAGGACTTATACACTCAATGGTAAGGTCCTAGGGAGTGTTGCTGAACAAAGAGACCTTGGAGTGCAGGTTCATAGCTCCTTGAAAGTGGAGCCGCAGGTAGATAGGATAGTGAAGACGACGTTTGGTATGCTTTCGTTTATTGGGCAGAGTATTGAGTACAGGAGTTGGGAGGTCATGTTGTGGTTGTACAGGACTTTGGTTAGGCCATTATTGGAATACTGTGTGGAACTCTGGTTTCCTTTCTATCTGAAGGATGTTATGAAACTTGAAAGGGCTCAGAAAAAATTTCCAAGGATGTTACCAGGGTTGGAGGATTTGAGCTACAGGGAGAGGTTGAATAGGTTATGGCTGTTTTCCCTGGAGAGTTGGAGGCTGAGGGGTGACCTTATAGAGGTTTATAAAACCATGAGGGGTATGAATAGGATAAATAGACAAGGTCTTTTCCCTGGGGTGGGTGAGTCCAGAACTAGACGGCATGGGTTTAGGGTGAGAGGGAAAGATATAAAAGAGACCTAAAGGACAGCTTTTCCATGCAGAGGGTGGTACATGTGTAGAGTTTGCTGTCAGAGGAAGCGGTGGAGGCTAGTATGATTGCAACATTTAAAAGACATCTAGATGCGTTTATGTATAAGAAGAGTTTGGAGGGATATGGGCTGGGTGCTGGCAGGTGGGACTAGATTGGGTTGACTTATCTGGTCGACATGGGTGAGTTGGAACGAAGGGTCTGTTTCTGTGCTGTATATCTCTAGGACTCTATGACATATGATATTTTATGTAAGAGTTCATTGTGCAAAATCAATTGCCACCAAGTTCTTCCATCATTACTTCACTAATAAACTTGGACAAGAAATTGCAACAAACTTGTATTTAATTTTTTTTCTTAACTATTATTGTAGTGATGAGTGAGACAATAATTGATATCCACAGTTCTGAAAGTGAACTAATATACATCAAGAGCATTAGTCTGTTGTCTTTACTTCTTATTCACTTACCCAATGTCCGCACCTCCACACGTAAGGGAACAAATAGCTCCAGGTAATTTGTTATCTTCTAAAACCTGGGCAACAATTCTGTAAAAAGATAAAATTTGAACAACTTGCAAAGTTTTGCAAATACTTTAATTTCAAAACTAGATAAAGCTAACAAGACTCAAGGCAGTACAGAATGTCCGGATTTTAATAGCCATAAATGTAAGATTAAGAACACTTTACAGAATTATTTTAAAGCCATTAATAGTTATTCCAACAAACCACCAAACACTTTAAAGGTCAAAACGGAAATTCTGTGAAATTGTGCTATTTTGGACAACTGAACAAACGGAATTTCAGCTTAAATTTTAAACTTACATAATTTTGAATAGACAATTAAATATCAGTCAACTACAAGAGCTCAATGATCAAGCGTTACTGATACAAAATGCTTCCTGGCTAATTGAAACAATCGCTTGAAAGATGAAACTTACAAGAATAGGCAGAACAAACTGGGAATCGAATGAGGCTTACAAAAATTAATTAACTTAGGTAGTTAATTCAAAGAAATTTTTTACTTTGCAGTTCTAAATTTTTTTCAAATAAAAAGCTTTAATCAAACTTAAAACTAATGTGAAATTGCACAAAGTGCACCCACTATGTGCATTGAAGAAGTTGGAAGAAATTGACATTCTAGACCCAGGCTCTGGAGGATTCTGGTTGTAATAACTAGCAGCCAGCTGAAGTAGTTAACTTTCAAGAGTGACTATCAATGCCTCAAAACATTAGGGAGGGAGTAGTTTTATCGCCATGTTACACAAGATCAGACTTCCGATCAGAAGTTAGTTAGAAATACTCAGAAACCACATTTGAACATAAAAAAATGGGAGCAAAAGTAGACCATTCGGTCCTTCAAGCTTGGTCTTTCATCAATGAGACTTTGGCTGATCTGTTTGTGCTTTGAATTCCACATTCCCATCTACTCCCAATAATGCTCGATTGCTCTGTCTGACAAGACTCGATCCACCTCTGTCTTGAAAATATTCAATTACCCCACCTCTCCATCATCTTCTAAGGCAGAGTTTCAAGTTGCTCAACTCTCAGGAAAAACATTCTCATTTCTGACCTGTTTCTGGGCTGTATGACTATGACCCAAGTCCCTGTGCACCTTAGAATTCTGCAGGTCGTTCTGTATTACTCATTTTTATTCATATATTTAAATTTATTAAACTTTTTTAAACAATTCTACTTGCCAAAGTGAAGAACTTCATACTTTTCCGTGCCTGCAACTGTGTCTCTATTGATCTATCCTACAGACGAGTATGCCAACATAGTCACCCTTAAATAGGTTTAAAATACTAGTCTTAGCCCCAATCTTCTCCCTTTGAAAATTCACTCATATTATTGTTGTTCTAATTAAGTGTGCCTTAACTCCAAGGTCATTAATTACATCATGTTACACAAGTCGCCAAATATAATCTGCTCTCTGGGCAGTTCCAAAACAGGCTGCTCCAAGAAATTATCTCAAAGTGATAAGCCAGACTGCCTATCTTACTTTTCCAGTTTATCTGATTACTGCTGTCTCTATAAACACAAGCATCAATAATTCTTCTTGTATACTTTGTTTTATATTGTGGTTACTATTAGACCACTCCCATTGGTGACCTCTTTCCTGTATTATTGCTCATCTCCACCCAAACTGACTCTACAACTTGATCTCCTGAACCAAAGTCATCTCGAACCAGTGCACAAACTCTTGATTAGCAGTGCTATCCATCAACCTTTGTCATCCTGAAACCATGTCTCCGTAATGTCTATCAAGTCAATTTATTTCAATGTGCATCAGCAATTCGATCTGGTAGTGGGCCAGAAGGCACCACCCATAATTCAGTATCCAGTCAAAGAAGAATGGAAGAAAGGAAAAGGAGCAGACACACTTTGGTATTAGCTAATTCAATTATTATGCTCACAGATAGAATTCTCCACAAACTGGGCTCAAATAAACGAGTCGTTGTTCCCTGGCTACATGGATCCCAAGTTCAGCCCTGACACAATTGCAGACGGAGCAATTGCTGGCAACTTTACGGTGATAAATAATCTGCCTCAAAGATAACCAAAGTGTTCACACTAAACTTAAGCTACTGGAAATCCCAACACCTGCACCTTATGTGCAATATTTTCTGAAATAGAATCTATCGTATCTATGCCACGTGCAGACGAACTGAGACATACGATAAATAGAACAAACTGGTGACTATTACTTTAGTGTAAGACACCAAACTGTCAGCATTTTAACCAGTGGGTTGAGTTCTGGTGTAGAAGAAGGTGATACACATCAGATAATTTCTTTGGTTTACCTGGAACCTGAGTCAAGATATTTAAAGGCAGAATTACTTCCCAACTCATTCTCTGCACATGTTGGCAGGTTGCCTCCAATTCCATGCACTCTAATTTTTGTTGTGACACTTCAATAGAATTGAGTATCCGTAAGAAAGGTCACTACAATCTAACAGTTAAATTACATGATACATACCAATGGACTAAGGATAAACTCAACCTACTGGAAAATAATAAATCATTACGTGCCAATAGAAAATAATACTCACTGTGTAACTGCTACACTAGTCAGAGGAGTTGTGGGAGCTCCTTTCCTGTGAACATAAAATGGATAGAATCATAAATTTATTCGGCACAAGTGGCACACCTCATCCAAACCTAAATACAGATTTTGATTGGTAGCCATCCAGCTTATGATTGTTACAGTGAAGGAGGAGTGTCTGCACACTCTGAGCATTTTAACTAAGTGCCACTCTCCTGGTTTCTGTAACCACGCAATTTAGATGATTTTAAAATTGGAATAATGCTCACTTGAACACCTCAATCCTGTCTCCACAACACCTCCACGCAGTGCTTTCCACCTTTTGCAAAATACTTTAAAATAGTGTCCTCTGGTTCTCTCTGTTTATGAGCAGGAGCAGTCTCTTCTTCACTACTATCTTCCAGACTCTCCATCATTTTGAGAACTTCTATCAAATCTCCACTTAGTCTTCTCTTCTTAAAGAGAAACTGTCCCAATTTTTCCAATCTTTCCTCATAACTGAAGTGCCTCACTCAGGAATAATTCTTCTGAAACTGTCCTGAATTCTCTACAATGCATTTGTATTTTCCAGAGCTGTACACAATACTCCAGCTAAGGTCTAACCAGTAACTTCTGTAAAGTTAATAACAAAGTTGCCGCTTTTCTGCTCTATGCCCCTATTTATTTATGAAATCTAGAATATTTTGTATAATTTAAAAACAGCTTTTTCTACAGTCCTGCTACTTTTAAAGAATTGTGCATATACACCCAGATTTCTTTGCTCATGTACATACCATACAATTTTTCTCAATTTTTTTTAAACCAAAGTGCATCACCTCATTTCTCATTGAAATTCATCTTCCATTTATCCACCCACTCCACCAACATGTCAACGTTCTTTGAATTCTACACTATCCTCCTCAGAATTTACAATTCTCCCAAGTTATATGTCATATGAAAGTGATGCCTGCATACCTTGATCTGTATTGGGAATATGTATATGTATCGGGAAAAGATTAGATTAGATTCTCTACAGTGTGGAAACAGGCCCTTCGGCCCAACAAGTCCACAACGACCCTCCAAAGAGTAACCCACCCAGACCCATTTCCCTCTGACTAATGCACCTAACACTATGGGCAATTTAGCATGGCCAATTCGCCTGACCAGCACATCTTTGGACTGTGGGAGGAAATCAGAGCACCCGGAGGAAATCCACGCAGACACGGGGAGAAAGTGCAAACTCCACATAGACTGTTGCCCAAGGTTGGAATCGAACCTGGGACCCTGGTGCTGTGAGGCAGCAGTGCTAACCACTGAACCACCGTGCTGCCCTAAAAAGCAAGAGTCCGCAACGCCAGCCCCAGAAGATTCCAATACAAATCTTTGTGAATGGTAATGTAGCATGTATAATCATCAGTGAACATCCCCATTTCTGAATTTATGAAGAAGGGAAGGTGTTTTATGAAGAAGCTGAAGGCGGTCGAATCTGAGACACCACTGCAGTGATGCGCTGGGGCTAAAATGATTGACCTCCAACAACCCTAACCATCTTCCTTTGATTCTAACTAGTGGCAGGTTTTCCTCCTGATTCTCAATTACTCCAGTTTGGCTGGGAGTTCTTGATGTCCTACTCCACCAAATGATGTCCTGGTATTAAAGCAGTCACTCTCACTTCATGTCTGGAGTTCAGATCTTTTGTCTACGTTTGCAACAATGCTGTAATTATGTCAGGAGCTGAGTGAACCAGGCAGAATCCAAACTGAATATCAGTGTGCAGGTTACTTTTATTGATCAGAGTATTTAGTACAGGAGTTGGGAGGTCATGTTGCAGTTGTACAGGACATTGGTTAGGCCACTGTTGGAATATTGCATGCAATTCTGGTCTCCTTCCTATCAGAGAGATGTTGTGAAACTTGAAAGGGTTCAGAAAAGATTTACAAGGATGTTGCCAGGGTTGGAGGATTTGAACTATGGGGAGAGGTTGAACAGGCTGGGGCTGTTTTCCCTGGAGCATTGGAGGCTGAGGGGTGACCTTATAGAGGTTTACAAAATTATGAGGGGCATGGATAAGGTAAATAGGCAAAGTCTTTTCCCTGTTGACCCTGCTCAGAGCAAATTTAACAGCTTTGTCATTTTGGTCAATGTCAGTTCAACCAGTTATGGTGCTACTAACATTGAATTCCCTACCCAAAATACATTCCGTGCCCTTACAGGCCTCAATTCGTTTCCTCCAAGTGGTGTTTACACACTGATTCATCAGCCAAGGTGACATAGTAACGTGGCACATCAGTAGATGGCTTCCCTACCCATGTTTGACTGTATGCTATAAGACTTCACAATTTGGAGTTTGAAGCAGTTTCAGTTTCTTGTTGGGCAATTTCATCAGACAGTTAGTTACCAACCCCACTGCTGTTAGTATGGTGCCACGCATAGGTCAGTCCATGTGTTCCTTTCAGGACAGTAGTAAATTAGATTGGCTCATGAACATCCTCAGACTAGTTTTTGATTCAGACTTCACCAACTGTCACAGTGAAATTCAAATGCACATTCTCAGAACATCTAGATGCTCTGGATTAACTGGCAATAAACATTACCAATATCACTTGTCAGTTTCACATCCAGTTTCTATTCTCCTCTAGGCTTTCTGCAGTATTGGCTCTCAGTCTCTGTTATAAGCTTAGCCTTAATGTCTTTTGTTATATTGTATGCTTCTTGATATCTCAAGGTGCTCATGGTTGGGAAAGCTGAGCTTTTCTTTCCAGTAAGATGTCATTTTTAGAAAAAACTCTCCTACAGTTCTGACAGATTAATCTTCAAGCAGCAACTTCCAGTTCTTTTGCAAAATGACATATCAACTTTGTAACACAAGAATTATTAAACTAATTCTTAAAGAAACACTACAAATTAAAAAAGTGTGTGTAAACAATGATTAACTTGACAAAATTGCTTGACACCTTTCTCTGATGAGTTCCCAATCTCAAATTTACCAAGTTAAAGAAATAAAGGGAGGACAGGACAAAAATCTGAATATATCTGAATTATCGTTCATTCCAAGGACCAGTGGAAATGCTAGCAACGTTGTAATGTCTCCAATGTGACTACTGCATTGCCAGTGTAGACCAATAACACAGACTCACATCAGTTCAGGCATCGGCTACCTTCATGCAGCTGTACACATTGAGCAAGTATGTTGTTTCACAGATAGATTCCAAATTAAAGGAAAAACTCAGTCAAAAATATCAACACTGTCAAGACTGAACCTTGGACATTTTGAAGCCTCTGCAGCTCATTTCCATAACAGAAAGCAGTATATACATCCACATCTAGAGCCCATTGGATGTTAAGGAGAAAGGGGTCAGGTAAGGCTTTAACTGCCAAAATAAAACTTAAACACTGAAAAAAGAAAGTTCAGGAGAAATACAGAAGCTTTGGCAGACAGAAGTAGAGTTAATGTCTCAAGTACAATGTAACTTCCCTTCAAAACAGGAAGTCATAGCGGACTCAAAATGAGATTACAGATTATTTCTCTTCCTGTTAAATATTTCTCTTTCCAGAGGTTGCTGACCTGCTTAGTTTCTCCAGTGCTTTCTACTTTTCATTCAGATTTCCAGCATCCAGAAAGACAGAAGTGGATAGAAAAAAATTGCAATGTAAGGGAAACAAGGCTTATGGTGTTGATGGGAACGTGAAATTAAAAATACAGACAGATTAGCCACGATCTTAGTGAATGTCTCATCAGGCTTGGAGATCCATGCAGAAGAAAAACTTAGGAAACATTGTTTGTGTATAATCAGTCGTGGCCATTTGGCTTTTTGCAACTGGCTTCTTGGAAACATTGTCACAAATTAACACCAGACCGATTAAAAATTAATTCTTGTAAAATTACACTGTTGTTTTGCAGCAGTTTATCCAGTTAGATGTTAGCTAAGTCCACGAACGAAGTCCTACAACTTAGAGATATATAACAGACAGATTCATGCCCAGGAAACATACCCATCAACAATCTCCTTAAAACTCAATTTTAGGAGTCTATCAGAAAATTTCCTCTTTTCTCAATTTCTTATACTGTTGTATCACTATTGGTAGAATTAAGGTAAAACACTAGATGTGATGATGTGATGTCATTTTCTACACATTACCCTCACAACATATACTACAGAGACTTCAGTTGTTTTATTCCAGACATCTGGAAGTTTATTAAAAACTAAGAACAATATTAATATAACATCTCAGACTTAAATATAGTCTGAAGTCTTCACTTATTTACGTTGCTATCACGTTATATAAATAGTTAACACACTAACTGACTGACTGGTTGGCTGTTTAACTTCCTGCTGTTCTGTACACAAGGTAAAAAGGAAACTTGTTATATTAGAGCACTGCATGTCATGATCTCATTTACCTGCCTTAAGAGTTTAGTGCCTTACTGAGATCTGTACAATAACAATATGTTGTAAGGAGTATAATATTTATCTTATTGAGACAAGAGATCACACAATCGCAAATGCCCAAATCTAAAATTAAAAAAAAGTTAATATTAGAACCAAACACAGATTCCTACAAATTAGCATTCAGACCTTGCAACAAAGACATCTTTGAATTTTGTGGAGTAAGTGAAAGCAATGAATCAATGTAGTGCTTTTGGCTTGCAAAGGATCAGGTATTACAGATACTTCACAACTTAGAATTAAAACTTAAAAAGAATACAGTAACAAAGTACAGCATTAATAAAAAATGCAAAGTTGTACTAACAATAATTATGAAACAGTGCAAAACTGATAATGCAGCTGCTATAAGTCACTATCACTTTGTGCAGGGTGCACTGAAACAAGATGCTGTTAACTTTATGAAATACACAAAGTGACCTGACTGGAAATTTTGTTCGCTAGTATGACAACATTGTCAAGAGTGAATTTACTAATCAGCTTTAATTACAACAAGCAATTTTCTCATGTTACTCAGTGTTAGTTTTAAAACAAATCAATGAAGTCTAATTGTGAATAGGCTGATAACAAGTCGGCTTGCTTACAGCCAGCAACAAAGGAGAGGTGCAAGGGAAACAATTTCAGCCAATGACCTCGTCACTTTTGGTGGCAAGCAAAAAGTCAAGAATCATACATAAATTTCCATTAATCAAGTTATACAATGAAACATACATTTTCATAGTTTGGTCAAAGGTATTAGCGTGAAAAACAGGATGAATATAGCTTGGATCACAATGTACAATTTAAAAAAAACTTACCAAAGACAACAGTTTCCACAGACAAGTGCAAGGGCATTATTCCAGCCATAAACAGCAACTGGGAAGTTAAATGCAGTGATAATTCCGACTAGACCAAGTGGATTCCATTGTTCAATTAGAGCATGTCCAGGACCTTAGAAAGATTTCATGGAAGTCAAATGTAAGTTAATCACATTGTATGGGGGGAAGAGGTTGGCAGGGGTAAACGGATTGAAGGTGGGTGGACTTTAGTGAGCCAGATGTGTTTTAAACTCATTGATGATTATAATCAGCAAAACTGCAAGTAGTTTTCCATTCCAAATTTCTTAATTTAAATTCCAGATGTCATGGTGAAATTTGAACCAGTGTCCTCACAGCATTGGCTTAGGCTTCTGGATCTATTAGTCTGGTGACATTATCACAGTGCCAATATCTTCCAGCAGTATTTCTAAGGAACATTGATAGTGATTACAAAATTTACAATATCTTATGATATATCAATAAATGTAGTTTTAATAAATCAAATGAAAACTATTTTGCCTGTTGGCAGAGTTTGTGCAAACACAGGTACACAATTCTTTATCTCAATTCTGAAGTCTTTTTCGTGAAGTTTTTTTTCTCCATAACAAGGTTGTTTGACATGCAAACAGTTAACCCAGCTCCACACCCACACAACCCACATCACTCAGATGTGACATGGCGGCATGGCCCAGCACTGGCGGGCGCCAATTCTGTCTCAGCGCTCATAGTACTCACAGGTGCATCTGATGTTCAGTACGATTTTTTTTAAATTTCACCGTGAAACTGTCACTTATAGAGTCATAGAGATGTACAGCATAGAAACAGACCCTTCAATCCAACCCGTCCATGCTGACCAGATATCCCAACCTAAACTAGTCCTTCCTGCCAGCACCCGGCCCATATCCCTCCAAACCCTTCCTATTCACATACCCATCCAAATGCCTCTTAAATGTCGCAATTGTACTAGCCTTCACCAGCTCCTCTGGCAGCTCATTACATACATGTACCACTCACTGCATGAAAAAGGTGCCCCTTAGGTCCCTTTTGTATCTTTCCACTCTCACCCTAAACCTATTCCCTCTAGTTCTGGACTCCCTCAACCCCAGGGAAGAGACTTTGTCTACTTATCTTATCCATGACCCTCACCCTCTATCTCGTTTACACCTGACATATGCTTCCTTCTTTTTCTTAACCAAACCCTCAATTTCTTCGGTCATCCAGCATTCCCTACACCTACCAGCCTTTCCTTTCACCCTAACAGGAATATACTGTCTCTGGACTTTCATTACCTCATTTCTGGAGGCTTCCCATTTTCCAGCCATTCCTTTACCTGCAAACATTTGTCCCCAATCAGCTTTTGAAAGTTCTTGCCCAATACCATCAAAATTAGCCTTCCTCCAATTTGGAACTTCATCTTTTGATCCTTTTTCATCACTATTCGAAAATGAATAGAATTATGGTCACAGACTGCAAAATGCACCCCCACTGACACCTCAGTTTCCTGCCCTGACTTACTTCCCAAGAGTAGGTCAAGTTTTCCACCTTCTCTAGTAGGTACATCCACATACTGAATCAGAAAATTTTCCTGGACACGCTTAATAAACTCCATTCCATTTAATCCCTGAACACTATGGCAGTCCCAGACTATGTTTGGAAAGTTAAAATCCCCTACCATAACCACCCTTTTGTTCTTCCAGATAACTGACTCCAAAGTCCGAAAAATTCTGAATTCTGAAAACCAGCTGATCCCAAGGGTTTCAGATAAAGGATTGTGTAGCTGTACCATCACGTTTTATGTGCCACCCTGCCAGATATAAAGATAATTGCAAAAAAGCATTGCAACACTCGATTATGAAAAACAAGCTTAATAATGGTGTTCAAACATCAGATGAACTTGGTCAACGATCAGACACTGAAATGGCTGTACAGAACAGTTTCCTCACTAACCCATGATTATATGGATTCTGCTGATGTCAAACAACACAGGATATTTGGCTAAAAGTGTAACTGCAGTGAAATAGTAGCTACCCAGCACTCCCTGTTTGTCTCGGATTATGGTAAATCACTTCCTTGTTACTAAAAATGCAGATTTTGTTCCACTGTGTTTACTAAATACAAAAATAATGTACTAAGGAACAAGGGTCAGAATGGCTTCACTTACGTTCAGATGGTAGCACAGGCCCTCCAAACATGCGAGACAGTCCAACCGCATAGTCACAGATATCAATATATTCCTGAACCTCTCCAACACCCTCAACTGAAATTTTCCCCATCTCCAAAGAAACCTTAAAACAAAAAGAAAAAAAAACAGTATTAGAAACTTAAATGCATCCCAATATACAATCAAATTCAGAAGGAATCAATATCAATTGTTGCTATAAGCATACATATTAAATGATCAGACTACCATTGAGAAGTATCCATGCAAAAGTGTCACTTCACATTAAAAGCCAACACTGATCACACGCTCCAGTCTCCAAAATTGGTTGTAAGTTAAATCAGATATTAAAAAAAAGAAAAGAAATTAAGCCAACTAACAAATAAACCCAATTATGAATGATGCATTCTTTATTCTTACACAGGATTTGAGTATGTCTGACAGTAAGGTGCCTTCTTGAATCACTGCAGCATATCTGGCATAGGCAACGTACCCTCGGTCACCGCTGCAGATCAGTTTTCCTGGGAGTCAGCCCAAGGAAAGCGATAGGCCCAGACTGAGATCCTGGTCATGCACGTGGGTACTGTGCAAACCAACAGGCAGAGATATTCACAGCCACCTTCAACCTCTCCTTCCTACAAACCAAAGTTCCCCACCTACTTCAAGAAGACCACCATCATCCCAGTATCAAAGCAAGCATGTGCAATGTGTCTTAATGGCTACCGCCCAATGGTTCTGACCTCCATAATCATTAAGTGCTTTGTGGGCCATAACCAGCCTCTCATCGACTCTAGCCTTCCTCGATCCCTTGCATCTTGCTGACCACAAAACAGGTCCACAGTGGATGCCATTTTCCTGACTCTATGCTCATGCCTGGAATACGTGGATAACGAGGACGCCCATGTCAGACTCCTATTCATAGACTACAGCCCTGCCTTCAACACCATAATCTCTGCCAGACTAATTTCAAACCTCCAAGACCTAAGTCTTGGCTCTACACTCTGATTGCGGCCTGGAAGGCAGGAACCTGAAGATCCTGTTAAAGTGAAGATAGAGAACTACACCTCACCCAGAATAATCCTCAACATTGGAGACAGCCAAGGATACATATTCAGCCCTCTGCCAAAGTCCCTGTATACCCATGATTGTGTAGCCAAATTCCGAACAACATAATCTACAAGTATGCTGATGATATCACTGTGGTAAGACAGACATCAAACATTGCGTCAGAATACAGAAAGGAGATAGAGGGCTGTGTGTCATGGTGCAATGATAATAACCTCTCAATGTTGCCAAAACGAAAGAACTGATCAATGACTTCAGAAAGAAAGGAGAAGGACACACCCCCATCTCCAGCAATGGAGTAAGGTGGAAAGGGTCGAGACCATCACGATTCTCAGAGTGATGACAACTGACAACCTGTCCTGGACTTCTCATGTAGGTGCCAATGGTCAAGACACGACCACAGGTGCCTTCGGAAATTCAGCATGACCATAAGGGCCCTCAGCAATCTTTACAGATGCACCACAGGAAGCATACTGTTCAGGTGCATAATGCCCTGAAATGGTAACTGCTCGGTCCAGGACCATAAGAAACTACAGAAGGTAGTGCGCACAGTCTAGACCATCACAGACACCAAACTCCAATCCACGGATTCCAGTTCCACATCTCGTTGCAGCAGAAAGGCTGCCAACATCAAAGACCCCTCTCACCCTGGTAATGCTCTCCTCCAACCCCTTCCATGAGGCGGAAGATACAGAAGCTCAAGCATATTAGACTGCTGTATGGACTCTCTAACCTCAAATACTGTTGATCTTGCTTTATGCACCTCTTGTGCGTATATCTCAGACTGTCTCAACACCCTTTAATCTCAATTCCTTGTTTGATATCATCTGCCTGTACTACTCGCAAAACAAAGCTTTTCTCAATACTTAGCTTCACGTGACTACAGTAAATCAAATCAAAATATTTGTTTTATAATCTGCCATATAACAATTATACTTATTTAAAAGGATCTAGAGTCAGACAGTAATTGCAATTGCTTGTAAGTTTCAAATGCCACGCCAATAATTTGTTTTCTTTAAAAAGAAAAGATAGTTTTTCAATTACGATTTACCATTATGATGGAGAGAATAGTCTGGCAAGGTACACTAATTGTCCAGGTCACTGCTCATACAGTAAATAGAAGTAATGCTGCTACAAGGTAAGAGATGGAAGTTCATATGAGGCACTAACTCCAATGCAAGGATTTAGAAAGCCCTTAAGAAATCACTTATTTACCTAAATGATTTTAGGAAATTATTTAAATAAATAACTGCATAAATATTATTTAAGTAAATAAATCTCTGCATGTAAAACAATGAGCAGCTCTTTTCAGCCAATCTTTTCAAGGTAATGGAATTTTATACAGAGGTCATTAATGTGTACTTTCATAAGGCAACTGAAACTTCCAGAATTCGGTGAAATGACAAAATACTTGTTGGATGCGAGACTTTTGCACAAACTGACATAGCAACATTGCACTGTCAATTAGAGTCATAGAGATGTACAGCATGGAAATCCTCCAACCCTGGCAACATCCTTGTAAATCTTTTCTGAACCCTTTCAAGTTTCACAACATCTTTCAGATAGGAAGGAGACCAGAATTGCACACAATATTCCAAGGTGGCCTAACCAACATCCTGTACAGCCGCAACATGACCTCCCAACTCCTGTACTAAATACTCTGACCAATAAAGGAAAGCATAACAAACTCCTTCTTCACTATCCTATCTACTTGTGACACCACTTTCAAGGAGCTATGAACCTGCATGCCAAGGTCTCTTTGTTCAGCAACATTCCCTAGGACCTTCCCATTAAGTCCTGCTAAGATTTGCTTTCCTAAAATGAAGCACCTCGCATTTATCAGAATTAAACTCCATTTGCGACTTCTCAGCCCATTGGCCCATCTGGTCAAGATCCTGTTGTAATCTGAGGTAACCCTCTTAGCTGTCCACTACACCTCCAATTTTGGTGTCATCTGCAAACTTACTAACTGTACCTCTTATGCTCACATCCAAATCATTTATGTAAATAACAAAAAGTTGAGGACCCAGCACCGATCCTTGTGGCACTCCACTGGTCACAGGCTCCAGTCTGAAAAACAACCCATCACCACCACCCTCCCTCTTCTACCTTTGAGACAGTTCTGTATCAAAATGGCTAGTTCTCCCTTTATTCCGTGTGATATAACCTTGCAAATCAGTCTCCCATGGGGAACTTTGTTGAACGTCTTTCTGAAGTACATACAGATCACATCTACCGCTCTGCCCTCAATCTTCTTTGTTACTTCTTTAAAAAACGCAATCAAGTCTGTGAGACATGATTTCCCATGCACAAAGCCATGTTGACTATCCCTAATCAGTCTTGCCTTTCCAAATACATATACATCCTGTCCCTCAGGATTCCCTCCAACAACTTGCCCACCACCAATGTCAGGCTCACTGGCCTATAGTTCCCTGGCTTGTCCTTACCACCCTTCTTCAACAGTGGCATCACATTTGCCAACCTCCAGTCTGCCGGCACCTCACCTGTGACTATCGATGATACAAATATCTCAGCAAGATGCCCAGCAATCATTTCTCTAGCTTCCCACAGAGTTCTAGGGTACACCTGATCAGGTCCTGGGGATTTATCCACCTTTACACGTTTCAAGACATCCAGCATTTCCTCCTCTGTAATTTGGACATTTTGCAAGATGTCACCATGTATTTCCTACAGTCTATATCTTCCAAATCCCTTTCCACAGTAAATACTGATGCAAAATACTCATTTAGTATCTCCCCCATTTTCTGCGGTTCCACACAAAGCCACCTTGCTGATCTTTGAGGGGCCCTATTCTCTCCGTAGTTACCCTTTTGTCCTTTATGTATTTGGAAAAACCCTTTGGATTCTCCTTAATTCTATTTGCCAAAGCTATCTCATGTCCCCTCTTTGCCCTCCAGATTTCCCTCTTAAGTATACTCCTACTTCCTTTATACTCTAAGGATTCACTTAATCTAGCCTGTCTATACCTTACATGTGCTTCTTTCTTTTTCTTAACCAAACCCTCAATTTCTTTAGTCATCCGACATTCCCTATACCTATTAGCTTTTCCTTTCAACCTGACAAGAATATACTTTTTCTGGATTCTTGTTATCTAATTTCTAAAGGCTTCGCATTTTCCAGCCATTCCTTTACCTGTGAACATTTGCCCCCAGTCATCTTTCTAAAGTTCTTGCCTAATACCGTAAATTGACCTTTCTCCAATTTAGAATTTCAACTTTTAGATCTGGTCTATCCTTTTCCATCATTACTTTAAATCCAAGAATTATCATCGCTGGCCCCAAAGACACCTCAGTCACCTGCCCTGCCTTATTTCCCAGAAGTAGGTCAAGTTTTCCACCTTCTCTAGTAGGTATATCCACATACTGAATCAGAATATTGTCTTGTACTCACTTAACAAATTCCTCTCCATCTAAACCTTTAACACTATGACAGACCCAGTCTATGTTTGGAAAGTTAAAATCCCCTACCATAACTACCCTATTATTCTTACAGATAGCGGAGATCTCCTTACAAGTCTGTTTCTCAATTTCCCTCCGACTATTAGGGGGGGGTCTCTAATACAATCCCAATCAGGTGATCGTCCCTATCTTATTTCTCAGTTCCACCCAAATAACTTCCCTGGATGTATTTCCGGGAATATCCTCCCTAGTAACAAAGCAAGCAAATTAAGTGCTGAAAAATAACTTGCACAACCATGCTTTCTCCCAATGTCAAACATCAAAATCTCCACCCAATGATACATACCAGATTGCCTAGCACTTTAAGTTTCTTTCTCAAAGCATCTCCAATCTGTCTCACGATTTCTCCTCGTTTTGGTGCTGGAATCTGGACAAGATTTAAAAAGAAAGTTTTTTTTAATTATCTAGCTTCTCAATTTATTTTTAAATATTAAACAGACATAAGCTCACTGAATAAGATTATCAGTTAAAGACTGAAAATAAATATTTACTCCACGCAATGGAACAAATGGAATTACAAAGACAGCTTATGTAGTCAGAATACATTGACCTAACAACTTGGTTCTAGTTATCCTTCTAATGATCTTCAAACTGCTACGTCAAATGCATTTCAACAAAATATTTGAGAGTGTCTACCATACAAAGATGGATTTTGTCAGCTCCTGACCTTATTATAGCCTTGGTTCTATTATGCATATAAAAGCGGAATTCCAGTGCGAAGGACGTTGTGAATAGCTTTGACAGTGTGACATCAAGAGCTTGAGCAAAACTGGAGTGAATGGGAATGAGGGGAAATATCCCCACTGTTTGGAGTCATGCCTGGCACATCGGAAGATAGCTGTGGTCATCGGAGGTCAGTTATCTTAGCATCAGGACATCTCTGCAGGAGTTTCTCAGGGGAGTGTCCTGGGCCCAAACACCTTCTGCTGCTTCATCAATGACCTTCCCTCCATCATAAAGTTAGAAGTGGTTTTTTTGCCAATTGTTACACAATATTCAGCACATTCACCACTTCTCAGATAATGAAGCAATGCATGTACAAATGTAACAACAACTGGACAATATGCCACATGAAGTTGATAACTGGTGAGCAGTTATACACTTTTTGAGAAGATTTGTAGCTCAGGTTGAGGTTCTGGATGTAGGTTTGCTCGCTGAGAGATATACATGCCACAAAGGCAATTACCAACTCCAACAAAATAAAATCTCTTCGAAATTCACCCTCTGATATTCAATGGCAATACCATTGCTGAATAACCCACTATCAATATCCTGGGGATTATCATCACGAAGAAACTGGCCATACAAATAGTGACCACAGAACAATATAACCTAATGGAAAACAAAGTAGGACTTTGACATTACAGCTGATCAATCTATAAACTGGTTGTTCCACTTGAAAGCTCAAGAATGATAATTTATTTTCATACTGGAAAGTTCCACGCAAATAAATAACCCAAGAGCAGGTCAGTGGCTTGGAATTCTGCAGAAAATAACTAACCTCCTGATATGCCCAAAGCCACCAGTCAGGAGTGGGCTTGTCTTAAAAATTCCATGCATCTCCTTTGTAAAACGGCCATTATCACTTGCTTGAACCATTGCGCTGACTTACTTGAGAAGTAAAATTTGCTATTCTGGGGTGAAAAGTTGAGGCCAATTACAATTGCAGGAACAGTATATGTGGCCGAAAACAAGTCTGGCGGCAGGGAGGTGACTTATAAGCTGTAAATATACAAAGGCATGATTTTTCACAATGAAAAACCGTGGTTCGACCTATACGCCATAGTTCAAGATAACTATTCTGCTGCATAGACTTATCAATAGATCTTCAGAGTTGCTTTGCATAATTTCACTTAAAAATAACAGAAACTTCCACAGTTAAGATCTTGCTGATTATTTAACTACTTTTTAAGTTGAATTATTGATAAGTAAAACAGAGAAATATCAGATCATCAATAAAATGTGATCAGCCAATTTCCTCCTGAAGATATTATTTATTTGCATGGAACTTTACAGTATGAAAACAAACTGACATTCTTATGCCTTCAGGTGAAAGAGTCAGTTTACAGATAATTCCACTGTAGTGTCTAAGTCCAATTGTGTTCTCCCTCAGGTTCAGTGCTCTGTGGTCAACTGTGTAACAGTCAGATGCAGCTTGTCAGACTTAACTGCCAACTTGTTAACCCAACCTATTTAGAAAACATAAAAAAGGCAGCAATCAAAGGCAGCAAGTGGCTTCCCCAAAAGTTTGAATACTCAAGAAGCTGAGTCAGCAGACCAGGAAAGTCCAAAGTTCATTCTTCATCTTGTATGAAATCAGCTGATCTGAAGCAAAGGATCTGGGAAATCAGCTACAATTGTATACTGCAAACTCCTGTGTCATAGTGGGAAGTGAATACGCTAATTAAGCCTTAATGAAAGTGGAAACCAAAATTACCTACTACAGGCAGAATATGGAAACAGACCACTCATTCTCTGGTCACCATAGGCACAATCTAAAATAAAAGTTTCTTTATAAAAAGAAATGACCACTCAACAACCAATATAGTGTTGAAGGGCTTATGCTCGAAACGTCGAATTCTCTATTCCTGAGATGCTGCCTAACCTGCTGTGCTTTGACCAGCAACACATTTGCAGTTTTTACTTAAGTACTTTGATACCAAGCATGCCAGCTCGCACTTTGTAAACCAACTTTATGCATTTACAGCATCTGTTCTTATAACAATCCAGCAAAGAACAAACTCATTTCTAACGTTTATTGTAATTATTTTTGAGCAGTTAACAAATTCCATTGTCAGAGAACCAGTCGTGTTGAGAAAACCCCAATTTAAAAGAAAAAAAAATGACTGGTTAAAGTGTTACCTACCAAGAGAGGGATCTGATAGATTGCTTTAAAATAGAAGTTTAAGGCGGCGATCAGGCAAATAGGGTAGGCCCAGGTGACTGAAAGCTCTGCCAGTGAATGAAGGACTAAACTGTGAGATTGCAAAGAGTCCCAAAATGTGAAACAAAAAAGACATAGGAAGTTACAGAAATAGAATGGGCTGAGACCATGGGTAGATTTGCAACAATAAAGAATTTCAAACTCACCAACTAAGAACTCGATAGTACTCAAGCAGGCCCTACTTCAAAATAAAATGGAGGCTGCCCAGTATTGGGTGAATTGCTAGTGTACCAAGAAAGAACTTGAGATTTTGTTTGAAGATGTTATAGAATTCAAAAGATAGAGGCAACTCAACTAGGTTTCTGCTCAATAACTATTCCCAGGATGTCGACAACGTGGGATTTTAACAAGAGAGGCACTGTTGATCATTAGAAGAAAGTAGTAACAGGCACCATGGTCTACTCCTTTTCTGTTGAAGATGAAACTTACATCAGCCCATACTTTCCATGCTTCTTTTGCCTTTCGTACAGTCTCTTCATAATCTTCCAAAGTGGCCTGCAATATAGCCAAAACAAATTTACATCATCAATATCAGACAATACATCTGAACACAACATTAATAATTTAATAGCATTAAAGTTTCAAGTCTGAATATTAAAAAGAACATCACCTGTCTTACTCTGGCTATTGGCTCATTGTTTGCAGGGCAGTAGGAGGTGACAACCTACAAATAAAGCAGAATAGAATAATTGAATCAATATACAGTCTTTGATAGTCAAAATCATTGAATCAAAGTACACCTTTAACGTAATAATCACTCCTAGGAAAAGTCATACAGAAAGAAGGGCTAAAAAATTCAGAACACTTAGCTAAGAGGTTTTGAGGAAACTTTCAAAAAAGCAAGGAAGACAGAAATGTTTCAAGAGATAGTTTCAGACAGGATGAAGGTAAAATTGTGAATACAGGTCAATGAATGAAAAATACATAAATAGAAGGGAGAATGTGAATATTGACAGGTTTGCTGTTACACCATGTTAGTTTTCTGTGTTTCTTTTATATGTTCAAAGTCTCCCTGAATATCAATATTTAGAAGTTCACTTCTTTTATAATACTTGCTTTTGTTCTTATAGCCAAAATGGATAACCTCCCACTTGTCCATATTTTAATATGTCAGCCACCTTGTTGCCCAGTCACATTGAGCACACAGTTGAGCACCACCTTTACAAATTAATTAAAAAGATTTATTTCAGGAAATCAACTGTATTCATAAAAAGAATGTGGTGGATGCTGTATATATAACTTTAAAAAGGCACTTGTTGAATTACCACAAAGAAATCTGAAAGAATTATTAATGGATGTGATATTGTCAGGAATGTACTCACATGATAAGACAACAAAGTTAAAAGTCACACAACACCAGGTTATAGTCTATCAGGTTTAATTTGGAATCACCAGCTTTTGAAGGTAACCACCTGATGAAGAAGCAGCACTTTGAAACTAGTAATTCCAAATAAATCTGGGACTAAACCAAGGTGCATAACCACTCAATAATTAAATCCGATTCATTTCGGTGTTCCCACTATTCTCCGAGACAGGAGTTGTTTTTAAGGGCCCCATTTAAAACATCTGCTACTGGTCTATTCCTCCTGCCAGATTCTCACCCTCTGCTTGTCTGGCAGATGTTTGAAGGCTGACTTCCACAGCCTTTTTGAGAGAAATCATAGAGAGAAAATCCCAACAAACAAAAATCCTCAGTACAACCTATTCCCATTGAATAATGGCATAGCTAGGATGTACTTGATGGATTCAAAATTAATGAATTTTAGCTTTAAAATTATATGAGTGTTTTTTGGCTTATAATTGGTATTCCTGTTGCATCTCCTTGCTACAAATCGTTATTTTCTTTCTAAAGTGGGTTTCCTTGCATTCTGAAGAGTCTAAGACCAAAAGTTTAACCTTCATATCTCCTTTCAGCAAGTGTTTTGAATTCTAAAATAAGGCTGCAAAATTCTGGAAATGTCCATCAAAGCAACATATGTAGAGAGAAAACAGAGTTAACATTTCAGGTCAATGATATTGATCTGATCGATGAACCATTAACTTTTTTTTCCCTCACCAGCCTAAATTGAGTATTTCAATCCTCACTCATTTCAATCATTTGCTAATCTTACTTCTGATTAGCTTAGAATGGGGCCAAAAGGCTGCTAATTGGCATTTAACCTATTCACCACCTCCTACTCATTCAACACTCCTGATATGCCAGATGGTCAAATCCTTGGAATTTTGGTGCAGCAACACCACAGGCAAAAGAAGAGTTAACAAATGTGCCAAAAAGGTGCAACTATTACAAGAACTGAATTAAATACTTAAACTCCGGATTGGATAGCTCTTTTGTACATATTAGACATGCAATCAACAGTACTGTAGGGAGTAAATTTCCTTGTACATTACTGAAACCAACTCAGTGAAAATCATCAGAATAATCTGAAACTACTCTCTAGGGTTCTTCCAGCCATTTCGTTGTAAAATATTGCAGATAGGTATAAGTTTTGACTGGAGAGGAAGTTGCATAATGAATCCTCTAAGAATACATCGAAAGCTGCAGTCTATCCGTTGAGTGAATCCCCACGCAAACTGCAGGACTGTCTGACCTACAAACGTCAAACTAAAACAGCAACTCCAACACTACTTACTGCTCAAAAGTAAAAAAGCACTCAATAATAGTGTGAAACTGGAGAAAGAAAGGTTAAAAAGAAAGATTAGTCTGAAATATTAGTCTAAGATCCAAAAGAAGGTTGCTCCCAGAACTTGCTCAGGCAAGGAGCCAGGCTTTCTGGGTGAACTCCGGTTTGCAATAGGCCGTACTACAATGATTTAGCGACAGCAAGTGCTTCTCTGGAAGAGCTGTCTCTCTGCCGCTGCTCACCTCTCCTCGCCCTCCCCAGCTCCCGTTAAAAACGCCGGAGTTGTCCTCCTTCAGACCCAGCTCTTTAAGCCAGGCGTAGTCGGGCCGCTGGATGAGTAGGCTGGACATGGCTGCAGACAGCCTCCAGCCACAGAAAGCCTTCTTCCCTCGGAGCAAAGGCCTCGCGAGGGACAGCGTTACTCGCTGCATCCTATCAGCAGAGCAACGCAAAATCGCAATTGTTTAAGCAATCGCACACACTTCGCAGCAATCTGTGGGACGCAACCTGTGCCTGTGTGATTGGCAGCAGCGCATGAGGCAATGATGCAAAGCGCTGGAAGAGCGAACTACACATCAGCGTGGATTGCAGCCTTGCCCTGGAAGAGAACGACTCCCTTATTCTTAAAATAGAACAGTAGCACATTGACTGACTGTGCACTCCCATTTTAAAGAGGGGTAAATGCATACCCAATTCAATTGAAAGCATTGCTTTTTCTACGTTTACAATAGATAGTCTCTAATATATAGTGAAACGTCACTGAAGCAGTAGACAAATTTTAACATGAAGCTTCATTTTAATGCACAAAAGCTTGATCTTTTTTAAGGAGGGTGTTAAAAGAGAGAGAAAGCTCGATAGGAAGCTTAGGGCATCGAACTAGTTGATAAAAGTAAGGTCACCATAGTCCCAGATGGCTGTCATCAGAGAGAGGCTGCTGGTGGTGGTTTAAGCTGAGGGTCACCACACTTCAGGCAAGGAGAGTGGTTAAAGAGGAGTGTCCTTCATAGGAGAAAGTGAGGACTGCAGATGCTGGAGATCAGAGCTGAAAAATGTGTTGCTTGAAAAACGCAGCAGGTCAGGCAGCATCCAAGGAGCAGGAGAATCCTGAAGAAGGGCTTATGCCCGAAACATTGATTCTCCTGCTCCTTGGATGCTGCCTGACCTGCTGCACTTTTCCAGCAACACATTTTTCAGTGTCCTTCATAGTCAGCTTTGCCAAGACAGTAAATGAACCTATACTGTTGGCATCACTCGGTGTCACGTGACCCCCAACTAGTTGATAGGACCGTTATGATGGAAAGAATATCAATGGTGTACTAGCCAAAATTGAAGGCATGTGAAGTTCTTAGAGGATTGTAGATGATGTTCCATCGATTTGTTCCTTTGTCTGGTCACTGCATTAGGTAATTATTTCATGATTGCTGCCACTGGCCTTGCCCATGTGTTAAAAGGACCAGTGGTTTATACAATCTGTTTGATTTACTGTGCTTATGGGTTGTTGCTCACCAACCAACCTGGCTGTACATTTTAGAATGAGTATCAGTTCTCATGTTGGAAAAGATTAGAGACATGAAGGACAGGGCCATGGGGAGATTTAAACACAACGATGGATAAACAGGACTTGGTGCATGTTAGGAAACTGCCAACTGAGTTTGATGAAGAGAAGTTTACAAAGGGTGCAACACAGATGCCCACTCAGAAAAGCATTGGAATCGTTGATTATGGAGGTACAGAATTAACCTGGAACCACATCCATGGCAAAAAAAGAACAAAAAAAAGCCATGGAAAATGCTTTCAGGAGCAGAGGGTCTGAGATAGGAAGGCAGTTCGGCAGAATTGAAGAAATGAAAAAATTACTATGATCAGAGTTTTACTACTATTCAATCCCACCCAACATTAACTTTCTCAGATGTGTTCCCTTTTGAACTTCGTAACCAAAGTGACCACTTGATTCATTATGAAGAATTTGGAAGCATTTCAAAGAACTAATAGGACCATACAATACAAGGACAGAATAAGGCCATTCAGACCATTGAATCTGCTCTGCTATTTGTTCATGGCTAATACTCCCAATTTCCTGCCTTCTCTCAGTAACCTTTGATCCCCTTACTAATCAAGAACCTATCTATCTGTCTTAAATACATAGCCTCCAAATCCTTCTGTGACAATGAATTCCACCACCTTCTGGTTGAAGAAATTCCTCCTCATCTCAGATCTAAAGGGTCGTCCCTTCACTCTGAGGCTGTGTTCTTGGATCTTAGTCCAATTCAATCCAGGCCTCTCAGTATTCTGTAAGTTTCAGTGAGATTTCCACTCATCCTTTTAAACGCCATCGAGTGCAGACACAGCAACAAATTAAAAATTTAATTTCAAATTGTCAAGTCACTGATAATATCAAAATAGAACAGATGGAATTCAATTGGGGACTTAAAAAGATAAACATATCAGACAAAAATTAATGTTTTTTTAAAGTCAGTCGTAAGGAACAGCAATATTGTTCCAAGTCAGAATGGCGTGTGGCGTGGAGAGGAAGTTGTAGGTGGTGGTGTTCCAATACAAATTCCTCATGAAAATTTGTAGTACACAATAATTTGCTGGGCAGAATTCCCAGCCTACAGATTATATTATAGTGTAGAAATACCTAAAAATACTTGCACTTATGTCATTTATGTCACATGCCATCCTGACTTGGAACAATATTGCTGTTTCTTATCACTGACTGTTAAAAACATTAATTTTTCCAGTGACTTGAAAACTTTGCATTAAATTTTTCATCTGTTGATGTTAATTTGAAAAATGAATTGGGATCCATGCACCTTTCCAGGTCACACCATTGAAGACTGTCCTGCAATTTATAACCTAGAACATTGAACACAGAACATTACAGCACAGTAATGGGTTCTTCGGCCCTCAATGCTACGCTGACATGTGAAACCAATCTGACACCCATCTAACCTACACTATTCCATTCTCATCCATATGCCTATCCAATGACCATTTAAATGTCCTTAAAGTTGGTGAATTTACTACT
The DNA here is from genome assembly GCF_020745735.1 of Hemiscyllium ocellatum. NCBI lineage: Eukaryota > Metazoa > Chordata > Chondrichthyes > Orectolobiformes > Hemiscylliidae > Hemiscyllium > Hemiscyllium ocellatum. The sequence continues at coordinate 77,974,820 of NC_083402.1, forward strand.
ATTTCAGGCAGTGCACTCCACACCCTACTACTCTCTGAGTATAGAAACTACCTCTGACATCTAACCTATATCTATCACCCCTCAATTTAAAATTATGTCCCCTCATGCTAGCAATCACCACCCAAGGAAAAAGGCTCTCACTGTCCAACCTATCATACCCTCTGATTATCTTATATGTTTCAATTAAGTTGCCTCTCAACCTTCTATTCTCTAATGAAAACAGCCTGAAGTCCCTCCACCTTTCCTCATAAGACCTTCCCTCCATACCAGGCAACATCCTAGTAGATCTAGCTTCCATATCCTTCCTGTAATGCGGTGACCAGAACTGTACGCAATACTCCAAATGTGGCTGCACCAGAGTTTTGTACAGCTGCAGCATGATCTTGTGGTTCAGAAACTCAATCCCTCTACCAATAAAAGCTAACACACCGCATGCCTTCTTAACAAATCTATCAACCTGGGTGGCAACTTTCATCAGTCTATGTACCTGGACATCGAGATCTCTCTGCTCATCTACACTACCAAGAATCTTAGCATTAGCCCAGTACTCTGCATTCCTGTTACTCCTGCCAAAATAAATCACCTCACACTTGTCCACATTAAATTCCATTTGCCACCTTTCAGCACAGCTCTGCAGCTTATCTATGTCTCTCTGTAAACTACAACATTCTTCGTCACACAACTCTACTGACTTTAGTGTCATCCACAAATTTATATAAAATGACCCAAAACAGATCCTTGCAGTACCCCACTAGGAATTGAACTCCAGGATGAATATTTCCCATCAACCACCTTCCTCTGTCTTCTTTCAGTTAGCCAATTTCTGATCCAAGCCGCTAAATCATCATCAATCCCATGACTCTATATTTTGTACAATAGCCTGCCGTGGAGAACCTTAAAAAAAAGCCTTACTAAAATCCATATACACCACATCAACCACTTTACCCTCATCCACCTGCTTGGTCACTTTCTCAAAGAACTCAATGAGGTTGTGAGGCACTTACCTACTCTTCATAAAACCATGTTGACTATCCCTAATCAACTTATTCCTCTCTAGATGATTATAAATCCTATCTCTTATAAATCTTTCCAACACTTTACCCACAATCAAAGAAAGGCTCAAAGGTCTATAGCTTCCAGGGTTGTCTCTACTTCCCTTCTTGAACAAGTGAATAAACATTTGCTATCCTCCAATCTTCTGGCACTATTCCTGTAGACAATGATGACCTAAAGATAAAAGCCAAAGGCTTGGCAATCTCCTCCCTAACTTGCCAGAGAATCCTAGGATAAATCCCATCCGGCCCAGGGGACTTATCTATTTTTACACTTTCCAGAATTGCTAACACCTCCTTCACATGCACCTCAATCCCATCTGGTCTAGTAGCCTGTACCTCAGTACAGGGGAACCTTGATTATCTGAACATGGTGGGTAAGCACTATTCCATTTGGATAATCAATTATTTGGTTAATCAATTAAATGCCTTTCATCTGGGGCTTGGAGTTTTTAAAGTCTGCTCCTCATTCAGCAGACTGCAGCAGCACACAGCGCGCGAGGCCTCGCCCAACACCTCCCCCATCCCCGACACCACCCCCAAAGTCATCCAACTCTGCCCACCCCTCCCCCAACACCGTCCCCCATCCTCCAACACCACCTCCAGTCCCCCAACACCGCCCCCATAACTGCACCCCTCCACCCCCAACACTGAATCCTCCGCCCTCCAACACCACCCCCTGTCCCCAACACTGCCCCCCCACCCTGTCTAACACCATCCTCACCCTCAACATTGCCCCCCAACCCTGTCTAACATAGCCCCCTTGCCTCCAACACTGCCCCACAACTCTTTCTAACACTGACCCCTGTCTGCCCCCAAACCCTTCCAACACTGCTCCCCGACCCAACACCACCCCCCTCCCCCAACCCACCACAAGACTGCTGCTGCTGCCTTTGTGGGGTAAGTCTCCAAATAGCGCGCACACACGCACACACATGCACAGCCACGCACATAACCTTTTACTGCAATGTTTTGACAGGTTCCACGTTTGCCCTATACAGGACAATGTTGGAGTGATTATTTGGGGAAGGGGGCCAGGTTAGGGTACGCCTTTCTGTAGAACTCCAGAGAAAATGTGGGGAGAGAGAGAGCGTGGGAGATCAGTCATTTGGAAATGGTGCCTGTTTAATCACTGTAATCAAAAGACGTGATCACTGTTGGAAACACATCTTTGATGTAATGTTTCTATCGGGATCTCGCGATCTCCTTTGGATAATCTGATTTTCGGATAATTGGTATTTGGATAATTGAGATTCCTCTGTATTCACCTCGACCACATTGTCTTTTTCTAGTGTGAATATAGATTAAAAGTATTCATTTAAGGCTTCCCCTATCTCCTCTGAATCTATGCACAACTTCCTATTATTATGCTTGATTGGCCCTAATCTTACACTAGTAATTCTTCTATTCCTGATATAGTTATAGAAAGCCTTAAAGTCTTCCTTGATCCTATCTGCCAATGACTTCTCACGTCCCCTCCTGGCTCTTCTTAGCTCTCTCTTCAGGTCTTTCCTGGCTAATCTGTAACTCTCAAGCACCCTAGCTGAGCCATCACATCTCATCCCAACATAAGAGACCAAGGCTCCCACTCTCGGCAACTTCGTCCCTGCCTGACAGGTACATACTTATCAAGGATCCGCAGTAGCTGGTCCTTGAATAAGTTCCACATTTCAATTGTGTCCATCCCCTGCAGTTTCCCCATCCTATGCAGCCTAAATCTTGCCTAATCACATCGTAATTGCCTTTACCCCAGCTATAACTCTTGCCCTGCAGTATATACCTATCTCTTTCCATCATTAAAGTAAATATAACCAAATTGTGGTCACTATCACCAAAGTGCTCATCTACCTCCAAGTCTAACAACTGGCCGATTTCATTACCCAGTTCCAAATCTAATGTGGCCTCACTCCTTGTTGGTTTGTCTACATACTATGTCAGGAAACCCTCCCGCACACATTGGACAAAAACTGACCCATCTAAAGTACTTGAACTATCATATTCTCAGTCAATATTTGGAAAGTTAAAGACCCCCATAACAACTACTCTGTCACTCTTGCTCGTATTGAGAATCATCTTTGCTATCCTGTCCTCTACATATCTGGAACTATTTGGAGGCCTATAGAAAACTCCCAACAGGGTAACCTCTGTTTTCCTGTTTGTAATCTCAGCCCATACTATCTCAGTAGATGAGTCCTCAAATGTCCTTTCTGCCACCATAATACTGTCCTTGATTAACAGTGCCACACCAACCTCTCTTTTACCATTTTCTTTGTTCTTACTGAAGCATCTAAATCCCAGAACCTGCAAAGGCCATCCCTGTCCCTGTTCTACCCATGTCACTGAAATGGGTACGATATCGAAATCCCAGGTAAAACCCATGCTGCAAGTTCACCCGCCTTAATCTGAATGCACCTGGCATTGAAGTAGGCACACTTCAAGCCAACTTCTTGCGTGCTGGTGCCTTCTTGAGATCTTGAAATCTTAATTCTGATTTCACTACTCTCATCCTCCCATATACTTGAACTACAATTTGGGTTCCCATCCCCCTGCTGAATTAGTTTAAACCCACCCGAAGAGCATTATCAAATTTCCTCCCCAGAATATTGGTACCCTTCTGGTTCAGGTGAAGACCATCTTGTTTGTAGAGGTCCGACCAAAGCCAGAAAGAGCCCTAATTATCCACGAATCCAAAACCCTTCCTCCTGCACAAACCCCATTCTCTCTCTCATTGACATCTTATTGTTCATTCCTTATTTAGTACATTTCACATTATTTAGCAGCTGAATTCAATCTCCATAAGATAAATACAATCACTTGAACTGAACAGAAATGAAATTGGTAAGTTTGGAAACTGCAGAAATTGAAGCTGTTTAGATAAGAAGTAATAAATTGGCAATATTTAGAACATAGAGCATAGAACAATATAGCACAGAATAGGCCCTTTGGCCCTTGATGTTGCGTGACCTGTGAACTATTCTCAGCTCGTACCCCTACATTATCCCAAAATCATCCATGTGCTTATCTAAGGATTGTTTAAATCTCCCTAATGTGGCTGAGTTGACTACATTAGCAGGTAGGGCATTCCATGCCCTTACCACCCTCTGTGTAAAGAACCTGCCTCTGACATCTCTCTTAGATCTATATCCCCTTAATTTGTAGTTATGCCCCCTCATACAAGCTGAAGCCATCATCCTAGGAAAAAGACTTTCATTGTCTACCCTATCTAACCCTCTGATCATCTTGTATGTCTCCATCAAATCACCTCTTAGCCTTCTTCTTGCCAATGAGAACAGGTTCAAGTCTCTCAGCCTTTCTTCATAAGACCTTCCCTCCAGACTAGGCAACATCATGGTAAAGCTCCTCTGCACCTTGTCCAATGCTTCCACATCCTTCCCGAAATATGGGGACCAGAAGTGTACACAATATTCCAACCGTGGCCGCACCAGCGTTTGGTATAGTTGCAGCATGATATTGCGGTTCCAGAACTCAATCCCTCTACTAATAAAACCTAACACATTGTATGCCTTCTTAACAGCACTATCCACCTGGGTGGCAACTTTCAGGGACCTATGTACATGGACTCCAAGATCCCTCTGCACATCCACACTACCAAGAATCTCTGCCTTCCTGTTATTCTTACCAAAGTGCATCACCTCAGATATAGCTGCATAAAACTCCATTTGCCACCTCTGAGCCCAATTCTGCCATTTAACCAAGTCTCCCTGCAACCTGTAACATTCTTCCACACTGTCCACTATTCCACCGACTTTAGTGTCATCTGCAAATTTAATAATTCATCCACCTATGCCTGCATCTAAGTCATTCATAAAAATGACAAACAGCAGTGGTCCCAAAACAGATCCCTGTGGCACATCACTAGTAACCGGACTCCAGACTGAATATTTTCCACCAACCACCACACACTGCCTTCTTTCAGAAAGTCAGTTTCTAATCCAAACTGCTAAATCACCCTCAATTCCATGCCTCTGCATTTCCTCCAACAGCCTACCATGTGGAACCTTATCAAAGGCTTTACTGAAGTCCATGTATACCATGTCAACTGCTCTACTCTCATCTATATGCTTGGTCACCTTCTCAAAAAACTCAGAAACAATCTGCTTTGACAAAACCATGTTGACTATTTGAAATCAAATTGTTGTTTGCCAGATGATTTTAACCTTATGTCTTATAATCCTTTACAAAACCTTTCCTACAGCAGAAGTAAGGCTCACTGGTCTATAATTACCTGGGTCATCTCTACTGCCCTTCTTGAACAAGAGCACAACATTTGCAATCCTCCAGTTCTCTGGTACTAAACCTATAGACAATGACGACTCAAATATCAAAGCCAAAGGCTCGGCTATCTCCTCCCTAGCTTCCCAGAGAATCCTCGGATAAATCCCATCCGGCCCAGGGGACTTGTCTACTTTCACTCCTTCTAGAACTGATAACACCTGTTTGTAACTAACCTCGATCCTTTCTAGTCTAATGTCTCGGACCTCATTCTTCTCCTTAACAATATTCTCCTTTTCCTGAGTGAAAACCGATGAGAAATGTTTGTTTAGCACCTCTCCGATCTCCACAGGGTCCACACTCAACTTCACACTTCTGTCTTTGGTTGGCCCCATTCCTACCCTAATCGTCCTTCTATTCCTCACATACCTTTAGAGTTCTCCTTTATTCTATTTGCTAAAGCCTGATTGTGTCCCCTCTTTGCTCTTCTTAACTCTCTCTTTAAATCCTTCCTAGCTGATCTGTAACTCTCCATCGCCTCATCTGGACCATCTTGCCTCATCAACACACCAGCCTCCTTCTTCTTCGTAACAAGAGATACAATTTCTGTAGTAAACCATGGTTCCCTTGTCTTATCACTTCCTCCCTGCCTGACTGGGACATACTTATCAAGGACACGCAATATCTGTTCCTTAAATCAGCTGCACATTTCCATTGTCTGCATCTCCTGCATTTTGCTACCCCATTCTATGCATCCTAATTCTTGCCTAATCACATTATAGTTGTCCTTGCCCCAGCGATAACTCTTGACCTGTGGCATGTACCTATCCCTCTCCATCATTAAACTAAACGTAACTAAATTATGGTCACTCTCTCCAAAGTGCTCACCTACAATTAAATCAAACATCTTGCCTGGTTCATTACCAAGCACCAGATCCAGTGTGGCCTCCCCTCTTGTCGGCCCTTCAACATACTGTGTCAGGAAACCCTCCTGTATACATTGGACAAAAACTGATCTATCCGATGTACTAGAGTTAGAGCATTTCCAGTCAATGTTGGGGAAGTTAAGCTCCCCCATAATGACCACCCTGTTCCTTTCACTCTTACCCAGAATAATTTTGCTAATCCTCTCTTCCACCTCCCTGGAACTCTGCGGAGGCCTATAAAAAACTCCAAGCAGTGTGACCTCTCCTCTCCTGTTTCTAGCCTCAGCCCACACTACCTCAGTAAATGAGTCCTCATCAAAAGTTCTCTCAGCCACCTTTACACTATCATTGACTAACAAGGCCACACCTCCCCCTCTTTTACCACCTTGCCTGTTCTTAATGAAAGATCTAAACCCTGGAACCTGCAACATCCATTCCCCACCCTGCTCTATCCATGTCTTCGAAATGGCCACAACATCCCAGGTACCTATCCATGCTGCAAGCTCACCCACCTTATTTCAGATACTTCTGGCATTGAAGTAAACACACTTAAAACCACTTTGCTTTCTGCCAGCACATTCCTGTGACCCTGAAATCCTGTCCCTGTCCTTCCTACTCTCATCCTCCTGTGCACTGCAACTCCACCCCCGATTCCCATCCCCCCGCTGAGCTAGATTAAACCCACCTGAATAGCATCAGCAAATTTCCCACCCAGGATATTAGTACCTCTCTAGTTTAAGTGAAGACTGTCCTGTTTGTACAAGTCCCACCTTCCCCAGAATGAGCCCCAATTCTCCAAGAACCTAAAACAACCGTCTCAAAGTCTTAATAAATCATCACGTTGAGCTGAACTGCCTTGTTTATTCTGGATCAGTGGTGCTGGAAGAGCACAGCAGTTCAGGCAGCATCCAACGAGCAGCGAAATCGACGTTTTGGGCAAAAGCCCTTCATCAGGAAAGGCCGAAACGTCGATTTCGCTGCTCGTTGGATGCTGCCTGAACTGCTGTGCTCTTCCAGCACCACTGATCCAGAATCTGGTTTCCAGCATCTGCAGTCATTGTTTTTACCTGCCTTGTTTATTTGTCTCCCTTTACTTTTTGCAACAAGGTCCACTCCAATTTACAAAAATAGGGCATGCTTTGTTTGTAACTTGCAGTTTCTGAGCTCTGTTAATTTGTTGCTGATGAAGCTGAAGTCTCATTCAGAGCTGTGACAATGGTAACAATAAGAGTGATGTCCTTGATTCCTGCACTTCTCGACATGATCCGTTGATTTGAGCTTGGAATGTTTGAAACAATATCAAGGAGTAATGGCTTTGACTTAACTGGAAGAACATAAAACTATAGATCAAATGACTTCTCATTTTATCAATAATATAATATATTTTTATTGTTGACTAGATTTTCAGTCACAAACCTTTAAGTGTATCTACGGAAGGGAACCTCTTCATAGTTTCATAATCTTCATGTGAATTTTCTTTGCTTTTCAGACAGCTCAATTCTCAATTCTTTGAACCTTGACACAGTTGACTCCCATTGGAATGTGACAGTGCAGAACAAGTGTTGGGGAACTTCACTGAGAGAGGGATGGAGATAAAATTAGTTCGCTGTTAGAAATGCACAAGTTAATAAAAGCTATATTTGTTAAAGGCATGTCATGTTAGCAAATTTAATTTTGATAACGCGAATGAACAGTGATCCAATAAAGGGGATTTACTGGAGAAGGCAGACGATAATCCATGGGCGACAAACATTAATTTTTCTCATGAAGTGGGATGTCCGTTTGGATTGGAGATAAACAGTCCGCAATTTTATATTGTCTATGTTTATATAATTTCTTTATTACAATAAAACATCCAAAACAGTTTACAGTTGCAACATAAAGCAGAATGTGATGTCAGGTTACATAAAATGATATTAGGAAGAATAGCCAAAAGCCAAATGAGGTCAATTTTAAGGAGCAGCTTCAAGGAAGAAAGAGATTTAAAGAGGTGGAATGATTTCAGAGGAAATAACTGAATTTCAATTCTAGGCAGCTGGAGTCATAGCCACCAATAGGATAGCAATTAAATCACTTAATTCAAGAAATAAAAACTCAGCACTTATATCTTAGAGTGGGGTTAGAGTCATAGAGTCATAGAGATGTACAGCATGGAAACAGACCTTTCATTCCAACCCGTCCATACCGACCAGATATCCCAACCCAATCTAGTCCCACTTGCCAGCACCTGGCCCATACCCCTCCAAACCCTTCCTATTCATATACAAATGCCTTTTAAATATTGCAATTGTACCAGTCTCCACCACTTCCTCTGGCAGCTCATTTCATACACGTACCACCCTCTGTCTGAAAACGTTGCCCCATAGGTCTCTTTTATATCTTTCCCCTCTCACTCTAAACCTAGGCCCTCTAGTTCTGGGCTCCCCAACCCCCGGGGGAAAAGACTTTGCCTATTTACCCTATCCATGCCCTCATAATTTTGTCAACCTCTATAAGGTCACCCCTCAGCCTCTGATGCTCCAGGGAAAACAACCCCAGCCTGTTCAGCCTCTCCCTTTAACTCAAATCCTCAAACCCTAGAAATATCCTTGTAAATCTTTCTGAACTCTTTCAAGTTTCCCAATATCTTTCCGATAGGAAGGAGACCAGAATTGCACACAATATTCCAACAGTGGCCTAACCAATGTCCTATACAGCCGCAACATGACTCCCAACCCCTGTACTCAATACTCTGACCAATAAAAAAAAGCATACCAAATGCCTTCTTCACTATCCTATCTACCTGCGACTCCACTTTCAAGGAGCTATGAACCTGCACTCCAAGGTCTCTTTGTTCAGCAACTCCCTAGGACCTTACCATTAAGTGTATAAGTCCTGCAAAGATTTGCTTTCCCAAAATGCAGCACCTCGCATTTATCTGAATTAAACTCCATCTGCCACTCCTCAGCCCATTGGTCCATCTGGTACAGACCCGATTGAAGAGATAAGGAGAGACTATAAGTGGATATGAAAGCCAGAATGAGAATTTTAAAATCAAGGCATTACTTAGTTGTCGGTCAGTGAAAATTTGGTCCACGGTGAACAGGACATAAAGAACACAAATAAGAACTATGTGCAGATGGAGGCAGTTCAGCCACTTGAGCCTGCTCTGCTGTTAAGTACAACCATGGGTGATCTCATATATGAAACTTAGCATGAGTAAGGGCAGGGTTTTTGATGACTACAGTTTATGAATGCCAGAGGCCAGTGGATGGCAATACTGGATAAGTCAGATTTTAAAAAAAACTGAAAGAACTGTGGATGCTTTGAATTAGAAACAAAAACATATGTTGCTAGAAAAGCTCAGCAATTCAGAGGAAGGGTTGCCAAAGCTGAAACATTAATTTTGATTTGTTTTCACAGATGCTGCCAAACCTCTTGAGCTTTTCCAGAACCTGATACTTAAATCTGATTAAAATCTGGGGGATTGAATGGCCATAAATTTTATGTTTTGAAATTTGGTTGCTATGATCATCTAAATCTATTCACACAAGACTGTCAATTTAGTTTTAACAAAAGCATGTAAAATAATTACTCAAGAGAAAGAAGAAAAATGATTTATCATTGTCAGTAATCACTAGCAAACATGTATAATTATCCACCTAGGAAAGTTCACATCACTGGCCATAGGTTCTATGGGTCCTTGTGTAATGAGCCTGATCCTAAAGCCATATCACCAACCAAACATTTGGCAGGTGTTTCCAGGAAGTGGGCATGGTCCCTGACCTTGAGATCATTTGCATTCTTTCTCCAGTACCTTTTCTGCACTTCCCCTTGCTAATGGGTGTTCTCAAAGACTTGTGTCCCTACACACAGGAGTTCCCTCCAAGTTGGTTTCTTCTAAACAAGGGTTTCCCATGTTTTGACATCAAGTTGCATTTTTTGAGGGAAGACTTTAGGGTGTCTTTGAAACACTTCCTTTGTTGTCTTCTCATTCAGATGCCTTCCTTGAGGTAGGCAATGAAGACTTGAGTTGGTAGTTGGAACTCAGGCATCCTAACCACGTGGTTGGCTCAGCGGAGTTCGTCTTGGATGATCAAGGTCTCAATGCTGGTATTATTAGCTGCTTCAACAATGTGGATGCTAAAACACCTGACCTCTTACCTGATGTGGAGAATCCAAACTGTGTTGATGGTACTTCTCAAGGATCTTGAGATGGCATCTATATGTAGAGGTGTTGGAGCGATACAGAAAGTCAGTAGGATCACTACCTTATACACAAGGATCTTGGTATTAGCACGGATGTGACGGCTCTCAAAAACTATCCTCCTTAGGCAGCCAAAGACGCACTCACAGATTGTACGTGATGTTGAATCTTCACATTGATGTCAGACTAGATGTGAGGTCTCTTCCCAGGTAAGGGAAATGTTCTACATTTGGGAGGATTTCTCCATTGATCTTAATGAAGGGATGGATCAGCTCATATCCTGGGATGGTTTGGTAAAGGATTGGAGCCTTCTTGAGGTTGACACTGAGGACAATGTTTCCGTCTGCTTCCACAAAGGCATTAGTAAAGCTTGAAGACTATCTTCCTAGAAAGCAGAAAGGACAAAGTCATCTGCATACTGAAGTCCCACACGCAAGATTGGTCTCTCATTTTCTTCTTGGATTTCAATCGGTTGAGGTTGAAAATTATTCCATCCATTCTGTAGATAATGTCCATTCCACTGTGAAGCTTCTTCTTGGCAAGATGAACAATGGTGGTGATGAAAATGGTGAAAAGAACAAGATGGGGGGTAACGGGTTGGAATGATACAGCCCTGCTTCACCTCAAAGGAATATGTCATATTGCTAATGATGAGGACTGTCACTGATACCTTGTCTTTTTGAATATGGAGGGTGTTGATGAGTTTCGCTGGACAGCCAGCCTTTGACAGGGTCTTCCATAGCACTACCTGATTAACAGAGTCAAGAGGCTTAGTCAGGTCAATGAAGGCTTTGTACAGCGATTGGTATTATTCTTGGCATTTCTCTTGTTACTGAGCAATGAAAAACATGTCCATAGCTGCATGGTTTGGTCAAAAGCCACACTGGCTTTCAGGAAGGATTCCTTTAGAGATTGGGAGAAGGTACCTAACGAGGATTCGGGGAATGATCCTTCTGGCAATGGAGATTAAGGATGTTCTTTGCTAGTTCCCACAGACCACTTTGTCTCCTTACTTGAAGATGGTGGCAGCATCCCTGAAATTGGCAGGGATTTTTTTCTTTGTCCCTAATATTCAGGAACAGTTGATGGAAATGACAGGTAAGCATGCTCCTCCAAGTTTGTAAATCTCTATTGGAATACCATCTGTCCTGCAGCTTTTCTATTGTTCATGTGCATTTTGGCGACTTCACCTTCTTAGGTGGGATCCAAGATCATCTTTGATGGGGAGTTGGAGAATTTCCTCAAATACGTCCTCATTGATGATTGTATGTTTTAGGAGTTCTTTGAAGTGTTCTTTCCATCAGAGGCTGATATTTCATCTGTCTATCCACAAGGTCCTATCCTTACTCTGCACTGGTTTGAGACCAAGGGTGTTGGATTTCTACATTGCATTGGTGGCACTGAAGAAACTCTGGGTACTGTGCTTGTCAGCATGGAATTGCAGCTCTTAACTTTCTCAGTCCACCATCAGTTCTTGGTTTCCTTTGTCATTTTTGTAACTCCACAATTACTGTTTGATGCATTCATTTTATCTCACCAGTGATGACTTTTGCCAGGCATGGAGAGATTTCCTCTTCTTGTGGATGAGGCCTTAGATGATGTGGACAAACCATTCTTGGTGTTTTCTGGTTTTGTAACCAATGGTTTTTCCACAGCATGAGATGATGATTGTCTTCAGCTCTTTCCAGCTTTCTTCCACTCATTAAAAATGAACTCTTTGGAGATTTTGGTGAAGACATCATTGGGCCTTTGCTTGCCTGCTTGGTGGATGAAGCCACTCAACTTTGAGCTTTTTTCTGAACTGTTTCTGTATCTTCAGCTGCTTCTGATGGAATTTGATGAACTTTGAAGAGCAGATGAGCTGGCGGTCTATCCAGTAGTCATCCGCACTGGTCACTGCTTTTGTAAGAGGTCATCCTTTAGGCCTCAGGATTCAACAATGACATAGTTGATTATGTGCTGAAAATGTGTTGCTGGAAAAGCGCAGCAGGTCAGGCAGCATCCAAGGAACAGGAAATTCGACGTTTCGGGAATCATTCCTGATGAAGGGCTTATGCCCGAAACGTCGAATTTCCTGTTCCTTGGATGCTGCCTGACCTGCTGCACTTTTCCAGCAACACATTTTCAGCTCTGATACTCCAGCATCTGCAGACCTCACTTTCTCCTCGTAGTTGATTATGTGCCAATATCTTGATCATGGGTGCCTCCAAGAAGAGATGAACTTGTCTTTTTGGTGATGACTAGCTATTGTTTCACACATTTGGTGAGCAGGAGAATCGCACTGGTGTTGCAATTCCTGACTACTTCCTTTTTGATAGTTCCTTTCCAGAGGTGGGCATTCTTTCCAACCTGGCATTGGAGTCCCCAAGAATGATCATTTCATCTTCAGGATGTTGGTGAGCATTGTGTCCAGAGTGGAGTAGAAGCCTCCTTTGGTCTCATCAGTGCTGATGACTGCTGGACAGACCACCAGCTCATCTGCTCCCCAACATCCATCAAATTCCATTAGAAGTAGCTGAAGATGAAGAAACAGTTCAGAAAAAATCTCAAAGTCGAGCGCTTTCACCCACTATTGTTACCTTCTGATTCTTGGCGTGTTGTAGATGGAGAGTAATGAGGTGATTGTTGGTGCCAACAGAGAGCTCTGAGAGTTGGTTGATGAGCTTATGCTTGATGGCAAATCCAGTTCCATGAGTCCTGAGTTGCTGTTTGGGTTTTCCACTCCAGAAGAATGTGTAACCACTACATTCTTCTGCCAGGTGCTATTCGTCTGCTCTTTGAGTCTCCTGCTGGACAGCAATGAAGTGCTTGAGTTCATAGGGCAGTTCTTTGTTCTGTAGGATTGTTTTGCACATTATCTATGAGAATTTGTACATACAAGGTTCCAAGATTGAGTTTCCTGTTGGTTTTCAGATGGCAGGTAGATGAGCCTACTGGATGTGATTAGCTAGCCAGGTTGGTGATGAAACAGGCTATTTATAGGACACCTTTTCTAGCCCCTTCCCACGGAAGGTGAAAGAGTGAATCCTGAACAGGGTTGTTCAGTCATGAAGAAAGCTGGTCCTATTCCAAGAGCGAAATGACCAAGTCAAATTCCATTGCCTATGTACTTATCTGCAGCTAGGGACTTCCAGATCATGCAATCCTATCCCGTCACCTTTTGCCTATCGCTGCAGGGCTTGTGTTGTGTGTGTAGGGGTTTGAATTCCTCTGGGTAGATGCCTTTTGTGAGACATCTTTTAATGTGGGAATGTTGTTTCACATCAACAGGCACACGATTCTTAACAGAAGGAGAATCCAGTTCCAGTGGCAAGGAAACCATGATGACTGAGGATCCTGCTTCTGCTGCCGATTTCATTCACTGGCACAGTTGTTGATATCAGATTAACATCTTCTGCTTGGATTGCCATTGAGGACATGTTTCTGATTGTGTTCTGTATGATTCCTCTCCTTCAAGCTGGGTGGCCCTGGCGGAAGTTGAGAATTTCTTACAGCATTGCTCTTGGCATCAACGGAAAACATGTATGAAATAAAAACATAATTTGGAAAGATCTTGCCATAAACAGCAAAAAGAAAATTCAACCCTTTTCCCATCAATATTTTGAATCAATATTCAGTGAAGTTCCACTCCTATCTTCAGTTTTAAATGTTTTAACTGACTCATTAGGTTGGCAACTTTCTGCACATTGAACAGATGTAGTTCTCTCCATTACTGGCTCTCCCTGAGATTAAAAAACAGACTAACTCACCAACTGTCAGATCAGATCTTCACAGTACGGAAAATCAAAAAGCCATTTACCTCTACATTAGAATCCAAGTTCCCAAACTATAAATGTATATTGTAACCTCTCATAACAGTTAAAATGTCAAGTTTAGTCATAACAAAGGCACAAAGAACTGACAAAGCAAAGTGATGCCATGGGGAATGAGAGTAGGTAGTCATATTAATAACGGATTGGAAACCCTCATTTTGTGGATAAATATAACATCAAAAACAGTCTGGTCAATAGACAGAAAAAAAAGTTGTAGAAAGACCAAAGATCATGGATTCAGTTTTACCAATGCTGGAGGATGCTGTGCTAATCTGGTACTGAATGTTAGTCAAGCAACCTGGATAATTTAGAAAGGTGGTGATGAGATAAAGATTCATATTGTCATCATACATTTGTTTTTGCTATGTTTTATGTAATGTTATGAGTAATATGCTGATGAGAAATACACAAGTACTAGAAAAGATCAAGAGGAAATGATGTGGGTGCAGCTGATGTGTCTGTGCTTGTCTGAATCCATTCTGATCTACATAATCATTACCAGATTATCACTGAAATGGCTTCTGTTCCTGATGTGGTGGACTGTGTCAAGTCAAGACCAGTGAGTGATAGATTACAGTATATTCACTGTCGTCTCTTAACATGTTTAGCATATCTTTAATTAGAGACCACATGTAGTCCAACACTAAATCAAACACATCCAGCATTGCCAGTTGCCCCAATAAATTGCAATTCTGTTCACATCTACAAACCATTTAATGACCCTGTCTTACCTTCTTGTTGCAGTTTCCTCCAGTCCTACGTCTTCTTCAAAGTCTATTCCTCCATGTTCTCCATTGCAGTACTCACTCTTTATTCTTCCATAGGTGGCAGAACTTTCAGTCTATGAGCAGTAACTCACTCTGTCTTAATCTTTTCCAGAGTTTTTTCCATGTCCTGTGGAAGGAGCATGGAGTAACTAAGATTGCTCTTGATGAACATGAACAGTGGGCAGCACTAAGTATGAAATGTCTGAGAGGGTTTTGTGGCACATTAGTAGTGTCCTGTCCTCAGAGCTAAAAGGCCTGGGTTCAAATCCCACTGCATTCAGATATGTATCATAATATGCCTCAACACATTGATTAAAAACAACCACACTATGCAACTGATATCAATAATAATAGACTTCATTGAGTGTTTTTTTTGGTTCTGAAGCTTTTTTTTTTCATTTTTAGTAAATGACAAGTACCTTAAACAGGATACTTGGTGCATTACTTATTTGGTGATCCCACCTGCAGGAACCTTCATTGATCCAGCCAGTTTTCCACAACTCTTTACAAAGGGATGTTAAAAGTATCAAGAACCAGGTGGTACAGGTTTAAAATGATTTGCCAAATAAATGCAAATGCGAACCAAAACATTGTTACACGACGAGTGGTGAGATTATGGAAGTGTAACTAGGGCATTTAAGAGGGTATTGGATGAATATTTGGATTGAATACACAGATGTTAGGGGTAGATTCTTTACTCAGCGGGTTGTGAGTTCATGGAATGCCCTGCCAGTAGTGGTGGTGAACTCTCCCTCTTTATGTAAAAAATGAGGTCTGCAGATGCTGGAGATCACAGCTGCAAATGTGTTGCTGGTCAAAGCACAGCAGGCCAGGCAGCATCTCAGGAATAGAGAATTCGACGTTTCGAGCATAAGCCCTTCATCAGGAATAAGAGAGAGAGCCAAGCAGGCTGAGATAAAAGGTAGGGAGGAGGGGCTAGGGGGAGGGGCGATGGAGGTGGGATAGGTGGAAGGAGGTCAAGGTGAGGGTGATAGGCCGGAGTGGGGTGGGGGCGGAGAGGTCAGGAAGAGGATTGCAGGTTAGGAGGGCGGTGCTGAGTTGAGGGAACCGACTGAGACAAGGTGGGGGGAGGGGAAATGAGGAAGCTGGAGAAATCTCCCTCTTTATGGTCATTTAAGCGGGCATTGGATAGGCATTTGGAAGTTATTGGGCTAGTGTAGGTTAGGTAGGATTCGGTCGGCGCAACATTGAGGGCCGAAGGGCCTGTACTGCGCTGTATTTTTCTATGTTCTATAAATAATATGCAAGAGTATAGGGAAAAAGTAGGAGATTGGTAGCAAGTAACTATCCTCATTCAGAGAGCCGGTGGAGATGAGGTGCTCTGAACAGTCTGCTTCTGCCCTGTAACACTTATATAATAGTGAGATATAAAACCAATTGCCCCTCTCCCTCCCAGGGTGATGCAGAGAGGGAGAGAGGATGTCAATAGCCCACAACAAAGAGGGAGCAGGAGGAGCCAGTGCAGCGCCCCCTCGTGCCCAGAGCGGGAGCAGCTCAAGGCGGGAGGCCGTGACCCGGAAGTGCGGATCTGGAGAAGGGGGAGGAGAGAGTGGGTTTGGTTTCCGGGTCGGGGCTCTGCAGCAGGGATGGCGGCGCCGCTGGAGGACGGGGAGGTGCTGGACTCTGAGTCTGACTCGGAGATGACCACGGGCGGAGAGCCGCAGGTACCGGGGGGGGAGGGTTGCCGTTGAAAGGGTCCCCCCCCCCCCCCCCCCCCCGCCCCGCCCAGGCCTGAGCCGTGGGCTGTAATCTTGAGCAGCGTCTTGCTGCATGGAGAGCCAGCCTGAGTACAATGGACTCTCAGTGTCCTGTCCCTCCCCAGCACTGCATGAGGGGTGGGGGGTGGTGGGGGCGGGGGTCTGACTGACTGGTGTAACCGGCCTCTGTGCTGGGCCGGGGGTGGGAGAGTGCAGCACTATCCGTACCCTCCCTCCAACACCAAGCCCCAAGCTTCAGGTCCTTATTCCAAGACCCTTTTGCAGCCAGTCCCTTCCCCCACCCCCATCTCCTCCTCTCTCCCCCCCCCCCCCCCCATCTCCCCCCCCCCCATCTCCCCCCCTTATCTCTCTTCCCCCCCCCCCCCCCATCTCCCGACCCCCAACCCCCATTCCCAACCAGCGATTGTTGGAGAAACTCAGCAGCATCTTGTGGAGGAAAGAAAAACCATTCAAGGTTTCGAGTCCAGCCCACCCCTCTTTCTAAACCCTTTGGTATCCTTTTTCCTCTCTTTCTGTGGAGCCTCCACCACCAAGGTTTATGCTATCTTCCCACTCTGTCTATCTTCTTGTGCATCTCCCTCCAATTTATCTCTCCCCAGCCTGAACTACCGGTCTTCAATAATATCTAAAAGCTGAATGTGCTGCAGGGAAAGGTATGCAAAACTCGTATTTCAGGTTAGCCTCTTTTTGCAATTGGCAAATGCACAAGCCCAGTAGCCCCACCAGTAGTAACAGTTGCAACAATATGGCTTTCAATCTCTCAGCAACAATCTCTGCATGGGCCAGGTCTCAAAAGACTAGCAATGGAAGGTCGCAAACCTGAAATGCTAACTGTTTGATTCCACACATGCTGCCAGACCTGCTGAGTAGGTCCAGTGTTTTCTGTTTTTAGATTTGCACTTGCTTTTGTATGGCTGATCTATAAAATTACATTAGTGAATGATTGCACCTGATTTCCTTCACAAACTTCCAAGTTGATCAAGCTTAGAATTGTCATGGTAACTGAATTTCCAACTGGCCTGACAGCATGCTTACCTTTAGAGGAAAAAGACCCCACTCTTCTGTCTGTTTACCTTGAGTAACACCAATGCACAACAATGAGTTAATGCAAGCTTATTTACCCCTTTTGCAAACATGTCTGTACCCTTCCAGCTTTGTTTATTATAATTTAAATGTATAGACCAAGCACCCTTGCAGGCATCTCTCAAATAGTTTCCTTTCTCTCTGGTTAAAATGTTAAAGTGAAACGTTCAAGTATATTTAAACTATTTAAAGCATTTTAAGACTCACCTGGACTTGTATCTCTTACTTTCTTTAAGATGCTCCTTTAAAAAGTATTTATTAGGAAAGTTGTCCAGCTGTTTGATCAGGTATATATCTATATGGTCTTTTTTTTCCCCCCCTTAAAGACTACTTCACTCATGCAGTTTGGGATGTTTTGCTATCTAAGATATTCAGGTGGATACAGAATACCTTATGATATTCATTAAACTCTGTGCAGGAAGTAACCTACCCAGCACGAACACTTAGCTATCAAACAGTGTAGCTGGACTGTTTGTTTTGTTGTACAAGACATCTTTCTTGAAACTTAGCTACTGTGGATTTGTTATAACATCATTCAGGGGCTATTTAGGGTTGTGCCTAGAACAATCCAAGAAATTGGAATTCTTTGATCTGAATTCACCTTTTTGAGGCGGGGGGGGGGGGGGTGGAATTCTGTTGGTGCAAAGATTAACATAGTGTTTGGGCCTATAGGTGGACTTTCTAAATTCCATTGTATGTAAGCTGTGGTTAATCTGTCATAATATTCTGTCTCTTGTGGATTTGTACTTTTTAAAAATTTTTACCTGAATAAAATCCAAATTTTCATGTTAGTTTTCTTAATTTTGAAAATGTTTGAGTGGAAGCTTCTAGAATATTCCATCAGCAACTAGTGCTGATGCAACGTGAGAATTTAAGTATAGTACCATACAACTACCTATCCTTTATTACCATACATGCTGTATATCAGTACATTTCTATCAGTAGCTTCTCCAAGATTGTCTCCCTGGCTCCTGCTATTTTTCAGTGACATCTTGTAAAAACCTGCCAGGTTCCATATGTACACAGACACCTGGTTTGTCACTCTTTCTGTCAAGCTGCTCACCACCTTTGATTTGTTATTATGTTTGTCTGAGATCAAATGAGCTGAATTGTTTTCCATTGTGTCAGAAAACCCAAAGCCATTGCTTGAGGCCAAGTCCAACTGTTGGACACTGTGTATGTGATGTTTGACGCAGTTTCCACCTCCATGTCATAGAATCCCTACAGTGTGGGAGCAGGCCAGTCAGCCCATCAAGTTCACACTGGCCTTCCAAAGAGCATCCCACTTGGACCCACCCCTTACTCTTTTCCTGTAACCCTGCATATTCATGGCCAATCCACCTAACCTGCGCGTCTTTGGACTGTGGGAAGTATCCCATGCAGGTTTGTGGAAAATGTGCGAACACCACGCAGAGGTTGGAATTGAACCCAGGTCCCTAGCATTGAGAGTCAGCAGGGCTAACCACTGAGCCACCGAGCGGCCGTGAATGGCTTTTGAGGAAGGGTCATTCGATCTGAAACATTGACTCTGAATTCTCTCCACAGATGCTGCCAGACCTACTGAACTTATCCAACAATTTCTGTTTTCATTTAAAATTTACAGCAACTGCAGTTCTTTTGATTTTGTTTAAAATTCACATCTTTTCAAGTCCTTTTGTGGTCTTGTCCCAACTTATCTCTGCAATTTTGTTATAGTCCAAAAACTGTAACAAGATTTTTTTTAGATTACTGAGCTCCTCGATGTTGCACATCTCTAATTTTATTTAGCCGTTTTTGGCTGTGCCTTTAGTTGCTTAGGCTGTGAGCTTGAGAACCCCTTCGCTAAACCTCTCCATCTATTTACTTCCCTCTTTTGTTTACGATGCCTCTGACCAAGTTCTTGGTCACTGGTCCCAATATTTCTTAATGCAACTGGTCACATTTTGATTTTGATTCCTCATGATGTTTGTACAAAGCAAATTCAGTTCATGGCTGCGGTCGTGGGCAAAGGTATCTAGTTCCAAGCCCAGGTGTTTGAAAGACTGAGATTTTCACTTAAAGTCTACAAAGATAGAATTTCAGGTTGTAAGTAAAATTTAGGTGGTTAATGCAATCTCTTTTTATTGTTGGACAAATTATTTCAATTGCTGAAGGGAAAAAATCTCAAGTACATGGGGGCATGCAATACATTGCAAAATAAGAGCAAGAAGGTCCATTGGCAAAATGCATTATGAACCAGGGTGAAAGAATAAATTTGAAACATTGTTTGGAGAAGTGGCAGCCATTTTAGTAGCCACAGCAGAGTGTGAATAGCAAATTCTCGCTTGCATGTTATTTTCCAAAGCAATAATTTTAATTAGGCTGAACATGATGTTCATGCTTCGTAACTGTATTGTACTTCACTTGCAGAACCAGCAAGCTGCTATACCCAACTTCCCAACTACACCCTTTAATGCACAAAATGATGTGCCAGCTCATCCATCTTCATTTGATTTGAGCAGCCGCTACCGAACCGCAACATCTGACAATTCGAGTGAAGAGAGTGATCTTGATTCTGATGATGAGGAAAGACTCTTGTGGCGAAGGAAGCGTCAAAAGTGTTCAAACAGTGCAAACAATCTACCTTTAAAACCTCCAGGCATGCCTTTTGGTCCAGTTGGTGATGGTTTTATGGGGACTGGAAATCCTGCAAAAGTACAAGGTCGCAAAGTTAACAATATTTGGGGCTCAGTGTTACAGGAGCAGAATCAAGATGCTGTGGCAACAGAGCTGGGAATTTTGGGAATGGAGGGCTGCATTGACATGAACTCTCGACAGTCAGAGACTTACAATTATGCAATGGCAAAGAAGATGATGGCAAAACAGCGTCGGGAAGAGGACGAGGAAATGAATAAGTTAGAAGCAGAATTAGATGAGTATATACAGGATGGAAGGAAAATCAAAAACCAGGAAGAGTGTAATCAAAGCAATCTCAAGCGAAAAAGGCCAGTTAAGGAGAGGCTAGGGGAAAGGCTTGAAATGAACTACAAGGGAAAATGTGATATTAAAGAAGATGATAGTCCAAATAAGATTTCGGATGAAATAGCTTACAGGTTGGTATGTTCTGTTTATCTAGAATATGACAATTGATAGGTTTCTGCAGAGGTAATATTAAGGTGCTATCTGCAGTTTAGATTTCTACCTTGGGTGAGTCTCAGCAAATTTGCCACATGTTCTGTGTGCCCCTGAGTCTTTGTGGCATACCCAACTGTGGAATAGTCATCGAACATTACCTCTCTTCATCCTTTTTTATTTGTTCTTTGACAAAAGTCAAAAGTATTGTTCAAAGAAAGGGGAAGTAAAAAAATACCTTTGTCTCCGAACAGCAAGTGAAGTAGGCTGTTCAAGTAGAATTTTTGTTTTTATTTCTTAGGATATGAATGTCCATGGTAAGGCCTGAATGTTACAGAATCCCTACTGTGTGGATATAGGCCATTCGGCCCAACAAGGCCACATCAATTCTCCAAGGGGTAACCCATTAGACCCATTCCCCTACCACTTTACATTTTCCCCTAATTAATGCATCTAACCTACACACCCCTGAGCACTACGGGCAATTTAGCATGGCCAATTCACCTGACCTGCATATCTTTGGATTGTGGGAGGAAACCAGAGCAGCCAGAGGAAACCCACGCAGACACGGGGAGAATGTGCAAACTCCACACGTAGTCGCCCGAGGCTGGAGTCGAGCTCTGGTCCCTGGTACTGCGAGGCAGCAGTGCGAACCACTGAGCCACCTTGCCACCAGATGTTGTTCATCTCTCAGATTGCTTTCTGGAGTCATGTGCAGGTCAGATAGGCAGAGCTGGCAGATTTCCTCCCCCAAGGTCATTAATGTACAAGATGGGTTTTTCAAGGGGCCGTTGTAATACAGTGAGATGACATCAGCACAAATGAAGTGATTTTGGCATAGCATCAACAGAAACTATAATACAACATGGAGGAAAGTTAATACAATTAAAGCTATAATCAAACCTTTAGAGAATACCTTGAGGATCCTGTCTCAACTCCTCCATTTTGAACACAGTTGCATTATTGTTACAAGTATTGCACAAGAGATTTGGTTCTAGGCGACTATATTACTTGACCTCCTTTCTGATATTTTAAAATTTGTTTCAAGTTGTCAATGAGATACTTAACCTTTGGCTTGTCAGTAGCCATAGTAATTTTAGCTAGTGCTTAAAGCTGAATTATAGGTACAGACATTTTTTATTAACTGGTGCTTTATTAACCTGGAGATTGAGGGAATGACCTTAAAAGTTTATTAAATCATAAGCGGTATGGATAGGTTGAATAGCCACGGTCTTTCCCCCAGTGTAGCAGAGCCCAAAACTAGAAGCCTTAGTTTAAGGGGAATTTTTTAAAAGGACCTAAAAAGCAACCTTTTCGTGCAGAGGGTGGTACATGTATGGAGTGAGCTGTCAGAGGAAGTGGTGGGGGCTGGTATAATTACCCATTCAGATGCCTTTTAAATATTGTATGTGAATCGGAAAGGTTTGAGGGATATGGGCCAAATGCTGACAAATGGGACCAGATTAATTTAGGATAGCTGGTCGGTATGGACAAGTTAGACTGAAGGGTCTGTTTCCATGCTGTACATCTCCATGACTCTGACTATGGGACCAGGAGTGTGCCAGTTGAATAAATATTATGGCTGATAAAGAGGTCCACATTATTAATGTAAAAACATACACGCAGTAATAGAAATGTAATGCAGTGGCTATACAGATCACTGTTATACTTAATTTACAGCATTTATCACTTAAAGTTGCATTATTATTTCCCTTAAATAAAACTTACCAGCAGTGGGCCTTCTCACTCATATCCTCAACTGATTACTCTGATGTTGTGATAATACAGTGAACCTCTGGTGTTTGAGGTATGTCATTTTTGCCGGTTTATCAAGAGTCATTCATAAGTTACCAGTTAAAACTAAGTTTGCTATATTTTTAATCAACTGAGACAGGTGTTACGGCACACCCCTCGAGCAGGTGACTTGAGCACAGGCTCCTGGCCCAGAGATAGGACACTGCTACTGTGTCACACAAGCCCTGATGCACTGAATTCTATACTGAGCCTGTTTAGTCTGATACACTGTTGCTAGGAGATACTTATTTGCAGCAATGTCTCAATTTATACATGTAAACCAACAATTCAGCAACTGAAAATGAGGAAGATTTTACATGTTGACAAATACTGAGATAGGACCAAGAACGCAATATGCCAGGTTAGAATTTCTATGGGAAAGCTGGGGAAAATGGCACGGGAACCATCTTGATGAAGATTGAAATCATTTCAGTCATAAGAGAGGATAGAACAAGAGAAGCAAGTTTGTGGGTAGAATTATGAAATGGGAAAGGATTAAGACAAGAGTGAGTGTTGTGTAAATACCCTCTGATAACTAAGTAAATTGTTTAAATGCAGAAATTAGGTAAGGATAGTAAAGGCAGTTGGGGTTTAATGGAAGATTTCAAAATTTATATGGATTCTCCCAACTTTACAGTGCTAAGTTATCAGAATACATACCAAACATCTAGTACTGGCTGAACAGAATCAGACTGTTCTCAACCTTAAAGTTATTTTTGAAACCAAGTTGTTCTTCCAGCTACATTTGTATTATAAGCAAGACTACCTACCTCCAACTCCATAACAGCTTCTGACTTTATGCACATTTCACTTGAACTATTGCTGAAACCCTGTTCATATTTGTTACCTTTGAAACTTGACTTCCATTGAATTCCTGACTATTCTCTCACATTCTACCCTCTGCAGGCATCAGTTCATCCATGTCTGGCTTGTGCTACGTTCCTTTTATCACTGTTGTACATGTTGACATACAGTGACTCCCTTCAGGCAACATCTAGCATGTCACCAAGATAGTGAACCAATAAAATTCCTGCCATGTTAGATTTAATAATGAGCCTGATTTAGTTTGGTGTCTATTGGTGAATGAACATTTATCTGTTATCAATCTTAATCTGATTGTATTCAGCATAGCATTTGCAAAGAAAAAAAATTGTGAAGCTGACTTCAATGCAATGAGAATAAAGATTGTTCATAATAAACTGAACAACTGTTAATGGATCAAACAACAGAAAAGTAGAGGGAAATAATTAATAAAAATGTGAATGAGATTCAGAACATGCTTACACCTCTAAGGGTAAGAGCCATATTTCCCAAAAAACACACCAGTAACTAAAGAGGTGAAATAAAACTAAAATAATGCAAAAAATAGATTGTCATGGCAAATGAGAAAGAAAAACAGCAATAAAGGTTAACAGAACAAAAGCCCCTCAAAATCTTGAGTGTGAAGAGGCATGTAAAGGACATAATAATCAATGCAATTGGTTTTTTTTCAATAATTAAGAAAAAAAAGTTCCAGTTCAGTATGGACCCCCATGACGTTAGATGTTACCAGTGAAAATAAGGCAGTTGCAGACCTGAAAATAATCTGGCATTTCTATTTAAGATTGAGGAAGTTGACGAGTTGACAGACTCTCCAAGGAAACCAGCATTGAATCAGAAACAGATCCAAATTAACATAAGCAAAATAATTTATTAAAGTTTGACAAATCTGTAGAATCTCATGGTTTGTAGCTCGGGGGTTTTAAAGGAAATAGGTTGCAGGCACCAGAGCTATGATCTTCGAGAGTTGGTTCTTGAGGCTAATGGGACCGGAGGGTGAAAGCTAGAACAGTGTGCTGAGTTGGATGATCATGAGCTATAATCATATTAAATGGTGGAGCAGACACACTTGGCTGAATGGTCCTCACCTCCTATTTTGTGCATTTCTTGATTTTGGAGCGTTTTTGTTTGAAAAATTAATCATTCTCCTACTTAAAGATAAATTGATTTGTTGTTATGTTGTTGAGATACAGTGAGAAGTGTTGTTTTCCATGCTATATAGACCAACA
Organism: Hemiscyllium ocellatum; assembly: GCF_020745735.1. Lineage (NCBI taxonomy): Eukaryota > Metazoa > Chordata > Chondrichthyes > Orectolobiformes > Hemiscylliidae > Hemiscyllium > Hemiscyllium ocellatum. The sequence continues at coordinate 77,999,550 of NC_083402.1, forward strand.
GAACCACACAAAGTGCATTAGGGTAGCAGAACAGAGAGCAGAACACAGTGTTATAGCCACAGAGAAGGTGCAGAGAGTGAGTTCAGAATTAACATTGTAAAGTCCATTCCAAAAGTCTGATAACAAGATGGAAGAAATAGTTCTTGAATCTATTTGTATATTTATTCAAACCTTTATATCTTCTGCCTGCTGGAAGAGGGTGGAAGAGAGTATAACCAGAATGGGAAGGGTCTTTGATTATGTTGGCAGCTTTCCTGACGCAGCAGTAAGATGGGCTCAGTGGATGGAAAACTGGTTTATGTGATGTTGATCGCAACTCTTTCCCTCTTGCTGCCTTGGGAAGAGCAGTTGCCAATCCATGCTGTGATACATCCAAATAGGATGTTTTCTGTGGTCCATCTATAAAAATTGTTGTGTTAAAGGAGTGGTTCTGATCCACAAAGGTTTGGTGACTTTGGGTAGCCATCTATGTCATCTGTTTTGTATCCTGTTTTCAATTTCAAATTGTTTTGAAGTTCAAAATGGATCCTGCCTGTGCTGAACATGACAGAACAAAGGTGGATTTGGAAATCGTTCATGCCTGACAAGTGTGGTTGAATTTTTCTCCACCTCTTCCTCCTCCTCTCTTCTCTTGTCTTCCCACACCCTCTTCGCTAATAAGGAACAATCACTACGTGGATTTAATTCCACTGAAAGCGTGCATATATGAAATTTGAAACTGCATCCAAAGGCTGACATGTTTTTAAGACACCCACCTTTTGAATTCAGAGATACAGCACATACTGATTACGAGATTTGCATATAATACCTCGGACTGGAAAGTTTGACATCTTAGTGGTGGCAGGTTGTCCTCATTTTTCTGAGTGGGGAGAAAAGTGGCTTGCTCAATATTTAAGCCAATCTATTGACACTTATTTTGACCCTGGAGTTCATTTTTCCATGGAAAATTATTTTAAAATATGCTCCAAGAATGCCTTGGCCCTTTTAAATCAAAATGATCGAGAATGTTGAAGCAGTGTGCATCTGTTATGAAAAATGTGTTGCAGAAAATGTAACAATTTTCAAATTTCTATTATTCAGGCTCCGGGAACCAAAAACTGATCTGATTCACAGGGTTGTTAAAACTATTGGAAGGAAGAAAGCAATAGAACTTCTGATTCAAACAGCGGAAGTGGAACAGAATGGTGGACTCATGATTGTTGTAAGTAATGCCTGTCTTTTTAAAAATTGTGCGTGACCCCACGACTTTGTCCGTGGAGTAACTAAACAGTGCCATTCAGGAGAAAATCAGTTTCGGTATCCATTCTTTGCTTAGTTAGCTAATATTAGCTGAGCTAGTCATGGAGTGTGACAGCTGGCTGCTGCATCCCTTGGTGAGGAAGAGGGAGAGTGACCAGTAATTCTTTTGAGTGCTGTTGGATTTGGATGGGGAGAGGAATGGGATCAGTTTAAAGTCGATTAGATTCCCAACGGTGTGGAAATAGGCCCTTCGGCCCAATCAGTCCACACCGACCCTCTGAAGAGTAACCCACCCAGACGCGTTTCCCTCTGAGTAATGCACCTAACACTATGGGCAATTTAGCATGGCCAATTCACCTGACCTGCACATCTTTGGACTGGATAGGGATGGAGTGGTAGGCATCTTTGATGGTTGTGTGGCAGTGGTCCAGAGTGTTCGGTCCTCTGGTAAAGTGTTTGTTGAAAATAGTAAGATGGTGAATAAACTGTTTATTTCAATCCTGCGTACCGGTTGTGTCAGTAGGCAAGTTGTAGGAGATAGAGGCAGGATGGAAGACTGGATTTAATGTGGGCCATGACCAGCCTCTTGAAGCATTTCCTGATTTTTCAGTAGTCATGAAAGGGCATCACGTGTATTCTTAGGTACAGGATGGTGGCGGTCTTCTTGAAGCAAGTGGGGACTTTTGCTTGTAGGAGGGAGAGGTTGAAGACGTCGGTAATTACCTCCACCAGCTGGTCTGCACAGGATGCTAATGCTAGTCTGGGGACACCATCTGGGCCCATCGCCTTTCTTGGGTTGACTCCCAGAAAGACTGATCTGACATCTCTAGTGGCTGTTGGGGCAGGTGGCACTGTACCACTGGCATTCTGCTCAAACTGAGCATGGAAAGCATTGCACACATCAGGGAGGGAGATGTCTTTGTCTGCTATCTTGCTCTGTTTCGGCTTGTATTCGATAATCTTGTTTGGGCCTTGCCACAGATAGCAGGAGCCTGTTTGATAGGTTTGGGGGCTCTAACTTAGTCCGAATGACATTGTGTAAGTCATATCCGGAGTTCCTGTATCAGTCTGGGTCATCCAACTTGAGTGCTGCATGTATGGTCTTCCTGGTTGAAGAACACTTAGATTGACTTCTTTGTTACACAGTCTTCCACACTTCCTAATTAAGTCCACGATGGCAGTGGCATACTCGTAAGGGTATTCTGCTGAGAACCTGTACACGGCCCAGTCTGCTGACTCCAATCAGTCCCAGAGATGCTCATCCACAAGTTTGTGATGCCTTCTGCAATCAAATAACAATTTGACAATATCGTTGAATTTCTCAAAGTGATTGTGTAAGATACTGAATAAAATTGGTTGCACAAGGGACCATGCTCCAGCAAGGACTCAACATGGTCATTGTTTTGAGTTCTATCTTAATGCTTGAATGTTAATAAAGGACATCCTCAAACATTATTGATCACAAATCCAAAACCCCTCTCATGGTTGTGAAACTCCAGTTTAATTTAGATGAATGTTAGCCAGTCATGAACTAAAATAGGTTGAGATACTCCCTTAGTATAACATGAAATAAAGATAATCTTAAAGACTCTTTTTGCAAGTTGACCTCCTAAAGTATTTGGCACAGGAAGTTGGAAAGTATAGGATGCTGGGTTATGTTTCTACAGTTGTAATTTTTGACAGTTGATTCAGGGTGTTGCCTGTTAAAGGTTGTAACAGAACTTTGCAAAAAAAAAATCCACGTATTGTTTAAGTTGTACGGTTTTACATTATTGCATTATCATAAAAGTAGACATGGGAGCTGAGGCAACTCCTTTAATACTAATGGCCTTGTTGTCTATTGGAGCGATTGGATATTTTTTGGATTCAATGATATCAATTTTCCAACTTGTTGAAGAATCTTGTTTTCCCAATGCAAGGCTGATCCCAGGAAAGATATACTGGTACTGGAGGCAGTCCAGAGATGGAGGGACTATGTCTGATATCAGCCTATTTTCCAAGAGGAGATTTGGTAGGTTAGACCTATACTTATTAGAATTTAGAAGAATGAGTGGCAAATGTATTGAAACAAATAAGATTAGTAGAGGACTTGGATACGGTAGCTACAGAAAAGTTGTTTCCTCTTGTGGGAAATCTAGGACCAAGAGTTGTCATCTTAGAATAGTTCGAAATTGGAGTCACAGATGGACAGATTGGTGAAGGTGGTGTTTGATGCGCATGCCCTCATTGGTTCAAATATTGAGTATAGGAGTTGGGTTGACATGTGTCTGTACAGGATTTTGGTGAGACCACTTATTGAATATTGCGTAAAATTATTGTCCTTCTATAAGAAGGATATTGTTAAACTAGAGAGTGTGCAGAAAAGATTTACAAGGATGTTGCCAGGACTGGAGGGTATGAGCTATACGGAGAGGCTGAATAAACTGGGGCTATTTTCCTTGAGCATCAGAGACTTAGCTGACCTCATAAAATCATGAGGGGCATGGATAGGGTGAATAGCCAAGGTCTTTTCTCCTAGGATGGAGGAGTCCAAAATAGAGGACATAAGTTTAAGGTGGGAGGGGAAAGATTTTATAAAGGATCTGAGGCGTAGTTTCAAACAAAGCACGGTGCATTCATCCAAAGGAAGTGGTGGAGATGGATACAATGACAACATTTAAAAGGCATCTGGATGGGTACATGAGTAGGAAGGGTTTAGAGGGATAGGGGCTGAATATTGGCAGTGGGACTAGGTTAGAGTGGGATGTCTGGTCCGCAAGGACAATTTGAACCAAAGGGTCTGTTTTCACATTATCTGACTCTATCATACGTTTAAGGTAGATGAGGAATTTCTTGAGGGGGTGTGTCTCTGGAATTCTTTACTGCAGAGAGCTGCTGAGCCATTAAGAATATTCAAGGCCAAGGTAAAGAGATTTCTAATCAGTAAGGGAATCGAGGGTTTGGGGGGAAAAGGCAGGAAAGTGGAATTGAGGATGGTGGAATAGACTTGGGCTGACGAGCCTACCTCTGCCCGATGTTTTATGGTCAAAATGGGTTTGGGAGGTTAGACTTTACATTTAAGATGTCAGAGATCCCTTAATAAAACAATGCTTTCTAAAGAAAGCATAATAGTGCTTAGAGATGTGTTATGACTTTGTCCTTAGGGAGAGCTGAAATGCTTTTGTCATTTCAAAGGTTTGCAGCTGGAGGTCTTTCTCCAGGTCTCCAAGAGAAAGTGAGGATATAGAACTACATATCCCAGGAGATCAAAAGAAAAAGTGGAAATGTCTGAGACACGTGTAAACAAAGAGAAAAGTTGAGGTCTAACAGGAGTGGGAGGAACAGTGAATTAGTAAGCAAAGATGGACTTGCAGAAAGGGAAGCTAGTTTTTTTTTGCATGAATCCAGCTTCATTGTGCAATTGTTTTTCTGCTTCATAGGATGGCAGTCGCAGAAGAACACCTGGTGGAGTTTACTTGCAATTGTTGAAAAATACACCAAGCATCACTCAAGACCAAATCAAGGTTAGAGTGAAACACTTTTATGTAATTAACTTAATCATCATACACCACTGTTTGATAAGGGCAAACAGTGATTTTGTTCTTTGCCTAAAATCAGTGCTTTAGCTGCGGGTTGTTATTTTGTAATGTCTGCTGAAAGTATAAATGTGTAGGCAAAGTTCAGATGCATTACATGAGTGACTCAACGCTCATCGCAACAGACTAATGCCTCTGCAGAGTATTTAGCTTGGGGAATTTGGTGAACAATTAAGTTTCCTTTGCAGCTACAAGGCAATGGAATGGTGCAAAGATGATTTATGAGGAATTTATCAGAAATGGATGGGCATAAGCGTCAGGCAATAATTAATGCACTGTTTCTCTTCAAATTTCTAAAAGCTTTCGATAGGGTCGACACAGAGAATGATTCTGATTATAGGGAAGAGGATCACTAAAGGTCATCAATATAGATTTGAGTGTGCCAAAAGAGAATCTGGGAGAAACCTCATCAGTCAAAGAATGGTGTGAATTTGGAACTTGTTACTATTTGAAGTGGTTGAAGCATGTAGTCTTAGAGATGTACAGCACAAACAGACCCTTCGGTCCAACTCATCCGTGCTGACCAGATATCCTAAATTAATCCAGTCCCATTTGCTAGCACTTGGTCCATATCCCTCTCAACTCTTTCTGTTTGCATACAACATTTAAAAGGTATCTGTGTGGGTAATTGTACCAGCCTCCACCACTTCCTCTGGCAGCTCATTCCGTACACATAGCACCTTTAGCATGAAAAAGTATGTCTCTTGGGTCCCCTTTTAAATCTTCCCCCTCTCACCCTAAACTTATGCTGTCTAGTTCTGGACTCACCCCAACCCAGGGAAAAGACCTTGTCTACTTAGCCTATCTACACCTCTAGAAGGTCACTCAGTCTCTGATGCTCCAAGGAAAACAGCCCCAATCTATTCAGTCTCCCTATAGCTCAAACCCTCCAACCTTGGTAACATCCTTGTAAATATTTTCTGAACCCTTTCAAGTTTCACAACCTCCTTTTTATAGGAGGGAGACCAGATTTGCATACAATATTCCAAAAGCACCCTCACCGATGTCCTGTTCAACTACAATTTGACTTCCCAACTTCTGTACTCAATGTTCTGACTAATAAAAGAAAGCATACAAAACACCTTCTTCACTATCCTATCTACCTGAGACTGCACTTTCAAGGAACTATGAACCTGCACTCCCTTTGTTCAGCAACACGTCCCAGGACCTTACCATTAAGTGTATAAGTCCTGCTAAGATTTGCCTTTTGTTAATGTGGTCAAGGAGAAGTAAATTACATGTGATAGAGACATGAATTAATACTCCAAAGGAACATTTAGAGGAGGAAAGATTCAGGTGAGGGTAAACACTGTATGGACTTAGGCCAACTGCCGTTTATCTTGTGATCCTGTGTCATCACTTGCATTTTGTTTTTCAAAACTTGATGTGATGAATGGCCACTAGAGGGCTTCTTAAACCAGAATTATACAAGAACAAGTATTCCTATCTTTCTCTTACAATCATTTCATGCATATGTTCCTTTCTAGTTCTGTATTCTACTTTAATTTGGCTTTCTGGGATCCTCTGTTCAGTCACTGGTTAAGCTCTCAAAATTTAGTTGCAAAGGACATTATTTATTTTTGTTACAGTTTTGCAGTCATATTAAATTAGTCAGAAACTATCTCTTGCTTTCAATCAACAGGAAATTTTTTATGATGAAAATCAGAGAGAATATAATTGCAAAAAAGCAGCCAAAAAAAGGAGACGGCACATCATTGGGAAAAAGATGAAGCAAGCTATTAAGGAACTGAACCTGCAAGTGGATGATGATGCTTCACGAGAGACTTTTGCTAGTGATACAAATGATGCCTTAGCTTCTGTGGAGGATACAGAAGAGGTTCACATGGAAAAGCCACCATTAGATCCTGAAGATGCAATTGAACTGGATAACAGTAATGACCTAGAAATCTTTTGAAAAGGTTGCTTAGTTACAGCACTGAAAAACTATGAGACAAATATAATAAATACCCCATATCGATGATCTCATTAAAATTTCTAGTTGACATATTTGTGCTACATTTATAACGCCCTCCTTACTTGAAACAATTTTTTGACTTGTATTGTGTGTTTAACTTGCGAATTCATGCTTACCTTTCAAATGACATAGTGTCAATTAACTTTGTTGTGCTCATATAACAGCATTTTTGAGAATATAGGGTAAAGTAATGCATTCCTATCAGCAAAGGAATCTTAAATCATTCTTCCATGTAAATTTTATGTTTGCGTATCATAACTTTTTGCAAATTCAGTAAATTTTTACTTAAATGCAAATTTTTTTGCAGCTCCTTTGATTCAATTCAGCTTATGATGGTGATTTTATTGGAAATTGCTGGATGGTATCGGACGAACAGATATTATGGAGTTCAGTATTTGGCATGTGCATATGCAGGTCTGTAAAGGCGTTAAAATGACCTATGGAAAACTGGATTATGTAAATAGCAGTACAGTGCAAAAACAGTGAGGAAATAAAGTAAATACATCAATAGTTTGACTGCAGCATGACTATGGTGCACAGCTTTGGATATCCCAATACAAAATTAAAGTTAAACCATAACATACACTGTTGTTTCACCAAAATTATAGCCAGAAGTTCAGTGGAGGGAATGTGGGTACTGAAACTATACCAGATTAGATGAGTCATTTGAGCTTTTGGGCAAACGTGTAAAATACCATTTTCTCGGTTTGCAACTCAGTATTGAACAATTTTGAAAAATTCTGTTGTGACGTCCCTGACAAGGCCATAATTTATTGTCTGTTCTCAATTGGACTGACTGGTTAATTTGCTTTGGAAAATCAGGTTTCCACCTTATTGTGTATGTATGCCAGACAGATTAGAGAAGGAAATACAATATTCTTAAGGACATTGTGAATGTTCAGATTAAAAAGGGGCCCTTTGAGAGAAAAGAAAGGTTCCAGTTGGCTTTTGATGTATTGTTTCAACAAGTTTCTCCAAAAGCGCAGAAAGCGGAACACCGTTCATAGTCCTGCATGGGGTTGAGTTGAGTTAACCAGAGCCTCCTTCCATATAGAAAAGTGAGGGAGATGTGTCTCAATCATTGGAAAAGTCACAATGCACTGCAGCAGAGCAGGAGCATGAATAGACAATGGAAAAATGAATGACAATTGCTTTCCTTTTATTGAAATACATGGTTAAAATAAAAGTAAAATTTAATTTTTGACGGTAAAACTTATAATTAGAATAAAAATGAGCTTTAATACTTAGTGGCTCTTTTTCAAAGGTATGCTAAACAGCTCAAGAGAACTGGCTACCCTGAAGTATAGGATAGATAAATTGGCTGCTTCCAGAAATTTTCAAGTGCCAACACAAAGCTTTTTCCTCATTTCTTTGAAGTGGAGCACTTATTTGCATGAACATTCCAAATCAGCCAAGATGCAACAATCATATATGACAGGTCTATCCCAACTAGTTCTGAAAAAAACATGTTATGCAGAAGATGGTGCTAATGACTCCACAGTTATCTGCTACAAAGTACAATTGTTTAGTGAACAGAACATCAAAACTAACCTCAGCTGAGTGCTGAAGCCACACATCCCTGGTTATATGATTGTATCTGGTGGTTTGTTTAAATGATCTTTGATTATACGGTTTTTGACTTCTATCATTTGTCTGCTATTAACACCAAAAGAGTCAATAATAAAATCAGCTCTGTGTCTGGTTAAGCCTGTCTCTAGTCTTGACCTTTCTGGGTTTCTGTCTTTTACCTGCAGAGTGAATACATTCTAAGCCTACAACAATCATACCAAGAGAAAGGACAGAAGTGAACAGTAAAAATAATACAATTTACTTTTCCCTCTAGTCCTTTAGTGGTTTTTTTCTAACTGCATTAGCTCTACAATAGCTACACTAATTTCTGTAATACAATGGGACCTCAATTAGCCGAAGGACATGGGTAGGGAATATTTTGTTCGGTTAATGGAATGCTGGATAACAGTTTAGCTAAGCATCGGGACATTGCGACCTTGACAGATAATCTGAAATTTGAATAATCAAATGCTGGATAATCGAGTACTCTAGATATCTCGTTTTATTTTTGGATTTTGGACTTTGTAAATTCATTGGGCGGCACGGTGGCACAGTGGTTAGCACTGCTGCCTCACAGCGCCTGAGACCCGGGTTCAATTCCCGACTCAGGCGACTGACTGTGTGGAGTTTGCACGTTCTCCCCGTGTCTGCGTGGGTTTCCTCTGGGTGCTCCAGTTTCCTCCCACAGTCCAAAGATGTGCGTGGTCAGGTGAATTGGCCATGCTAAATTGTCCGTAGTGTTAGATAATGGGTAAATGTAGGGGTATGGGTGGGTTGCGCTTCGGCGGGTTGGTGTGGACTTGTTGGGCTGAAGGGCCTGTTTCCACACTGTAAGTAATCTAATCTAATTACATTTAGAATATAGTTATGTCTTCCATCCAGATTTTTCAAAACATCTTTTATGGGATGTGGGTGTTGGTGGCAAGGCCAGCATTTGTTACCCATCACGAAATGTCCTTGCACTGTAGGCCACTGCAAAAGGTATGTTAGAGTCGACCGTCTTACTGAGAGTTTGGAGCCACGTGTCAATCAGGCAAATTCCCTTCCCTAAAGGATAGTAGTGAACCAGATAGGTTTTTATGATGGTCAATATAGGACTATTATTGAGATTAGTTGCATATTTCTGATTTTTGTTAATTGAATTTAAATTTCACCTGCTGTCACGGTGTGATTTAAATATGTGTATTAGCATGTAACAGTTGATTCGCTACAAAAGGCTGATTGGAGTCATGATCTGAGATTTTTTTCATTTGAAAGCTTTTGACCCAAATGAGTGTTGATGGCTGCTTTTGTGAACAACTGGAGTTTTTTATGCAGAATATTTTGTCAACTATAGTCTTTGGTTGCAGTGATTGTGTAGTTAGCCCACAGAAACAAAAAACAAAGTATCAGCAACAGATGGCCATCTCCAGAAAGAATAAAAAGCATTACGAGGAAAACTTTGGGGCTGTATTTGTCCAATACAACTCCCAACTCATGAGGGTGTGAATGATACTGTGTATTGAACCATGAAACACTTACATTAAAATAGGTGAATAACAGTTTAGGGACATCTCATATCAGTGATTGGGCTATCACTGGGAATACAGAATGGTATGATTCAGAAAATACAAGAAGGTATGGGAAGCAGCAGGCTAGGTTTGTAGCTTTATGTTGCCATTGTCTTACCAGATTATAGTGGCTGCTCTCATAAGAGAGAAGCAATTGGTGGTGATTTAACCTGAGGGCTACCACACCTCAGGCTAGGGAAGAGGTTGAGAAGGAGAGTCCTTCATGGTAACCTCAAACCGGTGATGGGAATTAAACCCACAGTGTTGTCATCACACTGCTCTGTAAACAGACAATCCAATCAACTGAGATAAACCGATGCAGTAGGCTAGAACCAAAAATGCAAATTGTGGCATCCCAGCAAAATGTTCATGAACTGTAAACTTGTGAAGACAATTTTGAGATTACTCTTTGTGCCATGTGTTTATGAAGAATTGTAAGAATGAATCATTATGTATATAAAAGTTAGTGGGATTTAGCCATTCAGCCTGCTCTGCCTTTCAACAAGATCATGGTTCATCATAAAAATTTCAACTCCATGTTCCCACCTGCCACTCTTGCACTGCTCTGTCAGTGAGAAGTTTTACATACTCCAATTCTCAGTGTGCCTGTTCTTTTTCTTTGTCGTATGGCTCCCAAGACTGGCTGCTATTTTAACTTTTCCCTTCCATTACACAGAACTTGTAAGCAGTGCTCCCTGATTCTAATTTTAACTGTATGAAATGAATAAAATGTTAGTATCCTGAAAAGGGAAGAAAATATTCCCACCTCACCCCGATAACTTTCACCCAATGTTCCATCTCTGCCTTTAAAGGCAATGAAAGCAGAATTTTTGGATTTTTTTTAAAGAAAGTATAGAAAATTCTCAACTTTGACAAAATATATTCCTCTTTTGTCTTAAGTGGGCAACCCTCATTTTTTTAAACTTTGAGCCCTAGTCCTCGATTATCCCACAAGAGGAAACATTCTTTCCATATTTGTTCTGTCGTGTCTCATCAATGGGGGAGGAGGAAGAATTCTTAGCCTAAACTAAAGATGTGTAATGTTGATTTCTCAGGCACTGACGGTGGGTTTCGAGGTCTAAAATAGTATGCACATTTCTAGTGCATGTTATGATGGGTGGCATATTGGTGAAAATGTTAGTATTGCTCAGTTGGGGTCTAATGGATAATGGTAGAATACACAGATTATTATGTCATACTCTATGTATGCAGAATTGATAGCAGCATTGTCACTATGGCATTCCAGCTAATGTCATCTCTTAACCTTGCAGAGCTGAAGACAATTTTAGCAGCAGAATGGACTCTGCACTGGTAGTTTTCTCATAGCAGCATCAACCTGCTTTCAGGTTAGTTCAGAGCTTCCAAACTGTTGAGTTTTAACCCTCTAGTGAGGGTCATGAGATGAGATTGAGAGCTCCGAGCCAGGAATGGTCACTATGAAGCTCGTAGCAACTAAACATCCTTGTTTTTTTTTAATGGTGGGTGTGGCCATGTTCATTGATCTGGAGGCTTGCCCCAAAAAAGCTGGTGAGGGGTAGCCAGGCTTTTTAAAAATTCCGGAAGATTAAATGTCTTGCCGCTCATTGGCCTCTCAGCTCTGTCATCCGTGATCACCATTCCCACAGTTCTCACAGAGGAAGTCATGGCAATTTTAAAGCCTTGAAAAGGGTCACATGGGGAAATGTTTGGGAAGCACTGGGTTTGTTACAGATTAATATATTTTGGCTGCTGGGTGATATTTTCCAATGGAAGAAACTGAGAATTCTGTTGTACGATCCCTTTGGGAGTGGAGAGAATGGCTTCTGACTGCAACATCTCCACTCAGGCTTAGATACAAGAAGGATGTATCAAATGGCCTTTTTCTCCTTTTTGATATGTTGCTGTATAACCAAGAAGTAGGAAATAAGTCATTGATAAGATTTCGAAGTCATTTAGACAGATATGCAGTAAACCCAGGTGATGGAATTTTCCTTTCCCTGATGTGGAGTGAGCAATTGGAGGAAAGGTGGGAAAATAGAAAAAGAGTGATAACATGAGATTCTCAACATGGAGAAAGGATTATGTTCCCTCTGCTGACGTCAGATTCTCATCATTGAGCAGGTTGACTCGGGAATCATGTCTCACAAACTGGGTTGAGTTTTTTGAAGAAGTAACAAAGAAGATTGATGAGGGCAGGGCAGTAGATGTGATCTATATGGACTTCAGTAAGGCATTCGACAAGGTTCCCCATGGGAGACTGATTAACAAGGTTAGATCTCATGGAATACAGGGAGAACTAGCCATTTGGATATAGAACTAGCTCAAAGGTAGAAGACAGAGGGTGGTGGTGGAACGTTGTTTTTCAGACTGGAGGCCTGTGACCAGTGGAATGCCACAAGGATCTGTGCTGGGCCCTCTACTTTTTGTCATTTACATAAATGATTTGGATGCGAGCATAAGAGGTACAGTTAGTAAGTTTGCAGATGACACCAAAATTGGAGATGTAGTGGACAGCGAAGAATGTTACCTCAGATTACAACAGGATCTTGACCAGATGAGCCAATGGGCTGAGAAGTAGCAGATGGAGTTTAATTCAGATAAATGCGAGGTGCTGCATTTTGAGAACGCAAATCTTAGCAGGACTTATATACTTCATGGTAAGGTCCTAGGGAGTGATGCTGAACAAAGAGACCTTGGAGTGCAGGTTCATAGCTCCTTGAAAGTGGAGTCACAGATAGATAGGATAGTGAAGAAGGTATTTGGTATGCTTTCCTTTATTGGTCAGAGTATCGAGTACAGGAGTTGGGAGGTCATTGTTGTGAAACTTGAAAGGGTCAGAAAAGATTTACAAGGATGTTGCCAGGCATGAAGGATCTGAGCTACAGGGAGAGGCTCAACAGGCTGGGGCTGTTATCCCTGGAGCGTCAGAGGCTGAGGGGTGACGTTATAGAGGCTTACAAAATTATGAGGGGCATAGATAGGATAAATAGACAAAGTCTTTTCCCTGGGGTCGGGGAGTCCAGAACTAGAGGGCATAGGTTTAGGGTGAGAGGGGAAAAATATAAAAGAGACCTAAGGGACAACTTTTTCATGCAGAGGGTGGTACGTGTATGGAATGAGCTGCCAGAGGATGTGGTGGAAGCTGGTACAATTGCAACATTTAAGAGTCATTTGGATGGGTATATGAATAGGAAGGGATATGGGCTGGGTGCTGGCAGGTTGGACTAGATTGGGTTGGGATATCTATTCAGCATAGACGGGTTGGACCAAAGGGTCTGTTTCCATGCTGTACATCTCTATGACTCTATGATTTAAATCTCATGAAAGCTCCAACTTGCTTTGTTTAGTTGTCATTTCCAATTTCTTTCTCCTCCACTGAGAAATGAGACAGCACAAATTATTGGCAAGTAAATTAGCGTGGCTCATGATGGCTGGAATTCACCAAAATGGAACTGCTTCATCACAGCAACAACTCTATATCAACCAACCTTCTCAATCCTCATCCATGCAAGTTGATATCGGAACCTATTTAACTACATCACTGTGCCTGTTCTTGAATCAACTTGCACATTATTTCGATCCATTAAACTTTACTTTGGAGTTAAGGGTACAATCAATGACTTTTGTACTTCTGGGAGGTCACACATCGGGACAGATACACATCTCACATATCTGCACAGGATGCATTTTTTGACTCTTGCTTTTATAGTGCTTGCTAACTTGGTGCTTATTTAAAGGCTGCTAGCCTCCATCTACTTCATACTGCTTTCTTTGTGTACAAAATCAATAGTGTTTAGTCCCAGGCTGCCAGCCTCTGTGACTCCCTTGCTTTTTTAGTATAGAGAGGCAGGCAGCATGTGGCAGGGTGGAGTGAGGAGTGTGATGTGTGGATATGTTGCTGCATGATACCATGATACACCGATGCCAGCTGTTCTTGTGACAAACAAACTCCATGTGCTTCAGCAAATGGTCATGTGTGAAAGTTAAAGAGGAGCAGTCCTTAGTGTGTGAAGGTGTGCCAGTCAGTCAAGTGGCTTTTCTGATTCAGCTCCAAGGATTGGCCACAGTCAATCGGTGCTTAGTCCTAAAAGAGTCTGGGATTGGGCCATCTCCAGTCCTGCAGATCAAGTGCGAACATTCAGGAACTTAAGTAGATCAATTAGATGTTGAGGAGACATCAGTGCAGGGGATTGGGACGTGGTCAGTCAGGGCTATTCTACCAAGATTAGAGTGGTGCTGGAAAATCACAGCAGGTCATCTGAGGAGCAGGAAAATTGACCGGGCAGGAGCCCTTCATCAGGAATGAGGATGGAGCCTCTGGTGTGGAGAGATAAATGGGAGGAGGGTGGAGCTGGGGAGAAGGTAGCTACCCCCAGCCCCACCCCCCTCCCATTTATCTTTCTACCCCATGGGAGGGGCACTCGTCAAAAAGGTTATGTCAACTCTGGCCTCTAATTGAGAATTTCCCAAGTTTAGTTCTCTGGGGCTAAAGTAGACACATTATCAGTTATATAAAGGGGCCCAATGGAAACTAGGGGAAACAGAAAAGTTATAGAGTCCACGGGGCTGGCAACAGAATGTGGAACCTGAAAGGATGAGGGAAAATTCACACATCCCAGGCACAGTGTAGTCACTGACTGAACTGCAGCTGGAACCTTGCCATGTCAGATCAAAAGCCGATTGTGTAATAAGTACACAACATGACACTGCAGACAAAGTGTGTGCAGTAAGTTACTGCTAAGAAAAGGAGTAAACCTGTTGGAAGTGGAGGACCTGATAGGGATAATTACAGTAATCATGCCTCCACTAATTCAGTAATGCCGTTCATCTGACTTAAATTTGCAATTCATCAGCGGGTCATTCATTGTCCAAAAATGCACATTATAAATCAGTGCCTCAAGTAATCATGACATTCCGTTGTATGGACTAAGTGCTTTTTATCATGTCGGTAAGCAACTTTTGTCAGAATGAAATACTTAAAAGTAAAACTTTCACAAACATGATGCATAACCAACACTGGAAGACAACGCTTTACATCTGCCAAATTTGCACACTAGACTGTGATGAGGAAGAAGACTTGTTCTTTAGGGTGTGGGGGCATGTAGGAATTATCATGAGACTTCATGGCAGAATTCTATTCTTAATACCTCATGTAGACATGGTAATTACCTCAATAGGAAGCTTCTCCAAGCTGTGGGGGCATTACATGACTATGTCCATGATGTAATTGTTACCACTTTATCCAAAAGCACAGTTCTTAATTTCCCTTGTTTCTATGACAAGGAGAGTCAAGGAGCCTGGCCAACGGGATTCTCCACCACCACTGGAGCAGATGTTATTGATGGCACCGAGGTTACTTTGAGAGTGCCCAATCAGCAACCTGTGGATTCAACAGAAAAGGCTCCACTCCTTCAATGTTCAAATTATGTGTCCTCATCTATGGCAAATACCAGAGGTCTGCACCAGATATCCTGGGATCTGCTATGAGTTGCACACTCTTACATTCCTGCCTCCCTCCAGGGTCCTCGGGCCATACAGGGATGGTTGCTGGAAGACAAGAAATACCTGTTCCAAACATGGCTGCTGACATATTTATAAAACCCTGAGACTAAAAATACAATATTGCTGAACTTCCACCATGGTTTCAGTCGAATACAGTCAGAAGTCACATGACACCAGGTTATAGTCAAACAGCTTTGGTGAAATCACAAGCTTTCAAAGCACTGCTCCTTTGTCAGGTGAAGTGGAGGGAAGTGCACTCTGAAAGCCTGTGGATTTCAAATAAATAACACCAGTACCTCAACATCACAGCAAAATCAGACCATAGCCTCTTCAAAATGAATCTTTGATGCCTGGACTGCTCCAGTAGAGCCTTACCAAACAGTCCAGAAAGGCTTCGTCACATCATTGTGGCATGCATTGCTCTTCACAACTTCAGCTAGCAAAACGAGATTATCCTCATTGCAAACAAAATAGGAAAGCAACAAAAATCTTCTGAAGGTGAAGGTGAACTTTGGGGAAAAAAGATCAAAACAATGATGCTTTAAAAAAAGAGGAAGAGATGGGCAAGCAGGGACAACATGGGAGGTGATTAAAAAAATGGAGCACCTAACATGCACAGTGATCTAACCAGGCAGTGAACCTGAACAGTGATCTAACCAGGCACCGAACCTGCACAGTGATCTAACCAGACACCTAACCTGCACAGCGATCTAACTAGGCACCTAACCTGCACAGCGATCTAACTAGGCACCTAACCTGCACAGTAATCTAACCATGCACCTAACATGCACAGTGATCTGACCAGGCAGTGAACCTGCACAGTGATCTGACCAGGCACCTAACCTGCACAGTGATCTAACCATGCACCTAACCTGCACAGTGATCTGACCAGGCAGTAAACAAGCACAGCGATCTAACCATGCACCTGACCTGCACAGTGATCTAACCGGACACCTAACATGCACAGTGATCTGACCAGGCACCTAACCTGCACAGTGATCTAACCCTGCACCTAACCTGCACAGTGATCTGACCAGGCAGTAAACATGCACAGCGATCTAACTAGGCACCTAACCTGCACAGTGATCTGACCAGGCACCTAACCTGCACAGTGATCTAACCATGCACCTAACATGCACAGTGATCTGACCAGGCACCTAACCTGCACAGTGATCTAACCATGCACCTAACATGCACAGTGATCTGACCAGGCAGTGAACCTGCACAGCGATCTAACTAGGCACCTAACCTGCACAGAGATCTAACCAGGCACCTAACCTGCACAGTGATCTGACCAGGCAGTGAACCTGCACAGTGATCTGACTAGGCACCTAACCTGCACAGTGATCTGACCAGGCAGTGACCGTGCGCAGTGATCTGACCAGGCAGTGAACCTGCACAGTGATCTGACCAGGCACTAAACCTGCACAGTGATCTGACCAAGCAGTGAACATGCACAGTGATCTGACCAGGCAGTGAACCTGCACAGCGATCTAACCAGGCACCTAACCTGCACAGTGATCTGACCAGGCAGTGACCGTGCGCAGCGATCTGACCAGGCAGTGAACATGCACAGTGATCTGACCAGGCACCAAGCCTGCACAGTGATCTGACCAAGCAGTGAACATGCACAGTGATCTAATTAGGCACCTACCCTGCACAGTGATCTGACCAGACAGTGAACATGCACAGCGATCTGACCAGGCAGTGAACATGCACAGTGATCTGACCAGGCAGTGAACATGCACAGCCGGCTGCCTCTGTTGTTTAGTCTCAAGTATCTCTGCACATTGGAGTTCATTCTAAGGAAAATAAACAAAGTGAAATTCACGGCTGACTTTAGAGAAGTTTGAATGAATGAGCTCACAGCGTGGAGCAGCTAAATGACCATTTTTTAAAGTGTAACCTTATTTTTATTTTTGTAAATCTACAATAGTGAGTAAAGTGGTTTTTTTCTGATTATATGTTTTACTGAGATCTATCTCTTGATTAAACTTTAAATATATAAAACCTAGGTTCGAAGTTATCCTGGAGCGGTGTTTCCTAGAGCAGTAAGACTGTGCTATTTTCTGGGTCTGTAAATTGTTAAAGTGTAAAGATGGACTTTTGTCGAGTGATATGCTCTTCCTGTCAGCTGTGGGAGATTAGGGAGAGTTTTCACGTCACTTATGATTATGTCTGCAGGAAGTGTATTTGATTGCAAATCCTATTGGATTGCATGGATCGGTTAGAGCAGTAGTTATAGGCAATGAGGAATTTACAGGAGCTGGGGTGTGATGGATGACAGTTGCAGGAAAGGGAGATAAACCCAAGATACAGTCAAGTAGATGAGTTATCTCTAAGAAAGGTAGAAGAGGTAGGTAGGTAATGCAGGAATTTCCTGTGGCTCTCCCCATCCAAACAAATATATTGTTTTGGAAAATGTACGGAGTGGTCGACTCTCTGGGGAATGTAGCACTGACAGCCAGGTTTCTGATACTGAGACTGGCTCTGCTGTAACAAGGGGTACATCAGGTTCCAAGTGATCGATTGTGATAACGGACTGTCTAGATAGAGGCACAGACAGATGTTTCTGTGGCTGACGAGAAATCAGAATGGTGTCAGGATCAAGGATACGGGGAGAGTGCAGAATATTCTCAAAGGGGAATGGGACCATTGAAACGAACAACATAGGAAGAGAAAAGGATGAGATTCTGAGGAGACAATACAGGAAATTAAGCTGAAATTTAGAAATTAGATCCTCAAGGGGAGTAATATTTGGAATACTCCTGGTGCCATGAGCTGGTGAGAGTTGAAATAGGAGGATAGAGCAGATGAATGCATGGCTGAGGAACTGATACAGGGAAGAGGACTCACATTTTGGATCATTAAAATCTTTCTGGGGTAGAAGTGACCTGTAAAAGGAGGACAGAATGCACCCGGAGTGGGGGTGTTGAGTGGGACTCAGATAGGTAGTGAATCTAAGACCGATGAAATCGGAAAAAGTCGAACAGTCAGGGTAGGCAGGAACAAAGCAGAGAATGAGGTAGGACTGATAAATTAAAATGCATTTGTTTTGATTCAAGAGGCCTTACGGGTAAAGCAGATGAACTCAGGGCATGGTTGAGAACATGGATTGGGATGTCATAGCAATTACAGAGACGTGGCTCAGGGATGGACAGGACTGGCAGCTTAATCGTATAGATGTTATAAGGAGGATAGAACAAGGTGGGTGTAGTGGTGTTTTTGATTAGGGATAATATTATGACTGTATCTATGGAGGATATTCCTGGGAGAATGTGCAGGGAGGTTATTTGGATAGAACTGAGAAATAAGAAAGGAATGATCACCTTACTGGGATTGTAACTATAAACCCCCAATAGTCAGTGGGAAATTGAGAAGCAAATTTCTAAGGAGATCTCAGTTATCTGTAAGAATAATAGAGTGATAATGGTAGGCAATTTTAACTTTTCAAACATAGACTGGGACTTCCATAATTATTAAGGGCTTAAATAGAGAGGAATTCGTTAAGTATGTACAAGAAATTTTTATGATTCAGCATGTGGATATACCTACTAGAGAAGGCTCAAAATTTGACCTACTGTTGGGAATTAAGGTTGCGCAGGTGACTGAGGTCTTAGTAGGGGAGCACTTCGGGGCTAGTGATCATAATTTTAACAATTCTAAAATAGTGATGGAAAAGGATAGACCAGACCAAAAAGTTCTAAATTGGAGGAAGGCCAATTTTGACAATATTAGGCAAAACATTTCAAAAGTTGATTGGCAGACATTTGCAAGTAAAGGAATAACTGGAAAATGAGATAATGAGGGTCAAGAGACAGTATGTTCCTGTTAGGGTGAAGGCCAGACTTGTCAGTTTAGGGAATGCTGGATGACTACAGAAACTGAGGTTTTGGTCAAGAAAAAGAAGGAAGCATATGTCAGGTATTGAGTGAATCCCTGGAAGAGTGTAAAAGCAAGACATGTATATTAAGCGGGAAGTCAGGAGGGCAAAAAAAGGTACATGAGATAGTTTTGGTATATAAGGTTAAAGAGAATCCAAAGGGATTCTGCAAACACATTAAGGACAAAAAAAGTAACTTGGGAAGAGAATAGGGCCCCTTAAGGATCAGCAAGGTCACCTATGTGTGGAACTGTTGGAGATGGGGGAAAAACTGAATGTGCATTTTGCACAAGTGTTTACAATGAAGAAGGATATGGAAGATAGATGACTTGGAGAAATAAATAACAACATCTTAAAAAATGTCCATATTACAGAGGTTGAAAGAAGTTGTTATGGCCAAGCATTGCTCATTTCTCACAAGCAGACTACAGATAGCATTGGATGTCAACTGTGATGTTGATTACAGACAAGGTGTTGTACTTTAATGTGGACAAATGCAATGTACAGGCAACATGCTAGGGCCTAACCTACACACACATCTTCCACAGTTACACCCACCTTGGGTGAGTGTGGGTACAGAATCAGTATAATTTCACACATCTTTGGAGAGAAATGTTCATTCTCTGGATTGGCATTTCAAGGGAGCACTTGGCCTTTGAAGATTGGGGGATGTGCCTTGGCCATCCAATAAGTTCACTCTGCCTAATTGTACATTAGTCTGCCTAGGCAAGCAGCACAAAGAACTGCCTCCCACAGGTTCAACATTGTCCTACCAGATACTCAAGCAGTACATGACAAAGTCGTGGATTCATTTGCTGAGCTGATGTGTTTTCTGTGTCATCTCACTGTGTCATCTTTTGATTAGCTGTTGGTAGTCTGTCCTGCCTCGTATTTATATGTCTCTGTTGGTACTCCCAGTTCTGTATAATAGTGGTTTGTATACGGGGTCCAATAAAATGTATCTATTGATTGAGTTCTGGTTGGAGTGCCAAACTTCAAGGAATTTTCTGGGATGTCTCTGTGTTGCCTGTGCTACGATGGTTACATCACCCCAGTAGAATTTGTGTTCCTCGTTGTCTCTGTGATTAGGAATGAGGGAGTGCTGGTCCTGTCTGGCAGGGGCAAGCTGATGTTTGTGCACTTGCATGGTCAGTTTTCTTCCCATTTGTCCCACGTAATGTTTTTCACTGTCTTTGCAAGGTATCTTTTAGATAACGTTCATCCTGTTGGATGTGGGTGTTGGGTCTTTGACCTTCGTGAGAAGCTGGTGGAAGGGTTTGGAGGGATATGAGCCAGGAGCTGGCAGGTGGGACTAGATTGGGTTGGGATATCTGGTCGGCATGATCGGGTTGGACTGAAGGGTCTGTTTCCATGCTGTACATCTCTATGACTCTATATTTAAGTGCATCACCATACTGTGCAATTTTGCATTGGTTTCATTTCACTCTTTGTGTTCAAGCAGCTAACAGATTTTATAATTGATCATAAAGTAAGAATGTCCTTCAGTTTGATAATGCAATATGATAAATAGAAAAATTCCATTGGTAGGTCCACACCCACCACTTGGAAAGAAGGTGAGAACCCCTTGTCAGTCATTTTTAAGGATGTCAAATGGCATCTTGTAACAATCAGGCTCATAACCTAGGACCAATATCCTCCTTTTGAACTAAAACTCCATCTGCCACTCCTCAGTTCATTAGCCCATCTGATCAAGATCCAGTTGTAATCTGAGGTAACCTTCTTCGCTGTCCACTACCCCTCCAATTTTGGTGTCATCTGCAAACTTACTAACTATACCTCCTATGCTCACATCCAAATTATTTATGAATAGCAGTGGACCCAGCACCAATCCTTGTGGCACATCACTGGTCACAGGACTCTAGTCTGAAAAATAACCCTCCTCCACCACCCTCCGTCTTCTACCTTCGAGCCAATTATGTATCCAAATAGCCAATTCTCCCTGTACTCCCTGTATTCCATGAGATCTACGAGTAAAAATGAGGTCTGCAGATGCTGGAGATCACAGCTGAAAATGTGTTGCTGGTCAAAGCACAGTAGGCCAGGCAGCATCTCAGGAATAAAGAATTCGACGTTTCGAGCATCAGCCCTTCATCAGGAATGATTCCTGATGAAGGGCTTATGCTCGAAATGTCGAATTCTCTATTCCTGAGATGCTGCCTGGCCTGCTGTGCTTTGACCAGCAACACATTTTCTTCCATGAGATCTAACCTTGCTCACCAGTCTATCATGAGGAACATTGTTGAATGCCTTACTGATGTCCATGTAGATCATGTCTACCACTCTGCCTTCATCAATCCTCTCCGTTACTCTGTCAAAAAACTCAATCAAGTTCATAAGACATGATTTCCCATGCACAAAGCCATGCTGACTATCTCTAAATATGCTTTTAAAGATGAACATGAGGTAGTACATGAGCCTTCTCGTGAAAATAAAGACAAATAATTGAAGAGAAATGTAGCCACACGAATAGACTCACTTCGGAAAAAGAAAGCATCAAGGTCAGAATCACATTTAGAATTGTAAAATAAGTACCATTTAATGTGCATTTAATCTTCCTAGTGTAGAGAAGGTTGCCTAGTCAAGAGGTGATAATTGCAATAACTTTCCTTTTTTAAATGTGATTTGAGTGTCACTGGCAAAGTTAGCAGTTGCAGAGGCTTCTTAGCTATTTTGGAGTGCAATTAAGAAGCAGACACATTGAAATGGGTCTTGGCTCAACCAGAAATAGACTCGGGGCTTTTGCCCGAAATGTCGATTTCGCAGCTCGTTGGATGCTGCCTGAACTGCTGTGCTCTTCCAGCACCACTGATCCAGAATCTGGTTTCTAGTATCTGCAGTCATTGTTTATACCCAGAAATAGACTCAGATGAATTCAAAAGACACTTCAGGAACTCTAATGCCAAAGACAGATCTTTCAGAATAAGTGCATGGAAACAGAGAAACTGGAAGAATAGGAGGAGGTTTTTATGGATAGTGGAGTTTCACTCAGGTAATTTCTTAAGTGTGACAATAAGAATTGTGAGATTTCTTGGCATATTTGCAATGTTTGTCTTCACAGATTGTGAGATAGACACATCTTATCATTGACGCAGGTGACTTATTTTAAGCAATTTATACCAAAATATGAAATTCATTGTTACATTAATTAGGTCACAGGCCACTTCTGATGTTAGGTGACTATCATAAAGGACTGTGAATTTACATCATAATAGTGTATGATTCATATACTAGAAAGTTTATTCCTGCAGTTTGAAAATTCATTGGACATTCAATGAAACGGGCAGTGCTGCTATAAAGACGCTACATTAGACGCTGTATTAGTCATTAACAAAATTGGAACTTAGAGACCCTATCTGTTGCATAAAGTACAGTATAGATTCTCCATTATCAACCAACATGAGCTCTTCAAAGGTCGATGTTGCAACGAACACCAAATCAAAAACGTAAGGAATATATTTGAACTTGAAGCATTGAGCATATATGTGACCTATCTTTCCTTGGCTGTGAAAAATACCCCATCAATTTGTGTTCAGTTTCCCTGATCTATTTTTAATTTTGTCAACAAATTGTTAATGGTGTCTAAATGAACATTTTTAAAAACAGTAACAATTCCCTTTGCACCCTAGCTATTGCCATTGCTCTAGAGAGTATGGCGTGTGTAAATGGTGCGGAAACTAATTATAGTATTTGCACCTTGGATTTAGATCTGAAAGTGAAATTGCTTGGGTTTATTTCTCCCTTTATGAACAATGCCCCTGTAGCATCTTGGCAGGGTTTTTATTTTTGAATGGGTAAAAAATGAGGTCTGCAGATGCTGGAGATCACGGTTGAAAATATATTACTGGTTAAAGCACAGCTGGTTAGGCAGCATCCAAGGAATAGGAAATTCGACGTTTCGGGCATAAGCCCTTCATCAGGGTTCTTATTTTGTTCAGTTCTGGGGCCCTAACTATTTTCTGAAGGGATTTCCCTTCCATAACTTGTACTTTTATGTTTTTATCTTTCTACAGTCTAGCCTCTCAATGCAGCAAGTCTCCAGCCTACTACAGCAGTAGGCATTTTTCTGGCTGACAATGTTGAGGGTACTGAGCAGCTCCCCAATGGCAGCTGTCCTGATTATGATGGCTGTGCCTAACCAAAGGGACTGCAAGAGTTCAAGAACCCAGCTCAACACCATTTTCACAAGGGCAACTATGGATGGAAAACACATATTGGCAAATGAATCAAAAACCTCTAGGGTCATCTATAAGTTGTTTGCCACCCGTTAAACTGAGTTGGCAGTCTTGCCAAACCATCTTTGTATATTTGCAACTCACTTTGTGATCAATATTAGGGTCTCTGTCCAACCGGTAAATTTCAGTTTCGTGTCGCTTAGTTTTTTTTTTAAAGTGTAAAACTTGTTGACACCAAAGGAAAGCATAACTTTTAAAGATTTTTTTTTTCTGGTTTTATTTTATCACACAAATTTTTATGCTTGTTGATAAACCATTGTTTAGGTGTTATAGCCCATTGCCTTTTTAATGAGTAATGGACAAAAACATCCTATAGCTGGTATACCATGTATGTAATACAGTTCCCTTTAAGTATCCTTTTAATAGTCTTGACCAAGATGATTAGGGTGAATCCAAAGAGGTTCTTTAAGTATATTAAATGAAAAAGAATAACTAGAGACAGGATAGGACTCTTCAAGGACCAAGGTGGACATGTATGTATGGAACGGCAGCAGATGATCGAGATCCTCAATTAACATTTCTCCTCTGTGTTTACCGTGGAGAAAGACATGAAGACTTGGGAACTTGGGGAAGTTAGTCTGATATCTTGGAGATAGTCCATATCATTGTAGAGGATGTTTTGGAAATATTAAAATGGATGAAGGTGTGTAAATCTCCCAGTCCTGACCAGATTTATCCAAGAACCCTGCAAGAGGCTAGAGAAGAAATTGCAGGGGCCCTGGCTGATATTTTTGTGTCATCTTAAGCCATGGTGAGGTCCCAGAAGACTGGAAGGTAGTGAATGTTGTGCCCTTATTCAGGAAGGTCTGCAAATAAAAACCTGGAAATTATAGACCAGAAAGCTTAGTATCTGTGGTAGACAAGTTACTTGAGAAGATTCAGAGAGATAAGAATTTGGAAAGACAAGGTTTGAATAGGAATAGTCAGCATGGCTTTGTGTGTCATGTCTCACAAATTTGTTAGAGTTCTTTGATAAAGTGACTAGGAAGGTTGATGAGGGCAGGGCAATAGATGTAGTCTCAATGTATTTCTAAGGCCTTTCATAAGGTTCCAAGTGGTAGGTTGCTCTGGAAGGTTAGAATGCATAGAATCCAGGGTGAGCTGGCAAATGAGGAAGCAGAGGATAATAGTGAAAAGATGCTTGTCAGACTAGAGTCCTGTGACTAGTGAAGTGCCTCTGGTGCCAGTGCTGTGCCCACTGCTGTTTATTATTTATATCAATGATTTGGATGAGAATGTCCAAGGCATGATTAGTAAGTTTGCAGATGACACTAAAATAGGCGGTACCGTGGACAGTGAGAAAGATTATCAGAAATTGCAGTGGGCCACGATCTTAAGTGGGCCACGAAATGGCAAATGGAACTTAATATTGATAAGTGTGAGGTCTTGCATTTTGGAAAGTCAAATCAAGGTAGGAGTTTCATGGTGAATGACAGGACCTTAAGAAGTGTAGTGGAACAGAGGGACTTTGGAGTTCATGTGCATTGAATTGAATTTATTGTCACATGTACCAAGGCACACTGAAAACCTTTGACTTGCGAGCAATGCAGGCAGATTACATAGTTAAGTAGCATAGATAGTAAATAATAGGTAAAGTGGCAAAACAAAAAAACACAGGTACAGGCAAATGTTAAGAGTTTATGAGTCCATTCAATATTCTAACAACAAAAGGGTAGAAGCTGTTTTGAAACCAGCTGGTGCATGTGCTCAGGCTTATCTACCTTCTACCTGATAGTAGAGCTTATAGAAAAACATTGCCAGGGTGAGATGGATCTTTGAGAATGCTGGCAGTCTTTCCTTGACAGCAGGACTGGTAGATGGATTCTACAGATGGGAGATTGGCTTTTGTGATTGCCTAGGCCGAGTTCACCACTCTCTGTAACCATCTCCAAACCTGAATAGTACAGTTGGCAAGGGTATTCACTGTCATGCCAAATTTCCACAGCTGCCTGAGAAAGAAGAGACGTTGTTGGGCCATTATAACCAATGCATCCACATGAAGAGTCCAAGAAAGCTTGCTGTTGGAAGGTTCTCTGAAAGTGGAGTCACAGGTAGATGGGGAAATGAAGAAGGCTTTTGGCACACTAACCTTAACCAGTCAGGGCATTGAATATAGAAGTTGGGAAGTTATGTTGCAGTTTTACACTTCGTTGGTGAGGGCTGCACTTGGAGCATTGTGTTCAGTTTTCGTCACCTTGCTATAGGGTGGATGTTATTAAACTGGAAAGAGTGTAGAAGAAATTTATGAGGATGCTGCCTGGACTCAAGTGTCTCAGTTATAGGAAGAGGTTGGATAAGCTAGGACTTTTTTCTTTAGAGTGTTGGAGACTGAGGCGGAACTTATAGAAGTGTATAAGATCACGAGAGGCATGGATAGGGTGAATTCTCCAGGGTTGGGGAATTGAGGACTAGAGGGCATCAGTTGACAGCTAGAAGGGAAAGAATAAAAGGGAACCTGAGGGCCAACACTTTTACACAGAGGGTAGTACGGAAATGAAATGAGCTGCCAGTGAAAGTGGTTGAGGCATGTACATTAACAATATTTAAAAGGCATTTGGACAAATGCATAGATAGAAAAGGTTTAGAAGGTTATGGGCCAACTCCAGGGAAATGGTGCTAGTGTGGATGGACAATTGGTTGGCATGGACCAGTTTGGGCCAAGGGCCTGTCTCCGTGCTGTAGGACTCTATGACTATGATTCTAAATGCTTTATATTATTGAATTCCTGGTTTAAATGGTATTGAAAGTTTGACCTACAAATTTCAATTAAAATGTAATTCATATCCTTTACTGAAGAAACACTTCACAAAATTTGTATTTACATAATTCTGCTTTGACACATTACTTAGCTTTTTTTCCAAAGTGAGAAGTTTTGATTCTATGAAAGTATAAAAGTAGAAATAAAAATCCTTCCAGTTGCAATGAAAATTTATGCTCATCTAAATAATTGGAGACTTAAAATTTAGACCCTAATTTTGAATATAGCATATCTTTCTCAAATTTAGTATATTTATTATGCTTTGATCACACTTTCCTAAAGGACCCCAACAATAAGATTAATTAGTGTTCATACCTCATTACACAAACATTAGAATTTTTTTCCTAAGTTTGTTTTTCAACATGTTTTCCTACGGCCTTCATAGTTTGCATAGTCATTTGTGTATCTGTATCAATGGATCTGCCAGTTCCCTTACCTCTTTTAGATTCTCAATTTTCAATGAAAATTGTCTCCATGTTTTTTTTACCACATTGCCCCACTTCATACTTACTTTGGTTGAGTCGGCAGAAAAATAGCAAATGGAATTTAATCTGAAGAAATGCTTTTGAGGAAGGCCAAAAACAGCAGTGGGGCACTCAACAAATTAGGAGGTTTTGGGAGGGATACATGAAGGAAGAGATCTTGGATTGCATGTGTATTGGTCCCTGAAAGTAGAAGGACAGGTAGATCGGGCGATAAAGAAGGCATATGGGGTGCTTTCCTTTATCAGATGAGGTAGTGAATACAAGAGCAGGGATATAATGTTAGAACTGTGTAAGCTACTGGTTAAGTCATAAGTGGAATTTTGATCACAATTCTGGTCACATTAGAGGAAGGACATAATTGTTTTAGAGAGAGAACAATGGCGATTTAAAAGACTTGAATACTTCAGGTATGAGGAAAGATTGGGTATGCTAGAGTCTGCTTGGAACAGGGGTGGCTGACTGTTGACTTAATCAAGTTGTACAAAATATTAAAGAATTTAAATAGAGTGGACAGGAAAGACCCCACAGCAGAGGTCAATTACCAAGGCACAAATTTAAGGTGATATGAAGAAGGATTAAAAGGGGCATGAGAAAAAAAAAATTTGCCGGGGATAATGGGTGGCTTGAATTCACTACCTGGTTTGATGGTTAAGGCGGAAACCTTCAACTCATTTACAAGGAGCCTAGTTCTGCATCTGAAGTGCTGGAACCTGTAAGGCTATGAACCAGTGCTGACAAATGGGATTAGGAATGGGCAGTTAGCTCATTTCACCAGAGTAGACATGATAAACGATGGTTCTATACCGAAGTTAATATGTAAACTACACATATATTCTGCAAGTTTGTTAATATATTCCTGCATTATGTTATAGTTCTCCTCTGTATTAACTCTTATTTTAATGTCATCCACAAATTTGTTCCTGATGAATAATATCTAATCCCCAAACTGAATTTTACATAGTGATGGTTACCCTGGAGATTCTTCTCTTTAGCCTAAGTTAGGCAAATTCTACAGTCCTGCTAAATGCCCAATAACATGGTATTTTCAATCCAAGCATCTTGTTTAGTAAACCATTGTGACTTACTGCCTCCACTCCCTACTATTTTTCAAGAAAACAACCAATATTTTTCAAGAAAAAGACTAATGAGCAAATGGCTTCCTATAGGCACTTATCCTCTCAAAGGTAACATGAATTACAAATACCTTATATCCAGGTGACAGTATTAATGAGCAATTATTTAAAAACAAACTTTGTTCCATTCTGAAACTAAATAAATGGTTTAAAGTATAACCACTCATAAAACCTGAAATTTCTGGGAACTAGAGACTAACAATTTATCAATCATCAGCACAGATGTTTTAGTCAAAGTGTGATCTCCCTGTGCTCTCTTCCTAGCAAAACTACCTAGCCTGCCTTCTGACCTTTAACACTCAAGCAACCCAACTGTGTTGAGAGCAGAATTAAGAACAGGTCTCATGAATGTCTTCATTCTTGCATTTTGCCCTAAATTACAAACACAGTGCTGAAACGTTACAACCTTGTAAAATCTTACATTTGTGACAGAACAGAAGGTTACTCTTGTAGACTGGATGTGAACATAAGAGGTATAGTTAGTAAATTTTCAGATGACACCAAAATTGGAGATGTAGTGGACAGCGAAGAAGGTTACCTCAGATTACAACGGGATCTTGATCAGATGGGCCAATGGGCTGAGAATTGGCAGATGAAGTTTAATTCAGACAAATGTGAGGTGCTGCATTTTGGGAAAGCAAATCTTACCAGGACTTATACACTTAATGGTAAGATCCTAGGGAGTGTGCTTGAACAAAGAGACCTTGGAGTGCAGGTTCATAGCTCCTTAAAAATGGAGTCACAGGTAGATAGGATAGTGAAGAAGGCATTTGGTATGCTTTCCTTTCTTGGTCAGTGTATTGTGAAGAGGAGTTGGGAGGTCATGTTGCAGTTGTACAGGACATTGGTTAGGCCACTGTTGGAATATTGTGTGCAATTCTGGTCTCCTTCCTATTGGAAAGATGTTGTGAAACTTGAAAGTGTTCAGAAAAGATTTACAAGGATGTTGCAAGGGTTGGAGGATTTGAGCTATAGGGAGATGTTGAATAGGCTGGGGCTATTTTCCCTGGAACGTCAAAGGCTGAGGGGTGACCTTATAGAATCATGAGGGGCATGGATAGGATAAATAGGCAAAGTCTTTTCCCTGGGGTCAGGGAGTCCAGAACTAGAGGGCATAGGTTTAGGGTGAGAAGGAAAAGATATAAAAGAGACCTAAGGAGCAACTTTTACACTCAGAGAATGGTATGTGTATAGAATGAGCTGCCAGAGGAAGTGGTGGAGGCGAGTACAATTGTAACATTTAAAAGGAATCTAGATGGGTATATGACTAGGAAGGGTTTGGAGGGATATGGGCCAGGTGCTGGCAGGTGGGACTAGATTGGGTTGGGATATCTGGTCAGTATGGACAAGTTGGACTGAAGGGTCTGTTTCTGTGCTGTATATCTTTAAGACTCTATGACTCTGGACAGTGCTAGTCGGATGGAAGAAATTTCACATGGAGCATAAAAATCAACTTAGACATTTGGATTAAATATCTTGTTTCTTCATTGTAAAGATTTGTATTAATCATATTGAAAATACCAAGACAATGTAATAATTTAATATTGTTATCATTTTGCTACCATTGCCTGTGAATTTATTATGTGCAGTACTTAATTATTTGATTTTGGTTTTTCGTTTTGCTATTTAGGTGTCTGCACAATATTTTACTATCTATTTTTGTACTTTTGATCATTATTTTTGTAACGCCTCCGTGCCATTTTAACTGTTGCCATAGTTTCTTTTTAATCTTGTATCCACTTTCATTATGCTCTTTTTGTTTATTTTCTTAGTGTGGATTTTAATTTACCGATGTTCTGTCATCAGGGACTAATTTGTTTTATAGCATCAACTTTCCAGTTTGTTGTTCCATTCTTGTTACCCCAAAAAACAACTTCTTACCCCTTGCTTTGGTCTTTATCTTAATCCAATGTGACACACTGTAGGTAAATAAATAAATGAGGCAAAATTGAAACTAAAGAAAAAGCCATATATTAGAATATAAATAAAAAGGAAAGGGTGATAAAAGTGGGGCAAGTGGGGATTGAAGTCATGTCTAGCAATGGGGAAAAGGGAGTCATGTCCAGTATTGGTGAAGGGGGATTGGTTCCTGGGCTTAAAATGAGGGTGTTGGGTCCCATAAAGAGAGGGAGAATGTTGGGTCCAGAGTGGAGGCTGTTGAATTCCAGGAGGAGGGGAGTGGCTGAGTCAAGGACTAGAGGGAGTTAGGTGTCTGGGGGAGAGGGGTGTAGTTGGGGATGTGTGAGCTAAGTTGGGGGAGGGTGTGAGTTGAATACTCTTTCACCTGTTATATTAGGTATTTAATAGTCTTCCCTCAGTAATTATTTATTTAAGTGCAGCAGAACCCACTACACCCCAAAATGAGATTATATGTTTGCATTGCTCCTGATTATCCATAATATTTATTTCGTCTATAGGTAGGACATCTATGGCAGGGTTTTCATCATTTTGAGTCCTCTTCCCAGATAACATCTCCAGTTTTTTTGAGAAATGCTAATAAACAGTATGGCATTGTTGAAACATAATAATATCCTTCCAAATAGATCTTTAGTTAAATTACAGTTTCCACAGTAAAAAACAGATAGGATTAAGAAAGTCTACTTCAGAAAATTCCCTATAATTGATACATAAGATAACAGAGTTTGATAGAACCACTATAAATTTTTGATTTAATTATTGATTAGATTAGATTAGATTAGACTTACAGTGTGGAAACAGGCCCTTCGGCCCAACAAGTCCACACCGACCCGCCGAAGCGGAACCCATCCGATTAGTTGTTGGGTGACAAAGTTCATGATCAGAAAATAAGAATAAAACATTTTTTTAGATTAGATTACTTACAGTGTGGAAACAGGCCTTCGGCCCAACAAGTCCACACCGACCCACCGAAGCGGAACCCATCCATACCCCTACATTTACCCCTTACCTAACACTATGGGCAATTTAGCATGGCCAATTCACCTGACCCACACATCTTTGGACTGTGGGAGAAACCGGAGCACCCGGAGGAAACCCACGCAGACAACGT
The DNA here is from genome assembly GCF_020745735.1 of Hemiscyllium ocellatum. NCBI lineage: Eukaryota > Metazoa > Chordata > Chondrichthyes > Orectolobiformes > Hemiscylliidae > Hemiscyllium > Hemiscyllium ocellatum. Next base: position 78,030,479 of record NC_083402.1, read on the forward strand.
GCAAACTCCACACAGTCAATCGCCGAAGGCTGGAATTGAACCTGGGTCACTGGCGCTGTGAGGCAGCAGTGCTAACCACTGTGCCACCCAATATATTGGCCATATATTGTCACAATAATATGGAATTGTAATATTAGTTTTGTTAAATGCTACGTTTTAGACAAAGTATATTAATCAAAATTGGAAAAGAAAATAGTAATTTATAATTTATATTTTCCAGTTGTACTATAGGTCATATCCCAATTTTCTCTGACCTCCATCCTTGTATTCCAAGGCGCTATGTGATGCCATGGAAACAGGATATGAAAAACAGGAGGCTCATTTTAAAGGTATTGTTAATTAATGTCAGCAATGTTTATGACTGAAGACCTACATTTTTCCTGTTATTTCCTATAATACTGTAGTATGAATATTTTTAATGTGCAACCATAAAATCCCTGCTTCAGGAGGTTCAAATCTAGCTCAACCAGAATTAGTATTTTCATATTTATAAGAATCCTTGACTGTGTGGATTATGTAAACTGAAAGTCCTTTGCTATATTTCAAAAATGTACACTGGCATTTCTTTGATCATTTTGAGAAAGATTAATACTTTTAGTGCCAATTCGTGCAATGTTAGAGTGTATTGTACCATAAATGGGTAGGCATGGGGGATGCAATTGCCTTGCGGTATTATTGCTGAACTATTAGTCCAGAAACTGAGCTAATGTTCTGGGAACCAGGTTTGAATCCCACCAAGTAGGTGGTGGAATTTGAATTCAACAAAAAATATCTGGAATACTGATGATTATTGTCAATTATTGGAAAAAATCTGTCTGGTTCACTAATCTTGTTCAGGGAAGGAAAATCTGCCATCCTCCCCTGATCTGGCCTACATGTGACTCCAGATCCATACACCTTGACTGTCAATGGTCGAGCAAGCCATTCACTGGTACCAATCAATACAAAGTATCTTCAAGGGTTGGGCAATAAATGCTGGCCAGCCAGCAATGCCCACATCCTACAAGTGAATATAAACAATACACGGCTGTAAAGAGAGAACTAAACAGGGGCCAAATTGATGAACAAAAGGAAATGAAGAGTCACAGAGTTATACAGCATGGAAACAGACCACTATGTCCAACTCATCCATACCGATCAATTAATCTAGTCCCATTTGCCAGCACCAGGCCCATATCCCTCTAAACCCTTCCTATCCACATACCCATCCAGTTGCTCTTTGAAAATTGCAATTTTACCTGCTTCCACCACCACCTCTGGCAGCCCATTCCATATACACACACCCTCTGTGTGAAAAAGTTGCCCCGCATGTCCATATTAAATCTTTCCCCTCTCACCTTAAACCTATGCCAACTAGTTTTGAACTCCCCCCTGTGAGGAAAGGATCTTGGCTATTCACCCTAGCCACATCTCTCATGATTTTATAAACCTCTATAAGGGCACCCCTCAGCCTCTGATACTCCAGGGAAAACATCCCCAGCTTAGTCAGGTTTTCCCTATAGCTCAAACCCTTCAAAACTGGCAACTTCCTTGTAAATCTTTTCTGAACATTTTCAAGTTTCACAGCATTCTTCCTATAGCAGGGAGACAAAAATTGCAAGGAACTATGAATCTGCACACCAAGTCTCTTTGTTCAGCAACATTTCCTCAGACCTCACCATTAAATGTATTAGTCCTCCCCTGATTTGCCTTTCCAAATGCTGCATGTCATGTTTATCTAAATTAAACTCCATCTGCCATCCTCGGCCCATTGGCCCATCTGATCAAGAACCATTGTACTGTGAGGTAGCCTTCTTCACTGTCCATTACACATCCAATTTTGGTGTCATCTGCAAATTCACTTACTATACCTACCATGCTTCCATCCAAGTCATTTATATAAATAATTAAAATCTAGTGGACCCAGCACCAATCTTTGTGGCACACTGCTGGTCCCAGGCTTTCAGTCTGAAAAGCAACGCTCCGCCACCGCCCTTTGTCTCCTAATTTGCTCCGACTACTTCTGTATCCAAATGGCTGGTTCTCCCTCTATTCCATGTGATCTAACCTTACTAACCAGTCTACCGTGAGGAAACTATCGAATGCCTTATTGAAGTCCAAATAGATCATGTTCACTGCTCTACCCTCATCAATATTTTTCGTTATTTTTTCAAAAAACTCAATCAAGTTAGTAAGACACAATTTCACATTCACAAAGCCATGTTGATTATCCCAAATCAGTCCTTGCTTTTCCAAATATATGTAAATTCTGTCCTTCAGGGTTCCCTCCAATAACTTGTCCACCAAGTCAAGCTCACGGGTATATAGCTCCTTGGGCTTTTCCTTACCACCTTTCTGAAATAGTGGCACCATGTTAGCCAAACTCCAGTGTTTTGGCACCTCACCTATGGCTATTGATGATAAAAAATATCTAAGCAAGAGGCCCAGAAATCACTTCCATAGCTTCCCGCACATATGTAGGGTATACCTCATCAGGTGCTGCAAAATTATCCATGTTTATGCATTTTAAGATAGGTGTCAAAGAAATGATTGTAGGATAAAATGAGACCCACACAAAAGAATACTGGCTGAAGTTACTCAATATCAAAAGCTACTTGCATTTGTAAGGCATCTTACAGAAAGCATTGTTTGAATAGCAATAAAAGAGGAGGGGCAGTGTAAAAATACAGGATTGAGCCTATGATTAGGAGTCAGAGTTATAAAAAGAGGCTAGAAATTTGGGGCTGGGTGTTACTAGTTCTTTGGTGTTGAAGGAGTGAATGCTGAAAATGTGGGAAAGTGGTCGACGATGAGTGTCATTCCAACATCTTCTAGCAGGGGCAAATGATGACCATCCAATCAGAGCCCAGTAAAGTGGCCAATTAAGGGCTTCTTTATGACTATGCTGGCATTTTACTTGCCACATGTAAATTGATGTTTAAGACTACATTCAGGCTCAGAACATGCAAACAAAGAACAAGAGTACGTCACTTGGCTGTTCTAGCCTAGAGCCCTTTGGATGCACTCAACTATTCAATTGATCTGATTTTAACCTCAACTCTACATATACCTGATCACCTTACATCCCCTCAGTAATTAAATATGATCCATGTAAGATTCCACGTTGCAGATGCCATGATGATAGAAGGGCCCACTGCCTGACATCGTGTGAACCTTAGTGGCCTCTGTCAGACACAAGGGACAGACTGAAAATGTGTTGCTGGTTAAAGCGCAACAGGTCAGGCAACATCCAAGGAACAGAAAATTCGACGTTTCAGGCAAAAGCCCTTCATCAGGAACACATTTTCAGCTCTGATGTCCAGCATCTGCAGACCTCACTTTTTACTACAAGGGACAAACTGTTCACCTTTTGAGGACTCTTTGGCTTGCAGCTGGGCCCAACGTGGCAAAGGTCATATCATGGCAACGGCAACATGGAATCATACACGGGTTACATTTGTTTACCAAGGGTGTAGAAAGATTATCAGTGGTGTATGCATGAATGGAGAGTTGAGTAAAATCAGATCAACTGCGATCATATTGAATGGTGGAGCAGACCAAAGGGCCAAGTGGCCTACTCTTATTCCTTGTTCATATGTTCTGAGTCTGAAAATAGTCTCAGCCATCAGTTTGAACCAACTTTGCATCAGGCAGCCTCCCACTTGTTCACCTCTATGTGTGCCATCCAGTTGTGGACGATGGGTAGCCCAAGGAAGATGGAGGCTCTCAGCATGATATGGTAGCTGGAGCCACTGAGAGAAGTGAACATTACCGGAAAAGAAAGATGCAGGAGATACCTCAAAATGCAGGGGTTCACATTCTTCCATGGTAAAAATAACAATAACGTAATGTGAGGCAGCTCAGGCTGGAGAGTTGACCCACCCAGAAAGCCGTTCTTGGTTGTCCATGAACAATACAAACCCTGATGGTGCTAACCTCCTATGGCCTGTCTACCTCCTTGTGTGAGGCCTCCTCTACAAATGTAGTGATTGGGACCAGGTGGACCTTGTTCACTATGAGGTTCCCTGATTGGCCCAGGTAAACAGCCCCAACCAAGTAGTCAGTGAAGGCCACCTCAACCTAATCACTACAGCAATGTTGTTGGGCCCCAAAACCAGCAGGTAGGTGCATGTGACAATAGGAAAGTAGGGGGGAATGGCTCTTGACTGGGCCCTATTAGGAGTTGAATGGTCATGCTGTGGCTGGACAGGACATTGGTGAGTCCACTGTTGGAATATTGAGTACAGTTTTGGTCTCCCTCCTATTGGAAGGATGTTGTGAAATTTGAAAGGGTTCAATAAAGATTTACAAGGATCTTGCCAAGATTGGAGGGTTTGATCTACAAGGAGAGACTGAATAGGTTGGTGCTGTTTTTCCTGAAGCATTAGAAGTTGAGGGGTCACCTATAGAGATTTATAAGATCATGAGGGACATGGATAGGGTAAATCAACAAGATCTTTTCCCTGGTGGGGGGCGCGGGTGGTGAGTACGGAACTAGAGGGTATAGGTTTAGGGTGAGAGGGACATGCAGAGGGTGGTGCATGTATGGAATGAGCTGCCAGAAAAAGTGGTGGAGGCTGGTACAGTTACAACATTTAAAAGGCATCTAGATTGGTATATGAATTGGGCATGGGCCAAGTGCTGGCAAATGGAACTAGATTAGGTTAGGATATCTGGTCGGCATGAACAAGTTGGACTGAAGGGTCTGAGTCAATGACAATATAATTGAACGTGTTCCCTTCCCATTTCAATGGCACAGGCATATTGATGACGTCTAGCCTTTTATTTCAGTTTCTTTTAATGGAATGTGCAAATGGCAGCTGAGTTCACCTAAATCACGATACTTCAAATTAACTCATTATATGAATGGTACTTTGAAATAAAAGCAAAATACTGTGGGTAGTGGAAATCTGAATAAAAACAGGGAGTGCTAGAGAAACTCAATAGATCTGGTAGCATCTGTTGGGAAAAAGCATTCCTCTGATGCTGTGTCCAGTCTGACTCTTCTTCAGAACACTGAAATAGTCATCAGCAAAATGATAAGACACTCAATAAATACTAGGCTAGGCTTTCTGTTACTAGCATGTTTTGTTATTAAGTAGAATGAGATGAGTTACAAATTGGATTATCCCCAGGATTAGTGAGGAAAAAGTAATCACATCAAAATAAATATTTGCAGTTATATGTACCTTCCACAACCACAAGGTATCCCACACTTTACAGTCACTAAAGCAATTTTGGCATTTGTCACTGATGCAATGTAGCAAATATGGCAAATAATTTGTGCACAGCAACCTCCTAGAAGCAAATGGCAACCTCCAGATATAATGATTGAGGCATCGATATTGTACAGGACACTTGCTTTTTTATTAAAAATAGTGCAAAGGGATCATTTATGTCCACTTGTAAAAGGCAGATGGACTCTAAGAGAAACATTTTAACCAATAGACGGTTTCTCTGACAGTGTGAGTACTGCAGCAGAGTAGTAACCTACACCCCAAGTGGGAAGTGAGAATGCTACCAAAGAAACCACAGCTCAAAACTAATGATTTAAAATACAAGTTGATGACAATGACAATTTGTTTTGTAAATTCATAATTGATGAGCATTGATTTAAAAGCGTTTGGAAGTTAATCTTCTTGAATTAATCACCTTATTGATCATGACTTTCCCATTTTAGCACCAAAAACTGAGTGGAATACCACATGATGAAGGGGAAGAGAGCTTATTCCTGGAGAGACGTGAACGGCTGTGTCATGGAGAGGACAGACTCTGTCTCAGTGATCAAATGAACCAATTGACTCCAGGCAATATGCTTCATATTCCTCTGTCTTCCCATCTCTCCAGGTACTGCAGCACAATTATACGACGCTGGGGCAGATCTCGCACCTAAACACTTTCTGATTGAGCCACCTTCCTATATTCTTTGACCAGTATAAAAGAAGTAGTTGATATCTTTGGGGACCTGCTCATCATCAGTTACTAATTGTTCCGTGCTTGTCAAGAGTAATAAACTATATCACTGTCTTAATAAAAAATGTAGCATAAGCTCATCTGCACTGTGACTCTGTGACTCTATGTGTTCATTTATGTTAACTGTGTAAAGGAGATTCATCATAAGTAACTTCGACCAACTGTTAACAATGATGATCCAAATTAATTCATCCATGAGCTGCCATTGGCATTGAGTTATAATGCATGCAAACAGACCCCTTGGTCCAACTAGTCCATGCCAAACCTAATCCCAAACTAAAGTAGTCCAAAACTCATATGTGTATATACTACTTGTGGAGAAAAGGTCATAGCCTTCTGGGGTCAGGCTGTCACAATAATCACTACTTGCTCTCCGAAAATATATTAAAATAGCACTTTTCCTTCCAACATTCAAGCCACTGGCCAGAATGATGCCCAGGATTACAAATTAGGATGATGGAGGTTCTTGTAATTTCTATATTGTCTATTCTTGTAAAAAGATGTTTAAAGCAGCATGTTGGATCCTGCAGTTGGGTTATTTAAAGGGCCAGATATCTTGATGGCTTGTACATAACATGTTTTAAACTTTTCCAGCACAAGATCCCTGAAATGTCTTACTGTGTTTGGTTTTGGCATCTGCCAAAGACTATTTTTTTATACTCATGGGGATGACAGGGGAGTAGGTGACTTGCCTACTGAACAGGTTTGGGGATCGCAGTGTCAGTGTCTCTGAGTCAGAAATTACAAGAAGATAGAGCGGAAGTGGTGGAGAGAATAAGCTCTGCATCTTACTGCCATTGAATGTCAAGGTGGGGGAAGGCAGGGGCACTTTTCCTGATTGGATATTGTCTTTGTCAAGCAGTCGGATGGTGAGAATGTTACTTGCTGCTTATCAGCATAAGCTTGAATGTTATGCAGGTCTGGCTTTGTATGGATACAAACTGCTTCATTTTTGTAGGAGCTGTGAATAGTGCACAGGAGGGATCAAAACACTGAGGGAGAGAAATGGTTAACAACAACTAATATTTACAATAATTGAAGAGGGCGTTCAGCAGAATGCATAGCTCCACTACACTGTGATATCAACATTATTACACTGAAATAGAAGACATCTGTGGATACTAGAAATCTGAAACAAAATCAAAAAATCGCTGGAGAAACTCAGGATGCTTGGCAGCATCTGTGGAGAGAAAACACGCTAAATCTTTTAAGTTCAGCAAATCTTCTTCAGTGCTCTGAAGAGTTTCCCCTGCAATTTCTGTTTTATGTTTACAATTTGGATACCATCGGACTGTCATAATGGACTTGCTCTGCTTTTTCTTCACAGGTGCTGCCAGAACTGTTGAGTTTCTCCAGCAACTTCAGTTTTTGTTTCAACATTATTACAACTGTCCACATCTTTGTTAATGTTTTTGCTTTTGTGACTACAAAGCTCAAAAAAAGCTTTGTATGAAGAGCACCCTTTTTTTCAGGAGGCTTCAAGGCAATCTACATTTAACAACCTGCTTTGAAAACTCTGCTTATAGTTTGATAGCTGTGACAAATTTTATAAGAGTAGTTAAGTTAATCCTCATTATTCCACAAAAAAAATCACTTTATCTTATCTCCTAAAGTTAATAGATGAATTTTATACAAATAAATTCCAGGATCCAGATCGGTATCTTCACACCAATAAGTAAGTAGTTCTTCCCTAAGCAGTACCCTATTGGTGTACCAAGTTTTGTTGAAATCCATCCACTAAGTGGTAGATGCAGATACAGTTACAACATTTAAAAGATACTTGGATAGGTACACAATTAGGAAGTAGTTAGAATGATATGGGCCAAAATGGGAGTAGCTTAGTTTGGGAAACCTGGTTGGCACGGATGAGTTGGACCGAAAGGTCCGTTTCCATGCTGTACGACTCTATGACTCTATCTATGACTCATATGTTAGGTTTTGAAATATATTGCCAACAGACAGACCAACAAGCAGGGGAAAAAAAGTACTATCATCACACAATAAAAACAAACCACTGGAAATATTCAGCATATCTGATACCATCCAAGATGAGAGAAACAGAGTTAATGTGTCTCATTGATGACCGTTTCACATTTCCAACCATAAATCTTGAGAACTGGTTCTGATGCGATTGTAATAGAGGAGTCTCTAGTCAGAGGCACAGACAGATGTTTCTGTGGCAGGCAGCAAAACATCAGAATGGTGTGTTGCCTAACTGATGCCAGGATCAAGAATATTTCAGAGAAGTTGCAGAATGTTCTCAAAGGGTAGAGGGATTAGCAGGAGATTGTTGTACACATTGGAACTAACAACATAGGGAGGGATAAGAATGAAATTCTGAAGGGAGAAAACAGACAGTTAGGCAGGAAGTTAAAAAGGATGTCAAGGGTAGTAATATCTAGATTACTCCCAGTGTAACAAACTAATGGAGGTTGATGCTGAGGAGCTGTGCAGGGAGAAAGGTTCACATTTTTGGATTTTTGGAATCCCTTTTGGGATAGAAGTGAACTGCACAAGAAGGGCACATTGGACCTGAGTTCGAAAAGGACTAATATAGTGACAGGGAGGTTTGCTAGAACTGCTCGGGAGGATTAAAATAGTAAAGTAGCGTGTGGGACCCAGAGAAATAGTGAGAAAAGAGATCAATCTGACACTGGTACAGTTGAGAAAAGGAGTGAGTCAAACAGTCAGGGCAGGCAGGAACAGGGCAGAGAACAAAGTAGGACTGATAAATTAAACTGCATTTATTTCAACGCAAGAGGCCTGACAGAGAAGGCAAGTGAACTCAGGGCATAGTTAGGAACATGGGATTGGGTATCATGGTTCAGGGATGGACAGGACTGGTAGCTTAATGTTCCAGGATACAAATGCTACAGGAAGGATAGAAAGGGAGGCAAGACAGGAGGGGGACTGGCGTTTTTGATAAGGGATAGCATTATGGCTGTACTTAGGGAGAATATTCCTGGAAATACATCCAGGGAGGTTATTTGGGTGGAATTGAGAAATAAGAAAAGGATGAGCACCTGATTGAGATTATATTATAGACCCCCAATAGTCAGTGGGAAATTGAGAAATAAATTTGGAAGAAGATCTCAGTTATCTTTAAGAATAATAGGGTGGCAATGGATTTTAACTTGCCAAACATAAGCTGTGACTGCCATTGTGTTAAGGGTTTAGATGGAGAGGAATTTGTTAAGTGTTTGCAAGAACATTTTCTGATTCAATATGTGGATGTACCTAATCGAGAAGTTGCAAAACTTGACCTAATCTTGGGAAATAAGGCAGGGTATGTGACTGAGTTGCTTGTAGGGAAGCACTTTGGAGCCAGTGACCATAACCCTGTTAGATTTAAAATAATGATGGAAAAGGATAGACAGGATCTAAGAGTTAACGTTCTAAATTGGAGAATAACCAATTTTGACGGTATTTGGTAAGAATTTTCAAAAGTTGATTGGGGGCAAATGTTCACAGGTAAAAGGATGGCTGGAAAATGGGAAGCCTTCAAAATGAGACAGTAGTTTCCTGTTAGGGTGAAAGGCAAGGCTGGTAGGTATAGGAAATTCTGGATGGCTAGAGAAATTGAGGTTTTGGTTGATAAAAAGAAGGAAGCATATGTTAGGTACAGACAGGAGAGATCGAGTGAGTCCTATAAAGGCAGTAGGAATATAAGTAAGTGGGAAATCAGGAGGACAAAAAGAGGACATGAGATAGCTTTGGCTAATAGGATTAAGGAGAATCCAAAGGGAAGCTATAAATACATCAAGACCAAATGGGTAACTAGGGAGAGAATAGGCCCCACAAGATCTTCAAAGCAGCCTATGTGTGCAACCGTAGGAAATGAGGGAGAAACTGAATGAGTATTTTGCATTAGTGTTTACTGTGGTGAAGAGCCTGAAAGGTATAGAATGTGAACAAGTAGATAATGACACCTTGAAAAATGTCCATATTACAGGGGAGGAGGTGCCAGCTGTCTTAAAATATATAAAAGTGGATAAATCCCAAGGACCTGATCAGGTGTACCCTACAACTCTGTAGGAAGCTAGGGAAGTGATTGCTGATCCCCTTGCTAAAATATTTGTATCATCGATAGTCACAGGTGAGATGCCGGAAGACTGGAGGTTGGTTAATGTGGTGCCACTATTTAAGAAATGCTGTTAGGAAAAGCCAGGGAACTATGGACCAGTGAACCTGACATCAGTAGTGGATAAATGTTTGAATGCAATCCTGAGGGATAGGATTTACATGTATTTGGAAAAGCAAGATGGAGTAGGGATAGTCAACATGGCTTTGTGCGTGGGAAATTATGTCTCATGAACTTGATCAAGGTTTTTGAAGAAGTAAGGAAGAGGTTTGATGAGGGCAGAGTGTGGACATGATATATATGGCATTTGGTAATGTTCCTCATGGTAGACTGGTTAGCAAAGTTTGATCTCATGGAATACGGGGAGAACTATCCATTTGCATACAAAACTGGCTCCAAGGTAGGAGACTGCGGGTGGTGGTGGAGAGTTACTTTTCCGACTGGAGGCCTTTGACTAGGGTATGCCACAAGGATTGGTGCTGGGTCCACTGTTTTTCGTAATTTATGTAAATGATTTGGATGAGCATAAGAGGTATAGCTAGTAAGTTTGCATATGACACCAAAATTGGGGTGTGGTTGACAGAGAAGAAGGTTACCTCAGAGTATAATGGGATCTTGATCAGATGGGCCAATGGGCTGAGGAGTGGTAGATGAAGTTTAATTTACATAAATGTGAGGTGCTGCATTTTGGAAAGGCAAATCAAGCAGGAAATATACACTTAACGGTAAGGTCTTGGGGAGTGTTGCTGAACAAAGAGATCTTGGAGTGCAGGTTCATAGCTCCTTGAAAGTAGAATCACAGTTAGATAGGATAGTGAAGAAGGTGTTTGGTATGCTTTCCTTTATTGGTCAGAGTATTGAGTATGAGAGTTGGGAGGTCATGTTGCAGCCGTATTGGAAATTGGTTAGGCCACTTGTGGAATATTGTGTGCAATTCTGGTCTCCTTTTATAAGAAGGATGTTGTGAAACTTGAAAAGGGTACAGAAAAGATTTACAAGGATTTTGCCAGAGTTGGAGGATTTAAACTACAGGGAGAGGCTGAATAGGCTGGGAGCACCGCAGGCTGAGGGGTGACCTTATATAGGTTGATAAAATCATGAGGGACATGGATAGGGTAAATAGACAAAGTATGTTTTCCTGGGGTGAGTCCAGAACTAGAGGGTAAGGGAGAAAAATTTAAAAGGCATCTAAGAGGCGTCTATTTTCACGCAGAGGGTGGTGCATGTATAGAATGAGCTGCCTGGGAAGTGGCGGGGGCTAGTACAATTAGAGCATTTAAAATACCTCAGGATGGGTCATAGAGTCATAGAGATGTACAGCATGGAAACAAACCCTTCAGTCCAACCGGTCCATGCTGACCAAATATCCCAACCCAATCTAGTCCCACCTGCCAGCATCCGGCCCATATCCCCCCAAATCCTTTCTATTCATATACCCATCCAAATGCCTCTTAAATGTTGCAATTGTACCAGCCTCCACCACATCCTCTGGCAGCTCATTCCATACAAGTACCACCCTCTGCGTGAAAAGGTTGCCTCTTTTATATCTTTTATATCTCTTTTATATCTTTCCCCTCTCACCCTAAACCTGTTCTGGACTCGCCCCTCCCAGGGAAAAGACGTTGTCTATTTATCCTATCCATGCCCCTCATAATTTTGTAAACCTCTATAAGGTCACCCCTCAGCCTCTGACGCTCCAGGGAAAACAGCCTCAGCCTGTTCAGCCTCTCCCTGGCAACATCCTTGTATATCTTTTCTGAACCCTTTCAAGTATATGAATAGGAAGGGTTTAGATTGGGCTAAATGCTGAAACTGGGATTAAATTAGGTTAGGAGGGAGGAACCTTTGCAAGTCTGTGAGAGTGTTGTCCTGAGCTGGGGTAGGAGAAAGTGAGGACGGCAGATGCTGGAGATCAGAGCTGAAAATGTGTTGCTGGAAAAGTGCAGCAAGTCAGGCAGCATCCAAGGAGCAGGAGAATCGACGTTTCGGGCCAGAGCCCTTCTTCAGGAATGAGGAGACTGTGCCAAGCAGGCTAAGATAAAAGGTGGGGAGGAGGGACTTGGGGGAGAGGCGTTGGAAATGCAATAGGTGGAAGGAGGTCAAGGTGAGGGTGATAGGCCGGAGTGGGGGTGGGAGTGGAGAGGTCAGGAAGAAGATTGCAGTTTAGGAAGGTGGTGCGGAGTTCGAGGGTTGGGACTGAGACAAGGTGGGGGGAGGGGAATTGAGGAAACTGAAGAAATCTGAGTTCATCCCTTGTGGTTGGAGGGTTCCTAGGCGGAAGATGAGGCACTCTTCCTCCAGCCGTCTGATTGTTATGGTCTGGCGATGGAGGAGTCCAAGGACCTGCATGTTCTTGGTGGAGTGGGAGGGGGAGTTGTAGTGTTGAGCCACGGGGTGGTTGGGTTGGTTGGCACCCGATGTGGCCTCCCCTATATTGGTGAGACAGGCCGCCTACTTGCGGAACATTTCAGAGAACACCTCTGGGACACCTGGACCAACCAACTCCACACCCCATGGCTCAACACTTCAACTCCCCCTCCCACTCCACCAAGGACGTGCAGGTCCTTGGACTCCTCCATCGCCAGACTATAGCAACATGACGGCTGGATGAAGAGAGCCTCATCTTCCGCCTAGGAACCCTCTAACCACAAGGGATGAACTCAGATTTCTCCAGTTTCCTCATTTCCCCTCCCCCCACCTTGTCTCAGTCCCAACCCTCGAACTCAGCACCACCTTCCTAACCTGCAATCTTCTTCCTGACCTCTCCGCGCCCACCCCCACTCCCGCCTATCACCCTCACCTTAACTTCCTTCCACCTATCGCAATTCCAACACCCCTCCCCCAAGTCCCTCCTCCCTACCTTTTATCTTAGCCTGCTTGGCACACTTTTCTCATTCCTGAAGAAGGGCTCATGCCCAAAACGTCAATTCTCCTGCTCCTTGGATGCTGCCTGACCTGCTGCGCTTTTCCAGCAACACATTTTCAGCACTAAATTAGGTTAGGATATCTGGTCAGCATGGGCGAATTGGACCAAAGAGTCTGTTTCCATGCTCGACATCTCTATGACTTATGACTCTACGAATGGCCATCGATTTGAAATGTTAATCTTATTGCACTCTCCTTAGATGATCCTGCTAACAGGGCTACCAACCATTCTGGAAAAGCCAACAGGCATTGAAAGCAACCTAGAAATTTTAAAACAATAGAATTCCATTAATTGATTCCTAGCAACAAGAGTCTATTTTACTGATTGTGGTCAGAGGTAGCATTCCTCTGCAAGATGGCCTGGAATATATGTGCCACCATTGCACACATGTTCAGCCTGAACTTTCACTGCCTTTGCCTGCCTAGAAAATTCATAGCCACCAATCCAGTTCCAGCACAGCCTAGAAAGCTTTCATTGCTCCTGAAATCCTGACTGACAATCTTGTAAGGCCAAGTCTTTGGCTAAAAAGGGGCACTGCATCCTGCTTTGTTCCTGCCATTCCAAAACTCCAAATTGTTCAAATCCTTGGAATAACACATAGAATACATTTCACCTGAAAGAAATGATATCACCTTTGCTTCTGCTTCTCCTTTTGCATATCATTCCTTCTAGTTTATATTAAAATGTAATTGTTGGTTGCACAATGACTGGCACAATTTAGCACAATCTACGTACAATAATTGCTTTCAATGGGTCTGACATCCCTTGCATTGGGATAATGGATTATACAGGTCAATACAGTTCCTTGGGTTCAACATCTGAAAAGTTCTACATTGTTGATACAGCAGGACCTTTTCTTATTTTTTTTTCAGCATGCACAAATCTAAGTATTATTATGATCCGTGAGATAACAAATCCATCAGTTTTAGCACCAAATTGCATGGCTTTGCAAAGCAAAGATTTCAGACTGCAACCTTGGCCACATTCATTTTTGGTCAGAGCCAAGTAGACCTTATTCAGCAAGCTGCATCAGATGATTACTATCATCACCAGGCGGTATGAGTGAATTTTTAACAGGCCCACAAACTAGCATGTTCATTCTGTTGATTCAATGATAAAATAGGACCCCCAAGTAATGTAATCTCAAAGGCAAACTAAAGGTGATTCTGCAAGTTCTATGTCAATATAGGATGGCCAAATACATTTAGGTCACATGGGCTCAGGAAAAAAATACAAGAGATTGGTGCATGAATCTATATATTGGCATGATGTATATAATAAGAACATCAACCAGCTACTCAAATCGTGGGAAACATGTCAACTGCATCAACATCAACAATGACAGTATCGCTCCTTCCTCTTGAGATTCCTTACATGTCAAGGTGCAAGATCAAGATCTCTTTGAATATTATTCCCATATTCAAAGAAATAATTACATTTTTCGTCACTGACTACGTCACCAACTTCCCCTTTATGCAACAAATCAAAGATAGCTTTAGTGCAATGGTTTTGACATATTAAATGCCATATTTATTATATTTGATGTGGTTCAACAAATTGTGGTAGAAAAATGTGACGCTGGAAAAACACAGCAGGTCAGGCAGCAACCAAAGAGCAGGAGAATCAATGTTACAGGCATAAACCCTTCATCAGGATGCTGCCTGACCTGCTGTGCTTTTCCAGCGCCACAATGTTTGACTCTGATCTTCAACATTAGCAGTCCTCACTTTCTCCTAATCAACAAATTGTGCTTGACTAAAGTCCACAGTGCACTAATGTATCCTTCCAAGATGTGTAGGAAATGTGACTTTAAAAATATTATCTCTTCTCCTTTTCGCTCTCTGATGAAAGCCTGGCAAAATGCACTGTTTGTGCTGTAAAATCCATGATAGTCAAAAGTAAAGTGGCTTGCTAAGATTTTTAGTGGCTGTGCTAAACCTGCTTGCTACTTCTGCAATGAGTTTACTCTCAATAGCAGCTCTCATATTTGGAAGGCAGAGCGACTCAGTTTTTCTTACCCACACTCTCAGCTTCCAACCATATGTGTGTGATGAAAGAGAGAAGGGAATGGTATAAAGCATGATCAAAAAGCATCCAGGCAGTTTTTCCACTTGAACCAGGGCAGAATGTGAGAATTCAAGACTTTCGAACAAACACTTAGCTCAGTGGAAAGAGACTACAATTGTTTTGTGTAGCCTTCGCCATGTAATGCTGTAATGACAAATGGTTAAATTCTATGAATAAATAGGCAAACGTCTGAACAGCATGGAATCAACCATCAGTTACACAAGATCTATGACAAATCTACCGACACACCTATGACAAATGACATATATCCATTTGTGCTGCAAATGTGTTGCTGGTCAAAGCACAGCAGGCCAGGCAGCATCTCAGGAATAGAGAATTCGACGTTTCGAGCATAAGCCCTTCATCCATTTGTGAAGACACATATGGCAATGTAGAGCTACACGGCCAAGGCGTGAAATTTCCATTAGAGCATTGTCCAAATATGTAGAAATATTGTATCTATATGCGTTATTGTACTTGTTAACGGAAAAGGGTTCCAATTCTTAAACAAGAAAAGGTGCGGGATGTTATATAGATTTCAGATAGGAATGACGACAGTGATATAATATGACGTGCAACATCCAAGTACCGATTTCACCTTCAATCATTCTTTGTAAAAATGGAGTCAGTGTGTAATGCACAGTGTGTAAGACCAATAAGCACAGAACTCAGACTGTAGATGTCTGTGATAGCATAGCAATTTAAATCATTAGTATTGTCTTAACCAGAGGCCACTCTTCGTAACCTGTAACATGACTAACAAGTAAAACAGCACTTGTGCTTTATCATACTGACAGCGGGGCTTGACCCGTGAACCTGCAAAGTAACCTGGTAACACAGTTCTCATCCAGGAAAGCAAAAAAGCAGTTTATTGAAAACAAATTTGAAAGAGACAAGTCAAACGATATCTATTAGGAGAGAAAAATAATGTTGCTGAAGTTTAATTAGGAGTTGTCGACAATACTCGCGAAGTGCCTTCCAGCTGCTTCTGCATATATCAGATTTCCAGCCTCCAGATAGTTACATTTCCACAGCCCCGCCCCATCTGTGACGCATTAAACCAGCTGCTGCCTCCACGGAAGCTATGATGACGTCCGAGCTACCGCATGGACGTGACGGCACTCGACCAATCATCGCTCCCTATGTAAATACGGACCCGAGGGTCTTTCCAGATTGGCTGCCCCCGACCGGCCCGTTGTGACGTAATTGAGGGTGACAGTGGGTTTGAGGTCAGAGGGCGGAGCGGTTGCTGTGAGTAAACAGGTTGTGATGGGAGTGGGTGAATGTACCTGAACCTGGGTCCCGGGGCTAGGCCCACTGCATCTCCTGGGGAGTTGGGGAAAGCCCGGGCCTGTTGATGGCCTTCCTTCCCGGTCTGCGCTGCTGTCCAGGTCACTGCAGGAGAACTATTACAGCGGCGTGAAACAGTGTTGCGCAGTGTTAAGTCTCCAACGAAAGTATTGGAGTTGGGAAACCGGGTTGTTTGTGTTGGGGGTCACATGGCCCTCCAGGAAAATGTCTTGACTCGTGTTGACTGGTCCTGAGCCCAAAGCAAAGACTGTTTCCACTGAACTGAATCCTGTCTTATTTGATTCTCTTGCTCAGATGTGAGGCTCTTTAAGTTTTTAAACTGGGGTGTACGACGTTATCCTCAGTAATCGAATCGGTTTATGTTGAGCTGATTTGGCAGGTATTGATGGTCGGTAGTTCACACAAGTGTTAATAAAGAGCATTGAAGTTTTCAGCACTTTCAAGGATATTACCACAGGCTAGAGATTGAAAATAACTGTCTTATGTTTGTGTATTTTTGCTTCTAATATTCCATCTCCATTGATGAGCTGGGAGTTAGATTTCAAGGCTATGATATTGTGATAAGGTGGCTTATTTTCTTTGGTAACTCCAACTTGCAAGTTATTTCTTTGTTGTAATTGTGGCTAATGGATGTAGCTGGCTGCAGTTAGTAAATTACTTCTGTTCTACAGGTCAGTTTGGAGCAAATTATTTGTTTTGTGAATGTAGACCTCTGCTGTTAACCTTTTGACAAAGTAGGCCAAAAAAAAAGTTTGGCTTCTTGAAACGTGCAACGTTTGAGCACTTCAAATAGGTTGCAAGTTTAGGTTGGCTGGAGAGTTTACGACTGTAAGACCATAAGAATGAGGAACAGGAGTAGGCTGTTGGCCCCACGTGCCTGCCCTACCATTTAACAGGATCATAGCTGATCTGACGTCCTAATGTCCACTTTCCTGCCTTTCCATGTAACTCTTAGATTCTTGACTAATAAGGAAATTATCATATCTTGGCCTTAAATGTACACAAGGACTCTGTCTTCAGCTCTCTGGCAAGAAGATCCAAAGACATTTAACCCTCCAGATGAAATTCTTCCTCATGTCGGTCTTGAATTAGTACCCTTTTTATTCTGAGATTGTGTCTCCATTCCTAGACTCTCCCGTGAGGGGGAACAAGGTGACTCAGTGGTTAGCACTGCTGCCTCACCGCACCAGGGACCCGGGTTCAATTCCAGCCTCAGGCTATTGTCTGTGTGGAGTTTGCACATTCTCCCCCCACATCTGCGTGGGTTTCCTCTGGATGCTCTGGTTTCCTCCCACAGTCCAAAGATGTGTAGGTTAGGTGCATTAGTCAGGGGTAATATAAGGTAGGGGAATGGTTCTGGCTGGGTCACTCTTCAAAGGTCACTGTGGACTTGTTTGGCCAAATGACCTGTTTCACATTGTAGGGATTCGTCTATGATGATTTACCATATCAAACTCTGAAGAATTCTATATATTAATGAGATTACCTTTCAATCTTCTAAGTTAGCTGTAATTCCCCCTTCATGAAGCCATGCTGACTCTGCTTGATTTGATTATGAGCTTCCGAATGTGGTGTTATTACCCCCTTGCGGGGTATGAGTAGCATGGTCGCTCAGTAGTTAGCATTGCTATCTCTCAGTGCCTGGAACATGGGATTGATTCCAGCCCTGGGCAACTGTCTGTGGAGCTTGCAACCTTCTCCCAGGGTCTCTGTGGAATTCTGCCAGGTGCTCAGGTTTCCTTCCCACAGTCCAAGGATGTGCAGGTTAGGTGAATCGGCCATGCTACTTTGCCCATAGGGTACAGGGCTATGCAAGTGAGGTGGATTAACCATGGCAAATGCAGGGATAGGGTGATTCTAGGTGAGATGCTCTTTGGAGAGTCAGTGTGGACTCGATGGGACAAATAGCCTATTTCTGTGCTGTAAGGATTTTATGATCAATAATTGATTCCACCATTTTTTCAACAATAGTTTTGGGCGGCACGGTGGCACAGTGGTTAGCACTGCTGCCTCACAGCGCCTGTAGACCCGGGTTCAATTCCCGACTCAGGCGACTGACTGTGTGGAGTTTGCACGTTCTCCCCGTGTCTGCGTGGGTTTCCTCCGGGTGCTCCGGTTTCCTCCCACAGTCACAAAGATGTGCGGGTCAGGTGAATTGGCCAAGCTAAATTGCCCATAGTGTTAGGTAAGGGGTAAATGTAGGGGTATGGGTGGGTTGCGCTTCGGCGGGTCGGTGTGGACTTGTTGGGCCGAAGGGCCTGTTTCCACACTGTAAGTCTAATCTAAAAAAAATCTAAGTTATGAACCAAATCAGCTCATCGTTATCTGCTTTTAAATCGGGTTGTCACATTGACATTTTTCCAATTCCCTGTACTTCAGAACTTCTCCAGAATCCAAGGATTTCTGAAAAATTACAATTAATACAACTGCTGTCTCTGTTGCTTCTTTTAGGATTCTCAAATGCAAGCCAGTTATCTACTTTTAACCCATTAGTTTGTCTAATGCTATTTCTCTAGTGATGATGGAATATAATTCTACCAACATAATTATTTAGTATGAATGGAATGTTCAAAGTTTCTTTTATTGTCATCCTCACTTGTTTATTTTCTCAGTGTTCATATTTTCAGTACTCCTTTCCTGGATTCTGAATTTATTCCAGTCTTTCATGCTATCACTGACTTTTGCCCCGATATGCTTTATCTTTCAACTTCTGTACTGTTCTTAACTTCCTGAGTTAGCTGTGGTTGGTTTATCTTCGAATCTTTCCACCTGAGAGTCATGAAGTACCTCCTTTAAATGTATGTTGCTGCTTTCTTATCGTCTTTTCTGTTAATTTATCTACCCAGTTCACTTTTACTAATTCTATTCTCATTTCACTGTATTTAATTTGATTTAAATTAAACTGTTTTTTGACCCCAGTTTCTCTCACTTAACATGATAAACTTAATATTAAATTCTATGATCACTAATTCCGAGGGGATCTTTTACTTGGTCTCTTTTTAAATCTCCTCATCACCCATTACTAGATCAATAGATACCTTGCTTCTTAATTTGTTTCCAAGCAATATTGCTGTAAGAAACCATGCATTGTGCACCCTGAATTTGTTTGTGTAGTTACCTTTTCCAGCACAATTGACCCAATCAACATGAAGATTAAAGTCACCCACAATTATTGATCTATTCTTTTTGCATGCTCCTATTATTTGTTGATACACTCCCTTTCCTATAGCTTGCAATTGTTTGGGGTCTATACATCACTCCTACCAATGTCTTTCCCTTCCTGTTGTTTGTCTTCACCCAAATGGATCTACATCATCTGAGCTGAAATCATCTCTCTCAATTGTCCTCGTTTCATTTCTGAACAGTGCTACCCAACTACCTTTTCCTTCCCTCCCATCTCTTGGGAAGGTTAAATGTCCCTCAAATGTTAAGTTCTCAGTTTTGTTCTATTTGTATAACCATATTTCACAATGGCTTTGAGATTATATTCGTTCACCTCTTGAACTACCATATTACTTGAGGTCCTACCTTTCACAAGCCATTATACTTTACTTCAAAGTGGATGCTATATCTGTCATTAGCCATATTTAAAGAAGAGAAAGAAGAATGCTATCAGAGAGTAACTGATCATTCATCTTTTTTTCTGTTTGTGGTTCCAAACTGTTTACTGTGACTGTACATTTGCTTGCATAATTTAAAATTCTGTCACTTATTCAGTTCATTTTGAGTTTGGGAAGTTCTTAAACCATGAAATACGCTGTATAAATACAGATTGTTATCGAAGATTGTTATCCAATGGTTGCGATCTTATGCAACTCCTCATTGTTTCTAAAATGTGATTTTTCTACAATGCTTAGTGTTGGCTGTAATGAGATTACATCGCGAGCACCATTTTAAATGTTTGTGCTTTGGAAACAGTCTCCCCAATTCATGAATTGCATTACAGTGAACTTGTGTTATTGAAATGTGTTATAGCAGAACAATCTGAATGGATTTTTTTTTGGCTATTTGGAACTTTGCTGTTCTCAATCTGGGAATGACTTCCAAATAGTAATCTCGTTTTAAAATTTAAATCTAATATGCAACTGGCTAATTTACTTGTATTAACTGACCATGCTAATGTTGTTATTGTTCCTAGGTAGCTGAAAATGTGTTGCTGGAAAAGCGCAGCAGGTCAGGCAGCATCCAAGGAGCAGGAGAATCGACGTCTCGGGCATGAGCCCTTCTTCCTGAAGAAGGGCTCATGCCCGAAATGTCGATTCTCCTGCTCCTTGGATGCTGCCTGACCTGCTGTGCTTTTCCAGCAACACTTTCAGCTCTGATCTCCAGCATTTGCAGTCCTCACTTTTTCTCCTATTGTGCCTAGGTAGCCTGTATTAACATGCTGTGCCTTAGTGTAGGAATTGTTTCAATAAAGCTAAATTGATGAGTGCAGGATTCCTATTCTTCATTCCACTGGCATTCAGGAAGACTCCTTTTTAAAAAGTAAAGTGACAAAAATGTTGCATAATACATTTTATTTTTTAAAATAAAACTATTTTAAAATAACTGGGATGGATTACTAAGAGTAGCCTCATTTTTTTGGGGGGTTGGAGTAGCTTTAGGGTTTTGACGTTTTCCATTTGAAAGATTTAATGGATTACACAGTTTAACTGTGTTCCAGTTTGTTTGGGCAACCTGTCTGTGGAACAGGTGAGAGTGAGGTCTTAAATGAATATTTCTCATCTGTATTCACAGAGGAGAAAGACAATGTAGCTGGGGTAGTGAGGGTCTAGAACATATCAGTAAGGCTGTATTTGATGATGTAGCAGGTATGAAGGTACATAAATGCCCAGGGCCTGATAAAATTCTTCTGCTATAGAAGTAGGGGAGTAGATTGCCAGGCACCTAGTAAAGATATTTAATATTTCATTTGCCCGTGAAGTGCCAGGTGACTGGCGAATAGCTAATGAGGTTCCTCTTTTCAAAAGTGGTACAGTGGTGATAGGCCAGGTAATTACAGGCCAGTTAGTCTGATGTCAGTGGTAATCATGAGGAAAAAAATGAGGGATAGGGATAATCAACACTTGGAAAGGCAGGGATTGATCAGGGTGAGCAGTGTGGATTTGTTAGAGGGAGATCCTGTCTGACTAAATTTGAGTTTGTTATAAAAGTAGCGAAATATATTGGTGGTAATGCAGTTGGAGTGTTTTAAATGGACTTCACTAAGGTCTTTGACAAGGTCCAAATGGAAGGGTAGTCTAAAAGGTAAAAGCCCATGGGATCCCAGTTGGTAAACTGTATCCAAAATTGGCTTGGAAATAGGAGGTAAAGGGTGATGCTGGAGGGTTTTTATGATTGGAAGCCTGTGACCAGTAGTGTATCGCAGGGACTGTGGGACCCTTGCTGTTTATGCGTTGGATGTGAATTTAGAAGGTAAAATTTGTAAAGTAGCAGTGTTTTTGGAGGTGAGGAGGATGGTCTCAAGCTAAACTTTTGATCTTGATTAGCTGGTAAATTAGGCAGAGCAGCGGCAGATGGAATTATAATCCTGATGATAAGTGTGAGCATTTTGGTAGGTCCGGTAGGGAAGGATATACATAATGAAATTAGGTCCCGAGGAAGTACTCGGGAACAAGGGGACCTTGGTGTACAAGTCCATGGATCCCTGAAGGTGTCAGCACAGGTAGACAGTGATGAAGAAAGCATATGGAATGCTTGCCTTCATTAACTGGGGTGTAGAATATAGGAGTAAGGTACTACTTACCTTTTTAAATCCATGTTGACTGCCTAATTATTGTCAAAGCATCCTTTTATCGTGTTTAGAATTTTCCCAATGATTGACACTGGAGTATTGGGTTTGGTGGAAATCGGGTTACAGCATTATGAAACATTAGTTTGGTCACAGCTGGAATACTGTGTGCAGTTGTGGTCACCACATTATTGGAAGGACATGATTGTACTGGAGAGGTTACGGGGAGACTTACCAGGATTTTTGCCTGGGATGAAAAGTTTCAATTATGAGACTCAGGAAAAGCTGGGTTTGATTTTCCCTCGAATAAAGGATGTTGAGCAGGGATTTGATTGAGAAACACCCTTAAAATGCCAATATATGATGACAGTGGATCAAGTGCCAGGTAAATGGGATTGGGGTAGTTTGATGCTTGTTGGGTCAGCATAGACATGGTGGGCTGAAAGGTCTGTTTCTATGCTCTTATTCTGAACAGAGTTTATTCTACCATGCATTATTTATGGAATGTTTTGATAATTAAAAACCATCAAATGATTCATTTTGTTTTTAGCTGTTAAATGCACTTTATTAACATTCCTGATGTTTTTTTTAATTGCAGCAAATTAGTCGCCCAATTTGAAAAGGGGACAAAAGAAAATGTTGCAGTTGGCAGAGTTGGTGTACCTTCTAGTTTATTTGTGTACAGTATGGAATATGTTCATATCTTTCAGGTAAAATAAGCTTATATGCAGAGCCGAGTTTTGAGCTTGATTAGCCTTTTCAGTTGATGTAAAATGCTAAGCATACAGTATATTTTAAATTAAAACCTATTCAGAGCAATTTTTATGGTTGATTTTGGGTGATACTAAATACTCAATATGAAAAACCTCCCAAAAATAAATGAAACATCTCTGGACTAATGTCAATAAGGAACTGAAATGTATTAATTTTTTTTTTGAAAGGTAGTATTACAGGAATTGAAGGGACATAAAATAGATTGTTACCTGGACCTGATTATCCATGTCCCATAGGTGACTTTGGTAAAGGATGTGTTGGTGGTCAGCTTATAAAATTCTATAGCCTGGGGAATGATTCCAGCAGATTTGTGAGGTTGCAAATGTAACTAAATCCTTCAACAAAGGAAGGACAGAGAAAGCCGTTATTTACAAAAGGAAAAAGAGGACCAGTGTTTGGTCTTAGCTAGTCACACTATGACAATGATTTGGTTGTTAGAATTAAATGTACATCAAACTTTGTTTTAATTGGAACACTTGATAAACAGGCAAAAAATTGTATACCTAAAATCCGATGATCTACTGTGATGTCTGAGTGTTTATGCTGTAAATAAAGTAAAGTGATGCCTATACCACCCCCCCCCCCGATAATTTACTTACTGAATGGTTTTACATTCTTGCACCTAAAATCAATGTATTTACATAGATTTTTTGGGGGGCTATGTTGATGTCTCAAAGTTTCACTTGGTCAGGGTTTGCTGTGGTTATGCATACCTCTTGACTATCCAGAATATTTGATCACCTGGCATACTTTTGGTCCCATCGATGCTGCCTAATAAAAGGTGTGCTGTAATATTTCCAAGTTTACAGATGATAGGAGCTAGCTGAACATGCATGTTATGAAATAGATGCAAAGATGCTTCAAAGGAATATGGAGAGGTTAAGTGAGTGGGTAACATTGAGAGATGGAGTACCAGGTAGCAACATGAGAGATAGTAAAATATAGTGTCCAAATGGTGAAAGATTGGGAAGTGTTGAACTTCAAAGGGACTTGGATATCCTTGATCAGGCGGTACTGAGGATTAATGTGCAGGTACTGCAAGCAAGTCAAGAAAAATGGTATGTTGATCTTTATTACAAGAGGATTTTGAGGGTGGAAGTAACTAGGGCGGCACGGTGGTGCAGTGGTTAGCACTGTTGCCTCACAGCACCTGAGACCCGGGTTCAATTCCCAACTCAGGCGACTGACTGTGTGGAGCTTGCACATTCTCCCTGTTTTCTCTGGGTGCTCCGGTTTCCTCCCACAGGTGAATTGGCCATGCTAAATTGCTAGGTAAAGGGTAAATGTAGGGGTATGGGTGGGTTGTGCTTCGGTGGGTTGGTGTGGACTTGTTGGGCCGAAGGGCCTGTTTCCACACTGTATTCTAATATCTCACTGTAATTATATAGAGCTTTGAGATCACACTTACATATTGCGCACAACTATTCTCCTTGCCTACAGATTTATTTGTCATAGGAGTGTGAGGAAGAGTGACCAAGTTAATTCATGGGACAGAGGGATTATCTTATGAGGAAAGATTAAATAGGCTGGAGTTTTGGAAAATGAGGTAGCTTCATTCAAACATACAAAATTCTTAGAATGGTGATGAAGATATTTCCACTTGCTGCAGGGGATCTAGAGCTGAGAAGAATCTCTGAATAAGTGACTGCCCATTTAGGATTGAGAGGAATTTCTTCAGTAGAAGAGGGTGGTAAATCTTTGGAATTCTCTGAATTCTCATACAGCATTATGGAGCATAGCTGTTTGACTGAGATTGATGTTTTTTAATGTGAGGAAATCTATTGAGGGATTTGGGCTGCTGAAGAAAAAGTGTAAACTAGAAGATCGACCGATAAATGATGGAGTAGGCTTGAAGCAAGGAATAGTGTACTCCTATTTCATATGCTTTCACTAGACACACAGCCCTTTATTGCTCTGTGTCCTTGTAGGACATCTTCAGATAAATTTGAATTGGGCTTTTGCTAATTATAGTCCAATCTTTAGTGAGCCTGGCAATGGAAAGTGATGCATCATCCTCCGAATTGATGCAGCCTCTTGATTCTGCTGACTGTTAACATAGCTTGGGATGTTTTACTGTGTTCAAGATGCCACAGAAGTGGTTGTGGTGGTTGTTGTGGTGGTTTTTCACCCTCACCCTCACTTCTATAAATCAGAAAGCCATTGCCTGTGTCTATTATTAAATAACGGTATTATCCAGTTCATCTCAACTAAGGCAGAATCCTTTCTCTTGGGCTAGAAAAGGGAAATAGTCAAAACTTTGCTTAGTAATTTGTATTGGGTTAGCATGGAAAGATGACCTAAGTGTCAGCTATAAACAAGATGACTACAGTTCAAATCTTTCAATAAGTGTTGGCCTACTTACCTTTTTGGTGCAGTTTGTCACATGGATTTCTGGCCCAGAATCCTTCACAGCTGAAGCAGGTTACACAGGCTGTGCAAAGACTGCAACAGAATGGATCAGTCCTGAGACCATCCCCCTTTTTCAGCAAAACGTCATGTGTTTTAATAGTCCATTACGCTGTGAGGGTACTGAGTATATGTAGGTGTGACAGGCTGCTGAGGGAGTAGGGTGCATATGGGTGCCAGGTAAATTGGTGAGGGTTCGGGGTAAGTTGGGGCAGATTCGGGAAGGGTAGAATCAGACTTTTGTAATGTGGCAAATCTGCTAGGGTAGATTTGGATTAGATGGGATAATAAGGATTTGGTAAACTGTTTTTCTTGGAGAGGAGATTGAGAAGTTTACAAAGTCATAAGCGGTCTGGATGGAATGTTCCTGCTTGTAAAAGAATGGAGAATGAAAGGCTGCAGATTTTAAACATATTTGCTACATTTGCAATTCCATGTGGGGGGGAAAAACTTTGGTTCGGGAATGCACTGCCTTGAAGTGTGGTGGACGCAGTTTCAGTTGAGGCAATCAAGAAGGCATTGTTTCTATTTAAATAATCATCTAATGTGCAAGACTAATGGAGAAAGCAGGAGTATTTAGTTCATTTGGAAAGCTGTGTGGCCATAGTGCACCAAGTGGCCTCCAATGATTGTGATCCTTTTAGTATCTAGCAGAAGATGAATTTTGGAATTGATTTTATGACTATTATATATACCAATTTCAAAGGCCCTTTTAAAAAGTAAACAATAATTTTGTCTGAGCATAAGAATTTATTTTGTTCTACTAACTGCAAAGTATGTAGCCTGATTTAGAAAAGTGGAATAATGCATTTGGTCCTAATTTACCGACACAGGTTACTGATAATAAAATTCAGTTAAAATACTGAATAGAAACTTCAAAGACCATAGTGAGATTGCTGGCTCAAATTTTGAACTTTCCAACTGTTGCCATACAAACCTTTGAAATCTTTCAGCAAGCAAGATGCATAATCAATTCTTCATAATTGGTTGTTATCCTCTTTCAATATTTGTCACTAGTTCTAAATTGCATCACTTTTGGTCTATTACCAGTTTAAATTGCTCAAGTGTTGTGCATGATGAATTACTCGTGTCACTTTTATCAGAATATCTTGACTGCACAAAATTAAATATGAAAGAAAATGCAGTTTTAATTGGTCATAGAGATGTACAGCACAGAAACAGACTCATGGGTCCAACTAATCCTAATTGGTTTAATAATGTATACAATATTTACACCTTTGTATAATGCATTTATAAAGTTCATCTTAGTTAATTTTGTTTTTTTAATCTAAAATTGAGGAGTGCAGCGTAACAGCTTGTTTGTTTGTATAATTATAATTCAGTGAACTTGTTGTCTGTATCCTTCTAGAGCTTGTGATGCTGTGCCATTGCAATCAGAAAGGAATGCAAGTAAGTACTGAAATTATTAAGTTAACAAGTAGCAAAATTTACTGTAATTTTTGGAGAGAGCAAGGGGAAAAAAAAGGACAAGTCCTAACTGCCATTGAAACCAGTATAATGCAAGCATATAATGTTTTGACGACAAAAAATGTGTGTCAAATATGCATCCCTATTGATAGACATGTTATTAGTGAATTTTGAGAAGATTTGTAGCTCAGGTTTAGGTTTGCTGGCTGAGCTAGAAGGTTTTGTTTTCAGACATTTCATCACCATATGCGGTAACATCTGCAATGAGTCTCCGGATGAAGCACTGTGTTTGGATTTCCTTTGGTTGATGGTGTAATTTCCTGTTCTTTTTCTCAGGGGTTGGTAAATGGGATCTAAGTCAATGTGTTTGTGGATAGACTTCCAGTTGGAATGCCATGCTTCTAGGAATTTTCGTGCATGTCTCTGTTTGGCTTGTCCTCTGATGGATGTGTTGTTCCAGTCGAAATGGTGTCCTTCCTCATCCGTATGTAAGGATATTAGTGAGAGTGGGTCATATCTTTTTGTGGCTAGTTGTTCATGTATCCCGGTGGCTAGTTTTCTACCTGTTTGTCCAATGTAGTGTTTGTTACAGTTTTTGCAAGGTATTTTCTAGATGACATTCGTTTTGCTTGCTGTCTGTATAGGGTCTTTCAAGTTCATTAGCTATTGTTTTAGTGTGTTGGTGGGTTTGTGGGCTACCATGATGCCCAGGGGTTTGAGTTGTCTGGCAGTCATTTCTGAGATGCCTTTCACATAGTGGAGAATGGCTAGGGTTTCTGGACAAGTTTTGCCATCTTGTATGGGTTTGTTGCTGAGAAATTGGCGGACTGTGTTCATTGGATACCCATTCTTTTTTTAAAAACAGTGTATAGGTGATTTTTCTGTGTTGGCTCGTTGAAATAATGTTCTGATGCAGCTTCGTTTGTGGGTGTTGGGATGGCTGCTTCTGTAGTTTAATATTTGGTCCATATGTGTTTATTTTCCTGTCAATGCTGGTTTGAAGTTTTCCATTGACTGTTCACTCTACTGCGATATCTAGGAACGGCAGTTTGTTGTTTTTCTCCTCTTTAGTGAGTTTTATGCCAGTAAGGGTATTACTGATTGTCTTGAAAGTTTCCTTTAATTGGTTTTGTTTAGTAATGACAAAGGTGTCAACTATGTAGCGGACCCAAAGTTTGGGTTGGATGGTTGGCAGAGCTGTTTGTTCTAGACATTAGACAGTGACAAATACAGAAAATGAAAAAACTAGACCTACTAAAGAAACTAGACAAATTTACGCCAAATAACAACACTGACAGCACAGAAGCATGGATAAAAACTTATCTGACCGACCCTTAACAGACACTGAAAAAGCCGTGTTAGTAAGAGGATTAAATTACAACTTGCAGGATGCGAACAAGGAAGATTTCTGAGCAGCGTTAGAAACAATACTGAAAGACAACCAACTCTGGAAACCCAGCAAACCATCAGATAGACAGTGACACCAACATTAAGCAGGAAAAAGGAAGGAAGGAAACACACTCAATACATAAGAAAGGAAAACACTAGAAAGATTTTTAAAAAAATAACGTTTTTATTCTATCTGCAGACAAAGGATGCTTGACAGTTATTTTAAATCAAAGAGACTACATTGAGAAAATGAATGCACTACTTGCAGATACCAACACTTATCAACAAGTGATGATAGACCTGACCCCACACTAGAGAAGCGAATCACAGCCTTACTCAAAAAAACCTCAGCAATCTGGAGAAATAAATAAGACCAACTTCAAAAAAAAAGAAACCAGATGGATCTAACACACTATGCTTCTACGGATTACTCAAAATTCACAAACCAGGAGCCACGCTCACACCCATAGTCTCGCTACCTGGAACACCAACTTACTGATTGACTAAGAATCTATACCAAAGACTAAAATACTTAGGTGGAGTGGTGTGAGTCTTCTACTAAGAATTCCTGAAGACCATCAAAGACACCCAAGATGAGGATGAAATAATTGTCGTCTTTGATGTAACTGCCCTGTTCATATCCATCAACATCAACCTAGCAAAGGAAACACGGACTACACTATTAGAAGACCCAAAGACAACATACACCAAACACCATTGATCACCAAGGTCAATATCGTCAAGCTAGTGGACCTATGCCTTACCACCCACTTCACCTTCAACAACAAAACCTACAGACAAACCAAAGGAACCCTATGGGATCTCCGATATCAGGGTTCTTAGCATAGGCAGTAATGCAGAGACTTGAGCAAACAGCTCTGCCAACCATCCTACTCAAATTTTGGGTTCACGACATGGATGACACCTTTGTCATCACTAAACGAAACAAATTAGAGGAGACCTTCAAGACAATCAATAATACCCTTACTGGCATAACATTCACGAAAGAGGAGGAAAACAAAACAAACTGCCGTTCCTAGATGTCTCAGAGCGAACAGCCAATGGGAAACTTCAAACCAGCATCGACAGGAAAACAACACATACGGACCAAATATTAAACTACAGAAGCAATCATCCCAACACCCCCAAACTAAGCTGCATTAAAACATTTCACCGAGCCGTCACACACTGCAGCACAGAGGAAAATCACTTATGCAGTGTATTCAAAAAGAACGGGTACCCAATGAACACAGTCTGCTGATATCTCAGCAACTAACCCAAACAAGCAAACAAACATGTCCAGAAGCCCTAGCCATTCTCCCTTACGTCAAAGACATCTCAGAAATGACTGCCAGACTGCTCTGACCCCTTGGCATGATGGTAGCCCACAAACCCACCAACACACAAAAACAGCAGCTAATAAACTTGATAGACCCTGTATAGACAACAAGAACAGTTAATGTTGTCTACAAAATACCATGCAAGAACTGTATCAAACACTACATTGGATAAACAGGCAGAAAACTAGCCACCAAGGAACATTAAAATCAACTAGCCACAAAAAGACTACTATCCTTACTTACAGATGAGGAAGGACACCACTTCGACTGGGACGACACATCCATCAGAGGACAAGCCAAAACTACACGCACGAGAATTCCTGGAAGCATAGCATTTCAACCAGAACTCTATCAACAAACTTGACTTGGATCCCATTTAGCACCACCTGAGAAAAAGGACAATAAATGACATTACAGGAAATGACATCATACAACCCAAGGAAATGCAAACACATAAATAGAAAGTGAGCTATACCACTAGTGCTTTATCTGGAGACTCACTGAAGATGTTACCTCATATGGTGATGAAACGTCTGACAACAAACCTTCCAACTCAGCAAGCAAACTTATATCCATGTTTTATTATGTTTTCTTTCTTGAGAATGTTGGCAAGGACAACACTGAATATCGATTCCTAGTTGCTCTTGGTGGTGGTGAGCCAACAGTTGAAAAATGCTGAAGTTTGTGTTGAGAAGATATTCCTGTAGGGTAGCTCGATTAATTAAGTTGAGAATTTTAATTTAGCAATGATGCAGCAATTTTTATATATTTCTTCATCAATAAAAATGTTGATGTAATTTGCCTCCAATGAAGAAAATATATGAAGGTGCTTCAAAGGGACATTATAAACGAATAAAGCACTAATAGACCTGGACATTTACAGCGCAGGTCCATTTGGCCTGTGATATTTGCACTAGGCAACAAAGTTCTGATCCACTAATCCTGTTTTTCCAGCTTTGTCCTATTTGTCTTGGATCAAATTTAGCTATCTATCTAAATATTGCTTAAATGTTGTGAAAATTTCTGACTCAACTGCACTTTCAGGCAGTGAGTTCCAGACTCTGACCACCATCTGAGTGGAAAAAAAAATGTCCTCCACTCTCCATTTCACTTTCTACCTTTTGCCATAAATCTACATCCCTGGTTATTGACCCCTGTACTAGTGGAAAAAGTGCCATCTTATTTATCCTATTAATGCTCCTCATCTTATCAATCTATATCAGGTTCCTTTTCAGCCTTTTTCTACTCCAAGGCAAACAAGGTCAGCCTATCCAATCTTTCCACCTTGCTCAGACACTCCAGCCTGGGCAGAATCCTGGTAAACCTTCCCTGTATCCCCTCTACTGCAATCACATCACATTCTTCTGTAATGTGACCAGAATTGCATGCAATACTCCAGTTGTGATCTAAGCAGCATTTTCTATACACTTCCAATATGAACTCCTTGCTCTTGTATTCTATGCCTTGGCTAACAAAGGCAAGTATCCCCTACACCTTTTTAAACACTTTACCTACCTGCCCTGTTACCTTCTGGGATCAGTGGACATGTACTCAAGTCCTACTGGCCTCCAATGTTTTCCAGTGTCCTATTATTCATATAATCAGTCCCTTACAATTAGATTAGATTAGAC
This sequence comes from Hemiscyllium ocellatum, assembly GCF_020745735.1. Classification (NCBI taxonomy): domain Eukaryota; kingdom Metazoa; phylum Chordata; class Chondrichthyes; order Orectolobiformes; family Hemiscylliidae; genus Hemiscyllium; species Hemiscyllium ocellatum. The sequence goes on from NC_083402.1 coordinate 78,061,515, forward strand.
TTACAGTGTGGAAACAGGCCCTTCGGCCCAACAAGTCCACACCGACCCGCCGAAGCGCAACCCACCCATACCCCTACATTTACCCCTTACCTAACACTATGGGCAATTTAGCTTGGCCAATTCACCTGACCCGCACATCTTTGGACTGTGGGAGGAAACCGGAGCACCCGGAGGAAACCCACGCAGACACGGGGAGAACGTGCAAACTCCACACAGTCAGTCGCCTGAGGCGGGAATTGAACCCGGGTCTACAGGCGCTGTGAGGCAGCAGTGCTAACCACTGTGTGCCACCGTGCCGCCCACAAATTCTTTTGTTTAACTTCCCCAGCACTGAAGTTAGACTGACTTAAATTTGAAAATTTCTGCTGTGGCCCTGATATCTCCTCCCTCAACAGCCTGGGATACCTCTCATTTGGGCCTGCTGTTTTATCCATTTTTAAGGCTGATAAGTACAATAGTACTTTGTGTTCATTTTTTTCTGATATCTCATGGTCTCTGCCCTGATGTCTTTACTTGTGTCTTTTTTTCATTGTGAAGACTTCCTCAAAGTCTAAATTGAGATCCGTGCCCATGACTTCTCCACTGATTAACTCTAACTCTATGGTACCTAAAGGACTCTAGCGTTTCCCTAGTTCTCTTGCTCTATATCTGTTTGGAAAAACCTCTTTTTTGGATTTCCATTTTTTTTTCATGCTTTTTCATCTTTTGCTTTCCTAATTTCAAATTTAAGTTTCACCCCTCTGCATTCTTATGCTGCTCCAGGGACTCTATTAACCCCCCTAGTAGCCGGCATAAACTCCTTTGTTTCTGCTAGTGATCACCTGTGAGTCTTTGACATCTAGGATTCTCTTGCGTTAGTTCCATCTTTTGTCTTTAGGTATAAATATATTTAACCTGTAGAACATAAAACAGTACAGCACAGGAATGGGCCCTTTTGTCTCACTATGTTGTGCAGAACATGATGCCAAGTTAAACTAAAACTTGCCCCTCCCATCTCCCTTGAACTTCGCCCTCTACCTTAAATACACAACCTCTAGTATCACACATTGTGGGGACAAAGATACTGACTATCAATCCTATCTGTGCATCTCATAATTTTATAAACTTCTGTCAGGTCTGCCCTTAGTCTCTGCTGCTCCAGAAAAAACCAATTTGTCCAGCCTCTCCTGTATAACTCATACCCTCTTATCGAGTCAGCATCCTGGTAAACCTCTTCTGCACCCTCTCCAAAGCCTCCACATCCAGTAGTATGGTGACCAGAATTGAACACATTACTCTGTGTGCCTAACTAAAGTCTTTATAAAACTGCAACATCACTTCCTGATTCTTGTACTCAGTGCCAATACCAATAAAGGCAAACATGCCATATGCCTTCTTTACCACCCTATCTACTTGTAGGCCATTTTTAGGAGCTATGGACTAGGACCCCAAGTTCCATTTGTACATCCATGCTGTTCAGTGTTGTACCATTAACTGTATATATTTTCTTTAACATTTGATCTCAAAGTGCAGCACCTCACACTTATCTAGAATAAACTCCATCTGCCATTTCTTTGCCCATATCTACAACTGATCTATATCCCACTGTATCCTTTGACAACTTTCTACACTATCCACAACAGCACTGATCTTTGTGTGGACTGCAAACTTACTAACCCACCCATCTATGTTTTCATCCAAGTCATTGATAAATAAAACCAACTGCAGAGGTCCAAGTTTGGATCCCTGTGAAACACCTCTAGTCACTGACCTCCAGCCACTAAAACACCCTCCTCCACCTCCGCCTCTCTTTTCCCCCACCCCCCCCCCCCCAACCCCACTACCCTCTGTCTCCCATCAGCATGCCGATTCTGAATTGAAACTGCCAAGTCACCGAGGATCCCATGTATCTTGAACTTCTGGGTGGGCCTACAAAGAGGAACCTTGTTGAAAGCCTTACTAAAACCATGAAAACCACATCCACTGCTTCACCCTTGTCACCTCCTCAAAAATATCAATCAAGATGGTAAGACATGAGCTACCCTGCAAAAAGCCATGCTGACTGTCCCTAATTGGGCCATGTTTATCCAAATGTGCATTAATCCCATTCTTAGGAATCATCTCCAGTAGATTCCCAACTGACAATATGAGACTCACTGGTCTATAATTTCCTGGATTATCCCTATTTCTGTTCTTGAACAGGCATACTTTAGCATTTCCTCCTCAAATGTTTTGGATGACAACCTGCAAATGCAGTGTTCTTGTGAACTTGGTGCTCTTAATAGAGCTTTTGGAGACGTCTTGACAAACTGTTGCAGTGCATGCTGTAGATGATTTGAATTGCAACCATAGTCTCTCCAGCAATTTCACATTGTATTTTCACATGTGCTGCTTTATCCTGGATGGTGTCCTTTTTTAAATAACATTTGAAGGCAAATAAGTGCAGCTCCAATGACATTATAACAGACTGACATCACACTCTGATCTATGCCTTTTAAAAGTCAGGAATTCACCACTTGGAAAGATGAACAACAAATATAAGGGAGCAAAGTAACCTGAACTTCCAGCCAAGTTGCCAAACTTGTACATTTTTGATCAAAATCCTGGAACTTCTTACTAAATGCATTGTGGGAGAACTTTCACCACAGACTTAAGTAAATGCCCTTGATCATCTTGTAGGCTGTTGGAAATGGGTAATAAATACTGGCCTTAGCATTGGTACTCACATCTTTAAACTTTTTAAGGTTTGCTTTTTTGAATGTATTGATCTTTATGATTGAGGTTTTGACTGGTGAAATAATTCAAGATCATGTGCTTTTTGATGTACAACAGCATGTCAAAACAATTGCACCTGAAATAAATAGAACTTTAATGATATGGTTTGGATTTAATATTAAAATACTAATGTGGACTGATCAATTATGTTAGCTGATATTTTTTTGAAAAAATATAATTCACTTACTCTGATCTTGATCACAAGAAATTACAGTGGAATAATGTAGATTTTCTCCCAAATTGAGGGCATGCTTATCTGCAAGCTTTTTTAAAAAAAAGCACTTTGTTTCCAGACTACATATTTGAAAATGTTAAAAAAGCACTTCAAAAACCATAGCGCTCCGTATAAAGGTTGCTTTGTGGAATAGTGTTGCCTCCAAACTTTAGATCCTTTTTTGACCATGTCCAGTGATTAAATGAGTTTTCTTCAAAATACAACAGTTCTAATTGCACAGGGCAAACAGAAGCAAGGACAAGGATTTCTCAGGCAGTTTGCAGTCTGCCTTAATTTTGAGATGCAATAAGAAGGCAAGTCACCTACAGCCACTTCATGTAGAAATCTCACGTTCATCTGAACAACTGAAGTTGTTTCTCTTTTCTACATGGGAATCAGTAAACATTTTTTTAAAAATCCAAGCATGAAGATAAGAGACACTGTGAAAAAGTATGATTCTGAGCTATAAACTGGTCATTTGAGATGATTGGACATAAAGGAGCAATTGTGAATGATCCTTAAGTGTTTAATGCTAATGTATACCGTGCGATAATAAAAATGTGCTATTTAGCTTGTAGGCTACAAATCTGTTGATTTTCTATTCCTAAAAGGCAAGACTGGAGTTATTTTGTTCAAAAGCCATTTATTCATCCTGAGTCATGCATCTATTGATGAAAGAAAATGTTCTTTACTATCAGTTCATTGGAGTCCTATGCTAGTCATTTGTGGATGAACAATCTAAATTCAGTTGTTATATTTTCCTGCTCCTTCTGGAAAAAAGTACTTGATGTCTGCTTTGTGCCTTATTCCAATATTCTCCAGGCACTAGATACCTGACATTGGAAATCACAGATACAGATAGTTCAATATCTTAAAATGTAGCTGTGCTGGTTCACTTGGTATTTTGTACCAATGAACTGGCCCAAAACAGCATGTTTACTTTGTAGAATTTTATAATATAACTGTGATTATTTTTTTAAAAATCAAAATTCATTTTGAGGGGGGAGAAATGGCTCGTAAAAGTAATATGATGTTGTAAGGCTTGATTTATTAATTTTACATTTTTTAAAATTTATGATTAAACAGCAAGTATTTCGCAATCAAGGCCTTGCTGGGAAAAAGAAGAATTCAGCATTATAAAAGAATGCACTGCATGTCGTGATTATGAAAAGGTACTGTGTGCATGTAATTATAGAGTTTATTTTAAAAGTTGCAAAATTGTTAAGTTATAGAGTCATACATATGTATAGCATGGAAACAGACACTTGGGTCCAACTCAGCATGCTGATCAGATATCCAGTTAAATCTAGTCCCAATTGCCAACACGTGGCGCACATCCCTCTTAAACCCTTTCTAATCATAAACCTATCCAGATGCCTTTTAAATGTTGTAATTGTACTAGCGTCCTCCACTTCGTCTGGTGGCTCATTCTTAATGCACTGCCTCTGTGGAAAAGGTTGCCATTGACCTCCCTTTTTATATCTTTCCCCTCTCACATTAAGCCTGTGTCTTTTTAGTTTTTGACTCTTTCCCCTTTATTGGTCAGTGAATGGAGTATAGGAGTTGGTTTATGTTGAGGGCTGTACAGGACCATTGCAATAGTACATGCACTATGGTCTCTCAGCTGAAAGAAAGATGTTGTGAAACTCGAAAGGGTTCAGAAAAGATTTACAAGGATTTTGCCCAGGGTTGGCTGTATAGGCTGGGGCTGTTTTCCCTTGAGCATCGGAGGCTGAGGGGTGACCTTAGAAAATTATAAAATCAAGAGCAGGGAAAGAGTAAATAGCCTAAGTCTTTTCCCCAGGATGGGGAGTCCAAATTTAGAAGGAATAGATTTAAGGTGAGAGGGGAAAGATTTAAAAGGGATATAAGGGGCAACCTTTTCATGCAGAAGGTGGTGTGTGTATGGAATGATCTGCTGGGGGAAGGGGTGGTGGCTACTAAATTTACATTAATTTTAAAGACTTCTGGATGGTTAAATGAATAGGAAGGGGTTAGAGGGATATGGGCCAAGTGCTGACAAATGGGACTAGATTAGTTTAGGATATCTGGTCGGCATGGACAAGTTGGACCCAAAAGCTCTGTTTCTGTGCTGTACATCTAACACTATATGAATTATGAATAGGAGTAGTCCATTTGACCACTTGAGCCTGTTCTGCTATTTAATGATATCATGGCTGATGTGGCAGTGACCTCAACTCTACTTTTATATCAACGCACATTGAAGATCAAGATGAGGAATTTCTTGAGGGTAGTGAATCTGTGAACTTGTTTACTGTAGAGGGCTGTCAAAGGTGGGGCATTATTCAAGCCTGAGAGGTAGAATTTTAAGCAGTAAGGCAGTTGGAGTAAGGGGAAAAGGCAAGAATGTGGAGTTCAGGATTATTAGATCAGCATGATCTTGCTGAATCATGAAGAGGACTCAATGGGCCGAACAGACTCCTGCTCTTGAATCCTATTGTCTTATGGTAACCCCTGATTCACTTTAACTTCCTAGTTAGTCAAGAATCTATCTATCTGTTCCTTGAAAAGTTTATTACCCTGTCTTCCTCTCTGAGGGTGTAAGTTCACCATATTCATGACCCGCAGAGAAAAATTCTTTGTCTACTTAAAATGGAAAATACTTTTTTAATGTGAGCCCTAGTTCTGTCTCTTTCCAAGATAGAAACTTTCTTTTTGCATCTCTCATGTTAAGTCTGCTCAAAATCTTGGATTTTTCTGTAAGATTAGCTCTTATTCTTCTAAACTTCAACCTGCTCAATTTCCTCAAGTTCTTCATCCCTGGCATCTCAAGTGAACAGCATTTAATGCAATTATGCCCTTTCTAAATAAGGAACCCAAATTGAACATGGCACTCAGAATTTGGTCTCATCAGTGCTGTGACTTGTAGCAAAACATTGACTCTCTTTATGTACCCCTTGCAGTAAAATCCTTTCTTTATAAGGAAAGGTCGTCCCTGCAAATTAACTTTGTGCTTCAAATACCAGGACACAAATCTCTTAGAGGCTTGCAATATTTCTTAATTTACTAATGTGCATTTTAGATTTTTCATGCGAAAGTGGATGAGTTCACATTTGCCTACATTGTACTCAATGTGCCAAAGTGTTGCCCACTTATTTAACTATATCTCTTCTGACACCTTCCTCTTTATTTGTACTAATACTACATGTTCTTCAGACAATGAGACAAAAATTGCATAGTGTTCCAGGTGTGGTCTTAGCAAGGCACTGTACAATTGCAGCTTCTGCACTTGAATCCTCTCATTATGAAGGTTAATGTATCATTCACTTGTTACACCTACATCTTGCTTTTCACAATTGGTGTAGAAGGGCACCCAGGTTCCATTTTGCACCTCCCTCTTTACCAATCTATTTATCTTAGATACTGTGTATAGGTCAAGTTTTGAAGACTGTTCTCTTCAGCTGAAATTAGGAGATCACCTTTTTCACAAGGTATTGTTTGAGGGAATGAAATTCATGCTGGGCATGAGCCAAAAAATGGACAAACAAGCTAGATCTCTCTAAAATAAACAACAAAAGGAAAAAGAATTATGGCCATTATTGAATATTTATCTACAAAGTAACTGTCTCCATTCTGCCTTCTAGGGTAGAACGGTTCTGTCATACCATCTTCCACTTACCAGTATCATAAAATGCACGTAGGTCTACACATATGTATAAATGTTAACAGGCATACCGGCAGGTGGTCAGGCCATCTACTGGAGGTATTTGTACAACACGCAATTTCGTAAAATTAAAAAGAGGAGCAGTAAAAACAAAGAAACTGGTATTTTATTTACAAGAAAACACATGAAACTATTAATATGCAATAAACACTTTACATCAAAAAACTCTTCTCACCATATATCTCAAATATTATGGGACAACTGCTTAAAAGAAAAAATACAAGCAAAAGATCATTAGAATTCTTAAAATTAACTGCCCTCATCAGTTACACCACTGAATACTTCATTCCAGTTATCTGGGTCCAGGATATTGTCATATGGATCATCTTCTTCTGCACTCTCAAGGGAATCATCAATTGATTTGTCATCACTTCCATCTGACCATAAATAGTCATCCTCTATACCATTTAAAGCATTAGAAATTCCACATTTTTGAAGGCTTTGACAATTTCAGTTTTCATCTCCTTTCAGGACTCCACAATCCACTCACATGCAGTTGCAAGTAATTTCTTCCCTCTTCTTGCATCCAAGTATCCCATTTCTTCCATACTATGTCCTTAAAAGGTTTATTGATGCTAACATCCAGTGGCTGCACCATGCTTGGAAGGCCTGCAGGAATCATTGTAATGTCAGGATTGTTATCTCAAAGTTCACGGGTGACACTTTCCACTCTGTGATCTGAACATATCCCAAATCGGTAGGCTTTATTCCTTTCTAGGTTTACCTGGTCGCATATTCCAGACCTCTTTAATCCAAGTCTTGCAGCCACCTTCTTCTTCCACCCTTTTTGATGATGAGGACAACAATGCCTTTTGGGAATTTCTGTTTTGGGCAGAGTTTTCCACTTAAAAATCACCATAGGCTTTAACTTTGTTCCATCTGCCATACAACCATGTACCACAGTGAATCAACTCCTTTCATGAGCAGTTGTCTTAACTAAAATTGTTTTGGCTCCAATCTTATCCAAAGTTCTGTTCCCTGACATATCAAAGGTCGTTGGGGTTTTGTCCATATTGCTGATACATGAGAGCCTGTGCCCATTTTTCTTCCGACTTCTAACTACAAACCCTATTAACTTGTTAAGTTCTGCTGGTAGACGTTGGACAATTTTGGTTTTCTGTCAAAGCACTAAATCATACCTTTTCATAAACCTACTGCACCATCCAGCACTGGCTTGGAAATAGTCATAGAGTCATAGAGATGTACAGCATGGAAACAGACCCTTCGGTTCAACACGTCCTTGCCGACCAGATATCCCACCTAACCTAGTCCCATCTGCCAGCACCCGGCCCATATCCCTAAAAACCCTTCCTTTTCATATACACATCCAATTGCCTTTTAAATGTTACAATTGTACCAGCCTCCACCACTTCCTCTGGCAGCTCATTCCATAAACGTACCACCCTCTGTGTGGAAAAAGTTGCCCCTAAGTGGGCGGCACGGTGGCACAGTGGTTAGCACTGCTACCTCACAGCGCCTGAGACCCGGGTTCAATTCCCGACTCAGGCGACAGACTGTGTGGAGTTTGCACGTTCTCCCTGTGTCTGCGTGGGTTTCCTCCGGGTGCTCGGGTTTCCTCCCACAGTCGAAAGATGTGTAGGTCAGGTGAATTGGCCATGCTAAATTGCCCGTAGTGTTAGGTAAGGGGTAAATGTAAGGGTATGGGTGGGTTGCGATTCGGCGGGTCGGTGTGGACTTGTTGGGCCGAAGGGCCTGTTTCCACACTGTAAGTAATCTAATCTAATCTAAAGATCTCTTTTATAGCTTTCCCCTCTCACCCTAAACATATGCCCTCTAGTTCTGGACTCCGACCCCAGGGAAAAGACTTTGTCTATTCATCCTATCCATGCCCCTCATAATTTTGTAAATCTCTGAGGTCACCCCTCAGCCTCTGAAGCTCCAGGGAAAACAGCCCCATCCTGTTCAGCCTCTCTCTATAGCTCAAATTCTCCAACCCTGGCAACATCCTCGTGAATCTTTTCTGAACCCTTTCAAGTTTCACGTCCTTCCTATCGGAAAGATGTTAACAGAATTGCACACAATCATTGAATCCATCTTTTTTGTTTTTTGCTTCGTTTTTGGCACATATTCTTATACATAGTCGAGTGACTATGCTTTCATTCTGATGACACATAATTACTCAGTCAGCAATCTTTTCTTCTAGTTGTGGCCTCTTATTTAGCTTTCCTTGGTTGGCATTCTTCTGTTTAGGCATAACCTTTAACTGTGAGCTTTTTTCCTCCAATCTCCAACATGTTTTTCGGAAACGCAGAACTCTCTTGCAGCTACACTATTGTTCTTCTCTGCAACTTCAATAACTTTTAAACTGTACTATATACTTATTTCTTTGTGATGCCATTTTGTCAGAAACATTTGGGGCTTTTGGAGTAAGTTCAGAATACAACTGTACATGACACCTACTTCTATGAAACTGAGGCAACAGCGGGAAGACCAGTTCGAGGGCTGCCATATGGTACCGTAGATATTTGCATGCACACGTCAAATATGTATGTAAATATAACAAATATATACAGAATATATATAGTTATCAACATTCCGTTTCACAATTTTCAAATTGTGTTACGCAAATATATACTGTGCGTAACGTGATGATGCAGATATTGCATTTGAATCAAAATGTGCAAATCATGCCCTTTTAAGGCGGCATATATGGTTAGGAAGAGACCCCTGAAAAACTAGGGTTGACTTATATGCAAAGTATATGCAAAGTACCAGACTTTTTGGCCAGAAATAAGGGGTTGACTTGTACATGAGATTGACCAATACACAAGTATAAACAGTAATATAGAATCTGTCACATAGCTTGTATTGATATACATGATGTGGAGGTGCTGGTGTTGGACTGGAGTGTACAAAGTTTAAAAATCTCAACACCAGGTTATTGTAGTACTAGGAAAATAGTACTTCCAAATAAACCTTTTGGACTATAACCTGGTGTTTTGTTTTTTTTTTAAAACCTTGATGTAGTTAACTGTCTATGTAGCCTTTTATGTTTTAACACATACTCCTGATCATAATTTGATACTGTTATTGAATAACTTATTTTCGAATCTTTTGCAGACTGTGCATGTAGAATGTACATCTACTGGATTTGTTGAAGAAGTAAAGTGTGTAACAGACCAAAGGTTTAGGAGGTAAGGTGAATTCAATCCAATAGAACTTTGTTGTTATTAAGAAAGTGTTGTTGACATTGGAAAAGTCAGTTTAATCTGTAAACACTAAATTACCTTAGGAAGAAAAATAATCAGCACATCTATTTAATAGCTGGATAAATTCAGAAACAAAAATTTGCATTTCTATTTCTTATACTTCACTTGTAACTTTGACTTCTCCATTGAATTGCTTGAAATCTTTAACATTCTATGCACACCCATGTATGAACACTCACTCGGTCTCTTTTTAATGTTGTCTCTTGCATACATTTCGCATAGCTTGAGATCATGTAGTTGGGTGTCTCTAAATCTAACTACACATGGTCCTTTTTTTTGATAGGTGCTCAGATACATTGCATTTATTCGGGATCTCCAATAACATTGGAGAGGGCTGATGATAATGGAGATTGTTGCCCTTTTGAAAAGACATGGGGACAGAAACTCAGTTTAGATTTTAGGATACAGAGATTGCAAATTTAGTGTGATGAGATATGTGTAATTTTTGTTTCAGAATTTGGGAATTTAAACTCATGGCACGTGGCTGTTCATCTAATTTTGTGAATTGGGTTTAATAATTAACTGGATCAGTCTTTTCGAAACCATGGTTTTAAAGCAGTATGTACCTCTCAATATTATTGAAATTTACTTTATTATCGGGTTTTATATTGGGGAAAGAAAACATGCAAACCTTAAAGCAAGCTAATGTCTTTTAATGATCAAAGATTGATTTTTAGCTGAGAAAAACTCAGATTGGAAAGCTTTTAGGTATTTCAAAGGAGACCTCGTGGAAGTCGGATACAAGTATAGTTTCTGGCAGAAAAGTTGACTTGTTCAGAGCAGTTAGGGAAATAAGTTACCTTTGTGAAATAATTTAGTTACTTAAACTTCAAGATCAGGAGTATTTGGTTAGAAATCTGCATTGATAATTTCAGAAACTGAGCAAGTCTAAGCGCTCATTTGAGAGTATGCTCGAGGGGAAGATCTCCCAAGCTTGAGAGGCTGGAACTGAAGAGACAGTTAAATCAAAATCTACAGATTTGATAGGGAAGGGATTTCTCCGCACTTTGATTTAACTATGAAGTTATGATTTTGGGAAGTCGATGGGATTATATTTGTTCATGTGTTTTTGAAACAACTTTAAATGGTTATATTTAGCTTATTTTGATGATTTCCTTTGTACAATAAATTTTGTTTGCAAAAACATGCAGCCATGTTCTAATTTTTGAATAAATGATTGCCTTTACAAATTTCCAAAAAAAACCTTATCAAATCAAATTTAGTTGTTGGATCTGGTTTGTTCAATAATAATATCAACTAGATTTATAAGATTAATCTTGGGTTTTAATTTTATTACATCTTGTATAATCTAAATGTATTCACAGATGACTTTTTACTTCCCTCCTAATGTATGTATCTCCACATATATTTGCACTTGAGGATTATGCAGAATGCACTGCACAAAACCAGGCCTTTTAACTTTTGAACCATCTCAACAGTAGAAGTATTAAATCTCCACTCCATCCTCCTCATTGCTGTTGTTTACCTCATCCTCTACAGCTAATTCAATTACTTTTTCCCATTTTAAGTACTTAACTCTCTTCTCTTTGAATACATCTATACTATCCATGTCAATGATGCTTCCCCACTTGTGGTAGAAAATTTTGCATTCCCTTCATTTTTAGGTAAAGGTTGTTCGATTAATTCTTTAGTGGATTTATTAGCAACTACCTTGCATTTATAAGCTTTGTTTTGAATTCTCAAGTGGAAGCAACATCACTATATCTACCAATCCATTTGTAACTTTGAATGTCTAAAATTTATTGGTGAGACAATTAATAGATTTTTCACAAACTGTTCTAGTCCAGTTAGAATACTGGCATCTACCCAATATGTGGAAAATCGCCCAGATGTGTCTTGTACATGAAAAGCAGGACAAATCCAACCCCACCAATTACCTCCCCATCAGTTGACACTCTACCATCAGTAAAAGTAATGAAAGCGCTATCAACCTGTTTAGCAATAACCTCCATAACATGCAGTTTGGGTTCTGCCAGGGCCTAATGCCGTTGCAGCCTTTAATCAAACATGGACAAAACAGCAGAAATTCAGAGGTGAGGTAAAAGTGCCAGCCCTACATCATGGCTGCATTTGACCAAGTGAGACATCAAGGAACCCTAGCAAAACTGGAATCAGTGTTTATCAGGGGCAAACTCAGATGGTTGAAACCATACCTGACAAGTAGGAAGATAGCTGTGGTTGTTGGAGGTCAGTCATAGTCCTAGAGATGTACATCATGGAAACAGACCCTTTGGTCCAACTTGTCTGTATCGACCAGATATCCTAACTTAATTTAGTACCATTTGCCAGCACTTGGATCATATCTCTCTCTCTCAACCCTTCCTACTCCGACTCATCCAGATGCCTTTTAAATACTGCAATTATACCAACCTCCTCCACTTCCTTTGGCAGCTCATTCCATACATGTACCACTCTCTGCGTGAAAACGTTGCCCCATGGTTCCCCTCAAAACCTTTCCACTCACCTTTAAACTTGTGGCCTCTAGTTCTGGACTCCCCCACCCCAGGGAAAAGACTTTTGTCTATTTATCCTATCCATGCCCTTCATAATTTTAGAAACCTCTATAAGGTCACCCCTCAGCCTTCGATACTCCAGGGAAAACAGCCCCAGTCTATGCAGTTTCTCCCTAAAGCTCAAATCCTGCAGACCTGGCAACATCCTTGCAAATCTTTTCTGAACCCTTTCAAGTTTCACAACCTCCTTCCGAGAAGGAGACCAGAGTTGTATGCAGTATTCCAAAAGTGGCCTAACCAGTGTTCTTTACAGCCACAACATAGCCTCCCAACTCCTATACTTAATGCTCTGACTAATAAAGGAAAGCATACCAAAAGCTGCCTTCACTATCCTATCTACCTGCGACTCCACTTTCAAGGAACTATGAACCTGCACTCCAAGGTATCTTTGTTCAGCAACACTCCTTAGGACCTCACTATTTAAATGTATAAGTCCTACTCTGATTTGCTTTTCCAAAATGCAGCACCTCCCATTTAGATAAATGAAACTCCATCTGCCACTCCTCGTCCATTGGCCCATCTGATCAAGATCTCATTGTACTTTTGAGGGGACCTTCTTTGCTGTCCACTACACCTTCAACTTTGGTGTCATCAACAAACTTACTAACTATACCTCCTATGTTTACATCCAAATCATTTATATAAATGATAAAATGCAGTGGACCCAACACCGCATGCCACTAGTCACCGGTCTCCAGTTTGAAAACCAACCCTCCACCACCACCCTCTGTCTTCTACCTTTGAGCCAATTCTGTATCCAAATGACTAGTTCTCCCTGTACTCCATGAGGTCTAATTTTGCTTACCATCCTCCCATGGGGAACCTTGCCAAACGCCTTAATGAAGTCCATATAGATCAAGTCTACTGTTCTGCCTTCATCAATCCTCTGTTACTTTCTTTAAAAAAACACAATCAAGTTTGTGAGACATGATTTCCCATGCACAAAACCATGCTGACTAAAGCTGATCAGTCCTTGCCTTTCCAAATATGTCAATCCTGTCCCTCAGGATTCCCTCCAACAACCTGCCCACCACTGACATCAGGCTCAGTTTTATAGTTCCCTTGCTTTTCCTTACCACCTTTCTTCAATAGTGGCACCACGTTAGTCAACCTACAGGCTTCTGGCACCTCATTTGTGACTGTTGATCACACAAATAATCTCAGCAGGGGGCCTAGCAATCACTTCCCTAGCTTCCCAGAGTTGTAGGGTACACCTGATCAAGTCATTGAGGTTTATCCACTTTTCTGCATTTCAAGACATCCAGCACCACCCCCTCTAATATGAGCATTTTTCAAGAAATCACCATCTATTTCCCCATATTCTACATCTTCTATGTTCTTTTCCACAGTAAACACTGCAAAATACTTGTTTAGTATCTTCCCCCATCTTCTGCGGGTCACACACAGGCCGCCTTGCTGATCTATTTTCTCTGTAGTTACCTCTTGTCCTTAATATATTTATAAAATCCCATTTGCTTCTCCTTAACCCTGTTTGCCAAAGCTATCTCATCCCCTTTTTGCACTCCTGATTTCCCCCCTCAGTACAGAAAACCTCGATTATCTGAATGGGGTGGGCAGGCACTGTTTCATTTGGATAACTGATTATTCAGTTAATTGACTTCCTCTGGAGGTCTGCTTTCTGTGAAGTCTGCACCCCGTTCAGGAGAATTGGTAGCAGCACACTGTGCACAAATGCCCCCCCCCCCCCCCCACCCCCCAACCAAACCAATGCGAGGCAGCCAGACTGGACATCAACGGGAAGATTGCTGCTGCCTTTGTGGGGTGAGTCTCCAAATACAGTGCGCACATGCACACGCACAACTTTTTGACAGGTTCCACCTCTGCCCTGTGCAGGAAAATCATGGGGGGGATTATCTGTGGAAGGGGGCTTTACAGTTCACCCCTGTGCAGAACTCCAGGTAAAGTGTAGGGGGAAGTGAGAGAGGGGGTGGGATGTCAGTCATTTAAAGACTCTGTGCCTGCACTGTCCAGGAGTGTTCTCGGCAGCATTTCAGTGAGCTGAGTTCATTTTTAATCATTATACCATAAACAAAAGATGCGCAGGGTTAAAAAGTTCTTTGCTGTAATGTTTTGATCAGGACCTTGAGATCCCCTTCGGATAATTCAAAATTCAGATAATTGATGTTCAGATAATTGAGATTCCTCTATACTCCTATGCACTTATACTCCTAAGGATTCACTAGATCTACCCTGTCTACACCTGAACATATGCTTTTTTTTTTAACCAAAAATTCAATTTCTCTAGTCATCCAGCATTCCCTACACCTATCGGCCTTTCCTTTCACCTTAACAGGAATATACTGTCTCTTGTTATCCCATTTCTGAAGGCTTCCCATTTTCCAACCACCCCTTTACCTGCAAACATCTTCCCCCAATCAGCTTTAGTTCTTACCTAATACCATCAAAATTAGCCTTCCTCCAATTTAGGACTTCAACTTTTACATCTGGTCACTATTTTAAAACCAATAGAATTGTCGTCGCTGGCTCCAAACTGCTCCCCTACTGACACCTCAGTCACCTGCCCTGCCTAATTTCCCAGGAGTAGATCAGGCTTTACACCTTCTCTAGTAGGTACATCCACCTACTGAATCAGAACATTTTCTTGTACACACTTAAATTCCTCTCCATCTAGACCCTTAATACTATGGCAGTCCCAGTCTATGTTTGGAAAGTTAAAATCCCCTACCATAACCATCTATCATTCTTCCAGATAACTGAGATCTCTTTTAAAAATCTGTTTCTGTCCTTCCTGCTGACTATTGGGGGTGTCTATAGTGCAAGCCCAATAAGATGATCATCCCTTTCTTATTTCTCAGTTCCACCTAAATAACGTCCCTGGATATATAATCCCAGGAATATCTTCCTGAAGTACAGCAGTAATGTTATCTCATCAAAAATGCCACTTCCCGCCTCCTCTCTTGCCCTGCCTTTCTATCCTTCCTATAGCATATGTATTCTGGTATATTAAGCTGCCAGTCCTGTCCATCCCTGAGTTATGTTTGTGTAATTGCTATGATATCCCAGTCCCATGTTCCTAACAATGCCCAGAGTTCACCTGCCGCCTTTGTTAGGCCTCTTGCATTGAAGTAAATGCAGTTTAATTTATCAGTACTCCCCTGTTCACTGCATTGACCCTGTTTGACCTGACTGTTTGTTTGGCTCGCTCCTTTTCCCACCTGTACCAGTGTCAGATTGATCTCTTTCCTCACTATCTCCCTGGATCCCACCCTCCACTTCTTACTAGCCTAAATCCACCTGAGCAGCTGTAGCAAATTTCCCTGCCAGTATATTCGTGCCCTTCCAATTCAGGTGCAGTTTGTCCTTATGCATGTCACTTCTACCTCAGAGATTGCAATGATCCAAAAATGTGAACCCCCCCCCCCCCCCCCCCCCACCCCATGCACCAGCTCCTCAGCCACACATTCATCTGCTCTATCCTCCTATTCTTCAGTTGCAGAGTTCCTCAGGCTAGTATCCTAGACCCAACCATTTTCAGCTGTTTCATTAATGACCTTCCCGCCATCATAAAGTCAGAACTGGTGTTCACTGATGACTGTACAATGCTTAGTACCATTCACAATGTCTCAAATACTGAAGCTGTTCATGTTCAAATGTAACAGGATTTGGACAATATTCAGGCTTGGGCTGACAAGTGGCAAATAACATTTTTGGCATTCTTGGCATTTAGTGTGTTACTATTATTGAATACCCCATTGTCAAACTCCTGACGGTTGTCATTGACAAGAAACTCCAATTGGATTCATCACACAAATGCATTGACTACAGGAGCAGGTCAGAGGCTAGGAATACTGTAGCAAGTAACTCATCTCCTACCTCCCCAAAGCCTGTCCACAATCTACGCAGCACATGTCCAGGAATGTGATGGAATATTCCCCTCTTGCCTGGATGAGGGTAGCCTTAAAAACACTCAAGAAGCTTGACACTATCTAGGGCAAAGTGGCCCACTTGATTGACAGTACATTCACAAACATCAACTCCCTCCAGCACTGTGTGCACAATCTACTAGATGCACTGCAGAAGTTCACTAAAGATCCTCAGACAGCACCTTCTAAACCTACTACCACTTCCATCTCGAAGGACAAAGGCAGCAGATAAATGGGAACACCACTAATCTCAAGGTCCCCTCTCAGACACTTACCATCCTGACATGGAAGGAACAGTGATATTTTTCCCTGTCGCTGAGTCAAAAACTGGAATTCCCTCCCTTAGGACATTGTGGTTCAACCCTCAACAGGTGGACTGGAGCAGTTGAAGAAGGCAGCTTGCCCTCCTCTTTTCAAGGGCAACTCAGGACTGCTGAGACTCTAGAAGGCTCTGGTCAGACCACATTTGGAGTATTGTGCGTAGTTTTGTGCCCCACATCTCAGGAAAGGTGTTTTGGCCCTGGGGCATGTTCAGAGGAAATTTACGAGAATGATCCCAGGAATGAGAAGCTTTAACACCACTAATCTCAAGGTCCCCTCTCAGACACTTACCATCCTGACATGGAAGGAACAGTGATATTTTTCCCTGTCGCTGAGTCAAAAACTGGAATTCCCTCCCTTAGGACATTGTGGTTCAACCCTCAACAGGTGGACTGGAGCAGTTGAAGAAGGCAGCTTGCCCTCCTCTTTTCAAGGGCAACTCAGGACTGCTGAGACTCTAGAAGGCTCTGGTCAGACCACATTTGGAGTATTGTGCGTAGTTTTGTGCCCCACATCTCAGGAAAGGTGTTTTGGCCCTGGGGCATGTTCAGAGGAAATTTACGAGAATGATCCCAGGAATGAGAAGCTTTAACATGTGAAGAGAGTTTGAGGACTTTGGATTTCTACTGCTTGGAGTTTGGAAGGATGGGGGGGATGGGGGGGAGGGGAGCGGAATGCAAATGAAACATACAGAATACTGAATGGACTGGACAGAGTAGATGTTGGAAAGATGTTTCCATTTATAGGAGAGACTAGGACCTGAGGGATAGCCTGGAGTAAAGGGAGGACTTTTTTAGAACAGTAAAGGTGAAACTTCAGCCAGAGAGTGGTGAATCTATGGAATTCATTGTCACAGAAGGCTATGGAGGCCAGGTCATTGGGAATATTTAAGATAGGTTCTTGAGTATCAAGGGTTATGGGGAGAAGGTGGGAGAATGGGGTTGAGAACCTTGTCAGCCATGATTGAGTGACAGAATAGACTCGATTGGCTAATTCCTGCTCCGATGTCTTATGGGCAATAAATGCTGGCTGACCGTGATACTCACGTCCCACACGTGAATAGATTTTTTAAAAAAACTACATTTAAATTAAATTATTTAGGTTAAAACTTGGTTTTGCTTCATTTTAATAACTGCATTAATTTCTATTATTGACTTATTAAACTTCCTTGCTTAGAATGCAAATGTGTGCGTATAATGACACAAGGGGAAGAAAATTATAGTATTTTTTCTTAAATCCATTTCTAAAGAAAAATCCATCACTAATGCTTGAATTCAACCTATGTTCTGAAAATGTGTTGCTGGTTAAAGCGCAGCAGGTCAGGCAGCATCCAAGTAACAGGAATTTTGACATTTCAGGCACAAGCCCTTCATCAGAAATGCTGATACTTCCTGTTACTTGGATGCTGCCTGACCTACTGTGCTTTAACCAGCAACACATTTTCAGCTCTGATCTCCAGCATCTGCCGACCTCACTTTTTACTTCAACCTATGTTCCTTTGATTAGATTTTTTAAAAATGGCTGTTCCACTCACTTAGTTGGTAAACTTTGACCATGATCTGCTAAATAATTTAACTGGAATATTTATAGCTGAAGTTACTCCCGAGAGAGAAGAAAATACATGATACTTTCTGGGCTTTGGGGAAAGGCAGAGGAGTGGCACTGGATGATTTACTTTTATATAGTGCCCTCGAACATCATAAGCCAATTGATATCCTGTGGTGTAACTATTCTATGAATTCACTTTCATTATTGAAATTCTCCATTCCATTTTAGTACATGTAAAATATTTATGATTTATTATTTGGGGGATAATCTGAAAATAAATGTTTGTGAAAACACCAAAGATTTTCCACTGTACTTTTATATACTGTTGATTAGCACTTTATATTACTCTCAATTGATAATTTTGGATGCAATCTTTTAATCATTTCCTTGTCCAGGAGGAGCAAATTTTATGCCAATTGTTCAGAATATAGCATGTTTCCTGACTAGACTTAATTTTATAAGGAGAATGTATTGCATCTGACTTTATAAATTTGGATCATGGCAAAAGTGTGTGAACCAAAAATGAAAGCAAATATTGGGTATTGGAGTAGATCTTGTGAACTTGCTGCCATTTCATAATCTCCTACAGTGCCACTAACTAATCCTGATGGTGTCATGGTGATGCTCAAGATGTTTGGGAGTTGCTCAGTTTGTATCATGACATTTAGTTCTACTTCATCACTGCCACACATTCTTTCTTTCTCCAACACTCCATATCTGGATGAACTGAAGCTTTCTCTGATTGAAGACAAAACTGTTATGTTCAGCACCTGCTACAAACTCCATTCCCAGCCACAGATTTCACATCTGCCTGGCTACTGCCTCTCTCTGAACCAATCTGTTTCTAACTGTTGTCCTATTTTGATCCCGCTTCGGATGTTTATTTCAAAGAATGAATACCTTTGTTTTAATATCATTCCTGTCACATCTGTATCAGCCAAAATCCTGAAAACCTCATCTATACTTCTGTGACGATTCAAAACTCTCCTGGTCAGCTTTCCCTTCCTACTGTTCATAAATAAGTTCATCTAAAGTTCTGATATGTGTTCTAACTCTCTTGAAATCCTCTTTACCAGTCACTTTCCTGACTCCTCTGTCCCCGTCCCAGCCCTTGTGATTTAACCAGGGAATTTGGGAGACTGTGTTTTAAAGTACAGTAAAGGTATTGTTACCTCATGTTTAGGTTCTTTCCACTGCTGAGGCTCAGTTGTTTGAAATATAAAACTATGTTACACCATGGTCTATCTTTTATCCTCTAAAATTTGTACTTGGAATTCTTTATAAAAGTCAATGATCTGTTTAATTTGACAAGTAGATCTCAATGTTGGATAAAGAAAGTTGCCTAAAGTATACATTAAGCTTTAATTTCTATTTTCACTTCTACCTCTTTCTAGCTGTCGTTCAGTTGAAATGGAAGAATTGAAGTTCTGGAAATTTGAAGGAATTATGGTTTTGCTGGGGGTGATCTTTGCCATCATTGTTTTGTTTAGACAACGAACCCTAGATAGACGTGCAGAACAAAAAGTGCAACGACAACTTGGGGTGATTTAATTAATTCATAACTTTATTGATGTTTGAAATTTTTTTGGGAAGAGAGAGAATACCTTGCTTTCTGAATTAACCTTTCCTGTTGTGTTGATCCTCAGTGCTGTGTTTATTCCATAAGATTTGACCCATGTACGTTGCAGAAAAGCAATGATTCACATTTTTGTTTTATTTCAAATGTTGCTTTCCAGATGGTATAAATATTGAGATGTAATTAGATAACACAACCACTACTAGTGAGACGATGTACAATATTTATATGGTGAAATTAATGTAATAAATTTTATTTGTGTAGAAAATTAATAAAATGGTTTGAAATGATCTGTATTGTTTTGTCACATTTTTACAAGATTTACTTGAAGTAACATTTTTGTATAAAACTAATGAAATTGCTCATAGGCACTGGTACAGTTCTTGTACTAGTGACTTTTTTTGTACTTTGTGCTGAATAACTTTGTATTCCTTCCACACTGTGCTCAACCCAACCGTGCTCCCCCCACCTCCCCACCCCAAAAAAAAGCAAGCATGTAAGTTTCATGTTATACAATGCAATGTTGAATACTTGTATGTTGCCTCTTAGGCATTGTTTGTGTGGAATAAAGTTATTCAAACTTTCAGTAGTTTTTGAGAAATTGCTGCATAGATAATGGTCCAACAGGTTTATTTGAAATCACTCAAGCTTTCTGAGCACAGCTCCTTCGTCAGATGCAGAGAGAGAGCACAGCACACAGTTTATAGGCAGAGATTAAAGGATCATACAAGAGGTATGAGTGGAGTGTCAGATAATAAGTCTTTGCAGGTGACCATTAGTGTTAGATGTTGTGTAGAGTGTCGGGGGGGAATTCAAGATGACAGTGGCCCTGTAGGTCTGCCTTGCCGAGCTCTGCACCAGAGCTCAGACAAAGTGGTGCACTCACCCTCCCTTTATTACCTATTGTAGTAGAAATTGTTAATTTTTGACCCCCAGAATTGTTCCATGTTAGTTTAAAAATCATTAGAAAAATGACTAAAGGGAAAGGACCACGAGGATCACAACCAGCAGGGCACTTCCCTGTAGCAACGGACATGCCCGCAGCCGCAACGAACACCCCAGGGGACTTACCTGTGGAGCAGAGCCTGGTCGCTGAGTTCGTGAAACTCCGAGAAGATCGATACAGCAATGGAGGAGACCTGGGCCATGCTGGAACCGATCTCGGGTCATGCTGCAGAAGCATGGCCAGGGGATTCAGTGTCTCAGGCAGCACGCCGTGGAGGTGAGACAATGGACTGCAGCCTCTGAAACTGCAGTAGAATCTTCAGCAGGTCGGGTCCATGTCCTAGAATGGCAGGTACTGGCCTTGGAGGAGCAGGTTGACGACCTCTAAAATAGAGGCCGTTGGAAGAACATTCATTTGGTGGAGCTTCCGGAACGGGAGGAAGAAGGCCAGCTCGTCAGCTTCTTGCAGCAATGGCTCCCGCAGTTTTTGAAGCTGGAGGTCAAGGCAGGCTGCGTGCCGGTCAAACAGGCCCACCAGGTTGCAGTGTACAGGCTCAGATTGAAACAACGTCCCCACCTGGTCCTAGTGCAACTCCAGCATGAGAAAGATAAGCAAATGATGTTGGAAGCCTCCAGAGCACTGGGGTAGGATCCACAGGCTGATATACAAAGGATCACGAATTATGATTTTCCAAGACTCTTCTGTGGGCGTGATTCACAAGAGCAAGGCGTTTGATGGGGTAAAAATATGGCTGAGGGTCTTGAATATCCAGTATTCTGCAAGATATCCGGCAATATTATGTTTCAGCCATAGAGTGTCCATGTTTAATTTTGACTCACTGGAAAAGGCAAAGGACTTCCTGAATGCTTTAAAATAGACTGGCTGGCTCAAATAATATGGACAAAAATATTTACTTTGTTTTTCTTTATAATTTGCCTGGCTTACCTGGTTGTTGGGGGACATTTTTTTAATATAAGTGGGGTCCGAACTTTTTTTTTTCTCTCCTCCTCTATGCTTTTCCATTATCCTTTGGTTTTTTTTCTCATCACTTCCTGTTTGTGTTTCTCTCTTGGTATGGGATTAGGAGTGGGAGGGGTTATATATTTCTTTTCTACCAGGAGTCCCTAGGGTTACAGTATAGATGGGATGGGTTGAGTGCCCACTTTTACCTTTCTTATTAAAAGATATGTGTAATGTTTCTTTGTGTTGTCTGAGGCGGGGTGCATAGCTTCAGCTAGGAGGAGCCATGGAGGGGTTAGTGGGTAGTATGAGTGCCCTGTGGGCAAGGGGAAAAGGCTTCTTTTTAATTTGTGTTATATGTTTGTCTGTTGTAGAAGTAGTTGTTAGAAATTTGATTTGGTAGTTTTGGTAGTTGTATTTTTAAATTTATAGGAACTGTTTATGTTTTTACTTGGAGCGCTATAAATAGGGTTCTTCCTCCCGGGTGGGGTCACGGACTGCTATGGCTACCCATTCATTTAAATGGTGCACCTGGAATGTTAAGGGAGTCATTGACCGATTAAGGAAAAAAGATATTTTCAAGCCTTATAAAAGAGAGGGTCGATATAGCCTTGCTGCAAAAAACACATCTAACCAATAAGGAGCACTTGAAGTTATAGTAGGGAGGGTTCAGACAGGTGCTCTTCTCATCCTTTAATTTGAAAAGTAGAGGAGTTGCTATACTTATCCAGAAGAATCTCCCATTTCAACTGTTAGACCAAATTAAGGATGAACATGGGCAGTTTATGATTCTTAAAGCTTTAATATATGGAGAGGAGTATGGAATTTTAAATATATATTGCTTCCCGGCACAATGCTTCAAATTTTTAATGGATGCACTTTCCAGTTCGGGCCTTGGGGCGCATCATAGGGGGAGACTTTAATCGTCTTATTGACCCGAAGTGGACAGGATGCCTTGGGGTCTTGTGGCATGTCCCTGCAATCCAGGCAGCTGGTGGACCTGAATGGAGCTGGGGCTGGTGGATATGTGGAGATGTCTTCAACCTGAAGGTAGGGAGTTCACCTTTTTCCCTGACCCACATAAGTACGATACTAGGATTGACAAGTTTTTTTTGTCCCATCAACCTTTTTGAATTCAGTGCTGTCTTGTAGAATCCGGAATAGTCATTTCCGATCATGCGGCAGTGTACGTGGAGGCCAAAGCCAGAGGTATTGGGACAGGCTAGTGGCACTGGCACATCCATCCTTTCCTCCTAAAGGATAGTAAATTTATAGAGGATATTTCGAAGGAATTTAAAATCTTTTGGGACATTAATTTGGGTACGGACAAGAATCTGGGAGACTGCCAAGACCTGTACACAGGGTTTGCTTCTTTCTGACTCAGTGACCTGGAAGTGGCAGGGGGGAGAGCAGCAGCATTTGTCCGAGGCTCATCTGAAGGCAGCTGAGTTAGCATACTTTGACAGACTGTCTGTCTGTAACCAAATTGCAGTGGATTACAACCCTCGGGCCTACTTTGAATACAGCGCTCACCCAGACAGCAAAGAGGGAAATCTCTTTTGTGGAACAGGTTATTTGAGTGTGGTGATAAACTGGGTCGGTATCTATCGTACCTGGCCAGAATGACGCAGGTCCCCCCAATCTATCACATCCATTAGAGAGACTGCTGGTACTCTTACTTGTGATGCGAAAAAGATTAATGCAGCATTTAGGAAGTTCTACTCTGAGCTGTACTGGTTGGAGGGCTGTGAAGACAGATTGGAGAAGATGGAGTCCTTTTTAAAGACCCTGGACTTTCCAGGTTTAACTTCAGGGCAGGTGTCTTTTCTGACTGCCCCTCTGACAATCCAGGAAATACAGGAAGCAGTGAGGCAGCTCCAGAGTGGTAAAGCATCTGGCCCAGACTGATATCAAAGTGAGTTTTAGAAGGGGTTTATAGACATGCTGGCCAGGTCACTGTTGGATATCTACAATTACTTGTACAGTCAGGACTGCCTTCCATCCTCTCCGAGAGAAGCAAATATTTCTCTTACCTTCAAGAAAGGGAAAGCCCCAGAGGATTGCACTTCATACGGTCCCATATCATTATTGAATGTGGATTTTAAAATTCTGTCGAAAATGCTGGTATTGAGGTTGGAGAGAAGTTACTCAAGAAGAGAAGACAGGACCTTCGGTGCAGGGAGGATCTTCCAATAGTTTGGTTGTGTAGAATAGCGCTGGTCAAAATGCATGTTATTCTTCATTTATTATATCCCATGTGAATGCTCCTTTTGATGCTGCCTAGGCAAGCACTATGGAGGCTTGGATCTTTCATCTGGCATCAAAAGAGGCCTCATATTAAGCTGGATAAATTGCATATTCCACAGGAGGTGGGAGGTTTGGATTTTCTGGATTTTAAGAAATATCAATTGAGTTCCTTACTATTGTATGTGGCTGACTGGGCTTGCCAGGACCCGTAGTCAATTTGGTTGGACATAGAGGCTTCCCTGGCAAAATGGCCCCTCATCAATTTGTTGTTAATTGTCAAGATGAAGACTGTTATGGACCACTGCAGAAATCTAATTGTCCTTAACACGGTTAAAGCATGGAGAATGATGTGGCAAGGTGGGGGCAACTTACAAAAAATTTGCCTTTTCACTCCCGTAGTTGGTATGTCAGGATTCTGTCCGGGGTTGATGGACCCTGGCTTTAAGCTCTTGGAGTCTGGAGGAGTCCCTGTTTGGGAGATTTAATTGACGGGGAGATCGTGATGTCTTTCAAGCAGCTGAGTCAGAAATATGAGCTATCCAGGAGGGGCCTTTTTCATTACTTTCAGATGAGGGAGTTTACAGAAAAAGACTACATTGATGGTTAGTCCCTATAAGTCTGATAATGGAGAGGAGAGTGGTTTGGTCTATGGGTGCTCTCTTGGTCAGCACCCTCTATTACCTGCTTGGACGTAATGTTTTGAAGGACACTGAGCGACTATGCAGAATCTGGACTCAGGAATTGGGGGTGGAAATCTCATCAAAGGCATGGGAGGATATTTGGGAGAACGTAAGGAAGATTTTGATTTCCAACAGGATGCATACTATGAAACTGAAGATACTCCACAAGGCTCATTTAGCAATGGAACGGCTTGCAAAATTTAAGACAGGAACATTCCCAATGTGCCCCATATGTAAAACTGATGGCACTCTTACTCATTGCTTGTGGTCATGCCACAAGCTTCGTAGGTATTGGGGTGCCGTAGTGAGTGTTTTGGAAGGGGTCTTGGAAACTGAGGTTAAGGTGGATTTGGTGTCCCTTCTTTTGGGCTGGCCAAATCTCCCTCCTTTGAATGTGTATGGGAAGAAAGTATTTAATATTCTTTCATTCTGTGCATGGAAGAACATTCCAATGAGTTGGGTGTCGGAGAATACCCCAAGAATCCTGGGGCGGCGTAGATTAGTTATGGAGCACATCTCCCTAGCCTTCCTTAAGAGTATGGTGCACCAGAAAATGGAACTGTTTTATCGAGCATGGCAGCCCTTTCTGAATTATGTAGCTGCAGCCTTGTTGACTATATTGGTCATAGGCCTTTGTGTAGTCATGAGCGCTATGTCTGGGGGACCCCTGGGAGAAGGAATCCCAAACAAATATGTGTTTGCCAACTGATGCTCTTGCTGTAGGGAGCTTTGGTGGGATTTCGCTGAGTCTGGTAACTTAACTGAATGTAATTTAATTTACCTTGGTTTAATTTCGGTTTTTTTTTTAGTTACTTATTGAATTGTAATTTTTGTAGGTTTGTTCTTTTCCCTCCCCTCAGTTGTTTGTGAAGCAGAGTAATGGTTTGTTTACTGTTATTGTCGTTATATTATAAGGTTGTTATACTGTTTTGTAGTGATTTTGTAATTTTGTGAAAATTTTATCATTTTTTTCTCAATAAAATATTTACAAAAAAATTAAAGTCAGTGTCAGCACTGTTCTGTTATGACTCAGGCGACTGACTGTGTGGAGTTTGCACTTTCTCCCCGTGTCTGCGTGGGTTTCCTCCGGGTGCTCCGGTTTCCTCCCACAGTCACAAAGATGTGCGGGTCAGGTGAATTGGCCATGCTAAATTGCCCGTAGTGTTAGGTAAGGGGTAAATGTAAGGGTATGGGTGGGTTG
The DNA here is from genome assembly GCF_020745735.1 of Hemiscyllium ocellatum. Classification (NCBI taxonomy): domain Eukaryota; kingdom Metazoa; phylum Chordata; class Chondrichthyes; order Orectolobiformes; family Hemiscylliidae; genus Hemiscyllium; species Hemiscyllium ocellatum. The sequence continues at coordinate 78,087,316 of NC_083402.1, forward strand.
CGCTTCGGCGGGTCGGTGTGGACTTGTTGGGCCGAAGGGCCTGTTTCCACACTGTAAGTCTAAGTCTAAGTCTAAGTCTAAGTCTAAGACCTGCAGGCAGTGTGATAGGAATACACAAAAGGTGACATGTCAGGTCAGACACTGAATTGTAGGTATGAGGCTTTGTTCAGAATCTGCCTGAGTTTTAATCTGGAATCAGGGTTGTTTTATTCTGAAAGCTGAATTTATAAGATGCCACATTGATTGTGACTACAAGTGGTGTTTTTTTGAATAAAATAGAATGTATCTGCAGATAAACACAATTCTATTGCAATTGAAACTGCTGTAAATGTGATACTTGAGTTAAAATTTTGGGCTGCTGAAGGGTTATAATTATACCAAAATAGGTAGCACATGCCTTGATAGTAAATTAAACCTTGCATTACATATAAAAGACGATGATACAATAGAGGTAAAAACAATGACTGCAGATGCTGGAAACCAGATTCTGGACTATCACTTTCATCCCCTCCCCCACTCACCTACTGTACTCTATGCTACTTTCTCCCACCCCCACCCTCTTCTAGCTTATCTCTCCACGCTTCAGGCTCTCTGCCTTTATTTCTGATGAAGGGCTTTTGCCCGAAACGTCATATCGATTTCGCTGCTCCTTAGATGCTGCATTGGGCCACAGGGCGGTGTGGTTGATTGGTGCGGGTGTCCTGGAGATGTTCCATAAAGCACTCTGCTAGGAGGTGCCCAGTCTCCCCAATGTAGAGGAGACCGCATTGGGAGCCCTGGTGCTCACCTTTCACCCTACCAACCTTCGCATAAACCAAATCATCTGACGACATTTCCGCCACCTCCAAAAAGACCCCACCACCAGGGATATATTTCCCTCCCCACCCCTTTCTGCCTTCCGCAAAGACCGTTCCCTCCATGACTACCTGGTCAGGTCCACAACCCCTACAACCAACCCTCCCATCCTGGCACCTTTCCCTGCCACCGCAGGAACTGTAAAACCTGTGCCCACACCTCCTCCCTCACCTCTATCCAAGGTCCTAAAGGAGCCTTCCACATCCATCAAAGTTTTACCTGCACATCCACTAATATCATTTCTTGTATCCGTTGCTCCTGATGTAGTCTTTTCTACATTGGGGAGACTGGGCGCCTCCTAGAAGAGCACTTTAGGGAACATCTCCGGGACACCCGCACCAATCAACCACACCACCCCGTGACCCAACATTTCAACTCCCCCTCCCACTCTGCCAAGGACATGGAGGTCCTGGGCCTCTTTCACCACCGCTCCCTCACCACCAGACGCCTGGAAGAAGAACGCCTCATCCTCCACCTCGAAACACTACAACCCCAGGGCATCAATGTGGACTTCAACAGTTTCCTCATTTCCCCTTCCCTCACCTCACCCTAGTTCCAAACTTCCAGCTCAGCACTGTCCCCATGACTTGTCCGGACTTGTCCTACCTGCCTATCTCCTTTTCCACTTATCCACTCCACCCTCTCCTCCCTGACCTATCACCTTCATCCCCTCCCCCACTCACCTATTGTACTCTATGTTACTTTCTCCCTACCCCCACTCTCCACACTTCAGGCTCTCTGCCTTTATTCCTGATGAAGGGCTTTTGCCCAAAACGTCACGTTGATTTCGCTGCTCCTTGGATGCTGCCTGCTCTTCCAGCACCACTAATCCAGAATATGATACAATAGATACAGATTAACTGGTACAGAATAAGAAGCTTTGTAATTCATAGTCATAGAGGTCTGCAGTACACAGAGGCCCTTCAGCGCATTGTCTGCACCAGTCAAAAATGACCACTTTTCACCACGTAGCCCATAGGCTTGTATGCCTTAACATTGGAGGCATCCATATACTACTGAAATGTTGAGAGTTTTTGCTTGTATCATCCTGGCAAGCAATGAGTTCCAGATTGCCCATTCTTGAGTAAAATAAGTTTAAAAAAAATCTCACAACACCAGGTTATAGTCCAACAGGTTTATTTTGAGCTTTTGGAGTGCTGTTCCTGCATCAGGTGGTTGTGGAGAATAAGATTGTAAGACACAGAATTTACCGCAAAAGTTTACAGTGTGATGTGACTGAAATTACATATTGAAAAGGACCAGGCTTGTTTGTTAAGTCTCTCATCTTTTAGAATATTAAAAATCACACAACACCAGGTTATAGTCCAACCGGTTTATTTAGAAGCACTAGCTTTCAGAGTGTTGCTCCTTCATCAGGTAGTTGTGGAGGGGAGCAGTGCTCTGAAAACTAGTGCTTCCAAATAAATCTGTTGGACTATAACCTGGTGTTGTGTGATTTTTAACTTTGTACACCCCAGTCCAACACCAGTGTCTCCAAATCTTTTAGAATGACTATTTTGGTTTCAGTTCTTTCATACATAAATCGCAAAACTTTTTTAAAAACTTACATTCTCAAGTGAACTTTAACAATTGGTGTCATGTCAGCCCAGATAATGTATTGAAGGTGTAAGCCTCCCTGTGAGGCTGTCTGTGCCACAATGTCTGAATCAGTCTGAATTACCCAAATCATGGGTAAAAGAAAAAAATCTTTCCTCACATCACTTTCAAATCTCCTGCCCCTTACCTTAAATCTACACCTACTTAATGATCCCCAACCACCAAGGGGAAATGTTTCTTCTTGTCTACCCTATGCTCATAATTTTATACATCTCAATTATGATCCTCTCCACCACTGCTCCAAAGAAAACATGAGATTATCCAATTCTCTCTGATAATATAGAATCTTCAATATTATCAACATCAGAAATACCTACTTGGAACTTTGTTTGGCCAAAATGATTATAAAAATGAAAATTAGTGACCATGGTTTTGTTTTACCATTTCTATCAGTGATAGTGCTGTTGAGGTACAGCTAAGTTTTTTTTTATGCCTAACAGCTGGCCAATACTTGTATAGTTGGGATAGAAGAGTTATCATTCCACTGATGCTTCTTGATTGGTCAAATTGTTCAGCACAACCTGTTTTCGTTATATTCAATTAGATTCCCGTGGCATATTGTGTGTCACAGTCAGATAAACTCAGCAGAAGTACAGGCTCAGTTGTACATAGTTTGATATAACTATGGGCAGTTCAACAGTGATACTAAACCCCACCTCATGACAAACATGGGCACAAATTTCTGTGAGATTACCACTCGCTGACCTCTCAGTTAATGATTCATTATTCCTCCATTCTCCATACCCATGGAGCAAGCACTGATTGTCATGTGGAACATTTTTTTTTAAAGATATTTTTATTAGAAATTTAATATTTTGACAGATTCACAAAAATAAACAGAACTTTCCTCACATCACTTTCAAATCTCCTGCCCCTTACCTTAAATCTACACCTACTTAATGATCCCCAACCACCAAGCACAAACATTAATATAAAAATAGATCTTAAATATATAATCATCAAAATTCAAAGGAATGATACTAAAGAAGAAAGAAAAACAATGAAACTCAGTTAACTACTAATCTAATCCACAATTATCCAGAGTGTATAGTTGAGTCACTTACATCCTTCAAACAAGAGAAAATGTTCTCTAATACACTCATAACAGTATAATAAAAAGGAAACTATTTCCAAACAATAAGAACAAAAAAAAATAAAACATGTTTGAATGGAGATCCTCCCCCTTGTTCTCAGGGGGCCTTACTTCCTTTCTAAAGGTCCACCATATCCTCTCCCAAACAGTGTCCCACCCTTGACCCGGGCGCTCCTTAATAGGATTTAGATATAATACTGAGCTAGAGTTAACAGTGAGCGCCCCACCCCCACCCCTCCCCACCCCTCCCCACCCATACCTGAGTATATCTGATAGCATCAATGCCATGTACAAACACACATAACTATAAAATTACAACTCCAACAAATTACAGTTAAGTATAATAACATAAAATAGCAAGGGAAAACAACCCTGCTCCCAGAAGCAAAAGTAAAGTAGAGTAAAGTATCCACTTCTCCCCACGGAGTGTGGAAGAGGCAAGCCAACATAAATTGTCTCTTACGATTTATTTAAACGAGTGTAAAAGTTCCTTAGCCTCTTCTGGTGATTTAAAATTATACTCGGATCCTTTGTGGGTAAAGCATAACGTCGCTGGGTAGCGTAAGGTGTATTGAATATTTAAGTCCCTTAGATATTTCTTCACCTCATCAAACGCCTTTCTTCTTCGTGCCAAAGCCAGGGAGAAGTCCTGAAATAACATAATCTTGGATCCTTCATGGATCATGGCTTTAGGATCCTTTCCAAGATTTCTGGAGGCATCCAGGAGTATCTGCCTCTCCCTATAACTCTGCAGCCGGAACAGGACCGGGTGTGGGCGCTGGTTTGGGCCAGGCCCGCGTGCTGCGACCCGGTAGGCCCACTCCACCCTTACCCGATCAGTTTCAGCCCCCAGGTTTAAAACCTGGGGCAGCCATCGCTCCAGAAATACTGCTAACTGTCCCTTCTCTTCTTGTTCAGGGAGGCCCAAAAGACGGATATTCTTTCTCCGATTTCTATTATCCAGGTCATCCATGTAGATTTCAAAGGCCCGGACTCTCTGCTCCAGAGCTCCCACCTGTTCTGCAGCTGTTTGTGCTGCAGCCTCGGAGGTCGTGGCCTTTAGCTCCGCCCCCTTCACTCGGCCCTGCAGTTCCTCAATAGCCTGGCTGTGCTTTTGTAACTTTTCTTCGAATGCATTCCATCTCTGTCTGGATTCTGCGATGAAATTGACGAGTGTCGTTTCCAGCCTGGCAATCATCTCTTCAAGGCCTGTTTTTACATCAGCTGCAGCCGGAGGAGGAGAGGAGGGTGGGGGAGGGGTCTTTGTTTTCTGAGAGCTGCGGGATCCCTTTGGTTTACTCATTATCCACTTAATATTAAACTGCTTAAATATAATAGTAAGCAGCTAATTAAGGTTAGAAAATTTTTTTGGGTGGTTTGGTAAGTGTGGTGGGGGTGAGTAACTCACTTTACCCAGGTTTTGGGAAGAGCACTGTAAACTCAGACTTGCTGAGTCGCCGCCATCTTGGATCTCGTCGTGTGGAACATAATGTAAAAGCATCATCACTATGTGTGAGGACCAACACTGATTGAATAGACAAAGGATATGTGACCTTGTTAACTCCATTAACAAACATATAAATTGGGACTCCATTTACCAACCTCTCAAAAACGGAACCAGAAATGATATCACCCACCAAAACAAACCAAGACACATAAATAGTGAGCAGAACAGAACACCAATGCTTCACGAGAAGCTCACTGATGATGTTACCTAGCATAGTGATGAAACCAGTTCAGCGAGCAAACCAGCAACCTAATCCACAACTTGAACTACAAATCTCCAAGATCTCAAGTGTGATCTAAATTTAGGAAACCAGAAGCAGTTTGGTTAGAAATGAGGAATGATAAAGACTAGAAGTCACTTGTAGGAGTTATTTATAGACCCCAAAAGTAGCTACATGATAGGACTGGGTATTATTGGATGAATTAATGGCAGCTTGTCAAAAGAATATAGTAACTGCAGGGAAATAGCAGGTTATGGCACCGACAAGAGAGTAGATTATATAATACTGGATTTGACCAATGAGATAGGATTGATCACTGATCAAAATACTGAGCCAAAAGTATGAAAGGATGGGAAAACTTTCCAAAGAATCCCGACAGTGTGGAAACAGGCGATTCAGCCCAATAAGTCCACACTGACCCTCCAAAGAATAATCCACCCAGACCCACTCCCGCCACCCCATTACTCTACATTTACCCCTGACTAATACACTTAACCTACACATCCCTGAGCACTATGGGCAATGTAGCTCAGCCATTTCACCATATCTGCACGTCTTTGGATTGTGGGAGATATTTTCCAAAGAAAAGGGAATAACGAGTATTAGATTAGATTCCCTACAGTGTGGAAACAGGCCCTTCGGCCCAAGTCCACACCGACCCTCCAAAGAGTAACCTACCCAAATCCATTTCTCTCTGACTAATGCACATAACACAATGGGCAATTTAAAATGGCCAATTCCACTGACCTGCACATCTTTGGACTGTGAGAGGAAACCGGAGCACCCAGAGGAAACCTACGCAGACACGGGGAGAGCGTGCAAACTCCACACAGATAGTTGCCTGAGGCCGGAATCGAACTTGGGTCTTTGGTGCTGTGAGGCAGCAGTGCTAGCCACTGAGCCACTGCACATTCTCCCCATGTCTGTGTCGCTTTCCTCCCACAGTCCAAAGATGTGCAGGTCAGGTGAACTGGCCATGCTAAATTGCCCATAGGGAAATTCATCTAGGTGGGTTACTCTTTGGAGGGTCGGTGTGGACTGGTTGGGCCGAAGGGCCTTTTTCCACACTGTAGGGAATCTAATCAAGTATTAATGCTTCAGAAAATGGATTTGAAGAATTAGTAATGAAGGATAAAGAAATGGCAGATGAATTGAAAGACATTTTGTGTGGAAGCAGGCCATTCGGCTCATCAGGTCCACGCCAACCCTCTAAAGAGTCCCTAACCTATCCCTATAACCATGATTCCCATGACTAATCCACCCAACCTGCACATCTCTGGACACTATAAATAATTTACTATGGCTAATCCATCTAACCTGCACATCTGTGGACTGTGGGAGGAAACCAGAGCACCTGGTGGAAATCCACACAGGCAGAGGGAGAATGTGCAAGCTCCACACAGTTATCCAAGGGTGGAATCAAACCTGGGTCCCTTGCACTGTGAGGGAGCAGTGCTAACCACTGAGCCACTGTGCTACCCATGCCCTGTTGCTCTTCAAGTAGCATCCCAGAAATAGAAGGAATTGAAACGGAGGGAGGAATGTAAGGAAATTACAATTATCAGTGAAGTAGTACTGAGTAAATTGTTGGAACTGCAAGATGACAAGTCCCCAGGTCCAGATGGATTTCATCCTATGGTCATCAAAAAAGTAGCCAGTGAAATAGGTGATGCATTGATTTTAATTTTCTAACATTTATTAGAGGGAATTATCAGGAAAGGTTTCTTTTGATTGGAGAATAGCTAATGTAACTCCTTTATTCAGAAAAGCAGAGAGGCAGAAAATAAGAAACTATAGGCCAGTTATCTTAACATTTGTCACAGGGAAAATGTTAGAAGCTTTTATTAAAGTCGTTATAACAAGGCACTTGGATAAGTTCAAGATAGTCAGGCAGAACCAACACTGTGTTGTCAAAGAGAAATCCATATTTAACTAATTTATTGGAGCTCTCTGAACTTGTGCTGTAAATAAAGGGGAGCCAGCAGATGTATTGTATTTAGATTTACGGAAGGCCTTTTGATAAGATGCTACGTGAAAGAGAATGGTGGGAAATATAAACATGTGGTATAGACAGAAGATTGGCTGGTTAACAGGAAGCACAGAGTAGAAATAAATGGGTCTTTTTTAGGTCATGAGTAATGTGCCACAGGGGCTGGTGCTAGGGCCTCAACTCTTTCAATTTATATAAATGATTTGCAAAAAGGGGTTGAAGGTATGGCACATAAATTTGCTGATGACATAAAAATAGGAAAGTGAGTTGTAAAGAGGGGATAAGAGCCTAAGAAGGGACATAGCTTGGTTAAGTGAGTTGTACAATGTGGTAAAGTGTGTAATTGTCCATTTTGGCAGAAAGAGTAAAAAAAAGAAGCATATTCTCCAAATGGTGAGAGGTTGCAAAGCTCTGAAATGCAAATGGTCTAGGTGTTTTCATGCATGAATCACAGAAGGTTAGTGTGCAGACGCATTAAGTAGCCAGGAAAGCTAATAGAATGTTGTGGTTTATTGTGAGGTGAATTTCATGCAAGAGTTGGCTGCTTGTGTTTCAGTTATACAGGGGATTGGTGAGACTGCATCTGGAATACTGTGTACAGCTCTGGCCTCTATATTTATGGAAGGATGTTAATGAGTTGAAGGCATTTCAGATTAAGTTTACTAGATTAATACCCGAATGAGTGGATTGCTTTATGAGGAAAGGCTAGACAGACTTTGTATCCTCTGAAGATTAGAAGAGTCAGAGGTGACTTAATAGATTCTGCAGGAACTTGATGATGTGGATGTTAAAGGATTTTTCCGGTTGTGGGAGAATCTAGAATTAGGGATGATAGTTTAAAAATAAAGGATGCCAATTTAAAACAGAGATATGGAAACTTTATTCTCTCAGAAGGCTGAGAGTCTTTATCATTCCTTTTTTCAAAAGGCAGTAAATGCAAAATATTTAAATATTTTTAAAGCAGAAGTTGATAATTCTTGATTATCAAGGGGATGAAAGATTACTATGCAGGAATGTAAAGTTGAGGTTAAAATCAGATTAGATCCAAATTTTGTTGGTCTGAATGTAGTCCGGAGTCCGTGCGGGATCAGTCGGTTCCGTAGGCAGGTGCTGAGGAAGGAGATGTGGCTGTGGTAGCGAATCAGGTTAGCCATGATTTTATTGAATGGTGGGGCAGGCTCGAAAAGCTGACTTGTCTACTTCTGTTCCTTTATGTTTAATGACTTTGCAGAAGTATATTTGGAGATAAATTAATCCTTACCTGTCTAAAAACCATGATCAGTGATCATTTGACTTTCTGGTAACCATTTTGGGGGAGAGTATGTTCATGATTGTTCCTTTTCTTTTTAAAAACACAGTAACTAGATTGAACTAACAAACTGCAAAGGACGAGAACTACACAATAGTATTGTTCATCCCCTCAGTAATCCGCAAATCACTTTCATTCTTAAATGTTCAATCAAACATGAAGCTCTCACAGATTTTCACTCTTGCCTTTTGTGATATTGGTCAAAGGTCAAATCTCAAACCACTCAATCAAGATGACAAATAAACTGAATCTTTGATAAAGTTTTTAAGTTTGTTTTTCAAATTCCCACACTATCTTTACATAATCAACAAACTGAATAAAACAGAGGTTTCATTTAAGATCATTTTAAAATGTACATATATTCTCAAATATTAAATGCATGACAGACAGAATCAATAGTTCAACAACATCCTGTGAGAACATACTAACTTAAAATATCTTCCAAACTGAGAGACCCAACAATGAATCTGTTTTTATGAAGAATTAGTATTGTCCTTAACATTGACACAATTTCTCTCCATAGATGCTGAATATTTTCAGCCTTTTCTGGTTTTATTCCAAAAATAATTGAAATGAATTTGAATTAATTTAGGGACTATGGGTAAACCAAATTGTGAGTTTCATCTTTTAAAGGATTTCCAATAATGTAATTATGTAGCTCAGGGTAACAAATACACAAAGGCCATTTGTCATAAGGCTTAAGTCAGTACTAAAATACCTTTACAATTTATATAGCCATAAAAATTAAGACACAATAAAATTAAATAGAATGCATAACATCTCAAATTAAATATAATTTGTCTCATGTGAGAGGAACGACTTCTGGCTTTACCTTGTTACTTCTAATTAAATATTGGGAACACTGAACCCTTTGTCATAAATCCCACCGACTCCATGACCCTTACGGCCAGAGAAACAGCTTGCAAACTTGCTGTCTGGACCTTTGATCTTACACTGCATTCAAGGCATCATATCCACTCTGTCACAGACACCCAATCTCCAAAACATTATGCATCTTCACACTACCTCAATCACTTTGCTGTTGAAACCCTGATACATATCCATATCACCTTCAGAGTTTACTCCAGTTTTCTTGCTTATTTTCCAATTTGCTCAATAAACATCAGCTCATCCTCTTGCTTACACCTATCCTGCACTGGGTTGTACATAGTCATAGCTCCTATTCTCATTCTGCATTTGTTCTGGACCTTCAAAAGTGCAAATTTAAATTTATGTCCTTGTCTTTACTGTGTGTTGTTCCCTTATCAGAGTAACTTTCTCCTGCCTTTCTAACTCTGTTGCTCTGACTCTGGCCTTCATGCAAAGATTTCCTTTGTATTTGCTGCTGATGGCCATGCTTTCATCTGCCTAGATCTCACACTCTAGCATTTTCCTTCAGTAATCCCAATAACGGAATAGATTGCATGTTTAATAGTTGACTCTATATATCTGGCAACATTGTTTATTAGGTGTTTAAAACAATTCAGGCTGTATCTACCAATATTATAGCTTAGGTGGCTCAGTGGGCTAATAAGTGATTCAAAATAATGGCAACAGTGAAGATTTGTGGCATGGTGGCTCAGTGATTAGCAATGTTGCCTCATAGCAGCAGGGACTGGGTTCAATTCCAGCCTTGGATGAAAGTAGGTGTAGAATTTGCTCATTCTCCCAGTGTCTGCATGGTTTTCCTCCCACAATCCAAAGATGTGCAGCTTAGGTGAATTGGCCATGCTAAATTGCTCATAGTGTCCTTCATAGCCATGGGAAATACAAGGTTACAGGCACAAGATGGACTGGATGGGATGCTCTTTGGAGGGTCTGTGTGGACTTACTGGCCGAATGGCTTGTTTGCACACTGTAGGGATTCTAGGATTTGATTCCCACTCCAGCTGAAGTAGATGCAGATCCTCCCTCCATGCTCTGCCACTGAAAGTGGAAAGCAATAGCAATCCACCACTTTTTTTAATCTGCTGAAAAGAAAGCCAAGGATCTGCCATTATGCTGAGCACACATCAAGGAAAGAATGAATAACTAAAGTCTGACATGGATATAGGTTATTCACAAGACATTTTTTTAAAGATTGGATTCCCTACAGCATAGAAACAGGCCCTTTGGCCCAACAAGTCCACATTGATCCTCCGAAGAGTAACCCACCCAGACCCATTCCCCTACCCTATATTTATCCCTGATTAATGCACCTAACACTATGGGCAATTTAGCATGGCCAATTCACCTGGCTTGCATATCTTTGGATTGTGGGATGAAACTGGAGCACCCAGAGGAAACCTACTCAGACACAGGGAGAATGTGCAAACTCCACACAGTCACCCGAGGCAGGAATTGAACCAGAGTCCCTGGTACTGTGAGGCAGCAGTGCTAACCACTGATACACCCAATATTTGACAATATATTTAGCTAAAATCACAGAAAAAGTAATTTACCAGAATTTATTTAAATACTCATGTTCGTCACAGCAACACAGTTCTTACTATTCATAGAATTGTTTGTTAGCTTCACAAGGAAACTACTGCTGTTAAGGTGTCAAGGTCAGGTTTTTATTCAAAGAGCAAAACATTCTCCAGCCTTTTTTTTCTCTAATCTCCACAGTCCTATCTACTTAGGACACTTGGATGACCTCCACTGGGTGCTTGAAATTATTGCAGAAGCAGCACCAGTGATATCTTCACAATATCCTTCAAATATGATGGCTAAAGAAGTGATCCAACAGCAGTGTCCTCTCCCATTTCAACATGCCTAACATTGAGGTGTTAATATCTTAAATTCAGCTCTGATGGGCAGCATACACCAGGATCCCAAAAGAACTACCGTACTTGAATGTCAGTTGTGGCAGGTCTCTTCCAGGAGGATGGCATAACTACTTTAGGAACATTCTCCAATCATCCCTGCTGACCCATGGAGTACCTGTGTTACCAACCAAAATAAGAAAGGCTCATTCAGGAAGTCAGCAAATACATCAAAAGAGTTGGTCAAGAATATTCATAGGTGAAGTCAAAACATTGAAGGAAGGGCATAAACCTCCAATACACCAAGTACCATTATCCCACATAGTATTATAGGATCGCTATAGTGAAGAAGGAGGTCATTCAGCCAATGGAGTCTGCTCTAACTGTCTGAAGAGCATCCTTGCAGATCCAACACCCACCACCCACCCCCTCCAAAATCCTTGTAATCCCACATTTAGCATGGCTAATCCACCCAACCTGCCCATCTTTGGACTGTGGGAGGAAACTGGAGCACTGGGTAGAAATCCACACATACACAGGGAGAACATGCAAACACCATATAAAGAATAAACCAACCCTGGCAACTCAGTGTGAATCACTGAACCACCATGCCACTGTTCCAGGTGAGGTTTCTCAAAGAGTTTGAAGCTCATATATTTGTACTCCATGGGAGCTTCGACCCAGTTTATTTCATCTGACCAGATTGTTATATATATATCTATTTTCCTCATATCATTATCCAACTTTCCCTTGAATGCACCAAGTTATTTGTCTCAACTATTCTATGTGAGAGGGTAAAGTGAGGACTGCAGGTGCTGGAGATCAGAGTCGAGTGTGGTGTGCTGGAAATGTACAGCTGGTCAGACAGCATCCAAGGAGCAGGAGAATCAATGTTTTAGGCACGTGATAGCAAGTCCCATATTTTCATTATTCTCTGAGTAAGATACTCCTTGTCAATTTTGTATTGGATTTATTATTGAATAAAGTCTACTTATGGCTTCTGGTTTTGGACTTCACCTCATCTCAACTGACAATGCTGTCTACACAGGATCACAAGTTTCTGCTATATGACTGAACAGGTCCATTTCAAAACTTTGGGCACATGAGCCAAGATATTCCAAGAGATACTGAGATGCAGACGACAGGATTTTCTTCTTACTCATTACTAAGTGTTGGGATTCGAAGAGTGATGCAGTTAGATGAACACGTTGACATTTTGAAGAACTGGTAAGAACTACTTCCCAGTCATTAGTATCAGTACTGTTGCACTTCAAGGAGAGCTTCAGAAACTGGTAAGGAGGGAAAAATTCACTATCACTGAAGAAATTGTACTGAGTAAATTGTTGGAACTGAGTAAATTTTTGGAGCTAACAAGTGCCTGCGTCCTGATGGGCTTCATGCTAGGGTCTTAAAAAGTGATTAGTGATGTAGTTAATGTATTGGTTTTCATTTTCCATAACTCCCTTGATTTGGGGCAGTTCCATTAGATTGGAAGACAGTGAATGTAATTTTTTTTATTCAAAAGGGGAAGAAGACATGAGAAAGTTGTAGCCTTACAGTTGACAAATTTGCTACACGCACGAGAACTAAACAGGATAGGCACCTGACTACAGCGGGTGTGTGTGTGTGTGTGGGGAGGGGGGGGTTGGGGGCGGCGGGGCGCTTTTGGTCAGAAGAATTAAAGATATCTGTTCGTAGTGAGAATAGATCAGTGTAAATAAGGTGCTAACATTTGTTCACTTGTGGAATATGTGGCAGTACTTCCTTTTGACCCAGAGGGCTGGAAGCTGCACACATATTTTACAGTTTGATGTTGGTTTATAGTGAAGACTCTTAACAAGACTCATACCCAATAGGAAAATAACTTGTAATTTAATAAGCTGAATGGAATATGCATGTAACAGAACAAACCTGATACATTTTCATGTGTACCATACTAAGCAGATTTGAAGTTATGAAGCTCAGCTCCCTAATCTTGACTGTTCTGGAATGTGAACGTCTCAGCCGTGCAAACTAGGAAAACACAAAGGCTGAAACTGAGTTAGTAAGAAAGTTGGAAGGTTTCCCTACATGAGACAGAGAGAGAAAATACATTCTTCTGTAACTTACATTCACTGACCTAAGGGTTCAAGGGACACTAGCTGTGAGAGAGAGGGGGAGAGACAGGATGGAAGCTGGTGAAAAGATTAACTCTTTGTGGTCTGACTTAAGTGTACACTCGCTTGCCATGGATTGAATGTTTGTATTTTGTTCCGAGGAACTCAAGATCTGGAGATGTTATGAATTCAATTTGTATTTTGGGAATCAAACATGATTTTTAAAAACTATTTTGTAGGACAATGGTATAGGGCAACATTAGCTGAGCGAGGTTAACTTATAACCTTTTCCACAAAGTTTCGACAAGTCTCTCCTTATGATGTACTGTGAAAAGGGAGCTTATCTAGCTAAAGCATTTGGTTATTTGGCCTGGCTTGATCAGGGTTTCCCACTTTGATGTGCATGTAGCTTAATTAGTCAAGCGTACTCAGCCCTGTCAATTAGTTTCTCTTCCTCTCCAAACTTTTGCTACTTTATTGCTGCTTATCTGATTAAGGACATATGGAGTTTTTGTAATCTCTGTACCAATAAAGACATCTTGTTTGCAGCAATAAGGGGAATAGCCGGAGAGAGCTCTTTGAGGTAAGAGCAGGAGCCATTACTGAGCTAATGTTTTAAAATCTTACCTCAAGCCTGACTTGTAGGTATCTATGTTATATTGTAACATTGATGCCATTGATAAATAAACTAAACTGTCTGTAAACGTTTTATATTCCAGACTACCACAGAGTACAATCTTCGGGATGAACCAAGAGAGGCTTCCAGGTCCAGTCCATTAAGGACTTCCTGAGCCGTCTCGTCCAGGTACTTTAACAGACATAAAGCAAAAAACTACAGGCCAGTTAGCTGAACATTATTTGTAGTGAAAATGTTAGAAGGTATTTTTAAAGAATTTTTAACATGGCACTTGAATAAATTAAAAGTAATCAGGCAAAGTTTTGATAAAAGTTTCATTAATGGAAAATGATGTTTGACCAATCTAATGCAGTTCACTGAGGGGGTAATGTGCTGTGGCCAAAGGGGAACCAGTGTATATTCTGCACTTAGACTTCCAGAAGGCATTTGACAAGGTGCCACATCATAGGTTATAGCAGAATATAGAAATTAATATGGAGGGGAGCATATTGATATGGATAGAAAATCAGCTGCCTAATAGGAAACAGAATTGATGTAAATAATCTTTTTCAGGTTGGCATGATGTAATGAGAGGTGTGCCATAGAAATTGGTGCTGGGATTCCAACTGTTCGTAATTTATATAAATGGCTTAGTTGAAGAAATGGAAGGTATGGTTGCCAAAGTTGCTGACAATGCAAAGATAGGTAGGAAAGTAGGTTATGAAGTAGATAAAAGATGGTTAAAAAAGGTATTGGTAGGTTAGGTGAGCGAACAATGTAGTGGCAAATAGAATATAATGTGGGAAAGCAAAGTGGTCCAGTTTGTTAGGAGGAATAAAAAAGCATATTATCTAAAGCATGAGAGATTGTAGAGCTGTAGAATAAGATCATATGAAATAGGAACAGGAGTAGGCCTTTTGGCCCCTCAAGCTTCTCCATCATTCAATAGGATCATGGCTGATCCGAAACTCTTCACATCCATTTTCTTGTCCTTTCTCCATAAAGTTTGATTTCCCTAAACTTACCCACAAGGGAAAGCATCCTCTCAACATTTACCCTATAAGCCCCTTATGTTTCAATGAGATCATTGCTCATTCTTCTAAATGCTAGTGAATAAAGTCCCAACCTATTCATTCTTTGCTCATAAGACAATCCCTCCATACCAAGGATCATCCTGGTGAACCTTCTCTGAACTGTCTCTAATGAAATATATCTTTCCTTAAATAAAGGGACCAAAACTGCTCACAGTATTCCAGATGTGGTCTCACCAGCACTTGGTATAGCAAGACTTCCCTACCCTTATACCCCAACCGCCTTGAAGAATTTGACTGCCTGTGTAAATGAGTTACAAATGATTATGCAGGTACAAGGAGAAAATGAGGACTGCAGATGCTGGAGATCAGAGTTGAGAGTGTAGTGCTGGAAAAGCACAGCAGGTCAGGCAGCATCCGAGGAGCAGGAGAATCAACGTTTCGGCATGAGCCCTTCATCAGGAACTATGTAGGTACAGCAAGTAATAGACAATAGACAATAGGTGCAGGAGTAGGCCATTCAGCCCTTCGAGCCTGCACCACCATTCAATGTGAGCATAGCTGATCATTCCTAATCAGTATCCGCTTCCTGCCTTATCTCCATAACCTTTGATTCCACTATCTTTGAGAGCTCTATCCAAATCTTTCTTAAATGAATCCAGAGAGTGGGCCTCCACTGCCCTCTGGGGCAGAGCATTCCATACAGCCACCACTCTCTGGGTGAAGAAGTTTCTCCTCATCTCTGTCCTAAATGGTCTACCCATATTTTTAAGCTGTAAAAAAAATTTGGATAGGTATTTGAATGTCATCATTTGAATGTCATCACTGATTACAAAAGTAGGGAGTTTAAAAAGAAAGAGGCAACTTTATTGAAACATATAAAATGCCAAAGGGTCTTGACAGGCAGATGTGGATAAAATGTTTCTTTTTATGTTTATGGACCAGGGGTCACTATTTAAAAATCACTCATTTAAACATTTTTTTCTCTCGATATGTCTTTGAAACTGTCTCATTAGGAAAGTGGTGGAAGCAAAATCCTTTCCTTTTATTTCTTTTAAGGCAGATAGATTCTTGTTAAACAACAGATTTAAAGGTTATTACGGATAGGCAGGAATCTGGATTTGTGACTATGCTGTGGCTTTAAGAGGTGTATTTTGACTTGTTTTTTGTTTGAACAGAGGTTTTAAGGCAGAAGTAATGAGCTGGCTACTGAGGCCAATAAGGTAAACAGCTTGGGAGGCTTTGGGTTTTTTTTTAAGTTAGAACAAAAGAAGCAGCCTGAGTGGGTGTGGTCCAGCTTTTAAAGATCAGGATTTCCAGGGGTTTTTTTATACAAGTTTAGCTTTAAGCAATTGCTGTTGGAGTCTCAACAGGGTTGGAAGCTGCAGTAAATGTCTCCTGGCTGCTACTCTAAGTTTTTGCTTGATATTCTTTTTCTCTCTCTGCTGCTAGACTGCATGTGCGAAAATCTGATTTCTGAACCTGCCTTTTTATCAATAGGTGTGTTTACAGAATGTTATTATATTGTAACAGTTAATTAGTTAGTAATAGTTACTGTATCTATTATTCTGTTAAGTTTTTCGATATGTTATTATAAGTTCTTGTTTCTTTTGTTGTCTTTGAATAAATAGTGTTTGAATAAATTACGTTTTGCTTAACACCGAGTAGTTTGACCAGCTGAGTTGCATCTGGAGCATAGCACTTTACACTCACCTTTAAAAGTAAGAAAAGTAGGATCTAGGTTATCTTCTTAAAGTGTTTTGAGGGGATCTGGCTTAGCCCATAACAGATAGGAGATTACGATCAGATCAGTCATAATTTTAACGAATGACAGAATGGGGTCATGGGGCTGAGTGGCATATGTTTGCTTCTGATTCATATGTTTGAATGTTTTCTTGAGGATTTTCATTGCCCTCCCATAGAAAGTTGGCCATTTAAAAGCTGAGAGAAGTGGACCTAGCAGGAGAGATCATTTTCAGCCATATAGACAGTGTCTAGACCATCAAGGTTGACTTCAAGAAGGCCACAAGTTTGTTTTCTGCAATAATTCCATGGAACCCCTTCATAATTTTTTGAACTCATCAATGAGGAGCTGGTGGGAGTACTCAGGGAAATATAAATGCAAGATCAATGGAAGAAATATTGAGCTTGTAGGACAGAATTGTGTTTGAAGTAAAAGTAAATGGTGTCGTTCAATAAGGACAGACGGCTTATAAATGGAACTAGCAGATTAATGACCTGGGTGACCTCGACAAAAAAAGAGAAAAAATAACGGTTCAATGTGGTAGCCATTGTGGAGATGTGGTTACCATGCTTGAGGATAACTATTTTGGGATACTTCACTTTTAGAAGGGATAGCTAAATTGGAGAAGAGAAGGTGTAGTCCTTATTATAATGAATAGAATAAATACAATAAACGGAAATTATTTTGGTTCAAAAGAATCCAACATATATACTCACATTCAATGAAGCTATGGAGAAACGAATGTCAATATGCACTGTTGGGATGACTTCAAAGGGATATACTTTTAAGTGTAATGTTGAACAGAGTATAAAACAGGAAAATAGAGGTGAATGTAACAAGAGTAACACAGCAATTTTGGAAGACTTAAATCTTCATTTGGACTAGATAAAACAAATTTGTCATGATAGTGTGGAGGAAAGGTTCCTGGAACACACTAAAGGTAATTTTCTAAATCAATATGTCATTCAAGGAGTATGGGATCAGTATATTTTAGGTCTAGTACTGTGCAAAGATTGAAGGTGAACAATAAGCTTTTTAGTAAAGGAGCCTTTAAAAATAACGTTCACAGTATGATAGCTTTTATATTGGCTTTCATGAGAATTTACTGAAGCATGGAATTTTATCAAAGTAAACCATTTTGGTGTGAAGGACAAGTTGGCTCATGTAGATTGTGAAACTGGATTAAAAAGAGATATTGGGCAGATAGGCAAAGTGGACATTTAGAGAATTAATTAATATACATTCCTCCAGGAATAAAACCCTGTTAGAAAGAGTTATTCAATTGTGGCTAAAAAAATAAACTAAAGATAACATTAGATTCAAATAAGATGGCTTAGACATTGTCAAAAAAACCTGAGGATTGGGATAATTTTAAAAGTTAGCAACGTACGACAAGGAAATGACATAAGAAACAATGAGAGGTATGTATTTGTTGTTACATATGTCTCGAAAGAATCAGTGGAAGGTGCTTTATTGCCACCATTTTGAGTTACATAAAGAATAACAAGAAAATACCTGAATAGAGTTCATCCTCCATACAAGGGGGTCTTCGAACACAGCTCCTTCTGCAAGGGCATGAGAGTAAACTAGCTAGGAATGTGAAAACAGATTATACTAAGAATCCTCCCTTAAAATTGTTGTAGCATTCCTATAAATCACAACTTTAACATAAGCACGATTTCCCACATGACTTAACGTTAGAGCCGGAGTTAGTTTCCAAAGGACATTCCCTGTCTGCAACTTCTTCTGAAATGCAAAGTGGTGGCATTTATTATATCACAAATTGTAAATCACAACCCAATAAATGCTACAAGGTCAATGAAAAACATTAGAGCTTCACCTCAACAATAAAAATGAAAGGGAAGAGTGTTAATGTGAAGAACATTGTAATGGCTGTCTGAATTGGTATTGCGCTGCCTTTGTCTCTTATTCTGGGCTCTTTTCTGCTCTACATCATAATATAGTTACTGGAAACCCAGGAGATGGGAAAAATGGGAAGTCTGATTTTCTCTAATGATAATTGCTTCACTCACAGCATCAGTGCCTGCATTGTGCAAAGGCACCAACAGTCACCTCCACTCCATTGGTTACTGTTATTGCCTTGTCTGTTTTTGCCTTGTCTTGGTCCTGCCACTGAACGGTGAGAATTTCCTCTTCCTCTTACCAAGCTCAACTTACGCTTCTCCTTGGGATCAGAACAAATGGACTGCATTAGGAATTACTTAAGCAAGCAAGTACAGTTCAGTCCCCTTGCAAACCAGCAGAACAAAATGTCAGGATAGCATGGATAGCGTAAATAGACAAGGCCCTTTCCCCAGAGTGGGGGAGTATAAAATTATAGGGCATTGGTTTAAGAGAAAGGGGTAACATTTGCAATGGACTTAAGGGGCAACTTTTTCATGCAGAGGATGGTGCGTGTATTGAATGAGTTGCCAGAGGAAATGGTGGAGACAGGTACAATCACAACATTTAAAAGGCATCTGGATGGGTATATGAATAGAAAGCATTTAGAGGGATATGGATCAAACGCTGGTAAATGGGACTAGGCTTATTTAGGATCTCTGGTCAGCATGGATGAGTTGGACCAAAGGGTCTGTTTCCATTCTGTACATCTCTATGACTCCATGATTCTATATGCTGATCTGTAATAATGATGCACGTATTGTGGGTAAATCACCAGAAGTTACCTTTAATTTGGCTACTTCTTAAGAAGTCTCATAAACAAGTACTGAAACAATGATTTAAACTTTATCGTATATAGCAACCAAAATAAAGACCCCTCAAATTAAACCTCAAAGCTCAATTTGGCTATCACTCAATTAATGATGGAAGTTAACTATGATTCCAACTAAGTGTCTGTCTCTGGATGTGTCCAGGGTTCAATCCTTATGCAGTATTGTTCTGCTGCTGAATTGTTTGGTGTTGGATTTTTGTCCCTCAGGTCCATAATGTGATATTGTTTACGATTCTTTAGATTTTTTCATCCAAATTACTGCAAATCTGCAACGTGCCTTCTTATCAGAAGTAAATTCTTTGTACCTTGTTACACTTGGCATTGACTGTATGAAAACACAGCTTTTCTGTGATTAACTCCTTGACTTCTTCTGCAGGGTAATCATTTGGCCATGTGACTTAATGCAGTCACTATCAAGCAGATGTCAAAAGAGTTTTATTCATGTAGGTTTGATTCCTTCTTTTCCCAGACATGGCTAATTGCTTTCAATTTCAGTATAAGTTTGTCTTTGTCTCTTAATAGTTCATTCCAGACAGAGTTATTGCTACTGCTTTCATGTGTAACAGTCTATCTTTGTTGATTCTTTCAATCCATGAACAGTTGTTCAAGTTCTGAAGTTTGTACTATCACACATGACATTGGTGCACAACTCCAGCATTAATGGGGAACACTTTCATGAATGGACTGGAGTTATTTTTCAATAATTAATCGTTTTGACTTGATAAATTAAGTGAGGAATTATATATTATATAATGGTCTATGGCTGGAGAACATATTTGATGAAAAAAAGCCATATGTCATTGTTTAAAAGTAAGATAATTGTTCATGGTTTTATTGTTGTTTGACAGCTCAGGCTAACATATACCATGCATGTTATTCTAAGTGTATGTTTAGAGGCAAAGGGCTTTTTCTCAAAGACAATGATGTTTTAAAGTAGCTAAGTCAGGTAACAAAGTGTGTAACATGCCTGTTGAGTATTTATGTTTGTGTGTGCAATTATGTATACATGTATAGTGCATGCATTAGTTTGGAATTAGTTTCTGTAGCGGGCTTTGTCATCTTGCAGTTGCTTTGATAAGACAGCGGTGGATGTTTATGGACTTCAGTAAGATAGTCGACAAGGTTCCTCATGGTAGACTGGTTAGCAAGTTAGGTCACATGGAATACAGGGACAACTAGCCATTTGGATACAAAACTGGTTCAAAAGGTAGAAGACTGAGGGTGGTGATAGAGGATGGTTTTTCAGACTGGAGGCTTGTGACCAGCAGTGTGCCACAAGGATCGGTCCATTGCTTTTCATCATTTATATAAATAATTTGGATGTGAACATAGGAGATATGGTTTCCAAGTTTGACATCAAAATTGGAGGTATAGTGGACAGCGAAGAAGGTTACTTCAGAGTACAATGGGATCTTGATCAAATGGGCCAATGGGCCAAAGAATGGCAGATAGATTTTAATTTAGATAAATGCGAGGTGCTGTTTTTTGGAAAGGCAAATCAACGCAGGACTTAAACTCTTAATGGCAAGGTCATGGGAAGTGTTGCTGAACAATGAGATCTTGAAGTGCAGGTTCATAGTTGCTTGAAAATGGAGTCACAGGTAGATAGGATAGTGAAGAAGTTGTTTGGTACGTTTGCTTTTATTGGTCAGTGCATTGAGTATAAGAGTTGGGAGGTGATGTTGCAGCTGTACAGGACATTGGTTATGCCGATTTTGGAATACTGTGTGCAATTCTGGTCTCCCTGCTATAGGAAGGATGTTATCAAATTTGAGAGGTTTGGGAAAACATTTACAAGGATGTTGTCAGGTTTGAAGGGTTTGAGCTATAGGGAGAAGCTGAACAGGCTGGGGCTGTTTTCCTGGAGCGTTTGAAGCTGAGGGGTGACTTTATAGAGGTTTAAAAAATCATGAGGGGCCTAGATAGGGTAAATAGACAAGATCTTTTCCCTGAGGTAGAGGAGTACAAAACTACAGGGTTTAAGGTGAGAGAGGTAAGATTTAAAAGGGATCTAAGGGGCAACTTCTTCATGCAGAGGGTGGTGCATGAATGGAATGAACTGCCAGAAAAAAAAGTGGTAGAGGCTGGTACAATTTCAACAATTAGAAGGCATCTGAATCGGTATATGAATCGGAAGGGTTTAGAGGGATGTGGGCCAATTGATGCCAAATGGGACTAGATTTATTTAGGATAACTGGTCGACATGGATGAGTTGGACTGAAGGGTCTGTTTCCATGGTGTACACCTCCATGACTCTATTTAGCTGTGCCATTTATTTCAATTAGAATGCTGGTTAATCACTAAGAGGTGATAAAATCTAAGCAGATGCATAAATTGTTCATTGATTCCAACATATCTTGGTAAAGATCTATGGAGCTTGTAAACTAAGAAGGACAAGCTGTATTAAAAGAAATTATCTTGCAAAATAATTGACGTGAAACAATGAATCATAGGACCGTAGTCATGATTTGGAGACACCGATGTTGGACTGGAGTGCACAAAGTTAAAAGTCATATAACATCAGGTTATAGTCCAACAGTGCTTCCAAATAAACCTGTTGGACGATAAGCTGGTGTTGTGTGATTTTGACCTTCATAGGACCATAAGAAGTGATACTAGTAAGTTGACCAAAGCTTTGAAATACATCAATCAGGAATAAGGCAGATACTACCTAGCTAATTCAACAGTGACCATGAGCAGTTCATGTAATAATAAGCCAATTAGAATTGAGAATGCCTCAGATCATGTATACGGCTAAGTGTGGAGCCAGGGTTAGGTCTGCATTTTAATTGTTCAATGTATAAAGAAGGTCAAATTCAGAAGAACTACTTCAGTTAACAGAACATAACGAGAGGCCTGTGCCCAATTACCAATATCACAAACGGACATTCTAAAGTGGGTCAAGTATAAACTCACTGCTTTTATTTATTATTGTCTCTTATGTGCTTGTTATAAGAAATTTAATAAGTTCTTTAAAACTTATGAAAACATATTTGTACTTGTAATAGAACTTGTAACTAATTAGTTCTTTCAAACTGAGTTTGAGAAAGTCAGTAAATTGTAATTGACTAAGATTTTACAATTTAAGTTAAAGTGCATCCCAAAGTCTTACAGCAACAGCACACACAAATGATCTCAAAATGAAAATGGCAATGCAGAACTAAAAAATGGCCAAATGAACAACATCAAAACAAAAAAGATGTTAAGCAGGATGACTTACACTGGGGACTTGATTTAGAAGCTTCTGTATGTAAAAAGTAAGAGGCCAAGAAAAGACAGATGGAATATTTTGTGACAAATGTGAAATAACTTACTTTGGCTGGAAAAATGGAGAAAGCAGACTTTAAAAAGTTGAGAAACTGTTGAATGCTAATAATATTCCGTGGGACCAGTATGTCCTTTTTCAAGTCACAGTAAGTTAACATGGAGGGACAATAAACTATTAGGAAAGCAAATGAAAAGATGACAATGCCTTTATTGTAAGGGATTGGAGTATAAAAGCAGAAAAGCCTTACTGCAATTGTATAGGACCTCAATGGGTCCACATGTGTATTAATGTGCAGTGTTGGTTTCCTTATTCAAGGAAGCACAGATTTGCCGTAGAGAGAGTGCAACATAGGTTAATTAGACTGATTCTGGTATGAGGAGATTGTCCTCAGTGTAATAAGACCATAAGACCATTTGGCCCATCAAGTCCACTCTGCCATTCAATCATGGCTGATGGGCATTTCAACGCCACTTATCCACACTCTCCCCAGATCCCTTAATTCCTTGCGAGATTAGGAATTTATCAATCTCTGCCTTGAAGACATTTAACATCCTGGCCTCCATTGCGCTCCATGGCAGTGAATTCCACAGGCCCACCACTCTCTGACTGAAGAAATGTCTCTTTCCATTTTAAATCGACCCCCTCTAATTCTAAGGCTGTGCCCACGAGTCCTGGTATTCCTGCTTGACGGAAAAAGTTTCCCAGAGTCCACCCTTTCTAAGCCATGCATTATCTTGTAAGTTTCTATTAGATCTTCCCTCAACGTTCAGAGCTCTAATGAATACAATCCCAGAATCCTCAGCCGTTCATCGTATGGTAGGCCTACCATTCCAGGGATTATCCATGCGAGCCTCCGCTGGATACGCTCCGGTGCCAGTATGTCCTTCTTGAGGTGAGGGGCCCAAAACTGAACACAGTATTCTAAATGGGGCCTAACCAGAGCTTTATAAAGTCTCAGTAGCACATTACTGCTTTTACATTCCAACCCACTTGAAATAAATGGCAACGTTACATTTGCTTTCTTAACCACAGACTCAACCTGCAAGTCAAGCTTTAGAGAATCCTGGACTAGCACTCCCAGATCCCTTTGTACTTTGGCTTTATGAATTTTCTCACAGTTTAGAAAATTGTCCATGCCTGTGCTTTTTTTTCCAAAGTGCAAGACCTCGCATTTGCTCACATTGAATTTCATCAGCCATTTCTTGGACCATTCTTCTAAACTGTCTATATCTTTCTGTAGCCTGCCCACCTCTTCAGAACTACCTGTCTGTCCACCTAACTTTGTATCATCGGAGAACTTCGCCAGAATGCCCCCAGTCTCTTCATCCAGATCATTTATATATAAAGTGAACAGCTGGGGCCCCAACACTGAACCCTGCAGGACACCACTTGTCACCAGCTGCCATTCCAAAAAGAACCTTTTATGCCAACTCTCTGCCTTCTGTCAGACAGCCAATCCCCAATCCATGCCAGTAGGTCACCTCGAATACCATGGGCCCTCACTTTACTCATTCTTAACTAACAGGGTAACCCCAACCCTTCTGCCCACCTCCCTTTTCGATAAGTTGTAAATCCTTGGGTATTTAATTGCCAGCCCTGAACCCCCTGCAACCACGTCTTTGTGATGCCTACCACATCATAATCATTTACGATGATTTATACTCTTAATTCATCTATTTTGTTTCGAATACTTCAAGCATTCAGGTAACGTATCTTAATGCTAATTTTCTTATCCTCATGATTTTCATCACCTCTACCTAAGTTATCCTTCCTTTTTGCGTCATGCCAAATCTGTCTTGAACTTAAACCCTGCCTACATGCTGACCTGCTGTTTATCTTTCTACTTGACTCCATACTCCCTGTGTTCCCTTTCCCTTCCCCCCGACTCACAAGTTTATCTTTTTTGCCAGAACACTAGATCCAGATCAGTTCATGTGGAGTCCGTCCCATCGGTACAGATCTCCCTGGTTTCAAAGCTGATGCCAATGTCCCATGTAATGGAATCCCTCCTTCCCACGCTAATCTCTTAGCCATGTGTTTACTTCCCTAATTTTCTTATCCCTATGCCAATTAGCATGTGGCTCGGGCAGTAGTCCAGAGATTATGACCCTTGAGGACCTGTTCTTCAATTTCCTTGCTTGATAATCTCCAAACAGGTCCTCCTTCCTAGTCTTGCCTATGTTGTTACAACAACTGGATCCTTTCCCTCCCGCTCCAATATACTTTCAAGCCATTCAGAGATGTCCTGCACCCTGGCACCGGGCAAGCATCACACCATGCGGGACTCCTGATCCAGCTCGCAAAGGATACTATCTGTCCCCCTAATTACAGAATCCCCTATAACAACTACTTGTCTTTTTGCTCCCCCCTCTTGAATGGCCTACTGCACCATAATTGCAAATGTGTTGCTGGTCAAAGCACAGCGGGTCAGGCAGCATCTCAGGAATAGAGAATTCGACGTTTCGAGCATAAGCCCTTCATTTTTACTGCACCATAATGCCATGGTCAGCTGGCTCATCCTGTCCACAACTTTTTCCCTTATTCATACAGGAAGCAAGGATCTCATACCTGTTGGACAAGGTCAAGGACTGAGGGTCCTCCACTCCTGAGCTCAGAATCCCCCCACCTGCCTTACATACAGTCACATCCTGTTGTCCCTGCTCACTAACTGAATTTAAATTACTTAATCTATCGGGTGTGACTGCCTCCTGAAACAAAGCGTCCAGGTAATTCTTCCCTCTCCTGGATATGCCACAGTGTTTGTAGCTCAGATTCCAGATCCTCAATTCTGATCCGGAGTTCTTCCAGCAACCAACACTTGCTGCAGATGTGATCACTGCCGTTTACAATGTGGTCAGCCAGGTCCCACATCGTACAACTACAGCACATCACCTGCCCAGCCATCTCTACTTATTTAATTAATTTGTACAAATTTATGAGTTAAACAATTGTTAGTACTCTCTATGGTCTTATTCAACTCACCAACTAATTGTAAACTTTTAATCAATCACACGAAACACAAGAAATATCAATTGAAATGCCTTACCTTTGCAAAACATGAGAATCCTTTTGTTTGGTTCGAGAAGGAGGGTGGGTGTGAGACACTACATGTGTGGTGTCTTGGGATTTGGCTGCTGCCAAAAATGTACCTGAAACTCCCGAGGTCAGTTTTTATATTTAAAAATTACCTTCCCCTTGTGCCACTGGTCCATGCAGTCGCTCCTCCTACGCCGACTGTCACTGAAACAATGTTAAAGGGTTAAACTGCACTATCTTTCTCCAGAAGCTGAACATTTTGGAAATGGGTGGGGATGACATTCAAGCAGGAATGTGGATGACTCCCATTTCATTTGGGCAGCCATTTATTACTACTCTCCTGCTTTCAAAGAAAAAATAGCAGGGCTTCCCAAAATAAAATAACCCATGCTGCATCATGGGTTCACGAAGAACAAGTCATGCTTCACAAACCTTTTGGAATTCTATGAAGGCATTTCAAGCAAGGTGGACAACAGGGACCCAGTGAATGTGATGTACCTAGATTTCCAAAAGTCCTTTGACAAGGTGCTGTACATGAGGTTGCTGCATAAGATAAGGATGCATGGTGTTAGGGTTCGAGTATTAGCATGGATGGAGGATTGGCTGACTGACAGGAAGCAAAGAGTGAGGATAAGTGAGTGCTATTCTGGCTGGCAATCAGTGACTAGCGGTGTGCATCAGGGATCAGTGCTGGAGCCACAATTATTTACAATTGATATAGATGATTTGGAGTTGGGGACCACGTGTACGGTGTCAAAATCTGCCGATGACACGAAGATGAGTAGCAGAGCAAAGTGTGCAGAGGACTGTGAAACTTTGCAGAGGAACATAGATACATTGAGTGAGTGGGCAAAGATCTGCCAGATGGAATACAATGTTAGTAAATGTGAGGTCATACATTTTGGTAGGAGTAACAGCAAAATACATTATTATTTCAATTTATACCAAATGTTTACAGTGTGATGTAACTGAAATTATATAATGAAACAAACCTGGATTTTTTGTTAAGTCTCTCTTCTTTTAGAATGAACATGTTGGTTTGACTTCTTGTGTGGCATGGTGGCACTGTGGTTAGCACTGCTGCCTCACACCGCCAGAGACCTGGGTTCAATTCCCACGCCTGTGTGGAGTCTGCGTGGGTTTCCTCCGGGTGCTCCGGTTTCCTCCCACAATCCAAAAATGTGCAGGTTAGGTGAATTGGCCATGCTAAATTGTCCGTTGTGTTAGGTGAAGGGATAAATGTAGGAGTATGGGTCTGGGTGGTATGCGGGTCGGTGTGGACTTGTTGGGCCAAAGGACCTGTTTCCACACTGTAAGTAATCTAATCTAAATATGTTAATCACAGTACTTTTTTTAAAGTTAAACTTCACTCGAGAATGTAACAATTGGTGTCATGTCGGCTCAGATACTGCATTTAGGGTGTGAGGTGCCCTGTGTGAGACTGTCTGTGCCATAATGTTCAGACTGATTCTAATCTAAAAAATGAATTTATAGAATCTTACATGGATTCGTGCAGTTTTTGAGCAAAATAAAATGTAATTCTGCAAATACAGATTCACCCCACAAACTTATATATGTGTGTGTGTGTGTTGTGTGTTGGGGGAGGGGGGGAGGCGGGGAGGGGGGGTTATGAGTGTCTGTGAGAAAGTGTGTGAGTGAGTGTAAAGGGTATACGTCTGTGAGAGGATGCCTGTGAGTGTGGGAGTACATGTGTGAGGTAATGAAAGAGAGCTTGTGCATGAGAGAGGGTCTGCGAAAGTATATGGGTCTGTAGGAGTGTGTGTGTGACTGTAGGAGTGTGTATGTGGTGTGTCTCTATGTCTGTGTAGTGCAGTGGTGTCACCTGTAGTGTGACATGAACCCAAGGTCCTGGTTGAGGCCGAACTTGGCTATCAGCCTCTGCTCGGCCACTTTGCGTTGTTGCCTGACCCGAAGTCCGCCTTGGAGTACAGTCACTCGAAGGTCTGAGGTTGAATGTCCCAGACCGCTGAAGTATTCTCCAAATGGGAGGGAACTCTCCTGTCTGTTGATTGTTCTGCGGTGTCCATTCATCCGTTGCCATAGCCTCTGCTTGGTCTCCCTAATGTATCGTGCCTCAGGGCATCCTTGCCTGCAGCATATGATACAGACAACATTGGCGGAATCGCATGAGTACCTGCCCTGTACACGGTGGGAGGTGTAGCCACGAATAATGGTGGTATCCGTGTCGACACTCTGACACATCTTGCAGCTTCTATTGTGACAAGGTTGTATGGTGTTGTCCTGAAAGCTGGGCAGTTTGCTGTGAACAATGATCTTTTTGAGGTTTGGTGGTTGTTTAAAGGTGAGAAGTGAAGATGTGGGGAAGGTCTTGGCGAGGTGCTCATTCTCAGTGATAATGTGTTGCAGGCTGCGAAGATCATGGCATAGTTTTTTGGGTAAAAAATGAGACTTGCAGATGCTGGAGGTCAGAGCTGAAAAATGTGTTGCTGGTTAAAGCACAGCAGGTCAGGCAGCATCCAAGGTAAAGGAAATTCGACGTTTCGGGCCAGAGCCCTTCATCATTTTTGGGTCTTGGGAAGTACTGGACAATGAAGGGTACCATGTCTGTCTCCTAGAAGGTCATTATGGTTTCTCACTGTGGCAGATTGATGAGTTGAGCATCGTACCCTGTTCTTATGAGGGCATCCTTGAGTACTTCCAGGTGCCTGTCACTTTTCTCCTCATCTGAATAGATCCTGTGTATGCTTAGGGCTTGTCCATAGGGGATGGCTGTTTTAATATGTTTCGGGTAGAAGCTGGAGAAGTGTAGCATATTGAGGTTATCCGAGAGCTTGCAGTAGAGTGACGTACTGAGATGCCCATTCTTGATGGGAAATGCATGCCTGAAGAAGGGCTCATGCCCAAAATGTCAACTCTCCTGCTCCTTGGATGCTGCCTGACCTGCTGCGCATTTCCAGCAACACATTTTCAGCTCTGATCTCCAGCATCTGCAATCCTCACTCTCTCCCGGTAAATGCATGTGTCCAAGAATGAGACAGATAGTAAAGAGTAATCCATGGTGAGATGAAACTCATTGATGTCACTGTGTAGTTTTTCCAGTGGCTCCTTGCCATGGGTCCAGAGGAAGAAAATGTCATCAATGTAGCTGGTGTATAGTGTTGGTTGGAGGTCCTGTGTAGAGAAGAAGTCTTGTTTGAAACTATGCATGAAAATGTTGGCATATTGGGGTGCAAACTTTGACCCCATGGCTGTTCCGTGTGTCTGGATGAAGTACTGGTTGTCAAAGGTGAAAACGTGGTCAGGAATAAAGTGGATGAGTTGTCGGACGGTGCTCGGAGATTGGCAGTTGTTGGTGTTGAGTACTGTGGCTGTTTTCGCAATGCTGTCATTGCAGCTCATGCCTGTCTCCTGAGAAGGTCATTATGGTTTCACACTGTGGCGTCTGTCAGAACTGGTGATCAATGAGTCGAGTATCATACCCGATTCTTATGAGAGCATCCAATGTACTCCCACACTCAGCACCCACGGACCAATCGAACCGGGAACATTCCTCGTCACAATGTATGTTTCAGTACTCTATACCAGCATCCCCCAAAATGGCAGCATCGCAGCAACAGCCTCAGTACTCAACACCAACAAATGCCAATCTCCGAGCACCACCCTACAACTCATCTGCTTTATCCTCAACCACAACATTTTCACATTTGACAACCAGTTCTTCATCCAGACACACGGAACAGCCATGGGGACTAAATTTGCACCCCAATATGCCAACATTTTCATGCACAGGTTCGAACAAGACTTCTCTTTGCAGGACCTCCAATCAACACTATACACTGGGTACATTTTATGACATTTTCTTCCTCTGAACCCATGGCAGGGAATCACTGAAAAACACTACACAGTGATATCAACAAGTTTCATTCCACCATTAAACTCTCGACTAGCTGTCTCATTCTTCGACACATACATCTCCATCAAGGATGGGCACCTCAGCATCTCAGTCTACCATAAACCATCAGATTATCTCACAATGCTACACTTCTCCATCTTCCACCCGAAACATACTAAAACAGCCATCCCCTATGGACAAGCCCTAAGCAAACACAGGATCTATTCAGATGGGGAGGAACATGACAGGCAACTGGAAGTACTCTAGGATGCCATCATAAGAACAGGGTATGATGCTCGACTCATTGCCTGCCAGTTCTGACATGCCACGGTGTGAAACCATAATGACGTTCTCGGGAGACAGACACGAGCTGATTGAAGGGTATCCTTCATTATCCAGTACTGCCCAGGAGCTTAAAAACTCTGCCATGTTCTTTGCAGCCTGCAACACATTATCAATAAGGATGAGCACCTCGCCAAGACCTTCCCCACACCTCCACTTCTCACCTTTAAACAACCACCAAACCTCAAACAGACCATTGTTCGTATCAAACTGCCCAGCTTTTAGGACAACACCATACAACCTTGTCATAGTAAATGCTGCAAGATGTGTCAGAGTGTCGACACGGATACCACCATTACGCGTGGGTACACCTCCCACCGTGTACGGGGCAGGTACTCATGCGATTCAGCCAATGTTGTCTGTATCATATGCTGCAGGCAAGGATGCCCTGAGGCATGGTACATTGGCTAGACCGAGCAGAGGCTACGGCAACAAATGAATGGACACTGCAGAACAATCAATAGAGTGGAGAGGTCCCTCTCATTCAGAGAATACTGCAGTGGTCCGGGACATTCAACCTCGGATCTTCATGTGACCGTCCTTCAAGGCGGACTTCAGGACAGACAACAGCACAAAGTGGCTGAGTAGAGGCTGGTAGCCAAGTTCGGTACCCATTGGGATGGCCTCAAACGTGATCTTAGGTTCATGTCACACTACAGGTGACCCCACTGCAGTACGTACACACACACACACACACACACACACACGTACATACACCCACATATAAGTTTGTGGGTGAATTTGTATTTGCAGAATTACATTTTATTTTGCTCAAAAACTGCATGAATCCATCCAAGATTCTGTAAATCCGTTTGTTAGTTTAGAATCAGTCTGAACATTACGGCACAGACAGTATCACACAGGGCACCTCACATCTTCAACGCATTATCTGGGCTGACATGACACCAATTGTTAAAGTTCACTTGAGAATGTTAATTTAAAAACGTTCTGCGATTTCCATATGAAAGAACTGAAACCAGCATGTTCATTCTAACAGATGATAGACTAACAAATAATCCAGATCTTTTTCAATATATAACTTCATTTGCATCATGCTGTAAACTTTTGCTATAAATTCTGTCTTATGATCTTATACTCCACAACCACCTGATGAAGAGCAGCGCTCCAAAAGTCAGCGCTTCCAAATAAACCTGTTGGACCATAGCTTGCTGTTGTGAGATTTTTAACTTACTTAAGAAAAGATGCACTGGCACTGGAGGAGGTGCAGAGGAGGTTCAGTGGGTTGATTCCAAAGTTGATGGGCTTGGTCTATGAGGAGAGGCTGAGTAGACTTGGATTATGTTCGTTGGAATTCAGAAGAATGAGGGGTGATCTTATTGAAACATATAAAATTATGAAGGGAATTGATAAAATGGAAATAGATAAGACGTTTCCACTGGCAGGTGAAACTAGGACAAGAGGGCATGGCCTCAAGGTCAGAGGAAGCAGATTTAGAACTGAACTGAGAAAGAACTTCTTCATCCAGAGGGCTGTTAATCTATGGAATTCCTTGCCCAGGGAAGTAATTGATACTACTTCAATAATCACTCTTAAAGCTAAAATGTGAAAAATAAAACGTGAAAACGCGGTAAGTGGAGGTAAGTCCACGAAAAGATTAGCCATGATCTTATTGAATGGCGGAGCAAACGTAAAGGGATGGTGGTCTACTCCTATTCCCAGTTCTTATCAAATTGAACTCTCATTCAGTCCCTTCCATTCAGAAATGCTTTCATAGCCACCTCTGTTACTGAAGCTTATCGCACCTTCATTGTCTTGGGGAAGCACTGAGACAGGAAGTCATTTGCATAATGATTCCTCTGGATTTACATTTACATTATCTCTGAGGATGACCTCATCCTACAATTGTACCTGGGATAACATGTGGTTATGGGAGGGGGAGTGACCAGAATACCTGTGAGCATTAGCAACTGACCTATATAAAGGGGATGTGTTTCCTTTGTTCGGGGCCTCATTTGACTTGACTTTGCACGCCTGCGAGGAGGATGAAGGGGGTCACCTAGGTTGTGCAGGCTTTAATAAACTTTAACTGTTTGCACAAGTTGGTGTATGCAAGCTGCATCTTGTGTGTGAAACCTCTGGAAAAGAACCCAATATATGTGGCAGCAATGATATTCCAACATACATGGAGCTTCCAGAGGGACTGAATAAGCAATCATCTGAGTGTTTGTTGCGTGAGATGGATGGGCACAGAACATAAGATTCACCTTGATCTCTCTCCCTCTCTAAACTTAACACTCAGTCGACCCCTCGTCTCTTGGGACTTGGTGGTGATGGACTCTTTGAAGTAACTCGCACACCAACGAGTCGCTTTACACAAAAAAGGGTTTTGATTGGGGTTAGAGTCTCCAGACTCTATATAGAATAAGAAAAGGGTGAGAGGTAAAGTGAGAAAGGGGTTAGAGTCCTCTCGGTAAAAGGGGGTTAAAGTCCCCTGGAAAAAGGAGTTTAAAGTCCTATAGACATGAGGTTTGAGGTTCCAGAGCAGGAAAAACGTTAGAATTTGGTATTTCTTAAAGTTATCGCCTTTATCCTTCACATCTCCCCCTTAGAAATACTTTTAGAACAACATGACGTCACCGGGAAAAGGGGGGGAAAGTGGAGCCGGTCTGCTCGGTTCCCAACAGTGAAGTGCATTGACTGCAGGGAAAGGTTTGCCTGGGTTTTATTGTGGAATCTCAGTTTCTGGGCTACGGACCAGACTCAGTGAGTGTTTCGACGGGGGAAGAGTGTGGCTTGGACTGTGGTGCCATGTAGTCCCCTGCGAGGGCTTTGTCTTTTTATAAGAGTAATTTCAGGGAGAGGATATGGAAAAAAAAATGCTGAAAATAAGGTTGTACTAATACTTGGGTCGGAAAAGGCAGTTTCAATGTAAGTTGTGGATTAGTGGTGCTGGAAGAGCATGGCAGTTCAGGCAGCATCAACCTTAAAACATATTGATTGAGCACTCTGAGCCCCTGAATTTCATTGTTTGAAATTCTACAATGCCTGTTTAAAAAAAAATTGTGTCAGTGGTCATACTTTAGCCAGATGATGATATTGTATTATAATATCTTTGTTACTATGCTTTTAACACAGAGTGTTCACAAAAAGAAGAGTGCATTTTAATTTTGATGTTTTGTCAAGATTTTAGAGAATATTAGAACTTGAAGCTGAGCCTTTTAAGTTCTGTCAACTATTGTTAAGACTTCATTGACCCCGTTCATATTGCAAAGTCAAAGAAGGTTGAAATAGGCAGACATAATTTAGTGTCGTTAAACATGTGACTGTCTTCATATTGATAACCACCTTGGCAAGGAAGGATTGAGAGGAAATGCAGAGATACTTTCAGCAGCTAACATTGTCTCTAGAATTCACAGGTAAAGCATGCTTTGCACAACCTGATCCAACAGATTCAATCAGCTCCCCAGTCATGAGAACAAAAAGTGAAGAAGCTAACAACAGTGAAGTGGAAGTTGGTAGGTTTTTTGTCAATGGTCTTCCTATGGATGTGAAACCATGTGAGCTTGATCCTTCTCTTTTGGTCATTTAAGGAAGATTCACTAGTGAAGCTAACATCAAAACAGCCAATTGGTTTTGTTACATTTGACAGCAGAGCAGGAGCATCAGCAGCACAGAATGCTGCGTTCACCTAGCCTGCTGCTGCAGCTGCAGTTGCTGCACTTCACACTCAGATATGCTGGTATCCTATATCTGAAGCATCTCCACAAGAAAGGTAGTCTCATCAGTTTTGTTAGGTATATAATTGCTGTTATCCAAGAATTCAGATTACTCTATGGAGTGATGCAAAAGGCCAGATTGGATTTTGTTTTCAGGTTGGACTTTACTGAACAAGATTTTGAATAACAGGCTTGTTTCCACTCAACTTGGAGAAGGTGGACTGGTCACTAAGGACTGTAGATTTAAGAACTTTACTGGTGAACTGTTTTTCCACGTGGGAGGATTCTGCAAATTCTTTTTATTGCATGGACTAGTAATTTTTGTTGTTATAATTATTGCATGTTGCGTATCATTAACTTGTTTAAATACTGGTTGTCAGACTCTTATGAAAGCTGGTAGTCTCAACTAGGTGGTTATCATGGAATGATAAAAGGGTGGAATGTAATGCTAAAAGATTAAATTGTACTATCTCTCTGGACATTAATGTAATTTCAAAGGGTTAAACTGTACTGTCTTTCTCCAGAAGCTGAACATTCTGGAAGTGAGTGGGGGTGGGGGGACATTCATGCAGGAATGAGGATGACTCCCATTTCATTTGAGCAGCCATTTACTACTACTACTCCTGCAATATCAAATTAAACTCCCATCCAGTCCCTTCCATTCAGAAATGCTTTCATAATAATCCCCCGATACTGAAGCATATCACACCTACATTGTATTGGGAAATCACTGTGTCAGGAAATTATTTACACAATGATTCTCCAAGATTAGGACACTTACATTTGCATTATCTCTGAGGATGACCTCATCCTACCATTGTAACTGGGGTAACATGTGGTTATGAGAGGGGGAGTGGCCAGAGTACCTGTGAGCATTATCAACTGACCTGGATTAAGCGGATGCATTTCCTTTGTTTGGGGTCTCTTTTGACTCCACTTTGCACGCTTACGAGGAATGTCAAAGAGGGTCACTTAGTTTTGTACAGGCTTTAATAAACTTTAACTCTTTCCAGAAATTGGTGTATGCAAATTACATCTCGTGTGTGAAACCTTGGAAAAAGAATCTGACGCTCAGAAAGATTGAATACATGACATCTATGTAGATTCATTGAGTAGTAGAGATATACGGCATGGAAACAGACCCTTCAGTCCAACTCGTCCATGCCAATCAGATATTGTTGTGGTTCTGTTCGCCGAGCTGGAAGTTTTTGCTGCAAACATTTCATTCCCTGGCTAGGGAACATCATCAGTGCTATTGGAGCCTCCTGTGAAGCGCTGCTTTGATGTTTCTTCCAGTATTAATCAGATATCCAATCAGATATTCTAAATAAATCTAGTCCCATTTGTCAGCATTTCTCCCATATCCCTCTAACCCCATCCAACTCATAAACCCATCCAGATGCCTTTAAATGTTGTAATTGTATACCCATGACTTCTAACATTCAACATTTATCACATTTAACATTATGAATGGTTCCAAGGTACTTACAGAAGAATACAGTCACTTAAGGAGATATATGAGAGCAGATGACTGAAAGCTTGGCTTTAATAAGCATCTTAAAGGATGAAAGTGAGGTAGAGGAGTGGAGAAATGTAAGTAGGGAGAGCTTAGAGCTAAGACAACTGTAGGCACTAGTGGTCGGGCAATAGGGAATGCTTAAGATACCTACAATCTTGCTAAAATGAAAACTAGTCAGACAATAGCTGAGATACTGCGAACAGTTTTAGTCCCCTTATTTAAGGGATGGTACAGTGGCATTGGAGGCAATCTAGACAAGGCTGCAGAGGGACTGAGGAGAGGTTGAGTAGGTTGGGCCAGTACTCATTGAAGTTTAAAAGAATGAGAAGTGAACTTACTGAAACATTCAAGACTTATAGGGACTTGATACTAAAGGTTGTGCTTTTTGTGGGAGAGTTCAAGACGGACGGTCATCACTTCAAAATAAGGGGTGCTCTTTTAAAATAGGGGTGAGGAGGGATTCTTCCCTCAAAGAGTAGTGAGTCTGTAGAATTATTTACCAGAAAGGGCTGTAGGGGTTGGATTGTTGAGTACATTGAAGGCTGAGAGATTTTTAATCAGTCATCGAATGCTAAAGAAAAAAAGGCAGTGAAATGGAGTTGAGGATTAGCACATCAGCCATGATTTCATTGAATGGCAGAGGGGACTCACTGGGCTGAAAGACCAATTACTGCTTCTATAGTCTTATGATCGTCTTATAATTTATCTCCAATACTCAAGCAGTACAATGAACCTCATTAAAAGTAAAAAGAGTTTAGGCTAAAAAAAACTTCACTGCTTCCCCGTTTCTCCCTAGACCCGTTGAGCATTTCCAGATCTTTCCTGTTTTTAAATTACTCGTGTTCGGGCTTTTTGCCCGAGATGTCGATTTCGCTGCTCCTTGGATGCTGCCTGAACTGCTGTGCTCTTCCGGCACCACTAATCCAGAATCTGGTTTCCAGCATCTGCAGTCATTGTTTTTACCATCTGGTGAAAATAAACAATTGCTCACTAATACTCTGTATCATTTACCTGCTTATTATCGATGCTGTACGCTTTCATCATATGATGAAATCCCTGTTCACGAATGAGACTGTTATGTACTTAACAATCTAACAACAATTTACGTCAGCACCATAAATATAAACGAGAAACTTGGTCAAAATAAAATTAGAGATATGGAACCTTAAGTCATGTTGAATAAAGCAATTCGTCTAATCCGCTCAATTTTCATACTTCCAGTCAACCTGTTATCTTATTTCCCGAATACAGAGAGCACTTCAGTACAAAGTGATGCAGGGCCCATTTCACTCACATAAAGCATCTTCACATCTACAACAGTCGCAGCACCGCCGATTCTGAGAAACAAAACCCCTCAACGATCAAATAGCGTTTCACAAGTGTAATCCCTGGTTAACTGATTCAGAAGGGATGCATTCCGTCTTATTTTAGTAATGATGGAAGAAAATATTGCAGTTACAGGGTGATATACCGTGGAAAATTGATACTCCGCAAACTTTACAGCCGGCGGTGTTCGAGGACCGGTGTAGTCTCGCGGTACAATTGGTCTGCAGATGGTCACGTTGTGCATTTCCAACACTAAAACCAGGAGCCATTTTAACAGCGGGAGCAAGTGATTGTGGAAGAGAAGCGCGGGCACACAACAAGAGGAAGGAAAATCAGGTGATCGCGCTTCTCTCATTGCTTTGGTTGTTTTGTTTCAGAGGGGAAAAATTGCCCCTTCACCTCATTGTGCATTTGTTTTACCAAAATAAAATTTAAAAAAAACTCCACTGACTGGAAGTTATGGCGATGGCTACTCCA
This sequence comes from Hemiscyllium ocellatum, assembly GCF_020745735.1. NCBI lineage: Eukaryota > Metazoa > Chordata > Chondrichthyes > Orectolobiformes > Hemiscylliidae > Hemiscyllium > Hemiscyllium ocellatum. The sequence goes on from NC_083402.1 coordinate 78,124,391, forward strand.
AAGAGCCAGCCCCGTCCGAGCGGCCGGAGTGCAGCGAGCTCCCCGCTCAGTCCGACCCGCATCTCCCGGCTGCAGGAGAAAGAGGAGTTGAAGAACCTCAACGACAGGCTCGCCGTATATATCGAAAAGGTACGCTCGCTGGAGTTCGAGAACAGTATCCTGCAGTTGCAAATCACCGAGAGGGAAGAAGTGACGACCCGGGAGTTGACCGGCATCAAGAACCTGTACGAGAATGAGCTGGCGGACGCTCGCCAATCTCTGGACGAGACCGCGAAAGAGAGAGCGCGGCTGCAGATAGAGCTGGGGAAGCTCCGCGGGGACTATGACAATGTGCTGCAAAAGTAAGGCTGGCTGAAATTTGGGGTACGCGTCTCTTCGATGATAAAATGCAATTATTTTTTTAAGCGGATAAATATTTACTCACGGAGTTCATGTTAGCAAAGTGCACCCCTCCTATTTGCGTACAAAATGTGTATATAAGCTCTATTTAAATTTTCATATCGAACTAGTATCGATAGGGAAAATATTTTACGAGATGAGTATTTTGGAAGAATCGCCCTGAATTGTGATTTATTTGTTACGGTCAGTTTTTTTTAATGACTGTTTGCTTATTGACTAGTAATTTTGAGAGATTTTTCCTATTTTAAGTAGACTAGCCTCTCCTTGAGAGGCAGTAAGCTCATTGTGTTTATATAATTTTACCATTTGTTCATAAAGGAGTGATTGGGTACTCGGGACGAATATCCGCGGCAAATTCCTAGCGAATTCCTGGATGTAGAGTTTGTACCGAACAGCTGTTTTAAATAATGCACAGACTCTCGCCTTTTTCTAATAAACTAGTGGGCAGATTTTTTTTAGCCTTCTACATTTCAAAAAGTAATTTGTGTTGATCTGAAGTGTTATCTTAGCCGGTGAAATCCGAGTCGTTAAAGCCAACGTCCATGGCTTTATATTGGAATTATTTTTTTGTTATCTCTAAATACATACCAGTTGTAATTGGCGCTGGTTGAATGGACAAGTCTGTCAAGTTATTACACAAGCTGCCCTTTTATGGACTGAAGGCTGTGGCGCTTTCCTGCATCTTTTCTTTTTGGTGAGGGGGGGGGGGAAGGGCCTCCTAAAATCTCAGTTCTTTGAATATCACACCATGGATTGGATTTGTTTTTGTAAAACTGTTTTAAAACGGCGAAGTGGTGCGAGTTCCGTAGTAAATGTTTATTTTTGTTCACTGGGGGTGTGTTTTGAGGGGGGAGTGGTGACTGAGTGTTGGACAACAGCCATCTGTCGTGTGGAAGCGTTGCTGTGCAGACAAAGAAGCTGTTCCATTCAGCCGGAGGCTGGGTCCCTACGAGACACATTGAATGAGAACTTTCCATAAATATCCCCAATAAGAACAGTGTCGCACGCAAGGTTACTCTAACGTTACTATTTACTGTGCTGTGTAGGTTCGAAAGGTAGCTGCCGAGGCGGGCTGAGCGATTTAGTTTGTTTAGTAACAAAGAGGCAGCTTCTGGTGAGGATGAGATGGTGAAGGCAGAGGGGGCTGCAGGGGTAACCCCATCTACCAGTTTTTTAAAAAATGTTAAATGCATTATTCACAATTTCCGCCGCATTCACTACTTTTTTTTCAATCAGTAGCTAGATTTTCGAAAAATCTCCAGGGGCTGTTGTTTGTTTCCCCTGTTGACTTGCGTCAATCATAGATCAAGTGCTTCCCCCACGCCAACGTAAGTGTGTGCGGTGTTTCATTGTTTGTAAACAATTTCTGATCGGTAGTTGCAACTAAGGGCGACTGTTGGATACATGGTAGCTTCGTTATTGCTACCAATTGTTTCATAAACGGTTCAGTGTTGGTATACGCGCTAGTGCACTTGTCTGTTTACATTTTGTGATCGCGATATGAAGGTAACCATCACTCTTCAATTAAGTGTTCTGTATGGAATCGCTTTTTTGATATTCAATTTTGAGGTTTGTGATTAATTAGAGTTAAAAAGGGAGTCGCATGAAGTCTGCCTGGAAACCTTGCGAGGTGCTCTAATTGCTGGAGGTTAAAACAACCCAGATGGTGTTGCTTTGAAACTGAGAAAATGTGCAAGGTGATGATGATAGCAACCTGTTTACCAACCATGGATAGTCTGAGCGTTTCCGAAGTCCCTGAAATTTTAAACTGTATCTTTCCAAGCTGGAAGAATTGGGCTCTCAGTAAGATCATGTATAACAGAATGGCCAACTTCAGCTCCTGTGAAATCTGGGCTGTACTGATCACCATCTTTAACACGATTTTCCTGCCATTTCCTTCACACACACACACACACACACCCCTCCCTCTCAATTCCCTGACTGATTCTGAAGTCTGTTCATCTCGTGCAGTGATCCTGGGCAATATCCATGCTTGGGCTGAAAAGTGGCAACTAGCATTTGTGGTGCACAAATGCCAGGCAATAACTGTCTCTAGTAAGAAAAAAAAATCCATCACCAGCCCTGAATGTCTCTATCTCTGTCAACATCCTGGGTCAGTGGGGGGAGGGAATGGCATGGGATGGGTTAACACTGAACAGAAAATGAACTGGACGAGCCATGTAAATCAGAACTACAAGAACAGGCCAGAGGCAATGAAAATTGCAGCGACTAACTCACTTCCTCAGTGCCCAAAGCCTGTCCACTCAGCATAAGTCAGGGTTGTGATGGAATACTCCCCTCTTTAGCAGCTCTGACAACAGTCAAGAAGTTTGACATCATTCAGGACAAAACAGCCTCTTCAATTGGCACCACATCCACAAATGAAGTAAAATATTGCTGATGTTGTAAACCTGAAATGGAAAGGGGCACTGCTGGAAGCCTTTCAGTTTTGTATCATGTCTAAAGATGACCAGCTGCAAATGTGTTGCTGGTCAAAGCACAGCAGGTTAGGCAGCATCTCAGGAATAGAGAATTCGACGTTTCGAGCATAAGCCCTTCATCAGGAATGACAGCTAATGTTGCAGATTGGCCCGTAACTGCTGAAAAGGGCATAACCTGAAGCATTCTCTTTCGACAGAGGGAAACACATTTGATGGTGATATTTGCACAAGTTTGTTTTGAAGTTTTAATTTTGAAAAAAAAGTTACTTGTTTTTCCTCTCCTAATCTTAGTAAGATTTTTGTTTAGTACGTGATGTGCATAGTTAACTTTTCATGTTATTCCAAACTTGATGCATGACAAGAAATCAATCCTGCTGCACCTGGCCTTAGTTTTAGGACAGTACAAAGTATTTTGTATCCCTGTGCACAGACTTTGAAATGCTTGGCAAGATTTTGGATCAAAGCTTGAAATCCCTGCAGTTACAAATACCCTAACAGTCACTTATTTGTGGCAGTTCTTCTCCAAGATATTTGTTTGCTGACCTCCAAACATCCAAAAGTGCAAGTCATTCAGAATTTCTAAACTATATTTTAACTGCATTCACTTTCTTGCTAATCCTTTGTGGGCTTCCCATCTTTACAAAAATACTAATTAAGATTCTCTCTATGCTGCTTATTTTTTTGAAAGAGATAAGTAGTTTTATATCCCTCAATGGGCTCTAGTTCTTGTGCATCTCTTCATTCTGTGTTTGTTACTTCCTAAGAAATAGGAGCAGACATAAGACATTCATCCCCTGAAGCTTGGCCTGCCATTCCATAAAATCATGAGTGATCTGTTATGGGCCTGATTCTGCCAGCTTTTCATAGCTCTGTTTTTCAATTCGTATAATAATCTACCTATCTACTCATTTAAATACTTTGATTTAGCTCCCTGAGCACTCTGGGGCAAGGAATTCCAAACATTCACTACCCTCTGGGAAAAGAAGTTGCATTATATTTCAGTTTTAAACGAATGACCCTTATTTTGTAACATCTTCTCAACATCTACCCTGTGAAACCACCTCCGAATTTTGTATGCTCCAATGGGATCTCCTCTTCTTACCCCTTAATTCCAGGAATCTGTGGAGTGAATCTGTTTTCAACCAGCTCCAAAGTTAGTATTTTTTATTTAATAATTTTTATTTTGTATAATTTTAAAATTTTGTACACAGTACTCCGGATGTGTCCACACTCGCACACTGTCTTCCATTTGTAAATTTCAACTTCCTAGTAATAGGGCAAAATTGCATCTGTTGCCTAAATCACTTGCAGCACCTGCATGCTAACCAATTTTTGTGTTTCATACACTAGAACACACCGATGTTGTTCAGTACTTTTTGGACCCTCTCTCCATTTAAATCATAGTTTGTGTTTTGATTCTTCCTATTGAGATACATGTCCTCTCGCTTGCCGACATTTATACTTTGGGGTAAAAACAATGACTGCAGATGCTGGAAACCAGATTCTGGATCAGTGGTGCTGGAAGAGCACATCAGTTCTGGCAGCATCCAAGGAGCAGCGAAATCGACGTTTCGGGCAAAATCCATTCATCAGGAATAAAGGCAGTGAGTCGGAAGCATGGAGAGATAAGCTAGGGGAGGGTGGGGATGGGGAGTGAGTAGCATAGAGTGCAATGGGTTAGTGGGGGAGGAGATGAAGGTGATAGGTCAGGGAGGAGAGGGTGGAGTGGATAGGTGGAAAAGGAGCTAGGCAGGTCGGACAAGTCATGGGGACGGTGCTGAGCTGGAAGTTTGAAACTAGGATGAGGTGGGTGAATGGGAAATGAGGAAGCTGTTGAAGTCCACGCTGATGCCTTGGGATTGAAGTGTTCCGAGGCGGAAGATGAGGCGTTCTTCCTCCAGGTGTCTGGTGGTGAGGGAGCGGCGGTGAAGGAGGCCCAGGACCTCCATGTCCTCGGCTGAGTGGGAGGGGGAGTTGAAATGTTGGGCCACGGGACAGTGTGGTTGATTGTCGCGGGTGTCTCAGAGATGTTCCCTAAAGCGCTCTGCTAGGAGGCACTCAGTCTCCCCAATGTAGAGGAGACCGCATCGGGAACAACGGATAAAATAAATGATATTAGTGGATGTGCAGGTAAAACTTTGATGGATGTGGAAGGCTCCTAGAGGTGAGGGAGGAGGTGTGGGCACAGGTTTTACAATTCCTGCAGTGGCAGGGGAAGGTGCCAGGACGGGAAGGTGGGCCGTAGGGGGGCATGGACCTGACCAGGTAGTCACGGAGGGAATGGTCTTTGCGGAAGGCGGAAAGGGGTGGGGAGGGAAATATATCCCTGGTGGTAGGGTCTTTTTGGAGGTGGCAGAAATGTCGGCGGATGATTTGGTTTATGCGAAGGTTTGTAGGGTGGAAGGTGAGCACCAGGGGCGTTCTGTCCTTGTTACGGTTGGAGGGGTGTGGTCTGAGGGCAGAGGTGCGGGATGTGGACGAGATGTGTTGGAGGGTATCTTTAACCACGTGTGAAGGGAAATTGCGGTCTCTAAAGAAGGAGGCTATCTGGTGTGTTCTGTGGTGGAACTGGTCCTCCTGGGAGCAGAGAGGCGGAGGAATTGGGAATACGGGATGGCATTTTTGCAAGAGATAGGGTGGGAAGAGGTGTAATCCAGGTAGCTGTGGGAGTCGGGTTTGTAAAAAATGTCAGTGTCAAGTCGGTCGTCATTAATGGAGATGGAGAGGGCCAGGAAGGGGAGGGAGGTGTCCGAGATGATCCTGGTAAATTTAAGGACCGGGTGGAATGTGTTGGTGAAGTTGATGAATTGCTCAACCTCCTTGCGGGAGCACGAGGTGGCGCCAATGCAGTCATCAATGTAGTGGAGGAAGAGGTGGGGAGTGGTGCCGGTGTAATTACGGAAGATCAACTGTTCTACGTAGCCAACAAAGAGACAGGCATAGCTGGGGCCCATACATGTGCCCATGGCTACCCCTTTGGTCTGGAGGAAGTGGGAGGATTCAAAGGAGAAATTGTTAAGGGTGAGGAGCAGTTCGGCAAACGAATGAGAATGTTGGTGGAAGGGTATTGTTGGAGACGTCGGGAGAGGGGAAAAACGGAGGGCTTGGAGGCCGTGATCATGGCGGATGGAGGTGTAGAGGGATTGGATATCCATGGTGAAGGTGAGGCGTTGGGGGCCGGGGAAACGGAAGTCTTGGAGGAGGTGGAGGGCGTGGTTGGTGTCTCAAACGTATGTGGGGAGTTCCTGGACTAGGGGGGATAGGACAGTGTCGAGGTAGGTAGAGATGAGTTCAGTGGGGCAAGAGCATGCTGAGACAATGGGTCGGCCAGGGTGGTCAGGCTTGTGGTTCTTGGGAAGGAGGTAGAACCGGGCAGTGCGGGGTTACCTACCAAGTTTCTGCCCACTCACTCATCCAAGCTATATTACTTCACAGATTTCTTGTACTTTCTCACCTATTTTATTTCAGTAAATTTTGGTACGTTCCATTCTACCTCTTTCTCCAAGTTATTAATGTAGATGGTAAATTGAGGCACTGGGACGAATGCTTTTGCCACTCCACTAGTTTTGTCTTTCCAAACTGAATAAGATCCATTAATCCTGACCTTGTCCTTTGTGTCCACCAATCCTCAATCTATCCTCATGCGTTACCCTCAAGTCAGAGTTTCTCTCTTGTACAATAACCTTTCATATGGCACCTTTTACAGAATGTCTTGTGGAAATCTCAGCAACCATTCACTTTCACTGTTATTTCTTTGGCATTGTGCCACCTTTTTCCCTGCACTTTTTCTCCCTCTCTTGTTCCAGTACAAAACAAAGATTTCCAGCATCTGGATTATTTGAAATAAAAGAAAAACTGGAAATGACCAGCATCTGTGGAGAGGGAAAAAAAGTTGACCCTTAAATGTCTTGGTCTTAGAGGGACAGAATGTAGTCTGGTGTTGATTACGACTGCTCTAGTTCTGTGTCTTGAATGGTAACCCTCTGCCAACTTTGACTGTAATGTAGGATATTGCAGCTGATGTGGATTGCTCCAGGATGGCTATTGTGAAAGCAGCTTTCAAACAAGTCATTCAGAAGAGAAAGTTGTTTGCCCAGTGCCATTAGTTGAGAAGTGAAAAATAATTTGTAGCTTTGAAAGGAGATCAGAAAATACATGTCTGACAAAGTGAAGCTGAAGCACTGAAATTCTTTTGAAATGTAATCACTGTAGTAATGCAGAAAATGTGACAGTAACATGATAAAGTAATTTATGAAATGTTTATATGCAGAAACCTTTCAAATTGCCCTCATTGGGTGAAAGCAAGAACACCAAATTTCAAGTAGTTGCAATTCATACTACAGTAAAAAAAAGTGCCGATTGGTTGCAAGATTACCCTGATCAAGTCATTGCTATGGCAAAAGTAACAGGTGATTACAGATTTCCCAACTTCCAGATAGTTTAGAAAAGAATATGACTTGAACATATTTCTTTTGCTTGTGGGGAGCAGGCCCTGTATATGACATGAAATGCTTCACTTCCAACAAGCTCAAATGTGGCTTATGAGCTCAATGGATCATCTTCATTTGGTAGTTGCTATTACTGTAGTACACTTAGGACTGTTCATTAACTGCTGCCTGCTCACAGAATCAAATCTAACAGTAGGGATTTTGTGCTGAGTTTTGCAAGAACGAGCTGATTGAATATGGCCTTTACCCTTTTGATTACGAATGAATAAGGGAGCATGTTGTTTTGAATCTGCTGTGTCATTATAACTATATATATCTGGCATCTCACAGCATGACTTCATACTGCTTCCCACTCAACCATGTGGTGGGTAGAACACTGTTTTTGGACTGACTGAGGAATTTTGTTAGTAGAATTGATGATGAAATAGAGTGCATCAAAGATATCCTGCAGAACAATATCTCCCTTAATTGGATTATTGTTCACTGTGTATCACGCAAACTCAAATACATTCAAGACTGCTGCTTTTGGATTGGAGTGTGTCCAATATATTAAACAAGCTTTCTCATGGCTATGCAAGTAGTATTTTCTACTAGTAAGATGCTGCTTCTAGCTTAAAATGCAACTTTCCAACCAAATCAACATTCTTTTCTCCTATAACGTATAAATTGTGATCCTCTGAAATGTATTGCATTTGTCCTCTGGAGTGAAAAATACAACACTTCAGCATGAGGTGTCTCATACAGCAAAGCATATCGAGTCATGTGCTGAAATACTGGGATCAAAATTTGTCCATTTCTGAAGCTCTAGGATTGAAGCTGAGTTTTAAGAGACAAGGGGGCCAGGGATTGCAGGGTCTTCACTTAAAGTAATATGCTAGCCATTAGAACCCTGAATGGTTTTAACTTTTATCTAATCATTTGCTCCTGATGTCAGGAAGGTTGAGTGGCTAAACTGGTTGTGACCCCAATCCAGTTTGGACCTCAGCAGACACCACTGCCAAGAACTCCTTGGGCAACAGGTTAAAATTGTAGGGGTTGACAGAGCTACCTGTGCCATGTTTTAAAATGCCATTTAAATAGGATAACGAAGCCATGATGTGGGTTAATGTAGTGAGAATATAAAATATGCATGGTAATGACTAGTCAAGTACATTTAACACATGCAGAATAATCGCATTAAAATGACAACTGAGAAACATAGAGCTTAGCATTAGTTGGGAAGGTTCTTACTTCAACAACAGCTGTAAAATGAAAATAATTAGAATGTGCTCTAAACTTGAATATCTATATATTCAAAATGTCTACCAGAGCTTTTTATAACTTATACCCCTTTTAATATTCCAGATCATTGGTGTCTTAACCATTTATTGTGCTATGAAGTAATAAATGGTGTTACTCCAATGGAGATAATTTGCTGCTTCTGCTTCACAAACAGGTCTTTGAAATTCTCAAAGCACTTAATCTGTTTTGGCTCACCCATTGAACATGTTGAATACTTCCCTCTTTGCTCACCAATGTAAAAAGGTGAGGCATGTCTTTAGGAGTCTGGGATTAGTCAATTAATCTATTCCAGTGAAAATGCATTTCTCTCTTTTTTTAAATAAACCTAGAACTGCTCTGCTCATGTGAACCTGACAATTTCTATTGTCATTTTGGGGCAATTCAGTGGTCCCTGATTGGATGCTCATCTATAGCTCACCACCTTCCTAGATATGACAGTTCAAATCCTCTTTGGTCCCTTGCAGATGAGGCTGACTCTCATCACTTTGTGTGTCTGTAGGTGGCTGTACAGACCCTGGAACCGAGCCTGTGGTACCTACATTTTGGGCAAGTGCTGATCACGGAGAGGGGTGGGTGGGGCATTGGTGTGACAGTGCACTTTTATTTTGTTGTTGTTTGTGCCTGGCGTCCCATTTTTTGTCTGATGGCAAGTCTCGAGGTGCTCAGTGCCTTCCCGGATGCTTCTCCTCCACTTTGTACAGTGTTGGGCCAATGATTCCCATGAGTCAGTGGGAGTGCTGCACTTTGCCAGTGAGGTCTTGAGGGTGTCATTGAAGTGCATCCTTTGTTCACCTGGAGCTCACCTGATGTTTTAAGTTGAGCACCTCATTGGAGATTCTTGTGTCAGTCGTGCAGACGACGTGCCTAGCCCATTGTAGCTGATCAAGGGCCATCAGTGCCTCGATGCTTGGGGATGTTGTCTGGGTCAAGAATGCTGGTGTTGACGAGTCTTGTTTACAAGTGAATTTGCAGGATCTTGTGCAGGGAGCATTGGTACTGTTCCAGTGCCTTGAGGTGTCTACTTTAGACTGTCCATGTCTCCAAGCCATAGAGGAGGATTGGACCTACTACAGCTCTGTAAACCATGATCTTAGTGTCAAATCTGATTATTGTTGTTCTCAAACACTCTTTTCTTCAGATGGTGCACTCCCACACTATTGGATCTCATCATCAGTAGCTGCTTTTGTCAACTGAATACATCTGATTGGAAGTGGTCAGCATTCTCTAAGGCCTCTGTGTGGACCTTGATCGGACATTTCTTCCACAAAGCTAGACTAGGTTGATGGAGGACCTTTTTTGTCTTGGAGATGTTCTCATATATGCCTCTAAAGGTGCTGATGATGGTCTGGACTACATCCTCTGAGTTTGCACATGCCCAAGCATCATTTGCGTGCTGCAGCTTAACAACACTGGTTGGAGTGATTTTGTTCTTGGATTGAAGGCAGCGGTAGTTGAAAAATTCCCCATCTGTTTTGTAAGTTTTGTTCTGCTCCAGTGGGAGTTCGGTGGTGAGGTGAAGTATTGCAACAAGGTAGATTGACAACGGTAGCAGGAAATCCATGCAGATGATGTAAGCTCTGAAGAGTCATCTAGACTTTACGTTAGCTTGCTCTGTCTCTACCAATGCTGACTGAACTGCTGTGATCTCCAGCATCTGTTGTTCTCTGCTTGAGAACTGTGTTGGGGCAATGACTGAGCCCTGCTTGACAATGGTTTGAATGGGGAAATGGGTTGGTGGTAGAGTCATTTGTTATTTCCATGACTTCCATGTTGTCATGGAGAAGGATGATGACAAACTAATGGTGGAGCAGGCCGTTCCATGATACTTCCCGATTGAATGGTGTCAAAGGCCTCCCCTCACCTCGCCCTTACCTTCTCGTGCCTCAGTTGACCTCTCCTGGTCTCACATCTGCGAGGACTGAGACTTAAGCGTCACCACTCCTGTTTCCTGACTGCCTTCAAACTGAATCTTCTGGTGCTTGGAATGGGGCGTACCAGCGGCTGCATGGCCTACAAACTGTTAAGCCAGCGATCCTGTCGCTGCTATAACTGCAGCGAGATTTTAGAAACACTCCACCCAGTGTTTATATCACTGCAATAATTTTTGTAACTACCTCCTAAGTGTTTTAATCTTAACCCCAATCATTTTCTAACGACCACCCCCTGGCCCAATGATAATTTAAATATAACTGATAACCTCCGTGAACTCCAGTTCCTCAAGCTGTACCTTTTTGGATTCTATCTCACATTAGACCCACTTGCCCATTATCCAAGTCCTTAACTGAAATAAGTTGCCACTTAACCCAAATTTCTCACTTATTGATCTGGCATTGACTGTAATACTGCCATTAGTAATAAATATGATAACTATATCTATTCCTACTCAAAAGATGGATGCACAGCCCTATGCGGTTTAGGGGATATACTTTCCTAGCCACACTTAATTAAATGTTGCAATCCATACTGGTGCACAAGCTGAATGAATGTTGTTCGCTTGAAGTTAACAGTTATCATGGCCATTCACAGCTTTTGCCTGTGGTCATTGCACAAAATATGACAAATTGTGGAATATTCATGTGCAGATTACTGTCCAAATCAAGTAGCTACTGCCAATGATACTTTAACATGCTACCCAGATCTCTCAAAAGTGAACAGTTATGAATACTGCTGCCTTTTTTTTTAAAAAGGACTATCGTGTTAAGTAAGGTGTAATTTTTCCTGACATAGTATTCATCATTACTATTGAATGCCTTCAGTTGCCCTGAGAAACGCACTTTGTGTTTGTGGAATAGTTTGAGGAAGATATCCATATTTTAATGTAGAAATGTGAAAACAAAACTTCAGATTTGGAAATAAATCAATTAAAATTGAGAAGTGAGAAATATTAAGTGCCTTTAACTTTGTGTGTGAATGTTTTGATCTGATTTGGCTGTTTATTGACCATAACTGCTGCTTCCTGCCATATGTTGCCTTGACTTGGCACTCAATTTTAAACTATCCTCAGGAAAGGGGTAAAAATCTTAGCACAAACCTCAAAGTTTTTGTGGGCTGTTTTCTTTGGAAATCTGTATTGCTCTTTGTTTGACTGCTGGAACTAAGCCAGTAATTTTGGGATATGGAGAAAATTGAATTCAAACTGGCTGTGAGCATGCAAAATTGAAGTTTTGATTTCTGTAAAATTCTTAGAACAATCAATAAAACAAAGCCTCTAATATATTCTAGTGATTTCACCTCCCCTCTTCAACTATCTTGAAAATGTTTTAAGTGGTCATGGTAATGGCAGTAGAGTTGATTCAGCAATCTCCATTCTTTGCTCTTAAAATTTGATTCATCTGGAAACTTTTTATTGAGATGGAGGCTTCAAGGATTTCAAGTGTAGAAGAAATGCCCAGCAGAATGTTCAGTTTTTTGGACAATTCTTCCAGGATTGATGTGGATTCCACACTGTCCCCATGTGCAACTCTTGTCGATGCTGAAGTCATGACTGTCTAGCTATGGAAGCATCTGAGTCAACTAGATTCCTATGGGGATCTGATTCTTTCGTATTGCTGATGTACAGTGATGGACATTGGTATTGATGGTCCCTAGTAATTTTAAATGAAGAAATAGATCAAACCAAAGAAATTCTTATTTCTTCTTTTACAGTGAACTTCATGTAAAAGTAGTGTCGGCCTGAATGCATCTTTTGTGTAAACCTTTGGGAAATTCTATGTAATATGAAGTTTGTTTGGGCTGTCCTGTAGAACAAGTTGACAGGGGCTGATAGATATTTAAAACCCTGCATGAAGCAAAGAAACTTATGCAAGACAGGTGGATGTTTGTGAGTCAAATTTATAATTTCAGCTGTTTTTGGTGATTTTGCAAAGCAACCCTTTTTAGTATAGCAAAAAATTAGGCACTGTTTTAATTCCAACTAGTCTAACATCTGCAACTTTAAAAACAAACTTAAAATAAAAGCATTTCTTTGTCGCCTATGTTGATGAGAAAAGCAGCTGCAAGTAGCAGAACCAACTGCCTTATTTGACAAGTGTTTTAATAATGCCTCCCCTTATCCACTGAAGTCTACTGATTAAAGCAGTTGTGTTCAAAAACTATGCTGCTAACCTTCTGTGAAACTGGCTTTTTAATAACCTCTTAACAAAAGTATTTCCAATGTTGATTGATGTATATGTATTTTATAAACTCTGAATTAACATAGACAACTATTGCATTTTAAATTGATTAAGGTAAAGTATTTGTTCCTCCTTTTCTCATCAGCCCAGACAGTTATTACATGTACAGGGTATAACCTGCATGGCATGGTAATCAATCGATCATCAGCAGGCGTGCTCTGTTTTATCTCGTGTATTTAATTGTTCACAATACAAAATCTCAATGGGTGAAATTATCAACCAGTTTAATGCTTTAGTTTTGTTGCAGGTCATCGCAAGCAGCTTAGCTAGACAGAGATTTTTATTTTTATGTCTGCAGAATTAAGTTTTCAGCTGTTGAGAAGGAGGGGCAGAGTGAGGGGAACAGATAAGTGTCCAGAGCAAAAGACAAAAGGGAGTGCTAATGGTGCTAAAAGAAGTAGAAAGATGTAAAGTAGGTGTAAATAATAGATGTGAGAAGGAGAAATGGGGCTCAAGTTTGTGGAAAGGTACAATGTGCTTTAATAAGCCAAGAGCCTGAGGATTTGGGGGTATACCTTGGCATGGTTCGAGGATTGGCTAACTAAACCAAGGGTTTGGGTAAGAGGGTATTTTCACCCTTCACCCTGGAGGCTGCCTGCCTCATTCCTGATGAAGGGCTTTTGCCCGAAATGCCTCTCTTTCCTGCTGCTCAAATGCTGCCTGACGTGCTGAGCTTTGTCTATTTACACTATCCATGCCCCTCATGATTTTATAAACCTCTAAGGTTACCCCTTGGTCTCTGCTCCAGGGACAACACTCCCAGCCTATTCAACCTCTCCCGATAGCTCAAATCCTCCAACCCGAGACCAGAATTGCACGCGATATTCCAACAGTGACCTAACCAATGCCCTGTACAGCCACAACATGACCTCCCAACTCCTGTACTCTATACTCTGACCAATAAGGAAAGCTTACCAAACGCCACCTTCACTATCCTATCTACCTGCGACTCTACTTTCAAGAAACTATGAACCTGCATTCCAAGGTCTCTTTGTTCAGCAACACTCCAAAGGATCTTACCATTCAGTGGGAAAGCACTGCTAAGACTTGCTTTCCCAAAGTCCAGCACCTCACATTTGTCTAAATTAAACTTCATCTGCCATTTCTCAGCCCATTGGCCCATCTAATCAAGATCCCGTTGTGATCTGAGGTAACCTTCTTCGCTGTCCACTACACCACCAACATGTTCACAGTACTGTATTGGGTCTCCTTATTTCAGGAAGAATGTAAATGGATTAGAAGCAGATCAGAGAAAGTTTACTTTCATTTAGTCACAGGATGTGGGCACAGCAGTGTTGGCATTCTACAACAAATCCGAAGCCTCCAGCAACAGACCTCCCTCCGGATCCTCTGCTCCACCCTTGCAGCCATGCGTCACTACCTACGTTCCCTGCAATCAGCCCTACCCCAGCTCAGGGCAACACTCTCACAGACCTGCAAAGGACCCCTGCTGTTCTTCATCTGCAGAAGAATCCACACACTAAACAAACAGTTCTTCCTAGCCATATCAGAAATTAAAGACAGTAAGTACCGAAAACTTTCATGTACTTACCCCCACACTCGTGGTTCCTCAACTGTTCCAGAATCTTCTATCGGCCTGTCAGACGCCATTACACATGTGGCTGCTACAGCGCCCGCGGCACCAACGGCTGCTGCCAATCGTGACGTCACTTCCGACCTCGGAGCCTCCGCGATCGCCGCCCAACCAACTGCCCCGGCGATCACCGCACAGACAACCGCTTCCACGATCGCCGACGGACTCGCGACCCCCGCGACTACCGGGAATGACTACGGTTCTTCCGTCGCCACAACCATTTCCGCCCCTTCGGTTGCCGTCGCCGCAGCCACTTCTGCCCCCACTGACATCACTAACCTGCAGGACCACCACGCCTCAGGTTTCTCCGCCCCCACGCCGTCTTTCGTCACTACACGTAACCCCGCCCTCACGCAAACCTTCGTCACCACGCATAATCCTGCCCCACGCCGACTTTCGCCACCACACGTAAACACGCCCCCACGCTTATTTCTGTCATGATGCATGACCCCGCCCCCACGCTTGACCCCACCCCCACACCCAGCAACGTCACCACGTCTAACTCCGCCCCTACATTAATGTCTGTCCCCGCCCCTAACCCCACCCCCACCCCCAGCTCCAGTCCCACACCAGGTCCTAGCTCCCAGCCTTGCCGGATCTTCACCATCCCTCCAGACCTCCCCCTCTCTGAGGATGGAAGATCAGTCCTCAGCAGAGGCCTCACCTTCATTCCCCTACGCCCTCGAATCGATGAGTTCAACACGCGGCGAGATATTGAACAATTCTTCCGCCGCCTTCGCCTCCGTGCCTACTTTCACAACCAAGACTCCCGCCCACCCTCTGACGACCCCTTCTCCCGCCTCCAACACACCCCATCCACCTGGACACCCCGTGCTGGCCTCTTACCCGCCCTCGATCTATTTACAGCCAACTGCCGCCGCGACATTAACCGACTCAACCTGTCCACCCCTCTTACCCACTCCAACCTCTCACCGTGCAGCCCTCCACTCCCTCCGCTCCAATCCCAACCTCACCATCAAACCGGCAGACAAGGGAGGCGCAGTAGTAGTTTGGCGCACCGACCTTTATACCGCTGAGGCCAAACGCCAACTCGCGGACACCTCCTCTTATCGCCCCCTCGACCACGACCCCACCTCCCACCACCAAACCATCATCTCCCAGACCATCCATAACCTCGTCACCTCAGGGGATCTCCCATCCACCGCCTCCAACCTCATAGTCCCACAACCCCGCACCGCCCGTTCTTACCTCCTGCCCAAAATCCACAAACCTGACTGCCCCGGCCGACCCATTGTCTCAGCCTGCTCCTGCCCCACCGAACTCCTCTCCGCATACCTTGACACGGTTCTGTCCCCTTTAGTCCAAGAACTCCCCACCTACGTTCGGGACACCACCCACACTCTCCACCTCCTCCAGGATTTTCGCTTCCCCGGTCCCCAACGCCTTATTTTCACGATGGACATCCAGTCCCTGTACACCTCCATCCCCCATCACGAAGGACTCAAAGCCCTCTGCTTCTTCCTTTCCCGCCGCACCAACCAGTACCCTTCCACTGACACCCTCCTTCGACTGACTGAACTGGTCCTCACCCTGAATAACTTCTCTTTTCAATCCTCCCACTTCTTCCAAACTAAAGGAGTTGCCATGGGCACCCGCATGGGCCCCAGCTATGCCTGTCTCTTCGTAGAATATGTGGAACAGTCCATCTTCCGCAACTACACTGGCACCACCCCTCACCTTTTCTCCGCTACATCAATGACTGTATCGGCGCTGCCTCGTGCTCCCACGCGGAGGTTCAACAGTTCATCAACTTTACCAACACCTTCCATCCCGACCTGAAATTCACCTAGACTGTCGCAGACTCCTCCCTCCCCTTCCTAGACCTTTCCATTTCTATCTCGGGCGACCGACTCAACACAGACATCTACTATAAACCGACTGACTCCCACAGCTACCTAGACTACACCTCCTCCCACTCTGCCCCCTGTAAAAACTCCATCCCATATTCCCAATTCCTTCGTCTCCGCCGCATCTGCTCCCAGGAGGACCAGTTCCAACACCGCACAGCCCAGATGGCCTCCTTCAAGGACCGCAGATTCCCCCTAAACGTGATCGACGATGCCCTCCACCGCATCTCCTCCACTTCTCGCTCCTCCGCCCTTGAGCCCCGCTCCTCCAACCGCCACCAAGACAGAACCCCACTGGTTCTCACCTACCACCCCACCAACCTCCATATACAATGTATCATCCGCTGTCATTTCCGCCACCTCCAAACGGACCCCACCACCAGGGATATATTTCCCTCCCCTCCCCTATCAGCGTTCTGCAAAGACCACTCCCTTCGTGACTCCCTCGTCAGGTCCACACCCCCCACCAACCCAACGTCCACTCCCGGCACCTTCCCCTGCAACCGCAGGAAATGTAAAACTTGCGCCCACACCTCCTCCCTCACTTCCCTCCAAGGCCCCAAGGGATCCTTCCATATCCGCCACAAGTTCACCTGTACCTCCACACACATCATCTATTGCATCCGCTGCACCCGATGTGGCCTCCTCTACATTGGGGAGATGGGCCGCTTACTTGCGGAACGCTTCAGAGAACACCTCAGGGACGCCCGGACCAACCAACCCAACCACCCCGTGGCTCAACACTTTAACTCTCCCTCCCACTCCACCGAGGACATGCAGGTCCTTGGACTCCTCCACCGGCAGAACATAACAACACGACGGCTGGAGGAGGAGCGCCTCATCTTCCGCCTGGGAACCCTCCAACCACAAGGGATGAACTCGGCTTTCTGCAGTTTCCTGATTTCCCCTTCCTCCACCTTGTCTCAGTCGGTTCCCTCAACTCAGCACCGCCCTCCCAACCTGCAATCTTCTTCCTAACCTCTCCGCCCCCACCCCACTCCGGCCTATCACCCTCACCTTGACCTCCTTCCACCTATCACATCTCCATCGCCCCTCCCCCAAGTCCCTCCTTCCTACCTTTTATCTTAGCCTGCCTGACACCCTCTCCTCATTCCTGATGAAGGGCTTATGCCCGAAACGTCGAATTTCCTATTCCTTGGATGCTGCCTGACCTGCTGTGCTTTAACCAGCAACACATTTTCAACTGTGATCTCCAGCATCTGCAGACCTCATTTTTTTACCCTTGGCATTTAAGGCCCTTTCCTAGTTGTGCTTGAAGGTAGCGAGGTTCTGCCTTGAACTACAATTGGTTAACCCACTGTATTGTTAGGAAGGGAATTCTAGGATTTTGATCCAGAGCCAGTGAAGGAATGACCATAATATTTTCTAGTCAGATGGTGAGCTGCTCACTTAAGAACATAGAACTAGGAGCAGGACGAGGCCATCTGGCCCCCTCGAGCCTGCTCTGCCATTCAATAAGATCATGGCTGATCTTTTCATGGCCTCTGCTCCACTTACCCGCCCACTCACCATAACTCTTAATTCCTTGACTGATTTTAAAAAAAAATCAACTACCTATGTTAGTTTTAAAAACTTTTACTGAGGAAACCTCATCCACTTCACTGGACAGGGAATTCCATAGATTCACAACCCTCTGGGTGAAGAAGGTCCTTCTCCGTTCATCTTAAATTGCTCTCCCTAATTTTGAGGCAATGCCCTCTTGTCGTAGTTTGATTTCAGTGGAAACATCCTGGGAAAAAGTGAGGACTGCAGATGCTGGAGATCAGAGTCGAGAGTCTGGTGCTGGAAAAGCACAGCAGGCCATGCAGCATCCGAGGAGCAGGGGCATCGACATTTCGAGCATAAGCCTTCATCAGGAAGCATCCTCTCTACTTCTATCTTGTAAAAACATATAAAATTACAAAGGGAATAGATAAGATTCTTACCCCCACCCTCCCATTCTTCTAAATTATAAAAAATATAATCCCCAGTCTAGTCGGTCTCTCCTTGTAAGTCAACCCCCTTAACTCAGGAATCAACCTCGTGAACCTCCTCTGCACCCCTTCACCTGCCAGAAAAGAGATCAAAATTGCATACAGTACTCCAGGCCTGGCCTCACCAACACCCTGTACAGTTGCAACATAACCTCCTTTCTTTTAAACTCCAGCCCTTTAGCAATGAAGGACAAAATTATGGTTGCCTTCCTAATTACTTGTACCTGCAGACCTGTGATTCATGCACAAGCACACCTAGGTCCCTCTGTGCAGCAGTGTGCTGCAATTTCTTACCATTCAAGTAAGAAATTTATTCCTTTATTCCTACTGAAATGGATGACTTCACGTTTATTAACATATTCCATCTGCCAGACCATTACCCACTCACTTAAAGTATGTTCCTCTGGAAAGTTTGTCCTCTGCACACTTTGCTGGACCACTCATCTTTAGTATCATCTGCAAACTTTGACACACTACATGTGGTCCCCAACTCCAAATCATCTGTGTAACTTGTGAATAATTGTGGTCCCAACACTGATCCCTCAGGCATACTACTAATCACTGCCAACTGAGAGAGCACTCATTTATACCTTTTTTCTTTTTGCTTCTTGCTTAACCATTCCTCTATATCCAGGAGAAAATGAGGACTGCAGATGCTGGAGATTAGAGCTGAAAATGTGTTGCTGGAAAAACGCCGCAGGTCAGGCAGCATCCAAACAGCAGGAGAATCGACGTTTCGGGCATGAGCCCTTCTTCAGGAAGGATGCTGCCTGACCTGCAGCGCTTTTCCTGAATACCCAAAGCCTGTCCACCGTTTACAAAGGCTCAAGTGGAGTGTGATGGAATATGCCCCACTTGCCTGGAGAGTAACAGCTCCAGCAACTTTCAAGAAGCCCAATACCATCCAAAACAAAGCAGGCCGCTTGATAGGACCACAGCAAACATTCACTCCCTCCTCAACACTGTACAGTGGCAGAGTGTACCATCTATTCATTATTCCTGTCTCATTATATGCAACCAGATCTAGGATGGCTTGCTTCCATGTCAGTTCCATTAAATACTGTTCAAGAAAACTATTGCAGATACATTCAATGAACTCCTCAAGGCTACCCTGACCAACCCGGTGCAACAAGTTGACA
This sequence comes from Hemiscyllium ocellatum, assembly GCF_020745735.1. Taxonomy (NCBI): domain Eukaryota; kingdom Metazoa; phylum Chordata; class Chondrichthyes; order Orectolobiformes; family Hemiscylliidae; genus Hemiscyllium; species Hemiscyllium ocellatum. Next base: position 78,143,727 of record NC_083402.1, read on the forward strand.
TGTAGATTCAAATCCCCCATGATAATTGCTGTACCGTTTTACATGCATTAGTTATTTCTTTGTTTATTGTCTACCCCAATGTGATATTATTTGGTGGCCGATAGAACTGCTCTTACCAGTGATGTTTTCTTCTTAGAATTTCTCATTTCCACCCAAATGAATTCAATCTTTATTCTCCATAGAACCTAGTTCATCTCTTACCACTGCCCTGATGTTGTCCTTAAATATCAGAGCTACACCACTTTTCTTACCTATCTGTCTGTCCTTCTGAATAGTCTGATGCTCCTGATATTTAACACCCAGTCGTGGCTATCCTGCAACCATGTCTTTGCAATGGTGACTACATTTTTTTCATTTGAGATGATTTGGGGCCATTAACTCCTCTACCCTGTTATGAATGCTATGAGCATTCCGGTAAATTGCCCTCAAGCTAGTTTTTGTACCCTCTTTTTATAAATTCCAATATCCCCTGTGTTATCCTTCCTTTTTTACTTCTTTCATAGTCTGTCATTAAACTGTCCTGCACACATGCTAACCTGCTGCTTTCCTTTTTATTCACCACCATACTTACTATCTAGATTAAAGTCCTAGTGATCACCCTATTTATCCTTTTTGATAGAACACTGGTTCCAGATTGGTTTAGGTGGAGACCTTCTCATTGGTATAGACCCCTCTTGTTCCAAAACTGATGCCAATGCCCCTTGAAATGGAACCCCTCTTTCCCATACCATTTCTTTTGCCATGTGTTTACTTCCCTAATTTTCTTATCCATAAGCCAATTTGCATGTGACTCAGGGGTAGTAATCTGGATATTATAACTGTTGAGGACCTGTTTCTAGTGCTTAATAGTCCCCAAACAGGCCCTTCTTCCTAGCCTTGCCTATGTTGTTTGTCCCAACGTGGACCACAACAACTGAATCCTCCACCTCCTACTCCAGTATCCTTTCAGGCCGGTCAGAGTTGTCCTGCACCCAGGCACCGGGCAGGGCTTGGAAGGGAATTTGCAGGTGGTGGTGTTCCCATATATCTGCTGCAATTGCCTTTCTAGCTGGAAGTGATTGTGGGTTTGGAGGTACTGTCTAAGGATCTTTGGCAAATTTCTGTGGAGCATCTTGTACATAGCATACAGACTCCACCTACTGAACATTAATGGTGGAGGGGGTGGTTGTTTGTGGATAGGGTACAAATCAATCTTCTTGAGTGTTGGAGCTGAACTCTGTTGAGACAAGTATTAAAATATACTGTTGGTTTGTGCCTTGTAGATGTTGGACAAGCTTTTGGGAGTTGAGTTACATCAGTATTCCCACTCTTGTAGCCACTGCATTTAAATTGCAAGTCCAGTTGGGTTTCCTGTCAATGGTAACACCACTGAATTTCAAAGAGGGGCATTTAGATCATCTCTCAGTGGAGTTGGTGATTGCCTGGCATTTGTGTGGCATGAATGTTACTTGCCACTTCTCAGCCCAAGCCTGGATGTTATTCAGATGTTGTTACGTTTGAACATTGACCTGTTCAGTTCCTGAGGAGCTGTGAATGGTGCTTAACATAGTGCAATTGTCTATGAATGACCCCATGTCTGACCTTCTGATGGAGGGAAGGTCATTGAAGCAGTTAACAAGGGTTGGGCCGAGCACACAACACTGAACTGCTGTAGGAATGCCCTTGAGCTGAGTGACTGACCTTTTAACAAATGTAATCATTTTCTTATGTGCCAGTTTTGACTTGAACCACCGGAAAGTTATTCCCTGATTCCCATTGGTTACTGATTTGCTAGGCTCCTTGATGCCACTTTTGGTCAGATGTGATCTTGGTGTCAAAAGCTGTCATTCTCAGTTCACCACTTCAGCTGTTCTTCTGTATTTGAGCACCTGAAACTTCAATTTCCCTATCTCATGATGCTGCCTGGCTTGCTGTGTTCTTCCTGCCTGTCTACATTAGCAAAATCCAAACTGGGTGTTAGTAAGTGGATTGTTGCTTAGCAGGTGCTGCTTGATAACACTGATGACCCCTTCCATTGTATACACTATACTTATACCTCCTCCATCAGAACAGTGGGATGTGCTAGGTTTGCAACTGTGTGGGATTTGGAACAGTTAGAAGTGACTTCATTGGAACACCAGGTCATGAGCAGTCTTAATGGGATTAATGTGAAAAGGATGTTTCTTCTTGAGAGAATCTCTGTCCCTGTTTTAAGAATAAGGCATTACCCATTTGAAACAGACAAGAATTTTATTTTCCTCCATAAGGTCAAGAGTCTTTGGAGCTGTCTTCCTTGAAAGGCAGTGAAAGCAGAGCCTTTGAATGTCTTAGGGCAGAATTATCTACATTTGAGTAGTGGTGTGAAAAGTTATCTAGAGCGACCAAAATGTGGAGTAATCAGATCGGTGATGGACCAAGCTCTCAAGTCGAATGACCACTTCAGCTAATTTGTACGTTCATGAGCAATACCTAATGGCTCCAAGATTGGCGACTGAGTTACTTGTGAATTCACCTTACCTGAACATCTTTGGAGGTGAATTGGCCGTGCTAAATTGCCCACAGTGTTCAGGGATGCGTAGACTAGGTGCATCATTCAGGGGCAATGTAGAGTAATAGGGTAAGAGAATGGGTCTGGGTGGGATACTGTTCAGAGGTCCAGTGTGGACTTGTTAGGCCAAATGGCCTGTTACCACACTGTAGGGATTCTGATTCTGTGAAGCTTGGTAGATGTTTTGAGGGACTGGCAACCGATTCCATCGGAGTTTTTCCCTTCAGTTCCCTGAATCACCATTTACCAATTATTTCATGTTGCTGCTGCAAAATGGCTGCTGTCATCACCTGCACGATTTCATTGTTTTACTTGCTGAGCATAGCAAATTCTTTCTTTTTATATGGTTAATGATGTAAATGCTGGCAGCAATGTGTGAAAATACAATCTTCTAAGCCCAGCTCAACTGTTTTGATTACCTTGGGTTTCTTGCTCTGTGAATCTTTTCATGGTGTGGAATTTTGCAACTGCCAATGAAGATTGCTGGTGCTTCATAAATGCACCATTTTCCACATATATGAACATGGATTGTTTAATTTCAGAATTACAATGCCCTGTTGGTTTTGACTTATTTCTTAAAATGTGTATGTTCCTAGACTATGATGACAGCATGTTTGAATACGCATTGGCATGCATGGAATGTTGATGGTGGTGAGCAGTCAGATTACACTTGGAGGCCTATTTAAAACCAGTTAACATAAAGTTCGGTGAATATTCTTATAGGGTATAGCTCTCCTTATTTTGTATACAGACTATCCAAACAAGATGTCAAGGTCCCATTAAAAACATTATCCGTTATCTGAACAAAACACTCCCTGTCCATCTCGTTTGGATAATTAGAGGTTGTCCTATATACTGAAATCTGAATATATTGGATACACACATTGGATAGTTATTAACTTCATTTTTGCTCTCCATGAGTTCAGATGTTTGAATAAAGTATGCTGATACATAGTACAGTAAACTATTTTAACTGGCACCTTAAAAACCTGCAGTCTTTGATAAACTGGCAAGATTTATTTACTTCCTACTGCATAACTTACTGTATTATTCTGTTCAACTATTATAGTTTTTAAAATGTATTTACCTCTGTAAATATCCTTGTTCAGCTGAATGGCCACATAAAATTGAATCAATTGTTGCTATTTCAAGTCAATTTCTTATCAATACTCCGATAACCAAGTCTGAGAAAGATGTGTGAAAGCTGTCTGTCAGTAAGTTTTTTTTTAAAAAATTTAAGGCAAAGTTGGATTGTTATTGAAGTGATTTATGCTGTAAATAAAGTATAACAGTATATTAGGTTTCTGTCACTTGGTGTATGTTTTTACATTGATTATGTAGACCTCTTGATTGATCAAATATTCCAGATCAGCACACTCCTGGTTTCATAGGTGTCAGTTTTACTGCAATTGATCTTTTGAGTATGTGAACAAAATCTATATTTTGATTTTCAATGCTCATCTTGTTTGAAAACCAGATATTTGTATGTTGTTTTAATTAAGCCTGCACTTACCCGTAGTAACAATCGGGGCTGATTTTGCACAGCAATATAAACCGGCAGTGCCGCCTTGGAACTAGAGGCCTGGTACTAATCCATGGATAGAACATTAGGCATTCTATCTGGATGCCCTACTCCTCACTTGCTCATCTCATTCCAAGCAGCATTTGTGATTTTAATTTGTAACCTCTGTTCTGGAGCAGAATTGAAAATTCTGGATTGCCATTCCATTTAGGTAAAATGGCGTATGTGAAATAGTGTAGGTTAGATGGGCTTCAGATTGGTACGACAGGTTGGCGCAACATCGAGGGCTGAAAGGCCTGTACTATGCTATTATGTTCTGTAAAAGATATATTCTGCTGGTTTAATCAACTGTTTCTGCTTGCTTTGGATTTCTTGTATCTGTAGGAAAGTAATTTTGTTATTGTGTAATTTACTGTCACTCTTCCAGAAATTCTCGTTGGTACAACTATTGGTCTGAATTTGAGTGTCTCATGTCTTCATTTCATTTGTTCTGTTTTCTTTCTTGTGTTTGATCATGCACAGTCCCATTTCTTCACTTGTTCCACCTAAATGAAAATCTACCCAAGATCACTAATATTGGTCTCCATAATATTTGTATCGTTCAAAACTCTGCCCTTGTCTTTTTTTTTTGAGTGTGGACCACAAATGCACTGCCAAATACAGATCATTTTAACCTGTCTTTAGACTGACTTGCTGTCTTTAAATAGTGCCAGTCTGTGTAGTTCTATTTCAATCTTTGCATCCTTTTCATCCTTTTTTCTTTTGGATCATTGGAATCTCTCCTGGCATAGAAGTGACCTGTCTAAGAAGGATGGATTAAACCTGAATTGGAAGGGGGCTATTATGCTGGATGGGAGATTTGCTAGAGCTGCTCAGGATTTAAACTAGTAAAAGGGTGTGGTGGGGTTTGGGGAAGTTGGAAAATAGTGAAGAAAGATCAGGTTGGTGCAGTTGGGAAAAGGAGCAAGTCAGTAGTGACGATACGCAAGAACAAAGTAGAACTGAGAAATTAAACTTGCATTGAAATAAATGTAGAGGCCTAATAGGTAAGGTAGATGAACTATGGGCATGGTTGGGCACATATGATAGGGATATCATAGGCATGACTCGGATGGACAGGACTGGCAGTTTAATGTTCCAGAGTATGGATCCTATTAGAAAGGAGAGGAGGGGATGTGTTTTTTTTTTGCTGAGAGCTAACAATATGGCTGTATTTAAGGAGGATTTTCTTGGGAATCTATCCAGGGGTGTTTGGGTGGAACTGAGAAATAAGAAAGGGATAATCACCTTATTGGTATTGTGCTACAGGCTACCAATAGTCAGCGGGAAACTGAAAAACCAATTTGTGAGGAGATCTCCGTTATCTGTAAGAATAATAAGGTGGTCATGGTAGGAGATTTTAATGTTTCAAACATACACTGGTACTGCTATTGTGTGTACAAAAAGAATTTTGATTTAATATGTGGATGTACCTACAAGAGAAGGACCTTTATTCTTGGGGAAATAAGGCAGGGCAGGTGACTGAGTTGTTGGGGTCAGGGGGGAGCACTCTGGGGCCAGTGACCATAATTGTATTAGTCTTAAAATAGTGATGGAAAAGGATAGACCGGATCTAAAAGTTGAAGTTGTAAATTGGAGAAAGGCCAATTTTGACAGTATTAGGCAAGAACTTTCAAAAATTTATTGGGGGCAGATATTCTCAGGTAAAGGGAAAAATGCAAAGCCTTCAAAAATGAGATAGCAAACGTCCAGAGATATTATGTTCATGTTAGGGTGAAGGGCAAGGCTGGTAGGTATAGGGAATTCTGGATGACAGAGAAATGTGAGGTTTTGGTCATTGGTGAGGGAAGAAAAAGAAGCATATATCTGGTATAGACAGCAGAAACAGAGAGAGTGAATCCTTAGAATACAAAGACCAGTAGGAGTATATGTAAGAGGGAAATCAAGGGAGCAAAGAGGATATAGGAGATGGCTGAGGCAAGTAAGGTTAAGGAGAATCCAGAGGGATTTTATAAATACGTTTAAGGGCAGAAAAGTAACTAGTGAGAGAAAAGGCCCGCATGAAGATCAGCAAGGTGGCCTACGCATGGAACTGCGAGATGGGAGTGATACTGCATGATGACTTTTGCATCAGTGTTTACTGCAGAGAAAGATATGGAAGGGAGATAAATCGCAGCATCTTAATAAATGCCCATATTTAGAGGAGTTTGTGCTGGATGGCTGAAAACTCAAAGGTGGATAACTCCCCAGGACCTGATTTAGAGATGCACTAGAACTCTGAGAAGCTAGGCACGTGGTTGCTGGGCCCCTTGCTGAGATATTTGTATCATCGATAGTCATAGGTGAGGTGTCAGAAGACTGTAGGTTGGCTAACGTGATGTCACTGTTTAAGAAGGGTGGTAAGGGCAAGCCAGGGAACTATAGACCAGTGAGCGTGACGTCTGTGGTGGGCAAGTTGTTGGAGGAAATCCTGAGGGACAGGGTGTACATGTGTTTAGAAAAGTAAGGACTGATTAGGGAGAGTTAACATAGTTTTCTACACACAAAGCCATGTCTCAAACTTGAGTTTTTTGAAGTAGGATTTAATAAGGGCAGTACAGTAGACGTGATCTATAAGGCGTTTGACAAGATTGCTCATGGTAGACTGGTTAGCAAGGTTAGATCTCATGGAATAACATGCAGTGTGCTTGAATGGGGAGTGAACTTCGCGGAAAACTCCGAGCCCCTGAGGAATTCGATTTAACCGAATAATCAATTAACCGAACAAAATAGTGCCCACCCATCTCGTTCGGATAATCACGGTTCCTCTATATTTGGATACAGAACTACTTCAAAAGTAGAAGACTGGGGTTGTGGTGGAGGGTTGCTTTTCAGACTGGAGCCACTGACCAATGGTGTACTCCAAGAGTTGGTGCTGCATCCACTGCTTTTTTTTGTCTTTAAGATAAATTACTTTGTGAACATAGGTGTACCAAGTAAGTCTGCAAATTGGAGGTGTATTGGACAGTGAAGAAGGTTACCTCACGGTACAATGGGTCAAAGGACTGAGTGGCAGATTGAGTTTAATTTAGATAAATGTGAAGTGCTGCATTTGGAAAGGCAAATCAGGGCAGGGCTTTTACACCTCATAAGGTCCTGGGAGTGTTGCTGAATAAAGTGACCTTGGAATGCAGGTTTATAGTTCCTTGCGATTTCACTTTCAGGTTGATAAGATAGTGAAGAAAGCTTTATTAGTCAGTGCATGGAGTATAGGTATTGGGAGGTCATGTTGCAGCGGTACAGGACATTGATTAGGCCACTTTTTTCGAGTACTGAATTCTGGTCTCTCCGCTATACGAAGAATGTTGTGAAATTTGCAAGGGTTCAGAGAATTAAAGGATGTTGCCAGTTGTTTTTTTGGGGCGAGAGGGTTGAGCTGTAGAGAAAAGCTGAATGGATTGGGGTTATTTGCCCTGGAGTATCGGAGGCCGTGGGATGACCTTGGAGACTTATAAAATCACTAGGGGCGTGGATAAGATAAATAGACAAGTCTTTTCAAAGTTTGTGAGAAGATTTGTAGTTCACGTGCTCATTGTTATGTAGAGGTATATGGGCTAAATGCTGGCAATGCAGCTAGATTTATCTAGGATATCTGGTTGGCATGGATGAGTTGGACCAGAGGATCTGTTTGTCTGTTGTACATCTCTGTGATTCTATCTGGCACTCTTCAGGAGTTTTGTTAATTTTATTAATGGGATGAGGCAGCATTTGTGCCCCTGGAGAAGGTGGTGATAAACTGTAAGTAGACCCACAATGCTATTAGGGAGGAAGTTCCAGGATTTTGAGCTTGAATGGGAAGTTGTAGGTATGGTGTTCCCACAAACCTGCTGAAATTGTCCTTCTAGATTGTAACGGTCATGGCTTTGATAAATGCTTTCCAAGGAAGCTTGGTGAAATTTTCTGATAAATCGTGTAGATGGTACACTCTGCCACTGTACAGTGTTGAGGAGGGAGTGAATGTTTGCTGTGGTCCTATCAAGTGACCTGCTTTGTTTTGGATGGTATTGGGCTTCTTGAAAGTTGCTGGAGCTGTTACTCTTCCAGGCAAGTGGGGCATATTCCATCACACTCCACTTGAGCCTTTGTAAATGGTGGATAGGCTTTGGGCATTCAGAAAAAGCGCAGCAGGTCAGGCAGCATCCAAGGAGTAGGAGAATCGACGTTTCGGGCATGAGCCCTTCTCCAGGAATCCTCCCTGGAGAAGGACTCATGCCCGAAACGTCGATTCTCCTACTCTTTGGATGCTGCCTGACCTGCTGCACTTTTCCAGCAACACATTTTCAGCTCAGATCTCCAGCATCTGCAGTCCTCACTTACTACTCTGGGCATTCAGGAGGTGAGTTACTTGATACAAGATTCCTAGCCTCTGACCTATTCTTGTAGCCACAGTGTTTATATGGCTAGTCAAGTACAGTTTCTGGTCAGTGGTAACCTCTAACATATTGATGCTGAGGGATTCACTGATGGTAATGTCATTGAATGTTCAGGGGTGATGGTAGAATTCTCTAAGTGGGTGTTTTGTAAAGCAGACCTTTTTTTAATCAAGTGAATGTTGACCACTAATTCTGACAATACTGTCTATCTCTCCCTGGATGAAAACCTAATCACTGAACATTAATTTCTTTGTAATATTGAACATATTGCATTTTGATTTCATGCCTATCTTCAAAATAAAATAGTTCCTGAGGCACTGATATGACAGTGAACTACTTTGTCCTTTTTTTTGTGTGTTTTTTTTGTTGTTGTACTAGACTCTTCCCATACCCTATAAGTTCCTTCTCAATACAGCTACTGGTGTGTAGTTGAAAGTGGGAGTTCCCTAACATTTTGTCTCTGAATTCCATTGAGGCTCACCCTTTTCTTATCAGGGCCAACCTGTGTGAATGACTACTTTCTGTGCTCCTTTTAATAAATGAATTATGCTCTTTGATATTGAACTCTATTTTGCATTGAGGGTAATGAGGGCAGAACAATGCACTTAGATGACCAACTTCTAGTGTCCATCACAAAAGTTACACTCGCCATGACGACAGCTGTCCCAACCGTGATAATGACTGCTTGGTGGCAAGGGCACAAGCAAGTTAGAGATCTGCCCCACCTACACCCATAATGGTGAGAGTGACCATTGCACAAACCCTGTCTACTTTAGATTTAAAAGTAATTAACTTGCAATATTGACTGTTCAACGTTCCATTGCTCTGGATTTGTGTTTTTCTAGCTTTAGTATGTTAAGCTGGTTTTACTGGTTGCATTTATTTGGTGGTGCAGAAATTGATCTCCCGTGAGTAATAGCACAACTGCATTTTTGAGAGAGTGGGCGCACTATCTGACAGATCTTCTAAACTAGCTCTAAAGCATGCATGAAGGAAACTGGTTTGCAAATTTTTTTTAAGTACCAAGTTAAACAGTTTGAAAAGCTGGATGTAGGTTTGCTTGCTGCTTTTCATGCTTTCTATATATTTCTATTTCTAAATAGAAAGCAGGAATTATCAGCAGTGCTTCACTGAGGCCCACTGAAGATGTTACCTAGTAAGGTGACGAAACATCTGGAAATAAACCTTCCAGCTCCATGAGCAAACCTACATCCAAAACCACCTATGTGAACTACAAATCTTCTCGAAACTCGCTCAGTTTGAAAAGCTCTAAAGGTGGTGAATGACTTGTCACTTAAATGATTACTCCATACGATTATTATAGGAAATACGAGGAATGCTTCCAATTATTGCTAACAGTTGGGGAAAGATAGAATATCTGTTAAAATTCTGAAGCATTAAAGTTTGTATTGTGTAAAGGTTGCAATGCAAGTGCAAACCTCCTTTTGATGTGGTTTAACTTTTGAAGGCATTTTATCCTAGTTGACTTGAAACCATTTCAGAGGGCAACCATGTTGCTATGGGACCAAGGTCACATGTATATCTGACTGATTTAATGGCAGGTTTCTTCCCTGACCAGCATTAGTGAACCAGATGGGGTACAAGCAAATTTGAAGTAGCACTGCATAGTAGTGTTCCAAAGTAAGACCTGGATAAGAGAACACAATTGTTTTCTTTAGCTCATACTTCACATTTAAGAGGAAATTGACTGGTGACATCAACTGAAGATTCAAACTTGGCAATTCCAATTAATATTGGATCAAAATGACCAGACCAAATGGGGAGGACTATTGGATTCTTGTTTTTGTGTTCAACTTTCTCTGTGACCTCCCTCTTCTCTACCTCTTAACTTGCCTTTGCTGTTCTTGTTCATGCCTGATGATTGAAAAAAACATGAAAGCACGGTTAATGTTGAATTAAACTGCATGATCCCAAGTTATGGACTCCTCTCCCAAACTTTTGGCTGTCCCACTCTCCTCCTAAGATATTCCTTTGTATATTGGTCTACTAGCATAACATTTATGCAAAACTATCAAATTACATAAGCTGCCTTGGACCCTATTTTTAAAACTCATGTTCTATAGATGCATATGTTTAACTTCAAATCCTAGGAGTGGGCAGTAAAGTTTGCTTAGCGCTGGGGTTTTGCAAGGCTGTTATGGGGAAACATGATACATAGACTATTGAGCAACATTCGGTGACTGGGTTCAATGGTACAGTTTGTTCAAATTGCTCAAGAATATAACAAAACAAAAAAGTCAGCTTGTATACATTGTTTTTTTGTTTCTAAAAACAGGCCTTTGAGAAATCAACTATTGAAATATTCTTGAATCTGGATCACATAGAACAATGCATTTCACAATCCAAATTTCACTTTAATTGCACATCTATCTTAAAAGGGAAGTACTGTTTTTATTTTTAGATTTTTGATATGAAAAATTGTGGGCTGCAGCTCATCAGTCTGGTTGGAACTGGGCTAAGAATACTCAAATGTTATATTTTATACCAATTCTTATGAGTGGAGACTTCAGCCCACTCATTCCTGTATTAGAATGCCAAAAGTTAAAGGTGGGTGTACTAATCTACTCCCATTCTGCCATCTAGTTTCTCCCTTTCTGTCCAATTCCTTAAATTCCTAAAATGACTTGAGGAAATCATTCCTCTGTTATTTTGTGTGTCTTCTTCAGCAGCATGTATTCATAAATGTTGACCAAGATTGGGTATTGAATATTCCTGAGAAGGTGTTCAGAAAATATAGTAAAGGAAGGCAAGGAAGAAGGATGGCAGTTTTGGTGTAAAGTGAGTATTGCTGCAGAAAGCAAGGATTCCAAGGATGGGAAATTTATGCTTTGACTAATGTGCTGGAGCTTTTGGAAGACCTAATGGTTCTGAAGGAACAGATTTTGAGGGTAATGCTGTTATTTGATGTATATTAACTAGTAGAAGATGCTTGGTATGGACTTGAAGTTTACAGTTCATGCAATAAAAGCAACAATCCATTGTGCGGACACAATTTCCTATGTGATAGGAAATGGAGTAGTGGTCAATGGATATTTTTCAGGCTGGTGGAATCTTTTGTAGTGGTATTCCGTGAAACCAGCATTGGGATCTGTTGCTTTTCCTGTTTTATTTTTTAAAAATATATGCGAATTGACCTAGATCTTTGTGAGCAGGGGGCACTTTCAAAGTTTATCGGTGTTTTGAAAAATTGGAAGGATTGCAAACTGTGAAGAGGACAGTGTAAAACTCCAAAACAACACAAGTTGATGGATTGATGGTAGATGTGGTTCAATGTGAGGAGGTCTGAGGTGATGTATTTTGGTAGAATGTTGAAAGACTATATGAACCAAGAAGTAGAATATTTTTAGCAGTAATAGGAGCGAAAGAATTTGGGTGTATGCATACACAGATCATTGAAGGTGGCAGGAGGGGTGGAGATTGTAATTAATCGTGCAGCATCTTCAGCTTTATTAATAGGGACATAGAATACGAGAGCAAGAAGGTGATGTTAAAGTTATGAGACACTTGTTAGACCTTAGCTGGAGTATTTCTTTTAACAGTTTTGAGTACCACTTTTACAGGAAATAGATTCACTTTGGAGAGAACACAAGAAATGTGCAAGAATAGTTCCTGGGATATGAGACTTATTCTGAGGAAACATTGGAGAGAAGGTGGCTAGATGTTGGTCTGATAGGGGTTTTCAAAATCCTAAGCGGCTGAATAGAGTGAGTAGGGAGAATCTGATCATGCTTGTACAAGGGCCAAGAGTGTGAGCTTATGGATTTAAAGTGATTTGTAAACGGCGCAAATGTGCTAAGTGGGCAAAATAAAAAGTTTTCTCACCATAAGTAATTTAAAAATTGACAGCCTGGAAGTGTGGGAGAGGCAGGCGCAATTAAGGCTTTCAAGAGGGCATTGGACCATTATTTGGATAGAAATTGTGTTCAAGAATGTCGGGAGAAAGGCAGGGGAGTGCAGTGGGTAATGCTCATTTGAAGAGCTCATGTGGGCACAGCAGACAGAATGGACTCCTCCTGTGCTATAACATTTTTGTCACTCTGTATAATTCAAATAAAATAATTACTCTGAACAATTGTGGTTAATTCTGAATTTTCTATTAAGATGATTTTAAAATGCTTTATTTTCCTGTTCGCTAAATATATCTCAATGCTATTTTTAAAAAACCACATCTATTATGATCACAGGTTCCTTGTCAATTCATTTGTTTTCAGTCTGTTGCAGGGGTGGGGGAAAACTCCCTTCCGCTTGCAGATCACAGAACCTGTTTGGTCAGTCTCTACACTCCTTATGGATAAATGTTATTCATTTGCATTGGCACTGCAGTTGCATTGTAAAATCTTTCCTAATAGACTACAATTGTTTTTAACTTCAAGGAACGTTGACTGAAACTCAACATAAATACAATGGCTACAAGACTATCAGAGGATAGGAATCTCGCAGTTAGTAACAGTCCTCCTGACTTCCCAAAGCCTGTCCACTATGTACAAGGCACAAGTCAGAAATGTGATGGAAGATGCCCACTTGCATGGATGGGTGCATCTCCAACAGCACTGTGGAAGCTTGTCACCACCCAGAACAAAGCAGCCCACCTGACTGGCACCATATCCACTCCCTCTTTCCTCTGATGCTCAGTAGCAGCAGTGTGTGCTATCTACAAGATACACTGCAGAATTTCACCCAAGATCCTTAGATAGCACATTCCAAAACCATGACAGCTTCCATTGCAAAAGGCAAGGGCAACCAATTACATGGGAACATTACCACATTCAGGTGCCCCTCCAAGTCACTCACCATCCTGATTTGGAAATGTATTGCTGTTCATTCACTGTGGCTAGTCAAATTACTGGAACTTCATCCCTAATGGCATTGTGAATACAGCAGTCCCCATAGGGGTGATACGTTCCAAGACCTACTGGGGAAGCCTGAAACCACGGATATTAGCAAACCCATTCATTTAAATGGGAAACTTACCTCCCCAGGCAGCCCCTTGGTCCCTGGTTCTGGAATGTTTCATGTAATGTGTTCAGGCCGCAGCAAACCGCGGGTAACTGAAACTGTAAAAACCGGACCTGTGGATACAGCGGTCACCCTGTCTGCTCCAAGGACATGGACTGCAGCAGTTCAAGAAGGCAACTTGCTACCATCTTCTCAAGGGCAGCAATAACGAGCAATAAGTGCTGACCAGCCACTGATCTCTATATCCCCTGTGGGAATAGAGGGAAAAAAAAATCAAATTGTATGCAGTTTTGGCTTGCTTAATTTAAGGAAATTAAGTGCGTTCGATGTGAGTCAGGGAAGTTCAGTCCATTGATACCTGGACTGAACAGATACTCCTGAAGAGAAGTTAGACAGTTTGGACTGTTTCCTTTGGCATTTCAGAGAATGCAGGGTGGTTGTGACTGCAATAACAAGATTCTGAATGGCCTTGACAAGGTGGACTCCATTTCATAGCTCCTGGAGGGGGCAAGCGTGGGCCAGTTGTGAAAATATATGGTGAGCTTGAAAGAAAAGTTTCTTGGTGCCAAAGAAAATTGTTCAAAAACTTAATGCAGAACTGGACAATGAGGCAAGAATCTCATGAGTGAACAGTGTGCAATTACTCCTAACTTCATTGAGCAGCCTCCTAGTCTCCCATAAACTGATAATTTTCAACATGAAAATCTGAGCTGGTACCAGACAATTCCATCTCACTGTTTTGCTTCTCTGGATGCCCATTTTGTTGCATTCCATGCTTGTACACCCTGTCCAAGGAGGTTGGCATCAGACACTGACCATCCTTGCCATATTGTGACACCTTTCAACCTCAAACTCACTTAGAATACTTAAGAGTGCACTCGCACTTTTTTTTGTGTGTGGGGGCAAAAGGTGATGGTGTTCTGAGCTGGTGAGTAGGTAATGCAGAGTTGCTAGTGTGGTGAGTTTAAGGTGCATTAGATGAATGGTGAAAAATGTTGCATGGTATAGTAAGAATGTTAGACCATGAGCCTGGTGGAATATGTGTGCAGTTGCAAAGCTCAAGTGATGTATGAGGTAACTGAGGTGAAGAATGCTGAAACTTGCTTTCAGAGATAGAACATCATTAAGCTTTCTGCCTGCATTGCAAGGCATTCCTCCAGACTGCTGTGGGCACCATAAGGAGCCAGGGAACAACTATGGACCAGGTTGGCAGTCTGGCACTATGGTCTCTTCTGGTAGTCCTGAGGAATAAGAGTGATACTCCTATGCATCATCCCATCCACCAGGTCCCTGTCCGCAAAGCAAAATTTCCTTTCTCCACCATCCATTGGGCAGTTTGTCACACTCGAAGTGTGAAGGGCAGCTGCATTTTTAAGATGGTGCTGGCTTCAGAAATCAATGGAGAGCTTGACAGTGATGAATACTTCCACTGTATGGGAGAAAGTGAGGTTTGCAGATGCTGGAGATAGTCAAGAATGTGTTGCTGGAAAAGTGCAGCAAGTCAGGCAGCATCGGAGGAGCAGGAGAATCAACATTTTTCAGGCCAGAAGCCTTCATCATACTTTCACTTACAGTAACAGTGGAAGTGGGTGCCATAGAAATACAGTGCATAACACAAATGTGGCAAGCTGCAGGGAATAGAGAGGGAACTTGTTGCAGCTGACCAAGGAAATCCTTCATGAAACTCCTTGGATTGACACTTTGCCAATTTTTATGGTAAATTTTCAGTCTACAGGGTAAATCCAGCTTTAGGGCCTACTGTTTAAAAGTTAGTGTTTGCCCTTCCTTTTAAGGATAGGACGAAGCAAAATGTTTGAACATTGCATTTAGAGTTAAAGTTGAACAATGGAGGCTGGGTGATTGGATGTTTTTAAGGCAGAGGTGGGTAGCTTTGTGTTAGGCCAGGAAATTGAAGGTCGGAATGTGAAATTTGAAACAGATCAATCCTACTGAAGGGCAGAGCAGGCTCAAGGGGCCTCATAATCTACTCCATTTGTATGTTCATATGTCTACTGTACTCTATGGGCCCAGCACATAGCTTCAGTCTTGTGTTTTGCACTATGACAGCTACTACTGTACACTTATAGCAAGTTCCCAAGTCCCCCTCAACAGAACCATCCATATTCCTGATTGGGGGGAGCCGGTGCTGGGCTAGGATGGACTAGGTTTAAAAATCATGCCAATCAGGTTATAGTCCAACAGGTTTATTTAGAGGCACTAGCTTTCAAAGCATTGCTGAAGTGCATACAAGTGGATGACCAAGAAATCCAATGGAGAATGGAAAAAATAGAGAATTATTTTTAGTGAAGGAGTGTAAGAAATGGGCAGTTGTTGAAGCAGCGCATTGAAAGCTAGTGCCTCTAAATTAACCTGTTGGACTAATAAAGTTTGTAAGTTGTCCCTGTGTCTGCATGGGTTTCCACTGGGTGCTCCAGTTTCCTCCCACCATCCAAAGATGTGTGGGTTAGGTAAATTAGCCATACTAACTTGCCTACAGTGTTAAGTGGATTAGTCAATGGTAAATGTAGGGGAATGGGTCTGGGTGGACTTGTTGGGTCGTAGAGATTGTTTCCATACTATAGGGAATCTAATCTAATCTAATAACTTGGCGTTGTGTGATTTTTAACTTTTTCCATATTCTTGACCTTACCACCTAGAAGGTGGTTATACACAGATCATTACCTGCAAGTGCACAATACTCCACAATTGGTGTGGTCTAACCAAGCTCCTGTACAGTTAGAGGGCTTCACTCCTCCCATATTCAATGACTCTTGCAATAAAACCCAATGTTCCATTAGCCTTCCTAAATACCTCGAATATTTGCTTCAGTGACTTATTGATGAACATCTGATTCCCTTTTTTGTACATCTATTCTTCCCAAACTTCTGTCATTTGAGTAGCACTCTGGGCTTCCTCTATTTCCATAATCTCCTTTTTAAAATGTGATTTGAAGACTTCTCAGAATGAATATGGGGGAATGTCCCTAAAGTCCATTAATACAAGTGGGTCACCAAGAAATCCGATAGAGAATGGAAAGAAGAGAGAATAATATTTTTTAAGCCAAGAAGTGTAAGAAATGGGAAGTTGCTACTACAGGGAGTGGCTGAAGTGAACAGGATGGATATATTTCAGGAGAAGCTGTACAAGCGGAAGACTGGAGCTTGGCAAATGTGGTGCCACTGTTTAAGAAGGGTGGAAAAGACAAGTCAGGGAACTATAGACCGGTGAGCCTGACCTCGGTTGTTGGAGGGAATCCTGAGGGACAGGACATACATGTATTTGGAAAGGCAAGAGCTGATTTGGGATAGTCAACATGGCTTTGTGTGTGAGAAATCATGTCTCACACACTTGATTGCATTTTTTGAAGAAGTAACAAAGAGGATTGATGAGGGCAGAGCAGTAGATGTGATCTATATGGACTTTAGTAAGGCATTCAACAAGGTCCCCATGGAAGACTGATTAGCAAGGATAGATCTCGTGGAATACAGGGAGAACTAGCCATTTGGATACAGAACTGGCTCAAAGGTAGAAGACAGAGGGTGGGGGTGGAGGGTTGTTTTTCAGGCTGGAGGCCTGTGACCAGTGGAGTATAACAAGGATCAGTGCTGGGTCCTCTACTTTTTGTCACTTACATAAATGATTTGGATGCGAGCATAAGAGGTATAGTTAGTAAGTTTGCAGATGACACCTAAATTGGAGGTGTAGTCGACAGTGAAGAGGGTTACCTCCGATTACAACAGGATCTTGACCAGATGGGCCAATGGGCTGAGAAGTGGCAGATGGAGTTTAATTCAGATAAATGCGAGGTGCTACATTTTGGGAAAGCAAATCTTTGCAGGACATATACACTTAATGGTATGGTCCTAGGGATGTTGCTGAACAAAGAGACCTTGGAGTGCAGGTTCATAGCTCCTTGAAAGTGGAGTCACAGGTAATAGGATAGTGAAAAAGGCATTTGGCATGCTTTCTTTTGTTGGTCAGAGTATTGAGTACAAGAGTTGGGAGGTCATGTTGCAGCTGTACAAGGCATTGGTTAGGCCACTGTTGGAATATTGCATGAATTCTGGTCTCCTTCCTATCGGAAAGATGTTGTGAAACTTGAAAGTGTTCAGAAAAGATTTACAAGGATGTTGCCAGGGTTGGAGAATCTGAGCTACAGAGAGAGGCTGAACAGGCTGGGGCTGTTTTCCCTGGAGCATCGGAGGCTGAAGGGTGACCTTATAGAGGTTTACAGAATTATGAGGGACATGGATAGGATGAATAGGCAAAGTCTTTTCCCTGGGGTTGGGCTGTCCAGAACTAGAGGGCATAGGTTTAGGGTGAGAGGGGAAAGATATAAAAGAGACCTAAGGGGCAAATTTTTCAGGCAGCAGGTGATAAGTGTATGGAATGAGCTGCCAGAGGAAGTGTGGAGGCTGGTACAATTGCAACATTGAAGAGGCATTTGAATGGCTATATAAATAGGAAGGGTTTGGAGGGATATGGGCCGGGTGCTGACAGGTGGGTCTAGATTGAGTTGGGATGTCTGGTTGGCGGACGGGTTGGACCAAAGGGTCTGGTTCTTTGCTGTACATCTCTCTGACTCTGATTCTAAGTAATTTACGGAGTTATGAGGGGATTTATTTAAGGGCAAAAATGGGAGAAAGCGGAAATATACTTGTGGATTGAATGATGTATTTCTGTGCGATATATTATAGTTTTAATACAGAAGAATTCTGTATTAAAGCATCTATTAGCTAACAAAGACAAAGATGCCAGGGCTGTCCAAAATACTCTGAAGTAAATTTTGAGAGGTGTCATGATGTAGCAAGGATGGTCAGTGTCTGATGCCAACCTGCTTGGGCAGGGTGTGTAAGCAGTCACTGTCCATAGCGTGTGTACCAAAATAGCCATCTAAAGAGGAAAGCAGTGAGATGGAACTGTCAGCCACCAGCTCTGAATTTCATAGCAAGAATTATTGTTGTCGAGTTTCTGACCAGTGCATGGGAGACTAGGTGGCTGTTCAATGAAGTGAAATTAAGTGCTAATTGCACATTATTCACTCATGAGATTCTTACCTCATTATTCAAAACTTTTTAATGCAGAATCAGATATATTTTCTCAATTGACTCTTAGCCACATCCTCCAGGGCATAGGAAAATGGAATCCTCCTTGTCAAGACTGTTCAGGATTTTTATTATTGCAATCGTATCACCCATTGTTCTCTGAAACCCCAGAGGAAACCCGTCTAATATGTCCAACCTTTCCTCCATGAGCATACTTGGCCTAAAGAATTAATGCACAAAATGTATAATGGATTTTATTTGCTAAGTTAGTGCAGGTCACAATCCTTATTCGAAACCCTTGGGGCCAGCTGATTTTTGGAATTTTGAATTTTTCAGATTTCCAAATAAGTGGCAGCTTAATGGTGAAATTTTTAAAAAATCTTACCAAACAGCAGATGTATCTGAGTACTATGGGCCCTGTGACAGAATTGATACTTGCCAGTGCTGGGCCACGCCTCCAGCATGATGTGGGTTGAGTCGGTGTGGAGTTGGGTTAACTGCACGCCAAACAACCTTGTTAATGAGTAAAAAAAACTTCACGAAAAAGACTCCGGAGTTTGGAGCTTTATGCATTTCAGGATTTCTGATCAAGGATTGTCTACACGTACTTAGTAGTGAACTAAAAAGGATGTGATATTCATGTTCAAGTTACTTTTAATTTGTATTTTGTTATAATGTACTTCCTTTCTTGATTTTTGTTTTTCTTCCATTCTCCTGTTTGGAAATGTCCAATTGAGTCAAACCATTTTGATATGATATTCCTTTTTAGTGAAATTTTCTAATGTGAAATTTTAAAACTCTTATGAAGTAGAAGGTAATTTCAGATATGTGACATACTGGATATATTAGTGCATAGAATGAAGTAGTCTAGGCACAAATGTTCTTGAATTGTTTAAATATCTTGATTTTAACTCTCCCTTTTTACGATGGTGAAAATAAGAAACGTTGGAGATCACAGTGGGTCAGACAGCATCCACTGAGAGAGAGCAAGCTGAAGTTTTGAGCTTGGATGACGTCACTTCAGCTCTGAAGAGTCATCTAGACTCAACGTTATCTTGCTGTCTGTCCACAGATGCTGTCTGACCTGCTGTGATCGCCATTTGCTGTTTACAGTATAGATTCCAGTATCTGCAGTAGTTTGTTCCTGCGTCTTAATATGGTACCATTTTTGTTTTTTCGCAATTTAACTTGATAGTTCATTGAAATTATGTTGTAATCAATGCCCAAAGTTTCTCAAAATAATTGGGCATAATGTACTTTTAGTTATTGAGACAGAAAATTTTAATTTTTTTTTCTTCTGGTCTTCCAACAGTTACACCAAGAAAGAATCTGATCTTCGTGGTGCCCAACTTCACATCAAAGATCTAGAAACTGCGCTTCATTCCAAGGAGGCCAGCCTTGCCACTGCACTGGGAGGAAAGAATGCCCTTGAAGAAGAAGTTGAGGATTTGCAAGCTCGTCTCTCAAAGGTAGCATTGTGACTGGTAACTGGAAAATTCTTTTGGAATTTTGAAGGACTGCAATTTTAATTTTCATCAATTCATGATTGGGGAATTGCCATTACCTTTCCTTCTCGAGCATTGCTGTTATTTCATAAGTTACATGTATGTATTTATTCCTCTCCAGTGTGCAGTTCAGCAAGTCCTCACTTAGAATTCATCCTGATGATAATAATGATAAAACACAACATTCAAAGTAATGACTGCATGTCTACTTCATGTGGCTTTCACTGTACTATCATTTGCCATAGTTTTCCTTACTTGTAGATTGCATCCCTCCACCCCTCAAAATTACCTCCTCCTCTAAGAAATTATGAATGTTCTTTCTCCTCACAATCTGCCATGTTATGATTGATATTTTCAATGCCTCTTTCATTTTGTTATTTTATTTTCTGGAATCTGCAGATTATTTTTTCATTCAAGTCTCAGATCTAACCTTCTCCCCTAGGTGCTTTTATGCATTTGTACTGAAGTTTTATGGTTTTCATTGCTTTGGCCAAAATTTCTAAGTGCACAATCCTTGCTGTCCACCTTCCTTCCAACTGATCCAGTCCATCCTACTTTCGACTTACCGTTATCATGCCACCCCACCTCCACAACCTGCATTTGCCTAATGCCTTCCCAGCTGCCTTGCCCACACCCATCCTCGTATATTATTCTCTCAGTCCCCTTCTGGCTGCTAGTACAATACTTTTTGACATTATGTCACTGCACTTGTATTTTGCTTATCATGTTATTTCTGTACACCGCATGGTCCATCACATCAGATGCAATACTTGCGTTAACAGTATAAGGTAGTTTCAGATTTTCTGTAAGTGGATTGGTTAAAGCTCCGGTATCAAGTAGTTGCTTCTCAATCTGATTTTACTATTTTAATGACAACCTTGAACTAGTTGCTTCCTCCTCTTGCCCTCACCCCCCGAAATGATTCGATGCTATTGTGGAATATATAAATGTTCAGTAAAAGCCCAGTGCCATTGTTGATTATTCCACAAGCTTAATTAGAAAATTACTTCTGAATTTTAAAAATAATCTTCACAATTGAT
Source organism: Hemiscyllium ocellatum (assembly GCF_020745735.1). Lineage (NCBI taxonomy): Eukaryota > Metazoa > Chordata > Chondrichthyes > Orectolobiformes > Hemiscylliidae > Hemiscyllium > Hemiscyllium ocellatum. The sequence continues at coordinate 78,164,755 of NC_083402.1, forward strand.
ATGTCTGATCAATCATCTTTAGTGTATAGTTACAATATAAATGCTTAGGATTTCATCAGATGGTTATGGACTTGGTTTGTGCAAACTGATCAATAGTAGAAATCTTTAGTATCCTTGAGCTGATGGATGCTTTAACATGAAATTCTTCAATCTTAAAAATATCTACATAATATACTACATAGAAACAAATCATTCAGGCCGCTACTGTGTTTGTTTCATTTGAGTCTTCTCCCATTTTTCTCCCATTTTTCCCTTAAATCCTATCATTGTAACTCCTTTTTAAATACTTGTGCATATTCTCCTTAAATGTATCCATCCTATTCAGTTTAACCACTTCTTTGATAGCAAGTTTCCATTTTTTTATATTCCTTGGCTAAACTTTTCTTCTGCATTCTTTGCATTCTCTAATGGATTTCTTGATGACTGACTTGCATTAATGGGACATTCTCCCGGTATCCATTCTCGCAAAGTCATAAAATTAAATTTTAAAAGGAAATTATGGAAGCCAAGAAAGCCCATTATAGAAACTTCTTCCAAAGAAAGCAGTCAATGTTACAACCTACCTTTCCATGTTTTTAACTAGTGCAGTCCAAAAGTAATCTAGTTTACCGTGCTGTCTCCCATATCCTTGTCATTTTCCAATTTTCCCATTTTTAAAAAAAAATGGTAGCCTCAGACTCCTAAAAGATCATCATTCCATACCATTTACAGATTTCTATATAAGGAAGTTTCTGCTGACTCCTGTCAGTTTAAAGATGTTTCCACAAAAAGCTGCCTGTAGTCAAGGCCCCTACAAATGTTTAAAATAATTAATGTTTTTTTTGTTGGATAAATTAGCTGTGTAGTATATTTTTATATTTTTGGTTTCTTGAATTCTTGAAAATGATGAAGTGACCTCCTTTCCTGAAGCTGGAAGTTTCCTTGGCTGCGGTGAAGAAGCAACTTGAGGAAGAGACCCTCTTGAGAGTAGATCTTGAGAATCGATGTCAGAGCCTAACGGAGGAATTGGAGTTCAGAAAGAATGTATATGAGGAGGTAAGAATTCATGCTGTTAAGTGTAATGCAATACTTATGGACCTATGTTTACAGTCTGCTGTAAAGCTGCAATTGTCACTGATCTCCAGTGGACCAAATGGTCTGTGCTGATTTATTATTTGAGGGATTCCCAGCACTCAGCTGGAAGTTGATAGCATCAACCTATCTAGGCATCCAATCATTACATTTCTTTTCATGGACATTGGTGAAAGCTGTGTAGAATTGTAGAATCCCTACAGTGTGTAAACGGGCCATTCAGTCCAACACATCCTCACTGACTCTCCAAAGAGCATCTATTCCCTATCCCTGTAACCCTGCATTTCCCATGGCTAATCCACCTCACCTACACCTGCCAGGACAATATGGGCAATTTAGCATGGTCAATCCAGCAAACGGGCACACCTTTAGATTTGTGGGAGGAAATAGGAACACCTGAAGGAAATCCATGCAGATACTGGGAGAATGTCTGTCTGTGTGGAATTTGCAGTCACCAAGGCTGGAATTGAACCTGGGTCCTTGCTGCTGTGAGGCAGCAGTGCTAACCACTGCACCACTGTGCTGCCCAAAATAGATTATTTTTTACAAGTTGTCCTGTTTTACAAATTGAGGCAGATCAACGAAGTTACAGCTGTGATTGTTCTCCTTATTTTAGAAAGATTAGCAACCTGTTGTGGAGCCATGACCTCAACCCAGCATTGCTCAGAAAGCAGATCTCTGGTGTTAATAGAAAGACACTTATACTGCTGTGTTTGACAGAATGAACACCTGAGGCCAAAACTTTGTTTCAGTTCAGCAAGATTTTTTTTTCTCTGTTCAGTTCAGAGAGCATGAGAAATTCCAAAGCAAGTTTTACAGTTTGTAGTTCAAGGAAGCCGTTAACTCAACAGAATTGAGGGCTCTGAAGGGAGGTCAACTCAAAACATTAATTCTCTGCTTCCTCAGTCCTGCTGAGTTTCTGCAGCAATTTCTGTTTTTTGTTTGATTCCCAGCATCCTCCATTCTTATTTTTATTTTGGTGTTTAACTCAACAGAAGTGTCCTGTTTGTGAAGCTTCTAGTTGGGGAGTTTGGATAGAATTCTGCCAGTTATCGTAACTCAAAGTTTAGGCTGTCTCTGGTTTGCGTTCATGAGAGTGGACTCTGAGAGAAATAATCAAATTGTCTCCACAATCTGGGAGAAAAACCAGAAGGGAGGAGTCCATTAAGTAGAAACACAGAATTGAGATAGGTGTGTAATTTCTCTTGACTTTTTTTTCTCTAACACTCCTGAGAAGCAGGTAGAAATCTAGTAATGTCTGTTAAGATTTCCAAATAATATTTGTCTATTGTTTTCTTTGTATTAATAAACTGCCATTCCATTGTTAATGAATATATGTGCAATGTCATGTGGATATATGGTTGTTAGTCACCAAAATATTAATTATCAAAAGAAATTAATAAAATCTGTCAATCTAGCCTTCATTTTAGTAGTTGATTGTCTGGTAGTGTCACCAGTACTGGACAGGCAGGAGGCTGGAAGAAAACAGCAAGCCAGGCAACATCAAGAGGTGGAAAATTCAATATTTCGGGTGTAACCCTTCAGGATTGGGGGTTGGTGTTGGGGGGAGCTGCAGATAAAGGGGGTGGCAGGAGCAGGGTGATGAAAAGGGGATAGGTGAAGACAGGTAGAGGGTACAACCTGGTTGGTCAGTGGGAGGAATGAACCTAGTAGGTGGCTGGGGAGGAGTGGAAGGGACTGGAGGGATGGGAAAGGCAGGTTATTTGACACTGGAGAACTGAATATTGAGTCTTCCGGGCTGTAGGTTGTCCAGGCTAAAGATGAGGTGGTGTTCCTCTGATTTACGGTTCGGTTCGTTGTGACCATGGAGGAGGCCAAGGATGGTCATGTCAGAAAGGGAGTGGGAAAGGGAATTCAAATGAGTCGTGACTGCAAGGTCTGTGCTGGCCCAGCTGAGATGCTCAGCGAGCTGTTCCCTAAGTTTGTTTGGTGTCTCCGATTTATAGAGGCTGTTGTGTGCTCTGCTTCATGGAGACTTGCCTCACCGCTGCCATTCCCAACTTTGCCCTACAAGCTAACAGCTTCTCCATACACTGCATGGAACACGTGGCATCCTCTGGCAAGGCAAAGAGTGATAGGGTATGCTTCCCTATCAACACCAGTCAACACCATCTGGTGCTCGGATGTAGCCACCCTGACAAGCCGTTGCACCCCCTGGACCTAGAATACCTTACAGTAAAATACTGTCCCTGTTGCTACATTTTAGAATTCACCTCTGCCATCCTGACAGAAGTCTGCAGGGGATCCTCTATCCGAACGAGATGGGCAGGCACTATTTTGTTCGGTTAATCGTTTATTTAGATTATTCGGTGTGGCGGCAGGGATTGGGGGGTGTGGTTGTGGGTGGAGTTGGGGGGGGGTGGGGGGGGGTGGTGGTGGTGGAAGAGGCGGGACGTGTCAGCAATGCTGCAGGGCCCTTACGCATGTGTGTCTGCTCAGAAACAAATCCCGAGACAGGGAGCAAGGCAGAGTGAGGAAAAAGGAAACTTCAGGAAACGCTGAGCCCCAGAGAAGAGACATTGAATCAATTAACCGAACGAAATAGGGCCCAGCCTTCTTGTTCAGATAATCAAGATTCCTCTGTAATTGAATTTAGCTTAAACAGGAAAGCCATAATGATCTAATACTGTGCTGTACAAGAGATTTCATTACCATTATATTTTAATGAGTCTGCCATTTAAGCAAACTAATCTTTTGTAGTCTGCAATTTACAGGTTAAAATGAGAACATCATGCAAATGTGTAAAGGTATACCAGAGAGAAAGAAGCATTCCGAAGAGGATAGATGATGTGGTTAGGTACATGGGTGAAAGAAGTGGGAAGGCTGGGAATCAGTGCAGGCATACAATAGTTTGATGGTTTTTTCCTCACTATCCCATGACAATACCTGGTAAAATCTGGGAATACAGCATTTGTCCACATAAATGTTGACTTACGGAGCAGGTTAACTTTCTGTGATTTGTCCTCTTTCCATTTTAGTTTGCAAGTTATCTCTGCTGAGTCACTGCTTAAGTCTCTTAAGATTGTCTTGATCTGGTATCTCTCTGTCATCCAGATAGCCATCTACTGCACCACCTACTTTCCCCATTCCACTGCTCTAAAGCCCACCCCCCAAACACAATAAAGACAGAGTCCCCCTTGTTCTTACATATCACTGCACCAATCTCCACATCCAACGTACCATTCTCCAACTCCAACTCGACCCCCACCACCAAGAACATCTTCCCCATCCCACCCCCCTCTGCCTTCTGCAAGAACTGGTTTGCGACACTGAGCTTTTTCAGCAATTTCTGTAATTCACATATGATGGTCCTTGTGTATTCTTAGCATAAGAATTGCATGAGCAATTGAAAATTAATTAGTTGGGCTTGTAGGGTGGCTCACTTTTATTTGTGTTTGAATCTACCCACTTTCACATGCAGGGGCTTGTCCTTTGCAAACAGAATGTCCAGCAATAGTACCCTTTTTCAATTAAACGAAAGTTAGAGAGGGACAGCATTCACTATTAGAATGCCTTGTGAAATGCATGTTTTTATTTCAGGATGAGCCTAATAAGATCTTTAATAAGCAGAATGGTGGTGCAGCTTGACGTGCTAGATAAACTCCCTCTACTGTTCCTAATTTGTTCGCTGTCAGAATTTAGCCTCCGTAATGTACCTCCAGGCAAAATCATTAGATCCAAAAATGGAAAGCTTATGAAACTGAAGCAATTTCAATCGATCTTTCTTAGAGTCATAGAGATGTGCAGCATGGAAACAGACCCTTTGGTCCAACCCATCCATGCCGACAGCTATCCCTTACAGATACTTCAGATTTCTTTGTAATTCCAATGGATGCTCAGTTTACTCAGCTAGTTTTGATGCTGTAGCTTTCCATGCAAGTACTTTTCCCAAAGCAAGTCTGCTCTAGTGAATTCATATTCTGGACAACATCCTTTCAGATTCTATCTGCTATTTTCTTACTGAGATGTGAGCATTGGTATTTGTTTGGTGTCACTATGCCGTATGAATTTGTCTCTTTTCTTTGACTCCAGGAAATCAAAGAAACCAGAAAGAGACACGAGACTCGCCTGGTGGAAGTGGATACCGGTCGTTTGGTTGAATATGAGCACAAGCTGGCTAAAGCTCTCCAGGAATTGAGAGAACAACATGATCAACAAGTGAAAATCTATAAAGAAGAACTAGAAAAAAACTTCCACAATAAGGTACCAACCTTATTTATCCAATTTCTGTGATGGAGTGGACAGGGAAGAGTGATCCACTGTATCAAAATAAAGGAAAATTTACTGTGTAGGTTGGGATAATTTTGTGCTGTTTTTTTTAAGTCATCAGATATTTCAATTCAGCCAACTTTTTTTTTAAGTGATGAAATAAATATATCCTTCCCTTCAGCCCTGGTCAATATTTATTGTGCTGTATGCTGCTACAATCTTTATGCCCACATCTACCTGCAGAATACTCAGATGTGTGTGTCAACTCAGTTTTTATGTATCAAACTGCAAAATGATTTGCTCTTTTCTTAGTCTTTTTAACCTGCATTTTCAATCTGTCATTTTCTATAATATCTATATTCATTGGTTGCTCTTGAGATTTCATTATTTGCAATAAATTTCCTTCAGTTTATTTTTCAGTTATACTCCATCTATTTTAACTACATTTGCTATGCTTCCAAAATTAGAGAATAGTCCTGATTTTGCCTTCAAAAACACACACATCCGAGCAAAAACCAATTTTGAACTTTTGCTCCATAGCAACCAATAACTTTGAGAGCGGTTTACTGAACATGGAGTGTTCACCTGTATGTGGTAACCAACATGTAGATGGTGCTGGTTCTTAACAATTACATTCCAGCAAATGGTTACATCTATAATTTCAAATTCACTGAGATGTGAACAAAATCTTTTCTTCTGACATTGGAAATATTTGACTCTTTCTTTCAGTTTTGTTTTTGGTCTTGCTCTAGTTTTTAGAAGATTTAGTTTTATTCTTCATGGAAAGTAGGCATTTTTGGCAAGACTAGCATTTGTTGCCACTCCCTATTTGTCATTTGAGTAGGCTTGCTAGGCCATTGCATAGGAAGTTAAGTATCAACCACATCAGTCTGGAGCAATGCATCAGGCTGATATGACCTATTTCCTTCCCTAAAAAGGCATTTGGATGAGTTTTTACAACAATTAATAAAGGTTATCATGATCATTGTTATGAGACTAACATGATGCTCCATATTTATCAATGGAATTTACTAGTGCCGTGGTGGAATTCTAACCTATATCCCCTCAGGGTATTAGTTCAATGACATTATCACTAAGCTGCCATTTTCCCTGAGAGTGACTTTTTAAAAAAAAAAATAAGAAATTACTTTGTGTTTAGTTTTGTAGCTAAGTGGTGTACAGGTTCAGTTGTGTGACTATTGTAGTTACTGTGGTCTCACTTTAACAATGCATTATAACTGCAGTAATTAAAGACTAGGCTGTTGTGGTGCAGTGGTAGTGTTCCTAGCTCTGAGCCAAAAGACCTGGTTTCAAGTTCCACCTGCTTCAAAGATGTGTAAATAACATCACTAAACAGATTGAATTGGAAATGTTAAAGACTGTCTACTTTCATCTTGGTAGTGTCATTCATCACAACCCCTGTTGCATTTAACTGCCATAAAGAATAGTCGTCATGCCTTTCTTTACTTGCTAGACTCTTTTTCATTGCAGTGCTGTCCTGGTTGGCCTCCAATTTGTATCCTCGGTAAAAGGGAGGTTATCCAGAACATTTTTCAACATACTCAAATCTGCACTAAATCCCATTCAGCTGTTACCAATGCTACCATGCCTGGTCTAGTGATGCCTGCTAACATTCTCACTGTTGATTGTTACATCCTTCCATGGAGTTGTATCTGGAAATCTCAGTCTTCTGCAATCTATTCAAATCCCTACATAGCTTCCAATTTAGACCGCTTTGTATCCACCATTCAGTGTTAGCTTTAACTGCAGAGAGACTCTTCTCCTACCTCACTGTCCTTCATTTGGGTGTTCCTCAGCCTCTATAACCAAGTTTCTGACACCTATCCTAATTTTGCTAGATTTCTAATTTTGCTAGATTTCTAATTTTGCTAGATAACTTGCCTATCATCATCTTGATGTTTTGGTCCATCTTAAAATTGGGAGGACTTTTTAAATGAAAACACTACACTTATTAGTTTCCCCCTTTTATCTGTCCTATTAGTCACAAACCCTGATTGTCAATGACTAGATTAGATTACTTGGTGTGGAAACAGGTCCTTCAGCCAACAAGTCCACACCGACCGTCTAAAGAGCAAGGCCCATTCCCCTACATTTACTCCCTTCGCCTAACACTATGGGCAATTTAGCATGGCCAATTCACCTAACCTGAACATCTTTGGACTGTGGGAGGAAACCGGAGCACCCTGAGGAAACCCACGTAGACACTGGGAGAATGTGCAAACTCCACTCAAAGTTGTCTGAGTTGGGAATTGAACCTGGGTCTCTGGTGCTGTGAGGCAGCAATGCTAACCACTGTGACACCGTGCTACCCCACTACTTGTTTTTGATTTAGTCAGTGATTCTGCTTTATTCTAATGTGGTGTTGCCACTTTCCTAATAATAGATTCTCGTATCTTCTATACAATAATGTAAGGAACTGAGCAATACTGTTTTCTTTGTGTGCCATTAACTACTTAACTGGTAATGAGAAGCAATATATGATTGGATTCACAGCACTTGTCATTGACCGTAATGAGAGTATAATCTAATAGAATAATTAAGCAATGCTCTGATGAAGAGTTGCTGGATTCGAAACATTGACTCTGCTTTCTCTGCACAGATGCTGCCAAACCTGAGTTTCTTTAGCAATTTCTGTTTTCGATTCAATCAGAATGATGCTTTGCATTTGAAGGAATTTTGAAGAACACCAAAGTAAAATAAAGCAGATGGATACATGGCTCAAGTGCTGGTGCAGGAAAGAGGGTGTTAGATTCTTGAATCACTGGAACTGTTTCTGGTGAAGATGGGTCTTCTACAAGTGGGGCACTCGGCACCTGAACCAGAATGGGACGAGAGTCCATCTGGGAGGTTTTGCTAATGCTGTTTGGAGGAGTTTAAACTAATTCATCAGAGGCAGGGGAGACTAAGTCAGCGCAGCTGAAACTAACAAAAGCCCAAGTGAATTCAGTGATGTTTTCTTTCAACGGAGTGAAGATGAAGATTAATAGCTTTTACTTCAAAGCCATTATGGTAAGACAGATGAGTTAAGGATATAGCTTGACCTGTGGAAATGTAATGGGGAAGACCAGACTGGTAACTCAACATTCTGGAGTGTAGGGTCTTCAGGCAAGATCTAGAGAGTGCAAATTTATGGCAGTGTTGCATGATTTATTAGAATCAGTTACTGTAGGAAGGAGGGATGATATCTTGGAAGGGTTGTCAATTGAGACTTTGGGAGAAGACATTGGGAGTAAAAGAGGCAGTTGCACCTTAAGTGTATTTTCGGCTCTGCAACAGTCGGTGTGCAATTGGGGGGCAGTTATGTAGACAAGTCACTGAGGTGTGTTATTTTGATAAGTTAACTATTTTTTTACATTAGGGGATTTCCTGTCCTCCAATATTAATGGGGATAATCATTGTAAAAAGAGTTGAGGGGATAAATTTCTTGAATATCATACAGGAGAGCTTTTTTATATCAACACGTAGATGGTCATACAAACGGCAACACATGGATCTAATTTTAGGGAATTAAACCAGACAGGTGTTTGAGGTGACAGTGGGGAACATTTTTATGATAGCAACCACAGCACACTGTTTTAATTGCCTTGTGAAAAAGGGCCAAAGGGCCTCTTCAGTAATGAGATTCTGTGAACTACAAGTACTAGTCCCCGGTTGTTTTTAATGGAAGTGAATGTTAGCTGTTGCCTCATTGCTAAATCTCTACTTTTAAAATGTACAAGTCATGTTCTTCAATTAATTCTCATCAATTTAATATCCTTATTGCCCTTCAGATTGATAGTGACTGTTTTCTAAAACTCTTTAACATCAAAAATTGCACTTCTGTGTCATTAGTTGTGATATTAAAATTGAAAGGAAATTGACGGCATAGTTAAATGACTCAATGATGAAGCATTTTTTGAGGAAGTACAGATTATGAAATTTCCTGAATGTGTTTTTCAGCTTGAGAATGCAAGGCTTGCCTCAGAGATGAACACTAGGTCAGCCAAGGCAGCTGAAGAGGAGCTGAAAGAAAATGTAATGAGGATAGAGAGCCTCAGCACTCAGTTGTTCAACATGCAAAAAGATGTAAGCAAGTTTTTATTTATTCAATTTAAAATACAATTGGTAAGTATCAGTACTTTTAATTATTCTAATCTCATCCCGCTTCCTTTCCATAGGCTAGAGCTTGGCAGGAAAGAGTTCAGGAGTTAGAAGATGCTCTGGAAAAAGAGAGAGATGGAAATCGCAGGATGCTGACTGAAAAGGAGAAAGAAATGGCTGAGATGAGAGCGCAGATGCAGCAACAGCTAAATGAATATGAAGATCTTTTGGATGTTAAGCTGGCATTGGATATGGAAATCAATGCATACAGGAAACTGTTAGAGGGTGAAGAGGAGAGGTAATTCTAGAACGGATGAACTTTATAGCACCATACGTTGAAGTTTAACTTTTATGGAAGCTCTGATTGAATCATTTTTAACACTTTATGTACAATTTTTGTTTCTGCTAAACCTGACTCCTCCAATGTCCAACATATTTGAGATTGACGTCAGAACACCAATTTCCGCGAACAAAATTTTAGTTTCTCTGCATTTAAATAATATTGTTTGGTTCTTCCCCCTTTCTTGAATGGATGTATTATCTTTATTTGGTAAAGGCTTTTTATTCCTGATGAAGGGCTTTTGCCCGAAACGTCGATTTTACTGTGCCTCAGATGCTGCCTGAACTGCTGTGCTCTTCCAGCACCACTAATTCAGAATATTATCTTTATTTGACAACTGCTGGCACCTTTAGTGAATTCAGGAAGGTCACAACCAATGTATTTCCTATCTCTCCTACCATTTCACTTTGAGATTCTGGGATGAATGTCATCGGGTCCGTGGGACAGGGGACTTATCAGCTTTTGGTCCACTAGTTTTCCCAGCACTCCTTCTCCCCAGTTGACTGTGCGTTTTATGTTCCTCCCTTTTTAGCTTTGGAATTTCCAGTGTTCTTGGAATTTTTTTTGTCTGCTACCTTGAGGCTAAGCATAGAAAACCCAATTGGTGCTTCCACCATTTCCATGTTTCTTATTTGCCAGCCTTGCCCTTTTTAAGGGATCAACACTTAGTTAAGTTTCCTTTGTAAATACTTGCAGAAACTAGCTTTCTCTTTTTTTACTTAATTTAATTGTCTTTGCATTTATTCTTTAACAATTCTTGACATACCACGAGCATGTTTTTACTTAAAATGTTATATTAGCTCAGCAAGTGATGTGTCCTTCTCATGAAAACTTTTTCTCCTTGGCACGTGTCTTTGCAGAATATTATGAAGCATCCTTCCTTCTCTCTCCTGTGCTCCCCACCATTACAAACACTGCATTTCTACTGTTCAACTTTTTATTACCTATTTTCAAAGTTCACTTTGAACAAATCTGTCATCGTATCCTGTAAATGCCATTTATTTAATTGTAAAATGCTAGTTTTAGATCCACAATTCTCACCCTCGGACTGAATATAAAATTCATCATGATTTCAACATCACTGGCTAAAACTTCCTTTTACTATGAGATCATGAACTAAACTTGTCTCACTGCGCATTTACCGGGTTTAAATAGCCTGCTTTCTATTTGGTACTGCAAAGTACTGCACGAATTGTCCTAAATATGCTCTTCAGCACCCTATTCAGACTATCATTACCAATCTGATTCATCCAATCTGTACAAAGAATAAAGTCCCCATGATTACTGTATCTCCTTTACTCTACAACACCCATAAATTTTCTTTTGTTTACTGTTTAATTCCAGTGAAGAGCCTGTAAACTACTTTCACTTTGTTTAAACCTTTTTCTGTTTCTACATAGCATTCTTCTGAAAAAGGTAATTTCTCTCTCCTGTACTAATATCATCCTTAATTAAAAGTGCCACCCGACCACTTTTTCCTTTGCATCCTGTAGAAACTTGTCCTTTTTTGTTTATTGTAGTACTTGACACTTTTTTGGTTTCCTTAATCTTTTTCAGATTGAAGTTGTCACCAAGTCCATCTTCCCGTGTGACTGTTTCTCGTGCAACATCTAGTCGCAGTGTCCGCACAGCTCGCGGAAAGAGAAAGCGTGTCGATGTTGAGGAATCTGAGGCCAGTAGTAGCCTCAGTATCTCTCATCTTGCTTCTGCCACAGGGAATGTTGCCATTGAGGAAGTGGATGTAGATGGTAAATTTATCCGACTAAAGAATAATTCAGAACAGGTAGGAATGGAGGAAGAAATTAAATATAGGATGCATCAAATGATCCAAGATTTATATATGCTGATTATATATATATTTTTTCCCCTATTTCCTCAAACATTTGAACAGGATCAACCTATGGGTGGCTGGGAGTTGACAAGAAAGATTGGTGATGCATCTGTCTCTTACAAATTTACTCCAAAGTATGTGTTGAAAGCTGGGCAGACTACAACTGTAAGTTCAAAAACTGTTCTTATTTAATGAGATACTGCTTCATAAAGACTAGGAAAATGCAAAGTTTAGCATCAGTTCTGAAAGCTAACTCAATATTATCGGTGGCTTTGGTGGGGAGGGAAGAATGGCATTGTTGGTCAGCTTTAGTTTATTTCAGCTAGAAAAATCAGTCTGGATCATTGATCCTGATATTTATTTTCCTGTCACCCTTGCTCAAATGGTTGGTCTGCTTTTTGCTCCTGGAGTACCTGTTGTCTGTGCGAGTTGAACTCTGATATTTGTTTTGCAGTGTTAGCTTAGGAAAGAAGTCTGTGTGTGTCCTCTGCAATATAAAATTGGATTTTCAGTTCTTAAACTGAGTTTCTGTAAATAGGAGGTTGGATATTAACTGGTATCAAAGTTCCTAATGCAAAAATGTCTCCAGTGTTGCTCTAAATTTCCCCTTTTGTCAAATACATGGTGATAAGCGATTTTCTTTTGTCTAAAGTGTACTGTTTTTTTTCCCCCAAGAGATATGCTTTCATGAAATTGAGAGTAATGAGCGTATGAGCAAATGTGAGCCCCCCCACCCCACCCCCAGCCACTCCTTCCAAATTGATGAATTTTACTACTTCATCTTGCCTTATATTACATTAGTTTAGTTGTATGTAGCCAAGTGTGAATCACCTTCGTTTCCTTTCAAATATCTGCATCAGTTGTTGATTACGGCGTCTGCCACAATAGTTGCTTTCTTTTCACCTTGTAAGCAGGGTCTCTTGTAAATAGCTTGACCCAAGAGATTCTTGCCCCTCCACCCCCCAATACTCATTTGAGGGAAATCGGTGATAAGTTTGGTAAGTTACCAATAAGTAAGTATTGCTAGGTTGACTAGTGTAAAGTTTCTTAGAAGGGACACAATAAACCATTCATGATTAACTTCACATTGTACCCAAAAGGTTATTGCCCATTATGATTAGGAACTTGAGCAGCAGCTTCACTCCCTACACACCAAGTGTCGACATAAGTGTCAAGCCTGAGATATGAAGATTTGAATGCATATTTGTGCTTTTAGCTTCAGTAACATGCAGCAGCTGAATTTGAAGTCTAAAATTTCTACACTCTGTGCCTGTCACAGACTATACAGTAAATAGTTCACCAAAATATATCAGTTGATTTATGGAATTGCATAAATTCAATTTATCATATAAAGACTTCACTATAGATGTGTCTGCCTTGACGTTGTCCTATTTTTAAGGCTTATGTAAAGTTTAGTAACTGCAATATATTATGCTGATGTAAATATTTCTTGTTCAATAATCTTGTTACTGCAGATCTGGGCTGCTGATGCTGGTGTGATATCAGCTCCTCCTGCCAACCTCATCTGGAAGAACCAGAATGCTTGGGGCACTGGAGCAGATGTGAAAGTGGTCCTCAAGAATTCTCAGGGAGAGGTAATGCTTCTTTTAACTGATGGGAAACTGTTTGTTACATCCAGTCAGTAATATTAGTTTTGGTTGGGTGTGACTCCCAACCAGCCAAGTTTTCTGTGATTCTCATTGACGTTTGCTGTCAAATGTTCTGTAGAAGGAGTTGGTGAGGTGCTGCCTTGAACTACTGCAGTGTTTGGGTGGTAAGTACACTCTTTTTCAGTGCTCTTAGGAAAGGAGTTCGAAGATTTTTGTCTCTAGAGCACTGATATGGTAGAAGCTGCAGCTTTGAAGATGCTATCTGTGGAGCCTTGATAGCTGCTGCTTGGTGTATACTGCTGCCATTGTCAGTGGTGAAAGGAATAAACGTAGGTATTGGATGGAGTGTCAATAAAGTAGGCTGCTTTATTCCAGATGGTATTGAACTTTTTGATTGCTGAGATTTACCAGTGTAGGTAAGTGGTCGATATTCTTTCATGTTCCTGACTTGTAGAAATGGTGAACCAGTTTCCGAGAGATGAGTTACTGCAAAATTCCTATTCTTTGGCCTACACTTGTACCTACAGTATTTCTGTGGTTCGTCCAATTCCATTTCTGGTCGCGAAAGAAGGAAGATAGTAAGATATTCAACAATGGCAGTGCCCTTGAACATTAGTATGGATATTGCCTGGCACTGGCAAATGTTACTTGCCACTTAATCACCTCAAGCCTGAGGTTTTGTCTAGGTTTTGCTGCATTTGGAAATGCACTGCTTCAGTATCTGAAAAGTCATGAATGGTGCTAAACCTTGTACGATCACCAGTGAACATCCCTGTTCCCTACCATATGAGGAAGGAAGTCATTGAAGCAGCTTGAAGATGTTGGGGCTAGAATGTCACCCTGAAGAACTGAAGAGAAAGGATGCCTTGGAATGGAGATGACTGACCTCAAACAACTCATCGGTTTTGTATGACTTCAATCAGCAGGGGAGTTTTTCTCCACTTTTTTCCATTCACTCAAAAGTTTGCTCGGGCTCCTTGATGCCATACGCTGTCAAATGTTGCGTTGATGCCAAGGGCAGTCACTCACCTCAGCTCTGGTGTTAAGCTGTTTCATTCATGTTTGGCTGTAATGAATCAGGAGCTGATTGGCCTTAAACAAAACTGTGTGCTTTTGTGAGCAAGCTCCTCTTGACTATTGTTAACAAGTCCATCCAGCAGTTGGATGGATTGCATCTGTCCTGCTTTTTTTCATTGTGGACTGCAGCTACTCAAGAAGGTAGCTGACCACCACCTTGTTAAGGGCAACTAGGGACAGACAAATGTTTGGTCTTGCCAGTGATGCTCATGTCCTGTGAACAAACTCCTTTTTTTCAAAAGGACAGATGTTGGAAGCTTTCCATGTTGTGAAATAATGCTGGTGTTGTAGCTGTACTAGAATAGATTGGTTAGGGAAGTGTCTAGTTCTGGAGTCAAGACTTGAGTACTACGAAAGGAATATAGTTAGCCTTTACAAGATCCAGTACCTTCAGCCATTTCTTGATTTTATCATGTGTAATGAGTCATATTGATTGAAGATTGGCTTTTGTGATGCTGGGAAGAGGTTGAGATGTATGATCCACTCAGTACATTTAGCTGAAGATGAATATGAATGCTCCAGCTTTATTTTCTGTAATGATGGGAGACCCCCCCCCACCATGTCAATAAGGATGGGGATGTGTGGACCCGCCTCCCGTGGGTGTTTGGTTGTCCTTCACTGTACATGAATGCTTGTGGCAGAGCTTGCATCTGATCTGTTCATTGTGGAATCCCTTAGCTCTATCTGTTGCTTACTGTTTCTGTTGTCTGGCATGCAGGTCGTCTTGTGACATCGAGGTTAGCACCTCATTTTTAGGCATGCCTGGCATGCTATCCTGTATTGATTGAACCAGTGCTGAAAATGTGTTGCTGGTTAAAACGCAGCAGGTCAGGCAGCATCCAAGGAACAGGAAATTCGACGTTTCGCGCATAAGCCCTTCATCAGGAATGAGGGAAAGCCTTGTTCCTGATGAAGGGCTTATGCCCGAAACGTCGAATTTCCTGTTCCTTGGATGCTGCCTGACCTGCTGCGCTTTAACCAGCAACACATTTTCAGCTCTGATCTCCAGCATCTGCAAACCTCACTTTTTACTTGATTGAACCTGTGGTGAGCTACAGGCCTTGTGGCAGTGGCAGAGTGGGATATGCTAGCCCATGAGGTTATAAGTTTTGGTTTAATTCTGCTGTGCCTCATGGATGTCAGTATTGAGTTGCTCCATCAGTCTCCTTTTAATGGCTTGGGTAGTGCTGCGCATGTTAGTGGGTGCCCTACATGTGAAGATGGGACTTTGTTTCCGCTATTTACTGACTCTTCCTGGCTGTAATAGATAGGAGTGACCACCATGCAGTCCTCTGTGATGGCTATCATGCTGGGGATGAGCTCATACTTGTTTCCTTTCTGATTCCCTCTTCACCTGACCCAGTCTAGTAACTATGTCCTTTTAGAGCTTGGTCTGTAATTGTGCAGTAAGCAACTTGGGATAGACATTTGAAGTCCCTCCACCCAGAGTGCATTCTTTACCATTGCTTCCCACAAGTTGGGTTGAATATGAAAGTCCAATAATTGATGGGCATGTGGTAGGTAGCAATCATCAGGTGGCTTTCCTCCTCACCTTTTTTAACCTGATGCCATGATATTTTGGGGGTTCCCGAGCAACTTCCAACTTTGTATCATTGTGCCACCTGTGGTGAGTCTGCCTTCCTGGTGCTACAGAACATATTTAGGGATGGTGGTGGTGGGTCTGTAAGATATGATTCCGAGAGTGGGACTATGTTAAGTTGTTGCACGACTATTTTTGTATAGCTCTTATAATTTTGTCACAAACCCTCAGATAATAAGGTGTACTTTACAGACTGGTATGGCTGCGATGGTGTTCGTGGTGTGTTGCTTGATGCTGGATATTCTGTCTGGTTTCATACTTTTTGTTTTGATTTTGGAGGTTTGATACAACAAAGTAGCTTGCTTTTGATTTTAATTGAAATGGCTATCATGTTGCTGTAGGTTTTAGAGTCACGCACCAGGAATAGCCAAATGTTACTGAACCAGATGACTTTTCTTTTATGACAATAATTACATTAGACTAGCTTTAAATTCCAGACTTATTGAATTTATATTTCACCAGCTGCCCTGATGAGATTCAAACCCAAGTCCTCCGAATATTAGCCTGGGTTACTTTGCCATCACCTCCCCTGATCTCTCTCTCTCTTTACTAGCTCCATGTGATCAAAGCTAATGCTATCGCAGTTTGCAAATGACAATATTGCATGCGTTTAAATGTACGTTTCAAGATTGGTGGGGGAGTAATGTTTCTTCTCAGCCCCTATCCCTCCCCCAGTCATAATGAAAGGTTCTGTCCTGAAACATTGACGACTCCTCTTCTCTGCTGCTTAACCTGCTGTGTTTTTTCTCGCATCTACAGTCCTCATGTCTCTGAATAATGTTTACAGCTTGTTTTGAGAAGTGCTGGTGCACATTTACATGACTAGAGAGGCTGAAGTAACTATACTTTTGTGAAGATTTCCTTCTAATTATGTGCTGACTAAACCCTAGTATTATAAGTAACAGCTGGAAATATTAAGGAATAGGAGATGAATGTTCTGGGCTATTTTATTTGAAATTCTCAGGTAGTTAAGATTAAAATGGACTTTGGGGAAGGGGGAACAATAAGAAACTCCATCTAGAATTGTGTTTTTAGTGCAATTCACTAGTTTGAGGTCTCGCTACTTAAGTGATTTCTCACCCTTTGTAGGAGGTGGCTGATAGAAGTACCATCTTCACAACCACTGTACCAGAGGAAGAGGAGGAGGAGGAAGTTGAGATTAGAGATGAAGATCTCTTCCACCAGCAGGTACATTTCTGTCTAACAGTAAAATGTTGCATAGCACACAGTGAAACACACTGGGAGATTTGATTGTGGGCTGGTGTTCGTGGGAACTTTGTGTGCTTTCACTTCTCACATAGTTTGCATTTCAAGATTAAAATAAGAGGCAAACAGGGATTCTGCAAGTGGAGTAAAATGTCAGCTTTTCTCTTCATTTTGAATTTTCTAAAACCTTTTTTATTTTGGTCAGTTGATGCTTGCAAAAGAGAAGTAGTTAATATAATATTTCAGTTCTGCTGTAGATCGTGAATATAATATAAATGTTGGTCACTTTTTTTACTTGAATAATAATTCTGGAATATGTGTATTCATGGCAAAACACAACAAAGAAAACTCTCTACATCAGCTACTGGAATATTTTATGTATGTTATACATGCAATCTATTTGTACTTTTTTTAAAAGTTTCACACTTGGTTTATAAATCAGCAAGTGCTTTAATTTATAACATTATAGAATAGTGTAAAACAGAAGAAGACATCCACTTGAGCTGCTTTCAAAGAAAAATCCAATCAGTCCCACCAGTCCGAGTCTCTTGCCATATTCCTGTACTTTTTTCCACAAGTATTTATCTAATTTCCTTTTGAATGCTACAACTGAATTGGTTTGTGTTAAATTAGGTCTTGGATTCCAGATTTGGAATGCACCGTTTATTTTCTTTTAGGTTGATTCTGATTCTTTAATCAGGCAGCACAGATTTAAACCCCTCATCTGTTCCCACTCTATCTAACCAAACTGTAGTCTGTAATTTCTGGAGTCATTCTTTAAATTAATAAGAAATAGGAGTATGAACGTGCAGTATGGCTCCTGAAATATGCTGCATCATTCAACAGGATTGTGGCTGATCCAACATTTCTCGCATTCACTTTCCTACTTTTTCCCCATAACCTTCGATTTCCCCTACTGATCAAGAATTGTATCTGTTTCAGCCTTCAGTGTATACAAGGACTCTGCCCCCACAGTGCCCTGTGGCAAGGAATTCCAAAGAAATTCAACCCTGAGTGAAGGAATCCCTCCTCATCTGAGTTAAATTGGCATCCTTTTATTCTTTGCCCTCTGGTCTTAGGCTCTACTATGAGGGTAAATGTCCTCTGAGTTTGCCATGTCAAGC